>NC_134532.1:97941819-99435569 GCF_050624435.1 Tenrec ecaudatus | reverse complement strand
TATTACTCGATAGCACAATTAAAAAATTTCTTTTGTAAGCCCATAACTAATCCAGTCTTAACTTTTATATGTGGCTTCAATGTAAGTGATTCTTCTACCTCAGCCTCTTCCATCTTTGTGCATGGCACCATCATCTCTCCCTTGGGCTATGTCACAAGTCTCCTAACTTGTCTCTCTGCCCACTTCTCAATGCCTTACAGTGCATCCTCATAAAATCAGCCAGAATCGATTTTAAGCATGTAAATCAGATTACAGTCTTCACAATGGTTTCACCACATGCAGGAAAAAATGCCACCTCCTTTAGCCATCCCATGAAGCTCTGCATGATCTAACTCTGCCTCCTTTTTTGTCTTTATTACATTCTCTCTGCTCACACTGATCCCCATGCTGGTGCTGGAACCTTTCGCTTGTTATGACATGGCTTTTGCTTTTGTTGTTTCTCTGCCTGGAACACTCCTCCAACCAGGTCATCTCACAGTTAATTCTTCCATCTCATTCAGTTTCCCACTGAGATGTCACTTCCTAAGACATCGCAACTCTTAAGTCCTTGACTAGGGTGCTTATGATATGAAGTAACTACTTTTTTTCACGTGGCTGTTGCTTATAGTTGCTGACTCCTGACAACCTTCTTTAGACAGACGGAAGCATCGCTCATTTCTGTGTCATCTCTAGGAATGTTAATAGGCTTGATCCCGTGGTGAAGGCTATTTGGTCCAATCATCTCATGGAGAGTTTCCCTCATGGCTCCTGGCCCCCCAGTCTATGGGATCTTCTTCTCTAGCAATTCATTTTCCTAACGATGCACCAGAAGTCAAGGGGTTAAAGTATTGCCATCATCAGTTCTAAAGATCATTCTCTTGGTATACATTTCTTCTTCAACCAACTGTCAATTCTTTAGGAAGCCTATAGTGTACTAATATTCTTCTCTAACACCGCAATTCAAATACATCAATTTTTTTATTATTTCTTTGTTACCATGTATTTTGTTGTTCATTATCATCTCATTAACAACAAAATAAAATAATAAAGTATTCATTGACTATTTTTCCCATAATGATTGTTTCTCACTAAAATGTAAGCTTCCTGAGGGCAAGGATTTTCCTGGCATGTAGTAGTAACTGGGTGAATATGTATTTGATAAGTTTATGTCTGCATGCAAGAATAGATGACAGAGTCAAAATTCTTTCTGGAATAAATTTAATAGGTAAGGTCATCTGGTTCAGGACTTTGTATCAAAATTTATTTGATCAAAATATGTTTGAGAGCCAGCTTCCATGAGAAGCTAGAAGTCTCTAGTCTATGTTTTATGCATCACATCAAAATCTTGAAATTATCAGAAGTTCACTATCCTCTGCCTGATGAACCACCCTTCACAGTGTAGGCTAAAGTATGCAGGACCTGTGCCATTGATTTCCAAGTAACAATTCATCATTGTTTTTCATTCTGACTTTTATTTGTGCCTTATTAGTTTCAGCATGTTTGGAGGTCCTCACTATGAATCACTGTGTTTACAGATTATAAAGTATAATGTTTCACCATTGGTTATAATTTTCTTTAAATTATGCTGCCTAGACAAATTTCTCCAGACATGAAATTTAAAGTTCTTATTCTTCCTATTTGTAATTTTGGCATAAACCTCAGAGAAGATGTATTTGAGTTCAAATACTCTCAAAATGAGCCTTTACAAATCTAAGTGTTGCACATCAGTTATCATCATCTTACCTTAAATTTTTGTTTGTCCAAATGGATGTTAGAAGACTGCTTCATACATCAACATAGACATCTTTCTTACTTTTTATGCTTTTCAATGTTTTGGCTAATGATGTTATTTCATACGCTACATTTAATGTATCAATCAACATTCAAATTTATAACATTAAAAGAAAGTGTTATTAATTTTTCAGAGTAAATTAGGATTATTTATTTTTATACCCACAGAAGTCTTCAATTTTTTTTCGCTGAAGTTGCTGAGGATTAAGAAAGATGATGACACATTTTGGAAGCCTTATTGCTGCAAATGAAAGCACGTTGCAACCTTCTGCCAAACCATCAACTTTCCACCACTTTCATAAAAAACTATTTTCACAATATTATAGTCCCACTTGTATCAACCTGTTCCAGAGATTCATTTGAAGGTTACATGCATACTAAATATATGTCAGTTCTCTGAATAATGTGATCTGTAGTAAACAAACAAACAGACAGACAGACAGACAAAAAGCATTGTAGATGTTCAGTAGCACTGAAATCTGGCCAGAGCAAGCCTCTTCTGCAATTCTTTTTTATGCTCAGTGTCCGGAAACAATGCTTTTGGAGCATATACACAAGAATATGAATGGATCTAGGAGAGCATTCTAAAGCCAACTGGAACATTGTATTTGGGTCCTTCCATCCCTTACAACACCAACCTCAATTTAGATGGGTCCTTGAAGCTGGATTCCCCCGTCGCCGCCCTCCCCCGTCCCGCCCCCGTCGCCCCGCAGTCCTTTCTACATTGCTGCTTTAAGTAACTAATAAAGATGCCATCTGAATAACATAGTAAAGTAAGCTTTTGTAACCAATGTGGATCATGGTATTTAGACTACCATTGGTCATAAGGTAGGAGCTTTGCAGCTAATTTTTCCCATATCCAATGAATAGTCTGTGACAAAATTCAGTGCTGGGTTGTCCTGGTAAAGTAATAAATTGAATGAATGACTAACATGAACTTATAATGCATGTTTTAATTACTACTAAGATTTTCTTGCATGGGTTGAAGAATAGGAAATATTGAAGTGCATATTCAATATCTAGTAATTAATAATATATAGCACTTGGCTACTGTCAACAAACTAGGAAAATGCATATTTTATAATTTAGTTAATAAATAAGTTAACGTCATGTATAGATTTCTTTTCTTTAAAAACTAGAAAAATCCACCTAGATATTTATTTCAATGCATTTAGCCACTTTTTAGACAGTCATGGTAACAGGTAATATCTGGCATAAGGATTGCCTAATAGACTCTAAGAAGGAAGACTGAAGAAGAATCTCTACATTGAGTGATAATTCTGGTGAAAAATATCTATAGTACCATGAGAACAAAAAAAACACAAACAAATCTGTCTTGGAAGATATACAGTCAGAATACAACTTAGAGGCAAGGAGGGTGAGACTGTCCTATTAGACACAGCATGTGTGTTGTCAATAGATAATTCTACCATACACAGAAATCATAGAAATAGGAATCTGACCCTAACACAGAAAATGTAATTGCAAAAATGACAATAAAGAACAAAGTCTGACCAGACTGAATATTTGGGTGGTCGATAACATGTGACACTTGTTGGTGGTGTTAGGAGAATATTTGGGTGGTTGGTGACATGTGACACTTTGTGGTGTGTTAGGTGAATATTTGGGTGGTTGGTGACATGTGACACTTGGTGGTGGTGGTAGGTGAATATTTGGGTGGTTGGTGACATGTGACACTTGGGGGTGGTGGTAGGAGAATATTTGGGTGGTCGGTGACATGTGACACTTGGGGGTGGTGTTAGGTGTACTGAGTAGGTTCGGACCCCTAGCAACCTTAGGCACAATGGAAGGAAACACCGTGGGGTCTCCCGCCATTCTCGCAGTCATTTCCAGGCTTGAGCTCATTGCTGTAGCCCAAGTGCCCGTCATCTCCTTGAAGGCCTTCCTCCTTTGCACTGGCTACCACCCTGCCAAGCATGCTGTCCTTCTTCAGGGACTGGTCTCTCCTGACAACACGTCCACATGTCAATAGTATGTAAGATGAAGCCTTGCCATCCTTGCCTCTGAGGTGTGTTCTGGCCATACATTTTCCAAATGCAATGGTTACATTAGGAAGAGGTTGAACTTTGAAACTGAATAAATGATTAGAGCACTGACAAGATTGAAAAGTTGAGAAAGACCAGAAAGTAGAGGCTAGAAGAAAGAAAGCGGTCAGCTTTAGACATATTGAAGCAGAGGGATTCAAATGGATAGCGGAATTCTGGTCTCTTGGTTCCAAGTTGTCTTATGTATTTTTAGGTATAAAGGTTATGAGGAGGATAGTGTGGTTTGTTTGTTTAGGGGAATTAAAACTATCGGGAAATGAGAAAGAGAAAAAAGTATGGCAGTCTCCACAGGCTCCAGAGTGAAATTTCCTTGAAATTTCCAACTATTAGAAGAATTCAGAGAAGGCCATAAAGGAGTAGGAGATGGCACTGTTAATTGGAGCCTAGAAGAGGATGAGAGATGACACTTACAAGATAGTCAGGGATGATAACTGGGCCTCCAAGAACAAGTTCTGAAAACAGCCTTAAATTGATGATACATAGCCTTAAATAGAATGTGGACCTGAATGCCCAGAAGCACCCCCTTTGTAAGATTTGTAAAAAATTAATATAAATTGTGTGTTAGTCTGGGTAAATTAGAGAAGCAAATCCATAGAAACTCATATATACATAAGAGAGAGTTTTATATAAAGGGTAAGTGTACATTAAGAAAGGATCCCAACCCAGTGCTGTCCAAGCCCATAAATCCAACATTAGCCCATATGGCCAACACCAATCTACAAAATCCTCCTCCATCTCATAAAACACATACAATGATGCTGACCGCAGGAGGAAAGCTGAATCAGTGAGCTTGTAAGCATCTCAATGCTGGCAGGGGTCTCCACACGGCTGCTCCAGCACCCAGGGCGGCATTGGGGTAGGTCCATGTGGCTTCTCCTCAGGGATGTCTTGCAGGAAGTCAGCCTTGCCAGCTGAAGCAGGGAACTGGTTAACGCAGCTACACCTTGGTCCGACCATCAGAGAGCCAGAGACCTGAGAACTAGAAAGGCGGGGCTCACTGAGCCATTTATCTCTCAACACTTCAGTTAATCCCACATGTGTTTATCAGCCAGGTTGGCACAATAAACCTTAACTATCTCAGTCTATAAGAACAAGGTTTGTGTACAAGAGCAATTGAATATTGAGAAAATGTCCCAGCCCAGTCCAGATCAAGTCCATAAGTCTGATATTAACCCTATGTCCAATATCAATTTATAAATTCCTCTTCAGATGCACAAAACACACGCAATGATGCCCAAAGCAAGAGGATCACAGGCCAGTGCATTGGAAATCTTGTGCATCAGTGGCGTTGTAAGCATCTCAGCATGTGGATTCTCTGGCTCTAGAAGTCTAGTTGCATCAGGGTAGGTCCATGTGGCTTCTTCAGCTCCCAGGGAGTAGTGCTATGTGTCTTGTCACTAGAGTGTCTTCGCCTCCAAGGAGAAAATCCCAGAGTTCCCAGAATTCTCAGGAGAAGGCCATGCCCACACAGAGGCCTCATTGGCTGTGACCTGATTGACAGACAAGACCCTACCCCTTCATTCTTAATCCTCTTAAGTCCCAAATTGATTCCAGATGATGTAACTACCACAAATGGAGTTCGTAGTTGTAATGGCGTGGTGGACTTAAGAACCATAACAGTGCTAGAAAAATGGCATCATTTTGACAGCATCCAAGTTGTTCCATGAAATTTCAACACTAATGATGACTCAAGAAAATATGAGACTCCCTCAACTGCTTGAGGGACAATGGTATAGCAATTAATCGCAACGAAAAACCACAGGCCCTCCGTCTCCCCATTTGGTTTAAGCAGTCTTCATTTTCCACAGTAGTACATTTTTTAATCTACATCTTCTAGACTTCAAAGTACTGCCAAGGAAGCTCTCATTCAAAGGCAAGTTCTCATAAGATACTGTACATGATACTAATTTTTTTGTCCATTTGAAATATACAAGTTGTGCTGTAACAAACCACCCTGTCAAGAATAACCACTATCAACAAGCCTTCAAGAAGTCTACTGAAATTGATCCTCATTGTACCTGGGGAGGCATATCTAACTAAACTGTGAAAAGACACATCACATAATCACCTTGCTGTTGAGTACATGGCCTGGGGTCTCTGCCTTCTCTTCCCTGCCTCCTGACCTCATCCCCAACCACACTCCAACTGCCCTCCAGTGTGCGATGTCTTCTTAGACCAGATGTGAAGATTTCGGCTCACCACCTATGGGACCCCTGCTGGGTGTGTGAGTTGACCACATCTGAAATGATGTTCCCCCGATTCCAAGTCATCCAACCACTCTCCTCCACTACCACACTTGGTTGAGGCATAGCTTGTACCCTGCTTCATACCCCTCTGAAATTGGCCTTTGGTGAGGATTTCAAGACTTGCCCCTATCTTCCCTCCCTTCCCCTGATCGAGGGATGCTCTTTTCATTACTCCTCAAGGCACTCCCTGCACCATCAACCCCAAGCCACTCCTTGATGGTTTGGATCAGAAACCATCAGATAAGGTTGAATAGAGCCTTTGATCCCTCTCCCTGAGCTTAACACCACATTGATTTCCTTCCCACCAACCTGGAACACGATTATGGGGTCCTTGGCCATGCCACCCTGTGTTGTCTTCCTTAGCTGCGTGCTGCTTTAGCCCGGGCTGTGGTGGGGCAGAACACTCGCTAGGGTTTCGCAGGCCTGCTAGCTCTCTAAAGCCTTGGTGGTTTCACTCAAAGAATGGCCACAGGAGACCCTGGTGAGCGCACATGTACCATCGATATGTCTTCTTTTCCTGTAATTGCTTTGCTTTTAAGAATAGAAGACATCTTAAAGAAAACCAAAACCAGGCCAATCTTTAGTAAACACATATCTGATTTTCTCTTGAAAAAGTGAAAATTAATTGTAGTCATTGGCAAGAAATAGGAGTGAAGAACCAATAATTACAAAATGGAAAAGCATAGATATCACAGATGTGGTTGGGGAAGGACAATGGGATTGGTAGGAAGTTTTGGTAACTGACATTAGTAAATATATTTTTCTAAAAAATGTTTTCAGCATAAGACATGCTACTTTTCACATTTTATAAGCAATAGTATACCCCGTGACCAAGATGCCTGGTATGAGAATCTTCCAGAAAGTGTTTCTGAGGGACTAGAAAATAACTGAATTCTAGATATAATTTAAACATTCATTTGATAAACCCTATTCTTTAAGATAATTTATAATTTTTAATGTAGCAACCTAAAACAATGTTTCAAATATAGTTGGCATGCAAGCTATTTGTCAGGATAGAAGGAACTAGAAAGGCTAAAAGAAATGAAGGGAGTGACAACTTCAAACGATTCTTTATTCAGCATGCTGCCACTTATTGGTCCAGTCATAAGGATTTTTCTTTACATTGGGGTGTAAACCATATTGAAGGCTATAGTCTTTGATTTTTATCCATAAGTGCTTGCTGCAAGTTCTGTTAACTTTCAGCAAGTAAGGCTATGATATCTTTGCAGGTTATTAACAAATGTTGCCCAATTTTGATGCTCTTTATACAGTCTAGCTTCTTGGATGATTTGATCCTGATTAGATTGAATAAATACGAGGTGAGGATACACGCCTGATGCACATCATCCTTGATTTTAACCATCCAGTTTCCCCTTTTCTGTTTGAACCACTGCTCTTAATATGTCTACAGGTTACACAGGAGGACAATGAAAAGTTTTGGAATTCCTACTTATGATACATACTATTTAATTCATTTGCACATTAAATAAAACATAGAGAAACATCTTGCTGCTATTTTCTGCTTTCGGTCAAGATTCATCTGACAACCACAAGAACATCCCTCATTCTCTGTCTGACTTCCATTCATTAGGTTTACAGTGTCTGATAATGTTTTGAAACTGCATTTATCATGATACAGGAAGAAAGGGTTGAATTTGTTAAGAATCTTGTGTTGCTTGGATCCACAATCATGGTTCATGGAAACACCAGTCAAGAGATCAAAAGACAAGTTGCATTAGGTAAGTCTGATGCACAACACCACATTAGAGAATTGAAAAACAAGGTTGTTACTTTGAGGACTAAGGTGCATCTGACCCAGCCATGGTATTTTCCATTGCTTCATATACATGTGACATTTGGACACTGAGTAAGAAAGACGGAAAAGAAATCGATGCATTTGAATTGCAGTGCTACAGAGGAATATTGAAAGGACCACAGACTGCTGAAATGACAAACAAAACTGTCTTGGAAGAAGTAGATCCAGAGTCCTCCTTAGAGGCAAGGATGCCAAAGCTTTGTTTTCCAGACTTTGGGCATGTTGCGAGGAGAGCCCAGTCCCTGGAGAAGGACAGCATGCTTGGTAAAATGGGGGAATGCCCTGAAGGAGATGGACTGACACTGAGAGTGCAACAATAGATTCAGGAATTAAAACAATTGTGAGGATGGTGCAGGGCAGGGAAATGTTTTGCTCTGTTAGACACAGGGTTGCACTGAGTCAGAGATGACTCAGTGGCACCTGACAACAACAGCATTTGGCTCGAATTTATGGCAGTTCCCTGTTGGTGTGCAGCTTTACCATTCTGACTTGTCTCAGAATCCAACTTAACTTGTTTGTGATGTCAGTGATAACTTCCACATTCTCTTGGATTGATTTTCTATGAAATGGACAAAAACATTAATGTCTTCAGTCAGTTGGCTAGACAATTCTTTTCCAGATTTCTTCCTTTAAAAATGTGTGTGAAATTCCAGTGTTGCATCTGTTTTTGAAACATTTCCAATGCTTTGAGGCTTACTTTTCACCAATATCTCCAATATAGCTGGGTCTTCTTTCTTCGGTATCATTGTTCTTGATCATAGGTTACCTCCAGAACTAATTCCCTTGGTTGGTGTCCTGGTAGCACAGTAGCTCTATGTTGGGCTGTTAACTCAAAGTCAGCCACTAGAAACCACCAGCCACTCCCCAGGAGAAAGCGGAGGCCTTTGACTTGTGTGAAGAGTTTGTCTGGAAATCTCACAGGGGCAGTTCCCCTCTGGGCTGTCAGGTCACCAAGAGTCAGCATCAGCTCAGCCACACTGAGACTTCCCTTTGGCATGTGATTCCTTCCATCTTCTTTTTAGAATGTGAAATGTTCTACTTCATTTTTTCAAAAACACATTTTATTATGAATTAGGTAGAAGGTTAGATTTTAGATTATAATATTTTGCACTTAATAATTAAACTAGTTGTTATGCCTCCCAATGACTTGCTCTGCTCCCTCTTTTATTTTACCCATATCCCTTTTGTAGCATATTACCTTCCCCTTTAACCAAGTAACCCCACTCCACCCCGGTAACCATCGTGTGTTTTTGGTATGAAAACCTTTATTGTGATTCTTTAAATAAAAATCATACAGCACTTGTCCTTTTTGTACTGGATTCACTCCCTCAGGAGGATGTCCTCTCCATCCATCCGTTTCATGCTCACAGTTTTATCCTTGCTTTTCAATGATGCCTAGTATTAAAAGCATCCATTGTGTGAAGGTACCAGCATTCACTTATGCGGTTCTTTACGGAGGGGCAGTATTGCAACCTGAGGCTTTTTCATCAGTTCTTTCACTTTGAGAAACGTCTAGAATGTGCTTTCATGTTGCGTGCTGTCTCATGATAATGCTTCACATTGCCGTCTCAAGCTCTCCTTGGAAACCGTTTGCATTTTTGCTTCACCATTCCCTCCTTTGGCTCTATCTATCTACATTGAAGAGCAAATTTTAGACTCTTTTATCATTAATCTTGGTCTTTTCTTTCTTTCCTGCCTTTTAAATGGCTTTTTGATGTTTTCATAGATGATGCCCTTGCAGATGCATCGTGGAACAACAAACTGACAGGTGAGCCATGGTAAAACAATGACAATAGTATTTTATTACATGCATTCATACAAATATATGACATTTTCTCTAACATCTAACTTTATTAGCAATAAATATATAAGGGCATGAGTAGTAGTTTCTTACATTTTAAAATATGAATTAAAGAGCTAAATTAAATGAAATAATAGAGTGGATGCTTTTTCCACTTAAAAACTTGTATCTGTTATTTTGGGTGTAAATGCTGTTGTGCCCATTTCCATGTATTCCATGATCAACTCACGTGGCACCAGGAAAAACTCTTACAAGGACTTTCAAAGCACGATGCGTGGAGGCAAAGCGCACCTTCATCCAGTTTATATCAAAGGTATCAAAGACTTGTTTTTGCCATCACTAATGTGAAGCAGCTGTTGCATAAGAAAAACACATTTACAAGTGCCCTCCCAAAATAGTTAAATATAATTAGGTGTGGGTTGCTTATTGTAGATGAAAGTAGTGGGATTGGGGTCAGTATTGGAAGGGCAAGTTCAGTGTAAATGCTGAATTCACACAGTTCACATTGTGAAGGCTCACTGGGCAGGAAAACCAACCCAAATTAAACATTGTGAGACATGTTTGTTCCATCCCACCTGGCTTGTTCTATTTATGTCATTAATTTGTTCCGAGCTTGTCTCTTGAGTCTGGTGGGGATAATCACAGTGTTCTATTTTTATTCTGAAATATTCTTGGAACATTTCCTGAATCCATGTTCAAATAAGGCCCAGTCCTATTGAAGATCTTCAAACATCATCTTGTTATTCTGTAGTTTTGTTATTCGGTGACTGCAGGCAGGGTGGTGGTGGTAGAGGATATATTTCTATGCTTTATGGCTGTGATTTTTTTCCAGTTCTGAGTAATAAGTATTTGTAACACTGTGGCTCCATTAGTGTTCCGTTTAGACATGTTGTCTTCTTTGGAAGCTTCTAATGACTTATCTAACTTGTTCTGTCAGTACATATAAATAGACAAATTAGTTTTCATCAATAATGTTTTCATAAATTGGAATAATTAATCCTCAAGGAATCCTAAGCTGCATCAGATATTCAAATGGGAGCACATTTAAACCCGAATTTAAGTAAATTGATAGTTTCTCTCTACTAGTTTATAATACATCCTGAAGTATCCTTGATTTTTCTTTTATAGTCAGTTATAAAATAGTTGATCTTAGTTAGAGCTAAGAGACGATACAAATTCAACACTCATTATGCAACAATTTCACAATTAGATCCGGAATCATTGCAGTTAAATTGACTTTTGTTTTGGTTTCTCTACCAGAAATTAGATGGAAGAATGTGATATATTATCCCTTAACATTTCAACCCAAACCCAGGAGCATAAACCTCTAAATTGTTAAGCTAATTTCAAAACATAGCCATGCTCATATTTTTCTTGTTTAAAGGAAATCCACCTGAAAAAAGAGAGATTGTTTATATGAGGGATGCGATTGCAAAGTTAATGAAACACCAGACGCATTCTGTCATTTTGCAATAATGTGACCTTCTTCAGGTACATTGATAGTTATTGTCCATTAGCAACGGAGAGAGGAAGTCCTAAGCAGTGGAGCATATCTGGAAAAGAACCAGAACATTTAACCAAAATCTCCAAACAGTGGAAAGAAAGCAAATGCACAATTGTGAATCTAGGCAGCGTCAAAGGAATTTCACCAAAGGGATCAGTAAAGCAGCAAAGAGTTCAGAAATGTTTCACCCCAAAGGAATAACATTTATCAAGGCAATTTGCAAGGATAATTCTGTCACTGCTGCTTCTGTGAGCAAAGGATAAGGAATGAGGTCGCAACATTTGCCACTGAATTTGAAGCAGTTTTCAAAACGAGGGCAGTAATGCCATCTCTGTTCCACTTGCCCGGGTAAGTGAAAGGGCGAGCCTTGCATGGGTTAAAGACACCATCTCTGTAAACGCTGATTTTGAGAAGAAAAAAGCAACAGCATGTGATTTAAATACATTATGAAACCCCACCTTCTACATGTGACGGTATAATTTGGATCCCCCAAACTGGAATATAGATATGTTATTAAATCAACATGCAATTTAATAGCATCAGTTATTTTTAGAAATTTATTGAAATATTTTAATAATCATTTTATTTTTCCTATTGAAATAACAATAGAACCAGAAAATTAAAAAATATTTTGTTATTTTTTATTATTTGGGATGAATACATCATTCCAAAATTAAATTATGTCCAGCAAAATTGTACATTTGCTACCACAATCTGTTTCCAAACATTCTTTTTCTATATGGACCCCCTGACATCATCACCCCTTCACCATCCCACCACCTCTGTGGACCCCTTTCCCCCAAACCCAACCGTGTTCTGGTTATATGGGGAACGTTAAAGAATTTATCAACCTTTTCTAAAATATTTAATTTGTAATTGATGTTTTATTGGGTAATTTTGAGGTGTGGAGAAAAGATCACCACATGAATTTCATAATGATACAAAAGCTGAAGTCTTATTAGTCAGGATAGAGGTGCAGCTAGTGAAATCGTGGCTGAAACTTGTTTCTATAAATTCTGGTTATTTAATCCAGGTGGATATGCTCTTAGAACCATCTTGGCCCCACTAATATTGGTTTATCCTTGCCTTCATCAACACCTTATTTTATATGCACACACAGGATGGTTACCATAGTACTGGGTATTCCTGCGTTCTCCAGCAGACAGGTGGAAGGGGAAACCAGCTGCGTATGGGATACATTGTCTTCCAGGCTGTGATTTGAGGCTGAATATTCACCTCCTCTGAGAATCCTTTGGCAAAACTTCAGACCACATCTAACTACAAGCATTTTTGTGAAAAGAGAGGCTTTGTTTGGGATTGGTATGCCACCCACCAACACTGAGGGATTCTGTTACTAATTATTTTAAGGAAAGTATGTGTCAAGGGAGACCCAGTGGTTTGTTCTGTTGTTCACAGCGTCGTTCTGGGTCGGAAACAACTTGATGGCATCTAACTACATCAAGAACAACAGAATATATTATGGGACACTGTGCAGTATTTGCACATGCATAGATCATCTTATACTCTTCAGAAACTACAACAGACAATTTTCATCAACTCTTCACAAATAAGCTACAGTTTAAAATTATTTAACAGTGAAAGTAAAGGCTAAATCCGACTAGATGTTCTGCATAAGATTATAAAAAATGAGTTTCACATAATAATATGAAAATGCATACAGGATCAGTCCCCCCCCCCCAAAAAAAAAAAAAAAACCTGGTCAAAATTGGCTTAGTCACTTTATCCACTAAATGGCAGTGGGTTTGACTTGGGGTTTGATTACATGATGGAATGAAATTAACCACTATCTAAGGTTGATTGGCTGGCAGAGGTGTGTGAGTGCATGAAGAATCTATAATTCATTGTATGATGTATCATATTTCTATATTTTAATCATCTAATATTTTCTTTTAATATCATAAATGTGACAAATTTTCTATGATTACTATTAGCATTGCCTGTTATTCCAAATAAACATTTGAGAAAGTCCATGGAAATTAGTAATTTATTTTCAAATCAGTCAGTTTGTCAGCAGTAATTTTGAGTAACTTTGATTGTTTATAGAGTTGGAAAAATATCCAAAAGTATGAGTGAAAATTTTCTTGACTTCAACAAGCTTGAAAGTTGATAGTCTCAAGGAGGGAAGAAGAGTCAACACACACATCTTATAAACACACACAATTGTGCGTGTATATAAATTTTCCCTACCATCAGAAAGCACTCTCCAACTTTCATCTAGTTAGCTTTCATACAAAATGATCCCAATGGTTAAGTAAGGCAATTTACAAAATTGATATTTTAAATCATGAAATAAATTCCATGGTAATAGTATAGTCCTTGGAGTGTGAGATATATAAAAAAATAACTATGGACTATTTTGCAATTGAACTTCCCTTTGGTGGAATAGAAACATTAGTTGTCACTAAATTAATCTCTTCAGGCAATTGGGGAAATTTTGATAAATGTACAATGAAAAGTCCTGTGTCTTTGGGGTATAAAACTTGGTTTTGAATCCTGCTTTTACCACTTAATAAAAAAAATTTTTTTAATCACCAAAAACTTTTTTATTGTGATTTGGGTGAAAGTTTACCAAGAAAGTTAGATTTCAATTCCACAATTGATGTGCATTTTCGCAGCATTGATGGCAATACCCTCCGTATAACACTCTGCTCCCCACATCCGCCTCAGGTCCCTGCTCTCCATTCCTTCCTCCTCGAGAGCTCTGACTGGTGTGGGGACACGTGCTGCTTCTTTTGGACTCATATGCGGGGTTATTCTGAGCAGCACGTTTCTCCCTGGTGTTATGGTTCACTCCGTATTTGCTGGCCCTGAACTAAGGCCACACCTGTCTGAACCACAGTGCATTCCTAGGAAACACAAATATAATCAGGATGTGGGCATTTCTATGAGATGAGGGTAGTGAATGTACAAATGTGCTTGGCACAATTGATGGATGTATGGATTGTGATAAGAGTTGTATGAGCCCCTAATAAAATGATTAAAAATAAATTTTAAAAAACCAACAGAGTAAATAAAGGAATTGTATGGTACAAAAAAAAAATACCAAATTGATGCAGTGCTTTTGAGCTTATAGGCGCCTACTGCTTTCTTTTCTTTCTTCTCCCCCTCCCTCCTCCTAACTCTCCTCTCTCACTCTTCATTTTGGGTTCTTTTGTTTCTTCTCCACCACAGTAAATTCCTGGTAAATAAGCTACGTGTGAACTGCCATACACCCACTGAATTTTACCTACTAGAAACATTTATAGCATTACTTTTTAAAATTTTGTGGAATGAAGGAAAATCTAATGAATGTTTAAATAACAAGACTATTAACATATTGTGACTTCGCTTATTTTGGAAAATATTTTGATTAAGAAGACTTAAAATGCAAATAAAGTGAGATCAAGGGCAGCATGTGAAAGTGAGGAGGCTTTCTTGAGGTTCCAAAAGGGCATCTGGGCGTGATTGTTTCTGCTTCCTCGACCTGAACCATTTACCAACATTGTTTACCATTTCTGTGTTTGCTTTTGGAGATCCAAGCTCATCATCAGCTCAATCCTTACAACACTTAGGATAAATAGATAAATATCATAAATAGGTTAAATAGCTTAGTAATCCACTTGGTGTATATAAAAGCCTAATGGAAAAAATAACTCTCTGTATAGTTTAACAGTTTATTATATACATTATTTAGAAAACATTTTTTATTGGAATGTGCAAGTGTAGAGTAAACATCAAAAATATTTTAATAAGATTATATCACCTCTGTCACATGTCTGGTATATCACAGGATATCCAAGCTCTTTTATTATACATGACTTCATATTAAATATAATTTTTCCTAAGTATATTGAAATAACTAATAGTAAAATCTACAAAAATTAAAAACCAAAGAAGAGGCGGTATAAAGATTTATCTAAGCTTTAGAAAAAGAATATTTTGCTCCCTTAGAATCAACCATATGATTGAATATTCTTTTTATTTAAATAAAAATCTATTACAGGGCTTATAGATTCAATTCACCACTCTATCTGAGAATTAACTATGATTTTATATTTTAAGTAAGATCTAGAAGTAGATGGGAAATGGAAAATGATCATTGGTAGTGTAGGTGAAGAGTGAGCACCGAAACTAGCCAATTCACTGACCTCTTACCAAACATCCCAAGAGAGGAAGTACTAGGAGAGATTAGGGGAAATATAGCTAAGAAAGACAGCATAAGAAGAGAATAGGATAAAAGTGGAACATATGAAAAAGAAATCATAAAAACATAACACTGATTAAGTTCCTGTCATATAGCAACTCATAGTTCAACAGGGGAGTAGACATATATACAAAAAATTATAAGAAGAAAGTTTCACTTAAGAAGAATACCCAACATCATTACACATCAAGGATGTTGAAATTAAAACCACGATGAGGTCCCATTACAACCACGCAAGAAGGCTAAAATGAGCAGGACTGGCCATCCGGTATTAGCATGCATAGAGGGCAAGGGGGCTCTCAAGCTTTTGTATTAGGACTGTGAAGTACTACAATCATTGACAAAACCTGGCAGACTCTCATTTTCTTAAAAAATGACAACAACTAAACCAAACAGGTTCATCTATTCTATAACCCAAGAATTCCACTTCTAGGTATTTATCCAAAAGACATGTGCATATATGTCTCCTAAAACATATGTAGAGGTATAGCCACATTAGCTTTATTCATATAGCTGAAAGCAATGTAAACTATGCATCTATCAATTGTATAGCAAATAATAGGTAACATTATGAAAAATTATGATCTATTGATACCATGAAATATAATCAATGACAAAAAGGAGCGACTGTGATGCTGACAACAACAAGGACGGATCTCAAAAGGCATGATACCTGATTTGAGAAGAACCTCCACACAGTGGTGGTGTTTGTACAGGTGTGCTTAGGCATGCAAAGTGTCTCTGGGGCATTGATGATGCTCTGTATCTTGATGTGGATTTGAGCTCCACTTTTGCATGCATTTAATAAACTCTTCAAATAATACAGTTAAAATTTGTGCATTTCGTGTGTACAAAAATGAGGAGCTGATACCAAGGGCTCAAGCAGAAAGCAAATATTTTGAGAATGATGAGGGAAACAAAGGTCCAAAAGTGCTTGACACAATGGATGGATGTATGGATTGTGATAAGAGGTGTAGGAGCCTCCAATAAAATGATTTTTTTAAATTGTGCTCAAAAGAAAACATAAAATGTAAGCTAATAATATGCATGAGCAAGTGTTTTGAAGGACATGTAGTTGTGTCTGTATCTTATCTTAAAATTCATAAAAGCAATAAGATAGATTGACATCTAAGAGAGGGATACATACATATATAATGATGATGATGTTGATGATGATGATGTTGATGGTGTTAGAGACATAGGTAATAGATGGGAGAAAAAGAGAGGACAAAGCCAGCACATTTACAGCTATTGCATTCTAAGATTTTACATGGGGAGGGTTCTGAAATTGTTTCAACTTTATTATATATACTTTTCAGTAAAAAGTAAAATCCATTTCCTTTGCATTGTGTTGGACTGGTTGGAATGGAGTCACACAGCAACTAGGAAGTTATTTTTATGGGCTGTTTCAAAAGCATATGACGTAGCAACAAGTATTCAGGTAATCTGTATGTCTAGAAAGGTCATTAGACCTGGAGTGGTGCAACATTAAGGGCAGGTGGTGAAGAAAAGAGATGGAACGTGGTATTTCCAGATTGTAGGGATGCTCGGTATTTAACTCTTTAACATGGCACTTCTAGCCACAGTCTTCCCTTTTGTGATATCGTATAAATCCCATTATTCATACTTGTGTTTATAATCCCAATTTGGAGTGTTAATCTTGAATGTTAATGAGGTAAGATTAGATTGGATATATCTTGAGTGGCCACCTTACTTGGAGTGTGATGTGAAGATTAGCTGCTTTGTTCGATATTTGTGTTCAAACAAGAACTAACCCTGGTATTAAGCTGTTCCCTAGTAGACCAACCACTGGCTGACTGCTCAATTCAGAAAAGCAGGAGCCTGGCTGACAGAAAGCGTAAGACTAGACCTGACCTACCCAACATGTGCAGAAGTGCTCAGTGTGTCCTTTACCTGAACTTTTGGCATCAGAAGGCAAAAATCACACCTCCATCAAAACCACTGATGTGGGGAAGATGTCCTCTTTCTGACCTCCTTTCCATGAGTGAGCATGCACAGAAACTAGTTCTAAGTTCCCAGTAAAAAATGGCCCAGTAACAAACTCATTCCAGACACGGATTCTGCTCTGAAAGCCTGCTGGCCAAGCCATTTTGACACGAGTCCCAGTGTTTTCCTTTGCCTTGCAGAGAATGTGAGATCATTAATGTCTCTGTAGTTATGCAGAACAACTTAAATAAATGTTTTCTCTTTTTCTGGATCCTATGTTTGATTTGCCTCTGTCCGACCTCCAGTTTTGGAAACCAGCTGGCAGCCTCTTGTCTAACTTGATTTACCAGCTTGTTAGTCAACAATGTCTATTTAGTGTGAATTAGCAAGATCCTCCAGACAGATGTCTGAACTTCAGTTTCAGGACTTGGAAGTTTCCATAACCACATGAGTCATTTCCTTAATGGTACAGGAGCTCAGTGTGACATTGCTGTTAATTGTTTAGCTGTGGGATTTGAGGGAATATGCTAAAAGAAGGAGCGGTTGTTGATATCAGGGCTAATGAAGTCGTATAAAACTTTAATCTCTGTCATTGTGGCTAGCCTTGTACTAATATTTCAGACGAATTTATTTTTGCAGTGCTTCTGAGGGAACTGTTGGCTTAACCATGATAGAAAATATAGAAGAAAAAACATCTTATTAGGCAAAAATGGAGCCCATAGTGCCAAGAAGGGTGTATACAGCCTTGTTTAATTTTGGACCTCTTAAATTTGAGGAATCTGTGGGTAAATTATTAGATCGGGAATATGAGTTTGGGGGTGGAAGAGAATTCTCAGCTAAACGTAATGACTGACTCCCAAAGACTTGGTAGTAAATAAGAACACCTATAATGAATGTGTGATTGGAAGTAAGTACGACTCTAGGAATTTCCAACATTTACAAACAGAAAAATAAGAACTACCAAAACAAATAGAAAATACATGACATGAAAATCAAGAGAGAACAGGAAAAATAAGGGAAATAATTTTAAGAAAGGATTGGTAATACACAGTGCCGAATTCAAACATCCATTTTCTTTGTCCCTAGTTCCGTTCTTCACATTTTTTTGGTTCACAGTTTCTAAATATACTCACTTGTCAACATGATTAGTTTCCAAATATGAGTTGTGAAAATCAGAATTATGTGAAAATGAAAGAGGACCACCTCATATTCTCAAATTAAGAATCACTATACCATTGCCCAGTGGCCATAATTCATCATTGCAAAAATGGCAAATGTGTGACACACAATCCAGCCAACTTGTCAAACAAGCAAGCAAACTCACTGCTATGGAGTTGATGGTGATGCATAGCAACCCTACAGGAAAGGGTAGACCTGACCCTGTGAGCTTCTGATATTGTAACTGTAGAAAGTCCTGTTTTGGTTTGGTTTTTTTTTTTTCCCAAGGAGAGGCTGGTGGTTTTGAACTGCTGACCTCGTAGATGGCAGCCTAACTTGAGATTTCACTATACAACCAGGGATCTTCTGAAGTTGACACATAACCTTAACTATCAAGTCAATTCCCCAACTTAGCATTTTCTACTGACAGGTGTAGGTTGTTAATGTGCAAAAGAGTTGGCCAGTGGATTTATTATTATTATTATTATTAATTATTATCAGAAAAAAATGTCAGAAAACAATATAGTGAGATGTGGACATTGAGCCAATTTGATCCTGAAATGTTTCCTATTATGAACGTATTCTGTACTATAAATCAGTATTGTAAAGTGCTCATATTAAACATCACTTCAACTCTAATTCACCACTGGTGTCTCAGTTAATTATACTGTGTTGGCGTTAATGTTGCTATGATTCTAGAGTTATGGCATTCATGCTTTAAACCCATCCCTTATGGTCAACAGGTGTGGAGCTTCCAGACAAAGTGAAACTGGGAAGGAGGACCTGGGATAACTGCACAGTGTACAGCTATGAACAGCAGTAGAGCATTGTCTGATGAGTCAGACCCAGGAGTTTGAGTCCCTCTGATGGGAAGGTACTCAAAATCCCATGGGGGAAGAAATGTCTCCTCAATGCAAAATAAACTCAATGCCAGTATCCAGAGATGGACAAGGTAGAACCATTAATACAACAATTATTCCATTGTATGCACCAACAGCTACCCCTTGTCTGTCAGATTTTCAGACGGTGGTGGCTTGTGCATGACTGTGATGCAGGAAGGTATGGTCCTGCTGTCTCCAAGGCCTGCTAGGACATTTGGAAGACAGCCAGATGGCCCATTGACTAGAAAATATCCACATGTGTTTCCATTCCAATGATAGGCGATCCAGTAGAATGCTCAAACTGCAGAACAATATCCTTGACATTGCGAGCAAGTGCGACTTTGCAGAAGATCATCTAACAGTGGATGTGTCAGTCCAGCGACAGGGAGCTGTCAGAGAGTCAAGCAGGATTCAGAAGAGGTATTGGAATGAGAGAAATCGTCTCTGATGTCAGATGGAGCTTGGTTCAAAGCAGAGAATACCAGAACGATGTTTACTTGTGTTTCAATGACTGTGCAGAGGCATTGCATTACGTGGATCATCACAAACTGTGGATAACCTGAGAAGAATGGGACTCCTGAACACTTCCTTATGCGCATGGAGGATTTGCACGGAGATGCAGATGCAGCTGTGCAAAGAAAATCGCAAAAACAGGAAAGGTGTGCAACAGGATTGTATCCTCTCACCATCCATATTCAATATGTATGTTGAGCTAATGTGGCCTCAGGACTCCAAGAAGGCTTGTTAACAACCTGTGCTGTGCAGATAACATAAACTTGCTTGCTGAAAGTGAGGGAGATGTGAACTACTTGCTGATGGAGACCAAGGACTGCAGCCTTCAGTGTGTATTATGACTCAATATAAAGAAGCCCCAAATCCTCACCATGGGACCAATAGGTCACATCATGAGAAATAGAGAGAAGGTTAGAATTGTCAATAATGTTGTCTCGTTTGGCTCCACAATCAATGTTTATGGCAGCAACAGTCAAGACATGAAAAGACAAGTTGCATTAGGTAAATTTGTGGCCAAAGACATCTTTAGAGGATTGAAAAGCAAAGACGTCACTTTGAGGACTAAGGTGATACCGACCCAAGCCATGGTGTGCTCCACTACCTCCTATGCATGTGAAAGTTGGACATTAAATAAGACAGAAGACAGAAAATTGAGGCATCTGAATTGTGATGTGCAGAAGATTATTGAAAATACCATGAGCTGCTAGAAGGACAAACAAATCTGTCTTGGAAGAAATAAGTCCAGAGCACACCGTAGAGTCAAGGATACATACTTTGGATATATTGTTGAGAGAGCAGTCCCTGGAGAAGGACATCATGCTTAGGAAAATGGCGGGGCAGCGAAAAAGAGGACGGCCCTTAACGAGATGGACATATACAACGGTTGTAAAAATGGACTCGGGCATAGAAATGTTTGTAAGGATAGCTCAGGACCATGCAGTATTTCATTCTGTTGTGCATAATGTCACTATGGGTCATAACTGCCTTGATAGCATCTAACAACAACAACAACATGCACCAACACAATTGCCAAAGATGAGGAAATGGAATATTTTATCAAGTTCTGCTTTCTGTAGTTGCACAAACATGCTATCAAGAGGGATTATTAATTATTGGTGATTGAAACACAAAAAATTAAAAACAAAGAAGAAAGATCAATAGTTGGAAAGTATGACCTAGTGATCTGATACCATTTTTCAAGCCCACTGAGCTATTCTTTGGAAATGCAAATTTAACAACATAAAATGTGACTGCATGTAGACTTTACCAGGTGTGATCTACATAGGAACAAAATTGACTACATCTATTGACAGAAAATGGAGAAGCTCAATATTTGCACTTAAAGCAAGTCTAACAGAACCAAAGCACAGCCTTAAGAATGTACCACCTGATTTTAGGCCATTGGTCTGAGGCATTGATCTCTAATGACCAAAGACCAGATAACTGTGGGATAACATCAAAGACATCTTACAAGAAGCTATTAAAAATATAGGAAAGGAAAAAATGATCCAAATGAATGTCAGAAACAACTCTTGGGAACTTGCTTTAAATCTGGAGTAACTAAAGCAAATGGAAGAACTTGTGAAGTAAAAAGACTGACCAGAAGATCGCAAAAGGTGACTTGAGAAGACAAATAAAATGAAATAAAATAAAATAAGATAAAATGCTTTATCTGTGGATTCTGACTTACACAGAAACACGTAGAAAGGTGCTTCCATGTATTTTATTGACTATGTGAAGGCATTTGTGTGGATCATAACATATTATGGATAGCATTGAGAAAAATGGGAATTCCAGATTACTAAATTGTTCATGATCTTTTCATACATACCTTAAGAGATAGTCTTTCAAATACAGAAACAGGATATTTCAAAGTTTAAAATTAGAAAAGATGTCACCAGGGTTGAATCCTTACAAATGTTGAATCCTGAAGAGCTCAGCATTAGAATAAAAGGAAGACACTTGGCATGCTACAATATGCAGATGACACACGTTGGCTTGCTTAATGCAAAGGAGATGTGACATGCTTACTGCCAAAGATCAAAGATGATCAAAATCAAAGAAATAAAAAATCCTTACAGCTGGACCAATATCCTAAAACATGATCAAAAGCGAAGTGACTGAAGTTACCATGGATTTCATTATTCTTGGATCCACAGTCAATGGATCCAACTGGAGCCAGTAGTTAAGAAATATAACGATGTACTGCTTTGGACAGACTTGCTGAAAGCCTTCTTTAAAGTGTTGAAAATCAAGGATTTTACTTGGAGGACTAAGGTGTACTTGACCTAAGGTGTGGTATTTTCTATTGCTTGATATACATGTGGAAAGTGAACAATAAATAAGAAATACAGAAGACTTAATACCTTTGCATGATGGAGTTGTAAATGATATTGAACATACCCTGGATTAGGTGTTGTGGGTTAGGTTTGGGGCTGGTAACCACAAGTCACCAGTTCAAACCCACCAGCAAGTCAATGAGGGAAAGGTGTGCTGTGTGCTCCCTTAAAGATTTGCAGTCTCAGAAACTGTATCTAAGGATGCTTTGAGTGGGACTCATAGTTAATGTCAATGATATTTGGTGGGTGGGGAAGGGGTGGAAGGTGGAGCAGAATAACAAATATCTCTTGGAAGAAATATGGGTACCATTGTCCTTAGAAGCAAGGAAAAGTTGGTCTCACAAACTGGACCTGTTAATAGGACATGTCTACTTTACCAAACGGACAGGTGAAGGACAGTCAGCACACACTCAAAAGCATTTCCTTAAACGACGAATGATGCAGTGTTTGCCACAATGGAATCAGACAGAGCAGTTGTGAGGAAGGCAAAGACCCAGCAACATTTCACTCTGGTTCACGAGAGTCCCTAAGAGAGGAAACTGACATGACAGGACCTGACAACATTCACCACCTGCAGTAACTTCTGCTGAAGCAAACAAGATGCGCCCAAATGAGAAGTGGGGTTATAGTTTATCTGATTTTCCTTTAATTTGCAAGTTTCTTTTGGGTCACATGTGTATTGAAGTTCTACTTTTGTGTTGGTTTAATCAAGTTCTAATGAAGGTATTTCTTTATTTAACATTATGAATTGCTCAGCACAGCTCTACTTACAGTTTAATGGACTATTCATTGAATATAAATATGTATTTTCAGTCCAAGATATTTACATATTTCTAAATACACTGTTTCATTTGTCAAAAGCATTGCCTCTGAACAGAGAGCCCTGGTCCTGTAGTGGGTAATGTGTTGGACGGCTAACTACAAGGTCAACTCTTGGAAACCCCCAACAGCCCTGTGGAGAAACATCAAGCTTCTGCTGCTATAAGAGCCATGGTTGGATACTCACAAGAGCAGTTCTACTTTGTCCTCTGGGGTTGCTATGAGTCAGAATGGACTTGATAGTAATGATTGTTTTGGTGAGATTGCTTGTGTATTTTAAACAAACCTTCAAGATGCCTTTAGGAACTGAGACGATCCATCATGTTTGTGTTTTGATCACTTAAACTAAGCCAGCTTGAATATATTTGCTCTTTTCTGGTCCAAAGTCCTGGTTTATTTTCCTCTTTATTTGGATAATGGAATAAAATCCCTGACTTAAAAGGTTTTGTCCCGTTAAAATATATTTTAAGGAATTCTGGTGATGATTTTTTAGTGTCTGTGATAGTAGATATTATTGAAAATTTCCCAAATAAAATTGAGTACAAAAAGCTACAATATTTTATGAAAAAAATCCTTTATGAATCAGAGTAAGTCTCATAAAAATTCCAAGAATTCACTGTGACGTCACAGGGGATGAGAAGGTAGTATCTGAATGAAAAGGGAGAATAAGATGTTGAATTGGAGGCACATCAAGTTGTGCTTGAATGTTTTCCACATGCACCTATTAGGGCCTGAATCTAATAGTTGAATGGGACTATAATTTTCATGCTTAGGGGTTCTCTCTCTGTCTCTCTCTGTCTCTGTCTCTCTGTCTCTGTCTCTGTCTCTCTCTCTGTCTCTCTCTGTCTCTCTCTGTCTCTCTCTCTCTCTCTCTCTCTCTCTCTCTCTCTCTCTCTATATATATATATATATATATATATATATATATATAAACATCTGCTAGCAATTAGCTTTATGCAATGACTTGCTTGACTGAAATGTGAATAATCCTATTAATTTGCTAAGAATAAGGAGGCTGGATTTGCAATGTCTAATTTATGTCTCTCTTCTGGATCAGAGATAAAAATATGTATATATATTATATTTTTCTTCCTGATTGTGAAAATAATCCTCGTATTGGCTTGGACACCATAGGCAGTGATATAAAAGATCAGTTTCAAGAACTTTACCTAGAATTTAAATTTTCTGAAAAGTCAAAAACCCAATGATTAGACAAAATCTGTTCTTAGCTTCTTGTCAGGAATTTCCTATTCATCTCAGAGACTATGGCAATTATACTCAGCTATTAAAAATATATTATTTTGATTAGTCATATCCCATTTAAATGTTTTCTTTCACTGTTACTTATATTATGTTAATCTAAAATAAATTATGCAGAAACACATTCGAGGAGGAGAGCAGAGGGACCTACTCTTTAGAGACTATTGAAGTTCTATTAGGGGTAATGAGAAGCTTGGAAGAAAGTAATAATAATGGATTGAAAATATGATAAACACAACTAATATTACTGATCCTTACTAATGTCAGATGGACCTTGAATGAAAATGAGGAATACCAGAAAGGTGTTGTGTTAGGCTGGGTCCTCTAAAAGAGGGGAAAATTATATATATAATTTCTTATATATAAGAAACAAAACTAGGGAGATAAACAACTATAAAGAAAAAGGCTCATACAATTGTAGAAATGCTAAGTCCTGTTTGGTTCAAGTCTGTGGCTCAAATATTAAGTTGTAGGATGTCCTTGGTTATGTATCTTCAGGACTTGAAATCAGAAACCAGAAAGCCCAACCAAGAAGCAAAATAAGAAGACCCCAGGCTGGTGTATGCAGAAGTAGATGGATCCAAGGTCAACAGCTCAGGATGTAGTGACCGAATCTAATATAGTCAAGGTCAGCAGGTCCAATGGGAAGTCAGATGACAGGCTGATGATCTTCCCAGAGTGTCGGCAGGCATTATAGTGGGCCCTTGACTCAAATGCAAAGGATTGTCTTTCAGTGCACAAGATGCAGAATCCAAGTCTAGCAATAAGCTGCAGAGACAGGGCATTATGTAAGGTGCTTCCAGAGTCTAACCAAAATCTCTAAGTCCCACTAAAGGACATTTCCCTGCATGGATCTGGTAAGACGAAGACCAGTGGTTCTCAGCCTTCCTAATGCTGCAACCCTTTAGTAGAGTTCCTCATGTTGTGGTGACCCCCTCCCCCCACCCCTGCCAACCATAAAATTATTTTAGTTGCTACTTCATAGATGTAATTTTGCTACTGTTATGAATCGGGTGACCCCTGTGAAAGGTCATCCAACCCCCAAAGGGGTGGAGACCCACATGTTGAGAACCTCTGACATAGACAAAGGTATTTGTAGGGTTCGTCTATAATTATTTCTAAGCAGGATACCTTGGATTATCACCCAGCTGTGGATAAAATGAGCTCTCTGAAAAGCAAGAGGAGGGAATCTCATTGTCATCAAAAGTAAGGAGTGGAGTGTGTCCTCTAGACCCAAGACCTCTGTGCAGTGAGCCTCCTGCGTTTAGAAGACAGCTGTGTCACGAGAGGAACAGCAGCAGCAGAACCTGGAACCAGGGCCTGGACCAGAACGATGGACATCCCACCCCATGGAGTGAGTAAAGGGGAGCGCTTTGTGCAGGAGGCTGACTTGCAGAGTGGGGTAACTCTGGCCATTCATTAGGGAAGTTGGGATTGCTAACCCCAGGAATTACAGCTAGAGCCTTTTGGCTGAGCCTTAGCAGAGTGGGGTGCCCTGGGCACTTAATTCACGGAGCTGGCTTGCTGACCCCGGGAGCATGAGCTCAGTCTTTGGGTTGAAACTTACAGCAGACTGCTATGTCCTTCTGGGCGTTTATTAACAGATCTGAAATAATTTTGTAACGTGTCCTGATAAACAAATATCCTATGCATTTCTCACTGGCTTTACAACTTGCTAACTCCCTCAATACACCCTTTCACGATGAGTTTGGTCTGTGCGTCTTGAGTAGCCCCTGCTATGGATATTAGAATTCCGAAGGATAAAATAGGGAACACTAGGATAATACATAAGCAAACAGAGTTTTTCCATATAATTTGCTTTTCTAGGAATTAGTTCACACACCAGAGGAAAGTTCAAAGGCAGAAGGGCTGCAATCTCAATAAGGGCAGTTACACTCTACTTGTCATTTGCTGATGGGACATGGCACAAAATGAGAAGAAATAACTGTCAACACCTATCAATAACTGGAACTTGGAATTTACAAAGTCTGAATTTAGGGAAACTGAAAGTCATAAAAATAGAAATGGAATGCATAAAGGTCTATACAGTAGGCATTAAAAAGAGACTGAAAAAGAGACTGGTGTTGGCCATTTTGAGATAGACAATCATATGATCTACTCTGTTGGGAATGACAAACTCAAGAGGAATTCATCATTAAAACAGACATTTCAAAATTTTTCTTGCAGCGCAATACTGCCTTTGATAGGATAATGCCTACAATGTGCAAAAGGGAATTTAGTCGATGCAACTATTATTCAAATTTACCCACCAACTACTAGGCTATTGAATGGGATGAGGACATTGCATAATTTTACCAACTTCTTCAGTTTGAAATCGATCAAACATGCGATCAAGATGTAGTGATAACTACTGGTAATTTTACTCTAAAAGTTGAAAACAAAGAGGAAGTAAACGTGGTTGGAAAATACAGCCTTGGTGATCGAAATAAGGCTGGAAATTGCAAGACAGAAAGAAAGAACAGCTATTTCTTCACCACAAATACCTTCTATAAACAGCATAAATGGGGACTATAAAATGGATTTCTCCAGATGGCGTACACAGAAATCAAATTGATGACATCTGTGGGAAGAGATGTTGGAGAAGCTCAATATCAGCAGTCAAAAATGAGGCCAGGGTTGATTGTAGAACAGATCATTAATTTCTCATATTGAAACACAAGATGAAATTGAAGAAAATTAAAATTACTTCAGCGAGCCAAAAAATAAAAAACCCTGAGTAGATCACACTAGAATTTTGAGAACATTTCAAGAATAAACTTGACACATTGAATACTAATGACAGAGACCTGTGGAGCTGTGGGAGGACATCAGGGACATATACAAAGAAAGCAAATAGTCATCAAACAGACAGGAAAGAAAGAAAAGATCAGAGGGGGTATCAGAAGAGACACTGAAACTTGATCTTGATGATAGAGAAGCTAAAGAAAACGGAAGAAAATTTTAAGTAAGAGAGATGAATAGAGAATTTCAAAAGGCAGTTCAGGAAGGAAAGCAAAGTATAATAATGAAATGTGCAAAGGCCAGGAGTTAGAAAACCATGACGGAAACACACACACAATCTTCTTGATCGTCATATAGCATGTTGTGAGGATCGTAGGTAATCGAGTCCACCTCACTCACAGTGATCTCCTGTGACATAGGCGAACTGCCTCATAGGACTTTCTTGACGTAGTGTCTTGCTTGTTGCTGGATTGGTGTTGGAATTTGCAATCTCTTCCAAAAGATTCCGCAAGCGTTTCTCCTGTGAAAGTACTTGGTGAGTGAGATTCTCTGGTTGGAAGCTAAGTGCTGACCCCTTCGCATCACCAGCGTTCCTTAGACAGGATGTACAACTTGATTTTTGGTTCAGAGTACATGCTATTGAGTCTGAAATAAATAACTTGGTCCAAAGTTCCTAAAATGTCCTTTTAAGAGTTACAATATATAGCGTAACTTTAAAAATTAGAATATACAAAATAACTTTAAAAGTTATTGTCAACTTTACTTTGAAATATATATAACTTTCGGATTAAAAATCATTGTGTATCTTTTAAAATTTAAAATGTGTGGTTAACATATACATCAATATCCAATAACAGGTTCTTGAAGTTTTAGAAACCGTTAAAAATTCAGAATACATAGTTACCTAGCAGGGGAGATGCCATGATCACGAAGCTGATTTTCCCAGGGTGAGGCTCACCCATTGCTCTCCGGATGTGCTGGCCCTGAGATTTCCCCAAATGTGGGACACTGGACTGCATGGTCTGTGGTAGTGGGGGACTACGTTTGTGCTCTCCCCTGCAAAAAAAGAGAAAAAATTCAGGATACATTTTCCATGATGACTAGGAAAGAGTATTACTTTAACTACTGGCTAGGATTAAATTGACTGGAATTACTAATGAATGGTTTTATGTAATATCCAGTAACCAGATGTGAGATTTCATCCAAATTAATTTTCACACTGAATATTTCAAAAGCTTCCTCACTTCTGTTAGAATTTTGATTACTATAAATACATTAATTAAATTCAAATATACGCATATATCTCATTTTAGAAAAAGACTTGTATCCTAGGGATTATTGAGACCCAATTTAGCATTTGCACTTAGGAGATAAATAACTAATTAATCCAATAGGGCAATCGTGGTGCTGAATTTTTAAACTGACTTGGGAAAAACAAATAAGACACATTTTAATGCTTTTTTTCAGTTTTAAAATACTGTGGTCATTATTTTGAGTCAAAGTAGCACTAACTCTCAGCTGCTGTGCAAGTCAATTATTGAGATCTTGTGGCCGCTGGCTGTACTTTTGTTCTCTCTGGACTTCTGCACACTAGGTGAACAGCTCAGGGAGGGGAAGTCATGTTAAGACGTGGTTAGAGTGGATGTCCTTCTATGGGGTAATATAGGTGGGAGGGATAGCCATTCGAAAGTAATGCCATTTTTACTTTGAAGTAAAAACATCTGTGTGGAAAATAACACACTTAAATAAAGATTTAAGTTTCAATAGAAGCAGTGAAATCTTCTAAAAATATCTTCTGACCATTATTCTTGTTTACTGAAATGGATGGGATCCTATAAAAAGCCTTTGTAGCACAATAATCATAAAGAATCCTTACACTTTCTGTCTCATAATTCTTGAGCTATGGTCATAATACTTTGATGTTTTTCTAGAAAAATATTTCCTTTCCTAATCCTATCCCTCAGGCATGATTTCCACAGCCTCGCGTTTGCAGAAGAGATTTCTTTTTTAAAAGAAATATAATTTAACCATTTATCATTTTTTTTCTTTTTCCAAAGGGGTAGGATAACAAATTAGCCTTTTATTTTACCATGCAATTGATAGATGGAAAATAAAATGTGTAATCATTTATTTTAGCTGTAATCTTAGGGATAAAACACTTGTTGGGCTACAGGCCAAGAGACTTTCACAGATGACGGCTATGGAATATTGTGAGACTTTGCAAAGAACCGTCCGCTTATATGTTCCAATGTGACAGAAACTCTGTTCACCTCATAAATTAAGACAGTGACCAGAACTCAGAAGTGTAACACTTTTTATTGTATCACAAGGCATACTTGGGATAGGCTGTGAAAGGGAATTTTGCATATGATATCAAATTTCATCATAATGCCCTTAAATAGGATGAAACCAGTTGGATTGAATGTATGAGTAGCAATAAGGAACACATAGAAACACACAGAATCGTGTGAATTATTTAATATTAATTTCAGTTCATGTTTATTTATGAAAATCTGAATATTATAGTTTATAATGTCCCTGACGAGTTTTATGCATGGTTCACAAGTTAGGAGAAATTCTCAATAGGTGACTTAAAAAGACAGAACTCTAGATGATTCCATATTGTGTTGCTCTCTTAATACATATTTCTTTATTATCCATAGCACAAACAGGTTTAGTTTCCTTGCCTTAACACATCACTTCATTATTATTGTTTCTTCAACATAAAAATCCAAAAACATTTCACTTTATCTTCTACACTACAGTTTAGTTGCTTAATTATGGTTTACTTTAATTGAGGAAAGAAAAAAATTAATGTTTGTAAAATATATGAAAAAATTAAACTGAATGCAAAATTCCAAACTATCATAGGAAATAAAAGTAAACATTAAATCTTATTTTCTACTCCAAAGAGAGAAATAAACTAAAGTGAAAACAATTAAAATTATAATAAATATTGAAATTGCCAAGCATTGGTGTTGATAAGTGCTGTCGGTTCAGTTCCAACTGATAGCAGCCCTCTGTACAATCTCCAGTCCGGGACCATCCTCACAATCGCCACTCTGTCTAATCCCTTGGTTGCAGCCAGTGACAGTGCATCTTGATGAGGGCCTTCTTCTTTGTCATTGACAAATCCCCCACCCCACCCCCACCCACTACCTGAAATGAAGTCTTACCATCAGTGCCTCTAAGAAGCATCTAGCTGTACATCTTCCAAAACAGATTTCTTCATTCTTCTGGAATTCCACTGCATATTTAATATTCCTAAACAGTATGTTAAGGGCTTTGTGTGGTGCTGTTGCATAAGTATTGGACTTATCACTTCAAGATCTGCTGTTCAAACCCAGCAGCTCCTCCAAGGGAGAAGGTTGAGGTTATCAACTTCCTCAACACTTTAGTGCCTCAGAAACCTTCAATAGGGAAACTGATTAGAAATCAAATTAAGGTGAGTGAGCTTTTGTTTTTGCTTTATTTGCCCCAAATGAGTAACTGAAAAATATTTAAACGTTCTGAGGAGAATAAAAAGTAAAGATAAAACACCTTAACGTTATTTCTTGGGTGGTATAAATGATTAATAGGCTCATCAGCTGACCTAAAAGTTAGAGGTTCTAGTCAAGGCAGTCATGCCATAGAAGAAAGGCCTAGAGATCTATTTCTAAGAAGGCAGTCTTGGAAAAATCTGTGAAGCATAGCTCTCCTTTGACATACATGGGATTGTCATGATTTTGAATTTATTTTAGTCTTCATTTTAGAGGGTTTCCTTGATTATGAAAGAATGAATGTAAGAGAAGAAATTAAACTGAACATTAAAAGAGGAAAAAGGATTTAGATAAATGGAATAAGAGGAGGAAATTCTATCAGATAAGCAATATTGATAAGCAACATACAAGCCACCACTGTCAATTTGTCTTACTGCAATGGTTGGTGTGTTGCTGTGATGCTGGAGGATGCATCACTGGTATTTCACATACCAGCAGGGCTACGAAAAGTGAACTGGTATAAATGGAGTGTCCAGACCAAGATCGCGCTATGAAGAAGGAATCAGCTGCTCATTTTGGAGGAATAAGCCACTGAAACCCTTATGTATAACAAGGAAGCATTGTCAGATACTGAAAGTCTAATGACTGGAAGCAGAACACTGTTAGAGATAGTGCTGGAGGAAAGGTCCCTTGGGTGAGAAGACATTGGAAATACTGCAGAGGAGCTGTTTTCTCAAACTAGACGTGTCTATGGTAACCTGAATGGAGTGGAGCCTTCTGGATCTAAATTTACTGATGAGGAATAACTCAAGGTAAAAATAAACAGCTCCAAAAATCTAATAATTTGAACTTGGAATGTACAAAGCATGAATTTAAAATATTTGGAAATAATAAAATTGCAATGGAAGGCATAAAGATCTATATCCAAGCCTTAGTGAGCTGATCGTATGGTTTGCTGTCCAGAATGACACAATCCAGAACAATAGAGATGCACTCACTGTCAGCACAGAAATTCCAAGATCACTCTTGAAGCACAATGCTGTCTGTGATAGGATTATTCTTCTCAGCCTTAAAAGAAAACCAATGAATACAACTGTTTTTCAAATATATGGACCCACCACAAAAGCTAGTGACAAAGAAACTGAAGAACTCTACTATTATCTTCAGTCAGAAACTGATCAGGCATGCCATCATGGTGCATTGATAGTTATAGGTGATTAGAATGAAAAAGTTGTACACAAAGAGGGAGGAAAAGAAGTTGGAAAATATGTTCTTTGTGATAAAACTGAAGTTGAAAATTCCATGATAGAATTTTGAGAGTCAAATGACTTATTTATGGCAAATACTTTTTTCAACAACACAGATTATGACTATATAATTCTCCAGATGGGATACACAGAAATAAAATTGACTACATCTGTGGGAAGAGATGATGAAAAAGTTCAATATCAACACCTAAAACCAGGCCAGGAGCAGAATGTGGAACAGACCACTAATTGCTCATATGTAAGTACAAATTAAATATGATGAAAATGAAAGCAAATCCTTGAGAGACAAAATGTGACCATGACTCTATACCACCTAAATTTTTAGAATAGCTCAAGAACAGAGTTGAAACAATGAACACTAAAGACAGAAGACCTGATGAGCTATGGGAGGCCATCCCGCATGAATGGAGCAAAGGGTCATTAAAAAGACCAGGGAGGAAAGGGAATATCAAAGTTGATGTCAGAGGAGAATGAAACTTGCCAAAGCAAATGGAAGAATGATGAAGGCAAAGAGCTGAGCAGGGGATGTGCAAGGGTAGCTTGAGAAGACAAAGCCAAATATTATAAAGATTTTTAAAGACATAGAGTTATGAAACCTAAAAGGAAGAGCAAACTCAATATATCTTAAATAACTCAAGAAAAACATCAAAATGTCAATTTTGAAAGATTGTATGGGTAAAATATTGAGTGGTGCAGGAAGCACCAAGAGAAGATGGAAAGAATAGAGTCACTCTACCAAAAATAATTTGTCAACATTCAGCCATTTTCAGGAGGTAGCAGATGAACAAGAACCAAGTTGCACCAAGTTGCAAGGAAGAGATTCAAGTCGCACTGAAAGCATTAGCTAAAAACACGGCTCCAGAACTTGATGTAATATCAGTTGAAATGTTTTAACAAACTGCTGAAGCACCAGAAGTGGTCACCCATCAATGTCAGGAAATGTGAAAAACAGCAAACCGAATGGAAGAGATCCATACTTATGCCCATTCCCAAGAAAAATGACCCAATATAATGATTGAATTATAGAACAATATCACTGTTATTACATGCAGGCCAAATTTTGCTGCAGATGGTTCAATAATGGTTGCAGCACTAAATTGACAGGGAACTGCTAGACATTCAGGCTGGATTCAGAAGAGGAAAAGGAACAAGGGATATCATTGCTGATGTCAGATGGATCTCAGATCAAGGCAGAGAATACCAGAAAGGTGTTTACTAGTGTTTTATTGACTATGCCAAGGCAGCCAATGTAGGTCATAACCTATAGAAAGCCTTCAGAAGAGTGTGAATTTCAGAACCGTTTGTTGTGCTCATTTTGAACTTGTACGTGGAAGAAGAGGCAATTTGGGGAATAGAGGAATACTGCATAGTTTTCAAGGAGGAAAGGAGGAGGATAAGGTTTGAGTTAGTTAGTTTATTGTGCCAACCTGGCTGATAAACACATGTGGGGTTAATTGAAGGGTGGAGAGATAAATGGCTCAGTGAGCCTTGCCTTTCAAATTCTTGGGTCTTTTGCTGTGTATGGTTGGACCAGGGTGCAGTTGTCTTGGCCAGTTCCCTGCTTCAGCTGGCAGGGCTCACTTCCTGCAAGACATCCCCAAGGAGAAACAGCATGTACCTACCCTGATGCAGCCCTGGGTGCTGGAGCAGCCCTGTGTAGACCACTACCAGTGCCGAGATGCTTACATGCTCACTGATTCAGTTTTCCTCCTGCAGTCGGCATCACAGTGTGTGCTTTGTGAGATGGAGGAGGACTTTGTGGACTGGTGCTGGACATATGGGTTAATGAGTTAATGTTGGACTTGTGGGCTTGGTCAGCACTGGGTTGGGGGTTTCCTTGATGTGCACTTATCCTTTATAAAAAAAAACTCTCTCTCATACATATGGGTTTCTGTAGATTTGTTTCTCTAAAGTACCTAGATTAACACAAGGTTGCATCCCCTTACTATATTTATCCAATATATATGGGGAGTAAATAATCAAAGAAGCTAAATGAAATGAAGAAGAATGAAACATTAAGATTGGGGGAAGTCATTAATAAGCTTGGACATGCAGATATCACAACATTGCTTGCTGAACATGAAGAGAATTTGAAGCACTTGCTGATGAAGATCAAGAATTTCGAACTTTATTATGGATTACAACTCAATGTAAATTAAACAAAATCCTCACAATTCTTTGGACTAATAAATGATATCAAGATAAATTGGAAAAATATTGAAGTCATTAAGGATTTTTTATGTGTAGATGCACAATCAATACACATTGAAGCAGTAGTCAAGGAATCAGAAGCTGCATTGTATTGGATAAATCTGCTACACAAGACTTCTTTAAGAGTATTGAAAAGCAAGGACGTTACTTTGAGCACTAAGGTGCATGTGACAAAGCCATGATATTTTACTGTATGTACATATGAATAAGGAAGGTTGAGGAAGAAGTGATACATTTGAATTTTGGTGTTGGTGAAAAAATTTAAAGTATCATAGATTGATAAAAGTGCAAATAAAACTGTCTTGGAAGAAGTACGTCTGTAGTGCTCTTTAGACGCAAGTGTGGGGGAACTTGCCTCAAGTACTTTGGATATTTCAGGAGAGACCGGCCATGAAGAAAGGATCATCCTTGGTAGAGAGGTAGTGAGAGGAAGGCCCTCAAGGAGATGGATTGACCTAGTGACTGCAAAAATGGGTTAAAGCAAAAATGGGCTCAAGGAACAATTAAGAGGATGGCACAGGTCCAGGCAGTAGTTTATTCTGTTGTACGTAGGTTCACTAGGCGTCGGAACAGATTAATGGCACACAACAATAACAACTACTACTTTACAAAACATCATAAATTCCTCAATCAGTATGCAAACTGGCAGGCCACTTACTCAAGTCCAAACAACAGGGGTCAGATGATGACAAACTAGAGAGAAGATCCAGGTTGAACAAAAAGCCAGAAAGCTTTCTGAAAATGTATATATATATATGATGTATACCTTACCTCCCAGGAAATCCCCATTCAACTGACTGGGTCTTTATAGCAAATCTCATCATTCATATGTTTTCATAACATTATTATTGGGGATGACTACATCATTACACAACTGTCAGACCACATCATAAGTGGGATTCATGGTCCGGCCTTGACTATCACAATACATTTAGTTTCTGTTCATTTCCATAAATGAAAATTAGTCACTCAACTAGTCCTAAACAAATGGAAAATGTAACCTTTCTTGGACATTTATGTCTTAATTATAACTCAAAACCAAAGAAAAATAATTGCATATTCTTTTGGTGAATTACTGTAATGTAATCATGCATAGGAAACACAAATGTGTCTTTAGAGAACTTGAGAAAATGTTATACTATGGGTATAAGCATCTCTGCCTTTGCCTATCTTTTCATTTAAATGCAAGTGGCTCTGATCTACACATTCCATTCCCATCCCAGAGGTCATTAACCTCCAACATAATTTCATGATTGCTCTTCAACTCAGAATTTTCTTGAAATCAAGATTCTTAAAATCATAAGTCGGCTACTTCTGTATTTATGTGCTGTATTTTTCATGGAAGCATTGTTAAATATAAAACCTTTAAATATATCCTGTACAAATGTACAGCACCTTTTTAAAATTGTTCATTATGTCATATTGATCCTAGAGAATTTTTCCTTTGTTTTTATTTCTCAAGCCAGAAACTTTGGTCAAAGGTGATTCCTTCTGGTATTTTTCTGATGTTTGAACACTGTATTAGTTTTCTTCTTAGCCTCCTTTCTATATTTAGGCTACCATCATCATTCCACTGCCTTTCCTCCTAACCTGATCAAAATTTATTTTGATTGGTGAGACATGAAATCGACGGAACATAATATCAACAACCAGAACCCCCACAGACTACCTTTGACTGGATCTGTTCACTCGGCACGTATTGACTTCTGGTCTAGGTCTCCTGCCTCTGCATCCCAGTTATTTACTTGCTGATATCCTCTTCCTAAGCCAATTCGATCTCTGAGAGTTTTAGGAAATATAACCGAGTAGCCCTCATCCCACATAAATAAATGTAGAGACTTGGAAATGGAGCATTTTAAAAAGATTAGTAGCTATTTTAGAGTATAACCAAATGTGAAAAATCTTTGAAGAAGGAATTATATATAGGGCACTGTTGTAAGCCATTAGCTATTGAAAGAATTAAGAACAAGAGAGAAGAAAATCACAGGCACAAATGATGAAACAGAAAAGGAACTTACTACAGCTGTCTTATGAAAGAAGACATGAACCATGGGAAGGCTGAACAAGAAAATTAATAACAGGCATCATACTTGAAGGTTTATTTTTTTATCACCTAGACCAAATACATTTATTTCATTTATTGACTATCTAGTTATGTCACCTTGCATTTATGACAATAATAAAAATCTACTATTGATTATTTTTCACATTATCAGCTGACATTGGGCTATAACTAATATCAAGGTGTAAGGCAAGAATAATGTTGGTTGTGATAAGGGAAGTTATATGTTACCAGACTAATCCATGTTACTCAGTCATGCAATTATTTGTTATTGTTCCTGTGTGGTTAACGCATAATTCTGTGTTAACTTGTGAAGTGTAGGGGTGGAGTCTAGTCTGTCAATCAAGTCACAGCCTGATGGAACCTCCTTGTGGGTGTGACCTCTCATAAGGAGGATCCTGGGAACCTCACTCTCTCTGCTTCTGCCTTCCTGTTGAGGAGGAAGACATCCTGAGACCTGTGAGCCCCTGTGATGCAGTCAACGCCATTGTATCAGCAAGTCTTTGCACCCACCTGCCTGTGATCTTCCTGCCTTTTGCATAGTTGGTGTGACTGTGTGAGTCTGAAGAGGACTGATGGACTAGTGTCATACTTACGGACTAGTATCGGCTTACGGACTTGATCTGGACTGGGCTGGGCTGTTCTCTTGGGATATAATTACTCTTTGATACAGAGCTCTCTTTTACACATATATGAGTGTGTCTGGGATTTGTTTCTGTAGTCAACCCAGCCTAACACTCAACACTTGAGCTCATTGTTTTAACCACGGTCTCAATCCATCTCCACGAGGGCCTTCCTCTTTTTCATTGCCCCTCTACCAAATGTAACATTCTCCTCCAGGGACTGGTCTCTTCTGAGAACATGCACAAAGTATGCTGGTCTTCTTTTCCACACTCATCTGCTACCATAGATATTCTCCATCATATTTTTTCATAGATATAGCCTATTTTATCTCTTTATCTTCTATCTAGGGAAATCTGTGTGTATAGTCACCTTTTGTGTTGTTGAAAAGTTTTGAGATAATTTGTTGTCTGATAAGATTCTATCATGTAATTTCCAGCTTTGTTTTTATCACCAAGACAATATTTTCCAACTACTAGTCCTTTATCTTTGTTTCCAGTTTTTGCATTCCAGATGCCAATAATTATCAATGCAGCTTGATTGCACATTTAATTAATTTTATACTGAAACATTATTAGAATTCTTGAATTTTTGCATCACTAGTTTTCATATTTGGTGCATAACTTTGAATAATAGCAGTACTGACTAGCTTTCCATACATGTGGATAGATTTCGTCCTCTCCCAGAGTGCCTTTTCCTTCAAGGTTGATGTTGTATTGCTATTCATAGTGCTTTCAGTAGCTGATTCGTTGAAGTGTCGTTTTTGACAATGAATGCAACGCCAATCCTCTTGGATCTGTCTTTCCTGACACGATAAACCATATGATTTTCTGATTCAAAATGACCAAAATTAGTCTAATTCAACTCTCTAATGCCTAGAATGATGATATTTATGCATTCCATTGCATTTTTGACAATTCCCAGTTTTTCTAGATCCATACTCCATGCATTCCAAATTCTGATTAATTGTTGTTTGCAACTCTTCTCATTTTGATTCATTACTCATCAGCAAGTGAAGGTCCTGAAGACTACTATTTCAAGCTTTATTTAATCCACATCATTACACTCATGAAGGCAGCAATCAAAGAATCAAAAGCCACAATTCATTGGGTAAATCTGCTGTACAAACTATGGAGAATATTGAAACAGCAAGGCTTTTACTTTGAGGACTGACATGTGCCTGATCCAAGTAATAGTATTTTCACTTGCTGCACTTTCATTTGAAAGTTGGGCATTGAATATGGAAGATGGCATAAAATCAACTCATTGAATTGTGGTGCTGGAGAAGAATACTAAATGTACATGGACTGCTAAAAAGACAAACAAATCTATCTTGGAAGAAGCATGGCCAGAGTGCTCCTTAGAGACAAGGATGGCTCAACTTAGTCTCACACACTTTGGACAAGTTGTCAAGAGAGAGCTGTCCCTGCAGAAGAGCCTAATTCATAAAGCAGAGGAGCAGTGAGAGAGAGAAATTCATTGCCCTCCAGGAGATGACCTGATATAGTGGCTGAAACAATGGGCTCAAGCATAGGAACAACTACTATTACTTTGAGAAGGCAACTCCTTCACAGTCATATTTTGAGACTCGCTTCTTGTCATTCTGTTTTCAGTATCTGTCATTTTGTTTTCAGTATCTGACATTGGTGCATAACTTTGAATGACAGATGTATTGACTAGCTTTCTATCCATGTGGATAGATTTTTGTCCTCTCCCAGAGTGCCTTTTCCTTCAAGATTGATGTTGTATTGCTATCCATAATGCTTTCAGTGGCTGATTCCTTAGAAGTGGAAGTCACAGTCTGTGCTTAGTCTGGAAGCTCTGCTGTAACCAGTTCACTCTGGGTGACCCTGCCAGTATTTGAAATACTGGTGACAGGACTCGTATTCCATCAGCAGTCAGTAATACACAGGCCACCAGGGAGTATGACAAACTGACAGACAGGTGATGGTGCCTCATATAAGCCCTGCTATATTCACGTGTTTTATATGCGTGTAAAAGTTGGACGGGGAATAAAGAAGATTGAAGAAACACTGGTGCATTGGAAAAATGGTGTAGGCAAATACTGAAGCTCCAATGGACTTCCAGGAGAATAAACAGCCATCATGCTCCTTAGAAATGAGGAGGGTAAGACTTTGTAGGCAAGAACATGTGGAGACATATGATCAAGAGCAAGTAGTCCTTGGAAAATAATAATAATAATAATTAATAATAATAATAATAGAGTCAGCCTCAAAGAAGACATCACACAGATGAATGGACTCTGTGCTGTCAGCGCCGGCTCACACAAACCCAAGATAACGAGGATCCCTCAGAACCAGGCCACGTTTCATTCTTTTGTGAATGCTATCCATTTTTTTAAAGATAAGAAATTCTAAATAACTATGGTGAACTTCAATAAGGTGAAATGGGTGAAACTAGTGAAACATCAATACTTTAATATGCAATGTTAATTAAGCTAAAACAATATCATAACAATATCGACTCTACTAGTCTTTTATTCTCAGACTAATCTCCAAATGTGGTTTTTGAATCACTTCAATTCTTGTAAACAGATTTGCTGAAGCACTGTACCTATACATAATTGTGTATTCCTTTATGTTTGTCTATGAGTTTGGAAATAGAAATGCAAAGTGCCGGGTAGATTAAAAGTTTTCTTGTCCAGATAAGTCTTTTGCCTGTAGTTAGTTAGAGTGCTAACTACTGAGCAAACACTTTAAGTGGGACAATATTAAAAATGAAAATAAGAAAATTATTAAATAAATTGTAATTTCACTAAGTTCTGTGATATTTAAATATTTATTGTAAAATTCCAAAAAGATGATTGGCTTTTAATATTTGTTAAGTTAGTATTTGAATTGCTTTCTAATGCCTGAAGTTGATTAATGTAAAGGTCATAAAAATATCAGTGCTGGTACGTTCAAATACAAAGCCAGAACCCATGGATTCAACAGATTACAAAAGCTTATGTGGGTAAAATATGTTTGCAAAATTGGTATTATGGTGGAATGTGTATTAAACCATAGCTCTGGATTGCTTTTCATTTCATATGTTTTTAACCCTGTTAATGAAAAGCACTGTTTTTATTGTTGATCCAAGAAAGTAACCCAAACTGAAATCCATTCTATTCCAGAAATTTCCAAGGATGAGAGAAATTTTGACTATCCTATTTGTTTAATCCACTCTGAACTATGATTTCTGGCAGTTGATGTCCCATTGCGTCTTACAAACACCACAAGCTTTCCTTTCCTTTTTATTTTTTAACCCTGCGATGGAGTTAATATTCTTAAAAGCTACATCTAATTGTCTGACTACATCACATTGCAGATACTGGAGATGGTAGTAATTCAGAGATCACTGTTGCTGTGTTTCGAATGTACTTAAGATGCGCCTGTTTTATTGTAATGTGAGTTGTCTTATGCTATGTATTTCCCAAAGTAAAGGCTGAGATACTTGCTCTCTGTTTGCTTGTTTAAATATATCTCTCTATAAAAACGCAAAGAAAGTTGAAATGTCATATTGTATTGGGAAATATAACATGATATTTAAAATGAGAACTAGGATGTGCATAATATCTACTTCTTTGTTTATTAAATTAATTTGATTCTGTGCTATACTTATCAAATTACATTCTTATCCAAATTGAGTTGGAATCCATACAGAGGCTGCAATCCTTGAATTTCATCAGCAAGTGCTTCAAGCCTTCACTTGCTTTCAAGCAGGGCTGTGTCACCTGCATCTCAAAAATTGCTAATAAGCCTTCCTCCAATCCTAATGCTATATTCCTTTTCATATAAGCCAGCTTCTCTGATAATTTGATCAGCATACGGATAGAATAAATATGGTGAGAGGATACAATACACATCTTTCCTGATTTTAAACAATGTAGGTTAAACCTGATTTTAAGCCTTGTTCTGTTCACACAACTGCCTCTTGATTTATGCACAAGCTCCACATGAGTGAAACCACGTGCACGGGGATTTCCGTTCTTGTCAAGGCTAGCTATAGTCTCTTATGAACCAACTGTTGAATGTCTTGGCCGAGTCAATATAACACAAGTAACCATCTTTCTGGTATTCTTTGCTTACAGCCAAGATTCATCTGACATCAGCAATGATATCCTTTTTCCATGTGCTCTTCTGAATCTAGCCTGCACCTCTGGTAGCCTCCTGTCAATGTACTATTGGAACCATTATTGGATGATTTTCAGCAAAACTCTACTTGCATATGATATCAATGATATTGTTCAATATTCTGAGTATGCTGTTGTGTCACCTTTCTTTGAAATGTGTACACATATCAGTTAGGGCCAAGTAGCTGTCTTCCATATTTCCTGGCATTGAGAAATAATACTTCCAGTGGACTCTTCTGGCCTTGCCTGAGGGCTGTCTGCTTCCTTTTCCTTAGACTCGCAGCTCATTTGGGTTGAAGGACCTTCAGTATATTAACTGTTATGCAAATTGACTTGAATTGAGTCCTCTGTACTGCTTTGTGGACTAATTAGCTTTTATATTCTTTTTCACCATATAAATTATCCTTTTATATAAATATAATCATGAGTGTCCTGGTTTTGTTTCTCTAGAGAATACTACCTACACAGCTCATATGCATATGAAAGTTGGACATCGAAGAAGGAATACAAAGAAGAGGCAATGTATTTGAACTAGAATGCTGATGAAGAACTAATCTTTGAAGAAGTACAGTTAGAATATGCTCTAAAGGCAAGGATTTCCAGACTTTACCTGATATACTTTGGACAGGTTGTCACAAGAGACCAGTCCCTGGAGAAGGACATACGATTTGGTAAAGTAGATAGGCAGATTCCAAAAGAGATACATTGCCTCAGTGACTACAACAATATGCTCAAACATTAGAACAACGGCGAGGATGGTCCATTACTAGACTTTGTTTGTTCTGTTGTACACAGCGTCATTCTGTGTCAGAACCAACACAGCAGCACCTAACAACAACAGCAACTCAGTAGTTTGGCTGTATCCTCCTTCATGTGATTTAACACAATGTATTCAACAACCTCTTAATATGTAACATTATGTAATAAACTCTGAGCTTTCAGAAGTTGTGGTGGGATGCAGCCCCCTTGATTAGGTCCCAGCCTTGATGGGATGGGAAGAAAGACTTCTGGGGCATGTGGGTGAGTCTGTCTTCATTATAAGCAGACACTATGGGAAAGCTTAACACTGTTGCTGGATCTGGGTACTTCATTTACCACGAAGGCCACTGATTCAGGAACTCTCAGTGGATTGCTGACCTTGGATTCATTCAATTCTGTGTCCACTAGCCTGTTGTCTTCTTGTTTCATGTTCCTGCTTTCTGGTTTGTTAACCACTACCCCTACTCCCCAGCCACATGAGTCCTGAGAACACTAGAAGCACCTACCTTACCATCTGGTCCAAAGACTTGATTGAGGACAGCAGGTATTATCTGTTGCTACAAGTGTGTGAGCCAGTTCTTGGTATACATACCATATTCAAGAGTCATTGGTTTTGCTTCTCTAGAGAACCTATCTTAATATAGCTACCTTTTGTAAAAAGAATAAACTCTGCCCAGTCCTGCACCACCCTCAGAATTAGTATGTTTGAGCTCATTGAGGCAGCCACTCTGTCAATCTATGTCATTAAAGTCTTCCTTTTTTTTGCTGGCCCTCTATTTTAATGAGCATGATATCTTGTCCAGGGACTGGTTTTCATGAAAACATGCCCAAATAGGTGAAACAAGGTCCCTTTACCCAGGCATTCTGACTGTACATCTTCCAACACTGAAGAGTTTGTTCTTCTCCAAGTCGGTGGCATGTCAAATATCTTTCACCAACAGTGTAATTCAAATGAATCAATTACTCAGTCTTCTTTGGGTCAACGGCATTACGTCCTCAAAGTGACTTCTTTGTTTCGTAACAGTTTAAAAAGGGTCTCACCAGATTTTCTCAGTGAATATTTTATCACACTGGAATTTGTTTACATTGTATTGTTAAATTTCAAAACAGGTTATGCAACTGATTGTGTAGTTATATTTTTGTGAAATAACTCTATGTTTAAATTTTAATGACAGACCTACATCTTAAAACCATAACCATCGTAAGAAATGTTTCTCTAGTTTTGTAATACTTTAAACAAAAATGCAATAAAAATCCCATTATATCCTAGAATATACAACCGTACCCCTCTGCTAGGATAAATTTATAAAAGTCATATGATCAAAGGCCTTTTTTAAATGTTTGTGTTTTCTTAGAAGTATTTGTTATGTTTACTCCATAAAAGTTTAGCTAATTTATATTCTGGATGTTTTGAAGCTAATTTTTGGCTCTACAGAATTGAAATCTTCTAGGTACAAATAAAAGCAACTCATGTCAGAGCAGAAGGATTTCTGTTTTGTTGTGAAGATTAGTCTTTGGGCCTTATGACATCTGACTGTTTTAACTCTATAGATTACATTGATGTCCTCAGTAAAGATTGGATGTCTTTGTTTGGTCTCAGCTGAATATTCTAACTCATTATCCTTCACATATGGTATGATATATTCCCCCCATATACAATCTTGTTGAAAATCACCAGACAACCCTTGACTCATTAACATCACTTTATGTATATGTTTTCTTCTGCTTTGGATTTAGTAAATGTAAATTTGGAACATTTGCTTTCTTAGTCTCATGAATATTATTTTCACATATTTAAAAAAATAAAATAAATCTTAATATTCATCTCAAAGGACCTCCTACTGAAATTTCACTGCATTTACTAGCTCATTAAGGCAATGATTAAGTCCCTTAGTGATGTAATAGGGAGAAGAGGTGAGGAAAAGTTTTGATGTTTGTTGATTTTAACAGAATAGTAATAAAAAATCCACAATGAATATTAAATATGAACAAAAACAGTTCTAATGAGTGGGGGAGGATGATAATCTAGTCTATACAGAGCCCTGTGCAAGAGGACACCATTAGAAGCCTTTGAAGAACTAGAAAAAGGCTAGAGTGGGAGTCATGCATGAGGGGACACCGGGTATTTTATGAGATGAAAATAGATACAAAGGTGGAAATCAAAATAAGTTGTGTCTTCTGGACCATATTAATTGTTTTTGTATTTAGAGAAACGGGACATATATAATGGGTTTTAAGCTGCAGAATGAGGAATGAAAGATACCGAAATGACACTTCTAAAGATTATTCTAGTTGCAATGCATGCAGGTATGGGGAAAGTTTAGAATCGTGTGTTGAGCAGTCAATTGTGTGGAAGGGAGAGCTTCTGATGGGAGATACATTTGTGTAGGATTGTAATTGGAAGAGATGATCAATGAAGTTATTAGAATTGATGAAGATGTCCTGGGAACAAATGTGAAAGGCACTGTGAACTGACAATGAGAGTTCATGTTGAGAATATCCAACCTTTGATGCATGAGTGAAGGACAATGCGTCAACGGGAACACGGGGAAAGAAAAGAAAGGCCCAAATGAAGAAATCTGACATGGGAGAGATTAAAAGTATGGTGGAAGTGGTGCTTTCCTGTTAAGTTGATTTTGACTAATGAGCAGAGAAAAACTATTTCCTAGGATTTACTATAATCTTTACAGAAGTAGATTGTCAAAACTCTCTTCCACGGGTTTTCTGGGTGGGTTCGGGTCCCCAGTGTTTAGGTTAGCAATTGAGTAAAATGATCTAGCTAGGACTCTTGGGTGAAATATAATGACTGGAAATTAATATTAAATTTCACACATATCGCTGATGCTTTGTTGAACAGACGTTAGGAACAGTAATGGTAGAAGCTCTGTTGGTGCTAACAATTGAGGGAGAGCTAAGAAAAGTGCTTTCAAATGTAATAATTAAGAGCGGGTTTGGGCAGAGAGGACAGATGACGGGGAGCACTCGGTAGGTCCTTTTTACGTATTCAGTGATTTTACCCAGACTTAAAGGAGTTTGATGTTTACGTTAAAGATCCATTTGAAAGAACAAGTTTATATCACAGAGAAAAGAGTCGATCAATAATGTGACATCCATGGGAAGGCAAGGGAGCATGTACTCCAAAGTTCAAGAGGAAGATTGGCCTTAGTCAGAAGGAAGGGCAAATTGGTGCTTAAACTTGGAGACTTTTTCTAGTACTTCCTACAGCTGATATTATTGCCTAATCATAAGCTGTACATGTGTTACTTTAGTCTTCACCAAGATAAAGGTGGTGCACTTGCAGAAAACAGAAAAGGAAGAAAAATGTCAGACTGAAGATGCTGGTAAAATTCTTCAGTTTCTTTATCACTAGCGTTAGTGGTTGAGCATAAATTTGAATGACAGCTGTACTGATTGGATTTGCTTGTATGGAGGCAGACAGTATTCCATCACAGATGTTATTGGACTTCAAGATAGCTCTCGAAATGCCGTTTTTGATAATAAATGCAATGACATCCCTCTTGGTTGCGTCGTTCCTGGAAGCGCAAACCCTGAGCTTTCCCAATTGAAAGTGGTCAACACCAGTCTATTTCAGCTCAGCCCTACAAGATCATTATTTATGCATTCCATTTCATCTTTTAGTGAATTCTAATTTTCATAGATTCATATTTCATAAATTCCAAGTTCCACTTATTGATCAATGTTAGCCGCTATTTCTTCTCAGTCTGAGTCATGCTGTATCAGCAGATGAAGACAGGTCAGCCATTACTCTGGGACGCTTCATCTGAGTTATGATGATTGATTCTACTGTGAGGGGGCAGCTCTTCCTCAGTCATATTTTGAGTTCCTTCCAACCTGAGGGGCTCATTTTTGGACTATCTCTGACAGTGCTCTGCTTCTATTCATGAGGTTTTCAGTAACTGACAGAGTTTCCATGCTATCCACAGAGTTTCCCATGGCTAATTCATCTGAAGTGGGCAGTCCCATTCCTTTTTCATAATCTGTTTTTACTCTGGAAACTTTGTTGAAAACTGTTCAATTTGGGTGATCACGTGGATATTTGAAATACCAGTAATATTTCTTTTTTATCATTTTATTGGGGGCTTGCACAATTTTTATCATAATCCATATATACATCTATTGTGTCAAGAACATATGTTCATTTGTTGCCATCATCATTCTCAAAACATTTGCCTTCTACTTGAGCCCTTAATATTAGCTGCTCATCTTCCCCCTCCCTCCCCACACCCCCTACCTCATGAACCCTTCATCATTCATAGATTATTATTTTGTCATATATTACACTGTCTGACGTCTTCCCCCCACCCCCCTGCCTTCTTCTCTACTGTCCATCTCCCAGGGAGGAGGATATATGTATATTCTTGTAATCAGTTCCCCCTTTCTACCCCACATTCTCTCCACCCTCCAGGCATTTCCACTCTCACCACTGGTCCTGAAGGAGTCATCTGTCCTGGATTCCCTGTGTGTCCAGTTGATATCTGTACCAATGTACATCCTCTGGTCTAGCCAGATTTGCAAGGTAGAATTGGGATCATGATAGTGGCGGGAAAGAAGCATTTAAGAACTAGAAGAAAGTTAATTGTTCCATCGTTGCTACCCTGCATCCTGACTGGTTCATCTCCTCCCCACAACCCTTCAGTAAGGGGGTGTCCGGTTGGCTACCAATAGGCTTTGAGTAATATTTCTTTCATCATCGTAGTAATACACAAGTCAACATAGGACAACAAACATATAGACAAGTGGTGGGATCAATGAATAACATAATGATAAATAAAGAAAAATCAATACTCAGAGAAGTTCAGTCAAGAAATCAAATGATGCATTATATTAAGTAAATATGCTTCACAAGATTTCTTTAGTGTTGAAGAACAAGGATGTCACATTGAGAAATAAAGTCACCTGAACCAATCCATGGTATTACAATCACCTCATACGCATGTTAAATTAGGAAGACTCAAAATAATTGATGCATTTTAATGGTGGTGCTGCTGAAGAATACTGAAGATATCATGGACTTCCAAGAGAGTCAAAAAAACTGTCTTAGAATAAATAAAGCCAGAATACTTCTTAGCAGCCATGGTGGAGAGATTTTGTCTCAGGTTCTTTTGACATATATTCAGGAGAGAATAGTCTCTGGGAAAGGACATAGTGCTTGGTAAAGTAGAAGGGCAGCAGCAAAGTGTAGACTCCTCATTGGGATGGACGGGCACAGTGGCTGGTGGGTACAATGGGCACAGACATGACAATAATTGCAAGGATGGTGCAGAACTGGGCAGGGTTTCCATCTGTTGTACGTTGGATTGTTGGGAGTCACAACTGACTGCATGGCAACTAACAACACGCCTTAAAAATAATAAGAGTCAAACATTTAAGCAGGGTGGTCGTCGAACCTTCCAGTCATCTTCATGTCATCTTAGGATGAATGGTTTAATGCCCTAAATTTTTGTATGATTTGCTTTCACCCCCTTCAATTGATGACAGTTGTTTTCAAATTTAGACATACACATAAATTACTAAATAAGCATGTGTTTTATCATATATATATATATATACACACACACACACATGCAACTTGATAGGCATTTCAGTTTCATATTGATTTAATGCATGTTTTCCCTACTTCAACACAGAGAATTTGGAGTGAGTACATTTTACATAATTCTTTGTTTTATTTCTAAAGGATAGTTAACATGTCTAGATTTTATTGATATTGGATCAGTGAGAAATTAGAGGAAAGCGTAAATCTGCATTCTATCTCCTGTAAGGTTGTCGTTAGTTAGAATCTACTCCACAGTGGCAGGTTGGGTTTTTGGCAAGGATCTATTTTGATCCAACAAATTGGGGTGGGAGTATGATGTCTACATTTAAAAGACTCAACGCTTTGATTGTGAGAGTCTGTAGGCTCTATAAAGATTTTGATAGAATCTGCAAATTTTTATATCCAAATCTCTCAAGAACTTGATAACGTCAAATCCAAGTTCTATTCAAGCTATTGATCTACAATGCCAACTCTAAGAAGTGTGTGGCCGAGGTATCCAACCTCCTTTAACTTCACAACGGGGCTAAAAATACTTGGAGTCAACAACCCACTACTTATTCCCTGAGGCAAGAATTCCGCATGCCTCCATCCTCCGTATTTTTGCTTTTTCTGATATCGACCCTCCCTCTCATCACATTCTATACTTCTCTGCTGGGTTCTATGATTTGTGACAATGGCCACACTGAACTTGCGGACCAACTTTGTAGCTGCGAGTTTATTAGGGAAGCAACAGCTTACAATTGAAACAAGGCCAGACTCAGGGAACAGTTCTTTGGTCAGAAAAGTCTGTTTTCAGACTTGTCTACAAGTAGCCCTCTCCTGGCCCCGAGGCTTCTCAGTACTGACCGCAACAGTTCTTCAGCAGACCTGCCATTTTCCTGGCCAGACAAGTGTTACAAAGCTCTTTATTTCTAACAAAAAAAGGCCCTGAGGCATCCTAAGCTACCAGTGCAGATGAAATAACAAGGTTCCTTAGAGATAAGGATAATGAGACTTTGTCTGATATGTTGTTGATATGTTTTCAAGAGAAACAACCAAAAACAAAAAGCCCTTACTGCCATGGATTTATTTCTGACTCATATTGACCTTCTAGAACAGAGTAAAACTGTCCCCATGGCTTTCCTCGACTGTAGAAAGCCTCAACTTTCTCCCATGGAGCAGCAGTTGGTTTCAAACTGCTAACCTTGGGGTTCGCAGGAAAACGTATAGCCACTACGTCATCAATCCCTGGAAATGGACATCAGCAGAAAAACTGGAAGTTGAAAGTAGAAAAAAAGGAAGACCCTCTACAAGATGAAACGACACAGTGGTTGCAACGACAGCTAGGACATAACAATAATCATCAGGATGGCGAAGGACTAGGCGGTGTTCTGTCCTGTTACACACAGGATTTCTGCAAGCCAGGACCAACTCAATGGTACCCCAACGTAAAAACAACCTGACGACATTTTAGCTAAAGAGTTTATAATTTTGTTGAGAAATATATAATAATAATCACAATATTAAAAACACAATAATTCCACGGTGCTCCAGGGGAGACCATCCTGACTTAGGACTCCAGGGTAATTCATCAGGGAAAGTACGCATGTCAAATATCTGATCATCTAATAACCTTCCTGTGCCCCAGCCACCAACAGTTTATTAATCTACCTCATCATGTGCACTAGTATAAAGAAGGCCTCATCTTTCCACCAGGCCCATCCTGTTCCTAACTTTTCTTATCCTTCCAAGTTCATTTCATAGAGTGCATGTATACTTCATCAGCCATGAATGCCTATACTTTTGAGATGAAAATATTTCCATTAAAAAAGTGAAATTTAAAAATATTTCCTTTTTTGCGTGTGCTGTCCTCTCTTATATTTACTTCCAGATACATAAAATATGTGAACTTGTTCATGGAAGCCAATATAACTTACTAGTTGTTTCAGTAACTTTTGCAGATTTGGTGATTTTAATAATACCCACAATAGCATTAATTATGTATTCTTGATAACAAATGCATGAGTGATTTTTCCTATAATCTCAAAACAATAGGGTCCTATGAAAAGGCTCAAAGGACCATATCTGTCTTCCTTGGGTTTCCCTATAGTCACGAGCCAGCGGTCAGACACGCTTCTGCCCTCCATCTTTTAAAATTTATTTTGACACCAGTTGCTCCTCCCACAATACTCTACTGTTCTCCCGAGTTCGGTAATTGTTTAACAATACTTGTGATCAATGGAGGGAGGTTTTAGGGAAGTTACTAGGTTACCACAAGTCATAATCAGTCAGAAGTAAGGATACAGTCGTTAGTCTACAGCAATGCTACTCCAGCCAGTAGGGAAGTCTCTCTCTAGTTCTCAACCCCTCAGCTACATGGTCCTTTGGCCTTTACCTCTGTTGGCCAGAAAGCCAGCCCACAGTTCTCTCTCATAGTCTCATTTGTCTCTGCACTTCTTATCTGCTCTCTCTTATGGCCCCCATGTCTCAGCCTCTGACCTCGGCCTGGCTCCTTTACTTTGTCCCCCAACCCCTGTGCCACAGCTTCCAGGGCCTCTGGTCTCAGCCTCTGTGGCTTCAGATGGAGTTTGAATGTGTTCCACTTCTTTGATGCTCCTGGCAGTTGTCTCTGCTTGTTCCTGCTTCTGAGATGGCTCTTTTGTTATATGAAGTTTGTGTGTTTGTTTTTCTTTCAGCCGACCATATCCAAGGAAGCAAAGGATAGTGACTTGAGTCATACCTTGGGCTAAGGTGGAGACTTAGAATATATCCGTCTTCATCTTGTAAGAGAAAACTCCAACCCAAAGGGCTTCCTCACCACAGGCATAGAGGCTGGAATGCACAAGACACCACAGAAAGACATCATGGCATCTCAGCCCATATAATGTATGCCACGATATAGCAATCTCTGCATCACATGCCATTGCGTTTGAAGGAAGAAGTTGCCTTGAACCTGGTTGATGGATTATTTCCGGCAGTCTGACGCAGACTGAGACCTGTGGGAAGCAGCATAAAGTCACAAATGAGCATGATTCCCCATGTAAAAACTGATGGTTACACTGCTTTCCAAAAGTTTAAAGTAGGCTTTTTATTCCTCCTCCCATTCTATTTCTGGCTGATAATGACAATTTAGTCAGCACAAATCTTTTTATTTTAGTAACTGCTGCAAACAAAGAGAAAAATCACTAAAAACAACTACTTATCACTTCTGAGTGACGTATTTAAATTTTAGGATTAATTAAAAAAAATACCCATTCCATAGTTACTACTAATAGTTACAAAGGGCCTCTCCAACATTGCATTCTCTGTATTGTTTGTGTGTTCATAATGCTTGAGAAAGATGTATGAGTATTCACCTCTATCATAATTATAATTTTAAAAATTCAAGAATAGGTTTATTTCTCTGTCTACGCTTACCAATAGTATTCAAGGAAAGAAAGAGTCATTATGAACCACCTCTGCTTCCCAGGTTACTATTCCTGTTGCTATTAGTGTTGTTGGGCGCCATCCAGTCAGTGCTGACTCTATGACCAACACAGCACAATACACCCTGGTCCTGCACCATGCTCCCTGTCATTGCTGTGCCGGAGCCCATTGTTACAGCCACTGTGTCAGCCCCTCTTGTGGATGGCCTTCCTCTCTCTCGCTGTCCTCCGACTTTAGCACGCATGATGTCAGATGCTTACATAGTACAAATAACTAAAAACAAAGTTAACTTGTGCTTCTTGGTCCAGCAACACAAAACACATTCACGAACTGATTCCAAATTGTCAGTCATAAAGTAGCTCTTGATTATCTATTTATGTGAACAGTAAAAAAATTAAACATTTTCTACGGCTAGAGGGAGCATTTTCCTTGCACACGTGGATCACAAAGACATCAACATGCTCTATGGTAAATATCTGCTGTTGTAAGGTGGCCACAGCGGAAAATGGAGCATCTTAATAAGTGGAGGTACATGTTAAAAATAGTTCCGTCTTTCTAAGCCTGAGCAAAGTGTGACAGCATGTAAGTCTCCAAAGAGATTATGTGTGCTGTAACAGTTGGCTGTCCAGAGTGGCGCCATTCCCTTGGGATATCTCCAGCCCTACTGCATGTAGAGCGTGTTTTTTGTTTGTTTTTTTTTTGGCAGCTGTAAGAGATTTAGATCCCTTGAAAGGACAGCTAGAGCTACAACCAGCCAGCACTTCAAAAGAAGTGAGGAGGTCAGGGTGTGTTCATGGGCTTCCCAGTGTTAACCTGGTGAAGCTCACCTATCAAAGCCTACTCACTGTTAGCTGACATTGCACAATGTCCAAGATGTCATCAGGTGGAGCAAACAGATCCATGCATTTCCATGCATTATTCCTGGGGCCAAAGCTAAATAGCACCCAAAATGGTGAATAAAAACATCTGAGGGAAGATAGTTGTCATTGAGCAAGAAGTGACGGGCAAGGAAGTGGGTTTATCATGTGTTCCAGCAGGGGGCGTTGAGGAAAGAATAGAGTCAGAGAGGGAAATCTACCTGTTGGGTCAATTTTATAAACTAATCATGTTGATTCCCTGTGTACTGCTTTATGTTGGTCCCACCCCACTGTTAATGGAGGAAGGACAGAGGAGAGAGCCAAACAGCTGGCTGTCTGGATTCGTTGCTTGCCTATAGAATCATTACAACAATGACACATTTTATCATTCCCGATTCTTGAAAAATTTGGCATGTCTGTGTAAACAGAAAGGCAAATGTGATGACTGGGCAACCTAACTCTATGGATACATATTTTGTAGCTAATGTTGATACAGCCAAGGTCACTAAAAGAAACAAGCAACAACTCAGGTAACATGACTCATTTATTTGGTGGAAGACTTTATATAACAAAATTATACATACATCATATTCTTGTTTCACATCTACCCTGCTTGACAAATGAAGCCCCCATTTAGTAGAAGAGCTAAATTTTTATTTTAGAATATTTTATTTTAATTTACATTGAGTAAAATGGTCAAATTTCAAGTGTCCAGCTCAATATTTGCATATTAAGAGGGGAAGTCAAAAAGTGCATGGGAAAAATCATGATCTTCCCATTTCGTCTTTTAATGAACAATTTGAAGCATTTTCATATATATAACATTGATGAAATAATGCTTAAAGCTCTCAGTTGCTAACAGAAGCTCAGGAGTTCACATCCATCAGCAGCCCCATAGGAGAAAGATGTGACAATCTCCATCCTTCAAGATTACATCTCCATCTCAGAAAATGAAGCCTCAGAAATCCTTTGGAGAAGTCCTACTCTGTTCTGGAGTCACCATGAGTTGGAATTGATTAAATGGCAATGGGTGTGCTTTGAGGATCATAGAGTTGCTAGAGTGGAGTCAATTTGATGGCAATGGGTTTGGTTTTTTATCACACACACACACACACATACACAGACACACACACACACACACACACTCTTGAGGGTTAGTAAAAAAAGTATTGTTACAAAAATCATAGAAATTTTCATTAAACAAAAATACCAAAGTGTGAAGCTGTTGATTCTCAATATATGCTCCATCTAGCTGTCTATCGTTCTGAAGGCTATGTTTCCATTCCTCTAACTTTCTCCCAAAGAATTCTGTGTTCATTGATGTCCACCTCATCACAACCATAGAGTGGGGTGTCCTTGGATATCTAAAGGGGCTTGGCAACACTTCCCCAAGTAGGGCAGAGCAAAAGGGACACTGTAGCTGAGAGGCCAACAAGTAGAGCGAACTATGCCGACCAGCATGGTTTAAGAGAGGTGCTGAAGAGAGAAGGGTGTCTTTCACATACAGTGTGCTTTGGGAGGACTGTGGTGTCAGAGTAGGATAAAGAAAGATGGAGGCGAAGGCAGGTCTGTTCTCTGTCTTATGGAAATCATTCCTGGGAGGCCATGGAGCTGGATCCCCCTTCTCCTTACTAGCGTTGGAGGAGGGCAGATGTGACCCTGAGGTCGTTTCCTCCATTTGTCATAAATGAGAGAGTACATAAGACAGGGAATATCTATATACAGAATGATTAAGTAATTACTGGGTCATGCTATTGATGTTTTGGAATTATTTAAGTATTCTGGATATAAGTCCTTTATCAGAAATATGTATTGCAAAAATACTGTCACAATCTGTGGGTTGCCATTGTTTCCTTAATGACTCATACGTATTTAATGAGAAATAGTTTCTCATTTTAATGAAATGTAATTTTCAGGTTTTTAAAATTTGCATAGCTATTAATATTTTGATAAGGTGTCAAAAATTGCCCTGACCAAGTTTTATGAAGTATTGTTTCCTTCTCAGAGTATTACAGGTTTAGCTTCTACATTGACATCTCTGATTCATCTTAAAAGATTCTTTTTTGCTGCATGGAGCGAGGTGGGTGCTGAGGTTTGGTATTTTTGTTATATAAATATTTAGTTATTATAGCACATTGTTTGACTGGTTTGTAATTGATGTATTATATGTGGTTTTATAATGTCATTAACTTTAACAGCTTTATTAACCATAGTTTGATGTTCTATTACCAGGACATTATGCAAGGTGTGTGTGTGTGTATATGTGTTTAGACTCATTTTCCATTGTCTCCTAAACACTTACACATTTTTCAGGTTATTCTGGGAATGCCAGGCCTTGATCACTGACCTCTTTTTACCTAGGTCATTGCTCAGGGTGTACTTGGAACAAGCCATCTTGAAAAATGAGTTCATATTTCTTCATGAGACAAGGAGAAGAGCTGACTATTGCATCCTATGTAATCAGTGGATTACACAAGCTGTATTCTTCTGCTATGATGAAGATTTATGTTCACATACCACACACCCAGGCCCTATCACATCACCACCATTGCATTTTTATACATGGGGAGTCCAAGAAAATAAGTTGATGGTCATATCATTGCAGTGCAATGAATAATAAAATCTTTGGGCTCTGATCCATCCTTATTACCTGGAAAAAAGGATAGCATAAAAATATGCCATCAAAACAACCCTGCTAAATGGGAATTGTTTTAAACCATGATTTCGTAGATTAAGAAGTGAAGATTACAAGGCACTAAGGAATTGCCCAATTTTGTTGAATTCCACAGTGAAAACTCATTTTTAACATCTGTATTCTGAAATATTATATATTTTAATATGCATTATATATATATGAGTCCTAGTTGTGTAGGTGTTACACATTGGGCTGCTAACTGCAAAGTCAGCAGTTCGAAACCACCAGCCACTCCACAGGAGAATGACAGACCTTTCTACTCCCGTGAAGAGTTTCAGTCTTGAAAATGCGCAGAAGGCGGTTCTACAACGTCCTATGGGAACTCTGTGAGTCAGCATTGATTCAGTGGCAGTGAGAGTTTGAGAATATACAAATACATATATGTGTGCATTTATATACATTTATATACATACATACACAAATATTTTATACACAATATATTTTGTATAAATGTAATATATTCATATAGAGACATATATAATATATTTATACATGTTATACTTATATAAATATGTTTATGCATATATGTATATATGTACATTTATACATAAAAGAACTCATTGTCTTAGTTATACAATGATGTTATCACAAAAAACACTGACATTGGAACTGGTAGATTTAAAAAACAGAAGGTTGCTTGCTCATAATTCTGTAGCTATGAGTCTAAATTGAGGATCGTGGCCTGGAGAAAGTATTTATCTCTCTCTGGTTCTCATAACTGGTAGCAGTTCTTGAAATTCCCAGACTTGCATCCCTTCTAATATGACAGAGCGGTTACCTTACCCATACCCATATCTCTCTATGTCTGCCCTCCAGTTTTCTAAGAAATTACTAGGAATAATTAAGTTTATGACTAATCTTACTCTGGTATGATCTTGGATGTAACATTACAAAAGAAAAACTTTATTTCTCCAAACAAATCACAACTAGATGGATTGGGATTTCAGCATAAGTATAACCACACATACGCATGTGTTTTCATATATGTATACACACATGTATATGATTGACGAGGCACTAGTGAATCCACACTAGAATGATTTTGAATCCAGTAGACCACACCTTTGTTTTATCCTGTTGGACTGCCAGAGGCTATCAGATTACAGTGTGAGGTTTACTGGGTTTTGAAAATGTCCTAAAGGACTGCTTGAGTATACAGTGTTAGTAGCTCTTAAACAAACTTTATTGGGAATCAATGTTTAAGTATACTTTCTGTAAGTCTTATGTATGCTGTTTTTATAACTGATTTCACAATAAACAAAGAGAGAGGTCTGTTAAGCCACTTCTGTCCCAAACTGAAATATGAAAGTTCCTCAACATGTGTTGAATTTGAGGTTAATATATTTACAACGTTTCTTATCCTATTAATTTCCCTTGTCAATTCTGCTGATCTTGCTAGTTATATCTATAACTGAAAAGGGTAGGTGTTTTTTTTTAACCCAGGGAAATTTTTCACTGCGAATGATATACTCACTTTATATTTTTTAAATCTTACTTTGGCTCCTTTGGAAATTATTCCAATTAGTGTATTATCCATCTGTGTAAAATACAAATGTACTGATATCAAGGCAAGTAAAAAGTCCAATTATATACAGAAAAATGCACACACAGACATGCAGAGTTTAGCTTGTCGTTAGGTGCGGTCAAGTTGCTTCTGATCCACGGCAACCTTGTGCAAAAGAGAAACACAGCCCGATCTTGCACCACCCTCACAACGGTGCCTTTGCTTGAGCCCATTATTTCAGCCACTGTGTCAATCCATCTTGTTGAGAAGATCCGTCTTTTTCACAGCCCCTCTACTTTACCAACCATGATGCCCTTCTTGAGGGACTGATCCCTCCTGACAACCAGTCCAAAGCCTGTGAGACAAAGTCTTGCCACCTTTGCCTCAAAGAAACACTCTGGAAGCACTTCTTCCTAGATAGACTTATTTGTCCTTTGAGAATCCCACGGTACATTCAGTATTTGTTGCCAGCACCACAATTCGAAGACATCAGTTCTTCTGTAGTCTTCTTTATTCAATGTCCAACTTTGACGTGCATATGAAGCATTGAAAATACCATGGCTTGGATCCGGCCCACTTTTGTCCTCAAAGTGACATCCTTGTTTTTCAAAACTTTAAAGAGATCTTGTGCAAAAATTGATCCAATGCAATGCTGTTTGATGTCCTGACTGTTGCGTCCATGAGCATTGATTGTGGATCCAAGCAAGATTACATAAATCCTTGGCAACTTCCATCTCTTCTCCATTTATGGTGATGATGTTAACTATGGATCCAGTTGTGAGGATTTGGGTTTTCTTTACCTTGAGTCCTAACCCATACCAAAGGGTGTAATTCTTGATCATCACCAGCAAGGGCTTCAAGTCCTCCTCACTTTCAGCAAATAAGATTGTGTCATCTGAATATCTCAGGTTGTTAATAAGCCTTCCTCCAATCCTGATGTAGCATTCTTCTTCTTATAACCAGCTTCTCTAATTATTTTGTCAGCTAGCATCCACTCAATGAGCATTAGTTTAGAAATGGTAAGAAATTACTATATGGTAAGAAATTATTATTATTTAAGTTATGCATTATCATTATTAGGTAAGAAATTACTATTAATCAATTTCCCAAATACTGAATAGCAAGCCATTAGAATTCAATATTCATTAAACAACTACTGTTGTTTTCTTTTCATTTCTTTTAGCACTATATATTATTATTGTTAACTTATTTTATTCTTATTTCTGTTTATGGATTTACGATTATTTGCTCATTTGTTATAATTTTATAGATAATTTTACTTAATGCCTTTCTTGAAGCAGTTTGAGAATTTAAAAATGGAAAATATTGTGTAATCTGAGAGACTATTCATGTGTTTTATTTTCATATCCCAAATCCTTACTGACCCATCTCTTCCTTCTTACCGGAAAGGAGGTATAATAGGGAAGACCGCAGTATAGCTCTATTCTGAAGAGAAGCAATAGCCTGGAAAAATTAAGAGCTAAGACTGATGGTAATCGTGTATGCAATAAGTCATGTAAGTGTTTATTCTCATTTTTTAAATATGTAGGGATCCTAAGCAGAACCTGCTAGCTCAAATATACCTTAGAAATACATATTCAAATACTTAAACTATGGCTATTTTTATTGTTTCTAAACCCACCATAATTAAGACAATATATTGGCAAGTAGCAAGTGAGCTCAAAAACGCTCATGAGTAGCCATCTAAAGCTTAGCAGGGTGGACTAAGGGTGCGAATGAGCACCAGTCTTCATGACTCCGAGGCCAGAATAACTAGAGTCTGGCTACTAGTTCCGGCCACTCTGAAAGGGATCAAAGAGAAGGAACTTAATAGAGCAGGAGGAAAATGTGGGACAAAAGTCAAAATCATAAAAATATTACACTTACTAGCATAGAGAGACTGGGGAATCCCAAGATTATGGTTGTTAAGTCACTCTTTAGACCTGGAGGTGAACTCAACCTTAGAGCTCAATTTTTCAACCAGACGATGGAAAGATCTGTCAAGGGAACAACAACACTAGTGAGGTGGACTCATCTTAGGACAATCATCTATCTGAGATTTTAAAACGCAGAGCATATCCAAGGACAACGTTCAGAGGATTGGAAAACAAGAAGGAATGGAGACCAGAAATAGGAGAAATCACAATAAGTTGATATTACATTTGTACATATGGCAACCTATAAAATGTAAGAAAATATGTATGAAACATCGAAAAACTGATCTTTTTGGTAAGCCAATTCACAATAAAAAAGCTAAACTGTATATTGGACATTTATTGTTCCCTTTAAGGTTGATTTTACAAGCATGCTCTTGTGCACGTAAGCACACACATTTACGCAAACATAAAAATAAATTAAAAACGTAAAGTGGGTTAGACCTTTTGTATCATTTAGGAATTATATGTGGCTGCTAACATGAAGATTTGAAAACAATAGATTCCATAAATTAGGTGTGTTTCTGTAATTGTTTCCTCATGTGAGAAAGAGTCCAGGCACAGGCAGTGCAGGAAAACACACGGTATAAGTTGTGAATATTTTCCTCAAACACCATCTCATTTTTTCCTACTCTGCCAGTCATAGATCGTGCTTTCTATTCTCAACTTTCCTTCTAATTCAGAGGATGGGTATAACGGTGCCTGCAATCATGTTATAGTAGTGGAAGAAAGAAGATAGAAGGGAGGTTTGAAAAAGATATTTTTCAGATAGATAATTAGTACTCCTAACAGTAAATATATTTTCTAAAAGATAAGAAATGGTTCATGGATAGCTCAGTACTCAATTAACAGTCTGGTGATACATCTGTTTTCTGTGTTTCTTAAGGTACTAAATGGTTTTAAAGTCTTCTTAGTCACGATTGTTAGGTGCCACTGAGAAGGATCAGAGTCACAGTGACCCTACGTGCAACCGCCCACAGTCTGCCAGGGCGCGCCTTATCCTCACGATTGCCGTTGTTTGAGCTCCTTGTGGCCGTCAGAGTCAATCGGTCTGGTTAGAGGTCTTCCTTTATTTTGCTGAGCTTCGACTTTATCAAGAATGATATGTTTTTTTCAAGGACTGTTTGTTCTGCCATGATAAACACACACACACACACACACACGCACACACATTGCCATCAGGTCAATGCCAACTCATGGGAACCGTATAAGGCAGGATACAGCTGCCTCCTGTGAATTTCCGGAACTGGAGCTTGCAGGCGTAGAAAGCGTCACGTTTCTCCCGCAGAGAAGCTGGTGGTTTCTAAATGCCATCTTTGCAAATTGCAGCCCAACACACACCCAGTAAGCGACCAGGCTCCTATTCTGATAACACGTCCCAAGTATTTGAGAAACTATTTCATCATCCTTGCTTCGAAGGAGCAATCTGGCTAACGTTGTGTTGGTTGAGGTAAAATTCAAACCAAAAACTCACTGCTATCAAGTCAATACGGACTCATTGCGACCCAATAGGACAGGGTAGAATCACCCTATGAGTTTCTGAGACTGATGGTTTCTGAGAGTCGAAAGCCCCGTTTTTCTCCTGTGGGGTGGCTGCTGGTTTTTATCGCAGCCCCACACGTACTCACTATGCCACCAGGGCTCCTTCGAAGTTAACTACAGGTTATAAGTCCCTGCAAGTCAGAGCCACTTACTTCCCTGCATGACAATATCCGTGCCTATCGTTGTCATTGGTTGGTACTATGTAGACCATTCTGAAGCATAGCAACTTTATGCACAAGAATGAAACACTGCCTGGTCCTGCGCCATCCTCAAAATTGCTCCTATGCTGAGCCCATTGTTGCAGCCACCGTGGCAATCCATCTCGAGGGAGTATCTCTTTTCAGTGCCCCTGTTTTAGCAAGCATGTTGTCTTGACCTCTAAGGAGCCCTTCTGCCAAGGCAGATTGGTTTGTCCTCTTAGCACTTCATGATACTTTCAGCTCTTTCTGCAGCGCCACAATTCAAACGCAGGGGTCTTCTTTGATCTCCCTTATACAATGTTCAACTTTCATAGGAATATGGGTAACTGATAGTACCATGGTTTGGAGAAGGCTTCTATGAATTTTCAGAGTAACATCCTTTCTTTCCAATACTCTAAAGAGGTCTTGTGCAGCAGATTTATGTAATGCAATTCATCCAGTTGTGAGGAGTTTGGCATTCCTTACATTGAGTTGTAATCCTTCCTGAAGGCTGCGATCCTTGATGTTCTTAAGCAGGTGCTTCAAGTCCCCCTCACTTTCAGCAAGCATGCTTGTGTCATCTGCAGAACAAAAAACCTTCCTATGATCCCGATGCCACATTCTTCTTCACATAGTCCAGCTTCGGTGATGATTCACTCAGCATACAGATTGAATAAGTAAGGCGAGAACATGCAACCCTGACACGCAGCTTTGCTGATTTCAAAGCATGTAGCAGTCCTTTGGTCTCTTCCCACAACTGCCTCTTGATCCATGTTCATGGTCTGTGCCTACATGAACCTATTAAAAACAATAAGCAAAAAACCTGGGTTTCCATGTTCTCCTGATTCTCCCCTTTGTGTGTAAGTGCCTTGTAAGAATGAGTTAAACTACACCCCTGGCAGGTAATGGAGATTTGGCTGAGACAATCTTAGTGGTTTTCACAATCCTGTGTCACTGTGTACACCACAGGTCAACAACCTCTAACTTATATGCTGATTCAACTTGTTGAAATCATGGTTGATGGTTTGAATATGACAGAAGAATATTTCGAAGACTTGTGCAGTGCTCAGAAGGAGTCGGTTGCAATAAAAAAGCATATCATAATGTAAGGATGCCTATTGGCAAGGGGAATACCCAGGTGCAAGTTTTGCTTAGTTTACAATGCTTTACATTCACTCCACATCTGCTTAAGCAGAAACATATTTATTTTTATTGTTTTGGCAGAAAATGTCAAAATCTTCACAATATTTTTCCTTGACATGCTTTTTCTTAAGTCGTCTCTGAAGTTCCACCATTGAAGTGGCAAACCCACTAAATAAAATTCCTTTAAGACATTACCTGATGACGGCATGATGTTATATATTGATGTTTATTTGATTGCAACTTAAAACATTGGAAGAGAATATTAAAAAATGAGCTTCAAAAATACATATATGAGCTATTTGTGAATTAAAGAAAACTGGATATTACACACTAGTTGTGTGTGAGTTGGACCAGGTGAACAATCAATAATTCTTATCCACTTTATTTGTAGCTTTCTGATCATTATAATCTGGAGGTGTCTATAGAATTAAAGGGTGTGGAGAGTAAAGAGAATGTAGAGTAGAATTCACAACAGACTGTCATCATATAGTGGTGACTGGATAATAGGACATCTTTCTTATTGCTGTTATTATTACTCTTCTAAATGCATATGCCAATAAACATCATGACTCTAATATTAACAAACATTTTAGATTATAAACTAGAATATCATCTCAACACTAATTGCTTTCAAAATATTAAGAAAAGGTTTTTACACTGTAAGAAACATTCCTTGATGGTTTCCACAGGAGGACTGGGAGGAAAAGTCACTGACTTGAGGATAGGCATATTCTAATTTGGATTAAGGAGGAGAAAGTTTACAATAAAAGGAAGCTTAGAAATAAATGATAGAGGCACGGGAAGACACGTGAATGAGAGTAAGAGTTAAAGGCAACAGAGATTAATAATGCTATATATTCAATCATGCAATGTGGCGATCTACAAGTAAATGCACAGACAGATTTGCAGGCATTCCCACCAATTCATGGTGTGGCCGGGGAACTGTGAGTACACCCACAACTATAATAGATTCGACAAAGGATATTTGTACATATTGATTTACATTTTCTAAACTATAGCCATGAATATGGTAGATGACACAGGGGACAAAGTAATGAAAATAAAATAAACATAACCAAACACCTCGAGGAAATGAGTCATCTGATCTGGGGACACCAAGGTCAACTGGCATCAAAAAGATAATGTTCTATACCCAACTTTGGCAAAAGCTGATGAGCAGCCAATGGGGTGCAGCTACTGATTCTTGTATATAGGACTGATGCGTGACAGAAAATGAAGGCATATGAAAACAATGAATCCAACTCATGGACATCATTCTCCACATCCTGAGAGCAAAAGAACTAGAAAGTGCCCAGCTATTAGTACAAACTGCTCTGAAAGTGATTTCCTTAAAAATATATATGGATAATTTGGGATAAAAATGTGGAACACAATTCAAATTCATAAAAAAGATGAGGCTAACTGCTCATATATATATAAAACTTTGGCCCTTAGTCACCATTCAGGTCTAGAGAAAGATAATAACTCAATTATCAGCCAAACAATATTAAACTTTTTAAGGGTAAATGACAATACTAATGAAGTACACACATTTCAAAATAATCAACCATCTGCGACCACAATGTTTGATTTATTGAAGGACAAAGTTCAGAATGGTAATCTAAGAAAGAGGAATGAAAACAAAAAACAGGAAAGTGACGTAGGTTATGGTATTTTGGGGAAATTGAAATCAATGAGATAAAACAAAATACATTTGAGTTGTTGCATAGAAAACTCATCTGCTGTGTAAACCATCACCCAATTCACATAGAAAAGATTAAAGATACATATGCACATTTATTTCCCTTACTTGTATCTTATGCTTCATGAAAACATAAATATCTGACATGTTAGTTCTTTGGAGGAGCTAGGCTGGTGTGGTTAGAACTCATGCATGCTTAATCCTATGGCTACTGCTAGAATCTGCTCTTACTGTATTATGTTCTTTCTGGGGTATGAAGGTCTACATTATATTGATAAATGTTTATCATACTTATATTACTTCAGAATCCTAGGATATGATAACATATAATAAAGAAATAGTCAAATGAAATGAATAAAATCCTATGTTGGTGTGATTTGTGAAAATAAGCATTCCAGAAGATAATATATGAGCCAGAGATTGTAATCACCATTTATTTTACTGTCTATATACTTTAGGTGTTAACTATATCAGAAACTTTAAAATACATTTTAATCAATTTTAAAAATCACCTCTGAAGTTCACAGTCATTGCTCTGTTAAGTAGGTAATATGCAGATATATTTGTCCAAATTCACCAAGTAGATAAATGTTGCTCTATTATGCTAGACGTGGTGAATTAAAGAGGAATGGTGCAACATTCATTGCCAAAAAGGTCATTTCAAGGTCTTTCCTGGATCACTACCCTCTGCTTAGGGAAAATCAACCCAAATAGCAGGAGGAACTCCAGCCTGCCCTCTGTGGGAGTGCTGTACACCACACAAGGCAGTTGGGACAAACATTTACACCATGCTATGCTGCTGAGGAAACCTCCGCTGAACCTCTAAGGCAATGTCGTCACTTAGGGCAATTCTGCCCAGCATCAATGGGTCCCTGCATTAAAAGGGCACACCAACCTGCCCTGTGGGGCAGGGTCTAAACCCCTCTGACCCCACATTCAAGCAATCAGGGATCAGCTATCTCTTTATTCTTTATTTCCTCCTTCTCTCTCTCCTCCCTCTTTACCGTCACAGCCAATCTTAGTGAACTCAGTTGAGTTTTACCCCCTTCTTTCTCTTTTTCTTTCTTTTTTCTTTTTTTCTTTATTCTCTTTGCTTCTCTCTCTGCTTGTATGATTCTCTCTTCTCGCTCTCATTTCTTTCACATGCCACTGCTGGTTCCCAGACCCCTACCGTCTGTCTAGGGCAACCCTGTAATCCCAGTAGGCAGCCTGCCCCAAAGACAGTGATGCACACAGGACAAGTCAGTGCTACACACAGCACAGCATGGTGCCAGCTGTTCCTTGATCGATTTTTAAAATTCTTTCTCCTTCTCTTTCATTTTTTCTTCTTTTCTTTCTTTCTTTGTGTTCTTCTTTCACTTTTTCTTCTTTTCTCCTCTTATTCTAACTCTTCTCTCTTTCCTATCACAGCCTCAGCAGATTCAGTTCTCCTTTTTTCTTTTCTTTCTTTTTTTACTGTTTTCACTTTTGTTTACTCTGTGCATTTTAGTTGTGTGTATGTCCGTTTGCTTGTCATTGTTGCTCCAGTCTGTGTCTTCTTCTTTCTCTCTTTTTCCTCTCCTTTCACTCTCTTTCCTGTCACAAGTCACTAGTGGCCTACAGCCCATTACCCTATGCCTAGGGAAACTGAAGGCCCACCTGGGGGATCTCCCTCCCACATTCATTTGCTTGGCAAACAGCTGGGGAATTCACACCGGTCCTCTTCCACACAACAAGCATCAGGGGATTCTCACAAACAGTGGGGGCATCCCAAGCCTAAATCCCAAGGTCCTACAAGTGACTGGGGGAAACACCTGGCCACCATTGGTGGGCCTCCACGCTACTGCGGGAACATCCACCCAATCTCCAAGACAATCTCTCTGTCTACGGCAACTCCCCTGCCAGCTACAGACCTCTACACCAAGGAGAGTATACCCACATGCCCTCCTCAGTACTCCAGTTGCAGAAGGAAACACCATAGACCAGCCGAGGTGCTCCAAGAACTGTGAAGCCTACTTAGAGACCTTCCAGGGAAGCAATGCCCTCGTGGGCCCACACCAACGCGGCCTATGTCACATGAGAGGAATATCCAACACACATTCCAAGTAACGGAATACTGCATGGCTAGGATAAGAGTGAAACCATAGGAAGATAGAGTGATAGCCTGACCCCTCAGTACAGCTACCAGAAGGTAATTCATAGAAGTACTCATACGAATCCCCCAAGAGAGAGTCCAGGGCTCTTTGACTCAGGAAGATGGCTCCAGGCTCCTCTAAAACAAGACATAAACAGCAAGCAGTTCTAACAGCTTCAATGAAAAAGCAGGATAAACAGAAGACAATGCCGGAAGAAATCATGAACCTAATGCCGGGCTGTAGAAGAAGCAAATATTGACCTGGCACAAAAAGAAAATTTCAAAATGATGCTTGAGTTCCTAAAGGATATGAGGGAAGCACTGCATAAAAAGATGAAATGATAGAGGAGATAAGGGCAACTCACCAAAGGGAAATACAAGAGCTAAGGGATGAAATAACAAAATCCAGTGACAAATTGACAGACCCTGTCAGTAGGCTTCAGGAGGAAGAGAATCACACCAGTGACCTAGAGGACAACCAAGCATACCTGAGCAAATTGGAAAAGCAGTCAAATAAGACAATCAAATTAGCTGAAGGTCTTTCCTGGTGTAAAATGGTGTCAATGATAGGATACTACACATAATAAGACCAACAGGTAGCATCAAGATAAATGAAGAAAAGGTTGAAATTGTCAAAGATTTCATCTTGCTTGGATGCGCATTCAATGCTCATGGAAGTAGCAGTGAAGAGATCAAAAGACATTGCATTAGGCAAATATGCTAAATAAGACCTCTTTATAGTATTGAAAAGCAAGGACTAAGGTAAGCCTGAACCAAGCCATGCTGTTTTCAATGACCTCATATACATATGAATGTTGAGCATAGAATAAGGAAGACTGAAGAAGAATTGATGCATTTGAATTGTGGTGCTGGAAAAGAATATTAAAAATGCTAATACTAAAAGGAAAAATCAATCTTAAAAGAAATACAGTCAGAATGCTCCTTAGAAGGATTGATGGTGAGACTTCATCTTATATACTTTAAACATGTTGTCTGAGATACCAGTCCCTGGAGAAGGCCGTCATATTTGGTAAAGAAGAAGGGCAGTGAAAAAGAGGAAGGCCATTAATGAGATGGACTGGCACAGTGGCTTAAACAATGGGATCGGGCATAGGAACAATTGGCACAGGACCAAGCAGAGTTTCATTCTGTTGTGGTCACTATGGGTTGGAACAAACCTGATTGTGTTTAACAACAATAACAAGGAAAGCAAGCTAATACAACTATTTCTCAAAACTAAGCATTAAGGCAAATGATAAGGAAATGTGTGCTTCAAGTTTGCATCCCTTCACTTTACTTGTTTCAACTATGTGCTGAGCAACTAATCAGAAAACCTGAACTATATGAAGAACGTGACTTTAGGATTCATTGAAGATTTATTAAAAACCTTCCATATGGAGATTATGCAAGTAGCTTGCTGAAATCGAGGAGGACTCCCTTTATGGTGAGATAATAGCTGATCCTAAACATCTTCAGAAAAACCAAACCAATTCTGACTTTCACCAACATTTTTGTTTGTTTTGGGGTTTTTTTCCCTTACTTTTATTTGGGGCTGTTCCATCTCTTATCACAATCCATACATTCATCCAGTGTGTCAAGCACTTTTGCACATGTGCCGTCATCATCATTTTCAAAGCCTTCTCTTCCCACTTGAGCCCCCGATGTCAGCTCCCATTTCTTCCCCCTCCCTTCCCTGCCCATCCCATTAACATTTTACAGGGATTTTGAGACTGTAAATAATGGTCTGATACATATTAACTTGCTGGTTACCATTGAGTATACTTCCAAGAAAAAAATTCTGTTTCAATTCCAAACAAAGGACTAGTGATCACCTTTTATTCTTTGTGCTGTTGCTAACTGAAACTGCATCAAGTTGGGCCAATGGGAACTCTGCACATAATGGAAAGAGCAGGAGAGTATCATACCTGGCCAGACACCATCTCTATGATCAAGGCTTTCCTGGGATGAATTCTCCTAGTCCATTTTAGTCTTGTTCTATTGAAACTTGTTCAACGTCCAAGACACATTGACTGAAAGGTGGTGGCGGAATAAGAGGTACATTGGTTGGGCTCCAGCCCAGGCCTCCAGGAGGAGAATCCTACCTCTGAACTACAAAATACCCTATAGTTTTATTCTTTTTAATTGACAAGAAGTTCATTTTGACTCATGGCTACTCTATGTGTGGAAGGTTGGCCGTTTGGTCACAGATCTGCAGAACTTTCTTCCAAGGTGCCTCTGGGTAGTTTGGAATTGCTGTCCTTTCAGCCAGTAGTTCAGTACTTAAATATGTACACCACTCAAGGAGCCCTGCAATGTCTTCTTAGGACAATAGCAACCCAAACCACTGCCATCTAGTCACTTCCAGCTCAGAGAGATCCTGCGAATGTATCTGAGGCTGTAAATGTTTATGGGAACAGATCACCTCATCTTTCTCCTGGGTGTGAAATGTCGACTTTGTGGTTAGCGGTCTAGTGTTCACCCAGCAACACCAGCAGGGCTCCTGTGTTTCACATGTTTGGAGTGTCCCATGCAGCATATTATCATGTCAGCCACTGTGTTTTCCTGTGCCCTTGTGAGACTCTGTATCTTGTGAACTAAATAAAGAAAATAAAACTGATTGGTGGAGGCCAAAATAGCAATGAGTTTGTCTGTCCTCTTGTATCCAGAGCCCCAGCTGCCAAAACGCCTTTAAGGGATGAAATGATCCACATATGTGCCTCATATGAAAACAATAAAGCTCATTAAAAATGTCTTTATAACTAATGTACAATTATCCCATACCCCATAGCCATATTTAGTCAGAACAAATAATATTTGCATGATTAGTACTATTTTACGTGAGGAAAAAGGCTCAGAGACATAATAGTGAATGAGTCAAGTCACATTAGTCTGGGAAAAAATAGCTGAGGTTCAAATGGACCTTCATATCACGTCCTCAGTTCTTTTATGAAATCATCGCAATCGCACTGGAGGAAGGAAAGAGTCCCAGGAAAATCCAGTCCTTCTGACATAAATAAAAACCAAACTGGAATCCCGAACTTCACTTGTTTTTGTCAGAGGAAAGAACTTCAGCAATTGCTATGGAAATTGGTATTGTAGAGCCTTAGATCCATCAATGACACAGGAAAAATAGGGACAGAAATTATTAAACACATTGATTAGTTTCACCAGACACAGTCTTTTATAATACATCTGAAGATTAATGATGAACTGCATTGTAAAAGTAAAGGAATTACTGCATTCCTGTTTTACTAAATTGGGGGATAGGGCTAGAACAACTACAGATCATTTAATTATTTTAAAAAGCATTCTTTTAAGGTGGCGGAAGGACCTTGGGCCTCTACTCAAACACTCCCTCAATGCATGAATACCTTCTTTTATTAAATTGGAACTCTATGATGCTCACTCTCCCGACACAACGGCTGGAGCCAAAGTGGGTGAACAAGTAAATGTGGTGAAGAAAGCTGATGGTGCCCGGCTATCAAAAGAGATAGTGACTGGGGTCTTAAAGGCTTGAAGATAAACAAGCGGCCATCTAGCTCAGAAGCAACAAAGTCCACATGGAAGAACACACCAGCCTGAGTGAGCGAGTGGTCCCAAAGGGATCAGTTACCAGGCATCAAAGAACAAAAAATCATATCATTGACTGCACACCTCCATGATAGGATCGCTGAAGACAAATGGGTGCATAAGCAAATGTGGTGAAGAAAGCTGATGGTGCCCGGCTATCAAAAGAGATAGTGTCTGGGGTCTTAAAGGCTTGAAGGTGAACAAGCGGCCATCTAGCTCAGAAGCAAATAAGCCCACATGGAAGAAGCACACCGGCCAGTGCAATCACGAGGTGCCCAAGGGACCAGGTATAAGGCATCATGCAAAAAAAAAACAAGATATAAGTGTATGTATGTATGTGTATATATGTGTATATGTATATATGTATGTATATATATATGTATATATATATCATATTAAGTGAAGGGGGAAGTGCAGAGTGGAGACCCAAGGCCCAAGTGTCGACCAATGGAGATCCCCTCATAGAGGGGTTTAGGAGAGGAGATGGGTTAATTAGGGTGTGAGGTAGTATCGATGAAGAACACAGCTTTCCCCCGGATCCTGGATGCTTCCTCCCCCCAACTACCATGATCCGAATTCTACCTTGCAGGGCTGGATAGGACAGAGGCTGTACACTGGTGCATATGAGGGTTGGAGGTACAGGGAATCCAGGGTGGATGATACCTTCAGGACCAAGGGTGTGAGGGACGATGCTGGGAGAGTGGAGGGTGAGTGGGTTGGAAAGGGGGAACTGATTACAAGGATCCACATGTGACCTCTTCCCTGGGAGAGGGACAGCAGAGAAGGGGGGAAGGGAGACTCCGGATAGGGCAAGATATGACAGAACAACGATGTATAAATTACCAAGGGCATATGAGGGAGGGGGGAATGGGGAGGGAGGGGGGGGGAAGAGGACCTGATACAAGGGGCTTAAGTGGAGAGCAAATGCCTTGAGAATGATTGGGGCAGGGAATGTATGGATGTGCTTTATACAATTGATGTATGTATATGTATGGATTGTGGTAAGAGTTGTATGAGTCCCTAATAAAATGTAAAAGAAGAAAAGAGAAAAATGTGATTAGGGCAAAGACTGTACAGATGTGCTTTATACAATTGATGTATGTATATATATGAACTGTGAAAAGAATTGTATGAGCCCCAATAAATTGTTAAAATTAAAAAAAAAGCATTCTTTAATAGATGCCCAAATGATTGATGATTAGGCTAGGCAGCAAATCTCAGCATGTCTCTATCATTTACAAATTACTGAAGTGTAGTTAGGGGCCAAGAGTGTGATAGTTCATTCTAGAATTCCCCCCTTCCATAAGGAGACTAGAGTTCAATCCCCAGACACTGCATCTCATGCACAGTCATGCCCTGGGTGTAATTGGAGGCTCACGCTTCAGCAGTTTCTATACACAGATGGACTAGGAAGGAAGGTCTAACCATCAACTTCCAAAATGAGTCAATAGAATCCCCGTGAGTCCCCGATCTGCAACTAATCAGGGATATCCTTCTGCAATGTGGAATCACCATGACTCAGTGGTTGATGTGATGTCAGTAATAGCAAAGTGTAGTTTAGGGCAATAGAAGCATCCTGAAAACACTCCACATCACTAGTAAGCAAATGGAGCCTTTGTTCAAATTCCAGGTGCTGAATTTTCTCTGGTTTCTAGCGTATACTCAGCTTATTCTTTTGCACGTTTTTTGTTGCTTTGTTTGTTTTTAAATGCTGTATACTCAAGTAGTCGCTTTCAAATAAAGTGATCTTAAAAATTTTCCTTATCTTATTTGCTATTGTTGTTTGCAGCTCTAATGTTTAAAACGTGGTACATAACTGCAGCATTGGAGTCACCTAAGAGCTGATTAAAATACAAAATCTCAGGTCCCAACACAAATCAGTATTCACATTTAAGTAAGACCCTCCTCTGCCCCTGCCCCTCTCCCCGCAGGCACAGTAAAATCTGACAAAAACTCTTTTAGGACACTGGGACATTTGTATGAAAATTAAATGCATATGTCTTTTATTTAAAGAGAATAGAAATGAATTACAAATGTGTCTAAGTGTAAGTTATGATGATGGTGAAATGATCATCAATTGAATATGTATTTATAGAGCCCCCAGTGTGTGCCAGGCCAAGTGTAAGAAGATACTACAGTGCATTGTATTGGCTGGCATACTACCTTTCCTATATATTTTGTGACTTATTTTTTCCTCTCTTACATTTCAAACGTTTCGTGTCTCAGGGGGAGGGAATTGTTTACTTTTAAATTGGGCAGATCACAATTCCCATAAAAGCATACACATGTGCAAACATTGCATTAACTGGAACTAATTTTAAGTGGGCTCTTTGTTTACGGATTGGCCTGTCAACAAAGCCTCATTCAATTGAAAACATGAAGAAAACAGTCTAGAAGTTCTCAAGTTTAAACCATCTTCCCTCCTGAGCATGACTCTGTCCATTCCCTTCACCACACCTGGCCCCAAGTGCAGTTGCATTGACTGTCAAGGATGTAAACGTAGCCTCCTATGGATTCCCAGTGCTGGGGAACTATATGAATCATTGTTTATCATTCGCGTTCCATGCTGCTTTTCAGCTTCTAGGCTCAGACATTCACTTCTCTGCTGCTTTACACGCTTTCTCCTGTTTTGTTTTTAATAAATCATTTTATTGGGGGCTGGTATAGCTCTTATAACAATCCATACATCAATTGTGTCAAACACACTTGTACTTATGTTGCCGTCATCATTTTCAAAACATTTATTTCTATTTGAGTCCTTAGTATCAGGTCTTCTCTTTTCTCTCCCTCCCCCACCCTCGTGAACCCTCGATTAATGATAAATTATTATTATTCTCCTATTTTACACTGTCCGCTGTCTCCCTTTACCTATCTTTTAGTAGTTCGTCCCCCTGGGGCTGGGGCTGGGGCGAGGGGGCTGGTTAGCCATGGATCATTGGGATCGATTCCCCATTTGTTCTAAAAGTTTTCATCCACTTTACATGTCACGGAGAGCTCAGTCATTTTAAATGTAACTTAGAGCCTGCGCAAGGAAGGGAAGTCCCTCCCTCACTTCCTCTGGTAGTCTCAAGTAGCGCCCTCTGCGTAGTCCACCCCAAGGAGAAACTGAGGTAATGCTCATATTCGGTGAATCCATCATGCCCGGCGAAGGTTTATGAGAGCATCGTTGGCGTTTCGTTGTGGTCAGAGCTGGTGAGTGGCCCTTCAGTGGTCCAGCTCGTCTTCCGCTCGGCCTCCGTGCAGCTCTTACGTATGTTGAAAGAGCTCTTACTGCCGGATTGTCTATAGTCTTATCCTTCCCACTCTTTCACCCCGACTCTGAATTTAAAACGAGGTTGTTCACATGAAATCATACTTTCAAATACCTTACTGCTCCTCATTGTTGTTAGGTACCGCCAAATTGTTTCAGACTGATAGCAACTCTATGCACAACAGAATGCAGCGCCACGCAGCTGTGAACTCCTCACAGCTGTGGGTACGTTTGAGCACATTGTTGCAGCCACTGTGTCAATCCATCTTGTCAAGGGTCTCCCCCGCTTTGTTTGCAGCCCCTCCAGTTAACAGCCATGATCTCCTTTTTCAGGGGTTGGCTTTCCCTGAGGACATGTGCAAAGCTCACCATCCTCACCTGTAAGGGGCATCCCGGCTGTACTTCTTCCAAGATCCATCTATTCATTCTTCTGGCAGTCAACAGTGTATTCAAAATTCAACCATCATTCAAATGCATCAGTTCTTCTCCAGTGTCCTTATTCAACGTCCAACTTTCCTATGAATATGAGCCAATTGGAACTACGATGGGTGTAGGTCAGGTGCACCTTCATCCTCAAAATGATATCCTTTCTCCTCAACACGTTAGAGAGATCTCATGCAGCCACTTTACCCAATGCAAAGTGTGCTCGGGCTCTACTGCTGCTTCCGCGAACATTGTGGATTCAAGCAAGGTGAACACTTGATAACATCCACCTTGTCTCTGTTATCATGCTTACGCCTATCGGTCCAGGTGTGGGGATTTGGGCTTTCTTTACCTTGAGTTGTAATCCATGTCGAAGGCAATATGGATACACGTAGGCAAGTGCTTCTAGTCTTCCTTCTTCCAGCGAGCTAGGTTGTGACATCTGCATATTGCAGGTCCTTAATTAACCATCCTTCAACCCTGATGCCACATTCCTTTTCATCTAGTCCAGCTTCTCAAATTACTTGTTCGGTATAAAGTTTGAACAAGTATTGTGTGAGGACCCTCCCCAACTGCTCTCCCCTTGCTCTGTTTGACTCACGGGCCCTTGATTCATCTGCACGTCTCCCATGAGCACAATGACATGTTCTGGACGTCCCATTTTTTTCTCCAAGTTATTTATAGTTGGTGATGCTCTTTATAGTCAAATAACTTTGCATAAACAATAAAACATAATTAACCATTTCCCCCCCCCCCCGATATTCCCTGCTTTGAACCAAGATTCAGGTGACTTCACCAATGATATACCTTGTTCCATTTCCTCTTCTGAATGCAGCCGGAACTTCTGTCAGCTTTATTGAATTATTTTCAGCAAAATTTTACTTGGATATGATATTAATCAATAATTTCTTCATTCTGTGGGATCACTCTTCTTTGGAATAAGTAAAAATAAAATTGATTCTCTTGCAGTCATTTTGCCAGGGAGCTATCTTACAAATTTCTTGCTATCGATGAATGAGTGCTTCCATTGTTTCATCAGCATGTTGAAATTTTTCAATTGATATTCCAACATCTCCTGCAGTCTTGTTTTTTGCTAATGCTTTCAGTGCAACTTGGACTTCTTCCTTTGGTTCATTGGTTCTTGATCATAGGCCGTCTCTTGAAATGGTCAAATCTTGACTAATGCTTTCTGATCTAATGACTGTGTTCCTTTCACCTTCTTTTGCTGCTTCCAACATCATTTAATATTTTGCACATAGAATCCTTTAATACAGCGGTCCAAAGGCTGATCTGTTCCCTTCAGTTATTCCAGCTTCATATATGCTGAACTTGTCTTTCCTTTTGATTTTCTCACTCGGGTCTCTGTGAACTTTGCTTCATCCTTGGGATGAAGCTGCCCTTGGGAATTTTTTGCTCAGCTCGTTGACTTCACCCTTTCTTCCATTACCTTTAGCTACTTTACATTTGAGAGAAAGTTTCAGCATCTCTTCGGACACCCACTTCGATATTTTCTGTGTTAGACAGGGTTCTCTAGAGAAACAAAACCTGGACATTAATAATTATGTATATATTTATACAGATAGATAGATAACGTAAGAAATAAACAGTTAATTAAATTATAAAGCAGTACAAATGGCTCAGTGCAACTCACTCCCGTGAGACACTGACAGTCCTTCAAGTGTTGAGGGCCGCCGGGTAGTCCTCTGCAGAGAAATTCAGGCTCTCCAGCCATAGGCAGCAAACAGCAAGGCAGGTCACCAACAGTCAGCCAGATGACAGGGTCCGACAGTCCCCAACCCAGTAGCATGGCGAAGCAGGTCTTGAAGGAACCTCAAGTCACAGTGACACAGTTCACGTGTTAGTTGTCCTACAAGTAGTGTGGCTTGCAAATGGAGGCAGAGACAAGCAAGGCAGCTGCACATTCATCCAATGACCAAAAAGTGAGAGAGAAAGAGGCAAGGCTTACTGAGCCATTTATCTCTCTGCCCTTCAATTAATCTCACATGTGTTCATTGGCCACGTTGGCACAACAAACGTACCTATCACATTTTCTTTCTTCCCTGTATTTTTAATGACCTTTACTTCATGTATCATGTTCTTGGTGTCATTTCACAGCAAATTGGTCTTCTTTCTTAAGTGTCCAATGAGTCAAATCTATTCTTGACCTATTCTTGTAATTCAGGTGGAATATCCTGAAGGTCACAATTTGAATCTTGTGGACTTGTTTTAATTTTCTTCAACTTTAATTCCAACTTGAACTTGCATATGAACTATTTTGGTTGATGATATTGACCTTTCCCATCATCTCTTCTTAGAGGTAGTCACTTCGATTTCTGTGTCTTCCATTTAGAGAAGCTCACATGTGCAGTATAATCACATGTATAATCACTGTTTAGATCATCAAAGAAATGGTATACAAAATAAAGAAGTCCTTAGCCTTGAAAAATTATATCATGTGATTTCTAGCTTCATTTCAATCACAAAATCCATATTTCCAACAACTTTTTCTTTGTCTATGTTTTCAACTTTTGCAAACAACTTCCAGCAATTACCAACCCACCTTGATCGCATGTTTGATTCATTTCAGACTGAAGATGTTGGTAAAGTTCTTATCTTTTTCTTAATCACCAGATCACTAACTAGCTTTAGTGTTTGGTGCATAAATTTGATTACTAGATGCTTTTATTGAATGTCTTTGTATATGGTAGATACTATCATAGACAGCATTGCAGTTCAACATAACCTTGAAATGTCCCTTTTTGGTCATGAATACAATGCTATTCCTCTTAAATACTAAACCATAAGATTGTCTGATGAGGAATGGCCTGTCCCAGTGATGCCTAGGATATTGATCTTCATGCATTCCCTCTCAGCTTTTACTATTTCAAATGTTAAAGTTTCATATTTTGTACATTCTAACTTCCAATTAATAAAAGATGTTTGCAGCTTTTCCTTCTCCTTTTGAGTCATGCTCAATTAAAGAAGGTCCCTAAAGCTTTATTCCATCAATGCCATTATGGTTGACTCTACTTTACAAGGCAGTTCCCTCCCAGTCATATTTTGATTCCTTTCCAACCGGAGGGGTTCATCTACCAGCACGATATCAGATAATATTCTGCTTCTACTCATGAGGCTTTCAGTAACCAACCAAATTTAACTGCTATTTATAGGTTCTTCAAATGCGAATAGACTAGTCTTTGCTGTAGTCTTTTCCTAGTATGGAAGATCTGCTAGAGCCTATTCCCCTTCATGTCCGCAGAGTCCCCCCCCCCCCCCGTTACAGTCTAAATTCCTAGAAATAGCTGAGTATTCCATTGCTATTTATGCATCCTCCTCTCCCATGCATCTCCCAATTTGTGCTTTGGAATCAAGCTCTTAGAATCCTCTGTCCTTAACACAGTAGCCTGCATGTGAACTTTCACAGAAAATAAATGGTTATATCTCAGATGAAAATTGCATCCCCATCCATAGATATTTACTCTTTTATGCAACAGACTAAGCACTTTACATGTATTACCTTTTCAAACCCACCAAAACACTCTGTGAAGGTGTCTTTAAATTCTAGCAAAACCCATGTGACAAAGTAGGAGTTCTTTGCAGGAATTACTAACCTACCTACATTCTTTCTGGGATTAAAATAAGAGAATACGTGTGTGTGTGTGTGTGTGTGTGTGTGTGTGTGTGTGTGTGTGTGTGTGTGTGTTTCCTCCTGCAGAGCCTTTGGGGGATTCAAACTACTACCTTTTCAGTTATCAGCCAAGCACTGCACCATCTTTCCACCAGAGCTCCTTATGAAATATTAGTAAGTATTGGTGAAATGAATGACTGAGCAAGCATAAACACCATGTTCATTTTCTCTACATACAACATTGTCTAATTTAAGAAACTTTGTTTTCAAAACTCAGCTCTTAAACAGAAAGTACATTTCTCATTCATAAATACTTTTTTTCGAAGATTGAACCCATGTAGTCCACTTTCAACAAAATTACCTTAATAAAGGAAACTATTTAGGCAGATTTTTATGGCAGATTATCAGCAGTTCATATTGTCCCAAGACAAATGTGCCCTGGGTGATTGTGTGTTTGATATATTTTGAGCCATTTGGTCAGCACGAGAAATATAGGGAAGCTGGGGTTCCAGGCTATTTACAATGGACAATGTACTAAAGGCTCTAGAGTCATAGCTCAAGCACCTCATAAAAGATCTCAGTTTCCATTTGTGCCATGAAAACTTTATGACTTATGGTAACAGATGACACTGCTGAAAACTGTATCCAGAACTTTATCATTAGAGAAGTTTGTGATAAAACGGCCAAAATAATACCAACTGAATATCCCTCCCCAATTGGTCTCTGATTTTGAAGTGGGAACATCAAGTGAGAAGAAATGGGACCATGAAACTTGGGATGGGAAAATATGGGTGGATAAGCAGGACGATGGAGACATTATACCCTAAATTACATTGAATCATTTCTGCCAAGTTGATTTCCTATAATCTTGTTTTCATTTTCTTCATCTTCAACTTGAATTTGCACATGAAAAATTGAGAATTTGTTCTGCAGTCGGCCACTGAGCTTGTTCTGACTGATTATACTGAGTTTTTACATTGTATCTCCCCATCGATCTAATCTATCTGAGTCCTGTGTATTCAGTCTGGCAAACTCCACATATAATTGCCTCTTATGTTGTTGAAAAAGCTATTATTTGCAATAAATAAATCTCCTCTCTTGTAAATTCCTTATCATGTGATCTCTGGTTTTGTTTCTATTAGTAATGCCATATTTGCCAGCTACTGAAACATCAGTTTCCAACTTTCTCTTTCCAATCATGTAAAATTCTGCATGCATTTTAATTGTATCTTTACTTAATTGATCTTCGGATGGCAGAAGTTGGCAAAAATGTTTAATTGCCACATATTTGGCATTAGTGTTTGGTACATAAATTTGAATGATAGTATGTTTTCAGGTTTTTTTTAATAGGCTTGTTAGTATTATCCTATTCCTGGCGGAGTTGTTATTTAAAATAACTGGGATTTGTATTGTTTTGTTTTTGAATAATAGCAAAATGTAAGCCATCACTGTATTACAAACTAACAAATTAAAGTGGGTATGATACAATAGTTCCTAGATTTCTTAGACTCCTACCTTCATTTTACCAAGAGTTTCTTAATCTGAGTTTTCATAATGTTAACTACTAATTTAAACCTTTACCATTAAGGTAACCATCTTAGTTATTAAAAGTGACATCTGTATTATAAAATCCATATTATTGTCTGAATATTTTAATGTCTGTTAGAGTTCTTGGTATTAAGTGAAAATAAAACTACTAAGTGAATCAATGTGATAGCAGCTTAATTAGTTGACCTGATATATGAAATACAAATAGAAAAAAATTCCAGCATTTAACGGGAGGATCAAGACCCTTTATTAATCACTTCTTAGCTGACACATTATGTTTATTATCTCATTTATTTGTCATCAAATTTCTTGAGGTCGGATTTACTCTGATTTTATAATTGTAGCAACTCAGGTTGAGGATACTGTCAATAAGCCGTGGTAATGAGCTGACGTAGTCAACAGCCTCTTCAACTTGAACTTGAGTCAATGACCTCTGACCTCAAGTCATGTGCCTCTCATTTTACCCACAACTACTTTCAATATGGTGTCCCCGGATGGTACAGATTGCTACGAGCTCGACAGTTAGCTGAAATGTTGGCCGTTGAATTTGTTCGTAGTTTACTTGAGAGAAAATCCTGAGTATTTGGTTCTAAAACATGATCGTCTTGAAAGCCCTTTGGAGTGTGGTTCCACATTGAAACCCCTGGGATCACACTGAGTCCAGATGGACACGGTGGCAACTTGCCTTCTTTGTTTGTTATTGTCATTAGTGTGTGGGAGCAGGGACAACCCCATACCCTTGTTTTATTGAGCACTGCTTCCTTCAGGGCGTTGTGCATCATAAGGCATGCCGCGCCTAAAATAAAAACCAAACGTGGGTCTCCACCCTTCGCCCTGTTCCAAGGGATGTGACATCTGATACTGTTTACACTGGCGAGTGATAAGGCTGCCTGCGTGCTGAAAAACGACATGTCAGGGGTATTGCTGTGGGAAACAAAATACATATTGCCAGAAATGTCACTTTTGGTGAAGAACAGCTTGAGTTCCTTCCATCTGCCACACTGATTTTCTTCACACTTAACCAAAATCATAAAGCAAGCCCAGCCCAGAGCAGATGAAATACGGAAACAAGTGTGAAGAGAGTAGGTCAGGGGCGCTCTGTGACTCAGAGAGTAGCCACTGGCATCCTGCTTGGGGATCTCGGTTGTCATGAAAAGTTCCCTGTTGCAGTTCATAAGCCCACCTAAGATTTAATGCCCCTTGTCATCATTCAGAGCATTACCTTGAGGATGCTGAGCCTAAAAATGAAACACATCACTAGTATTTATGATCCTCTGCTTAACAAGCTGTGGGCAAAGTGCAGATTTGTGTTCAAAGCCCTGTTCCTCAGACTTGTTTCCTTAAGATAATATACCATATATTTTTTATATCACAAATTCTAGTATTGTTCTTAAAATAGTTCTTAGAATTATTCTATCTTCAGAGAATACCATAAAAGGCATATAGAAAATTTGGACTTCAGTACAATAAAATGTTTGCAAAATCTTACACTTGGTCAAATTATGCAATGATGATTTATATTTAATTATTTTAGGAATACTCCTCTTTGGACACATATTGTCATTTTATGTTTATGTTCAGAATTTCTTTTTTGAAGAAACAGTCTGTACATATTGTTACTTTTCAATTACTCGCTTGTGTTTCTGTTTTGTGGGTTTTTAAAAAATGGATCACTACTGGAAAAGATAGAAACTTATAGGAAAAGAGTTTCAGGTGTTGTAATTGTCAGCGTATCTGACAGTGTAAGATACAAAATAATAATAGCAATATATAATTGATCAAGGATTCATGAGGGTGGAAGGGTGTGGAAGGGAGGGGAAAAGAGTAGCTTATAACAAGGGTTCAACTAGAAAATGTTTTGGAAATGATGATGGCAACATATATACAAATTTGCTTGATACCATTGATATACAGAATGTTATAAGATCTGTAAGAGTTCCTAATAACATGATAAAAAATAAAATACAATTGGTTACAAGTCCATATCATGAGCTTTTGTGGACTTCCTCACAACTCTCCTGCTGAAACCTCTGTGAAGTGAACCTAAAATTCTCATATTTCAGGTTCTAACATGCAGAATATCTTGTCTCCATACTCAAGATGGCATACCCATCTGTAAGTTATGAAGTGTTTTGACATGTTGCATGGGCAGTAATGATTTAAAAATAGAACCTTTATATTAAAGGAGTCTAAGTCATCAGGAGTTCCGGGGTGGGGGCGCAGCAAAGGGTTAGTGCGCTCAGCTCCTAAATGACATGTTGTCAGTTCAAGTCCACATGGAGATGCTTTGAAAGAAAAGTCTGGTGCTACACATCTTTACAAACAGCTATTGAAAACCATGAAGGCAGTTCTGCTCTGACACACAGACTTGCCAGGAAGTGGAACTGACTTAGTGGTAACTGATTAGTTAGTTAATTCGTTATAAATTATCAAGATGTGCTAGAGGAAAATGATATGTGATGATTCAATTAGCTCAGGTAAATGTGAACAGGTTAATAAAACCTTGAAAAATAGGCAAAATAAGGTATGATATAATTACAAAAGTGAAATGAACACAAATCATAGTGGGAATTTATCCAAAGAGAGTTGATATCTCATTAACAGTGACAGTGCACTTGTACTTGTAGAGTGTAACTAAGATGCTTATTTTCATGCTAATACAATTATAGAGGAAAAACACACACCTTCAAATTAAATAGTAATGGGTTAGCTCAATTTAGTAGCTGTAGGAGGGGCATAAGAAGTTAGGATGCCACAGAAGAAAGGATAGGTGATGTTGTTTGGGCTCGTGGACTAAGAAGAATGTCTTCGTATTGTGCTTAGTTGCAATTCTTACTGTGACTTTGGTCAAAGTTAGTGTTAGCAGCAAACCAAGTAGTTTCATTTATACCTGGTCTTACTTATTTCAAGAATTGGCATATCTGAGGGAGTGGGAAATGAATACAGTTTGGAGAATTTTCTAATGAAGATCAAAGATTATACCTTTCCATATGAATTACACCTGAACGTGAAGAAAATTAATATCATCACAGCTGAAATCATAAGCATTATCATGTTCAGTGGAGAAGAAATTAAAATTGTCAATGACTTTACTTGAATCAAGCATCAATATCCACGGAAGCAACAGTTTAGAAATCAAAGCGCGCATTGCATGGACAAGTCTGCTACACTAGACCGCTTTAGAATTTACATAACCACCGGTGGCACATTAATGACTCAAGATCATCTAACCCCAGCTAAAATATTTTCCATTGCTTCAGATATCATTTGGCTAGAGGATGACAGAAGAATAATTCATTTTGATCTGTGATGCCAGTGAGAGAACAAATAAGCCCATCTTAAAAGAAATGCAACAGTAATGTTCTTTAGAAGTGACGATGGTAAGATTAATCTAGCTTACTTTGGACTCCAAAAAACAGAACAGTAATCATGCAGCTGGCACGAGACCAGGCAACATATTGTTTTAGTTTTTACAACATCACCATGAGTCAGAGACACAATTCCAAGCCCATGGTCAAGAATGTCTGAATTCGAGTTCTGGATAAGAGCTTCCATGCCAGTACCATGCTAGGCAAATGTCAGTACTTTCTCTGACGTCTCAATTTCTTTAGCTGCAGTATATGTTTGTCTTTCAATATCTTCGGCCATTGTAATTATTTTCTTTCCCTCTCCTTCTCCCTTTCCCCCTTTCTTCAGAGCCTGAGCTCTTTTCATACCAATGAGCAACCTTCGTCTCTTATTTGTCTTTTTACAGGCTGCATGCTGCACAGCTTTGGAGCAGGCTGGAGGCTCATCAATTTTATTGGAGCCAATTGACTGGTGATTTGTTGAGATGTTCTGTGGGGGAGAGCCTGGGGACCTACGAGCCATAATGCTTATGCAGAATATGAGTGCAACATTACACTGGACATTGTTTGAATTTTTGTCTTAAATCTTGGTCCATTTAGAATCATAAGGGAAATCACCGAAGAACAAGGTTTTCTATATGGCTTCTACTGCTTGTCTTTCAGGTCTCTGCCAAAAAAATGTCACAAAGGCAGCCTGTCCCGAGAAAGTTTGGCACTTGTGCCTCTGGTGTGGCTGGAAAACATCAGTGAAAAGCAGTCTTTACAAAAATCTGTTAAGCACGTTGTGTAAAGACCTACGTTTTAGTTTAGAGTAAAGAACAAGGAGGGACTAAAACCATGTGCAGCATCTGAGGATTTTCTGGATCACCTGAATCCTATTCAAATAACAAATTACCTCAGTGTGAAAAGAAGTGGCTGAAACTAAACCTTGGCTTAAAAATTGAGAACCCGACCCAAACTAATGGAATAGACCTGTGCTCCATGGGGATTGCCAGGCCTTTCTTCAGAGGCTCTTCTAGATTGACTGATTAGCAGCAGGCCATCATTTCTACCTCTCTGACTGACATGTGACACTGAAAGATGGTTTGGATTTTCAATGGAATGACAACTTCTTTCATGCTGCATTTTCTAGTATATAAAAATCAGGGAAGATATCTTCCATGACTTAGATCGCAAGGCTGTTTAAATTCCCCCTTTAGGTAGATTATGTCTATTGCTTGTAGTAAATTTATCTTATTTTAAATAAAAGCTATAGTAACCTGGTGCTATATGAAACTTTGAACTATAGGAAAAAAATCAAGCAACTTAAAAACTATTGAGTGTTACTACCAGAATTTCCTTATAGTAAAACGAATTATTGAGCAGCCATGGTTGCTTGCTGCTCTAATTGCTCTGTATCTTTGTATAAACGTTGTTTTTGAATAAAATAAACACAAAATGGGTTTCACGTACATTCTCAACTTGCAACAAACTACTTCAGCAGCCACTGGCCAAAAGCAGAGTACAAATGCTGACAGACTGAGTATTCAATCACGTCTCTTTCTGCTTTCATCCAAATACATTAGTTCTTACTATTTTTATTTGGGGGAAAGAAAGGATAAAAAAGGTCAGTATCTACATTAAATTGGGGGAAAATTCTCAAAGAGTTTACAATTTTGAGGTTCTTTCGTTGCGTCTTACTTCTGCAAACGTAGGAGTGGTTCAGAGTCGGTTTTCTCGCTTCTGCAAGAATTAACATAATCTTAGATCTTCTTTTTTTCTGGAGGTTGGAACAAAGTCTACATTTTTAAATTTTGGCATTCTGAAATCCTTCAAGTAAATATATTGGTTTATGTTGACTAAGTTATATAGATTATATGTAGAATATAACTTCATATCTGAGATACTTTCTTGGTAACTCTCTTTTAAGAGTTTCCTAAAAGGAACGAACATTTAACTAAGAAGTAAGAGATGTGCATATAGCCCCTGTTTAGTCACTACGATATTTGATGGGACCTATTTATTCCTTGTATCTGCTTGGAAAGTCTCAGCGTTAGTCTCTAAAGAGATGAGGTTATACTGGTCTCCTAGCGCACATTGCTGCGTTAAAATTGAAGATCCAACCCTTTCTTTTCCAAACAGTTTTGTTGGTATATAGTTCACACATCATACAATTTAATCATTGAATCAAATCAAGAAGAGTTGTGCTTCCACAGCTACTGGTCTGCAGCTGTTTTTCTGGTATCAGTTGTGGCATTCCTCTGTGGGAAAGAAAGTGTTACCCAATATAACATCCCTCTTTCCCAGCACAGTGGAAAGTTGGGCATATATGTGTAACAGACACAGAAAAAAAAAAGAGTTGTGCAACCATCACCACAGTCATCTGCACGGGGCACAGTCAAGGGAGAAAGATGGAAACGGGATCTGTCTGGCACAATGGAATGCAATCACTCCCTAGCATTTACCTATCTCTGAGCTTGGATTTATAGCACAGAAAATGTCGATACCAATAATTCTCAGAGAATAGTAATGCTTAAAAATGCAAATGTATATGGCGGGCCTTTCTTTTTGGAGAGTCCTCAATAAATATATACCACTTTCAGTTATTTGTTGAATAAATGGGCGTGGCACATATCATTTGGGTCAGAGCAACTTTGCTGGGGAATGGTACATACTCAACGGAATGCTCAGTACCCATATCGTCAACAGTGTTCCCTGTGCTGATCTTCTATGTGAATAACTTGAAACTCATGAATATTGAGCTGAGCTATTATCAGCATGACTTGTGATAAAACAGGCTGCTTGCTCTGTAATACCGTGCAATCAGTTGAATTGTTTATACACTGTGACTTGCCCGAGGACTACTTCCTGTGTGAGGGTTTAGCTTTTTCTCTTTTTAAGGAAAAAGAAAAAAACGTGTTATGATCAGGTTCGGAATCATCACCCCGTTAAGAGGAATAGTTGTACAAAGAAAGGTGAAGCAATTGAACAATATCCAAGAAATTAGCTGAACCCATTGATAAAGTGATAAAACACTAAGCCAATTGCCCTTGATTTATTTCGGACTCATGTATCAGAGTAGAACTGCTCTTAGTAACGTTTTCTTGGGGGTGGCTTTTCTGGAATCAGGGGACCAGATCCTCTTTCTGAGGAGTCAGTCTTTCAGTTGGTAGCTGAACTCTCAGACACTTGAACCACTCAGAAACTCAGATTAGGAGCCCTGGGGACAGTGGTTACATGCTGGGCTGCTAACCCAGCACTTTGAAAGCACCAGTCACTGTGCAGCACCTGGTTTTCTACCCCTCGAAACAGTTACTGTCTCGAAACTATCAGGGGAAGTTCGACCCCATGAGTCACGTGGACTTTTGGGCACTGAACAAGTGAGTGAGAAGCTCCAATCAATGCAGACAAAGGCATGAAAATCAGATGTATCGAAAGATCAACCTAATCTAAGAAGATTGAAGTGTGAGTATTCCCCAGCTATCTGAGTAGCCTGTGATAGTTTTAGAAATCTTTTATTTAGATATTTTTAGTCATTGGAAAATAAAAGGATAGCAAGAATAAATCCCTTTTGAATGAACTATGAGAAGTCTGTCCACAATGGATTCCCATCACTCCTTAGGACATCGCAGGGGTTGAAAATCATTTTGTTCCATATATGTGCTGTTGTCTTTCATTGTTGAGTGGATTTCAATCACAGAAACCCCTTGTGTTCATGGAAGGTGTTTTAGTCCAGGTGGACTAGAGAAACAAATTCATAAACACGCATTTGTGCATAAGAAAGAATTTCATATACAAGAGCAGTTGACTATTGAGAAAACATCCCAGCCAGTCCAGATCAAGTCCATAAATCCAATATTAGCCCAGAGGTTCAATACCAATCTATAAAGTCCTCTCCAGACTCACAAAACACATGCAATGATGCCGAGTGCAGGACGATCACAGACCAGTGGGGAGAAAGTCTTTGGATCCAGTGGCATTTTCTCCACGTGGCTTTTCCAGTGTCCAGGGCTGCATCAAGGTAGGTCCATGTGGTTTCTCCCCAGGGATGTCTCATAGGGAGTCAGCAGAGAGAAAAATGTCTCCTGCCTCCAAGGAGGAAATACCAGGAATTCTCAGGAGAAGGCCATTTTCCCGCACAGAGGCACATTTGCTATGATCCGATGGACAGGCTAGACTCCACACTTTCACTCTCAATCCTCTCTAGACCCAAATTGACACCAGATTATGCAACTACCACAGAACAGAACTACTCTATAGGGTTCTTCTCTGTAATCTTTACAGAAAATAGGTCTTTTTTTAAACCAAAAGAATGAATGAGTTTGGACATTCTTTACATTGTCAGGCAACTATTCGCATCACCACTACAGGTAAAAAATAAGACCTTATTTTAATTTGATTTCCATGTCTTGACAAAAATTGCCACTATAAAGATAATTCCCTGAATTATCTAGGTGAAGTTTCCTCAAACTCTACTACTGATATTTTGGATTGGATGCTTTGTCCTTCATTGGTGGCAGGCAGTGGATCCAGGGCATACAAGTGGTGAAAAAATTGTTTCCTGGCAGCGCCAAATGCCACCTGTGTGTGCAAAACCATCCCGAGTTGACAACCGTCGATCTGGGCAGCACTTTGCTCTGTAGGTTCAAGGTTCCATCCAATAATTCCAGGAAAAATAGAGTGTGTTTTTCTGTTACTGCTTCTATGCACTTAACTCTAAGAAATATCAAGAAAGGAATAAGAACTAGGCCAGGTTGGGTTAATACAATCTCTGTCAGGACCCAGAAGACCAAGCCAAGGTATAATCACAGTGTCTCTGTAGAATTTTCATCATGTTGCCTAATTTAGATTTATTTCCTAAATAGGGTAGAAGCCTATATCTATATTCATTATGGTATGGAGTGAATTAATTATTTTCCAAACTTTATCTTGAGTATGTATCATGAATAAAATCATATAAAAGATTCATCTAGAGGGTTGGCCACTGTTCAGGTAGGACATTAGAGTATTATTACACCACGGTATGAGATGACCATGATCCGTAATTTTATCTGCAATATTTTATGCCCAGCTATCCTGGCTATCCTAAGCACTCAGAGTTGAATAAATTCAGAAGATTATCATGCAATAAGCAGGTCTAGACAAGACATACAGGTAAACAAGAAAGTCAATTTTAAATTTATAACAGATTTATAAGATAATCAATAAACATTAACAAATATTGCCACAGTTCTAGGCAAAATAATTTCCATAATGCTCAGTTGCTTTGGAGTCTGTAAGCATGAACACGAGGAACCAAATATTTTCTTGGATGAGAATGAGGATAGTGAGACAGGTGATGCATGATAAAAATTATGACTGTCATTTTAAGAATTGTCCCTTCAAATGGCACTTGGTTCTCCTTAGTTTTCTGTATCCAGCACCTGTTCTGCTGGAAAGTGCTGGATCAAAATGGATGTTAATCTAGATTCCTACTATCTTTTTTCCCCCCAAAGGACCATGCACAACAGTAAGCATATATCTTCACATAGATAACATTTTTATTTCAGAGACATGCTATGGTCAGATTCTTCAGTCCTCTCCCAGCTCATGGTCCCTGTGGTGCTCTATCTTTCAGAATGCCTTCTGCAGACGTCTCATCTCCCGCATTTGAAATGTCCAGTTAGTTAACTACAATCGCAGCCTACCGAGTAGTAACCCTTATTGCTGCCTCAGCTCACACCTAACCGAGAAAGAATAAGAAAATAATGGGTAGCATGAGAGGAAAAGAATGCTCTTTTTGTTACTAATAAATTGTGAATATTCGTTTTAAAAGTGAATTTGGGAAATATGCACATATTTCAGTGAAAATTGTGCATATCAACTTACCTACAATGAATGAATCAAATACATTTCTTATAATAAAATGTAATTTGTCAAACATAAACTTTTGTGAATTATGAGTAATTTTAAAAATAATATTTTAGCTAATGCTTTGTTACTTGTGCTTTTTCAAAACTAAGTCTTAAAAAGATCAATAAAACAAGTCAGTTTCATAATGAAAAATTTTAATCTATTGTATATCCAGCACTGAAAGGAAATTTCATATTTCCCCACTTGAAAATATGTAGAATCCCATTTTATTTTACAGTTTGTAAATGTTTCATTGAGATCAATGTTTGCAAACATATAACTTTATTGCTGAGTACTTGGTTTTATTTTAGTCCAATACCATATAATAGCCTCATAATTCAACACACCTCTCATCACCACCTGCAGCTCCTTAGACATCCTTTACAGAAGATCCAGACAATGCAGAGCTTCTCTGTCTATCAGTACTGGTGCTGTGAGATCAGTTCCCTATCATTCATTAGGTGTTTTATTGGTCAAGGAACAGATCGCTCATTTTGCAAAAAGACTTATTCACAATTTCCCCAATATAATAATTATCTGTGAACATGCAAATATTAACCAACATAATTCAATCGACCCCAAATAAATTATTTACTAAGGGAACGCACAAATTTGAATTCCTTGTTAAAGCAGAACTGGCAAATAAGGAACAGACACATAGGTCTTTGTTTCTTCTCTCTCTTTCTTAAAAAATATAAGTCTGTGATTTAGTGCTCTATGCTATATTATATATCATGATATTAAATTCCCAGACCAAACGTAGCATAGATTTGAAACAGAAATGTGAAAAGGACATGTCTCATTCCCTGTCAAATGATCCAGTCAAGTAAAAACAGGTGGGGTGACCTACTTTGCATTTTGTGTGGCTGAAGAGATTTAAATTTTATTTCTTCTCGGTCTCTGGGATTTGTATTCCCAAAATTGAAAACAGTTTAAAATAGGAAAGGTGTGAGCTTATTAGCACAGTAATACCCTCTAAATTCTCACTCCCTGGTGAAGATAGAAAGTGCTAATTAATCAATTGCTCAATTAGGAGAGGTTCTTAAGATCACCTTTATCCTAGGGAAATATAAGGGGCAGATTATGTGCCTTAAGAAATATGTATCTTAAAGGAATGTTGTTCAAAGTGGAGTATTGGAGATAGCATTTTCCAAAGAAAAATGTATATATGATGGGAAGGTTTGCTTTCATTTGAAGTCTTTAATTTCACAGATGAACTTTCTCCAAGCAGACTATCTGTTATATACAGAGAAAAAGAACATGGGGTTTATGGCCGTGTATCCATTTTCAGCAGTCGTTTATTGCGTGTCTAAGCCCCTTCACAAGGTGTTTGAGAGGATATGGCATTACATGCAAATTCTTAGAGTTTTCCATGTAAAGAAAAGAGACACATAGCCAGAGGAATCCATGAGGTTGTCATCCCAGGAATGCATAATGTCAATACCATCAGGTTAGTCCTTCTGTTGGGTGCTGCAGTGTCATTGTCGGTCCATAATGATATCAAGTCACACAAAAGAACAACCCCGAGGGCTTTCTGGGCTGAAATCTCCACAACCAGGGCCCTCCAGGGGCCTCTCCCACGGAGCCACTGGGTCAGTCTAAGTCACCCCCACCTGGAGTCAGCCCGGAGCACTTAAGCATGCATGCCACCAGAGCTTCTTGCTGTATTAACAGATTTAGTTACCCATGACATCCAAAGGACTCTATTGGAGATTAAAGATACATTGACCCAGGGCCCAAAGCACAAGACGGAACAGTGCATAGAAAGATTTCTTAGAGAGCAAAGGCCTTGTAAGTCATCGGTATGAATTTATGCTTTATGGTGGGGGGTGCGGGGCAATGAATTGTTCTCCAGTGTAGATGACGCTGATCAACACTGGATAATAAGTAAGTCTACCATCAGCGTGGAGGGCTGAGAAGGGTTAAGACTGAAAACAGAGACAATGGTCATACTGCAGGAAGAGCTCAGAGAGGAATCTGAAGACCAGATAGAGCACCAAGCTCCATTAACTCGCTCTGTGACCTCATGAATCATCTGACTTCCCTGAATTGCATTTTAAAAGCCATTAACGACTGTAACTAGAACTGTCAGAAAGACACGTCCAAGCTAACACACAAGCAAATGCAGTGCCACAGAGTGGATTCGGACGCGCAGCGACCCTGCTCCGGCTTCTGAGACTGACACTCTTTATGGGCGCAGACAGCCCCATCTTCCTCCAGCAGAGCAGCTGTGTGTTTGGACCACTGATCCTACTGTTACTGCCCAGCACTTAACCCACTGCTCCACCAGGGCTCCTTTTGCGCTAAGTTAGTTCCTTAAGTGCAGTCTTGTATCTATTATGGCTAAATAGTTGAGTCCCCAATAAAAGATGACAGCTAAACCCAAGCAAATCTGCCTGACCTACCACCTTTCTTTAGATATCGTTTTGTTCCCAAACACTCCTGTGTTGGTTTGCCCCCTTTCTTCACCCAGTGCGTTCCTTCTCCCAATCCTGTCCTTCTATGTAGTCAATTTGCAGAGGCAGTGAAATTTGCATATTGATTTACCTTCTTGTGGCTTAGCTGCTCAGTGATTCTTTCTTCTGAATCATGCTTTGTGGTCATCCCACCAGACTGTAATGTATGTCCTAAGAGACAACCAATTTCTTGATAGTCTCTGTCTTGATCAGTCCTTTCAGAGCTCAAAACTAATAAAAACTAAATGAATAATCTTGTAATATTATATTTTATTAACTGTAATTTTACGGAAGAAGGAAAAAGATGAGAGAATATTAACCAGATATTTTCTCCGGGTTTGCAATGTGGTACTAACAGAGCGGAGTCACCACTCCTCTACCAATCTGCAGTACTGCGCTTCTCCGATGCTGGGTGCTCTGGGCCATCTGTATTTGAACACCAACAGTCACCTATGGGGAACAGGTTTCAGCAGAGGTGCCAGACAAACACAAGCAACTAAGAAAGGCCCCAGCAATCTCCTTCTTAAAAAATTTTTAAAAGCCCATGGAAACAGAGAATTTTCTAACTTCTTTGTTTGGGACATGTCATGAGGCAGGATCAGTGACTGGAGGAGATGCTGCTTGGTGAGTGGGCCCAAAGGAATGTGAGAGCCTTGCTGGGAGTACAATCCCCTCAACAAGAGTGAAAGCCATGGGTGATAAGGAAGGTCCAGGCCACTTTTTTTTTTCTATTGATAGCATAATGGTTATACAATGGGCTGCGAACCACAGGGTTAGCATTTCAAAACCATTCTGTGTTTCTGACTCCCACAACAGTTAAAGTCTCAGACCCTCACAGGGAGGTTGTACCTGTCCTATCAGGTCACTTTGAATCAGTATTGAGTCAATGGCTGTGAGTTTGGTATTTTGGTTCTTTGTTTGTTTGGGGGGAGAGTTTGTCTTAGACTTCGCTTAGAATTTACCAAGAACCTTGGCTATGAAATCTTACTGGCTCTCTCCTTTTTTATTAATTTTTTCTACTGTTAGCATTAGATCGGTTTATTACCACTCAGGTCGTCTGTCATCATGTCACTTAGAATTACTAATAAATAGATATGCTTATCCTGTGTCTGCTATTTCTAGTAAATATTCTTTGTTCATTTCTGGTGTTTTCTGACAGATTTAAAGAGCTCAATTTGCACAAATATCTAGTATTTTCTCTACCATTCGATTTATTTCATCCTCATACGTGAAGCACATTAGGGCTATACTTTTATAAAAATTCTTGGGAGAGTCTAAATATATGGATTTGAATGCTACTGACTTTCATCATGTATGTATATATGCACCATGAAAGAAAAGTGTCAAATTTTGGAGATCCAAACTATGTAGGAAAGGAGAATAAACCAGCACTAGCTTAGTAAAAAAAAAAAAATTCCACTGCCACCTAGTTATTTCTGACTCTATGAGATAGGACAGAACTGCCCCTCTGGGTTATCCCTACTGTAACTCTGTGGGAGTAGAAGCTGCCTTTCCTTCCAGAAGCAGCTGGTGGTTTCAAACTGCTGGCCTTGAAACTAGCAGCCCAACATGTAACCACTACTCTATCAGTGCGCCTAGCTTGACCCATAGTGACCCAATGTCGAATAAAAGTGATACTCTGCAAACATATATTGACACTATGGGATTACCATGAATCCTCCAGCAAGGCCCCTACAATGAAGCAAGCCATTTATCTGCCTGGTGAGATGACAGGAAAGAATCGTGGGACACTCTAGCCAGTTCAGCTACATCTGCTGAAGTCACGATATGTGTTATACTGTGATGTGACCAAATGTATCATGAAAATTGCTTGTATATATTTTTAAATACCACTGGAAAGAAGAAAGAGTAGAAGTCCTGAATTCCATCTTTTTGTTATAGTTTTATTTTTAGGTTTTCTTCTCTTCTTTGTAGGATATAAATGGTAAATGAAAATAATACATAAAATTCAAAGCAATGTAAAGAAATAAGTTGTAACATACTACTGACCATGGAACATAGTAGAGATGGATAATCTTACCCAGTTAGGAGAAGACTATAGGAATTCTAAACAAAGAAATATGTTTTATTTATTATATTTATTTATTTATCATGCATTACTTCTGAGTAATTTTACAACAGTTTTTACTAGTTTTCAGTCACATTTTTCAAGATACAAATCACATCATTTTATCAATCCAAAAAGGACTCAGACATTTTATTTTCGTGATAACTCAACAAAGATAGTACCTAAGTTGAAGATAGATTTAATTGTACAATATTTGTACATTTGTATACAGAATCCAAGAAATCATATAGCTTAGGAGATTGCATTGATGAATATCAAAGGTAAGATGGAAAAGTAAAATAATGAGACATGCTTAGGTCATTTAGGTCCTTCCTAAATGTGACTGCAGACCACTAGAGTACAGAGCCCTGCTGGTGGGTGGTTATGCATTGGGCTGTAATCTCTAAGGTCAGCAGTTTGATAACTCCAGTTGCTTCTTGGGAGCAAGCCTGGGCTTTCTACTTCTATAAAGATATACAGTCTTGGAAGCCTAGAGGGGCAGTTCTACCCTGATCTACAGGGTCACTGAGTCAGCATCCTCCTAATGGCAAGGAGTTTGAATTGGGAGAGTAGGAGTAAAAAGTGGATTGGCTGCAAATCTGATGCTACATGGCTGGCAGGTCTCAGCTTCTATAGCTTTTTCAGAACAAGTTTGGTCCCATAACTTGAATGGAGCTGGGCCTGCATATGGACCCTAAGTAGTGCCAGCTGTGCAGGTTAGAGGACCATAGGGACTAGAAGCAGGGAAGATATTACAAATGCCTTGAAAATTTTGTTGGCACAACTTCCTGCAAACAGGCTTCTCACATTCATGACTGCCTTAAAAACAGTTAAAACTCCATCACACAATCCAACACCTTTTGTTGATGAGAAATGGTATACCTCACTGGTTCTCAAACTGGGCTACATATTAAAATCACCTGGGGAGCTTTTAAAACTACCAAGTTTATTATCCCAAGAGATTATCATTTCATTGGTCACAGATTGGGAACAGGCATTGGTGTTTTTAAAGTTCCTCTTGTGATTTGAATGTGCTGGTGAGCATGGGATTCCAGAGCTATACTGACAGAGTTGGATATATTTGTATAAAGTCTATCTGTGCTACTTATATGGTTACTTATATGTTGTTGGTGTGTCTAAATTCCTTCCTCTATGAAGTAGTGGGAAAAAAATAGTATCCATAAGCAAGTTTAAAGAGTCCTGGTGGTACAGTGGTTAAAACAGATGCCAACCGAAAAGTCGGTGGTTCAAACCAACCAGTCGCTCTAGGGCAAAAAAGAAAAGTGTCAATCAACCTGCATAAAAATGACAACCTTGGAGACTTTATGGCAAATTCTGTCCTGACCTACAGGCTTGCTTGGACAACACATTTGGTCTTTTCTACCAGAAATGGTCATAGCTGGTCTTGACCACCCCCAAGCCAAGAATACTTGCACTTAGTACAAATGAAAGAAAGGATCTGCGGTCTTTCACAAAGGTGCCTGCATTTTTAAAAACAACTTTCCAGGACCTCTCTCTGGTTTTCCAACTAACTTCCTCAAAGGTTCTATAAACAGAGACCATTATTCTGTCAAACTAAATTCATGGGTGTGTCCTGAGTGTGCAGCCTTCTTGCAGCAGCAATTTGTAGGATGGTGTTTGTTGGGCCATATCAAGATTTTCTATAGTAAATGATTTTAAAACACTTGGAATTACTAGAGAAAGATGAGTGAGGTTTTCTACTCCCATTGAATTGCAGTCTCAGAAACCTACAGGGGCAGTTATACCCTATCCTATAGGGTGGCTATGAGTCACCAGTGATTCCATAGCAGTGGGCTTGAATTAATACATTTTAAACTTGGCCAATATTAGCATTTCATGCCCAATATGTCTGTGTATATGTGATTGCAGTTGGCTTCTGAGTTTGCCCTCAACTCATGGCGACCACATGCACAATGCCATGAAGCTTTGCCTGGACCTGTGCCACCACCATGGTGATTGAGAACTGGCCATTATGATCACAGGATTATGGCTCAGCCCATTGAAGGTTGAAGGAAGAGGAGGAGCGAGGAGCAAAGAGGTTTTCTGGCAAAGCTAGGGCGTTGAATTTGCAGTGGGTAAGCGCACCTGAACTAACAGCTAAAAGGTCAGAGGTACAACCTCCACCCACCCCACAGAAGAAAGAGCTGACAGTCCGCTTCCATCACAATTTACAGCCTTGGAAACACTACAGGGAAGTTCTACTCCATCCTAGAGGGTTGCTTTGAGTTGGAATCTTAGCAGTGATTTATTTATTTATTTATTTATTTATTTATTTATTTAGGTAGGTAGGTGAGGAGGTGCTACAGTATAAATCTAGGACAGAAATTAGCAACAAACTGAAAAAGAAGTGTTGGGCTCTCTTGTGTAGGTGGTAAATAGTGCTCCCTGCTGGCAAGATCATCTCTATTTTAGGTAAGGACTCAAAGGCCTGTAGATGGATCAGCAAACCTATGAACGTTTGTTGTTCTTCCTAGGTACTGCCTTATGTCCACCCATGTATGCGGAGGAGAGCCATGTCACAGAGTCATCCAAGGTCCCTTTAGAAGAAGATCACCAGGCCGTTTCTAAGGTGCCTCTGGGGGGATTCATATCAACAACAAATTGGCTAGTATTTGCACACTTAACCTGTTCCGCCATCCAAGAACTTCAGAAAGACAATATAATCTAAGGATAAGACTATTAGCAACAGGGTTAGACAAGCTTGAATCTTAAGGCTTCCATTTACAAGCTTGTGAAAGGTTGCTATGAACAACTTAGTCTGAATTTATGCAAATGTCATAAATATATTCAACGAGACAGAATATACTGTCATGGATTGAATTGTGTGGCCAACCTTCCCCCAAAGTGTCAACGTTTCTGGGTCATACGGCTGGGCAGTGTATACTGATGTAATTTGAAAGTGGAAAGGCGATTGGGGTGGAAATGTAACACCTATGCTTAAATTATCGTACTGATGCAAAGTGAGGGGACGTTACCCTGGGACGTGGTTTGCATCACCCTTTTTCTCAGAAGAGATAAAAAGAAGGGGACAGATCCAACTACCACCAAAAAGAAGGGCTAGATCAGGGTGTGTCCTCTGGGTCTGAGGTCCCTGTGTTAAGAACCTGCTAGACGCAGAGGAAGGTTAATGCCAAGCCAAATGAAGAATGTTCAGGGGCAGACACTAACAGAGGCAAGAACCTTCATCCCCAGCCAACACAGAGAAAAGAACCTTAAGCTAAGGTTGGCATGATGCATTTGTGCTTCTAGTCACCTGTGATATGAAAAAAAAATTGATTGTTAGAGTCATACACTTGTAGTATTTCTATTATAGCAGCTCTGGAAAGCTAAAACATATGCCATCTCAGCTTTTTTGTAGCCAGATCTCAAAACTGTAGGTTGGAGTAGAAGTTGGGAATGAAAAAACCAACTGTAGTAAATTTATATATTATTTATTGTCCTATATGATCTATCGATAGCTGAACAATGAATAAGAAACACCAGAAAATAACAGATGCATTTAAATTATAGTGTTGACAAATAAAGTTGAGAATATGTGGACTGCCAGAATTACAAGCATCTCTTTGGGAGAAACACAGCCAGAAGCGTCCTTATTGCTCGGCACACGTGGATGCTTCCGGCCTTTATCAGCCTGTGGAAACATTGCCATTGCTATCTTCCCAGTTCCGGGAGGCTTGCTTTTGGCTAATGCTTTCAGTGCAGCTTGGACTTCTTCGGTATCATTGGCTCTTGATTATAAAGCACATTTTGAAATGGTTGACTATTGACTAGTTCTTTTTGGTAAAGCGACTCTGCATATTCTTTCTATGTATTAGTATTTGTGAGTTTCAGTTCATTTGGACAACATCCCATTTTTCTAGCTGCATGTTTCATACATCCAAACTTCAATGACTAATTGTGTTTGCAGGTGTTTCTTCTCACTTTGAGTCGCACCCCAGGAGCTAATGACGGTCCTGAAGGTTTCCCGTCAACAGAATGTACTCCATCTGTGCACTCACATCAGTACGGTTGACTCCGCTTTGATAGGCAGCTCTTATTTCAGTCAATATTTAAGAGGTTTCTGACCGGAGGGGCTCATCTTCTCTAAACATGTTCTGCTGCTCTCCATGAGGCTTTCGGTGTCTGACAGTGTTTGGTGCTATCGATAAGACCGTCAGTGGCTAATAACTCTGAAATGGATAGCCTGTTCCTTCTTTCTAGTCTCCTGTTCATCGAGAAACGCTGCTGAAACCTCTTCATTTTGAGTGACCCTGCTGGTATTTGAAACATCAGTGACATAGCTTCTATGTTACACACAAGCTACCACAGTACAACCAACAAACAAACAGACACATGACAGATTATGTGAGATAGGTCCATAAAACATTTGCACTTACGTTGACAAAAAATGACATTTTCTCCCTCTCGTTGGAAAAGATGAATGAAGTTTTTTTCAGGCCCCCTCCACTCGAAGTGGCCCTCTATAGCAGATCCATACCTATCCAGATAATTTCATGCAAAGACCAATCATTTGATTCTGTAATTTTTGGTACATTCACAGTGATCGAATCATTTAAATGATGATCTTCAATGTGCATCAGTGGAGTGCTGAGTCTGTTTGCACTCAGCTAAATGGTGTACCACAAAGAGTTTAAGGGCTAGCTGACAACTTGGCACTTCAAATGTACCCCAGGCATCTCAGAAGTCAGCTGAGCGACTTACCTCTGAAAGATTTCAGTCTGGCTGAGGCCACACAGCAGTTCACTCTGCCCGTTTTGGGTCATAGTGAATAAGAATCCACTCGGTGGGAGCCACAATAACAGACTTGTAAACACTGGCAGATAACAATTCTGCCTCTTGGCTCAAAGAGAAGGATACATCTTTTTTTCTGTACTTTTTTCCTAAAATAAAATTTATGTTGAGTAATGCCAACTCACTGGGTAGATTTCCATCTCAAATGCAAAACCCTTGTTTTGTAGTTATGTTTCTACTACCTTGTTCATATATTGGCTGCTGTTCATTAAGTCATTATTTCTTAACAACATTCACGAACCAAATATGGAATTAATTTAAAATATTGCTACAAAATCTCTAAGCCATTATTAAACAACCTTATCAAAATGTAAAGCTACTGTTCTTGGTAAGCATCTCATCCAGGCCTATAGACTAGATGGTAGCATTTTTTTAACATTTTATTAGGGGCTCATACAACTCTTATCACAATCCATACATATACATACATCAATTGTATAAAGCATATCTGTACATTCTTTGCCTTTATCATTTTCAAAGCATTTGCTCTCCACTTAAGCCCTTTGCATCGGGTCCTCTTTTTTCCCCTCCCTCCCCACTCCCCTCTCCCTCATGAGCCCTTGATAATTTTTAGATTATTATTTTGTCATATCTTGCCCTGTCTGTTGTCTCCCTTCACCCCCTTCTCTGTTGTCCATGCCCCAGGGAGGAGGTCACATGTGGATCCTTGTAATCAGTTCCCCCTTTCCAACTCACTCACCCTCTACTCTCCTAGTATCGCCCCTCACACCCCTGGTCCTGAAGGTATCATCCACCCTGGATTCCCTGTGCCTCCAGCTCCTATATGCACCAGTGTACAACCTTTGCTCTATCCAGTCGTGCAAGGTAGAATTCGGATCATGGTAATTGGGGGTGGGGGGGAGGGAGGGGAGGAGGAAGCATCCAAGATCTGGGGGAAAGCTGTTTTCTTCATCGGTGCTACATCACACCCTGAATCTATCTCTCATCCTTTGCCCAGAGGATTCTGTGCTTTTCCAGCCACAGGGCATCAAATGTAAGAATTGCGCTCCTTAAAGACTGAAATCATGTTCCTTTAAAATGCCCTTTTAGTACTGGGAACAAAAGGAAGTCTGAAGGGATAAGTTCAGGCTTGAATTAAAGATTCCCAACAAAATTCTCACCAGACAGCCTTTGCAAACCTGTGAAAATAAGCAATTACTTTATCATGATGCACAAAAATTCCTCAACAAAACTTTCTGACTTTTTTCTTACCAGTATAGTTTGCATCTTTTTGAAATCTTCCTTGATTAAGCTTAGTTTAGTCTCCATACATTCTGAACTGACTTCTCAGACTTGGATTAAACTGGTCCAGCACATATAGCCTCCTAAGTCCACCATCTTGATTGGGGCTCTTTTAAAGGTACATAGTAGGACTACGGCAATTGTAGAACTTGGGTGCAGCCAAGTACTGACCACAGAGCCATATGTAAATACATTATTCTGAATAAACCCATATATGTATAAACTGGTACTCTGTTAGAATACTTTTTTATTTACCCCAGTAAATAAGTGGGGTTTGTCTGCGCTTTCCATAGAAACAAAAGGAAATAAATAAACATTAAACATTTTCTTCAGAAATTTACATACACATATTATCACAATGCATTCCTTGCTTTCCAAACTCTCTTGGTCCCACAAGTTAAAAAGTACATATATTTTTCTTTTCAGTAACTTTTTCAATGCCAAATTTAACAGTTCATCCAAGCTATAAAACCACATTGAAGTCCAAAAATCTTATAAGCAATGAGATCAAATTAAGACCATGATGGGAAACAGCATTCTTAGATGAAATCAGTAAGGTTAAGAGTCCATTCATTGTTTAAACTTGAAATGAGCACTCTCTAAGTCACATGTGAGACTTCCTGAATTGGTGGTAGGGGAATTATTTTTATTATCACTATGTTTCAGGGATAATTAATATAATTGTTTCCTTCTATAAATTTTAAAACAGGAAATACTTTGGATTAGGCTCTTTCAACAAACTTTCAAAACACATAAGTACTGTCACTTCACTTGAATAACAAGGAAGCCAGTAATGAAAAATACGTAAAACTAGTTAAATAGCAGCATATTATTTTATATAACTAAATATCACAATTGAAAGACTGAGCATCTTAAGGGTCTTTGTCACACACATAAACACCGTTCCCTCATATCTCTGCAGATACTAGTCTATCAACAAAACTCTCAAAGGAAAAGAATCCTTCATCATAGATTTCAGAATCAATGTGAAAAGAATCAGAACAATTTTAAAAGGGCAAGTTCCATGATGTAACCAGAAGTACTTTGTGATTTCACAAGTGTTTCCAAAATATAAGAAAGATGCACTAAGTACAGATTAGTCACTCTTCTTTCTCTTCATGACCACTTAAGAATTGAGATTGAAAAAAAGAAAAATTCATCCATGCTATTGTGATTGTGCCTTCTTTGGACCCTCAATTTCAGAAAGTAAAAGTATTGCCTTTATAGACCTCTGGATTTAACAAACTATCTGTTTTTTCATTTTTGTTTTTCTTTGTTAAACTCTATTGGCTTTTAATGCACTCCACAGTGGACTGTGTATTGAGCTGGCTAACAACAAGGTCAGTGATTCTTACCGACTAAGTTCTCCATGGGAGAAAAATGAGGCTGTCTGCTCCCTTAATGGTCTAAAGGCTTTGGAAATCTAAAGGAAAATTTCTACTGTTCTGTGGGGGAAACTCTGAGTTGGAATCAAAAGAGGGCAGTGAGTAACTTTATCTCTCTCTCTCTCTCTCTCTCTCTCTCTCTCTCTCTCTCTCTCTCTCTCTCTCTCTCTCTCTCTCACACACACACACACACACACACACACACACACACACACACCACAGCAGTTTGTTAGGTAAAACGCATCACCACTCATTGGTTTCTGGCTCAACCCTACGGACCCTAATGTTAGCTTCTCAAAGAAACAGTTACTTTACATCTGATTAGCAACCCCCAGCTGTCCCATGGCTGAAAGATGGGTTTCTACTTCCTTAAAGAGTTAAAGTCTCAGAAACTCACACAATCATTTCTACCCTATCCTATAGGGTCATATAAATTGATGTTGACTCAAGGGCAGTACTTTGGATTTTGGATTTTTACAGCTAATGAAAAGTACCAGCAAATTGAAGTTATCACTTAAATCCCCCCAAAATGGTTTTGTTCAGGTCACAAATTCAAATAATTTCAACTTCTGGGACAAACTATGGGACAGGGGTGTGAATACCAACCATAGTGTGATTCAGAATGGTTAAAAAATAATAATGAAAACATGGAGAGGGCTTATTTGAACATGTAATTTATATAAACATTGAAAAATCATGGTGTTTCTAGAAAACAAAGAACTCAATGCCAACTAATTACAGGAACACTTTCAAAGAGAAGAGCAGGACAGATGATAGTTTAAAAATATGTCCTCCTTTCTGAGATCAGTTGACATCACATCCTTGGCTGATTTCTGTGTCCCCTCCACTCACCCTATAAAGTCAATCTTTTTGTACAATTAAATTTCAAATGACTTCATGGCTACCATAGCTGTCCTATCTGTGAGGGGCATTGAAATTTTATGATTACCCATCCAGTTGGGCTGCTAACTGCAAGGTCAGCAGTTCAAAACTACCAGCCTCTCCAAGGGAGAAAGATGACACTTTCTCTTCCAGTTGGGCTGCTAACTGCAAGGTCAGCAGTTCAAAACTACCAGCCTCTTCAAGGGAGAAAGATGACACTTTCTCTTCCCCGTAAGGGTTACAGTCTTTGAAACTCACAGGAATTGTTCTATCCTGTCTTCTAAGGTCCTATGTGTCAAGATCAACTCCATGGCAATGAGTTTGGTTTTTGGTATCACCACTGTATTTATTTTTCTCTGTTCTTAGAGGTTATTTACAATGGTCAGTGACCTTTTTTTGAAACTCTCTATAAACTCGGAGGGTTCTCTCAATTAGAATATCGTTTTCTCTCTTTTAAAGAAATCCAGAAAATGCGTGATATCAAAGATTCTAATAGAAGAACATTGCATGGTGTGGGTCACCCTGCTGGCATGCCTTTGTGGACTTGCATGTCAAGCCAAATCAAAGTGTAAGACTCCATACAGTGTGCACAAAGTTAGCCTTCTCTTCTCTTTCGTATGCACTGCTTTCCTAGGTATTACTCCCTCTGATATATTTCTACTTCCTAACCTATCTCCACCATTTCCCTTCCTCTCCACCTAGCTACATCGGCACAGTAGCTAAGTGGTGGCTTCTCACAGAAAGGTTGGCAGTTTAAACCAACCAGTTTCTCTGTGGGAAAAGGATGTGTGCTTCCATAAAGATTCATAGTCTTGGGGGACCCCGGGAAGATGGCTCCCATATAGAGGCTCCTGACTAGAACTCTCCCTATCCAAGCCAGAAACCAACAGGTAGGGACTTGAATTCTGGGAATTCAGGCATGCTACCTGAATTTACAAGACTCCAGGAATATATTAGGTTTCCCTCTGATGTTTTTTCCCCCTACATGGACATGACAGAGCTCTTCAAGGTGGTGAGCTGTTGCAGCCCCCTCTCCTCTAACTCAGTGTTCATCTGGTATTAGAGATGCTTCCCTTCCCAATGGCCCCAATTTAAACCACTGCTTCACCTAGTGACCTCAGCCCCCATCTCTCTCTGATCCCTGGGAGGCCACAGCTCACCTAAGGTAGAGTAGAATCTGAAAAGTTCTACTCTAGTATCCTATCCATCCTCCCCCTTTTTGCAAGAGTTCAACTCCAATGGTTGCCGGATAGAAACGCCCAGCTAATACAACCAGTCTTATCCAGAATCTAACAGGTAATAGTCCTGCCCAGGTAATCTAGAAGCACAACATGAATTCTAGTGAACCTTACACCCAAAAGAAACCCAGAAATGAAGCAGTGTGTTACCAGAGAAAAAAATTATGGTACAAAAACTGAGCAATATTTTTTTTTTTAAAAAAAGGAAAATCGAATCAGTAAACTCAAAGACAACCATACAGGTTTTAGCAAAGGAGAGAAACAAACAAATCAAAAAGCAAAAGAATCCAAAGAAAGCTTGAGGATTGTGTGGGACTCCATGAAGAGATAGAATATAAGTCTCATTTGAATACTAGAACAGGAAGACACAAACAAGTCTACAGATAAAATAGTAAGGGGATACATGGGAGAAAATTTCCCCAATATCAAAAAGGAGGAGATGATAACCATGTAGGAAATAGAATAACAAATAAATTAGATATCCCTCCTCTCCCCCACCCTAAAGCACACATCAAGTTTTATAGTCATCAAGTTATACAATTTCAAACAAAAGGTCAGAATGCTGAGAGCAGGTATAAAGGGAAAAAAAATCACCTACAAAGGTATACAGTTAAGAATACACTCATACCTTTCAATAGAAACCATTCAGGAAAAAGAAAATGAGGCAACAAATTCCAAACTTGAAAGACAAAAAATGTTAAGCAAAAATTTATATCTAGTCAAGCTATCCATCAAATATGTAGGTGAAATAAAAGCATTTTCAAAAAAGAAAATTTTTAGAGAATTTATAAAAACAAAACCTGTATTATAAAAAGTATTATCTGCCTCTTTATTGTCAGAAAACTAACAACTGCAGCAGACAAGCATGAAACCACAACAGGGTGTAACACCACCCAGAATTTAACACACTGGAAGCATTATCCAAAGCAATACAGATCTAGGTAGGAAGCAAAGACATGAAAAAGCTCCCCTCACCCTGCCCCACCAAAAGGAAGAGAGGTATCAAACACAACTAATCTATATTTGGAGTTTATAACACTGAATGTCAACGGACTAAATGCACTGATCAAAAGACAAAGAGGAGCAGTCCGGAAAAGGAAACAAGATCCCTTAATGTGCCGCCTCCATGAGACATACCTCAAAGGCATAGACAAAACCAAGCTCATGCAAGCAAAGAAAAGAAGGAATAGAAATATTGATCTCTAACAAAATAGGCTTCAAAGTAAGTGACATAATGAGAGACAAAAATGAGAATTACATAATAATCAGAGTCAATAGACCAAGAATACATAATATATCAACCAAATCTCCAAAGTGATGAAAGAGAAATAAGCAGATCAATAGAGTAGAATGCTTCAACATACCACTCTTAATGAAAGATAGATCAATAGGAGAGAAACTCACTAAAGAAACTGAAGAGCTGAACAACATAATCAAATAACTCGACCTCCTAGGTATTTACAGAGTTTTCCCACCAATAGTAAATTTTTTTTTTAAAAAGCCATGATGATCACTTCAGGGGCTCGTTCTTTCAGCTAGAATGTCTAAAGTACAATTCTTATTCTCATTTCTAAAGAGCCTTCCAGGGACACTTCAAGCAAAGAAATTGCTTGTTCTGGAAATCAATATTCTTCAACAAGACCATAATTCAAATTATTAATTATTTCTACAACCAATCTTTCTTATTCAAGGTCCACCTTTCACATCCATATGAAGCCACTGAAAAATACCATGGATTAAGTCATTTAATACTTACCGAGATATCTTTGCTTTATTAACGCGTTTAGATCTTTTGCTCCAGATTTGCCCAAGGTAATATATCATTTGATTTCATGACTGCTACTTCTAAGAGCATTGGTGTGGAGTCATGTAAAATGAAGTCCCTGACAAATTCTATCTTTTCTCTGTTGATCTTAGCTTCACATTTTGATACTTTTAATTAAAACTGTCCATGATTTTGTAAAAATGCTTTTATTTGCTTTTGAAGATTTTGAGTACATAAAGTCATTGTACCCAAAAGAACTAGTTGTCTTCAACCATTTCAAAAGTTAGCATATTACTAAGAATTCCTGTTGCTGAAGAAAGAAGTTCAAGCAGCACTGAAGGCGTAGCCTAAAACCAGGCTCCAGGAACTGATAGAATATTAATTAAGATGTTTCTACAATTTGATGAGTCACTGGGCACGCAGTCATGGATGCCAAGAAATTCAGACAACAGCTACTTGGTTCACTGACTGCAAAAAGATCCATGTTTCTAATCATTCCAAAGGAGGCTGGCCCAAAAAGATGCGCACATTGCCGAACAGTATCATTAATATTATAAGAAGTAACTTTTGCTGGAGAACATCCAAACATGTTTGCAGCAGTACATTGACAGGGAGCTGCCAGAAATTCAGGCCTTTTTCAGAAGAGAGCTGGACTATGACTGATGTCAGGTGGATTGAGGATCTTGGTTGAAAGAGAATACCAGGGAAATGCTTATTTATGTTTTCTTGACGATGCAAAGGCCTGAGACTACGTGGATCATGCAAACAATAGATAACTCTGAGAAGAATGTGAATTCCAGAATACTTCATTGTGCCCATGCAGAAACTGTACGTGGATCAAGAGGCAACTGTGTGAACAGAATAAGGGACTACCACATGGCTCAAAATCATCAAAAGTGGGCATATGGGTTGTATTTTCTCACTGTATTTATTTGATCTCTATGCTAGTCAAATCATCAGAGAAACTAAATTATACAAAGAAGAGCACAGTAAGCATCAGGATTGGAGGAATACTTATTAACAACCTGAGATATGCATATGACACAACCTTGCTTGCTGAAAGTGAAACGAACTTGAAGTACTTGCTGATGAAGATCAAAGATTGCAGCCTTCAGTATGGGTTACAACTCAATGTAAAGAAAGCCAGAACCGTCACAAGTGACACAAGTGACATCATGATAAATGGAGACACAAATGAAGTTGTTGAGGATTTTGTCTTGCTTGGATTCACACTGACTTTTCATGGAAGCAGCAATCATGAGACTAAATGATTCACTGGATTCGGTAAATCTGCTGCTTATGACCTCTTTAAAGAGTAGAAAAGCAAGAATGATACTTTGAGGACTAAAATACACCTAACACAAGCCATGACATTTTCAATCACTTCGTGTGCATGTGAGAGTTAGGCACTGAATAAGAAAGACCAAATTGGGGTGCTGGTGAAAAATGTGGAAGAAGAGTGAAAACACCATGGACTGCCAAAAACGAAACCCCCACAAAACGTGTCTTGGAAGAAGTACAACTAGAAAGCTTCTTGGAAGCAAGGATTTCAAGACTGCATTCCATGTACTTTGGACATGGTAACAGGAGAGGGCAGGCCCTGCAAAAGGACATCATGCTGGTAAACAAGAGGGTTAGTGAAAAAAGAGAAATCACTCAAAAAGAGGGATTGACAGAGTGGTTTAAACCACAAGTCCAAATAGTAAAACAATTCTGAGCCTGGCGCAGCCCCAAGCAGTGGCTCATTCTATGGGTGCTATGAGTCACAATTCTGAGCCTGGCGCAGCCCCAAGCAGTGTCTCATTCTATGGGTGCTATGAGTCAGAACTCAGGATAGCAACGACATCTGCATTCATGTTTTTAATGGACTCTTTTTGATAGCAAGGTTATTCACATTCCTGGGCAATAGACAGAAAGAATTTTTTTTCTTGTAGATTTGTATCTTTCCCTGAAATCATTTTCATAATTTTAAGCAAGGTGGTGGCATTACTAGACTATTTGTTTTTAAAAAAATCTGACTATACATATATGGGTAGATTAGGGAGCCGAAGAGAAGAGAAAAAGGAAGAATAGTTTAAGTTGATTATAATAATGCAGATATCAGTAGATTAAGGTATTTTCTTATTGAAAGAAAGAGATTAAGACTTAATCCTTAATCTACTGATACCTTAATAATGCAGAAATCAGTAGATTAAGGTATTTTCTTATTGAAAGAAAGGGATTAAGACTTAATCATTAATCTACTGATATCTTAATCTACTGATATCTGCATTATTATAATCAATTTAAACTATTCTTCCTTTTTCTTTCTCTTCGGCTTCCTAAACTGCCCAAATATATATATATAGTCAGATTTTTTAAAGATATAATCTAGTCAACTAAAAAGGGGACGGGGAGAGAGGAAAAAGGGGAAAAAAAGATGTGTGGTGGGGGAATAGGGCACTGACCTTCACAAGGGGAGGGTATTGTTTAAAGCCAGTGCCAGATGAATGCAGCATGACAGCAAGGAGTGGGGAGCCAGTGGAGAGGCCTCGGCCCCCATACCAGCTACGTGGACAACTTCCCTCCCCCAGAAGAATTGACTGGAGAGAACAGCACTGAAGCTGCAGCTAGGGGAGAGGGGCATATCTGATCAGAACAAATGGGAACAAATGAAGGGGGAGGAAGGGAGAGTGGAGCACATCCTGGCCCATCAGGCCTGGAGGATGATATCCCCACTGTGAACAACCAAGAAACAGAGTGGACAATATGGCTGACCCCACTAGGAGACACGCCATTCCTTGCTGGCCCAGGGTCCTAAGGGGGACAACACTGGAGACTCAATGTCGAGGCTGACCCTGTGATACTGAGGAAAACCTCTAAAGACATGCAGCACAGCAATTGTGGGAGCAGAGCAGGGAGCTCCTGCAGGAGTACAAAGGACAGACTGTGTGGCCAGAGCATGGTACCCCATCAAACCTGACTGAAGGACATGCCTAGAGATAAAAAATCAGACATTGATCTATTTACAGGTTTTTCATTATTTAAATTTTTGTCTTTTAACCAATTTATTCTTCTATGGGTAATTGGTTTTCTTTTTGTCATTGCTGTGTTCTCATTGATCGCTTATCTTGCTATGGCTTGATTTTTGGTGCATATTATTATCTGTACAGATCTATCTAGATAAGATAGACTGGATGAAAAGTCTGGAGGAGAAAATACCGGGACCAATGGTTCTGGGGGGAAACAGGGGAAGGGGAGGCTGGGGTAAGGAGGTGGTGCTGACGAACCCAGGGACAGAGGAGCAACAAGTGATCCAAAATCAGTGGCAAGAAGGGTGTGAGAGGCCTGGTAGGGATTCAGCAAGGGCATGGTAACTGAGAGAAATTACTGAAACCCAAATGAAGCCTGAGCATTATAGTGGGACAAGAGGAAAGTAAAAGGAAATAGAGGAAAGAACTAGGTGACAAAGGGTATGTACAGAGGTCTGAAGACTGGAATGTACATATGTAAATATATTTATATGAGTGTGGGGAAATTGATCTATGTGCATATATTTAGAGGTTTAGTATTAAAGCAGCAGATGGACATTGGGCCTCCACTCAAGTACTTACTCAATGCAAGAACACATTGCTCTATTAAATTGGCATTCCAGGATGCACACCTTCCTGACATGATTGCTGAAGACAAATGTGTGCATGAGCAAATGTGGTGAAGAAAGATGATGGTACCTGGCTATCAAAAGATATAGTGTCTGGGGTCTTAAAGGCTTGAAGATAAACAAGTGGCCATCTAGCTGAGAAGCTTCAAAGGCCACATGGAAGAAGCGCATCAGCCTATCTGACCACGAGGTATAGAAGGGACCAGTTATTAGACATCAAAGAACTAAAAATCATATCAGTGGGTGCCCACCTTCCTAATACGATCACTGAAGACAAACATGTGCATAAGCAAATGTGGTGAAGAAAGCTGATGGTGCCCAGCTATCAAAAGATACAGCATCTGAGGTCTTAAAGGCTTGAAGATAAACAAGTGACCATCTAGCTCAGAAGCAACAAAGCCCACATGGAAGAAGCACACCAGTCTGTGTGACCGTGATCTGTTGAATAGATCAGGTATCAAGCATCAAAGAAAAAAAAACCATATCATTATAAATGTGGGTGAATGCAGAGTGGAAACTCAAAACCCATCATTAGGCAACTGGACACCCCCTTACTGAAGGGTTTTGGGGAGGAGATGAGCCAGTCAGGGTGCAGGGTAGCAATGATGAAACATAAATTTCCTCTAGTTCTTAAATGCTTCTTGCCACCACCACCCCACTGTCATGATCCCAATTCTACCTTAAAATCTGGCTAGACCAGAGAAGGTACATAGGTACAGATAGCAAATGAAACACAGGGAATCCAGGATAGATGACTCCTTCAGGACCAGCAATGAGAGTGGCGATGCTTGGAGGGTGGTGGGAATGTGGGGTAGAAAGGGGGAACTGATTACAAGAATCTACGTATAGCCTCCTCCCTGGGGGAGGGACAGCAGAGAAGATGGCGGGGAAAACTTTGGACAGAGTAACATATGACAAAATAATAATTTATTAATTATGAAGGGCTCATGAGGGAGGAATGAGTGGGGAGTGAGGGGGGAAATGAGCAGCAGATATTAAGGGCTCAAGTAGAAGGCAAATGTTTTGAGAATGATGATGGCAGCAAATGTGCTTGACACAATGGATGGATGGATGGATTGTAAGAGACCACAATAAAATGATCTTTAAAAAAGGCTTAACAAACTAATTACTCAGATAAAATATTCTAGAAAGTTTAGCATGTGCTGTAGATTTGGTTTCTACTTGGCTGCACCTGTGAGAAGAAATGGTTGGGGTTGAAGCTGTCATTTAGATAACAGTCTGGTAATGTTTTTTTGATGATGTGGCTTGTTTGAGATTCATAAAAAGATGCACTTTCAAGAACCCTTTTTCTCTCCAGGCTGCTGTGGATTCTGTGTCTCTCGCTACTACTTCTAGTGTATTGAACATGGGCCAGAGCCTGCCATTCCACTTGATTATCCTGGGAGCTGGCAGCAGTTCAGCTGTAATATCTGATCTGCCAACTGAGCTTTCCCTCGATTAGGCTGTGCTATTCAGGCTGATAGTTCTCTGTCTCCCAAGCCCCAAGTGGCTGTACCAGTCAGGGAAAGGCTGCATGTTAGTAACTGACACAATCCCTGGATTTGACCCGAACTGGATTTAACCACTTCTGCAACCCTGAGGGGCATTCTCCTTGGCACAACCTTCCCTTTTATATACATATAGATGTTTCCCTGTACAGTCGCCAGTCTAAGGCAACACATGTGTAAAGCAGAGGCGCTGCCAGCCTTAAATTCCGTGAAGGGTACATCAGGACACAAGGATTCCTCTTCTCTCTCTCTTTCTCTGCCTTTTCTCTGAGGATGGAGGAGCAGGAAGAGAAGCGTGGAGGGTAAGAAGCAGATAAAGGTTTAGGTAATGATCCTTCCTGTTGAGTGTGCAGGGATGCACAAACTCCCAAATGTAAATGTCCTGTAGGCAATTAGAAATGTGACACTGGAGTTCATGATACCGGTCAAGATAAAAGAAATAGATTGGGGAATTATACAAAGAGAGGTGATCATTGAAAGCATCCGACTTGATAAGGTTTGTGTAACAAAGAGGGAGGAAAAGTACAGATCATGTCATTATGGTCCCTTGCCCAAAATTCAAGAAGTAACTTTAGTTATCATCAGGGAAATGAGAAATTTAAAAACTCAGTTTGATTCACATAGGGCCTGATTCAATGTCTGCTTCACTAAGGTTGCCCCCAATTTTACATTCATATGTATATAAAGCAAACAAATAAACAAAAACTCACTACCATCAAGACGACGCAGACTCAGCAACCCTACTGAGCAGGCTAGGCCTGCTCCTGTGGGTTTCTGAGATGGTACCTGTTTACAGGAGTAGAAATCTCTGTCTATCTTGCACTCACAGGGATAAGCATATATAAATACACCTACATGTACACATATAAGTATATTATTGGATACAATATTTCTGTTATTACTGATTCACCATTTGTATTTACTGGTATTATAAAAACTTGATTTCCCACTCTCCTAAAATAAAGGAATTAATTCAAAACCTCTTCGCCATTTAATTCAAAACCTCCTTGCCATTGCATCAATCGTGACTCACAGGAACTGCACACGACAAAATATAGCTGTAACTACCCTGACGTGTTTCGGAGGCTGTAAAGCTTTATGAAAGCAGAAAGTCCCATCGATCTGGTGGACTAGGCCACCTTGTGCTTGGCAGCCCCATGCACGACTCACAGAAAGTGTCAGGTACCTTCTTTTTAGTTGTCTACCATGTGTATCCCTGCATTTGGTCTGGTCCCTGCCATATTACCTGGGCCTCACCCCAGGAATGTTTTTCCCCATGCCCCTTTTGCATTTTTTTTAAAGCTTACCTCAGTGGACTCATGTTGTACTTGTCCTTTTGTGCTTGGCTTACTTCGCTTAGCATGATTTCCTCCAGTTCTTCCCATGCAGCAACGTGCTTCATGTGTTCATCACTGCACTGCCGTCGAGTCCATGCCTTCTTCCTAGTGGGTCATAATCAGAAGGCTCTGCTGGGACCTTCCCATCGTGATGACTCTGTGGGTACTAGCGAGGCCAGAGGCAGAGCTTGCAGCATCATGGCAAACATGCGGGTTCCCCCAGGATGGCAAACTGAAGAGAAGTGATGGTGGACACCTTATGGTGGAGGTAAGCTTAATGGGAAGTAAGGTTTTAAAGCCAGGACACAGAGAACGTATACAAAAGAAGTGGCATATTTTAATGGGTTACAATATATCCATTTAGTTTGTTTTAGATGTATAACTCAGGGTAAAATGCTCAGTATAAAATGTGTGAAAAATTACACCATTTCAAATATTTTATTAATGGGTGAATGAATGCACTCATCCATTTTACAATTATTTCTTCCATAGTTTTGGAGATTACAGAAGTATTTTAAAAGACTGAAAGTGAAAACACTGTTGTTATTATTGTTAGGGCCCATCATTCATCCAAGTCAGTGACACTGTTAAGGTTGTGTGTGTGTTTGTGTGTGTGTGCGTGTGTAAAAGATAACTTAATATCAAAGTGTAATTTCACATTAAGAAAGCATCCCAGTCAAATCCAGATCAAGTCCACAGGGTTCAATATTAACCCAAATGTTTATACTAGCCCTTAAATTCCTTTTTAGACTCATGGAGCCACGAAATGATGCCAAATGCACGAAGATCACATGACAGTGTGTGGGAAACCTTGTGGATCCAGTGGTGGTGGAAACATCTCAGTGCTCATGTGGATTGCCACGTGGCTTCTCAGTTCCAGGGTTCTGGCTCTATCAGCATAGCTCCATGTGGCTTGTCAAGGAATGTCTTGCAGGGAGTGAGTGTATCTGGCCTCCTGTGAGCTATTTATCTACTCCTCCAAATGAGGTCATCATTAACTAGTGAAATGCCACCCCTTTGCAAGTTGACACCAGGTTATGTAACTGCCACAGAAGGATTTTAGCAGGGTTTTTAAAAAAAATCATTTTATTGGGGGCTCATACAACTCTTATCGCATTCCATCCATCCATCCATTGTGTAAAGCACATTTGTACATTTGCTGCTATCATCATTCTCAAAACATTTGCTTTCTACTTGAGCCCTTGGTACCAGCTCCTCATTATTTTCCCCTCCCTCCCCAGACCCCTTTCCTCATGAACCATTGATAATTTATAAATTATTATTATTTTATCATATCTTACACGGTCTGATGTCTCCCTTCACCCACTTTTCTGTTGTCCATCCTCCAGAGAGGATGTTATGTAGATCCTTGTAATCAGTTCACCCTTTCTACCCCTCCCTCGCTCCACCCTCCCGGTATCGCCACTCTCAGCCCTGCCCTGAAGGGATCATCTGTCCTGGATTCCCTGTGTTTCCAGTTCCTATCTATACCAGTGTACATACTCGGGTCTAGCCAGATTTGTAATGTAGAATTGGGATCTTGATAGTGGTGGTAGTGGTGTGTGTGGGGGGGGAGCATGAAGCATTTAGGAACTAGATGAAAGTTGTATGTTTCATTGTTGCTATACTGCACCCTGACTGGCTGATCTCCTCTTCCCCATGACCATTCTGTAAAAGGATGTCCAGTTGGCTAAAGATGCATTCGCCCTCCTTCACAATGATATTATTTTTTGGTTCTTTGATGCCTGATACCTGATCCCTTCAACACCTAGTGATCACACAGGCTGGTGTGCTTCTTCCATGTGACCTTTGTTGCTTCTGAGATAAGATGGCTGCTTGTTTACCTTCAAGCCTTTAAGACCCCAGACTCTACATCTTTTGATAGCTGGGCACCATCAGCTTTCTTCACTTTTGTTTATGCACCCATTTGTCTTCAGCAATTGTATCAGGAAAATGAGTTCATGTGTTAGTCTGGGTACTTGAGAGACACAAGTCTACAGAAACTCATGTATAAGAGAGAGTTTTATATAAAGGTTAAGTGCACATCAAGAAAACACCCCAACCCAGTGCTGCCCTAGCCCACAAGTCCAATATTAACCCATTAACACATATGCCCAACACCAGTCCACAAGATTCTCCTCCATGTCATAAAACACACGCAATGACACTGACTGAGGAGGAAAACCGAATCAGTGGATGTGTAAGCATCTCAGCGCTTGCAAGGGACTCCACATGATTGCTTCAGCACTCACGGCTGCATCAAGGTAGGTCCATGTGGCTTCTCCTCAGGGATGTCTTTAAGGAAGTGAGCCTTGCAAGCTGAAACGGGCAACTGACTAACTGAAAGAGAAGTGAAGGTGGACACCTAATGGTAGAGGCAAGCTTAATGAGAAGTAAAGTTTCAAAACCAGGACACAGAGAACATATAAAAAAGAAGTGGCATATTTTAATGGATTACAATGTATCCACTTAGTTTGTTTTAGATGTATAACTCATGATAAAATACTCAGTATAAAATGTGGGGAAATTTACACCATTTCAAATACTTTATTAATGCGTGAATGAATGCACTCATCAATTTTACAATCATTTCTTCCATAGCCTTTGAGATTACAGAAGTATTGTAAAAGACTGAAAATGAAAGCACTGTTGTTATTTTGTTAGTTCTTTATCATATGCTGCTTCTTGAAATGGTTGAATGTTAACTATCTCTTTTTGGTACAATGACTCAGTGTTCTTTCCCTATTATTTGGAAACTTCCTGAATCATTTGATATTTTATTCACAAAACTTTGTAATTCTGCAACAGAAGGCTTGAATTTTTTCTTTAGTTCTTTCAGTTTGAAATATGCTATGTTCTTCCTCTGGTTTTCTTTGTCAAGGTTTTTGCACATTTCCTTATAATATTTTACTTCATTTTCTGAGCTGGCCTTTGAAATTTTCTGTTCAGCTTTGACTTCATCATTTCTTTCATTTGCTTAAGCGACTATAAGATTAGGTTTCATAGTCTATTCTGACATCCCCTTTGATCTTTTCTTCCTTTACGAAATTTCTAATGACCTTTTGCTTTCTTCAAAATAATGTTCTTGATGTCCTCCCATAGCTCATCAAGTCTTTGTACATTAGTATTCAATGTGTCAAACTTATTGTTAAAATTGCCTCCAAATTCTGGTAGGATATACTCAAGCTTGTATTTTCGTTCTCTTGATTTGTTTTAACATCCTAAGCTTGAAAAACAACTTCCACATATGAGCAATTGCCCCCTGAACTGGTTTTAGCTGCTGATATTTAGTGTTTCCATTTTCTTTTCCCACAATTTGATTTCTCTGTATTCTATCTGGAGAAGTTCACTTGTATGGTAACATTTTGTATTGTTGAAGAAAGATATTTGCTATGAACAATACATTTGTCCTGCTAAATTCCATCATCTTATCTCCAGCTTCCTTTCTATAATCAAGACTACATTTTCCAACTCCTGTTTCTACCTCTTTGCTTCCAATTTTTGCATTCCAATAGTAAAAATTATCAATACATCTTGGTTGCATATTTAATAAATTTCAGGCTGAAGACATAGGTAGAATTCTTCAATTTAATTATCACTAGCTTTAGTGATTGGTATGTGATAGTTAGGTTTATTGTGCCAACCTGGCCAATGAACACATGTGGGATTAATTGAAGGGCAGTTTAATCAAAGGGTGGAGAGATACATGGCTCGGTGAGCCTTGCCTATTTTTCTCTTGCTCTCTGATGGTTGAACCAGTTGTGGCTGCCTTAGCTAATTCTCTGCTTCAGCTGGCAAGGCTCACTTCCTGTGGGACATCCCTGAGGAGAAGCCACACAGACCTACCCTGATGCAGCCCTGGGTGCTGGAGAAGCCATGTGGAGAATTCTGCCAGCACTGAGATGCTTACACCACCACTGGATCCAAAGATTTTCTAACCATTGGCCTATGATCATCCAGCATTCAGTGTCATTGCATGTGTTTCATGAGTTTGAGAAGGACATTGTAGATTGGTGTCAGACGTCTGGGCTAATGTTGGACTCATGGACTTGGTATGGACTGGGTTGGGATGCTTTCTTAATGTACCCTTGCCGTTTATATAAAACTCTCTCTGGTCCTACACCATCTTCACAATGGTTATGGTCGAGTCCATTGTTACAGGCAACAGCGTCAGCACACGTCATTGAAATGCAAAGGCTAGAAACAAAGAGGAGGGATTATTAGTTGGAAAATATGGCTGTGGTAATAGAAATTATGTAGAGATCACATGGTAGACTATTTCAAGGGTAATGACTTACTCATCGCAAGTATACCTTTTTACAAAAACATAAATGGCAACTATACATATGGACTTTGCTAGGAATACACAGGGAACAAATTGACTACATATGTAGAAAGAGATAATGGACTAGCTTATTATTATACAATTTACAAAAAAATCATGAGGGCTTCTTATTCTGTTGTATTTCAATGATGCTTAAATTTTGAGGTGAAAATCACTGAATGTTTTATTTAACTTCTATTGACTGTTATGTGGACAATATCTAGGTTCCCTAAAGGATGAAATGTCATTATCCAAAGCAAAAATTATTTCTTTATGTATTTTTGGTAAGGAGTTTGCTAAAAGTTATAGTAAACATAATACACACAAGCTCTATAAACCATGGATTTTCTGGGTAATTAGAAGCAAAATTTAGAGGGCCTTACAAGTCTCCAAGGCCTTAAGTTTAACCCCACAACTGAAGTCACATGGTTAGCACTTTATGCTTTAGAGCACACATGTGAGGAATGTGGTTGAGACTCTTAAATTGAAAGGCCAAGATATCACAAAACAGAAATACATGTTTTATTAATTTTATGTGGAGTATTTGTAGTACATGGATTATGCCAGGCACTAGGCATCATGCTGGTATTAATCATACAAAGAAGTAAAATATGGTCATAGACACTTGGAAACTAAGCCCTTTAAAAACTTAAATTACATATGTTTGTATATACATATTTAATATATTATCTTTTAGGACATGTTAACCATCATTTGGTTTGGGGTAAAAACAAAAAAAAATATTATCACTATAACTCTACTTAACAGAGATCTTAATAATGTAAGTGAAGAGGGAGAAAAATCACCTCCCAAATCTAGAAATACTCTATTGCGGTAGGAGTTTGCAATAAAATTTGACTTTTTAAAAATCAGGTTCTTAGTAATAAAAGCAACTTATATTTTCACAACGCATGAATATTTTTAATGTAAACATACACTCAGCTCTAGAGTTTGGAAGACTTTTTTAATAGATGAAAGATAAATATTGGGGCGAACCTAAGCTATTTGTTAAATCATTGACTTGCCTGACTTGCTCATTCTCTGCCTCATCTAGCCATCAGCACGACTATGTCACTTCCTTGATCTTCTTTCTCACTGTTTTAATTGAATACTGCACATAGCTGCTAGGCTAATTTTCTCTGAATACCATTCTATCATGTTACTCCCTCCCTCACAATCTTCTAATGTTTACTTACTACTAACAAGTGAAACTCCTCTCAAATCTCGCTCCAATAGACCTTTAACTTCACCTTCCTCCCTTATAAATATATCTGTGGTTTGGTTCTATCCAAGCATATTTTTATGTGTTCCATAGAAATATGAATATTCCCTAGAAATACAATTTCCATAGACACAATATTCCATAGAAATACAATTACCTCTACTAGGGATGAGAGATTAAAAATATATTGAGAAATTCAATATTTTAAACACAAGTATTTGGTTTTAATTTCTTGTTATGGAAACAAGAGGTGTTACTCCATGGTGCTTATGTTCTAAACCATTGTTTCATGAAAATAATTACTAATTTGAGAACAACAAAGTTTTATGAACAGGAACAAAAACATAACAATTAAGAAAATTTATTGCTGAGGTTAAAACAAAAATCTAGTTTGAACACATACATAAACATAAGACTATGGAATCTAAACAAGGGGAGAACTGATTAATTTTTATTAGTGCTGTTAGGTAATCATTGGGCTGCAAGGTGAATAGTTCAAAGCTACCAGCCACTCTGTGGGAGAAACATGAACCTATTGCTCCTGTAATGATTTGCAACCATGATGTCTTAGGCTGGGTCGACTAGAGAAACAAATCCAAAGACACTCACATACGTATCAGAAAGAGCTTTATATCAAGAATAAATGCATATAAGGAAAGCATCCCAGCCCACTCCAACTCAAGCTGTAAATCTGATACTAGTTTATCGATCTCTTCAGACTCCCTAAGCCACATGCAATGATGCAGGAAGATCACAAAGCAGTGGGTGCAAGTCTTGTAGATCCAATGGTGGTAGATATAGATCCAGGGCTTGCAAAGGCTCGCCAGCATGACGGTAAAGGCAGAAAGAGGGAGGGGAGGTTCCCAGGATCCTCTTTATTAGAAGGCCATGCCCAGACAAAGGTGTCATCAGGCTGCAACCTCATTGACAGGTTAAACTCTACCTCGGGATTTTTTTCACTTTAAAAAATTTTTTTTATAAATCTTTGTCTTTTAACTGATTCAATCTGTTTACATTCAGTGTTGTTATTGATAAATATGGGTTTGTTGACGTCATCGTGTTATTTTTTAAATGGCGTTACTGGTTTGGGTTTTCTTTTTAAAAAAATCATTTTATTGGGATTCGTAAAACCCTTATCACAATTTATATATTCATCCATTGTGTCAATCACATTTGTACATTTGTTACCATCATCAGTCTCAAAATATTGTCTTTCTACTTGGGCCCTTGGTATCAGTTTCTCATTTTATTCCCCTCCAATTCCCCAACCTCCCTCCCTCATGAATGCTTGATAATTTATAAATTATTATTTTTTCATGTCTTACACTGACCGATGTCAACCTTTACCCACTTTTTTTTGTTGTCAGTCCCCCAGGGAGGGGGTTATATGTAGATCATTAGGATCAGTTCCCCTTTTTCCCCCTACCTTTCCCTTACCCTCCTGGTATCACTAGTCTCATTATTGGTTTATCTGTCTTGGATTCCCTGTGTTTCCAGCTCTTATCTGTACCAGTATACATCCTCTGGTCTAGTTGGTTTGGGAAGGTAGAATTGGGATCATGATAGTGGAGGGAGGGGGAACATTAAAGAACTAGAGGAAAGTTGTATGTTTCATTGGTGCTATACTGCACCCTGACTGGTTCATCTCTTCCTTGTGACCCTTCTGTAAGGGGATGTCCAGTTGCCTACAGATGGGCTTTGAATCTTCACTCTGCACTCCCCCTCATTCACAATGATATGATATTTTGTTCTATGATGCCTGATATCTGATTCCATTGACACCTCATGATCACACAGGTTGGTGTGCTTGCTTATTCCATGTGGGCTTTGTTGCTTCTGAGCTAGATGGCAACTTGTTTATCTTCAAGCCGTTAAGACCCCAGATGCTGAATCTTTTAATAGCCAGGCACCATCAGTTTTCTTCACCACATTTGCTATGCACCTACTTTGTCTTCAGCGATCCTATTAGGAAGATGAGCATCATGGAATGCCATGTCAATAGAAAAAAATGTTTTTGTGTTGAGGAGGTACTCGAGTAGAGGCCCAATGTCCATCTGCTACCTTGAAAGGGGAGGGTATTATTTAAATCTCCACACAGAAAGAGAGACCAGATTTCAACCCAGTGCTCCAAGACATGAGTGCAACATACAGGCATGAATCACAGAACCAATAGAGAGGTCTGAGGGGCTGGCCCAAATCCCAACTACGTGGACAGCTCTCCCTCCCACAGAACAATTCACTTTAGTGGATGGCACTGAAGCTACAGCTCAAGGAGAGGGACATGTCAGAGCACACCGGAGCAAATGAAGGGGGAGGAAGAGAGAGTGGATCAAATACTAGCCCTGTGGATGATATTCACACTCAGAGCAGCCAATGCACAGAGAGGACCATAGGGCGGCCCCACTATGAGACAATGTCCCTCACTGGTCCATAGGACTATGGGGAACAAGACTGAAGACGCAGTGTGGGAATTGTGCCTGATCTGACCCCACCACACGGAGGTGAAACAGTAGGGTATACAACAGAACAGCAAGGGGAGCAGAGCAACAAAGTCCCCAGGAAATATCAAAAGTTGACTTTGGGGCCAGGGTGTGGCCCTCATCAGACTCAACCAGAAAACACTCCTAAAGGTAAAAAAACAGACCTTGAACTATTTATAGGCACCTTTTTTGTCTTTGGTTTTGTTGTTTTGTTTTTTGTTGCTTTATTTTGCTGTCTTGTTTTTGTGCCTATTATTATCTCTGGAGGTCTATCTAGATAAGATAGGGAGGATAAACAATCTGGAGGTGAAAACAATGGAACAACAGTTCTGAGGGAACATGGGACAGGGGGAAGCGGGGGGGAAAGAAGTGGGTGTTAACAAACTCAGGGACAGGGGAACAACAAGTGATCTAAAATTGATGGCAAGGAGGGTGTAGGAGGTCTGGTAGGGCTTGATCAAGGGCAATGTAATCGAGAGGAATGACTGAAACCCAAATGAAGGTTGAGCATCGTAATGGGACAAAAGGAAGTAAAATGAAATAGAGGCAAGAACTCGGAGGCAACGGGCATTTATAGAGGTCTAAATGCAGGCACGTACATATGTAAATATATTTATATACGACGATGGGGAGATAGATTTGTGCACATATATTTATAGGTTTAGTATTAAGGCAGCAGATGGATATCCCTTCATTTTTATATCTTCAAGTTGATGTGAAAATATGTAACTACCCCACTTGGGAACACTATGCAAAGTTGTTATGAGTCAAAATACAATGGGTAGCAGCAGATTGAAGATGATAGTTATGATTACGTCATGTGTTGTTAGATGCCATTGAGTTGATTCCAACCCATAGCAAACCTATGCATAACAGAAAGAAACACTGCCAGGTCCTGCGCCATCCTCACAATTGTTCCGATGCTTGAACCCATTGTTGCAGGCCCTGAATTAATTCATCTCTTTGGGGCCTCCTCCTCTTTTGCTCTGATTTACCAAATACCAAGCCATTGTGTCCTTCTCTAGGATCTCTCCTGAAAACATGTGCAAAGTATGTAAGATGGAATCTTGACATCCTGACTGCCAAAAACATTATGGCTATACTTCCAAGACAAATTTGTTTGTTCTTTGAGCAGTCCATTTTAATTTCAATATTCTTCACCAGCACTCTAATTCTGTCATATCATAGAGTTTTTCTCCTCACTGTTTGTCAGCTTACTATTAATGCTTTCCTAAACCACTCACCCTAGTTTTTCTGGCCATTTAGGGCATCTCTTTCCAGTAGCAGGTCATTGGATACTGTGATCAGTTCTCCAACCAGAACTTGGAGAGCCTCGTGTCCCTGGTTATGTCTATCAGTGTGTTTGTCGGGGACAAACTTCTCTTATAGCATGAATGGCCCTCCCACAGTGAGCTCTCTGCTTTGAATGCATTGAATGAGTGCATTGCCAACTCGTTATATATATGATGGCAACTATAATTCTGTTTTGCCTAGGGCAGTCCTAGTTTATGCTTCCTATAAAATATCTTTTCAATTAAGGCTTTGTCTAGAATTTAAAAATTTTAGGACAAAATTTTTTCATGAGAACTATTTTAAAATAAGACACAATAGACTTGGTATAGACCAGTAGTTTTCCCATCCAGCTTCCTTATGAACTTATTTATCATCAAATGCATATCTCTTTAACACACCATTAAACTGGTGTAAATAAGCCAATATTTTCTCATGTTCCAAACCTTTCAAATGAAACAAATGTAATTATCACTTTGTCTTTAATACCAATATTCAGGGCATTCTGACAAAGTGATTATGTTCAGACACACATTAACTCCTGGGAGAAGTATTCCATTATGTACCAGCCAGTAGGATCATTAAAGATGCACAGAGTTTTTAAGCTGCCAGTCCGGAAGATAAGTCAAAAATAAGGACAATACACTGATCCCATATTTACATAGTATAGAATCCTATGTATCGGAAGATAATCAAAGCACTCAGTAAAACAGCGTTGTTATTTATTTATGATGTACTCCACAAGTATTTAGTCACTCTGTTGTTTCCTAACTTTTGGCACTTTGTGTCATGAAATATTTCAGATTCGATGACCTTTAAAACAGTGTGCATGGGGTGGTGCTTACAAAAATTGAAGATGAAATTTCTATTTCTCACAGGTCTTTATTGTGAAACATAGTTGGCACAAACTGTTTGTCAACATTTAAATCTATCAGGAGCCATCTTCACATCACCTATAATGTGAAACTGAAAGATACAGAATTTTAAAAATCTAGTATCTATTTCAAAATTAGGATCTATTTTTAATGATTGTGCTTCCAGCCCAAAAATATTCAATGTGAGAAGATAAAGTTTGTGTGTGTGTGACTTTGTGGAACTTTTCCCTCATTTAAATAAAACAAATTGTCTTCTAAGTTAATTTCTCCTATTGTTACCTTCTTAGTTGTCTTACATATGTATTAGGCAATTACTGCTAATATGTTGGCTCTACTTGCAAAAGGACTTCACACATTTAAATGATGTCATTTTTACATCAGCATGCTCTGATTTCAGAAGATTCAAACAGAAGCAGTTACATCCTATTAGCGATCAATTGTTTTATCCAATTTTTGGATTCAAAGTACACGTTTGGAGATAATTATGTTGTACTAAAAATCTGACATTACTGTGAATTCAATTATACGCTCAAATTTGAAGAATATACTATTTGCGTTTGCTGTGATAATACATATTCAAATTTGTATGGAGTATATTCTCATATGAAAAACTGTTATGTTTCATTAAGGAGCTAGTGAAGCAAGAAACATGTAGTATTGGCTGCAATACAAACATAATTCACAGCTGCATCTTCGAAAGCTAATATAGTCTGTTAGTCAAAACCTAAGTCATCCTTGAGAAGATTTACTCCATAACTATAATTCTGCTACTGTTATGAATCAGGCAACCCCTTTGAAAGGGTCGTTCAACTCATGAAGATAGGATTGGAAGGTAAGTTCCTCAAGCTCATACAAGCTATCTATGAAAGACCAACAGCCAACATCATAGTCAATGGAGAAAAGACAAGAACAATACCACTGACAAAGGGTACAAGACAAGGATGCCCCCTGTCCCCTCTTCTATTCAATATCGTTTTGGAGGTTCTGGCTAACAACATAAGACAGCGGAAGGACATCAAAGGGATCCAGTTGGGAGAGGAGGAGGTGAAACTATCGTTATTTGCAGATGACATGATCCTATACATTGAAGACCCCCAAAACTCCACAGTTGGAATACTTACAGCAATAGAGGAATACGGAAGGGTAGCAGGATACAAGATCAATAAACAGAAGTCGGTAGGGTTTCTATACACATCGGACAGGGCCATGGAAGAGGCGATTAAGAGGGAAGTACCCTTCACAGTAGCCAAGAACAAACTGAAATACCTAGGAATATACTTAACAAAAAATACTAAAGACCTATATAAGCATAATTATAAAACCCTATTACAGGAAACCAAAAGTGACCTTCACAAATGGATGAAGCTCCCCTGCTCATGGTTAGGTAGGCTGAACATAGTAAAGATGACAGTTCTTCCTAAAGCACTCTACAAGTTCAATGCTATACCAATCCAATTACCATCAACCTTCTTCAAAGAATTGGAAAAACTGACCACCAACTTCATATGGAGAGGGAAGAAACCCAGAATTAGCAGAGAACTCCTCAAGAAGAAGGACACAATTGGAGGACTCGCCCTGCCTGATTTTAATGCCTACTACACAGCTACAGTGGTCAAAACAGCATGGTACTGGCACAATGATAGACACTCAGACCAGTGGAAAAGAATAGAAAGCCCAGGAGTAAAATCATCAGCATATAGACAACTGATCTTCGACAAGGGTCCCAAAAACGTCAAGTGGGAAGCAGATGCCCTCTTTAATAAGTGGTGCTGGAAACAATTGGATATCCACATGTAGAAAGTTGAAACAAGACGTCTACCTCACCCCATGCACAAGAATACACTCAAGGTGGATCACAGATCTAGAAGTCAAACCCCAAACCATCAGGACCATTAAGGAAGGAATCGGGACTAATCTCAGAGCACTGGCCCAGGGAGCACATAGGCTCACTGCAACAGGGAAGGGGACACACACAGGTGATCTGGAAATCGACAAATGGGATCTAATAAGAATAAAACACCTGTGCACCTCGAAAGACTTTGCCAAGAGGGTGACAAGGCAACCCACAGACTGGGAGAAGATTTTTAGTAATGACACGTCAGACAAAGGGCTCATTACTAAAATCTACAACACCATCATGACCTGCAAAAAGAGGAAAACAGTTAACCCCCTAAGGAAGTGGGCAAAAGAAATGAGAAGAACTTTCACTAGAGAGGAGATCAATATGGCCAATAAATATATGAGAAAGTGCTCGAAGTCCCTTGCCATAAGAGAAATGCAAATCAAAACAACCATGAGATACCACCTAACACCCCTGAGGCTAGCCCAGATCAGTAAATCAGAGAGCAACAAGTGTTGCAGGGGCTGTGGTGAAATAGGAACCCTCCTCCACTGCTGGTGGTCGTGCAGATTTGTACAGACACTGTGGAAAGCAATCTGGCGATACCTAAAGAAAATGGAAATTGATCTACCTTACGACCCAGCCATCCCTCTACTGGGCATATACCCGGTTGAAGCAGCAAATAAAACACGACCAGTCATATGCGCTCCAATGTTTATTGCGGCACAATTCACAATAGCAAAGACTTGGAAACAGCCTAAGTTTCCATCGATAGACGAGTGGATTAGCAAACTTTGGCACATACACACAATGGAGTATTATGCAGCACTAAAAAGCACCGATGAGCACATGAAACACGTTACTTCATGGGAAGAGCTGGAAGGAATTATGCTAAGCGAGGTAAGCCAGTCCCAAAGGGACAGGTACAACATGAGTCCCCTGAGGTAAGTACAATCAGCATGACAGAAATGGGGCATTAATCCACCCAAGGGGAGGGTATTGTTTATATCTCCACAGGGAAAGTGGGACCAGACTTCAACCCAGTGTCGCAAGGTGTGAATGCATTATCCCGGCGTGGAGGACGGAACCGGTGGAGAGGTCTGGGAGGCAGGCCCCAGCACCATAAATTAAGTGGATTCCTGCCCCTCCCCCGAAAAGAACTTGTTCCAAAGGACGACATTGACCCTGCAGCTATGGGAGATGGACATATTTGATCAGAGCACACGGGAGCAGATGAAGGGGCAGGAGGAGAGAGTGGAGCACAGCCTGGCCCACCAGGCCGTGATGATGATGTTCCTGAGTAGAGCAGCCAGTCCACAGAGAGAACAACATGGCTGGCCCTACTATGAGACATGATGCCCCTCAGTGACTAAGGGCGATACAGGGGACAGCACCGGAGACACAGTGTGGGAATTGCACCTGACCTGATCCCACCACACCGAGGCAATGCACTGGGGGAGTGCAGCGGAACAGCAAGGGAATGGAGTGGCAAGGTCCCCAGGGAATGCTGAAAGTGGACTTTGGGGCCAGGGCGTGGTGCCCCAACAGACTGGACTGGAAAACGCTCCTAAGGGCCAGCAAAGATCCCTGAACTAACTACAAGCTTTTCTCTTGTGAACTGTTTTGTTCTGTTCTTTTTCAGTGGTTTGTTTTGGTTGTTTTGTTGTCCGGTTGTATACTGTTGCTTTGTGTTCCTCTGTCTAGTTTTCGTGCATGTTAGTGACTCCACAGGTCTGTCTGAATAGGACAGGCTGGATGAACTATCTGGATGAAAAACAACAGGACCAACAGTTCCGGGGGGACTTGGGGTGGGGGGTAGGGGGGGTAAGGAAGTGGTGCTAACAAACCCAGGGACAAGAGAAAAACATGGGACCCCAAAGGGTAGAGAAGGGGGAGTGGCAGGCCTGGTGGGAAATGATCAAGGGTAAGGTTGCATAGAGAAGAGGTATACTCTAGCCCAGGTGGCAATGAAGCATGGTAGTAGGGCAGGAGGAAGGTCAAGGGAGATGGAGGAAAGAGCTAGGAGTCAAAGGGCATTCATGGAGGTCTAGACAGACATGTACATGCAAATATATATAGGAGGTTGGGGAAATAGATCTTTGTGTCTATATTTATAGGTCAAGTTTTAAGGTGGCGGAAGGACCTTGGGCCTCTACTCAAACACTCCCTCTATGCATGAATACCTTCTTTTATTAAATTGGAACTCTATGATGCTCACTCTCCCGACAACAGCTGGAGCCAAAATGGGTGAACAAGTAAATGTGGTGAAGAAAGCTGATGGTGCCCGGTTATCAAAAGAGATAGTGACTGGGGTCTTAAAGGCTTGAAGATAAACAAGCGGCCATCTAGCTCAGAAGCAACAAAGTCCACATGGAAGAACACACCAGCCTGTGTGATCGAGTGGTCCCAAAGGGATCAGTTACCAGGCATCAAAGAACAAAAATCATATCATTGACTGCACACCTCCATGATAGGATCGCTGAAGACAAATGGGTGCACAAGCAAATGTGGTGAAGAAAGCTGATGGTGCCTGGCTATCAAAAGAGATAGTGTCTGGGGTCTTAAAGGCTTGAAGGTGAACAAGCGGCCATCTCGCTCAGAAACAAATAAGCCCACATGGAAGAAGCACACCGGCCAGTGCGATCACGAGGTGCCCAAGGGACCAGATATAAGGCATCATGCAAAAAAAAAAAAAAAGATATAAGGGTGTGTTTGTATGTGTATATGTATATATGTATGTGTATATATATATATTATATTAAATGAAGGGGGAAGTGCAGAGTGGAGACCCAAGGCCCAAGTGTCAGCCAATGGAGATCCCCTCATAGAGGGGCTTAGGAGAGGAGATGGGGTAATTAGGGTGTGAGGTAGTATCGATGAAGAACACAGCTTTGCCCCAGATCCTGGATGCTTCCTCCCCCCAACTACCATGATCCGAATTCTACCTTGCAGGGCTGGATAGGACAGAGGCTGTACACTGGTACATATGAGGGTTGGAGATACAGGGAATCCAGGGTGGATGATACCTCCAGGACCAAGGGCGTGAGGGACGATGCTGGGAGAGTGGAGGGTGAGTGGGTTGGAAAGGGGGAACTGATTACAAGGAGCCACATGTGACCTCTTCCCTGGGAGAGGGACAGCAGAGAAGGGGGGAAGGGAGACCCCGAATAGGGCAAGATATGACAAAATAACGAGGTATAAATTACCAAGGGCATATGAGGGAGGGGGGAAAAGGGAGGGAGGGGGGGGGAAAAAAGAGGACCTGATGCAAGGGGCTTAAGTGAAGAGCAAATGCCTTGAGAATGATTGGGACAGGGAATGTATGGGTGTGCTTTATACAATTGATGTATGTATATGTATGGATTGTGGTAAGAGTTGTTGGAGTCCCTAATAAAATGTAAAAGAAGAAAAAAAAGTTAAAGGCAAAAAAATAAATAAGATAAATAAAAAAAATAAATAAATAAAAATAAAAATTAAAAAAAAAAAAAAAAAGAAAGGGTCGTTCAACTCACAAGGGGGTCGCAACCCACAGGTTGAGAAAAGCTGATTTAGAACCATAGAAACTTTCTGTAAGGTCAGTGTGAGTCACAACTTAGTGATAGGGAAGTCAGGATTTATGGAATTATCCCCCAAAGAGTTCCGTGGTCTTTGATTTACAGCATCCAGTGAACTGGCAGTTTTGACATCCTTGAAAGACTACATAATTGTTCCCTTTCTTTTTTTTTTGTTTTGTTTTAAGATTTGGAAATTGAAAGTAGCTTGATGAGGAAAGATCAGAGCTGGAGGTTGCTTGACGTAAGGTTTCTCCTTGACCTTCAAATAGGTGAATCCTTGCCATCTTCCAAGAATAAGCAGGTACAATGAAGTAATGTTCGGGTGGGGGTGGGTGGGGGGGTAATTCACATCTTTCAAATACAACATTCCTGGTATTTTTCTCATTAATTCAGTTTCCACTTAAAAAAATATAACCAACTTCTACAAAATAGACCCTTAAAAGTCTATGGAGTCTTTAAAGGAAATCTATCAGCATCCTCTCTTTGAAATTCCAAAGCAAATGCCAATCATCATAACCTTCTGAACTGAGCTCTCTGCCTTGAATTTGACTAGCCCAGGAGTCCAAGTTCTGACTGAGCCTTTTCTCTGAAGTAACCTCAACAAGTGAACAGCAAAGCATTACTGAGAGAGTTTGTCTGCAGAGCATAGAGACATGTTTGGGTAGATTGCATTTGACATAAATCTAAGTATATGTGGACTGGAGCCCTAGCAGTGAACCATTTTTATGATTTACCATAGTATGTAGGTTTCTCATCTTCTACATTAGAATACTCCCAATTCAGCTGGAGACAATGGTTGTCTAATGTCTCTAGGATAGAGTCCACACAGTTGGAGTTCATAAATAGTTGTTGCATGAATTAGACATGCAGTAGAGCATGGTGGTTAAAAGTGCACACTCTGGATCTAGGTGTTATAAGCTTGCTCCTCTCTGTACTATATACATAGTTGAAGACATATTTACTTCCACTGGGCATAAATTTCCTTATCAATATAACAACAACAACAAACCCAAACAACTCTCTGCCTTCGATGTATTATGACTCCTAGAGATCCTAAAGACCAGAGTAGAACTGTCCCTGGGGTTTCCAAGACTTTGCAGTTCCCCTCGGAGTGGCTGGTGGTTTTGAACTGTTGACCTTGCAGTTAGCAGCCCAGTGTATAACCCCTACTCCACCAGGGCCCCTTCATACAAACAAAAGAAAACAACATAGTAAATTCAAACAAAACAATACAGATAGTCATTGTCCCTGCCTCGTATCAGAAGGATTGCATTTATTAATTCATATAGAGCACTTCGTGTCGGGAACATTATAAACACCAACACTGGTTGGCAATGTTAAAATTAATTCCATGGACACACTCAAGTAGAAGCATGGTTTAGGCTACCTAGAGGCTGCATAACATTTCAATACTCATTTAAATCTGACATCACAACTGTCATTTAAAATCCTGAAAATAGCAGCAAAAATTTGCTAAGAAGGGGAAACAAATGAAGAACTAAAGAGAAAATTCACCTTAAAACCACAGGTATATAAATACAGAAGCTACATTTCAAATATAATAATGATATCTCTATGCCATAGCCCAAACTAAACATGCAACATCTGCCAACCCATGCTTTACCCCTGGATTAATATAAAGAGCAGGGAATGAACCCGAGACATGCCTATAATTCAAGAAAACCTTGGAAGTGAACAGTAAGTTAAGCTAACAAGAAACATGAGAATTTAGTTGAGGTTTGAATACGTAAACTTCAGAGCATCTTGAAATAGTCAAATGAATAAAACAGTCATTGGTGTCATCTGCCAGACTGTCATGGTTAGGCACTGTGGAGTCCTTCCATGCTCTTGTCCAGCCTGTGCACAGCAGATTGGATTCTTACCCTGACCTCCACAGTACGCACCATCAGTGATGTGCTTCAGCCCATTGTTGCGGCACTGTGCCAATCCTTCACATTGAGGACGTTTCTCTGTGTTACTGACTGGTCTTTCCAGGTAACAGGTCCAAAGTACAGTATCAAATTTGGACACATCTGTGTTTTTGTTCCACTTTGTTTTCTTGGCAAGAAGGAACACGCCAGAAATCAATCCATTATGCCAAGTTTTAGATTTCATAAACCTCCTATTTGCTAGTCACGTTTGCCCTCAGAGTCTTTTTCCTCCACCAGCGTCTGCTTATGATTTCCATTTATGATTATAAAACAACGCAATAGGGCCACATGGTAATTCATTCGGGAAGGGAAATTTTATGAAAAACAAATTTATTGTTCTCAAGTGATTTGCAGCTCCTAGTAATCCTATAAGACACGATCGAACAGTCCCATTGAGTTTCTGAGACTGTAACTCTGTACAGAAGCACACTGTCACCTCTTTCCCCCAGAAAGTGCCCAGTGGGTTCGAACTGCAAATATTTCAGTCAGCAGCTTAGCTCTTAACCATTGTACTACCAGGCTCCATAATTTTAAGAAAAGCCCCATTGCATTTGGGTAACAGATCAGGAATATATAATAATAATAATTTTAAAAGACCACGAACAGCAACAGGTGTTTCCATAACATCTCAAAATAGTTTAAAATTAATCAAGTGGGTATGTATACTATCCAAACAAATCGATACTTATAAAATTGTCTTCATCAAACAATTGAGGGAGAGTTGTTGGGTTCTTGTTGGCTATTAGAGGTCACTTAAATTCATACATTTTCATACATCCTCTCCTAAACTTACAAGTCATCAAGGAAAACACATAAACCCATGCATTGAGAAGTTAAAATACAAAGACTATATATAACATGGAAGTAGGGTAATAAATTCCTATATTTAGAAAAAGCACCTCTGGAATCCACCACACCAGAATAGAAAAGAAAAAAAACCCTGAACAGATTACATGGAAAATAGAAAAGAGTGGAAAATCTATAGGCCATCTTTAAAATCACGCTTAGGAAGGGGAAGGCGCACATTGAGTGGATTACTAAGAGCACTACAGAAAATAAGAACACTGAGTTCTAATGTTCATATCTTTAAAGAAGAAAGTAAGACAGAATGGGGCAAGAGTCAGAAACTTGTTGAAAATAGACTTCATGGAAAAAATGATGTCCTGAAGAAATATTGTGATATAGAAAAATAAAAAATAGAAGTGTGGAAATTTCAGATTCTGAGAATATAAACAAAAATCTTACTAAATGAACACATAAGCTGTATCCCTTCTCTACTCTTTCTATGTTTTTAAGAGGAAATTGTACATTAAAGAAACTATGATTAACTAGACTAATAGAATGTTTGAACAAAGAATCATAATATTGGGCAAACCTTTACCCTATTTTGGTTTATCCAGGAAATAGAACATTGATAAGTAAACAGATTATGTTGATGGTAATCATCTAAGACTACCATAAGGATACAGCAAATGCTAAATAAAATATTTCAGTTGGTAAAAATTTTACCTCTCAAAATTAAGAAAATGAATATTTAAGACCAAAAAATGAATTATGTATTTTACAAATATTTCTCAAACATCAAAAACAATAACACAAACAAAATTTGCTCAAAAATCAAGAGATATGACTTTATAAAACCATAGGTAAATTTCAAATAAGTTATTCAACTGACTTAGAAAAATAAAATGAAGACTTAAACATACTAAATGGAAATAGATTTGACTAAAAAAATACAAACAAGATTTTTAAGGAAAGGCATGAAAATTACAAAGATATTGCCTAAAAGTAGAGAATACAAGAAAGATATTTATCAATGTTTTACTGACTATACAAAGGCATTCAACTATGTGGATCAAAGTGAAATATGGGTAACATTACAAATAGCAGTCAATTGGGCTCATATAGAACCCGTGGATCAAACAGGAGCAGATGTTCCAACAGAACAATGTTTTGAAGTCAAGAAAGGGGTGCCTCAGGGATGTATACTTATTTCATCTTTACAGGGAGTAAATAATCTGAGAAACTGTACGATTTGAAGAAGGTCACGGAAACATTATCAATCTATGATCTGCAGATGACACACCCTACTTTCTGAGAGTCAGGAAGACTTGAAGTACTTCCTGATGAAAATCAGACTATGGCCTTCAGAATGGATTGCATCTCAACATACAGAAAACAAAAATCCTCACAACTAGACTAAAAAGAAACATCATGACATATGGGAAATATATTGAAGTGGTCAAATTTTCCATTTTACTTGGATCTAGAATCAGCATGATGGAGGCAACAGTCAAGAAATCAATTAATCTATTGCATTAGGCAAATCTGCTGCCAAAGATACCCATAAGGTGTGAAATAGGTAGATTTGTGGACTTTAGTGTGCCTAACCAAAACCATTGTATTTTCAATCACTTCACATGCAAACAAAAGCTGGACAAGGAGTAGGGAAGACTGAGGAAGATGCCTGTTCCATTCTCACAAGTGTATAGACATATACTATTATGGTAAATTATGATACATACATGATATACTTTTTATAAAAAGTATCATAGAATAGCAATAAAACTATAAACTAGCATGCTATTTTAGATATTATTTATTACATTGACTTTATTTAATAAGGTCAAATAATAATATATGGAAAGGAAGAAAACTGCACAATGGTCAAAGCTATTACCCATAATAAAGACACAAAATTGCACATAGCTATGACATATAATATAGGAACAACCTCCCTAAAGAAGTATCTATAAGACTAAGTATCTACCAAGACTTGACTCATGGTGCTCCGTGTGTTGAAGAGCAGAACTGCCTTCTACAGGGTGTTCATGACTGATCGTTCAGAAGCAGCTCCTAAGGCCTTTGTTCCAAAGTGCCTCCTTTGGATCATCACCTAAAGAGAAGGAGAAACTTGTTTATCCTAGATGCGAACTCCTACATCTTGAAACAAAGCGTGATTTCTATAATTACCATTTTGTAGCAAGTTATAAGTTTGTTGACTAGTTACTAAAATAACCGAGTTAAAAATTATTGGGACACTGAATAATCATATTATCTCAAGATAAAACTGCACAAATTGGGGAGCAACACAGCGGCGCTAGTGTGGCGCTAGTTTCCGGGAAAGCAGTGGTGCTTACGGAGGACGACTGACCCGAGCGCTCTGTGCACTTGGAGATGCGCCCCGACCGCTGGGGACCACGCTGCTCCCCAGCCCAGAGAAGAGGCCGGAGCACTGACTGCGAGGAGCAACATCTACATCCAGGAGCCTCCCGCCAACCGGAAGGTTTTGTTGAAAACTATAGCTGGAGATATCGACATAGAGTCATGGTCTAAAGAAGCACCAAAAGCTTGCAGAAATTTTATTCAGCTTTGTTTGGAAGTTTATTATGACAACACCAGTTTCCATAGAGCAGTACCTGGCTTTCTAGTCCAAGGAGGAGCCCCTACTGGCACAGGAACCAGTGGTGACTCTATCTATGGAGGCCCGTTTAAGGATGGATTTCACTCTCTGTTGCGTTTTAATCAAAGACTGGTTGCCATGGCAAATGCTGGTCCTCATGATAATGGCAGCCAGCTTTTCTTTATACAGGGTGGAGCAAATGAAATTCACAATAAGCATACAATCTTTGGAAAGGTGACAGGGGATACAGTATATAACATGCTGCGATTGACAGAAGAAGACATTGATGATGAAGAAAGACCACGTAATACACACAAAATAAAACGTTGTGAGATTTTATTTAATCCTTTTGATGACATCATTCTAAGGGAAATCAAAAAGAAATTGAAATCTAAAGGCACAAAATTTTTTAGTTTACTTTCCTTTGGAGAGGAAACTGAGGAAGAAGAGAAGGAAGTAAATTGAGTTAGTCAGAGTATGAAGGTTAAAAGCAAAAGTAGGCATGACCTGCTTAAGGATGATCCACATCTCAGTTCTGCCCTAGCTGTTGGAAGTGAAAACATGCAGCAGGAGCTTTAGGTGACGATGGAGATGGTGCAAGTGCAGAATATGATGACTCTATGGATGGTGATGAAAAGAAATTGAGAGAAAGAATTGCAAAAAAAATTTAAAAGGATCCAAGTACCAATGTTAAACCAGCTGGTGAAGGAGAAGGGGAAAGAAACCAGTGAGTCGCAGTGAAGGCTCCATAAAGAAGCAAGACAAAGAAAGAGGGAACTCTCAGCAGCAAAGCACAAAAAAAGTAGAAAATGCAGCAAAGCACGCAGAAAAAAGAAGCGAAGAGGAAGAAGCTGCTCCAGATGGTGCAGTTGCAGAATACAGAGGAGAAAAAAGTATGAAACTTTGAGAAAACAACAGTCAAAAAAGGGAACTTCCCGGGAAGAGCTGACTCTTGCACTGCTGAACCAGTTTAAGTCTAAACTCACTCAAGCAATTGCTGACACTCCTGAAAATGAGATTTCAGAAACAGAAGTAGAAGATGATGAAGGATGGATGCCACGTGTACTTCAATTTGAGGACAAAAGCAGACAAGTGGAAGATGCAAGCATGAAAGACTCAGACTCGTTTGAAATCTACGATCCTCAGAACCCAGTGAATAAAAGAAGATGGGAAGAAAGCAAAAGCTCCCGAGGGAGAAAAAAGAAAGAAGATAAAATGCCAGTAATGATCATTAGAACGTGCTGGAAATGTGCTTGCAATAAATGAATGGCCTTTAGAGCGGTCGTTGCTCCCAAGAGCATCACTTCAGGGCGTGAAAAGACGTAATTTGGAACCGGCTGTCTGGTTTTGGAGAGGGGAAAAGTGTCTTCTTTTGGAAATTGTGGTATTGCTTTAGAAATGCCTTTAGTTACTGGTCCCTGCTCTTTTTTCCCCTAACTGACCTTTTCTATTGCTAAATCTGAAATAAAATAACTTTGCTTCCAAAGTACATGTTAACCATTTCCAGGATGTGCAAGCCTTTTGGTATCTTTTAACCATTAAATATGTAAAGGCTTCCTTTTCAGCTTTTGTAAGCTCTTCAAAAGAATTTAACGACTGCTTCCACCAGCATTCTGTTACCATAGTACTCACTTATGTATAATTAAAAAAAAAGTAATATAAAAATGGAAAAAGTAATATAAAAGTAATATAAATATAAATATAAAGTAATATAAAAAACTGCACAAATTGTTTTTTGATTACAAAGGAGAAAAGTTACCTCTACAATGTGTAAATCTACCAGTTAACCCTTTAAGCAGGTGATCAAAATCATCTTTACTAACAATGAGCCTATCTCTACATGAGATGGTCTGTGAGGGGACATCATTATATATATGGGTTTATCTTTTTTTAACTAAGAATAAATTTTAGGGAAGGAATCAGAACAGTCTGAAAAATAAATGGCCAATGCTCTCTAAGACATCTTAGTCATAGGATACAAGAAAATAAATGTAAATAGTATTCTTCTAGCTTACATGCATAGCTTACATGCATCTATGGGTGTCATCCTCCATAGATGCTAAATCAATTTAAAAGTCAAATTTATATGAAACACTTTGTGGCCTGATTGGGAAATTTCACTATACTTTTAGAAGTATTCTTGAATAAATATTTATTAAATATGATATTTATATGACAATATCTTTTTATTTAAGGATCTCTAAGCTAATAACTGGAAGGTCAGTGGTTCAAAACCCAACACTCACTCCTCGAGAGAAGATGAGGCTCCTCCTCCCCAAAACATTATAATGTCTGCTCCCATAAAGATTGACAATCTAGAAAACTTGCACAGGGTGGGCTAAGTTAGAACCAAATTAATCACAGTGGAGTTATTTGTATTTTTTGTTTTGTTTGTTCTTTGTTCCTAAAAGATACATACTAGTTAGAAATGAATGTTATCCATGGAAGAAGCACACCAGCTTGTGTGATCACAAAGTGCCAAAGGGATCAGTTATCAGGCATCAAAGAACAAAAGATTATATCATTGTGTGCTCACCTTCCCGATATGATTGCTGAAGACAAATGATTGCATAAGCAAAAGTGGTGAAGAAAGCTGATGGTGCCCAGCTATCAAAAGATATAGCATTTGGGGTCTTAACAGCTTGAAGATAAAAAAGCAGCCATCTAGCTGAGAAGCAACAAAGCCCACATGGAAAAAGCACACCAGCTTGTGCGATCATGAGGTGTTGAAGGGCTCAGGTATCAGGCATCAAAAACCAAAAAAATTCATATCATTGTGAATGAGGGGGAGTGCAGATTGGGGACCCAAGACCCATCTGTAGGCAACTGAACATCCCCCTACAGATGGGTTGTGGGGAGGAGACAAGCCAGTCAGTTGGTAGTATAGCAATAATGAAGCATACAACTTTCATCTAGTTCCTAAATGTTTCCTCCCCCACCACTATCATGATCCCAATTATATCATACATATCTGGCTAGACCAGAGGATGCACACTGGTACAGATAGTAACTGGAAACACAGGGAATCCAAAACAGATGATTTCTTCAGGACCAGTGCTGAGAATGGTGATACTGGGGGCGTAGATGGAGGGTGGGTTGGAAAGGGGGAACCGATTATAATGATCTCCGCATAACCTCCTCCCTAGGAGATGGACAACAGAAAAGTGGGTGAAGGGATTGGATATGATATAACAAAATAATAATAATTTATAAAGTATCAAGGGTTCATAAGGGAAGGGGAGTGGGGAGGAAGGGGATAAAATGAGGAACTGATACCAAGGGCTCAAGAAGAAAGCACATGTTTTGAGAATGAGGATGGTAACAAATGTACAAATGTGCTTGACACAATGGATGGATGTATGGATTATGGTAAGAGTTGTATGAGCCCCCAATAAAATGATTAAAAGAAAAAAAGAAATGAGTGTTATGCTGTATGCAACTTGCTCTCAAGTGTTTATGGAAAAATAAATATATGTGTCTGTATGTATGGAGAAAAAGAAAACAATAAATGTGAAATCAACTGGTGGCTTAAATTAGAGGTAAGGGTCTCATTATACTATTCTTTAAGTTTACATAGTTCAGAAATATTTCAAAATATAATTTATATACCAAAGAACTTTAGAGTCCACTTCATAAATTTAAATCACTTTTTGTTGTTTTCTTTGATGTATTGTTGTAAAAACAAAACAACTCAAAAACTTCTGAAAGTTGTAACAACATAGGAAAATAGATGTCTATTATCCTGTAACCCAGAGATGAACTTTACTTATATTTTGTGTAACCCATTGCAGGCATTTTTTCCTTCTTTTCAAACTTATGCTATATATGAATGCTGATTTTTTTTTTCAGAGGAGATCAAAATATACATTTTGTATTCTGCCTTAAAATATCAGGAGTATTTTTCAACCTCTTTCAGTTATTTTCAAAAGTACCATTTAATAATTACATGCAAATTTATTATTGTTATTGAGAAATAAAATTTTTTTAAATCTCATCTTTGATATAATCTTCTTCTTTATTTTCAAATCCCAGATTTCCTGGTTTTCCTCATAGCTCAGTATCTGTCCTTCCTGATCTCTTTTATTAGGCATTTCTGACATCTCCACATTGTTTTAACACAGGAATGAGTTAAAGCTGAGCCATGACAACTTTCTCTGTTTATCCTCATTCTCTTGATGAGCTCAGCAAGTCTAATGGTTTTAAATACCATCCATATGCTGATATCTACTTGTGTGCATCTAGCCAGACCTTTTACCTCAATGCCAAAGTCACATATCCAAACTTCTACTTCGCTAACATGTATCAGTCTAGTATCTGAATTCACATTTTTAACCTTATCCCTCCAAACTCTCTCTCTAAAGCTTTACACACCCCATTTATTGGTAAATATATCATTCTAATGTTCAGACCAATACATTCCTTTTTTCCCTATACTCCATACCCAATCTATCCCAAAGTACTGTTAGCTCCCGCTCTTAAATCTAGCCAGAGGCTGAGTCTTCTCGTGCTACGTAAATGTTGTGAGTTGTTGTCAAATTGGTTTCTCCTCCTGCTGACCCTCGATAGACCTGCTCCTGAGGGTTTTCTAGGCTCTCTCCAAACCCAAACTGCTCTAGCACATCTGTTGGAGCACATTTCAGATGATGTCACTCCTGCATTCAATTCTTCTCAGTGGATTCTATCTCATGTAAAATAAAAGTTAACGTACTTATAAAAACCATCCTGATCTAATACCAGTTACTTCTCTGACTTCATTTAACTGTTTTTCCCTCTCTCAAAAGTACCTGCCACACCACCTGCCTGAAACGTTAGCACTTTCAGAATGCTTAGCCTGGGTTACTCTACTTTCATATAGCTGCACGTGGGAAGCATTTTGTCTACCTCAAGTCTCTTATCAAACATCTTGTTATTACGAGGCCTTCCAAGTTTTCTATCTAAAAATTTACTCCCCTAACCAACCCAAAGGAGCCTGATGGCAAATGAGTTAAGAAGCACACCAGCCTATGTGATCATGAGGTGTCAATGGGATCACGTAACAGGCATCAGAAGACCCCAAACAGAAAACATATTGTTGAGAACGAGGGGATGGGAGTGGGGTGGAGAGGAGTCTAAGAAGAGACCCCAAACCCATCTGTAGACAATAAGACAACCCCTCACCGAAGGGCCACAAGGAAGGGATGAGTCAAACAGGATGCAATGTAGCGCCGATGAAACACAATATTTCTCTGGTTTCACACCCCACTATCATGACCCCATTCCAGCCTTTCAGTCTGGCTAGACCAGAGCTTGTACACTGGTACCAAGAATCACACATGACACATGGTGCTCAGGTCAGAGAAATCCTTCAGGAACAGAAATGGGAGTTGCGATACCTGGAGGTAGGGAATAGGGGGGCAAAGGAGGGAAAGAAGGGGGAATGGGTCGCAATGATAGATGCATCCCCTGACCCTCAGTGGGATGAACAACAGAAACGCGAGCGAAGGGAGACTGCAGTTGGTGTAAGATATTAAAATAATAATAATTTATAATTATCAAGGGGTCATGAAGGTGGGGGTCAGGAGGAAAAAAGGGAAGCTGTTACCAAGGGTTCAAATAGAAATTACATGATGAGAAAAATTATGATGGGAACGTTTGTACAAATACGCTTGAGGAATTGATGTGTGGATTGTTATCAGAGCTGTAAGAGCCCCCCCCCCCAATAAAATGATCTTTAAAAATGTTTAAAATGGGCTCCTAACCACATTTCAGAGGTTTCAAGGTGAAATTTTCTGCTCCCACAGAGATTTATAGTCTTGGAAATTTTACGGGGAATTTTTCTGTCATATGAGGTTACTATAAGTCAGAATCCAATCAATGGCAGTGGATTAGGTTGGTTTGCCTTTTTTACTACTTTATTTCCCTCATTTTTCTCACTTTTTTAAAGGACATTACAAAATGGAAATATAAAGTTTAACATTATAAATATTTAAGGGATTTGATATATATATATATATATATATATATATAGTACCAAAGTGATTTCTAAAACTACTCAGTATATAATCTAAACTCCTGGTGTTGGCATTCAAGGCCTTTTGGGTTTAATCTCCAAATTATATTCCTAAATTAATCTCATACCAATTATTTTCAAAGCTGAATCTCAAAGAGATAGCAGATATGTTTATCTCATTCCTCATGATCTACACGGTCCTGGGTTTTTATTCAGGTTGTTTCACTCAGTGTTAATATGCTTAAACTATAATCAGTTCACATGGCCTTTCTAGCCATAATTCCTTATGGGATGTAGTATAATTCTGGACTCTTTTTATTTCTAGGGGTATGATCTCATTTTGAAGGTAGTTCTGTTACAGAATTAAAGTAGGGTTCAGTCCTGATCTTAGAAGAGGGTGTGAAATAAGCCGCCCCCTTTGTTTCCTTAGAGAATGCAATTTACCACACCACCCTTCATTTTCGTTGGGCATATGTTTGGTTAAATGACAAACCACACCTCCATCAACATCATTCCTCAGAATATAAAAGCCATCTTGAACACAGAAAAATAACCATAGAACCATTCATAAGAGCACCTTCCAAGATCTCTGTCTGAAATGGCAGAGGCTTCCGAAACCCAATGTACCAGGGACTGTGGCACAGAAGCCCAGAGGAACATAACTAAGACTAGTGGTACCTTCTATTCTTCTAGCCTAAGATTATCAAAGGTGGGACAAAGTGGCAGGTAGACCAGCTTCTTGGCCCATGGAGTCAAAGGCCATCAGACCTCATCACTGAGGGATTGTGGACCTGGCTGAGGAGAGTTCATGCTCTGGCACAATACTTCTATCCTTACTGTTTGCTGATCCTGACTTGTGGTAACCTATTAACTTTTCCAATACACACTTGGGCACGTGTGCGCCCACTATTATGAATAGTCTGTGAGTCCTGTGTGGTCCTTGTGATGAATTATGAAACTCAAAATAGAAGTAGAGTGTCATACGTGGGATGCATGGTATCAGAATAGGGCAAAGAAGGATGGGGGGTGAAGGTGTGTCTGACTCCTGTTTCATAGAACTAAGGAAAGCACAGCAGGTCAGATCTGTCCAGCTCCATTGCTGTTTCCTACGTGCTTCACCTTCCGTAGCATGATTGCATACATTTCTTCTGTCACCATCACCTCTCATTAGGTCTTCCCAATGTCCCAGAAGAAAGTAGTCTTTCTTGTCTCTGACAATCCAGGGTCTTATGTAAGGACTGCTCTTCACTGGGATATTTTCTGCTTTTGTTTGTGCACTGTGTGTTCCTCAAATAGAGGATGATACCCTGGAATTAGAGACACAGCGTATTTTCCATTTACATATCTCCAAGTGTGCCTAACATTGTAGGACTTATTACAAAAGCAGCTATTATACTAATCAGTTACTCAAATCAATTATTGTTGAATCCATTCCAACCCATAGGAACTCCATGCACAATAGAAAATTATGTCACTAGTAGTTCAAATGCCAGTAGCTACCCAAACTGAACCGGTTTCAGTGGGGTCCCTGGGCCAAGATCAGACAATGAAGAAGGACTGAGCTCCCTGCTTCAGAGGAGGGAGCCACTGGGAAACATGTATAGCGGTACGCGCACACACACACACACACACACACACACACACACACACACACTCTCTCTCTCACACACACACACACACACACACTCTCTCTCTCACACACACACTCTCTCTCTCACTCACACATTCTCTCTCTCTCTCTCTCTCTCTCTCTCTCTCTCTCACACACACACACACACACACACACACCTCTCACTCCCATCGACTCAATCCTGGTGCACATATATACACATACATTCACACACACAAGAGGAAGGTTCAAAAAATTTAAGGGAAAATGATAAAATAGAGTTTTTCCACAAATATTTGGAAACTCCCTCATATATATATAAGGAGACTTCAAAAATGCCATGGGAAAATGGCATTGAAAGACCAATGTAAAAATAGAAATTCTATTTCTCAACATAAGTTCCATCAAGTTTGGTAACTTTTTGTAAATTTTGATACAACAATTTAAAGATCTTAATTCCACTTGATTAAAATGTCCATGGGAATCTCTACATTTGACTGCACTGATCTGGGCACAAAATTTTCAGCAGAAAGTTTGCCCAACTTTAATTTTCTACTGGACTTCTGTAAACTGAACCAATTAAGATAACTATAATGTTGGCAAGTATTTTTGGCAAGTATTTCTGCCATTAACCATTAGTCTTCAACTGCCACTGGAAAAAAGATGATTTTTTCCTCGTGTATTGATATGGATGCTCTGTCATTGAAAACTTCCTCTTCAATGTCATCCCATCCCTCCTTAATACAAGTCATCCATTTGCAAACTGCTGCTTTCTTTGGGAAAGTGTCCCCAGAAACTTTGCATCAATTCTTTCACCATTCTTCTATTTAAGCGTCTCACCTTAAATTTTATGCTTGTTCTTGATTTAATTGAGTAAAATTCATGTTCCTCTGTTAGAGATTCTTTTCTACCTTATGTCTTATTCTTCTTACTGCCTCAAACTAGAACCTATTTATATCTATTACAGTAAGTTAGCATACCCTTATTTTAGTTCAAGAGAGAGAGAGAGAGAGAAACAAACAAACAAACAAACAAAAAACCCAAGCATGGTGTTTTGTAATGTGCATTTTCCATTAATTCTTTGATGACATCTTATGTGCGTGCATATGGTGTTGGTGAAGAATACTGAAACCACCATAAGCTATCAGAAGAACAAGCAAAGCTCTATCTTGAAAGAAGTACAGACAGAATGCTCTTACAAGAAAAATGGCAAGAGTTAACTAACCTTAGTACTTTGGACATATTCCTGGGAGTCCCTGGGAAAGGGCATCTTGCTTGCTAAAGTAGGGGTCAGGGAAAGGCAGGGAGACCATTAGGTATTGGCACAATCGTGCCTGAAACAATGAACTCAAGCATTACAACACTTGTGAGGATGGTCCAGGACCAGGGCGCACTTCACTCTTGTGTGTAGGGTTTTTAGGCATCCGAGCTGACTGCATAGAATCTAACGGCAACTATAGAGGCTTCAAGAAGTTCATGAAAAATTACATTATCTTTAATTCCATTTTCCACAATCTTTTTAAAGCCCCATCATGTATTAGAGAGATTTTAACTTGTGACAGATAAATCTCCTTTTACTTTAATCTGCCTTGTTGTTGCAGTTAACTCTGAATATAGCTTTGGCAGCAGCGACTTTTTAGTCTGAGGTTTGGCTGTGTTTTATGTCTCCATGTATGGCACCTCTCCTAAACTGTCTCTTTGATTCCAAATGCACTATGCAATTAAATACATAAGATAAAGTAATGCAGGTACAAAATGCTCTTTTAACTTTTAGAACTTTGGCGTAGAAACACAAATTGCTTAGCATTTGTAATATTGCTTTCGATTTTTCTTTTTTGTTCCTTTTACAAGATTAGTGTCAAATTTTCATGTTATGACTTTATTATCATTTTTTAAATTTAAGGGACCCAGATGATTATGAATGCAATGTCCATTGGTTCACTTACAAACCTAGTGAAACTTACCCTCTGCAAACTCTTTCTGCGCTGCTTTATTAGCCCACATTTAATAGTCTCTTACACAAAGCACGTAACCAGTTTTATAAAGTGGAAAATGTAAAATAATGTAAGAGCTTTGAATGTATGCATCTATGTAATTTTAAGAAGACCTACCTCTCAGCCTTTAATCTGTGTATTTTTTAATTGAAAAACTACTGCAGGTTACAGAATGTGTGTGATTGAACTTAAGTTCATTTAACGCTATATGGTAATGAGACCTTCCTCTGACCTAATGCTTTCTAGGTTGGAAAAAAAGTTATATAAATATTAAGATATCTGTATAACTTTTTAACAACATATAATCTTTATCTGTAAAGCTGTCATTAAACTTGAAATCCAAAGTCTGTATTAAAACCCACTGTCATTGAGGCCATTCCAATCCACAGCAACCCTCTAAGGACAGAGCGGAAGTGCGCCTAGTGCTTCCCCAGGCTTTCCCCTGAGCAGCTGACTCCTTAGTGGCCTAAAGCTTAACTTCCTCTTCGCCAGTATGAAAGTACGCGTTAACATATGCTAAAATCGATTAAAGGGTAAATAAATAAGAATAAAATTTATAACGTGTAGCTAAATTCTCTTTTCCTAACCTGTATAATATGACTTAAGATAATTTTTAGTGCTAGAAAAATGCATTTCATAAGCATACATAATTTTAAAAAGCATCCCTTGGTCCTTTTTAAAGATATTTATATCTAAATGGTTTAATCAAATTAAACTATAGTTAACATACTGTAAATGCTGAGATACAATAGAACAATTACTATGAAAATGAATTGAGCCCAATATATTAACTCTTTAAAGGAAGGAAAAAAGGAAATAGATCTATTGAAGTGGGTAGGATTTAATTTTCCTCATCCACCTGATTGTAATGTATAATACAGCCACTTCAAAACATACATGTTTCTACTGAAAGAAGAGAAATGTGATGAACACACTAAGAATATTTAGTGTGACAAATATATTGGCCGAATTGTGGTTTGCACATAATTCAGCTAGCTTCTTTCTTTCTTGATAAGATTTACATTCTTTAAAATTGCAGCTTTTCAGAAGGATGGAGTCTTTTCATTATTCATTTTTGCCACTGTATCAGAATTAAAAAGCTCATGGGTGGACAAAATAAAGCAATCAATCATTTATATGGTGACAACCAAAAGTGTTGCAAAAGATATTTTTAGAAAGCGTGCTTTCTCTTTACATCAAAACCTGTTGAACGTGCTCTTCCACATGCTGCAGTGCTCTTTCAGGGAAGGAACAGGGGTTAGTTCAAAACTAATTGTAGTCATGGTTGGTAGTAGAGATAAATGCCAGAATTATCATTTTTTCCTCAGTCTTTAAAACAATTGTGATTCATATGTATTTCCTCATTTGAAAATGTTGATATAATTTCTCACATCATAATCCATCCATTCAATCACATTCTAGAGTCCTGGCTTGTTCTCTGTACACTGAAAACAAATATTCAAAAAATATGAGTTTACTTATTAATTAATGTTTGTAAATGTAAAATATTTTTTCATGTCAAAAAACTAGTGACATGAAAAATGATCATATTCATTAAAATCTTGATAAATTCACGTGTTGTTGTTATTAAGTGCCTTCAAACCAGTTACAACTCATAGCAACTCTGCTTAAAGCGTAAAATGTCTCAATCTTAAGACTTCCTCCCAGTCATTGTCATACTCAAACCCATTTTTGCAGTCATCATATTATCATACCTCTTTTTTCTTTTTTTTTCCTGCCAACTATGCTTCTCTAGGAACCATTCCCTCATGGTGACATGTTTGTATATGTAAGGGTTTGTATCAATTTGTTTAGGCCTGAATTCTGTCTTTTCAGGCAGCTACAACACAGGGATGAGATCTTCTCATGGGTATGGCATGGTTTCGCTATCCGTGGGCTCTCTGAGAAAGTTTGCTTGCCTGATCCTGGGTCTGGATCCTCTACTTGGTTCACAGTCTAACCTCTGATTCTTGCACTTGAGTCAGAAGCCTGTCAACCTCATGACAACCTTACATTAACTCACCTCTGCAACCAGAAGGGTGCCTTCTGACCTGCAAATTTGGGTTCATCAACCCCTGTAGTTCCATGAGCCAGCCGGACATCTGACCTCTGACTTCAAATGTATTCACCTCTACAACTGTGTGAGCCACTTCCTTGATATAAACCTCTCTATACACATAGATACAGAAGCTTCATTGATTTTCCTTCGCTAGAGAGCCTAACCTACTACATTATCCAAAAGATGTGAGAGAGCCTTGCCATTCTTGCTGCCAAGGAACATTCCCACGTATTTATTGTGACAGACTTTCCCTTCCTCTGGCTCTCTGTAGCATACTTATTATTGCTTACCAACACTATGACTCAACGGCATCGATTATCCTTCAGCTATCTGAGGTGATTGGAAATGCCATGACTTGGGTTAGGAGCACTTTAGCCTTTGCTTTTAATACTTGATAATTATCTTTTGCAGAAGAATTGCCCAAGCAACCTGTCATTAGACTTCTTCACTGCTTTTTCCATGGGCTTTCAATGACCTTTTGGGGCAACTTCAAATTTTCCTCTGTTTATTGTGATGTTGCCAGTTTGCCCAGTTGTGAGACAATTTGTCTCCTTCACGTTGAGGTCTAATCCATACTGAGGGCTGCAGACTTTGTCCGAAAGGGCTTCAAATCCTCTTCGATTTTAGCAAGCAAGGCTGTGTCATCGGAATAGTGCAGATTGTTCGTGCGTTTTCCACTAGTCCTCTAGTCGCCACATGCTTCCTCATATATTCAGATTATCTGTTCGGTATGTAACCTGGCTAAGTATGAGAATGGATGCAACTCTGACAGACATTTTTCCTGATTTTAACCATGAAATCTCATGTTTTTTTTCAAACACTGTCTATAATCAGGTTCCATGTGAACACAGTTAAGTATTCTGGAATTCCCATTCTTGGCAAGGTTATGTATAATTCATTGTGATCACATGTCTACTTGACAATATTTTTTAGGGGATGCTTAGTTCAGTTTAAAGAGTTGCCTCTTTATTTTGTGCCTATACATGAGGGTTTACCAATTATATTCCTCATTTTCTTGAAGAAAGGCCTAATCATGGGCCATGAGAAATTAATTTTACGTTTATTAAAGCCATCCACTTATATTATCTCTGCTACAGTACTACTACATAAGAAAGACAGAGACTTTAATATTATCTCTGCTACAGTACTACTGCATAAGAAAGACAGTGACTTTAGCGTACATCTTTTGGACCTTTGGAAATTAAAATACTTTAATCATCTACTGAAAGATTTTTAAATATATTTTATGTCGAATTTCTTTTTAGTGATGTAAAGAAATGTACTGAACCCATACATTTAGTGAGACTTTGGACCTTAGACAATCTTCAAACCTAGAATGGCACCCACTATTCAAGATCTGTTTTCAACCAAATAATAGACCATCTTATACTGTGAACAAACTTCTGTAAGCATTGCAGTCTTCAGAACAATCAATCATCTGAGAGCAAAAAGACGTAATTTACCTAAAAGCAATGTTCAGAATCAAGGAAGGGGCAGGAAATGAAGATGACGCAAGTAGGAACTCCAGGGAAGCTTTGGTTACACTGAAGGGATTAGAACTAATTCACAAATAAAAGGTGTATAAACCATTGAGTGGAAACTCAATTTGCTATGTAAACTTTCACCCAGTCATAATAAAATGTTTAAAACTAAAAGAGAAAAAGACTCATAAAAGCAGAACCATGCCTGACAAACTACCACATTATAAAAGAGCGCATAAAAATCATAAATATATGGTAGCCTCAGGGCACCATCCATTGAGCACCCTCAACTCGAAACCTGGACAAAAAAATCCAATACCCACTTACGTCATAACCTTGGAATAGCCGTCATTCTCTTCTTCTCACAGTAGGGCCTTTCGACACGAAAGTATGTGCATTCCTTCAATCTTCTACAGGCGAGTTTAAGGTAAAACCCAGCACCCTTGGTGGGGTTTCCAAAGAGGATCCTTATGGCATGGCCTATGAAGGATGTTGTATACCTCCAAAAGGCAGAGTTTAAACTCAGTTGTTTATAGCAAGTGCTCTGGGTCACTAAGGACTGGATTGAAACTAGATCAAAAGTGTCCAAATAGAAACACCATACTGGGCATAGTCTCCCCTCGGGTTCTATAGAAATATTTCTAAGCAGGTTTTCATGATATTAGATTGCCCCCACCTGGTTTACCCATCAAGAGAAATGTAATCACTTTCTCCAAGACAGACATGCCCTTCCCGCCCACTTCCTGAGTTGAATTTCCAGTAAGTTTCCCTAATCACATTTGTTAGAGTATCTGTTGATTTGGGGTGACCTTAGAACAATGATATATGGTGGCAACTGTTTGGTCTACGCACTTTGTTCCCAGCTTGAGAAACTGACCCAACCTCAGGTGAGGCCTCTCCTACTGAGACAACCAATAAAGAGGTTGATCTATGGTTCACGGGCCCTCTGCAGGAGTGGGACTGAAGTTTCATCCTATCCCCACTCCATTATTCTTATAAATAGTGTCTAGTCAGTTAATCTACAGAGGTCAAAAGTTCACATATTTTAGCATGAAATGTTTGCCTATAAATGTATAATACCCTTTTCTCAGGAGTGCTTTAAATTCTATATTATTAACTAACTTAATGATGCTATCTATGGAATTACTTTATGTGCATGAGGGATGATTTATAATGTTCTCTGTCATAAAATGGTAATAATGTCTCTAATGTGAACCAGAGACACATAGAAATCTTTTATGAATGGATTTGAGGTCCTTAACCATAGCCCTAACTTAAAAACAATTAGTTTTTTTGTATATGGCCCTACACACCTTCATGAAGAGATCACAGATGGTGCCCAGCTAGCAGAAAGAAGAGCATCTGAGATCTTAAAAGTTTGTCTTAAAACAAGCAGCCATTTAAGTTACACTTCAACTAAGTCTACACGGAAGATGCACACCAGCCTGTGTTGATTCCAGGGTTACAAATGATAAAATCCAAATCTGGAGAACAGAATCAGAGCTTAAATTGTGAACTCCTGGTTTGCAGATGGCAGTGGATGACAATGGAGCCCCAAATCCATTTGCAGATTTTCTACATGGGTTAAGTTTCTGGTGACTTTCCTCTGACCATACACCATAGATGACCTTGCCATCAGAGAGCATTTTGAAGTTGATTATTACAGATTTCATTAGGTGAAAATATAACACCTTGTCATTTAATATTCCCTTTGACTCATTTTAAATTTGCTTCCATTTTAAATTTTTTCTGATTTCTTTTCAATGGAAATGTTTCTGATTTGTTTTGTCATTGTTGAGGTATTTGCTTGCTTGTTTCTTGTGTTTGCTTTGTATGGTTTCCTGTATATTAAATCCAGGATAAGTAAATCTCCAGAGACAGTAACTGGATTAAAAATTACCTAAGCATATCACATAGGAGATTTGGGGTAAATGGAGAGCTAAGAACGGTAAGCATGAGAAAGAAATTGATCATGGTGATGATTATACCACTCTTCTTAATATGAATGAAATACTGAATTATATGATGTGTTAACTATGTGCCAATAAAACTTTTAAAAAATACAACATACAATCATACAACCCAAGCAGCAGCTATGGCTCAGTCTTTCTCTGGATCATTACCAACTGCAAAACTAAAATTCAAAAATACAGAGAAAACTAATTGTACTAAAATGGTTACTAAATTTGTGACATAAAAAGGAGTATTTTTAACTTAATATGTTTGATACCAAGTGTAAGCTAATGTAGAGACCAGCTCTCATTTAACAAGAAGGTATGAACAACAAAGAGAAAACTTACATATAAGGGGAGAGCCAAAAGTTGAGGCAGAGAGGACCCTGAAGTGAGCCATCCCAGGGCCTCTAACTGGATTAGAGTCTGGCTTCAGTACATTCCCTGCACATGGCCTGCAACCTGTGACAGCAATACAAACAAGGGCCGTTTGCAATTCTTTGAAGGTTTGCAAGAAGCATTAATATATCAGTCAAGTTATTTACTGAAGGGAGGAGAGGATAAGTTTGGGAACATGCAGTAACTGATAAGTTAGCAGATTGCTGCCTTCTGCAGCTTTAGTCAGGGAACAAGAGACAAGCATCCATTTATCTCAAGTGGAGAGACAGGCCAGCCATCACTCATCAGCTCCCATGACTGAGCCATCAGCATTCTCTCATGGCCCACATGGCCCATGGAAGGTGGTGGTACTGTCCCATTCGTCTAAGGAGCAAACAAATCTCCCCCCCCCTAAACACACACACATACACAACTTGGCTTTTGTGGGACTTGGAAAGTCATTAGATACTAATCTCCGTAAGTTTGTCTCTGAAGATGAGTATGGAAGTTGATAATCAGAGAGGAAGAACATAAGCAAGCAGTCACATTACTGTGTTTGGATAACTTTGAAAACATAAAAAAAACACATTAAAGTTTAAAGAGAGGCATAGTACATATTTGTATGTGATCAGAAAGGCTTGTTTCTGGTTGGGTTGAAATTCCCAATAAGGATACCTTTCTTTGTCCTTCACAGGACCCCAGTAATCGTAGATGCTCAGTGACTGAGGTGATGCTGATGGTATTCTCACCAGGATCTTACACTTTCAAGTTATACAGGCCAGATTGCACAGTGTGATGTAACAGGAGATTTTGCCTCCCAGATAACTTTTTATAAAGCATCACGTGTGTCGTGGAAAGATTTAAACGGGCAGGTATATTTAAGGAGGAAGAGGAGTCATGAAGAGTGTAACAGGTAAAATTATATTAATATATAATTGTCTTTCTAGAGATTGTCCTTCCTTTCTGTGTTATCTCATGAAATTCTGTACATGTAATTGTTCAAGACTACTATAAGTTCAGCACTTTGAAATATTTTTCAATAAGCCTAAAAAAAGTGGAATGAAAGACAATTATCTATTAAAAAACAGCCTTATTATCAAACATCGATCATTGTAACCCTGATTATGCTGGGTCAAACTTAATACTTGGTCAGGTGATCTGCCTCTAAACCCAAACTAAGTTTGTTTCAGGTACAAGGATCTCTTGCTTGATCCATGACAAAAAATTTTTCCCTGGCTTTTTTAATACTGATGGTGGTCACTCTTTCTTCTCATTGTTTGTATTTTTAATCTTTATATTACTATTGTTTTATCCTTACCATTTTATTTTGTTTTTGTTCTTTATTGTTCCTGCTGGGTTTACCAGTCTGTGAAGCACAGGAGTGGATGCATAGAGATTACTGACGCAAGGGTTTATCGGTGCATACAGGGTTATTTATTTTTTTAAAGATTTTAAAATTGTGTTTTAAATTGTTGATGAAGTGATTAAAGCACTCAAATGCTAATCAAAGAGTTCTAACCTAGCAGTCAATGTATAGGAGAAAAATACGGCATCTGGCTGCCATGAATATTCAAAGCCTCAAAAATCCTATGGAACACTTCCATTCTATTCTGTAGCATAGTGTATGTCATAATCAATTCAATGACATTAGATTTGGGGGTTGGGATGCAGGCATTTATACAAGTATTAAATTTTTCAGGCCAATTCTACCCTTTGATGCTTGCCCCCTAGTTACTCTAGGCCACAACCTGATTAATTGGAAATCCTCCATGAGAAGTATTAAGTAAGTTGAAGAGGAGTAAATTTAAACTAATCTTTGCCTGAAGTTCTAATCAATATAAACTTAATGAATGCAGACAATTAAAAACCAAAGGGAGTTTTTCATAAAGTAACTAACTACTCTTTGTAGTTTAAGAACATCATTTAGTAAATTTGTTGAATTTTGGAGGCCCTTTTCTTCAGTGTGACATCAATTTCAATGGATTTTTATCATCTTGGAGTCTTCTTGACACTTGGCATTTAACACATCTCTGTGCTCCTCATGGAATAATAGGACTCTTGAAAAACATGTAATGCTGAAAATACACAGTTGTTAAGTAAGAGAAGAAGTACATGATCGTGGAAATTCCATAGACAGGCATGCGATAAGATAAAGTTTAGAACCAACACAGCTGGGAAAATTAACCAGAAAGTTCGGGTAATAAAATCACAAATATAAGAATGAAAAAAATTATAACCACAGTTTATATCCAGAAACTTAGATAAGAAAGAGAAGGGTAAGCAGGAAAAATGGAATTCACCTAAATAGTCAGGTATATGTATGCTAAAAAGAGATATTGTAGAGCAAGCAAATGTAAGAATATAATTTTACTCCTCAGAGGAGAATTTTGGACTGCCGCCATCTCATAAAACCATATCTGTTAATGGGAAAAGCTTCTGAAATATATGTACTTGACACTGATTTTCAATGTGTGTAGTAGCATGGCTTAAGGGATGATATAAATTTGGGGGAGTGGGCAATAAACAAGCGCATCATGATTTCCCTGCTGCCTCTCCTAAGAAATCTTTGCACACCGTAATGCTTTCAATAAAACTAGTTCTTGGGGAGGGAATTATTTGTCAATCATTTCACTAGTTCCTGTTGTTTTACATTCAAGCCCATCATTGCAGCCATGGTGGCAATGCATCTTTTCAAAGATCGTCCTCTTTTTGAATGCCCCCATTGCTTTACCAAGCATGGTGCCCTTTTCCAGGGATGTGACTCTCCTAAGTACATGTCCTACTTGTGTGGGTGACAAATTGGGCAGTTCACAGCAAGGTTAGCAATTTGTAATCACTAGCCACTCAATGGTTAAAAGAATGAGGCTTTTTGTTTCTATAAAAAGTTATGGTTTGGGAAACCTGTGGAGCTTCTGCTTGACCTGTAGGTTTGCTATGAGTCAGAGTCAAATCAAGGGCACAGAGTTGGAGTCAATGGTTGCTAGAGGTTCAATAATGGACCCAAATCATCTAGAGTCCCTTTTTCTTGATTTTATAGGCCAACTGGACAAATCCAAAGATTAAAATTATCAGGGAAATCCAATGATATATATATATTAATGAAAGTGCTCTAAACATAAAGTATCAGGAGCATAGAAAGGGAAAAACAAAGGGTCTTCTCCAAATTTTCAGATTTGGAGCTTGTATTCCTGAGAACATGTGAGATGCCATTAAAAATAATCATAATTTTAACTAAAATAAGAGGGTAAGAAACAACATTTCCAGATTAAACATTTCCAGCATGTTCAAACCCCCCTATAAGGAAGAAACAGCTGCTTTTGCAAATCTGAAAGAAGGCTGGCACCCAAGTATCCTAGGAGAGTTTAAGAATGATGGGTTGGGAAGCAGTGTGTGCCCTTCAGCCATCAAGGACGTTGATAGGTATATGGTAGGCTGTGACAGGATTGAGCACAGGTGCAGCCGAGCCCAGGAGAAACTAAATCCCCTCTATGAGCAGGCTCTCCTTGAATATTCTCAGAACATTAAATCTGGGGAAACAAATGGCCACACCCATTCAGCAAAGAGAGTCCCAGCAAGAACAATGACAAGCTTCCCACGGAAAGTTCACCCATTAGAAATAAATATATTCCAGGGAGGTCTCTCTGACACAAACAACAAGCCTTTGAACTGGAATAAATAAATTTATTTTTCTAAATAAACAAACAGAAGAGATAGGTAAAAGAAACTTGGATTTGGCAGGATCTGATTGTGTTTACTGCATACAAAGGTTAGAGTCCCACGAGGTTTACTCCCAGTTCCTACACAATGTCCACTCAACCGTGGAAAAGACTGGACCAAAAAAAGATGGCAGCTCAGCACTTTAACCAAAATAAGAAGAGAATTTGGGGAATAGGGGTCAAAAAAGGTGGAAAAAGGAGAGAGAGGAAATACTACCCCTTGACCTGCAATATGGGAAGCATTCATGGGAGAAAGGCCCAAGACAAGGAGGTTTGCTTGTGGACCATAGAAGGGGTTTTCTTGCCTTACGATTCCCTTCTCATTAAAAATAAAAATTAAAAATTAAGTACTCAGTATTTCCTTGGAAATGAGAAACTTTATACTCTAGTTTATAATCCAGGATAAAGTGTAGGTGTCGGCTTTTGCTGACCCACTACTGCCCCAGATTGTTCCTGCACCCCACAGAAAGTGGTATGACTTGCTTGAAGAAATATCACTCTAGACCAGCGATTCTCAACCTGTGGGTCGCGACCACTTGGGGGGTCAAATGACCCTTTCACAGGGGTCACCCAATTCATAACAATAGCAAAATTACAGTTATGAAGTGGCAACAAAAATGTTATGGTTGGGGAGGGGTCACCACAGCATGAGGAACTGTATGAAAGGGTCGCAGCATTAGGAAGGTTGAGAACCACTGTTCTAGACCACTGATGCTCAAAGTGTTCCCAAACTAGCATCATTCTCTAGGTACTTATCACAAACATAAATATTGGACCACAGACTTGTCCTCCTTTATGTTAAGTTGGGTTGTCTAGAAAAGCAAAATCAGGGATACTTATATATCTAAAAAGAGCTATTTACATCAAGAAATGACTCACACAATTGTAAAAGTGGGAATGTCCAGTTCTGTTCAAGTCTGCAAGTCAGATACTAGCTGGAAGCTTCTCCTGACTTGTGTGGCTACATGGGCTGAGTTGGAAACAGTATGAAGAAACAGGAAAACCACAGGATGGTGGATGCAGAGTGAATGAATCCAAGGTCAGCACTCTGATTATTGCTCCTAGAATTTGCAGACAATATAACTGGAGATTGTATTAGTCCTGGTAGACTAGAGAAACAGATTCATGGACACTCATATGTGTATAAGAAAGAACTTTATATGTAAGAACAATTGAATATTAAGAAAACATCCCAGTCCAATCCAGACCAAGTCCATACGTCTGATATTAGGCCATATATCTGATACTAATTATAAAGTCCTCTTCAGACTCATGAAATACATGTAATGATGCTGAATGCAGGAAGATCACAGGCCAGTGGGTGGGAAGTCTTGTGGATCCAGTGGCATTGTAAGCATCTCAGCGCTGACAGCATTCTCCACGTGGGTTCTCCAGCTTCAGAGATCTGACTCCATCAGCCACTCTCAATGTACCTTTTTCTCAGAGATGCCTCACAGGGAGAGAGAACATGTCTCCCCACTCCAAAGAGGAATACCGGATTTCCCAGTATCCTCAGAGAAGATCATGCCCACAAAGAGGTCTCACTGGCTATCACCTGATTGACAGACTAGGCTCAACCCCTTCACTCTCTATCCTCTCACTTTGACAACGGATTATATAACTACCACAGAGATCTATTAACCAGATGCAGGATTCAAGTCCAGCAGAAGTAAGCTAGCATCCAAACACCGTAAATCTAAACTAAGAATATGCCACACCCTGAACGAAAACTCCTTCACTTGTATTAAGACTGTGGCAAAATTAAGGAGGTGGTACTGCACCTTATTCATCCCCAAACTGCTTAATTTCTTCACAGAAGATCCAATCATGAAGCTGACAACATCTGTGTTAGAGCCTATCATGGGCAAATCCTAGCCCACCAGACATGACATAAAACCTAACTATCACACTATCACACAACTTAAATAAGAATTCTTAGCCATTGAGCCTGGCAGGTTTATACATACTAAATTTGAGAATCTCAGTTCTAGATTGTTGTTAGTTGCCTGTGAGTTGGTTCCAAATAATATCAACCCTAGTGCCTGGTCCTGGGCTAGCTTCTCAAGGGCTCTGTGTTTGAACCCATCAGTGAAGCCAGCGTCAAGACATCTTGTTGAGGATCTTTCTCTGTATTGCTACTCAGCTACTTTAGGAAGCATGATGTCCTTCTCCAGCAGCTGTCTTTGCCTGGCAACAAATCCAAAGTACATGAAAAAAGTCTCTCCATCCTTGTCTCTAAGGAGCATTCTGGCCATGTTTCCTCCAAGGTAGAGCTATGTGTTCTTTAGGCAGTCCATGGTACTTTGAATCTTCTTTGCCAGCACCACAATTCAAATGCATAGATTCTTCATCAGTCTTCCTTATCCGATGTCCAACTTTCCTATCCATATGAAGCGATGGAAATACCATGACTTGGGTCAGGTGCCGCTTAGTACTCAAAGTAACATCCTTGCTTTTCAATACTATAAAGAGATATTGTGCTGTAGATTAACCTATTGCAACGCATCTTTTCATTCCTTGACAGCTGCTTCCATGAACATTGATCCTGGATCCAAGGAAGACAAAATCCTTGACAACTTCAGCCTTTTCACCATTTATAATAATGTTGCCCTTTAGTTCAATTATGAGGATTTGGGTTTTCCTTCCATTGAGTTGTAGTTCATACTGCAGACTTCAATCTTGTTATTTATCAGCAAGATCTGCAAGTCCTTCTTACTTTCAGCAAGCAAGGTTGTGTCATTTCCCTCTCAAAAATCATTAATAAGCCTTCCTCTAATCCTAATGCCATATTCTTCCTCCTACACTGCAGATGCTCTGGTGATTGCTTGGTATAGAGGCTGAATGAGGATAGTTATAGGCTGCATCCCGGATGCCCACGTTCTTGATTGCACACCATGCAGCAGTCCTTGGTTCTGTTCACATAATTGCCTCTTGGTCCACATACAATTCCCACAATGTAGTGTTCTGGGATTCCCATTTTGCTGGTACACAGAGTTCCTATACTAAAAATAACTATTCAACATTCAACCACTTCAAAAGGTAGCATTTTCCTATGAGCAAGAGCCAACTATCCTGAAGATAGTAGTTCAAGCAGTTCCAAATTAAAGGTAAATTAACCTTTTAGGATCAATAATAGGTTGAACCTATAACTGATTATCATCTATTATGGATTCTGTGGGGTAGAATAAAAATGGAGTCTCAAGTAAATGATGACTTCCAATCAGTTTGCCATGCTGTGGTGGTTTGTGTATTGTACAATGTTGTTGCTTTGAAGTGCCATCAAGGCAATTTGAACTCACAGTGACCCTATACACCGTAGCAGGGCACACTGTCTGGTTCTGTGGAATCTTCACAATTGTTCTTGCGCTTGAACCCAGGGTGAAGTCACTGTATTCAGTCATCTCATAGAAGACCTTTCTTTTTTTTCTTTTTGTCCTCTTGCTGTTCTATCTTGTTAATCACATTGTCCTTCTCCAGGAATTGGTGTCTACTGATTATATGTGCAAAGTAAGTAAGAGAAGTCACATCACCCTGGTCTCTAAGGAGCACTCTGACTGTCCCTCTTTCCAGAGAGATTTGTTTGTTCTTTTGGCAGTCCATGGTACTTTCAATATTAGTTGACAATTTCAATGCATCAACCCTTCTTTCATCTTCCATATTCATTGTCCAAAGGGTGACCTGGTGGCACAGTGGATTATGGGCTGTGTTGTTAACTGGAAGGTCAGCAGTTCAAAACCACCCACCAGTCCTCAGGAGAAAGAAAATGCTTTCTACTCTAGCAGAAACTCACAGGGAGAGTTCTGCTCTGCCCTATGGTGTCCTATAGTGTCGCTGTACATCAGAATCAATTCATTGACAATGATTTTGGAATTTGATTTATTCATTGTCCAACTTGCACAATAGAGGAAGCTACAGCACTGTATTTCAAATACCTATGGGGTCACCCTCGATGGACAAATTATCTACAAAGATTCTAAACTAAAACAGACTAAAAAGAAATTTTGGCTGGTCTTCGTCCTAGGATTCATCCTGTTTTTCACATAGAACCTTGGCAGATGGTAGTGCTGGAAAATAAGCTCCTGAGATCAGAAGGAACTAGAAATGCAAAGTGGCCAGAACAGTGGAATATGAGCATATCACTGATCATGAAGCTTAGGCAGGACCAGGCCATATTTCATGTGATTTTACATAGGGTTACTAGGCATTACAGGAGTGCTGGTGGCACAAACATTAACTGTGAGCTGTGACCCCAAAGGTGCAAAGTTATACCCCTCCGGTCACTGGGGGGAAATGGCCTGAACATCTAAAGGTTGTTGTTGCTACTGTGGGGGTGTTCTGTCAAGGTGGTTCTGACTAATCGATGCTCGATGTGACAGAGCAGTGCTGTCCTGTAGTGTTTCTAAGGCTAATCTTCATGGAAACAGATAATCAGATCATTTTTTCTATGTTTTGACAGCAGATCTTTGTGTTATAAGCTGAGGACTTAAGCAGCACATCACCAGGGACCCTCCTTTAAAGATAACAGAGTGAGAATCCACCTGATAGCACATAGCAAGACTAACAAGAAGTCTGAACTTTAATTTTAGTACATACCACTTAGATACCTAACAGATAAGACTGTGGTGCATGTTACATTATGTAAGCTATTATTAAGCACTTAAATTGGTGTCTGAGACTTTAATAGATGTTTGCTTTTTAAATTAGTATTGAATTAATCGTATATTTTGTATTTCATATTTAAAGATAAATCAACAAAGATATATAGTGCTAAAATTAGTCCTTCATAACCTTCAAAACACCACTGTTTACACTGTAATGGTTTGCTTGTTGCTTATGCTGGAAAACGTGCCGATACATCAAATGCTACTATGGTTGCTCTTTTAATTATGTGGTGCCACTTTAACAGAAATATCAGAAGTAAATGGTTTTTACACAAAAATATATTCACTCACAGTTTAGGAAGGTAAAAGTCCTAGAATTCTCGGGGAAGGTTTTCTCTTTCTATAGTAACCCGGGAGTCTTTGTCTTGTTTCCATCTTTGTGAGCCTGTGTCCCTTGGAGACCTGCATGTGTCTTGGCAGTCATCTCCCCCAGGTATAGGAGTCTTTCAGTTCAGGGATCCCAGGCCCAGAGGGCATCCCATTCTCTGTTCTTCTTTTTGGATGGTATTAAGGATCCTCTACTCTCTGCTGGTTTGTTTAATCTGTTTTTTAGCTTATTACATATTGATCCAATGTACAATCTAATCCCACAGATGCATCCTGCCTCATTGACATCATTGACATGAGCATTCAGTGCTGAGCATTCTGACCCAGCCAAGGTGACACATTTTGGGTACAGAATTCAATCTCCATAACAGTCACTTATGCTGAACAGATTTTAGGGGAGCATCTCAAATAAGAAAGTCTGGAAAGATGGACCTTCTAAAAAAATTGACCAATGAAAACCTTATGACGAGCAGAAGAACACTGTCTGATAGAGTGTCAGAAGATGAGTCCCTCATGTTGGAAGATACTCAACATAAATATGAGAAAAAGACTCTCCCTCAAAGTAGAACTGACTTTAATGACATAGATGGGCATCGCTTTTGAGACCCTCACTTTCTGATATGGAGTAGTTAAAACTGAGAAGACACAGCTGCAACCTTGCATTAGCAATTGAAACATGGACCATATAAGACACAACTCCAGGGAAATTAAAACAAATTTATAAAAATAGATATTATAAGAATTAATGAGCTAGCAATGGCCATTGTGAATCAGACAATCATATGGTCCTCTGTGCTAGGACTGACCCATTGAAGATAAAACACATTGCACTCATCCTCAAAAAGAATATTTTAATATCTATGTTGACATTCCAATGCTGTCCATTATGGTTAATAAACACATGCTTACCAAAAAAATACCAGTTAATACAGCTGCTATTCTAATACACACGCTGATAACGAACACCAAAGATAAAGAAAATGAAGATGTTTACCAATTTCTGAGCTCTCAAATCAATCAAACTTAGAACGCAAACAAGATGCATTGATAACTACTAGTGATCAGGATCCAAAGGTTAAAACAAAGGGTGAGTAGTTGGAAAATACATTTCTGGTCATCGAAACATTATCTAAGATTATATGATGAAATTTTGCAAGGTCAATGACCTATTTATTGGATATAGCTATTTTTTCAACAACATACGTGGTCCTGCCGGGCTAAAAGGCAGAGGAATCTGAATGATGACATCTGTGGGAAGCAACAAAGGAGAACTCACCATCATCCATCAGAACAACAACCTTTAAACGCCTCCCTACATGCTCATCGAAATATGTCTGACATGTGATTAACACCCCATTTTAAAATTTAGCCCATCGATTTGATACAAGGGGTACCATGGATTTACATAGCCAATTTATATGATATGGATTCAAGCAAGATATTTGGGCTAATCCAGACAAATTACCACCAGCTAATAGAGGATTGCTGCAGCTGTAACTGTCTTTCTGCCTGTTGGTAGCAGCAAAACAATGTATTGCTTTTATTCTTCTGGTGTCCACCTGGTCCTTCTGTGCTGGATCTTGAGTTTCAATGATGTCACCCTTTGATCTTTCCCTTTTTTCATGTCCATCTGTTGCATGACTTTCTCTTCCAGCCTGAAGCACAGACCTGTGAGAAAAACCAATCCCTCATTTAACATGAAAAACCGATTATTCCAATTAAATGATGCTTAAAAAATAGGCATGGTCTAATGTTTTCAATCAATTTGGAGTAGAGGCATCAGAATTTCAAAACTCTATTTGTTCTCGGTATGGTTAAGCCAGCAGGAACAGGGAAGCATACTGAACCTCTGTCAGTACCTACATTGCTGTTTTTTACTTTTAACTTAATGACTCAATTCTGAGTTCTCATTGTTTGCTAGACAAGCAAGGAAGAAATGACTTGTGGATTTTGAGTAAGCGCTCTTATGTAAAAATAGAGTGAGGAAGAAAACTGAAAACATATGAATGAGACAAGATAAAAGAGTGACGAGAAACAAGTGGTTAAGCACTGTGGTGTTTTCTGAAGAGCCTACTTTCCAATACAGCCAAAGAGGAGAAGTAAGATGTGGTAAATATCGCAGGCAGACTAGCAGGGCGTATGTGCAGCTACAGACATCTGGCCTGCAGGTGTCTAACTGGAATTGGCCGTTCTTCCAAGAAACAGTTAGATGTTGTCTTTCTAAATGGAGAATGGTGTGAGGACCAGTGGAATTTGGTGTTAGATGTCAAAAGTACAACATAGTCATTTAAGTCAGAGTCTCTTTCAGAGTTGCTATTTGACATACTTTTGAGTTAATTTTACTCCCTTGAAAAGTTTTCATAAAGATGCGATAGAAGCCAGTGTCTAGCTCTCTCTTCAGAATCACTATTTCCTAGGAAACAAAAGAAGTGGAGGCTAATTTCTAGTTTTTGCTGTTGAAGTTCTTACTTCACTTTAATTGCAGAGAGAGCAATTGCTTTGTAGTTTGAAAGAAATTAAAGCATTATCACAATGAGTTTTATCAGTAATTTTTAACACAGATTTCCAAGACTACATATGTTTGACCCCAATGATAACCACTTAAGTACCTGATAACCCTAGCAAGCCCACCATTTGCTGTAAGCAGGTCATGCCAGACCTATCTTCCAAGGTACTTCTGGGTGGTTTCAAACCACCAATGCTTCAGTGAGGAATGGACTGCTTAACCATTTTAATTGACTGCTTAACCGTTTGTACCACATGGACTACTTGAAGGTACCGGTATATTGTTAACTTATTTAGTCTTGTATAGCATTGGATCTCTCCAGTAGAAAAATATCATAACTATTTATAATAACAATACTGTACTGTGATCATAGAAGGCTTGATAACTTTGTGATTTCACACCATGAAAGTGGCTTTTAATTTTTTTTAATTTTTTGCATATGAGTATATGATGTTAGGTGCCATGGGGTTGATTCGGACTCATGGCAACCCTGTGTGTGATAGTATAATCCCTCTGTCGTGGTTTCCAGGATGTGATCTATCAGAAGCAGGTCGGTCTTCCAGTGCACCTCTGAGTGGGCTTGAAGAGCCATTCTTTTGGCTAGAACACTCATTTACACCACCTAGGAACAAAGTTATAATTAGAAGATGCCTATGGGATGCACTATCACAGAGTTAAAATTGTCCTTCGGCTTTTGGCTTACCCTAGTGAATGTAAAAGAAGGCCTAGTAGGGTAATGGCTTTAAGGTTGGGCTACTAGCCCCATGATTATTGGTTCAAGCTGATCAGATGCTATTCAGGAGAAAGAAGAGACTATCTGTTCCTGTAAGATTTACAATCTCTAAATCCCTTTATAGTGTTGTTATAAAGCAGAAAAAAATATTTGACTCCTTGAAAATCAAAATCTATTTCTAATTCTCACTATTATGTATCTGCATTCTGTGAAACCTTAACTACAGGTCTGCTTCCAAAATATCTTGGTGAAACAGGCATTTCAAAAGGAAGAAAAGAGTGGGGATACAGGGTCACACACAGGTCCCAAGCAGATATGAAACCCAACAATGCAAATTGTATTAGATGCCAAGGCGTTAAGATATTCGTTTGTTCTTTGCCATTGGGTTGCAAACTCATTCTTGGGGGTTCTGGCCCACAGGGGTAGTGACCCATCCCAAGGAATAAAATCAAAGAGATGGTTTCACCCTCTGAACTGATAAAGGAGCAGCCTCATATTCTCAGAGCTATGCCTACAGCCAAGTAGTCTCTAAACTGTGTTTGATATGATCATCTTTTCTTGAGGAACAAGGGACATTTTGACTTAGACTTTTTCTTTCATGTTGGCCTCTCTGTCCCTTTCAGTTTAACTCCCTCAACCTCACTGTCATCCAGTCATGCTGGCTCATAGCACCCCAATGTGGGGTTTGGGGACTGTAACTATTTGTGAGAGTAGAAAGTCCAGTCTTTCTCCTGTGGAGCTACTGGTGGTTTTGAACTTCCCACCATGCGGATCACAGCCTAGCACATAACCACTGTACCACCAGGGCTCCTTGGTCTAAGCAGGTAGCATTTTTATGAGCTAGTTGATTGGACTCATTAGTCACACATGTAATAATTTAAGCAAAAAACTGTTCAATCACAGCTTTATTATTCTCTCTAACGTTTCTTTTCTCATTTTTTTCAATATAAATAGGCTGAGAATTTTCTCCATCATCTAGTTTTTGAAGCATTTTGCACAATTTATATCTCATTTTTTCTTTTCTATTACTTTTTAATATAAGCAGCAAGAGAAACCAAGTTGTACCTTTCAAATTTTACTTTGCAATTGCTTCAGCTAAATACCCAAGTTCATTATTTAAAAGCTCTACTAAACATAATCAAATATAATTCAGTTAAGTTTTTTTGCCACTATAGAACAAAGATCACCTTTCCTCCAGTGTCCAAACGATTTTCATTATTCCCCTGAATGCTTGACCAGAATCATATCTAGCCTCTATATTTCTAGCAAAATTTTTTCATGAGGCTAGGAGATGCTTCTAAATGCTTTCTTCATTTCTTCCTGATATCTCACCGAAGTGCCCTCATTGTTAGGTGCTAGCAAGCTGTTTCCGACTCATAGCGACAGACTCACAGGACCACAGAATGAACCACCTCACATCCTGCACCATCGTCAGAATTGCCTGTAACATCTATAAATCTCCAAAAATATTGCCTCATATGAAAAGTTCCAAAAGAAGATAGATAAATAGAATTATTCTAAAACGAATTGGTTGATATTCAAACATTTCAAGAGGTATAACGTGATCAAGAAACTACATGGCATTAAGTGGGAAAAGAAGAGAACGTGGGGGCATCAGGCCGGGCTAGAATACTGGAATGGGATTGATGAGTCACTTGAACAGTTGAATGCAGCCGATAGTCTGACATATAACCCCCCACCCCACCTAATCCACAGAAAGGATAGTTACAAATTATGTTATGCTTCATGTTATGCTTCCTTGGTGTTATTCCTTAGGAATTCATACAAAACAACTTATTTAATCTGTTTTATGCTGTGTCCTCGGGAAAACTTCAGTTCATTTAGGTACAGAAATTTCCCTTTCTCTTCCACACATATAAAGTTCTGCCCACAATCACCGTGTTGGAATTGGGCAGACCCAGGGAAGATCTAGTCTGCATCTCTGAACAGAAGCTGGGCCCAGCTAGTTACCAGCCTAGGTACCATTTACATGAGCTCCCAAGAGTGGCGGATTGGGCTTCTGCTTCTGCTTCTCCTTCCTTACGATGAATGTTGACAACTGTACGGTCATATGGACTTGTAAGACAGCAACAGTATTTGTCAACTGTACGGTCATATGGACTTGTAAGACAGCAACAGTATTTGTCAACTGTACGGTCATATGGACTTGTAAGACAGCAACAGTATTTGTCAACTGTACGGTCATATGGACTTGTAAGACAGCAACAGTATTTGTCAACTGTACGGTCATATGGACTTGTAAGACAGCAACAGTATTTGTCAACTGTACGGTCATATGGACTTGTAAGACAGCAACAGTATTTGTCAACTGTACGGTCATATGGACTTGTAAGACAGCAACAGTATTTGTCAACTGTACGGTCATATGGACTTGTAAGACAGCAACAGTATTTGACAACTGTACGGTCATATGGACTTGTAAGACAGCAACAGTATTTGTCAACTGTACGGTCATATGGACTTGTAAGACAGCAACAGTATTTGTCAACTGTACGGTCATATGGACTTGTAAGACAGCAACAGTATTTGTCAACTGTACGGTCATATGGACTTGTAAGACAGCAACAGTATTTGTCAACTGTACGGTCATATGGACTTGTAAGACAGCAACAGTATTTGACAACTGTACGGTCATATGGACTTGTAAGACAGCAACAGTATTTGTCAACTGTACGGTCATATGGACTTGTAAGACAGCAACAGTATTTGTCAACTGTACGGTCATATGGACTTGTAAGACAGCAACAGTATTTGACAACTGTACGGTCATATGGACTTGTAAGACAGCAACAGTATTTGTCAACTGTACGGTCATATGGACTTGTAAGACAGCAACAGTATTTGACAACTGTACTGTCATATGGACTTGTAAGACAGCAACAGTATTTGACATAGTGCTTCCATTCACTCTTGCTACAGCTCTCCCTTTTGTCTGTTGCTTATTAATTTCTTCTTGGTCATTTAGAAGTTTAAAAATATAATTTAAAGTAAATGTATGACTATTTTTCTGAAAAATATAAAGAAGAAATTATGAGGTGTTTTTAAAATTCCAAACTGCACTGCAGGTAACTCACCCAAACCACGGTATTTTCACTCACCGCATGTGTATATGAAAGGTGGACAATGAACATGGAAGATACAGAAGAATTGATGCGCCTTCATTATGCTCTTGGTGAAGAAGAAAAAAGATCCATGGGCTTCCAGAAGAACCAACAGACTCATCTGGGAGGAAGTACAGGCTGTCTTCTCTCTCTCTCTCTCTCTCTCTCTCTCTCTCTCTCTCTCTCTCTCTCTCTCTCTCTCTCTCTCTCTCTCTAATACTATTTAATGTGTTCTTTCCTGTGTCTTCCTCTCCTCCTTCATTTTCCCACCAGTTTTATTGGAATATAATTCACATAGACAACTGAACGGTTTAATCGTTCAATCACATCAAGAGTAGTTATACAATCACCACCATGTCCATCCTACAGGCTCCCCACTCCCAACCCCATGGTTATATTGCCTTTAAACTGAGTTGTACAATCATGATCAGTTCTGGTGCTCCCTCCCCACTCCCACCTTCATTGTTTACTCCTGAAATCCTCTTTCCCTCCCTATTGCCCATGCCCCACCCCTGCATTCCCTAGAATGCCTTGTATCAGTTATTATCATTATATGTCCACTCCTCCTGTGCTTCACACCTGGGAAGCCCAACAGAAAGTACTGAAAGAAAAACTGCACTAAGGGGGTAAACATAAGATCATATTAGCATAAAGGCAAAAATCCAAATGATATGTACAAGGAGAAGACCCCACCAATATTCAAAAATCTAGAAAAGAAATTTATGGTGTGGGACAACTAAGAGATGCTTGAACTCAGTACAAATTCAGGTCGTACCTAGAGGGAGGACAACTGGCCGGGTACTGAGTTCATCTTGATGCCGCGTAATCAAGATTATAATGGTCTCTGCCTGATAAGAAGGCTGTTTGGGACTCACCCTTGGCTAGAGCTGATCTGCTGGCAGATCGGTCTGATATTCTGCAGATGAGTTTTGGGCTCTCACTGTCTTCCATATCCTTCTCCAAATTGGATGTTCATAATTTTACCTCTAATATTTGTCTCTTCACCATATTTGAATTTTTTAATCATCATCTTTGGATCACAACAGCTGGTATACTTCTATGTGGATTCAGTGGCTCCTTGCATAGATAATTGCTTGTTTGACTACAGGCCTTTAAGACCCCAGACACTATTTCCTATGATAGCGGGGCACCATCTGGTTTCTTTACCACCTTTTGCTTTAGCACCCTTATCTTCAGTGATCATTTCATGATGTTGAGTATCTAGCAGGGCCATGATGTAAAAATTATGCAAACATGGCAAGACTTCTCTCTTTTAACATTTTATTGGAGGCTCATACAACTCTTATCACAATCCATACATCCATCCATTGTGTCAAGCACATTTGTACATGTTACCATCATCATATTCAAAACATTTGCTTTCTGTTTGAGCCCTTGGTATCACTTTTCCCATCCCTCCTTTCTCTCCCCTTCCCCATGAACCCTTGATAATTTATAAATTATTATTATTTTGTCATATCTTACACCATCCAATATCTCCCTTCACCCACTTCTCCGCTGTCTGTCCCCCAGGGAGGAGGTTATATGTAGATCCTTATAATCTGTTCCCCCTTTCTCCATCACCTTCCCTCCACCCTCCCAGTATCACCGCTCTCACCACTGGTCCTGAGGGGTTCATCTCTCCTGGATTCCCTGTGTTTCCAGTTCTATCTGTACCAGTGTACATCCTCTGGTCCAGCCAGATTTGTTAGGTAGAATTGGGATAATGATAGTTGGGGGAAGAAGCACTCAATAACTAGAGGAAAATTGTATATTCCATCATTGCTACCCTGCACCCTGATGGGCTCATCTCCTCCCTGCAGCCCTTCTGCAAGGGAATGTCCAATTTCCCAGATAGGCCTTGGGTCCCCACTCTGCACTCCCCCTCATCACAATGCTATGATTTTTCTTGTTGTTGATGGTCTTTGATGCCTGATACCTGATCCTTCGACACCTTGTGATCTCACAGATGGTGTGCTTCTTCCATGTGGGCTTTGTTGTTTCTTAGCTAAATGGCTGCTTCTTTATCTTCAAGCCTTTAAGACCGCAGATGCTTTATCTTTTGATAGGTAGGCACCATCAGCTTTCTTCACCACTTTTGCTTATGAACCCGCTTTGTCCTCAGTGATCATGTTGGGACAGGCTGGTATGCTTCTTCCATGTGGGCTTTGTTGTTTCTCAGCTAGATGGCTGCTTGTTTATCTTCAGGACTTTAAGTCTTCAGATGCTACATCTTTTGGTAGCTGGGTACCATCGGCTTTCTTCACATTTGTTTGTGCAACCATTGTCTTCAGCGATCGTGCCAGGAAGGTGAGGATCTCAGAGTGCTGAATTTTTAGAACAAAGTGTTCTTGTGGTGAGGTAGTACTTGAGTAGGGGCCCACTGTCCATATGTTTCCTTAATACTAAACCTGTAAATATATGTACATAAATCTATTTCCCCCTGGTACTATATAAAAATATTTACATCTGTGTATGCCTGCATTTAGATCTCTATAACTATCCTTTGCCTCCTAGTTCTTTCCTCTATTTAGTTGCACTTTCCTCTTGTCCCACTGTGATGTTCAGCCTTCATTTGGGCTTTAGGAATTCCTCTTGTTTACATTGCCCTTGATTCAGCCTGGCCAGACCTCTTACACCCTCCTTGCCACTGATTTTGGATCACTTGTTGTTCCCTTGTCCCTGGATTTGTTAAGACCCATTTCCTTTCCCCGGCCTCCCCTTCTCCCATGTCCCCTTGGAACTGTCATCCTGTTGTTCTCTCTTCCAGCCTGTTTATCCTGCCTATCCCTTTCCAGGTAGACATGCTATGTACCATCACAAGACTGAATACAATGAAGCAACAATAGAAAGTAAAACAATAGCTACAACAACAATAAAAAAAACCTATAAAAAGTCCAGGGTCTATTTGTTTTCATCCATCAGTGCTTTCCAGTTGAGTCTGATGGGGCTCCATGCCCTGGCCCCACAACTATCCCTGGGGACTTCATTGCTCTGCTTCCCCCACTGCTCTGCTGCAAGCCCCCAGAGGCTGGCTTCAGCGTAGTGGGTTCAGGGCAGGCACAATTCTTACCGTGTGTGTCTAGTGTTGTTCCCAATGGTTCTATGGGTCAATGAGGAACTCGGTGTCTCGTGGTGGGGCCGGCCCTGTGGTCATCTCTGTGCATTGCTGCTCTGAGCAGAAACATTGTTCTCAGGGCTTGGTGAGAAAGGATGTACTTCACTCTCCCCCCCCCCCTCTTTCCCCCCTCCTTGGCTCCAGTGTGCTTCTCCCTTTGTCTGACAGTTTAGAAGAACTTCCTTTAAATTTTTAGGTGTTTTTTTTTTTTTGAGGCCTTATTCTAGGACATAGAAGACAAGGATGGGTATTAGAAGTTGGTGAAGGGGGAGAAGTGAAAGCCCTCTTTCTCAAATGACTGTGTAGGTACGTAATTATCTCTACTTTTCTAATACTTAGAGGTTGGGGAAGGGTATTATCAATGCTTTCATTTCTTTATGTTGAATTAATAAAATGAAATCCTTTGTTCTCACTCAGTGTTCCTTCTGATGAGTATTGATAAAGCTACTCTTAAAGATTATTTGACTTGTTCACATTAAAGTGCAAGTAACATTCTTTTAGGACTTTCTACATTCTAACTAAACAAGAAAATACAAGAATTTAGACTTTTAATGAAAAATAAACCCTGGAAGTTCTTTGTACTTAACCTATTTTCAGCCTTACTAATCTTTTCCGTTGGCAGTAGGGAGAGAGATGTAAAAGCAACATGTTTCAAAATTCTTACTCTGCCCAATGATTAATGGCAAAGAAAATATTTACTTTTAATTCATTTGGAAGGTAAATTTTGAGTGTTACATTGATCCAAAGCACTAAAACTATTGCACTAGAGGAGCTCAATCCATTTTAATTTTAAATATTTCCAGAATTTTATGCTAAATATTTTAATTAAATATTTGATTTCAGATACTAAAATGAACATTTATTTTTAGTACTTCATTAAATAATAGGGGAAAGGGCCATGTCTATAAATACGTAATGCTTTCAATTTCAAGCAAAGATAGAATTTTCTTTTGAGCTACATTCATTGAAGTTGAATGCTTTAATTTTTGTTATAAATTAAGCTACTATATTATTCACTTAGCTTTTGCTCCTTTATTTTTAGAATGATAAAGATCACTTCAATTAAAATAATATTGATATAATTCAGCAAAAGATTTTCCCATCTAATTGTGTAATTATCAATTACTACAGATATAATACATGGAAAATCAGACATACAACTACTTAGTCTGTTTATTTTGCTTTGTTTTGTTGTTAGCTTTGTGCTATAATTGTGGTCTTTCTGAATAAAATTAAAATCTAAACTCTATTTTTTTAAAAACAAAAAAGCCATCTATAAAATTTAGCAAATAAAGCCAAGAACATCAATTACTTTGGGGTATATGGTTTCCAACTATATGAGGAGTAAAATGTCCTCTCCCAATGACTTGGACTGGTGCTGAGATCTGGTAGACAAATCATGAGCAGAAGCTTAGAAGGTGTTGGCATGTTGGATGTCTTCTGGGTCAGCCATTCTCATGCGAAAAGCAAACTTTAGGTGGCCCGTTAATTCTGAATTTACAATAAGATACATGGGATTAAATCACAACTGTAGAGAGATTGAGTCCAGTCAGTACAGGTGACCTTTAGAAGCATGATTGAGAAAAATGAAGACTTATTGTGCAAGGTTACAAAGATTTTGAGATTGTTCATTATGCAATATTACTAGGACAATAGCTAATGATAGTCTGCTAATTTTACATCAACATAAGGAATAAACCATTACTCACACACAGATACTTTCTCCTTTGATTGCCATCTACTTTCACAACTGTATGGAGGGTGGGAAAGCAGCTTCTGGATTACTCTGGCTTCTGAAGGGGCAGGAGGATCAAATCAGAGTCCATCCATTCCTCCAAGGCAGGCATGAGATATGCCTCCACATTCCAACTTTCTTTCCCAATCTGACACCACCTATCCATCCCAAGGCATTCTCTGCTGTTTTCAAAACTTCATGACATTTGCCACATCCAAGAGCGAATTTCAGTCTCTTTTCTTTCTTTCTTGTATTTTTAATGACATTGGGGGGGGGTGTTCTTTTCTGGTGTGTAATATGACTGTAGAAGGTTTTGTTTGCTATCCAAGAAAGAAAAAGTAGCATTCCAAAACAGCTAGACATGTGAGCCCCTCAAAATGAAAGTTTTAATGGCCATACTCACTCTGAAGCCGATTCATCTTCTTTAACATTGCAAAGCTTCGCATGTTCTGCTTCACTATATAAAAAGTCTGGCGAGTATGTTGCGCCAATGACTTCACAACACAGTTGCCTAGAAAATGAGACTTCTGAAGATGGACTCCTGCTTCGTTTTCTCACCGGTTGTTGTCCACATCCATGAGTGGCCATTGCTCATATTGATAGCATGGTAGCAAAAATTCAAGTTGCGATCACCAAGTAGCTTTCCAGCAAGACAAAGGAAAGGCTTCTCAAAGTTGTAGTTACTTTCGACAAAAATGTCATAGTATTGACAGTTCTTCTTTCCCTGGAAGATGATGACTTTTGTCTTAATTTTCCTGTATGTGATGCCCACTTTGTTGTGACTCAACAGGATGGGGTTGCTTTCACAAAGTTGAACCAGATCCCATGCCAGCTAGGTACTTTCGTGTAACTCTTGAGGTTACACCAAACCTTATAATGGCACACTGGGGTTGGATGTAATCACCTCCAAAGTTCTTCTGCCCAGCTGTTATTTAGTATTCCGTGTTAGCATTCAATCCCTAAGCTTGGCAAATCACCAGAGAAGTTGGATTACATGAAGAAGGAGGTGGCATCAGGATTAGAGGAAGGTTTGTTAACATTCTGTGATATTTAGATGACGCACCCTGCTGAAAGTAAGGACGACTTAAAACACTTGCTGAAGAACAAGGATTGCAGCCTTCAGTCGGGATTACAACTCAGGGTAAAGAAGCAAATGTGAAGGGATCCAAAGCTGAATTGCTGTGGGTAAACCTACTGCACAAAGCCTCTTTGGATTATTAAAAAGCAAGGATGTTATCTAGAGGACTAAGGTTTACCTGACCCAAGCCATGATATTTTCAGTTGTTCATATGCATGGTAAAATTAGACACGGAAGAAGAATTGATGTGTTCGAATTGTGTTGTTGGAGAAGAAAGTATCATGTCATGCAAAAAACTTAAGCAAATCTCTCTTGCAAGTAGTAGAGCCAGAATGCTCCTTAGAGGCAACAATGCCAGGATTTCACCTTACATATTTAGGGAATGTTGTCAGGAGAGACCAGGCCTGGAGAAGGACATCATGCTTGGCAAAGTAGAGAGGCAGAGAAAAAAGCAGAAGGCCCTCAATGTGATGGACTGACACAGTGGCTGCAGCGATGGTCTCAAGCATAGGAACCGTCAGGACAATGGTGTAGGACCAGACAGAATTTCATTCTGTTGTGTTAGCTTTTTTGAGTTGGGACCAAGTTGATGACACCTAACAACAACAACAACAGCTGTTAGTATGGAACCCATGGGATGGAACTCAATATCAAAGGTGGGTACATACTTCTTATCAAATTCACCAATTGGCATTTCACAAATGTCATTTTTCTAGTGCCACGATTACCCACCAGTTACAGCTCAAACTGGACTTTGGGGTCTCCTTGGGCAATGGTGATGTATCTTCCAGAATCATCCCTGGGCCATGTCTGATTGATATAAAGGTGGCAGAAGTGCAATTCTGACTTTATAACTTAATACATGGTAATCTTGATGTCACAACTTCTCTGATCTTGGGTGATTAGCATGGCATGCATCAAATATATTTTTGTGATGGTTGTACAATCTGGTAGGATATATTTAAAGTTGTACTTTGGCTCTTGTACTCTTGTTTCAATTTTCTTCAGTTTTCACTTGAACTTTCACATGAGCAATGAAAGCTTTATTCTCCAGTTAACCCCTGGTCTTGTGCTGACTAATGATACTGAGCTCTCCATCATGTGTTTCTAAAGGTGTAGCCTGTTTGATTCCTGCCTACTCCATCTGAAGAGGTTCAGTGAATAGTCTTCAGAGATCTTTGAAAACATTGTATTTGCAATTATTTGGTCTTACAAAATTATGTTTGTTCTTATAAAATGCTTTTATGTGATCTCTAACTCCATTTTCTATCATCAGGTTCATATTGTCTAACTATTCTGTATGTTTGATCCATATTATTTATTTCAAATTTTCACATTATAGTCACTAGTAATTATCAGTGTATCATAATTTTAACTTTGATAAATTTTAAACTTCAAATGTTGCTAAAACATCTATATTTTCATTTTTAGCAACAGTGGTTGCTGCATAAATTTGAATAATAATCTTTTAACAACCATCCTTTGAATTCTCATGGATAGTATCTTATCACTGACAGCATTACATTTCAGGATATATTTTGAAATATTCTTTTAGATATCCAATGTGATACCATTCCTCTTGAATTTCTCATTACTGCATAATAGATCATATGGTGACTCAATACAAATGGCCAATAGCAGCCCATTTCTTTTCACTAATTACTGGGTTATCAGCCACCATCCATTTTATTTTTGTCAACTTCCAAATTTCTAGGATGGATACTGTATTAGACAGGGTTCTCTAGAGAAACAAGACCAGGACACATGTGATTATATACATTAAAAAGGATAAGTTTATATAACAAGAAGGAATCCAACAGCTAAGGTCCAAGGTTAAGGAGGCAGACAGTAAAGTGGCTGGCAGGACCTACAGAGTCTGCCCAGAGGCAAGATGAGAAGAGTGCCCACAGGTAGAAGACGGGGCAAGGTGGGGCAGCAACAGCAGGAAGAAGAGATGGCAAGGCTTAGCAAAGGCCAGTTGAGCTGCAATATAGGGAATAAGGCAGTAATGGAACCTCAAGGTGTATCGATGCAATGCATGGAACAGGATCCGCCTAGATCCATGGGTTGGTTTGATCCACGGGTAGGCAGAGCAGCTAACTCAGGCAGCAGCATGCTGGTCAGATCACCAGGGTGAAAAAGAAAGAGAGTGGCCTCAAGAAGCCATTTATCTTGGTTGCCCTCCAATCAAGCTGTGACCTGATTAACAGGCTAAATTCTCCCACATGTTCCTATGGGAATCATGTCGGCCACAAAACCCTAACTATCACATATATTTTATACAGTACAAGTTCTGATTTTAATACTGGGTATTTGTTTGCAGCTTGTGATCGGTAGGTTTATTGTGCCAAGATGGTCAATGAACACATGTGGGATTAATTGAAGGGCTGAGAGATAAATGGCTTCATGAGCCTTACCTTTATTGTCTCTTGCTCTTTGATCATCAGACCAGTCTGTGACTGCCTTGCTGGTTCTGTGCCTCAATTTCCAAGCTACACTACCTGTGGGACACCTATTCCATGGACTGTGTCACTGTGGCTTGAGGTTCCTTCAAGACCTGCTTTGCCATGCGACTGAAATATACACTTCTTGAGCTGGGGATTGTCAGACCCTGTCATCTGGCTGACTGTTGGTGACCTGCCTAGCTGTTTGCTGCCTATGCCTAGATAGCCTGAATTGCTCTGCAGAGGACTACCCGATGGCCCCCAAGACTTGAAGGACTGCTAGTATATTAGGTGTCTCATGGAAGAGAGTTGCACTAAGCCATTTGTACTGCTCTATAGATTAATTGTTTAGTTCTTATTTTATCTATCCATCTATAAATATATATATATATAAAATTATTAGTGTCCTGGTTTTGTTTCTCTAGAGAACCCTGTCTAACATAATTGAAACCAGAAGTGGGGTGAAAGCTGGAGTGGCACCACTCACTATTACTCCTAGTGATCCCCTTGCAGCATTTTTGCTTCCTGTCCCAGCAACCCTGTGTTCCTCAGGCCTGGAGGTCCTGGTCCCTAAGGAAAGAACTCTCCCACCTAGAAACACAGCAGGGATTCCACTGAATTGGCAGCTGAGAATGCCCCCTCACCACTTTGGATTTCTCGTGCCTTTGGATCAACAGGTCAGGAAGGGTGTCACTGTACTGAGTGGTGTGATGATCCTGATTACCTAGGAGAAATTGGACTGGTGCTACATAATGGAGGTAAAGAAGAATATACCTGGAATCCAGAAGATTCCATAGGCTGAATCCTACTGCTACTATGCCCTTTGATTAATGTAAATGGTAAGTTACAGCAACCCAATCCTGACAGGACCTATAATGACCCAGACCCCTCAGGATTGAAGGTCTGGTTCACTCCACCAGGCAAAAAACCACAGCCAGCTTTGGTCTTTCCAAGGGCAAAGGTAATACAGAATGGATAGTAGAAGAAGGTAGTTCTACCTATCATTTATGACCATGCGATCAATTGCAAAAGCAATGTTTGTGATTGTCAGTGTATTTTCTTTATATGCGCTTATAGAAAATCTTTCCTTTGTTCATGTATGATACAACAGATACAATTGGACTCTGTGTTTTCATTTATATGTGTGATAGATGTTTGATGTAGTATAAGTGTGCTTTCAGTAATGTCTGTGAATTATATCTGGCTAAAGAATTGTGTACCGGTGCCAAGTTGACAAGGCATGGATTGTGATGGGTGGATTTATTGTGCCAACATGGCCAATGAATACATGTGGGATTAATTGAAGGGCTGAGAGATAAATGGCTCAGTGAGCCTCACCTTTCTTGTCCCTTGCTCTTTGATCATCAGACCAGTGTGTGGCTGCCTTGATTGTTCTGTGCCTCAATTTGTAAGCTAATGAATTCCAAGTAATAGCCGGGCCTCATGGCTCCGGACAGTGGGACACCTAAACCATGGACTGTGCCACTGTGACTTGAGGTTCCTTCAAGACCTGCTTCTCCATTCTACTGGAATATACATCTCTTGATCTGGGGACTGTCAGAACCTGTCACCCTAGCAGCCCCCAAGACTTGAAGGACTACAGTGTATTAGTTGTTTCATGGAAGTGAGTTGCACTGAGCCATTTGTACTGCTTTACAGATTAATTAACTTTATTTCTTATGTTATCTATCTACATAAATATATATATATAATTATTAGTGTCCTGGTTTTGTTTCTCTAGAGAACCCTGTCTAACATATAGCTGTTTCATCTTACTTTGAGTCCCACTACGTGAGTTAATGAAAATCTTAAAAATCTTTCACCATCTACATCATGAAAACTCTATTTTGAGGAAGCAGTGCTTTTGCACTCATAGTCTGACTGCCTTTCGACATGAGAGGCTCATCTTATAATAATGTATCAGACAGATGCCCCAAATCCTTCTTTCTAGTTTGCCTTTGTCTGCAAGTTCCTCTGAACCCCTTTCACCTTGAGTGACCCTGCTGGGATCTGAAACTCCAATAGAATGGCTTCTAGCATGACCGCAATACACAGGCTACCACTGTACAAGTAACTGACAAATGAGTGGTTGTGTGTACCTCATGAGTTTCAGAACAAAATATTTCTATAATTTCCACATCTTACTGATTCCATAATTCCTGTAATTCCTTATTTGATCTGTGGTCCACTTAAAATATGTTTAAATTTCTTTTTTGTAATTTAGCTTTTTATTATGGATTTCAATTGAATCCAATCACTCACTCCTTCCCATCGTGTAAATTCTGACTCATAGCAGCCCTCTAGAGAAGGGTAGAACTGCTACTGTGGGTTTCTGAGTCTGTAACTGTGTGGTAGTAGAAAGTTTCATCTAGCAACTGGGGAGTCTTAACAACGAACCTTATCGTTAGCAGCCCAAAGCATAACACACTGGCACCAGGACTCCTACCAAATTCAATATTGCATCGTATTCAGAGATGGTTTCTGTAAGGTTCTAATTATTTTGAAAATTTATTTATGAATTTCTATGGTATCAATATATGTTAATCATGTAAGCTAAATAAAAATATAGTTTTATACCAATCTTTAGATGGTGTGATTATTTAAACACATCAAATTGTATTTGTTAATTGGATATTTAAGAAACGACATCCCTCTTGTAGTGTGTCTAAATTATTTGTTGATTACCAATCAAAATGTGTTGGGAATGATTCTTTTAATATTGGCATTGTTTCAACCTTTGCTTTTATATATTGGTGCTACATAATTAAATATATACAAATTTAGGCATTTTATCTAATTTTGGTGAATGAACACTTCCACCCTGAAGCAGAAATCTCCATTTAATTGTTAATTTTTAAGTTTTAATTACTACATTTTCCATTATTAATGTCGCCACTACAAATTCTATTGATGGATGTTTACTTGGGATATATATGAGGTATGTCTAAAAGTATTGCTACTAGGTTTCCAGTTCATAAATGCACATATTTATTTTAAACATAATGTGATTCAGCATGTCTGTGCAACCAGTGATTGACTGCAGACAATTTTTCAGTAATACACTTGGCTTGGTCTTACCACGGTAAGTTAAAACTAAGGTCCAATCAAAACAGTGTCTTTGGAGGGAAACTTTTGAACCTGTTAAATTCAAGGCAGAGCGGTCAGCTCAGAAGGTTATGCTGATTGTGTTTGAGACTCTACAGGGGTACTCTTGTTGGGTTCTTAAGGACCCAGAAAGATCTTGGCGTTATTATGATGAAGTTTTTTTTAATGAAATTTTCATTGGTGAAAATATATCAAGTAAAGTGGACAATGTGCACACTCGTTCATCAAAGGTAGCAAGGACTATCAGAATTTGATCAAGTGAAAAAAAAAAGAATTTGATCGAGAAACCGTATTCCATTTACCTTGAAGCTCTCATAGTCTCTTTACACTCCCTTTCTAGTCCCCATAATTAAAGGTTATTTAATAAGAACATGATCTGAGTCCCTTGCGGATGCCCAAACGGCCGTTTGACATTATATAGATTGAAGAACCTATGTATTTGGGGAAAAGTTAGAGAGATAGAAATACAATTTTAGAAGTATATATACTTAGATGGAGAACATGTCAGGGTAGAATAATCTGACATTTTGTTTAATAAATATTTCTATGGTTTTATAGAAATATTTTGGTTCACCATAGTATATTTATGCTGAATCTTTCATTTTTAAGAATTTTCTTAGATTTTTGCCTTAAAAAATGGCTTACACGAGCTTGTAATAAAATTCATCTTTCTGACAAACTTGTTCTATTTATATTTATGACCATTACTAACATATATGCAATTATTCTCCCATTGTAAGGTGCTTTCTCTTTACCTTGATTTTTCTATAAATCATATTTCTGTTTTCTTTATAAATTCCTATGTGTTACTATGTTTTACACTATTTCTATAGTTAATGGTCCTTTTGAAATTTAATGGGTATTTTAATTTGCTAAAGTCGAAAGTAAACCATACTTCAATTTTTCTTCTGAACAATAAAAATCACATTGAATTCATTCACCTTCCTTCAATTTTACCTATGGGTTACTTTTTTTTATTATTTCTAATTCCACCAAATTTTTACTTTTCTTTGTATGTTATTAGTATCTATATGTATAGATAGAGATATAGATAGCGGTAGATAGAGATAGATATATATAAATGATGACATACTTAACTTCTGTTTAAGTTTCATATTTTCATCTAGCATTTCAAATTCTCCTGTTAGCATATTTTTCTTCTTCTTGAAGTAAAAATAAAATCTCTCTGCAGTGGTTTACTGAAAATGTCTATGTTGCTCTTAATTTTGAATGATTATTTTCTTAGATAGATAAGATTTTTTTCCAACCCAAGCAGAAATGCTATTTCCTTTTCCCTTAACGACCTTTTCACTGAGGTTTCTAAGTCCCTGAAGGTTCTTCTTTCATGGAATTTTTCAGTCTCCACTTCACTTCTTGCCTTGCCTGGTCTCCATAAATATGCTTGTCGACATCTGATGTGCTAGCTTTAGTACCTGAGAAGTCGTAAAGGATGGCTTTTTGCTATCCTGTCATTCTAGTTTCAGTTTACTTTTTGGTTTTCTTCTATGTGAATTATCTACAAATCTTGTGAACACTGTTGTGCATTTAAAGAATGTTTGTTTTATATTTCTTAGGACTTTTAGTTAATTATAATTCTGAGCGCTCTCTAATGTTTCATCTTAACTGATCCAACTATTTTTCAATGTCTACCCCTTACCCTCCATATCGTTTGATATGGCAGGTAGGTTACCTGACCGACCAAAACAATGACTCTGCACACAATCTCAAGTCCCTTGCTCCGCTTTAACTTCATTACTTTCGACTATCAATGACACATTCTGGTTTATGCAAATCCCATCTGTTTTGTGCAGCATTATATTTATATACAATTGTGTTGAGTAGGCTCACTTTACATTTATTTTAGCAAACTGTAGCCATTCACCAAAGATCAGCATTCTGACTCCATTTCCGTAATGAATTACCTGTTTCATTTTTCAGGAAGACACAGTCACATCTTCTTCTCTTTCCTCAGATCATCAACACACTTATCATCGAATGTTTGTCTTTTTCATCCACTAACTAAAAAGGAAGATAGGAAAAAATGACAACAAAAGAGGACTTGATCCCTCCCCATTTCACTGTAGAACCTGAGGTTCTGTTGCTGCTCGCCATATTTCCCCCCATGTTACAGGAGATGGACTGAGTGTGTTTCTGTCTAGGAAACATCCCTTCAGCTATTCAACTACTCCTGTATTCATCCCTTCTATCCCACAGCATCAATAGTACTTTCCCCTTTTCCCAGCCATAACTGAACAAGTTACGATAGCTCTAGCCTAATATCATGATCACAATGCCCAGCATCGGAAGTAAAAGCATATGGCGAGAAGTTGAATTGAAATGTGAGCATATCCTACAGCTCCTGGTCTTACTGATCTGTGAGTCACACCAATACTCTGCGATGGAGTCAATTTTGACCCCTAGTGGCCCTACGCGACAGAATTTAACCATCCCTGTGGGTTTCTGATGCTGGAATCTTTAGGGGAGCAGAAAGCTTCATCTTACTTCTAGGAACCAGCTGTCAAGTTTGAAGTTGTAGGTTTGTGTTTAGTAATTTAGAAACGTGATGACGGCTATGTTCAGCACTTCTCAGAGATTAATGTCAGGCTCCAGTCAGGTATTCCGGACTTGGCTCTAGCTTTTTCAATCATGCCGCTTACATTTATATCAGAGAAAGGGCAACAGAAACTGTTACTCAAGAATATTTTAAGGTATAGTGATTAAAATACGTCTTGTTTCTTATGAATAAATAGTGGAGAAATAAAAAATGGTGTTTGCATAGGTCATTCAACAAACTTTGCTTCTAGGTCATAGAAATAAAAAGGCACATTGAAAATACCAATGTGTTGAATAAAAAATAGAAAAGAACAGACATTACATCATGGTATGATGTTAAAAAACGTTTGCTCATGTTTGCTTGACAAAATTCTAATTGAACTAAAACAAAATCCGAGGTCATTCCAAAAATTGTGATTCAAAGATCTTTTCTTATTTTCAGGTAATTTCCTATTTTGCTATATTCTTTCTAGTTATAATAGATTATGCTGTTTATTAGATTATGCAAGAATATAGCATTCACTGCAATGTTGAAAACCTATTAACATTAATATTCTGATCCAACAATAATATGACAATAGATGTTAACTAGTTTTATATATATACATCTTTAAAAAGATATTAAAGTTCTTTACTGTCAACAAAATGAAATAATAATTTTCATGTTTATAAAATAAAGTTTGCTTTCTACTTCTGTCGGGAAGAATAATAATTTATTATCTTACAGAAATCTACATATAACCTCCTCCCTTGGGGATGGACAACAGAAAATTGGGTGAAGGGAGATGTCAGACAGTGTAAAATATGACAAAATAATAATTTATAAAATATCAGGAGGGGCAAGGAAAAAATGGCGACCCAATAGGACTCACCTGTCCAGAGCTCCTTTTGCCAGACCAGAAAATTGGGAGGTAAGGTGAAGGAAATGGAGAGATGGAGTTCTGAAAGTAGAACTAGGGTACCAGGGTCTCTCCTTAACCCCTTGTTGCATGTGATTTCCACTCACAAAGCAAACCAAGAATGCTTTAAAGCACTCTAGATTTGGCGAGCCCATGGGCGCAGCTGTGCCCTTGTCAGGAGCAGCATCTCTCCAGGCTGATGCCCTAAAGGGGACAAAATCCCAGACATGAGGAAAACCCCACGCCATAGCTCTCCATGCCGTTGGCTGCCTTGAGCTCACAACCCGGGGAGTGGCGGTGGTGTGTAGCCATAATTTAAAGTAGAAGAAAAAGGAGATTTTTACCTCAGGTAGATCGCGGTCTGGGATAAAATAGGTAGAAAGTCGGGGGTACATAGAGCAAATTTAGTTCCAGTTGGCTGAGAAGGAAACAACCCCCCTCATAAGCTGGATCTCCCCCTCTGGGGGTAAGCCTGACAGCCCCCAAACCACATCACAAACATAATTTTTTAAGGGTGAAATATATATTATTTCAAACCACAGTCTGGTTGCTCAGCTCCAAGGAGCACATAGGTGGAGGCCCTTAACATAAGGCAGCATAAGAAGAAACCTAGCTCAGGAATGCCAGAACTCAGCTACAGGGCCTGGAGGCTTTTTGCATAACAAAGACCTGCCATAGCAAGTGTCAGCTTCAAACAGCAAGGAGCTAAAGCCCAGATACTGTGGGAGACAATTTCATTTGATTTGATTCTAGCTGGCCAGGGGGATAAAAAAAAATAAGATTCTCTGGTATAGTACTCACCAGCAGACTAGATAGGACAATAAGCCCAGCTTCCCTCTCAGTGATTCTACACATAGCTGGGGAGGCCCTGCCTGCCCTCGGGCACTACACAGGGCATTGGGAACACAGTGCTACATACAGCACAAGGCAGGTACACCAGCAAACTCCAGCATTCACCTGACGCCTGGCCATCAGTGTGATCTTGCCTTTGAAGTAATCCTACACAGCATCTATGGAACCCTACATCAATAGGGTACACCACCCCTCTACCTTGAGGAAGAGTTGGAATTCTTCCAGCCTCGGGCACAGGTGATCAAATCTCATTTATATCCTTACCTACTATTCTATTTCTTCCCCCTCTATTCATTAGTCCTTCTATCTTTCCCACCACAGTCAGTCTCAACGATTCCAGGTTTGTGTTGGATTTTTTTTCTCTCTTCTTTTTCCCTTTCTTCTCTTCTCTTGCACTCTCTCCTATCATATGCCACTACTGGATTTTGGTTACTACCCTCTGCTTAGGGCAAATCAACTAAAATAGCAGGAAAAACTCCAGCATGCCCTCCATGGGAGTACTGTACACCACACAAGGCACCTGGAACAAACATCTACACCTAAGAAACCTCCATCGAACTTCTAAAGCAATCTTGTAAACTCGGGCAATTCTGCCCTGCACCACTGGGTCCCTGCATCAAAAGGGCACATGAACCTGCCATTGTGGGGCAGGGGCTAAACCCCTCTGGCCTCACATTCAAGCAGTCAGGGACTAGCTATCTCTTTATTCTTTATTTCCTCCTACTCTCTCTTCCCTCTTTGTCAGAAAGCCAATATTAGTGAACACAGTGGGGTTTCCCCTTCTTTATCTTTATTCTCTTTTTCTTTACTATTTTTGTCTTTGTTCTCTTCACTTCTCTCCTTCTTTTTCTCTTCTCTATTTTCATTTCTTTGTGTTCTTTCACATTTTCTTTTTCTCCTCTTTTCTAGCTCTTCTCTATTTACTACCACAGCCTCAGCAGATTCAGTTCTCGTTTTTGGTTGTTTTCTTTTCTTTCTATTTTTTTTACTGTTTCCACATTTGTTTACTGTGGGTTTCAGTTTGCTTGGCATTATTTCTCCAGTCTGTGTCTTCCTCTATATCTTTTTCCTCTCCTGTCACTCTCTTTCATGTCACAAGCCACTGGCACCCTCCAGGCCACTCCCCTCTGCCAATGGCAACTCTGAAGGCCCAACTGGGCGAGCTCCCACCCACATTTAGTTTAGCAAGCAACTGGGGTATTCAGGCTGGTCCTCTTCCACACAAAGCATCAGGAGGTTCTCCCCTACAAAAAGTGGGGGCATACCCAGCCTCAATCTTTAGGCCCTACAAGTGACTGGGCGAAGCGCCTGACAACCACTGGTGGGGCTCCATGCTACAGTGGAAACATCCGACCAACAGTTTTTCATATATAACTTGAATAATATTGAGGAATTTTCATTGTATTGCTATCTTCTTGAGTGTCTTAAACAGAAATGCATGTTGGAGGTTGTAGAATGGTTTTTCTGAGTTGATCAATATTATCATGCGGTTCTTATCATTTTTCCTGCCAATGTGTTGAAGGTCTTTCATATGTTGAACCATCCCTGCATCTCTGGTATGAATCCCAGTTGGTCATGGAGAATTATCTATTAAATATGCTTTTATATTCTCTTGGTGACTATTTTAAGGACTTTTGCATCGATGTCCATTAGGGATATTGGTCTATAGTTCTCAATCTTGTGGCATCTTTGTCTGCTTTAGGTATCATAGAAAGAGTTTGGGAGTTTTCATCTCTTTCTATGTTCTGGAAGAATTTATATAGGATTGGTGTCAGTTCTTCCCTGAATGCTTGTTAGAATTGTCCTGTGAAGCCATCTAGCCTGGGGAAATTTTGCTGGTAATCCCTTGATTACCTTGTCTATTTCTTCCATTGCGAAGGGTCTGTTGAGGTTCTTGACATCCATCTGGGATAGTCTAGGGAGGGATTGTGTTTCCAAATATTTGTCCATTTCTTCCAAATTATTGAATTCATTAGAATATAGACCTTCATAGTATTGTGTAATTATGCTTTTGATTTTATAAGGTCAATTTTAATTTCCCCTGTTTCATCCCTCATCCTTACAAATGTCGTTTGTTACTTCCTTTCTTTGGTTAGGTTTGCCAGTGGTCTATCAATTCTGTTAATTCTTTCAAAGAACCAACTTTTAGCGGCTTGGATTTTTCCCATAGTTTTCTTATTTTCCCTCTCTTGTATCGCAGCTCTGATTTTTATTATATCTATCCTCTTGCTATTAGTAGGGTTGTTCTATTGACGCTGCTCTAATTGGTATAAATTTTGTGTCAACATATCATCCACGAGTCTCTCTTTTTTAATGAGTGAGTTTATGGCTATCAGCCTTCCTCTGATAAATGCCTTTGCTGTATCCCACAGGTTTTGGTATGTCATATTTTCGTCCTCATTTGTTTCTAGAAACTTCCTGATTTCATCTCTGATTTGGGTCAATAACCACTCCTTTTTCAAAAGGAAATTGTCTGTTCTATGCGATGGTCTCTTATTTGCCCTCAGTGAGTGTTGATCTTCTGCCCATACTGGATCGGCAAGGTGATTTTGTAGGGCTGGGTTTCTTTTCATGTGTTCTTTGACATTGTCCTTGTCTGGGAACACTCTTACTTCTCCTTCTATCTTAATGGATAATTTGGCTGGGTAAATATTCTTGGGTTTGCGTTGTTTTCCTTTAATTTTTGGAATATGTTACTCCAGTCCCTCCTCTTCTTCATTGTTTCCACTGATAGATCTACACATACTCTTATTGGGGTACCTTTATATGCAACTGTTTGCTTTTCCCTAGCATGATCTCCTTTTCCTCATAGTTGTATAATTTGACAATTATGTGTCTTGGTGACTTCTTTTGATTCAGTATGGCTGGTGTTCCTTCAGCCTCTTGAATGGTTGCCTGCTTTTCATTTATTGAGCTGGGGAAGTTTTCCTCTAAGAATTTCCTTGCTATTTTCGCTATTGAATTCTTTGTTGTGTCTTGTGCTGGTAGTCCAATTATTCTAATATTGTTTCTTTTCATAGAATCCTGCATGGCTCTCAAGTTTTCTTGAGCCTCTCTCATTGTCTTATTTGACTGATTTTCCCATTTGCTGAGGTATGCTTTGTTATCCTCTAAGTCACTGGTGTGGTTCTCTGTCTCTTCAAGTCTATTGGCAAGATCTGTTAATTTGTCACTGGATTTTGTTATTTCATCCCTTAACACTTGTATTTCCCTTGGGTGCCCTAATCTTTATATATAAATACATATGAAAGATTCCAGGTGCTATAAATATTTGATACAAATTATTGATTCCATCATTCATCCTTTGTTAATTTATTAGACTTATTTTTCATTCAAAATATGTATCTGCTTTAAAAATGTTATGTTGAGGATTCTGGACATTGATAAAATTTATCCACCTGACCTTTACTTGGTTGCTACTTGTGGCCAATTTTCATCACATTACATCATTCACTTCTAGTCTGCTTTCAGGGCCCTGATTTGGGGGCTCAGTTTAGGTTCAAATAAGTGTCATACAACAATATCTAGCATTTCTAGAGCAGGAAAAGCCTCACATTAAACTGAATTAGGAAATCTCATTGATTCCCATGGAGAGTTTTCTGGAAAGGAAAGAAGGCACAGAGCTGGGTGGGAAGGAGCAGAAGTTCATACTTCATTCCTTTAGACGTGGACACACCATCTCCTCCTCCATATACACATTACCTTTCAATATCACCACATTTTAAAAAGAATATTTTGTTTTGTTTCTGGTGAATTTTTACACAATATTTGAGGTTACCATTGGTCATCTTCCATACAATGGTTCTGTGATATAAATTTCCTCTGTACGATGTATCAATGTTCTGTTTAATTGCATGCTGGTTGCTCCATTTCCGTGAATGCCTTTGAAAGTAACACACTCTCTGTGGCGTGCCAGTCCAACTAGAATAATTGTAGAAAAGAGACAGAATGCTGATGGAAGACCATGGCAGTAATTGGTTAAGAGAAATCTTGTTTTCTTTATAAATGAATTGTGTGGTCCAGCTAAAAGTCTAAGTTAAGACTCACTAAATCTCCCTAAGCACTTTTTAATCAATGCTAAAATATTTTCAGTTTGGCATAAATAATTCCCAGCCCATGTGATTCTTTCGATAGATCCCTAGATACCTTTAGATTGAAATGGTTTCCTACTACCGAATGCCGAGCAGTACCATGTGGGAAATAACTCACTGAACCTTTCTTGAGAATAAAAAGAGAGTAACAGAGGACATTAGTTTTAATCAATTAGCTGGTGGCCCTCCCAAACCTTGAGGAAATTTGCAAAGAGGAAAACTCTCTTTGGGTCAGGAGTCAGAATATAAAATTGTGCTTGCTTGTTTCCAGTTCATGCCCATATTTCTGTGTAGGAAACAAGTTGGAATAAAGCATCATTTCATATAAAAATGGATTTCAGGCACATAATAAGTATTGGTAGATTTCATAATGTTAAAATTGAATTGATACAAGGAGTAGTCAATTCTTGCTATTTGGGGTAGTTGCTGGGGGTCATCAAATCAGTTATAATTCAGACTGACCCCAGACTGACTAAACTAAACACTGGTTGGACCTCTGCTATCTTCACAATGGTTCCTATGTTTGAGATCCTAAGCCTCTGTGTCAAACCATCTCACTACGTATCTTACTTTTTTGTACTTAGCTTCCAATTTCCCAAGCATACTATCCTTTTTCAGAGGCTGGTCCCTCCCAATAACATGCTCAAAATAATTTTGTGTTTGTTATTTTCTATAAAGTCACCATGAACACTGAATTAGTGAACACTGAGCCATTTTTCCCTAGGGGTAAAACAAAATTAGAATCCTCCATTTCTTTGCTCACACCATTTTCATCAACCCATCAATACACAACTTTATTTTATGTGTTTATATGTTTTTGGGTGTAAAGGCACACTACTATGTGTGGTCAATCCACTAACTTTGATCAACAGTATTCTGACTCATTCCTGAATGTAGATTATCTAACACACAACATTTCTGAATAAGGCACATTACCACATTCTCACATTTTGGAACACTGGATAATAATACTTCTATAATACAGTTGAAAGTCATTTTAAACAGCAAACTGATCAAGAAAAAGGTGGCATCAAATAGATTGTATAAATATCACTTGTTTTCAGGAGAGTTCAAACCAAGAGACAAAATGTTATCACTTCAATCTCTGCACGGAATCAGCAGATATGGCAATTCAGTTTTTCACTACTGTTTGTGTACCCTGGAATAGCTTTGAAAATGCCTTATGTAATGATTTTGTGGTTACAGGTAAATGTTAGTGAAAAGGCAAATTTTAAAATACTGTAAAAATTTCTTAGGAATATTGTATGTGTGTTGTTAGGTTATGCCAGTGTTCTCTCTGTGGTGTGGCAAGTAAGTTGTAAAAGGACAGGCGCTAAAGTTTGTCTGTCTGTTTACTGTGTAGTTTAGGAAGTGCCTTTGGGAGCATGCTGGTTAATAGAAGGCAGGAGAAAATGGTGTTGCTACTTGAGAGCTCCTTATGAAAGTGTGCAGTGCACGTTAGGTTCCTGAAATCACACATCATCTCTGATGACACATGGCTGTTGAAAATTCTTCCAAGCTTGGCAATGCTCTGCAGATCCACAGGACACATGCACAAGCCACTTCAAGCAGCCTTTTATTTAATTTTCTCCCCTCAGTAAAACAGCTATCATTTCTATGACAGGTGTTGTCACCTCTGTCCCTGACAGCTGGAATGAATTCTAAAGTCAACTTTCTGGTTTCAGGTCTCTGTTACTTCTTTACCTTCCTTGTATGGTTCTTATAAGAGAAGGTCTTCCAAAAGATGAAACCATTATCCCTCTGACATATAATCTCATATGAGGAAGGATTTTTGTATTATTCATTGGTGTCTAAGTATTTGTAGGTGCTCAATAAGTATGATTTTCCTTTTTTCCCTTCAGACTATCATTCTTTTTTGGTGTTTGGACAGTATTATGCATCTAAGTTTTGATGTGCCCTTCCCCATTGAGTTCATTCTTGACTGCCTCTCTGGCATGATGCATGCATTGCCTACGGTGATGGGTCATCAAACTCTAGAGGTCATCCTGCTCATTCCCATGCATGTGCTCTATGGAGGATTGCGATCCTAAATGAGGTTTAACAGTAACTTAATTTTAAAAGTATCCCTTTCTGTCTTGAAAACTCACAGGAGCAATTCTACTTTTCCTACAGTGTCACTATGATTGAACATCAATTTGATGACATTGAGTAACCCTTACACATTTCCTAAAAATAAATTTCCATGATAAAACTAACCAGAAAACAAAATGGACTCTTACAACTGGGAGTACCTTAGCCATTACTTAGTTCAATTTTTTTCAAATAAAACCAGTTAAAAATAGCAATTAAAAATAGACCCAAGTCTGACAACTACTAATAACTATCCACTAGATAATTGCTGTTTCATAGATTTCAGAAATAGAAAAGCACATCATTATATTTTTATATCAATTGCAAAATATTTATCATTTTAAATGTTCAAAGATGTTTTTAAAATTAAGTCTAGGAAAGTCAAAAAGGGTAAAGGATTTATATTATGTGTCTGTGGTATTTTATAAGAACATAAGAGTTGAGTTCAGAGACATTTCGCAAAGAACTGTAAATTCCTGACATTATAGGTCTGGTTTCCAAGGACTCCAGATAAGTCCTCTCTCACTGGGAAGGCTAATGATTATTAACTCTCTGTGATTCATGTAACCTGAAGATCTAAATTGACTACTTTTCAAAATTGTACCTTAATTTCTTAGTTTCGTGAGAATTTGATTCAGTTAAATAACACTGCATTTATCTAGTGGCAGGAACAAGTCAGCAAAGTAAATAGCAATTAAATGTTTAATTTAACTGCGTGCTATATTTTACTTACTGTATGTTCTAAGAGGACATATGATGAACAAGGAAAAAGTGTCTCAGGAAACTGAGACTCTAATGGCATAGAAAAGAACACCTGGAATGAAAAATAATATAACATAGACCAGCAAACAGGGACTCATGCCAGACGCCATGACCATGTCGGGGATCAGGTAGGTCTGGTTGGAGCATACGCTGACATGGGCCAAAGAGAACAAGTCATGGAAGTCCAGTCCAGGGCCAGTCAGGAAGGCAAGCACCTCACTGCTCACATTCTGTTGTATTCTGTTGTCAAGAACTCCATATGCCAGGTGGTCATACCTAGCTCTCAGAGGAGAGGGAGGCATCCAGTCTCTCACAGGTAGAGCGTGTGCTTGGTTAAAACTCAGATTAGTTCACATTAAATTTTATCTAATGCTTCTTGTTGGTTTGTTGTTCTTGATTCTGTGCTTCCGTTGAGATGACTGTATAATATGATTGATATCTTTGAGGAAAATATTTTGCCTATCTGAAATAAGCTCAAGGTGATAACCATGTTACTACCTACACATATCTGGATTAAATTGGCTTTTTATTCATTTTAAAGTTGTATGTCTAGGTTAAATCATTTTAATTACATACATGCAGATACAGAGAGAGATTGGAATATACATATAAGTGAGTGATGTTTTTCTTCTTCTCATTGACTGCAGGAAATTTATTTCTAACCTCTTTTAGACCAAAGCTTCTTAAACCATGAGTTGTGGTCAAATACCTACCTCTGAGGTCACATAAGTGAATGTAGGGGAATGTGAAAAAATTGGCACCACTATAAAGTACCTAAAATCTCAGCAAACACAGTTTAATTCAAAATGAAATATGTAATGATTCTGAAGTGTTTCTGGAACTGCTTGCCCATGCTGCAAATTTCTTGGCTAAAAAGTTATTGTGAACAGAGCAGGTTTCATAAGCCCAGTTCTAGAATATATTTCTTTAGCTTTAAAACTCTCCAAATTTGCAAGGCTTCCCTATTTTTGTTTTACTTGGAAAGTCCAGGAAACTCTTTTTTTTTACGTGTAATCAGGATTGATGAGGATTAGGAAAAGACGTGCTAAGAGATCTCACCAGAGTTCAAGGGCCTCTAATTACACTGAAGACAAACTGTAGTCCTTGAGTTTAAAGTTATTTAAGCCACATTATACAAATGAATAAAAGAATAATTAATACAAAACTTTTTTGATGCTCTAAATTCTCAGAAATGTCAAATTTTCCAAAGTAATGCTTGGTCTGGCTTCTTTATAGCTTTCGTGTTTTTGTTCTTATTTTTAGATTTTATATCTTTGTTATGCTTTTTTAATAGTATACCTTTCAGAGTCAGAGAAAGGAAACATACTTAATAATATATATGCATACATACACACATTTTCTGTAACACAAAAGTGAAAGTTCATAATTTTTAATTATAATAAGTATTCATTAACTCATTTTTAAGACCAGTAGATTACTTAATGACAAGGTCAGCAGTTAGCAACCACCAGCACTCTCCAGGGAGAAAAAAGAGGCTTTCTTCTCTTGTAAAGAGTTACAGACTGAGAAGCACACAGGGATAGTTCTATCCTGTCCTATAGAGTGAAAAAGAGCCAGGAATTATGTGCAGGGGGATTTACTGGTATGTTTTCATCACAACAATGAATCTGCTCATTCCTCTAGAGGACCAAAGGTTGTCTAAGGAAAATTTCAGTGCAATCCTTATTTTATCCACCACAGAGCGCTGATCTTACCCCCTCAATCTTATTTTTATTCCCCAAACTCAACGTTTAAAAGGAATATGATCTGAGATCCTCGAGGATGGCAGAAATGCACTTTAATGCGGCATCAAGAGAAAAGCACAGAGTTCTTTAGGGAAGGGTGGAGAGGCATCAGCATCACATATAGGAATAGGTAGACATAGATGGAGGACAACATCCAGAAACAATGGCTTCACGTTTTGATATTTTTATTTAATGTTTTCCATGATGTTGTAGCAATACTTGCCTCATTTTATGGATTTTTTTCTACCTCACTTACTGGTGATGGTTAATTTTATGGCCACTAGGCTAGGCTTCCAAACCCATTATCTTTTTTGTCAGATAGTAGATTGATTGTTGTGTTAGTCTATGTATATCAGAGAAAAAAATCCACAGAAAGTCATATGTATATGAGAGAGTTTTATATAAAGGGTAAGTGCACATCAAGAAAACATCCCAACTCAGTGTTAGTCCATATATCCAACACCAATCCACAAATCCTCCAAAACACACACTACGATGCCAACTGCATGAGGAAAGCCGAGTCAATGAACATGTAAGCATTTCAGTGCTGGCAGGTGTCTCCACATGGCTGCTCCAGCACTCAGGGCTGCATTGGGGAGGTCCATGTGATTCTCCTCAGGGATGTCTTGCAGGAAGTGAGCCTTGCCAGCTGAAGCAGGAAACTGGCTAAGGCAGCTGCACCCTGGTCCAACCATCACAAAGCAAGAGACCCGAGAACTAGAAAGGCGTGGCTCATCGAGCCATTTATCCCTCTGCCCTTCAATTAACCCCACTTTATCAGTTGTTATTATAAAGTAATTATATGTCGATGAATCAGTTAGCCTCAAATAAAGCCTCAAATAAACCATCTATAATGTAGGGCCTTAATCAATCAGTTAGAGCACTTCTACATTATATATTATGCAAAAAATCAAACTCACTGCCATTGAGTCGTTGACGACCCATTTGCCTATAGGACAGATAGAAGTGCACCTGTGTTTCCAAGACTGGAGCTCTTTACAGGAATAGAAACCCATCTTTCTCCCTCGCAGCAGCTGGTGGTTTCAATGTGCCGATCTAAGGTGAGCAGTTCGAAGCATAACCAGTGCATCAGCAGGGCCCCGCTATACTATGCACATTTTGAAAATGTTGATATATTTATATGACTATGGAATGAAAAGATAGCCATCAGTTATTGCTGCATGAAACATAAAGCTACAAAAGGATATTTGTAATATGATCCTATTTTGGGTAAAAGTATACATAGAAGAAAGTATAAAATAAATGCAATATTACTGACAAGGGCTACATCTGGCAATAGAATCAAAAGTATTTTTTATTTTTTGGTAGAATAAATGTCCTTGTATTAAATATATATTTGGACAGGTATTGTTTTGTAATTTAGAAAAATCTCCTATAAGACAAGCTTAATTAAAAGAATATACTTGCTAAACATTACATTTCTTTAATTGAAAATGTTTTTCTTTGAGTCATTTAGAAATAATTTGATGTAATCTAGAAATAAAATTCAATAATTCCAGTAAAGACAACTAAAATACTTGAGATTCTCCTTTTTCAATTTGTCTTATATATTCTTAAACATTATACACTAATGTGGCATTCCAATTCTCTTTTCCTTTTCTGATTTCCAAACACCTTATTGTCCCAGTAACTTTTAACTAAATACTCTTAAATCAATTTGGGAAACAAATAGAAGGCCTGCTTCATTAGATTCATACAGACTCAGAAGGGAATTTATGTTTTTAGTAGTTGTGAAATTTATACCGTTGGCAAAAAAAATAAAGCCAAGGATTCAAGAGGAAAAATGGGTGTGGTGAGCACAGGCGGAAGCAGAAACACTTCTGAAATGGCATTCTCTCTAACTTTCTTTCCTCTCACCCTGCCAAAAATTGTAACTTAGAAAGGACCACACCCACATCAAAGAAGTGGGTCCTCTCCATTTATTTACTTTATAAGGGTCCCTGAAGACTTAACTTAGACATAAGTAGAGGATGGCGGAACTTGACTTCCATTGTTATCAGTTACATCTGCATTGAATACATTTATCATGTTACAAGTATGAAATAAAATTTGGGAAGCATATGAAATATAAATGAGTATGAAGAAATTTAGTGAGATTTTGGGCTGAACAGAAACTACCTAACTTGGAATTGTCGCAGGGATTTGGGTAGTAGCACCGGTGGAGAGGTCCAGAGGAATGGCATGTTCACACTGAGCTTTCTTTCAGAGCATCTCTATAACCGGCAGAAATATCTTTTCAGAATAAGATAGCCTGCACCAAACGGTGTCATACATCTGTCACTACATCACCCTGCAAGAAAAATCACTCAGAGGCAGCACAAGGACCAAGTTCCTTTTTATACCGATGATTTCATCAGGTCAAACCTGGAGGTAATGGTGTATTAAAGTACACTGCTATCTTTTAAACATGAGAAAATACTGAATCTATGATGCTGAAATTTTTGAAGGTGTGCATTCTGTTATGTAGTCGTATTTTTAAAAACGTATAATGAAATGAGTGGAAGTTTACAGAGTGGATTGTCAGTTTACAGTCAACAATTCATATACATTAGAACTCATCCATTGCAATTCCCTCTTTCCTGTTTCCAGTTATCCTCCTTTCTTAGCTCTCTGAAAATTTTCCTTGTGTAATTTTTTTTATCTTAAATGATTTTAACACAGGGATAAGATCATTTTTCAGACTGGCAGGTAATGAAGAGCTATATAGTCTTTGGGGTTTCCCCAGTTTCAATCTGACCAGTAAGCCCATGTCTTATAATTTGAGGTTCAGCATTTGTCGCCCACTCTCTCCATGACTTTTTAATATGGTCCTTTTCAGAGCAGTCAGTCAAGGGTCTGAGCTCGATGTTTACGTGATTCAATAGTCCACTGCACTAGTTGTTTCCATTTATTTTTAGATTTTCATCAGTCTGCCTTCTTCCAGAGAAGAAAATACCAATAGTTACACATTAAATGGTCCTTCAAGAGCTTTTAAGACCCCATTAGTTACTCACAAAAGTAGGTGTAGACCATTATCTTTGTGGACTATGTTATGCTAATTAACCTTGAAGTCTCCCAAACTATAGTCCTAAAATCTCAAACCTAGTGACTCCTTCGCTCAAACATACAGTTAACAGCACAAGTCCCACCCACTGTTAACTGCATGTTTGATGGTTAAAACTCATGAGCTACTTAGCTACTGTTGGTTGGTTGGTCAGTTTGGGGTGCTTTACATGCGGTAATGGGGCACTCTAAAGAGTAAATAAATATATAATAAAACATCATGTTCTGTAGTAATTATTCTAAAATTGTTTTTCAGCTTTTATTTATAAAATTATAGGTAGTAATGTTGATAATTTTCTGCATTCTATTGACCATTTCCAGCCCAGATTGACACTGAAACTTTGAAAATAATCTGCAAATAAAATGAAGCTCATAATTGATTGTGTCACATGTTTATAATGTAAATATACGATCCCCATGGAAGCCTTGACCCAATTGACAAAAGCTTTTCTGCTCCCAATTCAAGTGAATGCACATAAACTGATGGTAGCAGTTTCAAAAAGATAAAAATTCAGAGAAACATGCAAGATGACAGTAAAATCATAAATTTTAAAATTTCAAAAATAGTCCATTAAGCATTGAAACCAGGTGAGTAAAACAAGGATACAAACAAAAAACAAAGCATGTTAAAACGTATTCTAACAAAGTGACATGATATCCCATATTGCTATTGTTATTGTTGCTGTTCAATGCCATCAAGTCGGTGAGGACTGAGGTACCAAAGAAGGAAGGACTGTACAACAGAAGAAAACATGGTTGGTTCTGCCCCATCCTCCCAATTGTTATCATGTTGGAGCCCATTATGGCAGCCACTGGGTCAATCCATTTCATTGAGGGTTGTGACAATTGGGTTTCACATCAACTTGATTAGGCCCGTATTCTCAATGATTTGAAAATTAAGGACTAGTAATCACCTACCATGTTACATAACGCAATGTAATCAACACCACACTGAGAAATGCTGTTTGCAGTCAACCAGCTGCCTTAATGCAATTGAAAGAATATTACCTTAGGAGTGTGGCCTACTTCCTATACAGGGACACAAAGGAGAAAGCTTGCATTTCTGTATGCTGGGTCTGGATTCTGCATCTGATTCATTGACCTCTGGTTCTTTGGACCTAAACCAATGGTCTACCATAGTGCTTACAATCCTGGGAGCCATCAATAGCTTGATATCTGATCTGTTGCCCTTGGGTTTGTTTGCCTTTCTGGTCACAGACCTCAATTCATTTGTTTCTGCAGTGGGCATTTTCCTCGTTGTCCTTCTATAGGCAATAGGCTGCATTCCCAAGGAAACTTGCTTTCAATTGCATCAAATCTGTTACCTGGTTAAGGGTTGCCTTCAACCCTAATATTCTTACAAGTGATTGCTCACCACAGATCCCTTTATGGGTTTGATTACGTCATGTTATATAATATTATAGTGGATTACTAGACCTTAATTGCCAAATCACTGACCCAGTCAATTGGCCCATGATCTTCCTGCCAATCTTTATTTCATCAACCCTTGAGGCCACTAGAGTCAGGAGAAGACTCTTATTTAACACCTGACATGGAACCTGTCTGGAAACAGACTGGCCAGCTTCTGCAACTGTGGGAACCACTGCCTTGAAATAAATGTCTTTCTCTGTATCCATCGGTGTGTATAAGTGTCACTAAATTTGCTTCTCTAGAGAACTACCTTAACTTCAAGTTCTTCCACTTTGGGGCTGACCCTCTACTTTCCTCAGCACAATGTCCTTCTCCAGGAGCTGGTCTCCCCGATGACATCTCCACAGTGAGGGACACAAGTCTCCTTCTCTTGTTTCTGAAGAGTGTTCTTACTACACTTTCTCCAAGACAGCTAATCACGTTCGCCTGGAGTCTGCGATGCTTTCAATATTCTTTGCTCAGACCATAGTTCAAATCGATCAATCCTTTGATCTTCCTTATTCATTTTCACACCTATATGAGAACTTTAAAATGCCATGACTTAGATCAGGGACACTTTAGTTCACCAAGTGACATTTTTGTTCTTTAATATTTTAAAGAGATCTTATGCAGCAGGCCCATATACTCAATAATATTTTACTTAAACCACCAAGAATAGCTATATCCATATGTTTATAAAAATAACTGACATTTTTGAAAGATGATGAAGTGATTGAAAATTCTGAGAGTCAGGGACCACAGAAGTTGCTTACAAAAGACATAAATGAGCAAGAAAAGTCTACCAACAAAAAAATAAGTCTACAAAACAAACTGTTTAAACTTAAATCCAGAAACTCTACTAACATTTCAAAATGATCTAAAAGTACTTAAGAATATATTTGAAAGAATTAATAATGCATAAAAATCCAATTGCTGCGATAGAGTCCAGCTCGTATTGACCCCAGATTTTCAGAATAAAACTGTTTTCCAAAGAGTTTTCATGACTGTGATTTTTGGAAGTGGTGGGCCTTTCTTCAGGGTACCTCAGAGGAGATTCAAACTTTCTATCTTTCTGTCACCCATCAATTGGTTGCTTAATTATTTGTATCACTCAAGATATCTTAGAAAAGCAGTAGAATTTGAAAAATACCCCAAAGAGACTCATAGAAACCCCACATGACAGGTAAGAACCATCTTTGTAATTCCTGAGATTGTAATTCTCTAAAGGAGTGGGAAGCCTCGTCTTTCTCTTGTGAAGTGGCTGGTGGTCTTGAACTGCTGACCTGGCAGTGAGTAACCATTGTACCACCTGGGCTTCATTAGAAAATTTATATCAGAATTTAAAAAAATAAAAGAGTGCTAAGAGATAAAATAAAAAGCAAAAGGAAACTCATTTCTGAAAGGAAAACAAAGGAGAAATTAGGCAATATAACATCATAAGAAAACCAGAAGATGAAGAATATTGAACAGAAATAAATAGATTATAGTGATTTAATTTAAATGATAGCTATGTGTGTACACAGCAATCAGAGGACATCTCACAAAGAAGGAAATCACAGCAGCAGAGTAAAAAATATACTGAAAGTTATAATTCAAGGAAACTTTCCTGAAATGAAAGTCATATATTTGTGCAGTAGGGATCTGGAAACACAGGGAATCTGGGATGGATGAACCCCTCAGGACCAGCGGTGAGAGTGGCGACACTGGGAGGGAAGGGGGTGTAGAAAGGGAGAACCGATCTCGGGGATCTATGTGTATCCTCCTCTCTGGGGGATGAACAATGGGAAGGTGGGTGAGGGGAGATGCCGGGCAGTGTAAGATAAGATAAAATAATAATTTATAAACTATTAAGAGTTCATGTGGGGGAGCAGGTGGGGTGGAAAATGAGCTGATTCCAGGAACCAAAGTGGAAGGTGAATTTTGAGAATGACAAGGGCAGTGAATGTATAAGGGTGCTTTACTCTATTGATGTATGTATTGATTGTGATAAGAGTTGTATGCACCCCAGTAAAATGATTTATATTAATAAAAAAGTATAGCCAATGTCTCCAGAAAATGCTAGCCAGAATTGAGACATTTTTAGTAGTATTATTAGATTTGGTAGAAATAACTGCAAAAAAATATCACCTGGGCATTCAGGATAGAAAGAACAAGGAAAGCATCCAATTTGCTACAATAAAATAACAATTAATATTTATTGGGAAAGGAAATGGAGAAATACACAGTGCTTTGAAAAGTTCGTAGGAGAATCGCGTGATCTTTTACTTCCATTTCCCATTAACTACTTGAAGACCCCTCATGTATTTCAGAGCATTAAGGGGGTAATGTTTTCAAGATGAAGGAAAGGGAAAGCAAAGGGTTACTAGATAATTCTAAGCACAGTTATATGCACCGCTCTGTAAGGCAATGTAGGATGACACCAATGGTTTGTGCTCAACAACTGAGAGCACAGTAGTCACTTAAACCCACCCAGTGGCATGACACAGAAAGGGCCTGGTGATGACGTACTTCCAAAATATCAGCCACTGAAAGCCCTACAGTTTACAATCTCCTCAACGCACACACACACACACACACACACACACATGCACACACACATGCACACACACACTCACACACACACACACTCACACACGCACACACACACTATGTTGTTGGGTTTGAATCCGTTTAACAGCTCATGATTTTTAAGGACATAGAAAAAGGCAATATCTAGAAGAAAAATGGAAACGTCCTAAATACAATGCAAATGTCCTAAATAAATGTTGAGAAAGCATATTTTAATCTAAGAATAGCCTAGGTATTTATGAGAATCACATTTATATCATTTACCTCTAGCATAAATTAACAGGAAACCTGCCCTAAGCACTAGATCCCCTGTCCAGGGAACAGGGTTTCTGTCCAAAGCTAAGAATGCCTGCTCGCTTAGCCTGGGTCCACGTCACACAGAGATGGCCTCAGCTGTTTCCTTGAAGACTCTGGTCCAGGACTGACAGGAGGCTGATGGACGATAGCTGGACTAGCCGAGAGTCAAGAGGTGTGCCACTCCAATGCCGTAAGCGTAAACATTAAGTACTTACTGTGAACTTATTATTTAAGAGTGAGTATTAATTTCCATTCATTGTGTGCTATCTAGCTCCCATGGATGATGCACTGGAAGTGTCCTGGGTCCAATCGGATGGATTTGATGTTTATGAACAACCTATGAATGCATCGTAGATGTGGTTTATGTACACCAAGCCCCTGCGAGATGACCTGATGGCAACTAACAACAACAAAGCAAACATTTTGTGCCTAGTAAATTCTAAAACAACCACAAATATTACCCTAAAATGGAAGGTCAGTGGAGGAGAAGAGCGCCCTCGACGGGATGGATTGGCACAGTGGCTGCAGCAGTGGGCTCATCCGTGGGAACAGTTGTGAGGAGGGTGCAGGACCAGGCGGTGTTTCCTTCTGTGTGCACCCATTGCTATGGATCTGAACCAACTCAATGGCACCTGACAACAACAACATCCTTTTACTCTTTTAAGATCAAACTCATTTCTACTTTGAATTTTTTGTTGAAACCATCTGTTTTCAATCATTGAAGCCTTTTTGAGTGTAAACAAAATCATTTTTGAAGTCACACCCACTGGATCTTCAGGACTGGGATTGATGGTCTGAGAAGCACTTCTTTAGAATCATTCAGTTATATAGCGCCCTATTAGATGGGATCATGCACTACAAGTCGGATCGCAGATTCACATTAAACCCCAGAGGAGGAAAATATTGTTAGGTACATTTCCCATGATTTTGAAGGAGTTGAAGTTTCCATTACTACTTGAGATGAAACAAGAAACAAAGTTAATTTATGCTATAGGTAAAATAACTTTATAAAATTATGTACATACACATATGTACATCACATACAAGTACACCCATATATATGGGGACTTTTAAAAGTTTATGTAAAAATGGAGTTAAATATAGGAATTTATTGTACTATGTTCCCAGATAGCATGTTAAATATTTAAATTATATAGTTTCCAACAGGCAACTAGCAGCAACAACTGTGGTTTAACAAAGGTAGAAATCATTGTTAGCATTTTATAGATCAGAAACCCCACACATAATTTGCATTTTTGCTAAGCTAGAAAATTAGAAGAAATATAAAGTTCAACTGAAATTTGTCACAGCCTCTTAAGGGTTAACCACACATGTGGAGAAATTATGCCTTCCCTGTGCTAGTAAATGCCAGTTTAATTATTTACTAAGATACACAGAGAATCATACAATTTAATAAATTTACAAATAAATGAAAATCATTCATACTTAGCAAATATCTCCCAGATATCCTTTCTATGTCATCTGCTGTCATCTTAATCTGTTTCTCAGTGTCCATTACAGTTCTAAAATGACAAGAAAGGTGAAGTCACCACCATTTAAGTTCCAGAATATTAGCTTGTACAAATCCTGGAAAGATATGCATTGCACAACAAACATAACTTTTCATTTTTCTTCTTTAGTGATACAGGGGTTAAGATTTTGTTTTGAGGCTTACTACTTTAGCTTCTTTGTTGTAATAATTGTTGTCTAAATACAAACTTCAGAGACAAATATTCTGTTGTTAGCAGGTAGCACTTATTTCTAAGTCCACTTTACTTTTTATTAATATCCTCTTTTTCCTCACTTAAATGGCTTTTGGTGAGTCACGAGATTTTTTTCATGATCTGAAGTTACATTTCTCATGTTGATAGACAAAATACAAGGTCATTGGATATAAGAAAAAAATCAAATTGAGGGTTAAGAAATGCATGCTGCTTTCTGGGGAATACCCTTATAGTTTATACCAGGAAAACATTTCATATGTTACCAAAATTGGAGATATAGTCTTTTTTAACATTTTATTATCAGCTCTTATAGCTAGTATTACTATCCATGGTTCCAATAGATGAAGCATAATTGTACATGCTGTCATCGTCATTTTCAATGCATTTCCTTTTTGTTGAAGTCTTTGCTATCGAAAGTGGCCCTCACTTCGAGGCTGAAGGTGAAGTAGCCTCCAGGATAACTCCACAATAAGAAGCACACCAAAAGGCAGAGCCAAGGACGTTCAAGCCTTACGGTTACGCTTGCTTCTTCTATGGAGTGAGACAGAATCGCACAGGCAGTTACACTGAAACATGCCCATAAAGCTTAACCCCTGCATTCCAGGAGCTGAGAACTGAAGCCAAGAAAGTGAAAGACTGATCTGAACCATTGGAGCAGAACGGAGGCTCAGGGTGGGGAGGTGGGCTAATTATAGTGGGGTTTTATTTTGCACTACTTTATTCCACTTCCTATATTTCTATTTTTGCACTTTAAAAGTCCTAGTTAAATATTATCTCTTTAGTGAACACTAAAATGAAGCAAGGATTTTGATCAGAATATTCACATTTTGATACATTTCCAGACAGTAGTTATACTTCAGTGAAGTCAAATCTATGTTTGGAAAAAAATACTTTTTGGAATATCTAAATTTTATTATGGAAAACAGAGGTCTATTTTTTATCATGGGATTAATTATAAAATAATACCTCTGTTCTGCATTTGGTGTATCTCATATCAGTTGAGATGAATAATAAATGTGTAAATATTTAAAACATTAGTTGGCAATAATGCTAATTTTTTCATTTTATTTTCACTTATTATTGTCCTATAATCTGCATTATATATGGGGTAAGCCCTTATTTTATATCATCGCCTGGAGCACTCAGGTCGGAACTCTGTGCATAATTCATAAAATGTCATTATAAGCAGTGCAACAGGGAAATCCAGGCCTTATGATGTTCCTTTTGAAATTCTGTCAGACACAGAATACTCATTTTTCTGATACATTTAGAATAAAGATAATATCTCATGTGTTAAAAAATGTGTTCCTTATGTCTTAGTCAAAAATTTATTCTAATTCATTGAGACCAGTCTTCATTCTCAGTCCTTCGTGAAGTTTCCTGAACCAAGGATTCCTTTCATATGTGAAAAGTGATGTAACTTGAAATAGTCTTATATATGTTTTAAGAGAGAGATTGATACAGCCTTTAACTCTGAAAGCATATTCCTTCCAAACCTTGGAAGTCTGTGTCTGCTACATGGTAATTACCAAGTGCCATCTCCATATTTGCAATGTTTGAGCTATTGGAGCCACTGTGTCGATCCATCTCGTTGAGTATCTTCATCGTCTTCACAGACCCTCCGCTATACAAGCCTGAAGTCTTTCTTCAAGGACTCCTGGGACATGTCCAAAATATCTGAACTGAATCTCATGATACGTGCTTCTAAGGAACATGATGCCTCTGCCTCTTCCCAGATTGGTTTGTTCTTCTGCTATCCCACAAGGCATTTCACCACTGGACTCTTACTAACCCTTATTTACATGTACTTAAGCTTACGGCTTATGTTAATAAATATGAATGCTAAAATAGGTGGTAGAAATTATGAGCACATACGTAGTGGATATGGTTGCAAAAGTAAAATCATTCTTTATAGAAACTAGAAAAACGTAAGTATAGAAAGTTTTATTTGTTCAGTATATATATTTAATTTATCATCTCATCATTCTAATTCCTAGCTCCTTCATACATGTATAAAAACATAAACTTTATTTAAATTATTTTCATAGCTTTTAGGTACAAATGAACATTGACTACATAAATGTCAAACATTTTTGAAAGCAAGGATAATTTTACAACAGTAATAATAACTTTGTACCAAGCAAACAATGGCTACAGATATAAAATTCTTATATTTAATTAGACATGTTAGATTAAGATATATCTAATTAATTTAATTAGCTATAGATTTAGATATTGAATTAATTCTGAAAATAAACATTATCTTTAGATAGATGTTAACTTATTGTTTAATAATAAAGACTTAGTAAAGAAGTAGAACAAAGTGAAAATCGTGTTTTTAAGTACTTTTCCAGTAAGTAAGAGATTTCACTTATTAAGAGCTTGGAGAATCATAGGCAACTTTATCAAAAGAAAATCAACACCAACAGATTAATAAGAATTAGAATAGTTTCCCCTGATGGCTTTTATAATTAATGTTTCTAGCCTAGCTGTTGTACGTTTCATCAAAGTCTGCTAGTTAAATACACTGTCTTGCCAAAATGGCTCTTGGTGAGCTGTGCCCACCATTGAGTACAGAGCTGCAGTCATTACAAGATTTAAATATGCTCATATGCTCATCCCCAACGGCTTCAAGCATTTTTATTTTGGACAAATCCACACATCATCAATATCCTCCACAATCAATATCTGTGTTGGATATCTCAGATGTAATAGAGGTTCTTGGAACAGGGAAATTGTTAGTTTTCCACACTAATTGTGTGAGGCTTGGTTGTCTAGAGAAACAGAAGCAGTGACACTCGTGTACAAGAAAGAATTTTATTTCAAGAAGCAACTTTATATCAAGAAGGATCCCAAGTTCCATTCAACTTAAAACCATCGGTCCAGTGCTGGGTGGGCTCTCTCCAAACTCACCTAGCTGGAGGCAGATGATGCCCAAAGGTGCAGAGAGAAGCAGGGTGACCACAGGCTGCTGGAGGAAGAGTCATGTTGATGATCCAAGGTCTGTGAAAATATGCCTGTCTGTTGACAGCTCTCAGGAATGGGCAGCCCACATGGGGCTAACTTGGAGGCTGGCAGAGTTCCAGCAAAAAAGGAATAGGAAGGGCAGAGAGGGATGTTCCCAGTTTCTCCCTTATAAGGAGATCACCTCTCCCCCACAAGGAGGCATCACCAGGTCTTGATGTAGTTGACAGGTTACACTCCATCCCTAAACTTTCATACAAATTCAAGTTGATATAAAATCATCCAACTACCACTCTAGTAATGGAGATTATTCCTAACAAGATCTGGGGGTATGTTGTTGTCATTTAGGTTCATTCCAGAACAAGTCACTCTATTCAAGACCAAGAGACAATTTTGAGAACAGAAGAACAGAATACTGCATGGTTTAAGATGTGCTTCTGGGTTGTATCCTCTCACCATACTTATTCAATCTGTATGCTGAGCAAACAGAGAAACGGGAGTATATGAAGATGAATATGGCATCAGGATTGGAGGGAATCATTTTTTTTTTGAGTTGGAGGAAATCTTACTGATAACCTGAAATAGGCAAACGATCCCACCTTGCTTGCTGAAAGCCAATGACACAAGCTTGCTTGCTATAAGTGAGGTGGACTTGAAGCACTGGCTGACGAAGATCAAGGATTACAGCCTTCAGTGTGGCTTACGACTCGATGTCAGGAAGACTAAAATCCTGACAACTGGACCAATAGATTACATCATGATAGGTGGAGAACAGGTTGAAATAGTCTGCTTGTATCTACAATCAACTCTTATGGAAGCAGCAGTCAAGAGACCAAATGGTGCATTGTATCCAGTAAATCTGTTTCACAAGTCCTCTTTAAGGTATTGAAGAGCAAGGTTGTTATTTTGAGGACTGAGGTGCACCTGACCCAAGCTGTACTATCTTCAATTGGTGCATATACATGTGGATGCTAGACATTGAATAAGGAAGTCCAAAAAATTTGATGCATATGAATCATGATGCTGGCAAAAAATATTGAATGTACAAATGACTGCTAAGGAACCACCAAATCTGTCTTGAAAAATGAATAGGTAGAATGTCCCTTAGAGGAGAGAGAGTTGAAACTTTGCTGCCACTTCGTTGGGCATGTTATCAGAAGAGACCAGTCCTTGGAGCAGGGCATAATTCTTAGTAAAGTCGAAGGGCAGTGAAAAAGAAACCCTTGACGGGATGGACTGACCTCGTGGCTGCAACAACGGGTGCAAGCATAACGACAGCTGGGAGGACGGCGTGTGGCCTGGCAGGGTTCACTCTGTAGTACACACACAGGGTTACTCTGAGTCAGACCTGACCCAAAGGCCCCAATCAACAACAGTAGGTGTGAATGGAGTTCTTTTGTGGTGAATAGACTTAAGCACTTTGAGGCTAATGGACAATTAAATTGACCCAGAGCTATCTGGGAATCTATTTCTGGAAAAAACAAACCTTTAAACCCCCTGTGAAGCGCTCTTCTGCTCTAACTTGCATATCAAGTCTTACAGGGGTGGAATTGACTTGACAGCAAACTACACGACTCAAAACCGGGTTAGCAGGCATGAGTGTGATAAACATTCTTTATCTAGGGGAAGAAAGTATTACTAGTGTCTCCTTATATGGGTAAAATAATTGATAAAAATTCAGTCTGATACAAGTTGTTTCTTAAGGTTAAGCAGTATGTGAATAGTTGTCAATGTGTTTAATTTTATAATCAATTATTTTGTGTCTGACTCAGGCATATAAATTATTGAATAGTACATACAGCAGCCAGTTTTCTTCTTTACGTCATGGGCATCAAACTCAGAGGCCAAGTTTTAAATAAGAAAATAGTATGAGGGAGAAAATTTTAAAAAGATGAATGAGTTTTAGAAACTATCAATAAGTAGAAGGGGGGATATTAAGTGAATATTCATTTCTTCTTTGATGTTATAGAGATAATCTAAACCCAGCAATTTTCTCAAAGTTTTCACTCATTGTCTTTTAGGGATATATATATATATATATATAGTCTTTTAGGAAAAATATATATATATATATATATATTGGTGCTTGGAAAGGGGGGAGATCTTATGGAGTTTCATTATGATAAAAATGCTCACTTCATCCTTGAACCTTTGTGATCTTGTTTTCTACGTATTTTGTCTTAAGAACCTTCACTATGTTGCCAGTGACATTATAAATTATTCTACAATATACACACAGATGAAACAGAAATACATGCAATCACACTAGATACAAAAATATTTTGTGTATTTAAGGAGGCTGGTGGTGTAAACTTTATGCAAAATTTAAACTAGAAACTTGTTACTTAAGAAATATCTTTACTTTAAACTTCATCATTAACCTATTATTTATATTTCATCTTTTCTGATTCCTAATTTGATTTAGATAAAAGTTGTTTAGATTTCCCCACTCACCTTTCAGTTAGTCTATGGTGGCAGCTTGCCTGTTGCAATGATTCTGGAAGCGATGCCACTGGCATTTCAAATACCAGCATGATCACCATGCACAAGGTTTCAACAGAGATTCTGGACTAGGGCATGCTAGGCTAAAGGAATATGGAATCCACCTCTGAAAAAATTGATCATTGAAAAGCGTATGCATGGCTGCAAAACACTGTTTTATATAGTGGTAGAAGACTACTGCTTCACCATGAAATGGGAAGAACTACATTGTCAAAGTAGAACCAACTTGACTGATGACGTACATGGAGCTTTCAGGATTTTCCTTTGTCGGTGGAGCACTCCTCAAAATGAGGAGAAACCGTTGCAGGCATACGTTAATAATTTGAATGTGGAATGTACAAATATGGATTAAAAAACTGGCAGTCATCAGAAATGAAATGGAACAGATAAAAATTATTATCCTAGGCTTAAGTGAGCGGAAATGAATCATTCCAAAAAATAGTCATTTGGAATCAGACAACCATATGCCAGAAATGACAAAGTAAAACCTTCTAATGTCTAATATACAAAGATGTGGAATTATAAAACTAAAAGGGGAAAAAGTTCAATGTCTCTCAAGCTGAAAGAACTTAAGATACAATACAAGCCTCAAGAGGAAATATTGAAGGACCTGTGGTGAAAATATTGAAGGGTGCAAAAAGTACCAAAAGAGTTGAAAGAAATACACAACATCACTGTACTAAAATGAATTGGGTGGCACTCTACCATTTCATGAGGTAGAATGTTGTCAAGAACCAATGATTTTAAAGAAGTTGGGCTGTTAACCACAAGGTCAGAGGTTTGAAAACACCAACCCAAATCAAGGGAGTACGTGGAGTCTTTCTGCTCCCATAAAGAGGTAAAGCATTGGAAATCCAAGGGAGCACGTCTAATGTGCTCTAGAGGGTCTCCATGTATCAGAATGGACTCCATGCAGTGAGCTTTGCTTGCTGGTTTGGATTTTTATGGGTTGTGAAACTTTGAGAGTGTTCATAAGAGAGAATACATTTTTTATGTCAATCCCTCCAAAGAACTCCAGAATCTAATTTCCAAAACTCTTTTCCAATCAGTGAGCATACAGCTACTCAAATAATCAGACTAATCTTCTTAAAAATAAAATGTTTAATATCTAAAACTCCTTATGGTTATGTATCCTCCCTGGGTCATCATTTAGTATTCCTTGATACACTTCGAGAGCCTGCTCATATATCTGTCTACCTGGGGAAAATATTGATTCAGCAAGAGGTATGGTCCAAGTAAAATAAAATTTAATCTGTGGTTATCAAGGAGATTTGGATTCATAGTGCCCTATGAATATTTAAAATAAAGGCTTGAAAGCTAACAAGCGGCCATCTAGCCCAGAAGCAACAAAGCCCACAAGGAAGCAGCACACCAACATGGGTGATCATGAAGGGCAGAGGAGACCAGGTCTCAAACAAGAAGGGCGAGGTGGTGAGTCGGGGGTGGGGGGGGGGGATCACATCACCGTGAATGAGAGGAAGTGTGTGATGGGGACCCAATGCCCATCTGTAGACAGCTGGACATCCCTTCCAGGGGGTAGCGGGGAGGAGATGAGTCACTCAGGGTTCAGTGTAGCAGCAATGAAACTCAAAACTTTCTAGTTCTTGAAAGCTTCCTCCCCTCCCAATTATCATGACCCCAATTCTACCTTGCAGACGTGATTTTACCAGAGGATGTACAGCGGTGCAGTAGGGATCTGGAAACACAGGGAATCTAGGACGGATGAACCCCTCAACACCAGTGGTGGGAGTGGTGACACCAGGAGGGAAGGGGGTGTAGAAAGGGAGAACCGATCGTAGAGATCTACGTGTAACCTCTTCTCTGGGAGATGGGCAATGGGAAGGTGGGTGAGGGGAGACGCAGGGGAGTGTAATATAAGATGAAATAATTATTTATAAATGATTAAGGGAGCAGGGGGCAGGGGGAAGGGGGAAGCGGGGAGGGAGGAGGAGGGGAAAAAAAGGAAACCGAGCTGATTCCAGGAACCCAATTGGAAAGCGAATTTTGAGAATGACGAGTGCAACGAATGTATGAGTGCTTTGCTCAACTGATGTATGTTGGATTGTGATAAGAGTTGTATGAGCCCCAATAAAAAGATTTATTGAAATAAGAATAAATAATAAAAAAGAAATAAACCTAAAATCAAAGTTTCCAAAAATATTTACACAAATAATAAATAAGCATAATGGGAAAGTATATGACAGCTTGCTTCTGTAAGTATTTCATCCTAGGACATCCTATAAGGAATCTCTACTCTGTCCTATAAGGTCACTATTAGTCCCAAAGGCAGTGCCTGCCTCATGCTCCTGTTTTCTTTAGTTATTCAGATCAACATTAAATTTTTTCACGAAACTTTCTAATATTGTTATTTCCATTTATCTTTCTATATAATCATTTTTGAAATATAGCAGAAACTTTTTAATTAAATATGAGAGGAATTCATAAACCAAAATCGGACGTTATAGCAGGCGGCAAATATTGTATTCCATCTTGGTCCTTGATTTTTGCACTCTTAGGGCGCTTAAAGTCAACAAATTATTGTGTGATTTGAACAACCCATTGTTGCAAAGCATGATGGTAAACCTCATGTGCTTCTTATTTTTTAGAATAGGCAGGATACAGGCTTCCCCTTTGTTGTGCCGTATGGTACACAAGTTTTCACTAATTTTCTAATGGCCACTTTGTTGCTAAGAAGAACCTCTACCAGGTCTGCATATGGGACTTCATTCACATGGATTATGATGACATTCTACAGACAGAATTCTCCAAAAGAGGCTTGAGCAGAAAATGCCCTTCTCTCCACCACCAGTCAACACACTACAGCTAAGCCTTGGCTGTTCCCACACAGTTAATCCCAAGGGCATTAGTAGAAGGAAAATGCTAACAGATGGACAAGCTTTTTGTAGATGATGTTTTTCTCTTGGTAAGTAGGAGTACATGATGATCCGTTGCAGAAAAAAGAGGGATAGGATTTTTAAAAAAGAGAAACATGTAAGCACCTTTCTCTGCCCCAGATGGGCTGCAAAGCATCCTTCGTGCATTTGTTTTTGGTTGCTAGTTCTACTTTCCTTACACGGGTCAGCAGCCGGTCATTTACAGAGTGTCGGCAATTTATGCTAGGTGCTTTCCAGAGTCCCTACCTGTCCAATGGACTTCAAACACAAATAAAATTGAAAAAATTAAACTCACAAACATTGTAAAGCCTATTGTGTTTAAATAGTCATTGTGCGCATTGATTTTTGACAATTCAACGCCTGCTTTTAATTTCTTTCCTCTCGGCACACACAAACTCATTGGTACAGGGATAAGGTAGATTGGGGTTTATAACTTCACCAAAGGGATTAGTTTGTTAGTACAATAGTAGAAAGCATTTTATTAGTTCTTCATAAAATTTAAGCAGCATTTCTAGGATACCTTCAGCTTTGTAATAGTGACCCAAAATATTTCCAGTTGATAATTTAAGCTTATTACAGCTTTCATATATGTATGAAGTGAGTCAGATGAAATTTTTCTCAGAAATGGGTTACACATTTAGATGAAAGAAATGAAGACATGAATTTTGGAGCTGAATTCTTTCTACAAATGTTGTACACCAGAAGATGGCCAGGAGCAAAATATAGCACTACTCATATAACTTGGCATTCATTTTAAAACAGGCAAGAAGTGAAAAGACAACCTGGTGTGGCGTAAAAATCAGCTACAATGTGAGACCAATCTGTAACATTAAATGCTAACAGCAGAAAGAATGTCCCAGATGGAGCTACTGTCATGGGTTATTTGCAACCTACCTTATTGGAGGTTGCAGAACTTTCAGATATGTTTATTTTAATCCACTGAGATTTATGCTGTGATTAGTCAGTCAGCAATCATAACATTATGAGATATCTTTCCATTTCTCACTATATGTCAGGCACTGGGCTGAGTAGCTCATTTATATTGTCTTAGTCCAGGTTTTGTAGGTACTTCGGTTCAACATTTTATTTTCTGCATATTATGAAGTAGAAAACTGAAATTTAGAGAAATTTAAAAATCAGTTTAGTGTACAAAGCTAACTTTTAGATGAACTGGGATTAACTATAGTTTTACTCACTCTCATGGAGTAATAAATATTAAAAAATATTCTGTTAGGTGCTTTACACTTATAATATTTAACCCTCAAATAGTGGAGCAATGTGATAAGTCTCATTAATATCTGAGGAATTTAAGGTATAAGATTCTAAAAGCAAAAATACTCAATCTCAATGTACATGCTGCTTCTCTATTATTCCATGCAACCTATAACATAACCATGTTTTTAGTCAGGCAGCAATAAATCTGTATTGTCCATAAAAACAATTATATTCTATGAAATGAATAATCTATATAATTATTGGGTGAGAAATGTGTTGATTCATTTTTTTCTGACAAAAAGTAACATATAAATTTAAGGTATATAATATGTTAACACATAAAAATTACTTACTCTGGATCAAAAAAAATGGAAACTTCTTGATTTTGTGGAGGATATCCATAAATTCAAAAGTCCATTAAGTTCAAACTTATGAATGAGAAACCTTCACCCGACTTCACTGATTTTACCTGAGGAAAGGCGCACCTAGTCACACACGAAGGAATTAGAACTTACATTTAAACATGGAACTAACACTTTTGCTGAGCTGAAAATAAAGAAGGAAATCGAATTTTGAATAACAAATGTAACTAGAAAATCAGAGGGAAAATCAACACACAAACACACACACTGCCCAAGAAAAAAACTACAAAATGGGAACTCTGCCAAGTTTCGGGTTAATCCCTGAAAATACACATGTACAACGTACTGAATTGTCCTACTGAGACTAAAAAAGTAATCCGAATTCTTCATAAGGGAAACAAAGTTGAAGTTTGAATAAAGTCAAGTGCGGTGCCTGTTACCACAACTACTAGAACCACTCTGCTCCAGAACCGATTTAGACACTTAGAAGCCCAAATGAGCCATTCTACTATGCCCAAAAGGTCACTATGAGTCAGAATCAACTCAATGACAAGGGGTTTGGTTTTAGGTTTAATGAGATTCTATTGCACAAGGTTTTTGTACTTTATATGAAATGGATCAGCATTAAATCTAAATAGACTCTAAGTGTAATATAAAGGTAAAAGAAAGATCAATTTAGAATGAAGACTAACTTCTAAATGAAAATAAATTAACAAAAGAGTTTGTATTGAATGAGTCTATTTCTATGAAACTGCAAAGTTTGCTAATGTAATAGAAAGACTTGCCTATAGAAAAGTGCTCTTGAGCATTAATTTGGAGGCATGCCAAGGAAATTCTCTGGAGGGATACTGTAAAAATATAATTAATGATATAGGTGTTGCAATATTTAGAGGGAAAGTGCATTTTTAAATAAGATGTTGTTATGTACAATCTAATCAGTTCTGACTCATAGTAGCTCTGTGTACAACAGAACCATCACTGCCTGATCCTGTGCCATCCTCCCAATTGTCCTTATGCTTGAGCCCATTGATGCAGCCACTGTGTCAATCCACCTTGTCAAGGATCCACCACTATACAAAGCATGATGTACTACAGAGACTGGTTTCTCCAGATAACATGGCCAAAGCATGTGAAAGAACTCATCTGATCCTTTCTTCTAAACAGCATCCTGGCTGTACTTTATCCAAGACAGATATGTTTGTTCTTTTGGCAGTCCGTGACACTTTCAATATTCTTGACAGCATCATAATTCCAATGCATCAATTCTTCTTCAGTCTTCATTAGTCAAGGTCCAATGTTTCGTATACACATGAGTTTGAGTGAGCATGCTTTAGCTTGGGTCAAGTACTCCTTAGTCCTCAAAGTAACCTTTCTGCTTTTCAACATATTAGAGAGGTCCTGTGTAGCAGATTTACACAATACAATGCTTTTATTAATTTTTTTGATTTCTTGACTGCTGCTTCCATAAGCATCAATTGTGAATTCAAACAAGATGAAATCCTTGACAGCTGCAATCTTTTCTTCGTTTATTATGATGCTAACTACTGGTCCAGTTCTGAGGATTTTGACTTTCTTTTCAAAGACTTCTAATCCATATTGAAGCCTGGAGTCCTTGATCTCCATCAGGAAGTGCTTTCAATAAATAGAAAAAAATGAATTGATAGATGGGTGGACAGAGTGATAGATATATGATAAAGGAAATATGACAAAATGTTAATTATAGTGTCTAGGTGGTTGCATATGGGTGTTCATTTGAAGTTCCTTCCACTTTTATTAAAGCAGATTTTTTTTTCATTTTGTTTCAAATGCATTTGCATATTACTAAAGAATTCAAGTCTGATTCAGTTTTACTTTTCCTCCCTTATAGCCATTCAAACAAATGTTTAGATCTTGTGGATAAGGATCCAAATGATATTTAAGGCTGTGACCCATCTCTATATCTGTGGTAGTTACATAATTTGGTGTCAATTTGGGACTTGAGAGGATTAAGAGTGAAGGGGTGGAGTCTATCCTGTCAATCGGGTCATAGCCAGTGAGGTCTCTGTGTGGGCATGGGCATCTCCTGAGAATTCTGGGAACTCCTGTATTTTCCTCCTTGGAGGCAAGAGAGCCTCTCCCTGCTCACTTCCTGCGAGACATCCCTGCGAAAAAGCCACATGGATCTAACCTGATGCAGCCCTAGAAACTGGAGGAGTCACATGGAGACCCCTGCCAGCACTGAGATGCTTCTACCACTGACCTGTGATCTTCCTATATTCAGCATTATTGCATGTATTTTGTGAGTCTGAAGATGACTTTATATATTGCTATTGAACTTATGGGCTAATATTGGACTTATGAACTTGATCTGGACTGGGCGGGGATGTTTTCTCACTATTCAGCTGTTCTTGCATATAAACCTCTTTCCTGTGCACATATGTATGTCCATAAATTTGTTTTTCTAGTCTACCCAAACTAACACAATATCCTTTAATTTTTAAAACTTAATTGATACTTTGCACATATATATCCTTTTGCTTTTAGAATAGTTACAAACAAAAAATAGATTCTATATAGTTGTACGGCCAATTGCATCGAATCAAATCGGGAACACTAGCCCATTAAATTCCCATATATGTGTTTTTTTCTCTCACCCTTTCTCTCAATTTTCTTTTTCCCTCCCTCCCTCTGTAGTTTCCTGTCCTTTCGCTCTCCCTGCCTGCACCCCAACCTCTGGCCTGCTCTAAGTTTTTTAAGTCTTATCTTTGGTATGAAATCATTTCTTTTTTATTTATTTTCTTTCATAGTAACAGTTTCATGAAATATCTTCATGATATTGACTAACTTTGCTAATCATAATGCTCTCTAATTTTGCCTATATCTTAAGATATTTAAAAGATTTGTAATTATTTTTAGTGATGCACAATATTTCACTGTTTTAAGGTATCAGAGTTTGCTAGTGTAATTTTTTATCCATTCCTCTACAGGTAGAAATTTTTATATCCATCTTTTTGCTATCATAGAAATGTCTTCAGTAAACATAACGTGCTTACATTTTTTCACTGTCCGTCATTTATTTTTCTAGGGTATATACCAAATAGAGAGATTACACGGTCATAAGGTATTTGTATTTGTTTAAGGAAGCACCATACTGATTTCCTTAGTGATTGTACAATTCTATAATCCTACCACCAATGTATGAGTGTTCCAAACTCTCCACATCCTTGCCAGCATTTATTATTTTTAGTTATTTTTTAATTTTTCCAAGAGTGTGGTGTGAAGTGGTATCTCGTTTGTTTTAATTTGTATTTATTTTATTGATAATGAACACAAATATTTCTTCATATGCTTGTTGGCTATTTGCATGGAATCTTTAGTATATTGTGTATTGATACCTTGTGTGAATTTTCCTATAGGTTATTTGTATTTTTCTTATTAAAAATTTGTCATTTTCTATAGATTTTTAAAATTAGCCCTTTATCTGAAATATAATTGCTAAATATTTTCCGCAATCTGCGGTGTCACTTTTAATTCTTTTGATGAAGTCTTTTGATGTGCCTTTATGTCATACTTTTAGATGGCTCTAGTTCTCTGTTTTGTGTTCTTTAGTGTGGATATTTTTTCATTATATTTGATCATGTATTTGTACCTTATATTAGGCCCCTAAAATTTGTCCTTATGTTTTCATTATGATTCTAGGGTTTATATTTAGGACTTGAATCCATATTTAGTTTATTTCGTACATTGTGTGAGGTATAAACCCTTTTATATTCTTTTTTAAGTGGAGAGTCAATTTTTCCATCACTGTTTATTGGAAAAAACCCTCTTCTCAATTTTAATCCTTTATCAAAGATCAAGTGGTTCTATATCTGAGTTCTCAATTCTAATCCATTGGTCTTCATGTCTATATAGCAGGTTTTAAAGTCTGGGACTGAATAGCTTCCTGCTTTGTTTGTTTGTTTATTTTTCTGCACCTCCCGCTTTGTTTTTGTTTATTAATAGTGTTCTGTTTTTCCTGGGTTTCTTTTTTTCCAAATAATGTTTGAGATTAGTTTATGCAATTTTTTGAAGAATTATGCTGGGATTTGAATCAGGATTGCATTGAATTTGTACTGTTTTTGACAATATTTATATTTTCACTATCTTTCATCTTCTTATCCAGCACCATACAACATAATTCCATTTGTGCAAGTCTCCTTTGATTTCTTCCAGAAATGCTGTATAGTTTCCTTGGCTTACGTCTTTGTTTCTCTGGTAAGATTTAGTCGTAGAAAAGTTATCTTTTGGATAGTTATTGTTGTAAATAGAATCGTCCTTGTAATTTCATTGCCATTTTCTTCAATATACAAGCATGCAACTGATTGTTGTATGTTGGTCTTAGAGCCTACTAAATTGCTCATTTTTTTCCATGAATCCTAATAATTTTTTTAATTGAATCTCTGGGATTTTCTATATATTGGGCTATATTGGCTACAAATAAAAAGAGTTTTGTTTCTTTGTGCCAAATTAGATGCTTTTATATCTTTTTGATATATTGTAGCTTTTTATAAGACTTCTATGACTATATTAAATAAGTGTGACAATAAAGAGCAACTCTATCTAGTTCCTGTGCAAAATAGGAATTTTTACAGTTTGTCTTTGTTAACTGAGATGCTAGCTATTTTTGCACATATGGCCTTTAATATGTTTATGAATTTCCATTCTATTCCTATTTTGTTGCATCTTTAAACCAAGAATACCTGTTGAATTCTATCAAATGTTTTTCTTCATTATTTATATAATTAAAATGTTTATCTTTTATTTTCTTTATGTGGTGAATTATATTGATTGTTTTTCTCATATTGAACCATTTTGCATCTCTGGTATGAGTCCCATGCTTGTGATTTTTTTTTATGCTTTATTGATTTCTGTTGAAATTTTTGTTTTGTTGTAGTCTTGGCCTCTAGGTTCATTAGAGACAATGGTATAGAATATTCAATTCTGGTGATGACTTTTACTGTCTTAGGGATCAAGAATATACTGCATCATGAATTCAGTTTGATAGTATATTATTCATTTGTATTTTGTGAAATAGTTCACGTGGAATTGGTGTTAATTCTTATGTAAATGGTTGGAAAATGTCCTTGGTACAACTAACTGTAGGAGTTAAATTTTATGTCAACTTGAATCTGCATGAATATGTAAGGGTTGAGTCAAAACTCAATCATATGGTAGCTTGATGATGCCTACTTGCGGGTGTGAGTTTCTAATAAGGGAGATTCAAGCACTTAAAAAATATGTTCATACTGTGTGAATAGATGTAAACACTCAGCAAATAAACAGAAATACAAACTGAAAATTTTAAAAAGCCTGATTCAAATCCTAGAACTAAAAAAGTACATTAGCTGAGCACCTATCAAAAGATATAGCGTCTGCGGTCTTAAAGGCTTGAAGGTAAACAGCCATCTAGCTCAGAAGCAACAAAGCCCACATGGAGGAAGCACACCAGCCTGTGCAATCACGAGGTGTTAAAGGGATCAGGTATCAGGCATCATCGGAACAAAAAACCTTACCATAGTGAATGGGGGGGGGGCTGCAGAGTGGAGACCCAAAACCCATTTGTAGGCCACTAGAGATTCCCTTGCAGAAGGGTCTCAGGGAGGAGACGAGCCAGACAGGGTGCACTGTAGCAACGATGAAAAATACCACTTTCCTCTCGTTCCTAATGCTTACTCCGCTTCTTCTCCCCCCCTCCCCCCACCAGTGTACCCACTATCATGATCCGAATTCTACCTTGCAAGTCTGGCTAGACCAGAGGATGGACACTGGTACAGATAGGAACTGGAAACACAGGGAATCTCGGATGGATGATCCCTTCAGGACCAGCAGTAGAATTTGCGATACTAGGAGGGCAGAGGGAGGATGGGTTGGAAAGGAGGAACCGATTACAATGATCTACATGTGACCTCCTCCCTGGGGGGCAGACAACAGAAAAGTGGGTGAAGGGAGACATCGAACAGTGTAAGATATAACAAAATAATAATTTATAAATTATCAAGGGCTCATGACCGACAAGGGAGCAGGGAGGAAGGAGGAAAAATGAGGACCTGATGCCAGGGGCTTAAGTGGAGAGTAAATGCTTTGAGAATGATGAGGGCAATGAATGTACAAATGTGTTTTATACAATTGATGTATTTATGGATTGTGATAAGAGTTGTATGAGCCCCTAATAAAGCGATTAAAGAAAAGAAATGCAAAAAAGTACATTAAATGAATGAGAAAACTTAGTTGTCTTAGAAAAAGTTGGAAAATGCTCTCAAACCAATTTTTAAAATAACTGGTGAATTTTGAAGATGAATAATGAACAAATTCACCGTTCAAAAACAAAGTTAGAACAAAGAATCAAGAACTCATCTGGATTTTTTTAAACTCAGGTAACCATTCAGATGGTGAGAAATGCCTCAGTATAAAAGATTTTATTTATTTGCTTATCTAATATATGCATACTGATAAATAGACTATCCAAAATTTTTGACGTCCAATTAAACAATTAATCAAGGGGTTTTTAATCACTGGCTACCTGGATTTATCCAGGAATCTAAAGATGTTTAAATTTTACAGAAATAAAGGATTTAATATAGGATTCAGTACTTACATGAATGTTAATGTGAGTGTAGCAAAGTCAGTAAAGTTGGATCCAGTAATCCATAGAAGCCATTGTAAATGACTCAGCCTAAAGAAATAAAGTAGGAGGAGAACCTGGAACTCAAAGAAGAATCCAAAAACCTATTATACATCATGTTAATAAGTAATTTAACGAGAAGTCTGTCATGGTGGCATGTCTGGATGCTTTAATTTCTAAGAACATTGTGGAGAGTTCTGCAAAGTCACTATGCCTACATTCCAAAATCTTTTACTTTCATCTTCCAAATATTGTGTGAGTTCGTCTGATTGGCAAAATCAGTCAGAGAAATATCCTAGCAATGAGTTTCTAGAAGTGAGAGTTGAGGACTTGTAATGGTGTTAACCAGACAGTCAACACAATTGTTAATATCACAAAAAGTAAAACAACTAGAGTCACATGTTTTGGTGGAATAGACTCGAGGTTGCCTATGAAATATTTTTGTAAAAAAGTAAGAGTACTTTATTACTTCATTTTACATAAAATAATCAGGAATATCATCACAGAGACTATCCCCAAACTCTTCAGTTGAACATAAAAAAAAATCACTTGTGGGAGAAAGTAAATGAAAACAAACTATGTAATACATCATGTTTGTTAATTTAGAAGGTCTAATTGTTTGGATTCCTATTATTCCCAAAATTGATTTATCTACTAAGTGCAATTGGTAGACACCCATATGAAATGTTTCGACAAGCTGGTGAAGCACTGAAAGCACTGGAAACACTCATTCATCTATACCAGGAAATTTGGAAAACATCCATATTTGTGTCCATTCCAAAGAAGGATAACCTAACAGAATGCTCAAATTATAGAACAATATCATTAGTGTGCAATACAAATTGTGTTTAAGATTTTCCAAGAATGGTTGCAGCAGTACATTGGCAGAGAAATAACTTTGAGAGGCTCATTCCAGATTCAGAAGAGGATGTGGCTCTTAACTCAATGCAGAAAATAGCAGAAAGATGTTCATTTGGTTTTAATAGCTATGCAAAAGCATTTGGCAATATCGATAAAAAAACTATGAGTAGCCTTCAGAAGAATGGGAATTCTAGAACACTCCATTGTGCTAATGAAGTATTTGTACATGGATCAAAAGGCAGTTGTGGGCACAGAACAAGTTTTAAGACCTCATCACATGGTTTAAGTCCAAGAAAGGTGTGTTTCAGAGTTGTATTCTCTCACCATCATTATGCTGAGCAAATAATACCTCGTATTATGAAGAAGAGTGTGGCATCAAGAATGGATTAAGGTGTATTAACAACCTGAAATAGACTGGTGACAACCTTGCTTGCTGAAAGTGAGGAGATCTTGAAGCCCTTGCTGACAAAGATCAAGGATTGTAACCTTCACTATGGATTACAAGTCAATGTAAAGAAACATAAAATCCTCACAACTGGACTAATAGGTAACATCATGATAACTGTAGAAAATATTGAAGTTGTTAAGTATCTCCTCTTTTTTTGATCCACAATCAATGCTTACAGAAGCAGCAGTGAAGAGATCAAACGATATGTTCATTAGGTAAATCTGCTACGCATACCTCTTTGAAGTGTTGAAAAGGAAAGAGGTTACAACTTTGAGAACTGAGGTGCACCTGATCCAAGCCATGGTATTTCCAATTACCATGTGTGTGGGGGGAAGTTGCCATTGAATAAAGAATATCGAAGAAGAATCCCTGTGCTTGAATAATGGTACAGCAGAAAAATATTGAAAGTGCATGTACTGCTACAAGAGTCAACAAATCTATCCTGGATGAATTACAGCCAGAATGCATCTTACAGACAAGGATGGGGAGACTTTGTCTCATGGACTTTGGACATGTTGTCAGGAGAGCTCAGTCCCTGGATATCATGCTTGGTAAAGTAAAGGGGCCATGCGAAAGAGGAAGGCCCTTGACAAGATGGCTTGACATAGCGGCTGCAACAATGGGCTCAAACATAAAAGCATTTCTGAGGAGGGTCTAGGACCAGGCTGTGGTTTCCTGTTGTTCATAGGGTTGCTCTGAGTCAGGACCTATCATTCCAACAATTTAAATTTTTTTAAAAAAAATAAAATCATAAGCTTGTTCTAAAATACCTACCGAAATGAAAATATCAAGTCTGGCCAAGCATTCTGAAAAAGGAGAATAAAACTGATGGATTTATACCACTTTATTTCTACAATTGCCATAAAGCTACAATAGATGATAGATGAGTATCATGATAGACATACGGATCTTGGTATAGAAGAGTCTAGAAATTTATCTAAAATAAATTCAACAAAAGGCCAAAGGAAGTGTAATTAGGAAAGAAAAGTCCTTTCCGGAAGTGGTGACAATAATTCTATGAATACATTTTTAAAGTGAATCACCCATTGCCACCGCCACCAAATCAATACCAACTCATACCAATCATATCAGAGAAGACAGGATGATCAACTTTAAAATTTTTAGTTTAAAAATAGGACTCAACTTTAAAAGTTCACTATAATGTGGATCCCTTTGGATAAGGATATACATACACAAGAGTTCAGATGATGCTTTGAAAAGAAAACAGTAGGATCAAGCACCATTGAGTAGAAGACAGAAAAAGCCTGACATATCTACCAAGTTAACCACTGAAGTTAGTAATGTTAAACTTAAAAAGGTATTGGGCACATTTAACAAGGACATTAAATCTTTACATAAGCAGATAGCCTCTTCTTTCCATACAGTGGCTATTTAGTTTGCACCATCAATTTTATGATTAGCAGCCTTCGGCTTACTTCACTGATCAGAGGGTAAAATGGTATGACTGCTAGAAGAAAGAATTTGGCACATTCATTTGACCTATCACCAAAATGTTATGCTCTAGTATTTCCTCTCCACCCCCAAATGAAAATACATAGGACAAAAATGGAGTTTTCTAAAAATGGTCACTGAATATTTTTTCATAAAGTTTTAATACAAAGAAATGAGAAAGGACGAATAAATGTTCTTTGTACATGCAATGGAATACTGCTCAGCAATAAAACAAATATAAGACCTCATGATTTAATATATACAAACTTTTAAAATTATCATGTTGAATGAAGGAAACTATATCACACATGGTATGATTCAATTTTTATGGAGTACAAAGAACTAGAAAAACTCATAGAAATCCAAACAAGGATTAAAAATCATAGAAAAGGAAACGGTGTGGAAGGCATACCTGACCTCTACTGATTCGCATGGCTGATTGACCCAAGGTAAAGATCAGAGATGTCCCTGCCTCCGTCTTCTCAACCCGATTCCTCCCACAGCACCCTATATACTTCACACTGTGATTTTCTGCTGGCTTGAGAATTCATTGCAGTAACCACACAGAACTCACAATGCTCATGATGATAGGGTTTAATGGAAAGTTCCAGAAACCAAACCAAACTCACTGCCATCAAGTCAATGCCAATTCATAGTGATTCTATAGGGCAGGTTACAGTTCATATACGAAGTCCTCCGGACACAGTGGTTCATTTAGCATAGTTTCTTCTCTGCTGTGACCACAGGCAAGCCTCTCTCTGGTTCTGACTCTTGGCCTGTCTTCTGCCCTGCTCAAGCACTTTGGGGCTGTTAATAAGTGCCCAAAGGGCATGCCAGTTCATTATATGCCTCAACTGAAGGCACTCAGCTCCAGCTCCTTGGGTCAGCAAACCCTGCTCTCCAAAGTAAGTGCCCAGGAGGACCCAATGCCACAAGCCAGTCCTCTGCCCCAAAGCACTCAGCTTCACTGGCTCCCTGGAGGGGAAAATCACTGCTTAGTCCTTGTCCTGCTGCTGCTGCTCCTCTGACACTCCTCTGATGTGAAAGCAATCTTCTAAATGAAGGAGGCTCAAAGCACAGGCATCTCTGGGTCTGAAAGAAGCGCTCCACTCTTTTCTTTTCTCACTGGTAGAATGATCCTCCCTTACTGCTGCTGATGTGGCTGATTTTATACCCAGCAGGATGGTAATTCAATGAACTGTTAATAAGTGAATCATATAAGCAGGTAAGTATCTTCTCCTACCTTCTGATGCAGACCTATCAGGAAAACAAAAATTGCTGAGTGGGAAAGGAAAGGCTACAATTAGGAGATATTTAAGTAATTCATTATATCACAAGAATTGAGTGTAATGTATGAGTAACTCCTGGGATAATGGAGAAACATAGTAAGGAATTGCACATTAACAGTTTTCAAAATATGACAAATATATAGTAAATAAAAAACTTTAATTGGAGCAAATATAGGCCATTATATTGATTTTTAAACATAATTTAAATGATGTGTTATGTATGTTTAATATCTATACATTGGTGAATATTTTTAAAACATTATCCAATCAAACCCCATTTTAACCAAAGGCAAAATTTTGCATCCTTATAATTAAGTAACTAAATAATCACATAATTACAAAGATGCCCAGATTTCCCTTGTGAGGTTATCTTTTAATTAACTTTAGGATTTTCTTCAAATACTGTTCTTCCATGTGTTTGTTTGTTTTTCTGCAATTACTTCCGGCTTGGTCACACAAGAGCCAGTTTGGTAAGCATCCTAGCTTACCTTGCTACCATTTCACTTTTTATTAAAATTTCCTTTTTCATCATCTTGGTCTTTTGTCATTATCTTCTTCTTTTTTAATCATTTTATTGGGCCTCGTACAATTCTTATCACAATCCATACATGCATCCATTATGTCAAGAACATACGTACATTTGTTTCCATCATCATTCTCAAAACATTTGCCTTCTACTTGAGCCCCTCTCCCTCCCCACTACCTCATGAACCCTTCATCATTAATAAATTATTAGTATTTTTTCATATGTTACACTGTCTGATGTCTCCCCCACTTCTTCTCTGCTGTCCATCCCCCAGGGAGGAGGCTATACATAGATTCTTGTAATCAGATCCCCCTTTCTACCCCACAGTCTCTCCACCCCCCAGGCATTGCCACTCTTACCACTGGTCCTGAAGGAGTCATCTGTCCTGGATTCCCTGTGTTTCCAGTTGCCATCTATACCCGATGTACATCCTCTGGTCCAGCAAGATTTGTAAAGTAGAATTGGGACCATGGAAGGGGTGGGGGGAGGAAGCACTTAAGAACTAGAGGAAAGTTATATGTTTCATCATTGATACCCTGCACTCTGACTGGCTCATCTCTCCTCCCTACAACCCTTCAGTAAGGGGGTGTCTGGTTGGTTACCAATGGGCTTTGAGTCTCCACTCTGCACTCACCCACATTTACAATGATATGATTTTTTTTGTTCTTTGATACCTGATACCTGATCCCTTCGACAGATAGTGGTCACACAGGCTGGTGTGCTTCTTCCATGTGGGCTTTGTTGCTTCTGAGCTAGATGACCGCTTATTTATCTTCAAGCCTTTAAGACCCCAGACACTATATCTTTTGATACCTGGGCACCATCAGCTTTCTTCACCACATTCACTTATGCACACATTTGTCTTCAGCGATCGTGTTGGGAAGGTGTGCATCGTAGAATGCTAATTTTATAGAACGTGTTCTTGCATTCAGTAGTTACTTGAGTGGAGGCCCAATGTCCATCTGCTGCCTTAATACTAAACCTATAAATATATGCACATATATCTGTCTCCCCACACTCTTATATAAGTTTATTTACATATGTACATTCCGGTCTTTAAACCTCTGTAAATACCCTTTGTCACCTAGTTCTTTCCACTATTTCCTTTTACTTTCCTCTTGTCCTACTCTCATGCTCAGCCTTCATTTGGGTTTCAGTAATTTCTCTCGGTTACATTGTCCTTGCTGAATCCCTATCAGGCCTCTCACACCCTCCTTGCCACTGATTTTGGATCATTTGTTGCTCCCCTGTCCCTGGCTCGGTCAGCACCACCATCTTGCCTCCTCCTCCCGTTGTTTTCCCCTCCAGACTACTCATCCAGACTATCTTATCTAGATAGATCTGTAGAGATAATAATATGCACCAAAACTCAAGCCATAGCAAGATAGGCGATGAGTGAGAACACAGCGATGACAACAAAAAAGGAAACCAATTAGCCATATAAGAATGATGCCAGATAGGGCAAGATAGGACAAAATAATAATTTTTAAATTATCAAGGGTTCATAAGGGAGGGGAGAACGGGGAGGGAGGGGAAAAAAAGGACTTGATGCAAAGGGCTTAAGTGGAGAGCAAATGCTTTGAAAATGACGAGGGCAAAGAATGTACAAATGTGCTTTATACAATTGATGTATGTATGGATTGTGATGAGTTGTATGAGCCCCAAAGCAGAATGTTTTAAATGTATTAAAAACTTTTTGTATATGGGAAAAAAAGAATAAATTAACTAAAAGAAAAAATTTTTAAAGAAAGAAAAACCTGTAAATAGATCAAGGTCTGATTTTTGATCTCTAAGCGTGTCCTTCAGTCAGGTCCGATGGGATACCATGGTTTGGCCCCAGAGTCTGTCCTTTGTACTACTTCGGGGGCTCCCTGCTCTGCTCCCACAGTTACCTGCGGCATGCTTTTAGTAGTTTGCATCAGTGTCAAAGGGTCAGTCTGGGCCAGTCCCGACACTGAGTCTCCAGTGTTGCCCCTCTTAGAGCCCTGGGCCATCAAGGGACTGCATGTCTCGTAGTGGGAGCAGCCATATTGTCCACTCTGCATTGGCTGTTCAGAGCGGGGATATTGTCCTCCAGGCCTGATGGGCCAGGATGTGCTCCTCTCTCCCTTCCTCCCCCTTCATTTGCTCCCATTTGGTCTGATCAGACATGCCATTCTCCCCTAGCTGCACCTTCAGTGCCGCCCTCTCAAGTAAATTCTTCTGGGGTCAGGGGCAGTTGTCCACGTAGCTGATATGGGGGCCGACATCTCAGGCCCCTCCACTGGTTCCCCACTCCTTGCCGGCATGTTGCATTCTTCTGACACTGGCTTTAAGTCTGGTCCCTCTTTCCCTGTGGAGACACAAACAGTACACTCCCTTTGCGTGGGTCAGGGCCCTATTCCCCCATCACACATCTCTTTTTGTTCTTTCCTCCCTCTACCCCCTTTTTAGTTGTCTACCATATGTACCCCTGGATTTGCTGTGGTCCCTGCCATACTACCTGGACATCACCCCTGGAATGTTTGTATCCAGTAGCTTTTTCCCTGTGCCCCTTTTCCATTTACTTTTCTGTTCTTTCTTTTTATAAACTTACCTCAGTGGACTCATGTTATACTTGTACTTTTGTACTTGGCTTACTTCACTTAGCATAATTTCCTCCAGTTCTTCCCATGCAGCAATATGCCTCATGCATTCATCACTGCTTTTTAGCAATGCATAGTACTCCATTGTATGTATGTACCACAATTTTTTAATCCATTCTTCTGTTGATGGAAATTTGGGTTGTCTGTGATTGTGAACTGTGCCACGATGAACATTGGAGCACAGATGTTTGCTGTGGTTTGTTTTTTGCCTCTTCTGGGTGTATGCCCAGTAGGGGGATTGGTAGGTCTTATGGTAACTCAATTTCCATCTATTTCCGAAATCACCATATCAATTTCCATAGTGGCTTTACATACATTCAGGTCAACCAGCAGTGGATGAGAGCTTCTATCGCACCATAGCCACTCTAACATTTGCTGCTTTCTGATTTTTTGAATTGGGCTATCCTTGAGGGTGTTAGGTGGTATCTCATAGTTGTTTTGATTTGCATTTCTCTTATGGCTAATAATCGGGAACATTTTCTCATATGTTTATTAGCCATTCTGATTTCAGACTCTGTGAAACTTCTGTTCAATTCTTTTGCCCACCTCCTCAGTAGGCAATTAGTTTTTCTCTTAATGTAAGTTTGCAAAGTATTGTAGATTTTAGTAATAAGGCCTTTGTCTGATGTGTCATTGCTAAAGATATTTTCACACTCGGTAGATTCTCTTATTACTCTCGGTGAATTCTTTCAGTATATCCCACTTCTCTATTTGTGACTCATCTGTATTTGTATCCTTCCGTATTTCTGATAACCTATGTATCCCTGTGCCCAGATTCTCAGGTTTGTCCCAATTCCCTCATTAATGGTCCTAATTGTTTGAGGTTTAACCTCAAGATCTGTGATACATCTTGAGTTTATTCTTGTGCATGGAGTGAGATAAGAGTCTCTTGCTTCATTTTTCTGCAGGTAGATATCCATTTTTTCCAGCACCATTTATTGAAGATGGCATCTGCTTCCCATTTAATATTATTTTGACCCTTATTAATGGTCAGTTGCCTGTATGCTGATGTTTTTATTTCTGGGTCTTCAGCTCTTTTCCATTGGTCTGAATATCTGTCGTTATTCCAGTACCACACAGTTTTGAATACTTTGCCCATATAGTACTTGCTAAAGTCAGGTAGAATAAGTCCTCCCACTTTGTACTTCTTCTTGAGGAGTTCTCTGCTAATTCTGGGCTTCTTCCATCTACCTATGAAGTTGTTTATCTGTTTTTCCAATACTTTAAATAAGGATGTTGGTATTCATATCGGGATAGCATTGAACTTATATTGTGCCTTGGGAAGAACTGACATCTTTCCTATATTGAGTCTGCCAATTCACGAGCATGGATATTCTTCCATTTGTTGAGATCACTCTTAATTTCTTGAGGGAGTGTTTTATAATTTTCCTCATACAAATCTTTCAGTTTTTTAGTCAGGTATATCTCTAAGTATTTCAATTTGTAGCTTGGCTATTATAAAGGGTACTACCTTTTCAATTGTCTCTTCTATGATCTTGCCTGATGTGTAGAGCAGTCCAATAGATTTCTGTTTGTTGATTATGTAACCTGCCACACTTCATATTCCTCTATTGCTTCCAACACTCTGCTTGTGGAACTGAAGGGATCTCCAATATATAGATCATATCATCTGTGAATAATGATAATTTTGCCTCTTTCTTCCTAAGATGAATACCTTTAATATCTTTCCTTTGTCTTATGTTGTTACCTAGGACCTACAGTGTGATGTTAAATAGGAGTGGGGACAGGGGGCATCCTTGTCTGGTTCTCTTTTTCAGTGGAATTGTTTTCATCTTTTCTCCATTAACTACCACGTTAGCTGTTGGTTTTTAATATATGTCGTGTAAAATGTTGAGGAATATTCCTTCTATTCCTATCTTCTTGAGTGTCTTAAACAGGGATGCGTGTTGGATATTTTCGAATGCTTTTTCTGCACCTATCGATATTATTTTATGGTTCTTATAATTTTTCCTGCCAATGTGGCAAAAAATGCTGATGGTCTTTCATATGCTGAACCATCCCTGCATCCCTGGTATGAATCCCACTTGGTCATGGTGAATTTTTTTTTTTTTAGTATACTTTTGTACTCTATTGGCCAGTATTTTGTTAAGGATTTTCGCACCAATGTTCATTAGGGATATTGGTCTATCGTTTTCTATTCTTGTGGCATCTTTGCCTGCTTTAGGTATCAGAGTTATACTAGCTTAATAGAAAGAGTTTGGGGGTTTTCCATCTTTTAATATGTTCTGGAACAGTTTGTATAGGATTGGTATCTGTTCTTCCCTGAATCCTTGGTAGAATTCTCCTGTGAAGCCATCTGGCCCGGGATTTTTTTGTTGGTAATCCCTTGATTACCTTGTCTATTCCTTCCATTGCTATGGTGCTGTTGAGGTTCTTGACATCCATCTGGGATAGTTTAGGGAGGGATTGTTTCCAAATATTTTTCCATGTCTTCTAAATTGTTGAATTTGTTAGAGTACAGACCTTCATAGTACTGTGTAATTATCCTTTTGAGTTCTTTAGGGTCCATTAATGTCCCCTGTTTCATCTCTCATCCTTGCAAATGTCATTTGTTCCTTCCTTTCTTTGGTTGGATTGCCATGGTGTAGCAATGCTGTTAATTCTTTCAAAGAAACAACTTTTAGTGGCATTAATTTTTCCCATAGTTTTCTTGTTTTCCCTGTCCTGTATCTTGGCTCTGATTTTTATTAAATCTATCCTCTTGCAGTTAATAGGGTTGTTCTGTTGATTCTCCTTTAATTGGTGTAAGTTTTGTGTCAACATATCATCCACGAGTCTCTCTTCATTTTCAACGTGTGCATTTACTGCTATCAGCCTTCCTCTTATGAATTCCTTTGCTGTATCCCACAGGTTTTGGTATGCCGTATTTTCATTCTCATTGGTCTCTAGAAACTTCCTGATTTATCACTTCTTTGCAATAGGAAATTGTTCATCCTCCAATTGTTTACTCTAGTTTTTTCACAGTCCTTATGTTAATTTCCAGATTAGTAGGGAACTGCGTGTCCCCCCACCCTGGATTTAAGCCATGTACGACCTTTATGTATTTAATCTCAGCTTCCTGCCACACAAACTACCCTGAGGTTTTACTGCCCTTTGTTCCTTTCCTGCCAGAGGGTGGCTGCCTTGACCCTTGCTAGGATTGGTGCTCTTTCACTAGCAGCTGCTATGCTCATTGGTCAATACATGACTGATGGCATCTCCCCCCACCCCCCAGGCATCAGTTATGCTTCATTAGCATACTTACCTGTTTGCCTTATTTGGAGATGCATGACTATTGGCTACCTCAGTTGTACCTTACTTTACATGTGACGTAATGGTGGCCGCCCTTCACTGGCTATTTAAACCTCTGTTCTCAGCTCAATAAATGAGGCTTGATCAGATTCCTGTCTTGCCTCCATTTCTCGTGCCCTTGCCCATCTTCATTCCCAGTCTCTCTTTCAGGTATCCACGTTGTTGATGTCCCGTGGGACGGGACATTTTGGTGCCCCAACGTGCTGCAAGAACAAGAGAAGCCTCAGCTCCTGCGTCGCTGGCATCTGGCCATATTTCCAAGCTGTATCACTGAGCTGAAACGCTGAAACACAACGGTTCCACTGGTGCCCCGCTGCTAATGCAGCGCCACAACTGAGCTGACGCTGAGCTGCTAAAGCCGCGCTGAGCTGTTAACACCCGCAGAGCTGCTAGCACGGTCGCCGAGCCTTCGCCCAGCGCTAGGCTCGCGGTTGCCTAGCGCTAGATGCGAGCCCGCTGCTGGCTGCTGCCCGCTGCCGCAAAGCGCACCAAAGCTGTCGCAAAGCGCACTGACACTGCCGTAAAGTGCGCGGCTGCCGTCCTTGGCTCCCGCCTCGCCCGCGCTGCGCCCGCTTGGCTCCAAAAGCGGGGCTCCAAAAGCGCCGATTTGCAGTAATACTCTGCAACATACAGCCGCTGTGCCTATGTCGCTTGGAAGCTTTGAGGCACTCCTCGTTCAAAGCATCCTGAAAATGAGGAAACCCACTGAGGAAGCAGACAAGTGAACAAGGATCAGCAGATTGACATATCAAGCCGACGAATAACCGGGTGAGTTTTTGTCTGACGATGGGTCAAGAAATTAGTCAGCATCAATTATTCGTAGGACAAGTTATGGTGATGGGTTCAAGGCGCGGGGAGTGAAGGTTAAAATTTGTGATTAAAAAAAGGATCCCATGACAGACATCACTGAGTAGCACGGCCTTGAATATTTACAGAGAAAATTAGGAGTAAGTGGTGAAAAGTTGGAAGTAATAAATTTTGGGACATATTTCTAATAAATGTATGTATGTAAATATGTTATAAGCTAAAGGACCAAAAATAAGTTACCAATGATTAGAGAAGTTTTCAGGTTTTGTTGCTAAGAAAAGTTCCCTCTGCTACTGAAGCCGCTGAGGGCTTTAAAAGCTGGCATAGGTGGGTCAATGCATTATCATGATAAGGATCTAGGACTTTGAAACCTGGTGCCTGGAGACTCAGACATCCTGCTGGGAGCAAGAGTATGAGTCATTAGCTTGTTGTGGAAATCAAAATTTCTTAAGAGTTTTCAAAATACAGCAGATATAAGCTGTTTGTGTGAACAATGTGTGTGTGCGCGCGTGCACGCACGTGTGTGTGTCTATTACATACTCTTTTACTTGTATGTACGGAGAGGTTTTTCTGAATGTTTATTTTAAGGATAAAATCACTTTTGCTTGTGTTTATTACTGTTTAAAGTTGAGTCTTTTTTGAATATTTAAAAAATAATTATACCAATGATACTACTCTCTCAAGGAAAATATTGCCATCATTTGTAGAATATGTAACCTTTAAGTATGTGCTAATTTTTGTCCCTTGTCTAATTCAAATCAGAAATTTTACTAAAAAATTAAACAAATGGCTTTAAAAAATGCCAGGTAGTACTAAGACCTTTCAACTTCACCTGTAGAATTATTTCAAACTATGTTTAAACATTAAACCTTCCTTTACTCAGGGCTTGCTATAGCAGTTGCTTTGCAGGGAGACAGTAAAGGAGGGTTAATGATGCTGTGGAATTTATGGAAGCCCTGCAGCCTGGGCTCCTTTCCCCTCTGCTATTCCAGCCAATGCATATAAAATCATTTTAGATTTAAAAGATTGTTTTTATACCATTTCCTTAGATTCCAAAGATTATAAAAGATTTGCTTTTAGTGTTCCTAATGTTAATTTTAAAGAACCTATGGAGCGTTATCAGTGGAGAGTCCTAAGATAGGGAATGTCTAATTAGGGTCACCTTATGTCAAAAGTTTGTAATTGGAGCTATAAAGTCAGTAAGAACATCTGAAACATCGGTGTATATCATTCACTAAATGGATGATATTTTGATAGCTCATAGGGACCAAAGAGTGGTTCTCTTTATTTTTTGACTTATTACGAGAAGCATTAAAAAGGCATGGGTTACTTATAGCAGAAGAAAAAGTACAAGTTATTGAACCTTACAAATATTTAGGACATATTTTACAGAAAGGTTTTGTTAAACACCAGAAGATAGAAATAAGAAAAGATCACTTACAAACTTTGAATGATTTTCAAAATTATTAGGAGATATTAATTGGCTTAGATCATATTTAAAAATAAGTACTGGAGAACTTAAGCCTTTATTTGCTATTTTAAAAGGAGATCCTTATCCAAATTCGACTTGGGAAATTTCCCCTTTAGCAGAACAAATCTTAAATTTAGTAAATTTATGAATTCAAGAACAACAAATTATGTACATTAATTATGGTAAACCTTGATACTTTTACATCTGGTGTGTTATGGTAGGAAGGACCATTATTGTGGGCCTATTTAGCTTCTTCAAGAAAAAAGAGTTCTGAAACCTTATTTTGAAGAAATAGCTGAATTAGTAATGAAAGGTAGGTCCGAGTCTGTTAAATATTTTGGAAAAGACCCTAATTCTATAGGCATACCTTATAACAGACCCCAAACTTCTTGGTTATGGGAAAGTTGTGATTCATGGGGATTAGCATTCGCTGGGTTTTGTGGAGTGGTGAAAACTATTTATCCTCCAGATAAATTGTTACAATTTGCTAAAAAGCATTTATTTATTTTCCCCAGTATTTGTAAAAATAAACCCATACCTCATGCCCTTACAATATTTACTATTGGTTCCTCTAATGGAACTGCAGCTACATAATATGGTTAAAAAATGTCCTGCTCAATCTGCACAGTTGTTGATCTACATGCAGCCAAAGCAGTTTTTCAATGACATCTTTGGCAAATGGATGTTATTCACATTCCTTCATTTGGTAAATTGAGTTATTTGCATATTACAGTGGACACTTACTCTGGATTTATTGTGGCCACTCCTATGACTGTTGAAAAAATGTCTTTGGTTATTCAACACATGTTACCTTGTTTTGCTATAATTGGTATACCTAAATGCTTAAAGAAAGATAATGGATCTGCTTATATTAGTAAATCATTTACTCAATTTTACGTCACTTTTCAAATTAAACACATAACTGGAATCTCTTATAATCCTCAAGGCCAAGGTATTGTGGAACATGCCAATGGAACTACTCAGTGACATTTAGATAAACTTAAAAAGGGAGAGATATACCCTTCTATTCCTCGCAATTTAATTAATCATACTTTATTTTGACATTTTAGAATTTGGATGTACACGGTCAGTCTGCTGCTGACTGCCTTTGGAAAAGGATTGCCAATATAAAGACAAAGCATATGTAAAAATTGAAAGATTCACTTAATGGCAAGAGCCAGCTCCCCTCCTAATTTGGGGGTGAGGGCATGTTTGTGTTGTTTCCCACACGATGCTAATGGAGCTTGGTGGCTGCCTGAACCTGCTCAATCTGCACAAGAAAGGGGACATGGAGGGAACTGCGTGTCCCCCCACCCTGGATTTAAGCCATGTACGACCTTTATGAATTCACTCTCAGTTTCCTGCCATACAAACTGCCCTGAGGTTTTACTACCCTTTGTTCCTTTCCCGCCAGAGGGTGGCTGCCTTGACCCTTGCTAGGATTGGTGCTCTTTCACTAGCAGCTACTATGCTCATTGGTCAATACATGACTGATGGCATCTCCCACCACCACCCCCAGGCACCAGGTATGCTTCATTAACATACCTGTTTGCCTTATTTGGAGATGCACGACTATTGACTACCTCAGTTACCTTACTTTACATGTGACGTAATGGTGCCCGCCCTTCGCTGACTATTTAAACCTCTGCTCTCAGCTCAATAAATGAGGCTTGATCAGATTCCTGTCTTGCCTCCATTTCTTGCGCTGTTGTCCATCTTCATTCCCAGTCCTTCTTTCAGGTATCCATGTTGTTGATGTCCCATGGGACGGGACACAGATTTGCAGCGCAATGATTGGAGAGATATCTGTATAACATCTATGTGGTTGAATTTACTCAAGTTCGACTTGTGTCCCAGCATGTGGTCTAGTTCTGAATATGTGCCATGTGGGCTTGAAAAGAATCTGAATTTTTTTGCATTGGGTGGAAAGCTCTGAAAATACCTATCAAGTAAAGTCGACCAATTGTGCTATTTAGATTTGTAGCCTCCTTGTTGAGTTTCTTTCCCAATGATCTGTCTTTTTCACAGAGTGGTGTATTAAAGTCACCAACTACAATTGTTTAACCTTTGATCTATTTTTTCATCTTTTAGAATGTTTGATTTTTGAATTTCGCAGGTTTCTCATTAGATGCATATATGTTTATTATGCTCACTGGTTCTTGGTCTATTATCCCCTTCAGCATTATATAGTCTCCCTTCTTGCCTCTTGTTATGACCTGTATCTTGAGGTCAATTTGGTCAGATATTAAGATCATTACCACTGCTTTTTATGCATTGTCATTTGCTTGATATATTTTTCTCCAGCCTTTATTTCTCAAGCTCTTTTTGTCTGTAAGATTAATATGAGTCTCCTGGAGGCAGCAGATCTATTGGTTATGTTTCCTGAGCCAGTCTGTTAGCCTCTACCTTTTAATGTCTGCATTCAAGCCATTGATATTCAGTGCTATTTTATCCATCTGTGGACTCTGTAATGTCATCTTGCACCTTTTGTGTTGGACATTTTCCTATCTACCTATCTTATCCGCTTGTGTTGTGTAGGTGTTTGCCTTCTTTCCACTATTGCGCTGATGTTATCCTGGGAGATGGTTCCTCTTTGTCACCCTGTGTGCGGACTTGTGCTATGTGGTTGTCTCTTATTTGCCCTCGGTGAGTGTTGATCTATTGCCCATACTGGATTGGCTAGGATCTTTTTTAGAGTTGGGTTTCTTTTAATGTATTCTTTGATGTTGTCCTTGTTTGGGAAGACTCTTACATGTCCATCTATTTTAATAGATAATTTGGCTGGGTACAGTATTCATGGATTTGCGTTGTATTCCTTCAATTTTTGGAATAGGTTACTCCATTCTCTCATTTTTGTCATTGTTTCTGCTGATAGCTCTGAATATACTTTTATTGGGGTACCTTTATAGGTGATTGCTTTTCCCTAGCTGTTTTTATGATCTTATTATTTTCCTCATAGTTGGATAATTTAACAATTATGTGTCTTGGTGACATCTTTGGATTCAGTCTGGCCAGTTTTCTTTCAGCTTCTTGAATGGTTGCCTGATTTTCATTTAAGTCAGGGATATTTTCCTCTAAGAATTGCCTCACTATTTTCTCTGTTTGCTTCTTTGTTGTATCTTGTTCTGGTAGTCCAATTATTCTAATATTGTTTCTTTTCATAACATCAGGCATAGCTCTCAAGTTTTCTTCAGATATTTGATTGTCTTACTTGACTGCTTTCCCGTTTGCTGAGGTCTGCTTGGTTATCCTCTAGGTCACTGGTGCGATTCTCTGCCTCCTCTAGCCTGTTGTCACTGAATTTTGTTATTTCATCACTTAACTCTTGTATTTCCCTTTGGTGCCTTGCCTTCATCTCCTGTATCCGTTCGTCTTTTTCCTGCACTGCTTCCATCATATCCTTTATGATTTCAAGCAACATTTTGAAAATTTCGTTTTGTGGCATGTCAATATCTGCTTCTTCTGTGTGCGTCATTAGGTTCATGACTTCTTCTGGCATTGTCTTAGTTCCTCCTGCTTTTTCTTGAAGCTGTTAGAATTGGCTGCTGTTTACGTGTTGTTTTAGAGGAGCCCTGCATCTTCCTGGTTCGAAGAGCCCTGGTTCTCTCTTGAAGGATTCATATGAGTACTTCTATGAACTACCTGCCAATAGCTGTACTTAGGGGTCAGGCTATCGCTATATTTTCCTGTGGTTTCAATCTTATTCTAGCTTTCCAATATGCTGTTACTTGTAATCTGTGTTAGATATTCCTCTTATGTGACACTGTTCAGGTTATTGTGGGCCAACGAGGACGTCGCTACCCTGGCCGATCTCTAAGTAGGCTTCACAATTCTTAGAGTACCTCAGTTGGCCTGTTGTGTTTTCCCCTGAAACTTGAGTGCTGAGGAGGGCATGTGGGTATAACCTCCTTGATGTAGAGCTCTGTAGCTCTCAAGGGTATAACCGTAGACAGAGGTTGGCCGACACCAGTGGTGTCAGGCATTTTCCCCATTCACTTGTAGGGCCTCGGCATTTAGGCTATGGATGGCCCCACATTTTGTAGGGGAGAATCCCCTGCTGTTTGGTGTGTGGAAGAGGACTGGTGTGAATTCCCCAGCTGCTTGCCAAACCATTAAATGTGGGTGGGAGTTCTCCGGTTGGGCCTTCAAAGTTGCCCTAGCCAGAGGGGAGTGACCTGGAGGCCATTAGTGCCTTGTGACAGGAAATAGAGTGAAACGAGAGGAAAAAGAGAGAAAGAGGAAGACACAGACTGGAGCAACAATGACAAGCAAACTGACACCCACTCACACACACACAACTAAAATGCACAGAGTAAACAAAAGTGAAAACAGTAAAAGAAAAGAAAAAAACAACAAAATAGGAGAACTGAAGCTGCTGATGCTGTGGTAGGAAATAGATAAGAGCTTAAAGAAGAAGCAAAAAGAATAAAATGTGAAAGATGAACACAAAGAAAGAATAAAATAAAGAGAAAAAGAAGGAGAGAGAATTTTTATAATAAAGAAATAGCTGACTCCATGCTGTGCTGTGTGTAGCACTGACTCGTCCTGTGTGCAGCACTGTCTTAAGTGTCAGGCTGCCCACTGGGAGGACAGGGTTGCCCTAGGCAGAGTGTAGGGGTCTGGGAACCAGCAGTGGCATGTGAAATAAATGAGAGGGGGAAGAGAGAATCATACAAGCAGAGAGAGAGAAGCAAAGAGAACAAAGACAGAAAGGGGAAAGAATGAAAAAGAGAATAAAGGGAAGGGGAAAAACCCAACTGAGTTCACTGAGATTGGCTGTGACGGTAAAGAGGTAGGAGAGAGAGAAGGAGGAAATAAAGAATAAAGAGACAACTGATCCCTGATTGCTTGAATGTGTGGCCAGAGGGGTTTAGACCCTGTCCCATAATGGCAGGTTGGTGTGCCCTTTTAATGCAGGGACCCCCTTGGTGCTGGGCAGGATAGCCCTAGTTGACGAGATTGCCTCAGCAGCGCAGTGCCGTGTAGATGTTTGCCCCAGCTGCCTTGTGCAGTGTATAGGACTTCCATGGAGGGCAGGCTGGAATTCCTCCTGCTATTTTGGTTGATTTGCCCTAAGTGGAGGGTAGTGATCTGGAAGCCCGTAGTGGCATATGGTAGGAGAGAGTGGGAGAGATGAGGAGAAAGAGAGAAAAAGAAAAAAAGGAGGGATAAAGAAGAAAGAGAGAGAAAAAAAACCCCAACACAAATCTGAGCTCATTGAGACTGACTGTGGTGGGAAAGATAGAACCGCTAGTGAATAAAGGGAAAAGAAATAGAGTAGTAGGTAAGGAGATATCTGAGACCCGATCACCTGTCCATGAGCCTGGAGGAGTTCCAGCTCTGCCACAAAGTAGCAGGGTGGTGTACCCGTTTGATGTAGGGTTCCACAGATGCTGTGTGGGATTACTTCAATGGCAAGATTATGCCCGTGGTCAGGCATCACTTGAGTGCTGGAGTTCACTGGTGTACCTGCCTTGTGCTGTGTGTAGCACTGCAGCAGGGGTGGGGGCGGGGGGTGTTCCCACCACCATGTCTAGGGCCCCAGGACAGGCAGGACCTCCCCACCTATGTGTAGAATCACTGAAAGGGAAGCTGGATTTATTGTCCTATCTAGACTGCTGGTGCCTACTAGATCAGAGAATTATATTTTTAATTTTTTTATCCCCCTGGCCAGCTAGAATAAAATCAAATTAAATTGTCTCCCACAGTCTTTAGGCTGCAGCTCCATGCTTTTTAAAGCTGACACTACAGCGAGTCTTTGTTATTCAAAAAGCTGCCAGGCCCTGTAGCTGAGTTCTGGAATTCCTTAGCTAGGTTACTTCTTATTCTAATTTATGTTAAGGGCCCCCCCAACTATGTGCCCCTTGGAGCTGAGCACCCAGACTGGGGTTTGAGTTTTAAACCAATAATATATATTTCACCCTTTTTTATTATGCTTGTGATGTGGTCTGATTTGGGGACTGTCAGGGTGACCCTCGAGGGAGAGATCCAGCTTATCAGGGGGGTTGTTTCCTTCTTGGCCAATTGGAATTAAATTCACTCCATGGACTCTATATGCATATTTTCTCCCACACTGCAATCTGCCTGATATAAAAATCTGCTTTTTCTTCTACTTTAAATTGTGGCCACCTGCCACCACCACTCCCCAGGCTGTGAGCTCAAGGCAGCCAACAGCATGGAGACCTCTGGCATGGGGTTCCCCTCCTGTCTGGGATTTTGTCCCCTTTAGGGCATCAACCTGGAGAGATCACTGCTCCTGGCCAAGGGCATAGCTGGCGACCATGTGCTCACCAAAACCAGAGCACATTAAAACGTTCTTGGTTTGCTTTGTGAGTGGAAATTACACGCAAAAAAGGGGGTTCAAGGGAAACCCTAGTATCCTAGTTGTAATTTCAGGACTCCACCCCCCCCCACCCCACCCCCCCTCCCCCGTTTCCTTCACCTTACCTCCTGGCAGCAGGAGCTCTGGATGGGTGAGTCCTATAGGGTTGCCATTTTTTCCCTGGTCACATCTTTTTAACATTTTAATGAAGTTTTTGCAGCCTACTTTCAAAATGTAATATATCTTTTGATTTCTTTAACTGCTTCCTCAATGAGCGTGGACTATGGATCTGATTGGACAAGACAATGGACAGCTTCAACCTTGGGGCGAGTAGCTCAATGTGCAATCCACTGTGCCAGCAAAGCAGTGCCGCTCAATACAAACAAAATCCAAATCCTCACAACTAGGCCTTGGAGCCACATCATAATAAAGAGAGGAGCAATTGAAATCGCCAAGGATTTCCTTTGGCTTGGATCCACATTTTATTTATAAAAGCAGCAGTCAGGAAATACTGCACTGAACACATTGACTGCTGAAGGTCTCTTTAAAGTGTTAAAGAACAAAGCTGTCACTTTGAAGACTAAAGTGCACCTAACCTAAGCCATGCTACTTTCAGTTGTCTGCTAAGCATGTGAAATTTGGAAGAAGGAAGGAGAATCTATACCTTTGCAATATGGGGTTGTGTATTAGGCTGGGTTTACTAGAGAAAGAAATTTAGTGGCAGACACTCAGATATGTGTTAGAGAGATTTATATCAAGGAAGGATCATATATTAAGCAAACTTCCCTGCCCAGTCCAAATCAAGTCCATAAGTGCTATACTAGTCCATAGATCCCTCTTTAGACTCACACAGGCACCTGCAATCATGCAAAATGCGGGGCAGTGGGTGCAGGATTTCATGGATCCAACCATGCTGGCTACATCACAAGGTTCATGCATTTAGCTGTGAGGCTTGTCCAATGGAAGGTGAAGTTAAAGAAAGAGAGGTGGGCCTTCAGAGAGTCATTTATCTAAGTCGCACCTCCAAATGAGGTTATCAAGCTACAGTCTGATGGACAGGCTAAATTCCACCCATATCTTCTTACAGGTGCCACGTTGGCATGAAAAACTTAGCTATCATAGTTTGGCAAAGAATATTAAAGTACCACAGACTGTCAGGAAAACAAAACTCTTTGGAAGCTGACCAGGCAGAACATTCCTTACAGCCTAGACTGGAGAGATTTCCTCTCACATACTTTGGACTTGTTATGAGGAAAGACCCATCCCTGGAAAAGGAGTTAATGTTTGGGACCATGCAGGGCTAGTGAAAAAGAAGACTCTCAATGTGATGGATTGATACAGTTGCTGCAACAGTGAACTGTAGCATAATATTTTGTACGGGAGGTGCAGGACAGGGCAGTCTTCTCTCTTTTGTATACAGGGTCACTGTGCGTTCCAACCAACTATGGCGCCTCACAACAACACAAAGATAGAGCACATTTTATTCATCCTGTCTCCAGTTAACGGAGCTTCAGATTGTTACTATAGCTTTGCTATGATGAATAATGGTATTATTAAATATCCTGTACATGTTTTGGGGTAGAATCTTTCCAATCTTATTGACCATATACCAAAGAGTGCATAATCTGACTCAGAGTAATTCCATGCTAACATTTTGAGGGACTATCAAACTCTTTTCTGAATGGCTGCACCCTTTTCTAATCCAGGCAATTGATCTATTTTTAGCATCCTGTGTTTTTTACTCTAAAGCACTTCATGACATCACTACAACCTTCTGGGTATATAGATATAATTGGGAGATCATTTTCTGTTTGACAAGAAGCGTCATGGTTCTCACACCATCTTCATCCATCTAAGTGCAGGGTTGTTCATTTTCTGTGACTTCCCCCCATTGTCACCCTTTCCCCCGCTATGCTAACATTCCATGTCAGAAACGTGGTTCCACATTGGTCAACTATTGAAGCTCTGCTTGTACCATCCCTGAATCCCTGAATTGTACCATAGATGAAACATCCCTCCAGGAAGCACGGTAAGAGTTAAACTTGAGGTTCTGGCCACATGCCCTGTCCCACCTGGCCTGTGTAGTGCCAGCCATAAATATAGACATTAAAATGATTTATGGACCTTGCTTCAAATTCAAAGTAAAAAAAAAAGGTAAGAAAGTTATGGAAATGATCCATTTTATTTACTTTGGTTTAGCTGACATTGCTGCGTGAAGTACAATCAAGAAAGTGCTGCCTGACACTGCAGAGGACAGGTACATACGTGTATCTTAAATGACTTACCACTTACACACTTTCCATATTCTTTTTGATCTACTCCGGCTCATTATTTATATTTGTCTTTGTTTTAAGCTGAAATCCATGGCATTGTATGATACACATAAGGCAAAACTGTTATGCCTTAGGACAACTCTCTCACTGACATGCTTCCCACTCTGTCTCTTGGACTCAAATAAATGGGTTTGCCTGATTCCCATTGGTTGCCATTTTACAGTTTTTGTGTGTGATAGGCAGATTTTAGCATGCTCTATTTCATTTTGTTTCTGTCTTAGTTATCTAGTGCTGCTGTAACAGGAATATCACAAATGGTGACTTTAGCAAGCTTAAAGGCTTAAATTCAGAATTCTGGGTCCAGAAAAAGGCGTTCATTCACTGTTAGCTCTGGGGGAAGGTCCTTGTCTCCTTTCATTAAATGCAGATACTAAAAATCTGCCATTTATCTTGGCATTAAGGATCTCAGCATGGTGACCTTCAGGTAGAAGGCATGCCCTTCTTTCTTACTGAGGCCCCTTTTCATCTGTTCACCTCCAGCCTCATTTATCTCTGGTAAGATCAACGATGATGCACATCACAGCCCAGGAAAAGTACCCTGACTTCAGACCTTGGCTGTGACTTGAATAAGAGTGCTGCATCCCACCCTAATCCCCTTACAACCCACTGGCAGAGCCCATTAGATCACAGCTTGATGGGTGTGTGGGGGGTGGGGGGTGATTTGGCCATTACATAACTGCAAAAACCACTGACAGTCACATTTTGTGGGGACACAACCCAATTCCTGACAGTACCTTTAACATTTTATGCTGGAATTATCTGCCTACTATTGTCTTCACCTTCCTTTCCCCCCTACTATATAGTCATCTTTTTCTTTCCGTACATATCTCATTTGTTTTCTTTGCATATATCAAGATTTCCTCAGGTATTAGTTTTAATAGTTGGGCGGTGGAGGAAAACTGTAAAGAATATAAATAATACCACTGAATTTCACCAGCATGGACAAAGTGACTGAGAGGCTCCTTGGGAAGACATTAACCAGCACAGTAGTAGCTCATGGTGTGTACACAAGGCCAGAGCGTTTTCTGGATCAGCCAGGTGGAGCTACCATGGTGCTTAGAAGTGAGTTTCAAATTCAGACTTTTTGGGGGGTGAGGGGGTGAGGGGGAGGTGCTTTGGGGACTTGGATTAGAGGAGGACATTTCAACAGTAAATACATAAAATATTTTGGCGATCAAGGAAAAAATTATTCATTATTATCCTTCCTGCATGCTTTGCTCTTTTGGTTTACTTATTGGTTCCCATGTGTAGAATACAGTGCTGCCCAGAGCTTTACAGATTTTGGGTGGAAACAGCAATTTATAACATTTTGAAACTTGCATATGTTAATCTTTAGGGAACTGTCACCACTTTGTAGATTTAGGGATTTCTACATTGAAAGTCCCTGCATTGTACTTGTGTTAGGTTCAAAATATTTCCAAGGATTCAGGGTGTGATTTATATGTTTTCCAGGTTTCCAGTGAGTGGTTTTAATGTCAAAACTTAGGTAGTAGTGAGGAAAATTTATTTGCTTCTAAAATATTTGGAAACAACCAAAAATGTTAAATTCTCGGTACCTCAAAATCAGACTAGTGGATAATTTTAGAAAACTTGTTCCTAGATGTGTGAACTTAATCTACTAATTGTACTTTTAGTGATTATTTTATAATGTACTTGTGGTCTCAATTTTCATACAGTCTTATTGCATTATTTTAAGTAGTATTCAATACTTGAAAATTGACATTAAATTATCTAACTTACAAGGGCACTGTGATAGTTAAGGATTATGTCAACGAGATGCTTCTGAGTAAGGATATAGGTGGCAGCCTGATGACCCCACCTTGGGGGTATGGCCTTTTGTATAAGAGAGATTGCTGCTCTTTGGCCAGTCCCTTTCTGCTGGAGCAGGAGCTAAATCTTGTGTCTGGGGTCTCATTCTCCTGTTGCATTGCCTCCTGATCTCAGAGGCTGTCCGCAGACCACTGCCACGGTGGATTCATGCAGCTGATTTTGGATTCATTTTCCTCTGTATCTCACAGCCTTACCCCCACCTATTGGGCGTTGTCATCCTGCTTTCTGTTTGTCAGTTTCCATGAGTCAGGAGAAGCCTAACTTGAACTGGACTGGATTTGTCTATTTCTACAATGATGTAAGCCATTTCTTGATATACTTCTCTCTTACAAATACACACAAGTGTCCCTGGTTTTGCTTCTCTAGAGGTCGCAACCTAACACAGCGAGATGTCCCCAAAAATTAAATAATGTATTGTCTTAGACAAATCCATTACAAAAGACCTTTTTAAAGTGCCAAAGAAGGCACTTTGAGGCCTGTGTTAGGCTAGGCTGACTAGAGGAGTAAACCCATGGACACTCATATGTGCACAAAATAGAGCTTTATGTAAAGTGCAATTGTCTGCTAAGAAAACCGCCCAGCCCAGTTCAAATCCACAGTCCACTATTAGCCCATATGTCTGATACCAGTCTATGAAGTCCTCTTCAGACTCACAACACAAGCAATGATTCCTCGTACAAGAAGATTGCAGGCCAATGGGTAGTAAGTCTTATGGATCCAGTGGCAGTGGAAGCATCTCAGCACTGGCGTGGGTCTCCATGTGACTACTCCAGCTCTGGGGCTCTGGCTTCATCAGCGTGTAGCTCCACGTGTCTGATCACCAGGACAATAAATCAGCGTGTGTCTGGCTGCCAGGGAGCTTTATCTCCATAGTATTTTTGCTGTTGTTAACTTTTATTCTTTTGTTTGTTTAATTATGTACATATAGTTAAATATATATATATGGTTTAATATCTATGTGCATGTATTGTTTTTGTTAAGTGCCCTGGAGGTGGTTCTTCCAGTTCACAGTGACCTTGTGTACTATGTAGATCTTTCAACCAAGTTTGTCAAGAAGAAGCAACACAATGGAATATGCCCATCTTGTGCTAGCTTGACAATTACTCTTCTGTTTGAGCTCATTATTGCCAACCCATCTGATTGAAGATCTTCTCTTTTGGGATAACCCTGGGCTTTAGCAAACATAGTATTCTTCTCCAGACTGCTTCATCCTGGTCATAACAGGAGAGAAGTCTCATCATCTTCCTTCAAAGTGCAGCGTGTCAATACGTCTTCTATAATGTTCACTCATTCTTCTGGCAGACCATCTTATAGTCAATATTCTTTATCAATACCAATATTCAAATTCACCAATTCTTCCCTTGTCTTCCTTAGTCTTTCTTCAGCTTTCACAGTCATATGAGGCCATTGAAAATACCATTGTTTGGGCCAGGCCTTGTGGTAGTTACATAATCTGGTGCCAACTTGAGACTATTAAGAGTAAAGGGGTGCTTGATTTCATAATGTGGATGATTGTTGATGAGTGTGCAGATCAAGCAGAAAAAATGAGTCCTTTATTTTGGTGGGATCCAGAAGTCTTCCTTTACAGTCTTCTTATTTAGTCATCTTTATTTCCAGAAAGGTTTATCTGCATCAGATGTAAATGGAATTATGATCCATTATTTTGTACTATGTGGTACCCATCACAGTCATTTGCAGACTATAATCCATTTCCAAGTATTTGTTATAGAGTGAATAAAGGAGTATAAGCATTAAATCATATTAATATGTTAATGTTCAGTGTACTGAATCCAATAACACGTTTTCAGGTTATTTTATGTGCTCTCCTTTTAAATTGGATACATTCATCTAATCTGAGCTTAGTAATAAATTTTAAAGCATGTTACTCTGCTAAAGTACCACTTACACTATCATATATTTTAAAAATGAAAGATAATACTGACAACCCAGGTGTTCTGGGAATTAATCTGTCCAAAGATAGTGGAAATCTTCCAACCAAATTTGTCAAGAAGCAACTTTCTCCACATACAATATTACTGGATTAATTTTCCTAGATATTTTTTAACTTCTAAAGAATGAATGGAAACATTTATACTTAGCAGATTCAGTGAAAGCATCAATTCGTTATATGTTCCATACAATACTGAAGAATGTGTTTAAACATTTCTAAATAATACTCACAATGTTACTACATTCAAAGGGTTGTCTAAAGCATGTATTTCAGAATAGTCACATTGCTAAAAGAAAGAAAGAAATTCATAGTTTTTCTTTCTGTCTATATATCATAAGTGAGTGTTACTCATAAAGGATTTAAACTCCCTAAGCATATGTGTCTACTTCCACCATTAAAGTAGATTCAGGTGCTTGGCATGACTGTCTCCAGACAGGATTTCTTTAAATAATTGATGGCCGTGGTCTTATTGCCCCATTGAACTATATCTGGATACACTCATGTTGCTTTTACAAGAGTTTCATACAACTCCATGGTCTGCAGAACACGTGGGAAGTATCTCATACTTTCTTTTATTAATATAAACTATTTTCAGTTTCTCCAATGACAAATTGCCCAAAATGAGGATTTTTACACCTATTATGACTGAACATGATGAGAAATTCATCTGTTCACCACAGCTGTGTATTGAAGCATTATAAACCATTCAATGGCAGAAAGAGATGATTGTTACAGTGTGAGGATCAAGCAGAAAAGAGAGTCATTTATTTTGGTGGGATCCAGAAATCTTACTTTACAGTATTGTCCACACACAAAAAAATTAAAGATGATTTGTGGAAATGCTACATAGGCATTTTAAACTCTATCCAAAAGCAAATTTTTTTAGTAGATTATGAGAAGTCTTTGCAAACTTTTGCTGAGCAAACACTCAAACAGAAAAAAATTACTCCCATTTCTATGGCAATATCCATACTCAGCATAAAACAGAGGAAATCAATCTTTGAGAGAGGACAGAGGTGTGATCAATACATATGTTGATACCACATTTCCTACATTTGTTTGATACACACCATTGCAATTCTTGTCACCCGGCAGAGTTAATACAGTCTGGTGATTTTCCAGAGATGACAACTACTCTATTCTAAGATTTCTTCCAAAGAAACATAATGGTCTGATATTTAAAAGTTGTTGACAAGGGTCAGAAGTACATTAAAAAAGTCTAATGGAATGTTAACATCAAGCAAGAGATTTATAGTACCAATCCAAAAAACAGTAAGAAATCACAAGTAAATTCTATAAAATTGGAATGTCCCTATTTTTGATGGGATCATTACTTCATTTATTAAAGACCTGATTTAAAAAAAGAAAGTATACCATATACTATAAGAAAATGTATGACTGCTATTGTGTATTGCCATAAAATATGTGTGAATGGATTAAACTGTTGATGGTTGGTAACTTGTATTAAATGGAAGGTCCATTGTGAAGGACAAGATAAATCAAGGTTTGAATGAAAGGTAAACTATTGGGGGATTGATTAGTAGTTTGAACTGTTGAACATGAAGTTAATGATTTAATTGAAAGCCCACACCTAATTTAAAATGACTTTTTGAAAAATATATGGTTAATCAATATATAAATTTTATGAACATTGGACATCATTTTATATGTATATGTATATATACATATACATATATAAACAATACATGGATACTCTCAATAACTGAAGTATAATGAAATAAATATCAATTAACTGATGACCCCTGAGATAATTACAATACAACAATGCTGTACTTACTTGGCTACAATGTCTTAAAACAAGATGTTATTCTTTCAATGCAGATATAGGAATGTAACACTGTGAATTAAGAGAAGGTCTTATAATTTAGAGGAGGTACATGAGAATTACAAGATATAGAGTCAATAGATATTTGTAGATGTGTTAACATATTTGCCTAAATTTTGGGCAACTATAGTCTTCTGTGGAAACCATAGTCAATAAAGATAGAACATGCATTAATTAAGTAAACAATTATTTACCTTTGCTGACATATCTGGAAAAAGAATCTCAATCCATAACATTTGCGTGTGTATTCAATTTTATTTGAACCCAAACACAATTTTGTCATACTCATTTTCTTCAACTGTTTAAATATGTTTAACAATTAAATTATTAAATTTCTCCACAAAATTTCTCAACAAAATTGCAATTTGTTTAACACATGCCAGGACACAAAATCCATGACTTAAAAATGATCATATCAAGAATCTTTTGTTGTTGTTGTTAGAAGTACTTCGATCCAAATTTTAATTCTAAAAAACCAAGTTGAATTATTTTTAAAAAAAAACACGTTTTATTAGGGGTTCATATAACTCATCAAAATCCATACATACATCAATTGTGTAAAGCACATCTGTACATTCATTGTCCTCATCATCTTTTTAATAATTCAACCTGTATTTTGTCTCAAAAAATGCAACAAATATTGAAGGATATTTTGACATTAATGATCCCACTAATGAAATAATAAAATGTAATTTGTTTCCCAATTAATTATTTGGAAAGTAATATTTTCACTGAAAATTATAAACTTAAAAACTAATTAAATAGTTTCTGTCAAATTATAGTGATGACATGGAACATCAAATTTATAAATTAAAAAAATGCCTAGAAAAAAATCTTAGACATGAATTATTCTCTATACCACAATCTGATTAGAATCATAGAGAATCAAAATCCCTCTCAAACAGAAAAAAGGAAATATTTTTCAGTAATGACAGATCTGCTTTGAATAATGTTTTAGAATAAGGTATATATAAATAAATGAACAAAATATGAATTTTTAAAAGACAGTTACATAAGTTGTGTCCAGAATAATAATAAGAAGAAGGCAGAGCCATTTCCACATGTTTTCTAAAAAAAAATAATTAAAACCAAATGCTCAATAAAAATTCACTGCCATCAAGTCAATTCTGACTTATGGTAACTGTATAGGACAGGGTGGAATTGCCCCGGGTGAGTTTCTGAGACAGTACCTCTGTACAGGAATACAGAACCCTGTCTTTCTCCCTTGATCACCTGGTAGTCCCATTGGCTTAACCTGCAGATCAACACATAACTTGCCCTCAATAACAAATTGACATAAATATCAAACGTGAAAATTAGGAAGTTAAGAGAAGAATGTACTTCAACTACTCAACTTGAAGTAATTATAAAGGCCAGTTTCTTGCTGTGGTGGTTCTTGGAAGACATGTGCATGATTTCATACATGTATGAAAAAAAATTAAAACTTTCTAGGATAGGGAAATTTCAATTCAGGGAAAGAGAAAAGTTTCACATGGAAGAAAATGTCTTAGCTATTTTGACATCATGATAATAACACAGCCATACAATCAGTTACTAAATGTATGCATAATGTAGCATAATGGATGTCCTTCTGTTATTTGAAAACTTATTTTTTTAATGTTTTATTAGGGTCTCATACAACTCTTATCACAATCCATACATACATCGATTGTGTAAAGCACATCTGTACATTCATTGCCCTCATCATTTTCAAAGGATTTGCTCTCCACTTAAGCCCTTTGCATCAGGTCCTCTTTTTTCTGCTCCCTCACCGCTGCCCCCTCCCTCATGAGCCTTTGTCATTTATAAATTATTATTTTGTCATATCTTGCCCTGTCCGACGTCTCCCTTCTCCCCCTTTTCTGTTGTCCATCCCTCAGGGAGGAGGTCACATGTAGATCCTTGTAATCGGGTCCCTCTTTCCAAACCACTCTCTCTCTACCCTCCCAGTATCACCACTCACACCACTGGTCCTGAAGGTATCATCAGCCCTGGAATCCCTGTACCTCCAGCTCCTATCTGAATGCTCTGCTCTATCCAGACTTGTAAGGGAGAATTCGGATAATGATGTAGAGGGGGTGGGGGGGAGGAAGCATTTATGAACTAGAGGAAATCTGTATTCTTCATCTGTGCTACATCGCACCCTGACTGACTCATCTCTTCCCCTAGACCTCTCTGCAAGAGAATCTCCAGTGGCCAACAAATGGGCTTTGGGTCTCCACTCTGAACTCCCCCCTTCATTCACTATGGTAAGATTGTTGTTGTTGTTGTTCTGATGATGCCTTATACATGATCCCTTCAACACCTCGTGATCGCACAGGCTGGTGTGCTTCTTCCATGCGGGCTTTGTTGCTAGTTGTGCTAGATGGCCGCTTGTTTATCTTCAAGCCTTCAAGACCCCAGATGTTATCTCTTTTGATAGCTGGGCACCATCAGCTTTCTTCACCACATTTGCTTATGCACCCGTTTGTCCTCAGCGATTGTATCAGGGAGGTGTGAACCCAATGATATGATTTTTTTGTTCTTTGGTGCCTGATAACTGATCCCTTCAGAGCCATGTGATTACACAGGCTGTTGTGATCTTCCATGTGGGCTTTGTTGCTTCTGAGCTAGATGGCCGCTTGTTTACCTTCAAGCCTTTAAGACCCCAGATGCTATCTCTTTTGATAGTCAGGTACCATCAACTTTCGTTACCACATTTGTTTATTCACCCGCTTTTTCTTCAGTGGTGTGTCGGTAGGGTGAGTATCATAGAATGCCAATAGAAGAAAGTATTCTTGTATTGAGGGAGTACTTGAGTAGAAGCCCAATGTCCTTCTGCCACCTTAATACTAAACCTATAAATATAGGCACATAGATCTATTTCCCCATCCTCTTATATATATTTGCATATGTACATGTATTTGTCTAGACCTCTATAAATGCCCTTTGCCTCCTAGCTCTTTCCTTTATTTCTCTTGACTTTCCTCCTGTCCCACTATCATGATCCGTCACCACCTGGGTTTCAGCAATACCTCTTTGTTACATTACCCTTGATCATGCCCTACCAGGCCTCCCACACTCACCTCACCACCAATTTGGATCACTTGTTCTCTTGACCCTGGATTTGTTAACACCACTACCTTACCACCCAACTCTCCCTATCCCATTTCCCCCCGGAACTGTCGGTCCCATTGTTTTCTCCTCCAGATTGTTCATCCAGCCTATCTTATTTAGACAGACCTGCGGAGATAACAAGACAGAGCAAAACCAAGCAACAATATACAACAAAACAACAACAGCAAACAACTGACAAAGAACAAAACACAACAATAAAGAAAAGCTTGTAGTTATTTCATCTCTGTGGACTGGCTGCTCTAAAGAACACTTATTACCTTTATTTAAGCAGCATGTATTAAAATCTGATAAACTCTTACAAATGAAGATCTTCTGAGATCTCTGGCTGTTCATGGTGCTTAATGCAAAGTTGTTTACACCCACTGTGAACTTTGGATAACAAATTTTGATTCAAAATGATCTTACATGAATAAGAAATAGAATCGTGCAAACATTGTGAAATTGTAGTTTGAAGTAATGGGAGTTCCTTCTTATCTGGTGTTGAGCCTGCGAATGGGCTCCATCCTGGATGACAGTGTGCCTTGCCTCTGCTTGTCTCAAAATGGGAAATGGCAGGTGTGTCATGTCACTCTCTGGTGTACATTATGGGCTGCCTTGTTTCTCATTCCAAAATGAGACCTGATGTGAGTGACCCTGACAGTGTGGAGTATCATCAAATGCCCTTTGAACTGAAGAAGCAGAATTTATTGCTGTTAACACGTTTTACAGTTTATAAGGTCATCAGCCCTTCAGCTTCTGAGATTTTTTTCAAGCCTGGCTTTGAATCCCTAAATAAAGCTGATTTGTATCACAGAACTGACATGAAATATGATACTCAGTGTTTCATTTTATAAATCCCTTATTTCATATACAAAGCATAGTAAATAATTTGAGAGTTAATGAGATTGTGTTCTTTCCCACATCAATTTCTCCACAGAATAACAGCATAATTTTTCATTGGTGAAGTTTCTCTGTGGGAGAAAACATGCAAAATGAATTAAAACAATTTTTCAAATAACTGCATTATAATTACAAAGACTTCCGATAAGCCCTATTCAATACATTTTAGAATTATCTCTGTGGGGAAAAATAGTATGCCATTTAAATAAATAAAATACATTATTTTGAAACACTATGAAAATCTCTTTTGTTTACTGTCTTATCAAATGTAATCTTTAATATTTTACTTCTATATATGGAGAAATTGAAATTCAAAAATAATTAACATTTTCCAAGAGTGTAGTTTGACACAAGATGTAGGGTTTGAAATTAATCACTGATTTAAGTACAAGGGTTTTTCAAGCAAAAAAAATTTCAAACTATGCTTGAATTCTAACCAAAAAAACCCCATGAAATTTAAATCTCATTTCTCAGACAACTTTACCTGGAGGCAAGAAGGGGAATCGGGTGGGATTAAATTCAATGATGTTACACAATCCTAATTTCAGCAATATTCAATTGCTGTTCAAATAAGTTCGTTCCAACTCATAGCAACTTTCTGCACAACCAAGCAAAACAAGGCCCTCTTCTGCACCATCTTCAGAGCATCCTGTGCTTGAGCCCATTTTCCAACCACTGTAAGAAAACAGAGAGAGAGAGAGAACACTCTGATAGCAAATCTAAACCACCAGCCTCACCAAGGCAGAAAGTCAAGGATTTCAACTCCGGTAGAGTTGTTGTTGCTGCTGCTACTGTTGCTTTTACGGATGCTTTTGCTGTTACTAGAAGCCTTCACATCAGTGTGGACACATGGCGTTCCTATGTTCAATGGATCAAACCCCGCCTGTGTTGCCCTACGTTCCCAATTGTTCTCATGGTTGAGTCCAATGTTGAAACCATGAGTCGATTCATTTTATCAAGAGTCTTTCTCTTTTTCTCAGTCCTGCTACTTTACAAAGCTTAGTGACCTTTGCCTGGCACTGGTCGGTACTGACACCATGTCTGAAGTACATGCGGCAGGTCTCACCATCCTTGCCTCTAATGAGCATCCTGGTTGTATTTCTTCCCGGCAGATCTGTTTGTTCTTTTGGGAGTCCGTGGTACTTTCGACATTTTTTTTCCAGCACCATAATTTGAATATATCAAATTTTCTTCCATCTTCCTTACTTAATGTCCAGGGTCAGGCACACCATGGTCCTCAAAGTAAATTTTTGCTTTTCATTACTTTAGAGTGGTCTTGTGCCTCAGTATTACCCAATGAAATACATTGTTTGATCTCTCGACCGCTGATTATGATCCAGGCAAGACAAAATCCTTGATAGCCTCAATATTTTCTCCATTTATCATGCTGTTATGAATGGGTCCAGTTATGAGGATTTGGGTCTTCTTTACATTGAGTCATAAGCCATACTTAAGGTTGCGATCCTTGGCTTTCATCAGCAAATACTTCACGTCTTCCTCCCTTCCAGCAAGAAAAGAGTGTCATCTGCGTATCTCAAGTTGTTAATAAACCAGCCTCCAATCCTGATGCCACATTTCTCTTCATACAACCCAGCCTCTCTGATGGTTTACTCAACATATAGATTGAACAAATATGGTGAGAGGATACAACCATGATGCACACCTTCCCTGACTTTAAACCATACAGTATTGTCTTGTTCTGTTCACACAACTGCCTCTCATAGGAACAAAAACACCCACTCATAGAAATTATTTACCAGGTACTTTAAATTTTCTGTTGCTGTTTTAGTACATCTGAAACTATTATTACTTTTTTTAGGGAAAAGCATAGATCCTGGTTATATTTGCGATATAACCTCAAATTATTTACCCGGGGAAAATTGAGCAGCACATGATAAAGACTCTTTTTTTAAAGTTTTGAAGAATGCATTAACCCTCTGGTTTTCATCCTCCACCTCTCAACCTTTTCTCAGACAAGTACAATCGACTTTCCTGGCCAACTCCTCTACTAAAATTCTGTGTTTAAACTCCACAACAGCCTTTCTGATCATTCGATTGTATTAGTATTTTATATTCTTAATTCTTCTCAGCTTCTGCTGTGTATCATTGTTCTTCTGGGATCCTGAATGAGCTCCAATTATCTTCTGCTCTGGGTTGCTCTTCTGTAGCCACAGTACCTTCTTTGTCTTAATGATAAACCCATCCCTTTGCTTAGAGATATTTTCTGCATAGATGAGCTCATCTACTTTCAGGCCTTAAAATGCATGCTGTCTCTTGCCTTCAAATCTCAACTCTACTACCGGTAATCTTTTTGCATTCCAGATTCTAAATGCTATTTCTCTTGGTCCATCTTAATATTCACAACCAACATGTTTTTATGGAAAATGTATAATCTTACTTAAACTTTTCTCTCCTTTGACCTTTCCTTCTCTTTCTTTCCCTCTCCCACCCACCTTGAACTTCTCCTGTGTGTCCCTGTAAGAGGCTCAGTCAGCCCTTGGGTCCCTGCACACCTTCATCTCACCCTGGCTACTGCTTCCCCTTTCCCTTCCTCTTCTCTTTTACCTTAATTGTGCAAACAGTAAATACAATGGATACTTTACAGTCTCCTTTTGCCACCCATATATCCAAACCGACCCTTCTTGGTGTGCCCTAAACCCGCACACTTCACCTATGGTCTCAGTAAGAGGGTTTGACATGCCACTGCCCCATGAACACAGGCACACTGACGGGTGATGACTTCGCATGCTCTCACAATCGGCCTCTGTCTCGGGAGAGTTTCACAAGGAAATTCTAGGAAGACGGCTTCTTTCCATTCTGACTGTGAAGCTGGGAAATGTGAGGCCAGGATTCCAGCGAACATGTTCCACTGCCTCCGCCCCTTCCCCTTCCACCCAACCAGGCGACTGTAACAGAAAATAAAACTGTCATGGGGAAGGAGGTAGAGATCAGAGGAGTGTGTTGGACAATGTGGGTGTCCCTGGTCCCCGTCGCCCAGGAAGCCAGGTGTAGTCCTTTCCCGTCCAAGGTTTAGCTCTCTGAGCCAGAAATTTCACCTTTATTACTTAGCCAGATTGCCACTTCTAGATATATTTTCCTATAACATAATTTTATTATGTCACTGTGTTTGAAGGCTTTCCCTCCTCCTTAATTACCTACATAATAAAGACCTTATTACTTGTAGAACAAAGACCTTAGTGTGATGCCTAGAGAGACACTGCAAGTGCTCAACCATCCGGGGCTCAACCTTTCTCTTCTGTCCCTGCCCAGGCTTTTCTGGCCACTCTTCTGCTAGAAATCTCTGTCTTCCGTCATTTGATATTTATTTCACGTACCTGTTGCATCACTACCCAATAAAACACCTGGCTCTTAGTACATATTGTTTTATATTTCAATAAATGCTTCTGTCCTCCCATAGCATCATGTTTGTAACATAGTTCTAAAATTTGTTATGTTTTATCTAGTCTCTGACTGCATGTACTTTTCTGTAATCCCACATCTTGAATGTCTTCAGAATGGAAGCATTACCAGATTCATTTCCATATTTGTTTATCTGTTTTTCTGTTCATTCATTTATTTTGGTCCCTATATCAGTATTTGGAACACAGCAGAAGTCAGTCTATGTTTATTCCATTAAATTGGAAGCACTGGAAAAGAGTAGCTGACAACCTAGCCATAGGCTATGTTCTCAATTTTATTGTTTTTCAACATAGTATCACCGAGCATCTGAGAATCTGTCTCTCTTAGTTCTAAGATGATATATCTTTTTACACTTTGAAATGAGATATTTTTGTAATGCGTTCAAAGAAATACCATTCATATGTAAACTTATTTACTGATACTGTAAGCTCCTCTGGTTTGTTTTTGTTTTGTTTTTTTAAAAACCATGTGTTCCAATCATGGCCCCAGTGCGCGATGAAACTTCCGGAGTTCCGCCTATGACTAGGAGGCATTGATCTGATACGAACCATGTTTTGTAGCAGTTTTCTGTGACCTGCACATGTTCTGTATCTCAGCAAAGCTGGGACATCATTATGACCTCGGGCTATTGGTCTCCTTTATTCAGATGATAGGGGTTGCAATTCGCAAAGTCAGAAATTTGAATCCACCAGCTACTCCTCAGAAGAAATACACGGCTTTCTACTCCCATACATGGTTACCAAAAAATTCACTGCCATTGAGTCATTCTGACTCATAGCGACACCCCCACTGGGAAGTTCTGCCTTGTCCTATAGGTTAGGGAGGGATGAGCTGGTATTGATTCTATAGCACTGAGTGAGACCCAGGCCACTGTATTTTCATATGCCTCATATGCAGGCAAAAGTTGGATAATGAAAATGAAAAATCAAAGAATTGTTGTTTGAATTGTGGCATTGGTAATTAATATTAAATGGACTACCAGAAGAACAAACAGATCTGTCTTAGGAATAATACAGCTAGGGTGCTCCTTAAAAGTGACAATGTGAAACTTTGTCTTATGTACTTTGGGTACCAGGAGATATCTGTCCCTGGAGAAGGTATCATGCTTTGTGTAAAGTAGAAGTTCAGTAAACATAAGTGAAAAATTCAACAAGGTGCATTGACAGTCCCTAAAATACTGGATTTCAACATAGCAAAGAAGGTGAGGATTCCAGAGGATTCCACAGTTTTGTTCTGTTGTATAGATGTTCACTATGAAGCAGAATTGATTCAATGGGACCTAATGATAACACCATGATTTATAGTCTTACTTTCTCCTTCACTCCATTGAATAATAGAAGGCATTTTGAAGTATAGAATATATGATACATTGCTCAATATTTCACTTTCTATCAATAAGTCATTATAATAAGAACGTTTCCAAACTTAGTACTTACCATTAAATTTGCACAAACTCAAGCATTTCCAAACCCCAAAGAAAATCCATCTTATTTTCTGAGTCCTGATATGTAAAATCTAAATATATATGTCTGTCTGTTTTCTGGTTTTATTATACCAACGAAATTTGGTTTCCATGAATGTAAGAAAAATATTAATTAAAGATAACTTTATACTTTTATCAATGTACATGAATTAAATAAAATCTACATCATGCTGTATGAAGGCTCATAGAATAAATAAAATTACATATGAATGGTATATCTTTGAACCCATTACAATATCAGTCCGTAGGGTTTAGGAGGCCTATTACTGTGATCTCCCTCAAGGACACAGCCAGGCAATCCTCTGAAGAAGATTGCCCCTCCCTGAGCTCATTGGGAGTGTAGGTAGAAGAAATCAACTTTCCAATGCACTCCATCGGAGGCCCAGACTATTCACATCCCTGGTCAATAGCGAGTTCAATGGAAGCTAATCCACATGAGGGATTTTACAAATGGATTTGGAGTTTTCACTATCATCTATAATCTTTGGCAAATCAGGTGCTCAGCATTTAAGCTCTAAGACAATTTCTTCCTCTGATTATGAATTTTATTATTAGCAATCCTGGGAATACACAAGTTGGTGTGCTCTTTCCATGTAAGCTAGGCTGACACCTCACTTAGATTGCTGCTTGCCTAAGAGAAGCTTTAAGGCAAGTTTGCTTTAAGATAAGATTTTTTTATATAAATAATTTCATTGGGGCTCATACAACTCTTATCACAATCCACACATACATCAATGGATTAAAGCACCCTTATATATTCGTTGCCCTCGTCATTCTCAAAATTCACCTTCCACTTGGGTTCCTGGAGTCAGCTCATTTTCCTTTTTTCTCTCCCACACCCTCCCCGCTCCCCTCTCCCTCACGAACCCTTAATAACTTATAAATTATTACTCTATCCTATCTTCCACTGCCCAGCATTTCCCCTCACCCACTTTCCTATTGCCCACCCCCCAGAGAGGAGGTTACATGTAGATCCTCGAGATCGGTTCTGCCTTTCTACCCCCCCTTCCCTCCCAGTGTTGCCACTCTCACTGCGGGTCCCAAGGGGTACTTCTGTCCTAGATTCCCTGTGTCCCCAGATCCCAGCTGCACCGCTGTGCTTCCTCTGGTCTAACCAGGTGTGCAAGGTAGAATTGGGATCATGATAATTGGGTGGGGACGAAGCATTCAAGAACTAGAGGAAGGTTTTGAGCTTCATTGTTGCTACACTGAACCCTGAGTGACTCATCTCCTACCCACTACCCCTCTGCAAGGGATGTCCAGTTGTCTACAGATGGGCATTGAGTATCCATCATGCACTCCTCTCATTCACGATGATATGATTCCCCCCTGCCACCTTTGTTGATTGAAACCTGGTCCCCTTGGCCCTTCATGATCACACATGTTGGTGTGCTGCTTCCATGTGGGCTTTGTTGCTTCTGGGCTAGATGACCACTTGTTTACTTTCAAGCCTTTAAGTCCCCAGATTCTATATCTTTCAATAGCCAGGCACCATCAGCCTCCTTCACCACACTTACTTATGCACATGTTCGTCTTCAGCGTTTATATGGGGAAGGTGATCACACAATGATGGTTTTTGTTCTTTGGTGTCTGCTACAGGATCCCTTCAACACCTCATGTTCACTTAGGCTTGTGTGCTTCTTCTCTGTGAGCTTTGTTGCTTCCGAGCTAGATGGCCGCTTGTTTGCCTTCAAGCCTTTAAGACCCCAGACGTTCTATCTTTTTGACAGCCGGGCACCATCAGCTTTCTTCACCACATTTGCTTATGCACACTTCTGTCTTCAGCAATCATGTCGGGAAGGTGGATATCATGGAATTACTGCTTAGCTGAGCAAGGTGCTATTGTATTGAGGGAATGTGTGCGAGGATGCCCAGTGTTCACCTGCTACCCTACTACTGAACCTATAGATATATGCACGTAGGTCTATTTCCCCCATAATCATAAATATATTTACCTATGTACGTGTCTGCATTTAGGCTTCTATGTATGCCCTTTGCCTCCCTCCTTTCCTCTATTTCCTTATGCTTACTTCCTGTCCTACTACCACTGGTTTTGAACCACTCATGTTTCCCTTGTCCCTGGATTGGCCAATACCTCCTCCCTTCCCCTACCTCCCACACTCTCATGTCCCTCTGGGACCATTTGTTCCATTATTTTCCTTTCACATTGTTTGTCCAGCCTATCTTGTCTAGGTGGACCTGCAGATACAGTAATATGTGCATAAAAATGCAGATGGCTTTGACAGCACCAAAGTGGCACACAAACATGACATCGACGGCAGCAACACCAACAAGCTAACAAACAAAAAAGCCACTGACATACAAAATTTAAAAGAAGAGATAAAAAAAGAGGGGAAAAAAAGCAAAAAGACAGCAAAAAAAAAAATCTGTTAGTTCGAGGTCTGTTTGTTGGCCTTTAGGAGTGCTTTCCGGATGAGTCTGATGGGGTGCCACATCCTGGCCCCAAAGTCCATCCTTTATACTCCCTCAGGATCTCCTTGCTCTGCTTTCCCTGCCACACCATTGCACGCCCCCAGTATTTTGCCTCAGTGTGGTGGGTGGGGTCAGCTCAGTCACACATCCCCCATTGTGTCTCAGGGCCATGGGTCAGTGTAGGATGTCACACCTCGCTGTGGGGCCGGCTGTATGGTCCTCTCTGTACAATGAGCCCTTCGAGCCAGGCTACCGTCCTCTGAGCTTGGTGGGCCCAGGTGTGCTCTGCTCTGGTCTTCCTCCGTCCTTGGCTTTAGTGTCCTTCTGGGTGTGGTGTGGTAGGTCAGTTCCTTTCCCACACCAGACGATCTATTTTCATTTTCTGTGGACCTCCCTTCGATTGTGGGGGTTGGGCTAATTCTGGTTGGGGCTGGCGTATGATCCAGCTTCTTTATGTATTACCCTGCACTTAACGTTGCTCTCCTGGTTTGGCATGTCATGGTGGGTTCCATATGCATGGTCCAGTTCTGTGGGGACACAACCAATACTCTCCCCCAGGTGGGTTAGTACCCTGTTCCCCCGCTGCCATCCACTCGTTTTCTTCCCACCCTGCTTCTCCCTCCCCCTGCCCCACTTCCCTTTCTTTATGCTGGGCTCTCATGTACCTCCCTAGGTGTGGCCTGCCCTCCCTCCAACTATCTATGCGTCCACCCATTTATTATGAGATAGATGTTTGTTCTTCTATTCCTGGCATGCTGATTGTACTTACCTCAGGGGACTCATGCTATACCTGTCCTTTTGAGTCTGGCTTAGCTCACTTAACATAATTCCATCCAGCTCTTCCCACGAAATAACGTGTTTCATGTGCTCGTCCGTGCTTTTCAGTGCTGCATAGTACTCCGTTGTGTGTATGTGCCAAAGTTTACTAATCCACAGATTGTGAATTGTGCCGCAATAAACATTGGAGTGAATATGACTGGTCGTGTTTTATTTGCTGCTTCCACCAGGTATATGCTCAGTAAGGTAGATCAATTTCCATTTTCTTTACGTATCGCCAGATTGCTTTCCACAGTGGCTGTACAAATCTGCACGACCACCAGCAGTGGAGGAGGGTTCCTACTTCACCACAGCCCCTCCAACACTTGTTGCTCTCTGATTTACTGATTTGGGCTAACCTCGGGGGTGTTAGGCGGTATCTCATGGTTGTTTTGATTTGCATTTCTCTTAGGGCTAATGTCCTGGAACACTTTCTCATATGCATATTGGCCATATGGGTCTCCTCCCTAGTGAAAGTTCTTTTCAGTTCTTTTGCCCACTTCCTTAGGGGGTTAACTGTTTTCCTCATTTTGCGGGTCATTATGGTGTTGTAGATCTTAGTAATGAGGCCTTTGTCTGATGTGTTCTTACTAAAAATCCTCTCCCAGTCTGTGGTTGTCTTGTCACCGTCTTGGTGAAGAAGATAAGACTTTTTTTGGATGACGCCTTTTGTTAGGCAACAAAGCAAGCTTTAATAAATTTTAAAACATTGAGATTCTGCAACCCATTTTTTATACTTTAAAGGCAGGTCCACTTGGTGTACTTTGACCCCTACCTTTGACTCCCCTCTCCACAGTAGGGATGGGGATTTCTAAATCATGGTGAGGTGTCTCATCATTGTCATTTGAGGTTTTCTCTGAGAATCCAAAGTGAAATTTCTATTCTCTGCTTAAAGAGATTTTGCCGGGGGTGGGGTGGGGTGGGGGTGAAGGCCACTGACTACAACAATCTTGTTTTAAGTCTGACCTCATGAAGTGACACAACTTTGCTTGCCAAAATATAAAGATGACTTGAAGTGCTTTCTAGTAATGGTCAGGGAGTAATATTCTTCAGTATGGAATAATAAATAAATATATATGTCAATATATCTATCTATATAAATATTTATATATAAAACCAGCCTCTTTCCACATAGACTTATAAATACACATCATAATAGATGAGGTAAAATCAAAGCTGTCAATAATTTCATGGGAACAGAAATCGCAAAAATCAAACTGCATATCACATGGGACAAAACTGGTGCAAAAGACTTTTAAAGTTCTCAAATGAAAAATTAACACTTTGGTAAGGGAGGTGCATCAGACTCAACTTACAATTTTTTCAAATTCTTCATTTGAATAGAAAATCTCAACAACAACAAAAAAATAACACTGAAGATGAATGGAATAATTTGAATTATATTATTGGGAAATACTATTTAGTACACAATGGATGGTCCAAGGGACGAACAAATCTGTTTCAGAAGCAATACAGCCCTCATGTTCTCAGATGTGAGAATGGCAAGGCTTTGGCTTGTTTAATTTGCATACATCATCCATAAAGAACAATTAATAAAGAAGGACAACCTATTTGGCAAAGCAGAAGATCAGCATAAATCAAAGGTAATCCTTTGTGAGAGGTACCTACACAATCTTGGAGATACAGCAAGGCAAGGAAGTATTTCATTCTGTTACATATAAAGCCAGTGTAAGTCAGATTAGACTCTATGGCAATTAACAGCAGTGACAATCTAAAGAATTCAAGCAAGTTGACTCTTTGTCCATCAACCTGAGTCATGGGAATTTCCTGGATTTCCTGGGGAGGCATACGTTTTGTTGTCCATCCAAGTCCATGTGCCCGTGCAACACTTTTTCTAGATTGACTAAGGAAAACTGAATCCTCCTTGGACCACTCACCTTTGTGAAGGTGTAGTCAGCAACTTTGCATCAATTAGCTCTCCACTGCTCCGGAGGGGGGGGGCGGGGCGGCGGGAAACTGCCCTCTCAAAGTTTTAGGACTGAATTAGATTAAAGATTTGAGTCGCAAATTTCAAGACCCCTGTACTTCAAATGCTCTACATTAAAATAATCATCTGCTGGCAAATATTTCATTGTAACACTGATGTCTTTTGTGGAAAACATTTCATGTTCTTAGGAAGAGTTGCCAAGTGAACTGACAAGATTGTTACCACTTATTGTCTGGAGAAAATGTTTTGCCTATGATGCAACAGGCTAATTTTTAAGAACTAATTTACTGAAAAAAAGGAGCAGCTTTGTCTTCTCTGGAGGACTAATCAATCCACAGAGAGAATAAATGTATGCCTAGACAATTACTTAGCCTGAGACTCTAAATCATGTAGGCTCTTCATCCATGTGGTAGTCATTGTATTTTAATAGTGAAATCGACGAGGTGTTTAGATTATTAAACTAGGATTCAGGAGTCATGAGATCGACCTTGGCTTAAGAATCATCTATATAACCCCAGGCAAGTCATTTTGCTAGTGTCTGCTTGGCCTTAATTATCATCAAACTAGTGATTTAAGAATCGTCACCAGGAATTCTGCAGTGTCATGTAGTTTGAAATTGTTTATCTTTCTGCTGCCTACACATCTCGTGTTCCAGAAATTTGGCCTCAGGCTCACAATAACACCGGTACTGCCAGAATTCAATGCTTTGGCAAAAGGCTTAGCAGTTTCGTAAGTCAGCTCTGCCAACATGGTATGTGGAGTACTCACACCCTGTCTGTTAGCAATCCGGTGATATTTGAAATGACTGGTTGGGTAGTTTGTAATCATCCCTAAGTCAGGAAAAGTTCTGGCCAAAGACTGAATCTAGTCCCTGAGTGGTCTAACAAGGACAGAAGGTCAAAAAAGCTCTATAAACAATATTATTTTTTCCATTTAATTTAATGTTGTAATGTTATGGTAAAATATAAAGCCTTTATTAAATAAAAATATTAGTGGTTAATAAAACCATTAAAAGTCATTTATTGAACTTTTTAAGAGTTACACAGTGGAAAATTAGTTGGCCTCATCTAGAGACTTTTTAAAGAAAATGCCTCTATCAGTCTCCTTTCAAGTTTCTGATATTGCAATGAGCCAGGCCCTGCAGGAACTGAAAGGTATTGGCTAGCCCTACCCAGATACACTTCAGAAGGAAGGTCTGGTCATATGCTTTTGAAATATAGGAGCTTTAGAAGTTCAATGGAGTTCTCTTCTCAAGTACATAAGGTGAAAAGTAACCAGTATAACTGTAGAATCTTCTCTCTTTTTGCAACTCCATCATTGATAGCATCAAGCATTCAAAAAACTACTTAATTTCCTTTGCCCCATGTAACAAAAGTTGCCAACAGCTCATTTAATTGGAGCCAACTAGGACTTAGCATTTTTTCTCATTCACACCTTTTTAAAAAAATTTATTTATTTATCTATCTATTTATTTATTTTTAAGAAAACTCTGAAAGAAATACATTGCATATCACAACCCACTGTATGTATTGATGTGCCTCTATTTGTATGAAATAATTAAGGAATATACTTTATTTATTTTTTATTTTGTTTTGCTGTATTACATATCCCACACACCCCTCCCCGCCCAGCTCTCCTCTGCCTTATCCATAGGTGCCTCAGGACACTAACTCTCCCAAACCAAAGATCCTCTTCCAAAGCTGGTCCTTCCTGGGTTCCTTGCTCATTAAATGGCAGCCTCTGTGGAAAAAAATACCAGATACCCCTGTGCTGCTGAGTCTCCTGGCAGCCTCAGGAGCAGAGTAGAACTGACCCAGAGGGTTTCGTGGCTCTGACATTCCAAAAGCAGACTGTCAGACCTCTCTTGTGAAGTATCTCTGGGTGGATTCAAACTGCCAGCCTTTTGCTTAGTAGGCTTGTGCTTAACTGTTTACCTGAACCTGGTCTCTTATCTCCTTCTCTACTCCCCAGGAGCTCAAGCTCCCTCCCGGGTGCCTTGGCCTCAGCCTCACTGACCTAGGCTTCATCAAGTTTGGCCACTTTAATTTCTGAACATCTCTTGGGTTCACTGCTGCTCCCCTAGCTCAGGACAGGCTTCTCTCACACTCAGCCTGCCCAAATGGCCTCCTTCCATCTCTGAGGTCCACTCTTACTGCCTGTAGTCCACTGTCCTCATCGAAGTCAAAGGGACCTTTGCCAACTATGAAGGGCATTGATAGGGAAAAGTTGGGACCCTGAAAAATGGGGAACATATGGGCTGATGATCCAGAAGAGGAGGATATTGAGCCCCTAGTAACCACTGACCCACCCCAGTCAATTGGAATATACTTTAATATATAACAAAACTTCTGCACATCAAGATGTCTTAAAAATAGGAGACAAGGAAGAACTTTAAGAATATTTGATATGTTTGTCAATATTTATCAACTGTCAATAGTATTTTCTCATAAAGAGCTCTTATATATCAGTAAGTGACTGGTCAAAAAATTAACTAATAAACAAATAAATCAGCTGCAGCAAATAATACTGTTTGAGGAACTTTTTTTTTTGGTCATGTTTTAAATTACATTTGCTTGACAGTTACTGAAGAAGTGTGTTTTTTTACATGTTTATTCATCATTTAAAATACTTCTCTTTAATTTACTCTTTATGGAAACATGCCTCTTTCTTGAAGAATTAATCCCATCTTTTAACATCCTCAGACCCACACTATCATGACTTTCTACTTATCAATGTCATTTTATGATCCTGATCTTTTGTTCTCTTTTCCTGTAGTTTAAAATACTATCTTTGGAAGAGCTAACTCCTCAAAACTTTCAAAAGAAGAAAGAAATAGATACAAACTTATATATTATGAATTAGTGAGGTGAAATGCCCTGGTATTGGAAATTTTGAATCAGATTTTCAAATGGGTTACTATGCTTGGAATGACAGATTTAAGATTAATGCTATCCAATTCATTGTCACAAAAATTTCAAGAGCTATCTTGAAGTACAATGCTACTTATGATATAGTAATAACAGTATGCCTACAGAAAATCCAGTTAACACAACTAATATTCTGATTTATGTTCCAACCACTAAAGTCAGTGATAAGGAAATTGAAGAATTCTCCCAACTTCTTCAATCTGCAATTGATCAAGTATGTGATCCAGATGCATTGATGATTGTTGGAAAATGGAATTCAAATGTTAAAAAAAGAGGAATGTTCAGTAGCTTGAAAACATGACTTTGGTGATAGAATCTAATGTGCAGATTACACAATAGAATTTTACAGATGAATAACGATTTCAAACACATTCTTTCAACAGCATAAATGGCAACTGTACAGATGGATCTCACCAGATGAAAAACACAGGAATCAACATGACTTCATTTGTTAGAAGAAATTATAGAGAAGTACAATATTAGCAGCCAAAATGAGTTAAAGAACTATATATAAACCCATATTAAAATTAAAGAAAATCACAAACCCACAAGACACATTATACAACCTTGAGTATTTCCCATCTGAATTTCAAGAGCATCTCAAGAATAAATTTGACACATTGAACACTAAAAACAGAATAATTGAAAAGCTGTGGGAACATCATACATGAAGGAAGCAAAAGATCATTTAAAAGACAAGAAAGTAGAGATCAAAAATGGATGTGAGAAGAGACTCTAGAATAATAGTCTTGAACACAGAGCAGTTAAAGCAAATGGGAAAATGATGTAGTAAACAAAGCGAGCAAAAATTTTCAAAGGGCAGCTCGAGAAGACAAAGTAAAATATTATAATGAAATATGAAAAGACCTGGAATGAAAAGACCAAAATGGAAGAACATGCTCACCATATACCAACCTGAAAGAACCAAAGTCAAAATTCAAAGTCTAAGCTACAATATTGAAGCAGTCTATGGAAATAATTGAAGGGCATGGGAAGTATCAAAAGACTATGGAAGATGTGTCTCTTGCAGACAACAGATTGATGAGTTATATTTTCTGAGCCAGTCTACTAGCCTTTTTCTTTTAATGTATGAAGTGAGACTGTTAACATTCAGCGCTATTAACACATCTGTGTATTCATTGCTGTCATCTCTTGCCTTTTGTGCCGGGTATTTTCCTACCTCCCTTCATATCAGTGTGGTGTGCTTGTGTGTGTGAGACTTCTTTCTTTCATTCCTTCCCCTCTGAGGCCCTGTTATCTTGGTGACTGTTATCGGCACGTTGGCTTCTGGATGGAGTTGAGCTATATGATGGCCTCCAGCTTGTGCCTGGTGGATGTTGGTCTTCTGACCATAGTGGGCTGACCTTAGTGAGTCAGTGAGGATCTTCCACAGGGATGGATGTCTTACGGTATATTCTTTGAAATTTTCCTTGTCCTGGAAGACCTTTATCTCTCCTTCTATCTTAATAGATAATGTGGCATGGTAGAGGATTCTTGACTATGTATTTTTTTCCTTTCAGCTTTTAGAATATGTTACTCCACTCTCTCCTCTTCTTCGTGGTTTCTGCTGATAGGTCTGAGCATATTCTTACCTGAGAACCAGTGAATGTGAATGTCTTTTCTCTTGTTGCTCTTAAGATTATCTCTTTTTCCTCGAAGGGAGATAATTTAACTATTATATGCCTTGGTGAGTTCTTCCTTGGATTTAGTCTATTTGGTGTCCTCTCTGTTTCCTGTATGAGTGTCTGATTCTCATTCATTAAGGTGGGGAAATTCCACAAATTCCCTCGCTAATTTAGCTATTGGCTTCTTTGTTGTGTCTTGTTCTGGTAGACCTATTATTTGAATATTGTTCCACTTCATATATATATCATTGATTTCAGGATTTCTTCTGTCTCTTTGATTATCTTGTTTGACTGTTTTTCTCATTTTCTGAATTCCACCTGATCATCTTTGAGATCACTGATATCGTTCTCTGCATCCTCTCGTTTGTTTGTTATATCCAACATCCCTGCACAGAACTGCTAAGGTGCAGAGAGTCCTGTAGGGCTGACAACAGCTCACTAGATGTTGACCCCTTCCTGGAGCATATTGCCACAGAGAACAATACTGGTGACACACATCTGGGAAGAAATATGGTCTGCACTCACCACAGTGGGGCAAACCAAGAAAGGAACATAACAGATCAATAATGGGAGGAAAGAACATCCACAAACCCCCTAAAGATCCCCCAAAAGTAGACTTCAAGCTAGGAGGGGAAGTTCCCGGAATTCTTCCAGGACCAATGGGGAGATAGTCATAAAGATCAGCAGACAGACCTGGAATTAATTATGATTTTTTGTTTTGTTTTTTCTTTTCTTTTTTTCAATTGTTTGATTTCTGCCATTAGGCCACTCAGGCATTAGAAACAAGCTCGAGGAGAAAGCAATGGGACCAACAGTCCCGGGAGGACTTGGGGGGAGAAGGGTGTGGGGAAAAGGGTGCATTAGGAAAACAATGCCATAGACATTGGAACAACTAGGCAATAAAAATAAATTATGAGGAGGATATAGTGATCCTGGGAACACTGGTGCCACAGCAGCCTAGCTGAGAAAAAGTACTCTGGGGCAGAAGTACAGTGAGCATAATGATGGGGCAGAAGGAAGGTAAAAGGAAACAGAGAAATAATCAGGAATCAAAGCTATGGATGGAGGTATAAGCACAGGGATGCCCTATGTAATTACATCAATCCATAAAACTAGAGGTGGTGGCCTATGTATAGTTATATGGCAATACACTGAGGCAGTGGATGGACTTCAGGCCTCTGATCATACTCTCCCTCAATACAAGAACACTTTGTTGTTACAAATTGACGATCTGAGATACTTACCCTTCTGACACAATCACTGAAGACAAAATAGGTGCATAAGTAAATGTGAAGAAAACAGATGGTGCACGGCTATTAAAATATATAACATCTGGGGTCTTAAAGACTTGAAGTGAAACAAACAGCCATCCAGCAGAGAAACAACAAGCCCACATGGAAGAAGCACACCATCCTGTATGATCATAAGGTGTCATCAGGACCAGGTAACAGGCATCAGAAGACTTTTAACAATCAAACAAAACTATATGGTTGAGAATGAAGTGGGTTGGAGCAGAGACACAAAGCCCATCTGTAGACAACGAAACACCCCCCACAGAGGAGTCACAGGGAAGGGATGAGTCAACTAGGGCACAGTAAAGCACCAATGAAACACAAAATATTCCTTGGGTTCCTTGGGGCTGCCTCAGCCCCCACAACCACGACCCCAGTGATGCCTCTCACTATGGACTAGACTGGAGCATGCACACATGTGTAGATAAGAGATAAGAGCTCATGAACGTGAACCCAGGAACAGGAATGAGAATAGTAATACCAGATGAGTAGGGAGAAGAGGGGAGGGAGGAGGGGAAGAAGAGGAAATTGATTATAATGATCAATACACAACCACACCCCCACTCCAGGGGGAAGAACAACAGAAACCATGGGGGAAGGGAGACAGTGGTCAGTGTGAGATATGAAAAAAACTTTTTTAATCTATCAAAGGGTCATTAGGGCAGGGGGACCTGATACCAAGGGCTCAATAGAAAGTAATTGTCTAGAAAAGAAAAATGTCAACATATATACAAATATGCTTGATACAATTGATGTATGGACTATAATAAGAATGATAAGAAACCTCAATAAAATGATCAAAAAAGAAATAAATAAATACTATGGGAAAAATACACAGTTACTGTACCAAAAAGAATTCATCAACATTCAGCTATTTCAAGAGGTAGCATCAAGAATCAATTTTACTGAAGGAAGAAGTTCAAACTGCACCGTCAAATTAATGAAAAACCAGCCTCCAAGAATTGACACAATACCAATTGAAATCTTTCAACAGGTTGGGGATGCACTGCGTGTACTCACTCACCTTTGCCAGTACAGTTTGTGGCAGCTACCTGACCACCGACTAAACAAAGGTGACCCAGTAATATTACCACACTGTCAATAATATTATATACAAGTAAACTTGTACCGAGGATAATTCAACAGTTACAATAAACAGCTCCAAAAAGTCATGTTCACAAGACATGGCACAAGACATACTGATGGTGATGTCAGATGTCAGCTGAAGATTATCCAAAGTACTATGGACTGTGAGAAGACCAAAAGAATCTTCCTGGAAGAAGTACAGCCAGGATACTCCTTAGAAGCTCGAGGGAGAGACTTAGTCTCACATGTTTTGGACATGTTATCAGGATGCCAGTCTCTGGAAAAAAATATCAGACTTGGTAAAATAGCAGGTCATCGAAGAAGAGGAAAGACATGAAGGAGATGGACTGAACAGTGGCTACAGCAATGGGCTCGAGCATGACACTTGTGAGGATGGGCAGGACCAAGCTGTGTTTTATTCTGTTCTGTATAGGATCATTATACATTTTGAATTAGTAGTTAAATTGGCTGACCAGGACTTCAACATTAGAGTATTTAAAAGAAAGAGAATTACTCAGAGGACTAAGGTGTGCCTGATCCAAATGATGGTATTTTCCATTGCCTTATATGCATGTGAAAGTTGGACGTTAATTAAGGTAGATGGAAGAAGGCTTGATGTGTTTGAATTGTGGTGCTTGTGAAGAATATCGAAACTACAATGGATTGCTAAAATGACAAACAAATCTGTCTTGGAAGACGCACAGCCAGAGTGCTTCTTAGAGGCAAGGGTGATGAGACTTCTCTTCAAAGACATGCGTTCAGGAGAGACCAGTCCCTGGAGAAGGGCATCATGCTTGGTAAAGTAGAGGGCTAGCAAAAAAGAGGAAGGGCCTGAAGGAGATGGATTGACACCGTGGCTGCAAAAATAAACTCGAGCAAAGGAACAAGTGTGAGGGGGGTGCCGAATACGGCAGAGGTTCATTATGCTAAGCATAGGGTCCCCACGGGTTGGAATGACTCCATGGCACAGAAGAACAACATACAATTGCTACTAGTCAGAACGGACTCCATAGAACCCAGTAGCAACAATAACTAACATATTCTAAGGATATAGACATGTAGATCTCTAGCATAGACCCAACCCTTCCAAAATTTTATATTTAAATCTGTACATTTCAACATGAATAATCCATACTGAACTCTTGATTTCCACCTTTACCTCAAACACATTTGCTTTTCTTATATTCTCTGCAGCCATATGTCATATTTATGCCCACCTTATTGCTCTACCCAACCTCTCCTGCCTATATCCTTCTCAGCCGCAATTAATGGTAATTACAAGAGGATCTTGACTCCATGGACTCTTCCATTTCTTGCTGCCCATCATCATGACCACTCTTTCCTCATGAAGTGGCTTCAGCTTCGCCACTTTCCTGGTCCCCTGCTTTCACAGTACAGAAGCCAGAGTAGACTCTTTACACTGAAAATTGAATGAACTACTTCTCTGCTTAAAAACAGCAACAACAACAACAACAAATCTTTGTCTCTTTTCTCCTCCCTAAATTGGTTCTGTAAACCATTTTTTTGCTAGATTGTCTCTTGCTCATCCTTCTCCATGCCCACCAGCCTTGTGGACATTGCTAAAACATTTTATCTTCCTGATTTCGGAGCCTTTGTCTTTGCATGTCCAGAAAATGGAAAGTTCACCTAATCGCCCTATAATTTTCATAGTGACTTATTCAGGTGCCAGTTTAAAAGTCGTTGTACATATGGTGACTATGAGTCACAAATAACCCAACAGCATTTAACAACAACAGTTTAAAAGTTAGCCAGAGACGCCCACTATATAAGAGACACCCCATTTTTATCACAGAACTTTTTATGTTTGAAAATGTTTTTAGAATCTACACCTATTTTTGGTCATTTATTTGTTTGTTGTTCTTATCTGTCCCTCCATTTGATCCAAAATTTATGAGTTTTATGTACATCTCTTCTACAATCATTTTTTCTGAAGTATAATATGAATTTAATAGACCTAAATCTACTTATTGAATTTTTTGTTTGAATGACCAGCAGTGTGATTTTTCCTTTATTTTGTTTTGGCATTTCTCAGACAAAAATATTTTTTGATCAATATCTTCTATTTTAACAAGTCAACACAGGGAATCCAGGATAGATATGCCTCTCAGGTTTATCAACAATAAGAATAGAATAAGAAAACAATAAGAATAGAGATATCAGGAGGATTAGGGGAGGGTGGTGGGAGAAAGGGGCAATATATCATAAGGATCAACCTATAACCCCCCTCCCAGGGGGCTCTTAAATCTCTTATCACAATTCATACATTCATCCATTGTGTCAAGCACATTTGTACATATGCTGCCATCATCATTTTCAAAGTATTTTCTTTCTACTTGAGCCCTTGAAATCAGCTCCTCATTTTCCCAGTCCCTCTCCTACCCTCTCTCCCTCATGAACCCTTGATATGTTATAGATTATTATTTTCATATCTTACATCATCCTCTGTTGCCCTTCACCCACTTTTCTGTTGCTTGTCCCCCTGGAGGGGTTTATAGTTTGATCCTTGTGATCGATTGCCCCTTTTCCCCCCCTACCTTCCCCTTATCCTCCTGATATCTCTATTCTCATTGTTGGCCTGGAGGGGTTTACAGGCTCTTATCTGTAGCCATGTGCATGTTCTGGTCTAATCCTGTTTGTAAGGTAGAATTGAGGTCATGCTAGTGGGAGGAAGGAAGCATTAATGAACTAGAGGAAAGTTGTGTGTTTCATCTGTGTTATACTGCACCCTGACTGGCTCATCTCTTCTGCGTTACCTCTGATGGAAGAAACATTATAATGTTACTGCTTGTTTCTTGTTTCACCCTTCTTTAAAACCCATTGTTTCACTTCCATCTGGAGTATTTTATGCGGTCACGTCGAAGCCTGTGAAGTTCAGATCAGGTTTCCTGAATCCACTGCCAATTCAGAGAGAATACCCAAGAGATAGCAGCAACAAAGGGGCAACAAAATAGAACTGAACTTGATGGGAAAAAGAAGTCCTGTATGCACAGTGGTGACAAACATTGAAATGAGCAGCTAAGGAGTGAGGAAAAAATCTACATATATAAAAATTTGGATTTATTCTTTGTTTTACATTTATCAAATGTTATAGTACCTGTGAATGTCAAATGCCCTAAAGCACTTTGGAAATGTAATCTCAGTAGGAATATTCAAGGAGGACACAAGTACAAGGGTTATTAGAATATTCACTGATGTGCGTAAATCAATTAATCTATAAAGTTAATCTACTTGAAATATATAGATACATTTATGTACCAACTCTTTATAAGGTTGCCATTAATTAAAGTTGTCATAGTCTTTCAAATTTTCTTCTACAATGTCTTTGACTGTATGATACAGAAGCCATCTTTTGTAATTCGCTAATGCTAAAACAGTTCTCTGATGATTCCTATGTTTCTAATGTTGTAGTTTTACCATCAGTTCACTATGGAAACACATTCCAACAATTGAGGCAAGCCCTATTCAAAACACTTATTACTCCTTCTTCGACACCATTAGGCACCTAAAAGAAAACTTCATGTACCTCATTACGAATGCTAAGATAACTCCTGGGTAAACTAATGTGCAGCGAATGTTTCAGCAGATCTTGTTTTTTTCTCATTTGTCCTCTTTTTTCGCTTTCAAAAGACAGAACTTACACAAGTCTATTTTTAAATCATTTGCCCCTTTGTCATACTAATGAACACGCTAGTCATTTTCCTGTCTACCTACAACGATATAATGTGATCTTTGGGCCACATGTGAGTGTATGCTGAAGAGGGAGCTCAGAGTGAAAATGGAGAATTACATATGTATTGTAAATTCACATCTGTATAAAAAATATATCCATTTCTAGAGACCACTCGGTTTCGTTTTACCATCTGATGTTATCTCACATCTGTAGAAATAAGAATGAAAAAATCACCTCCCTTGGCAGAAGACTTGAGGAAACCCATGTGGAATGGAAACTTTGATTTGAAAGTTGGTCTCCAGGGCCATTCTAGCAAGAAAAGCCTTTTTGAAAGAAATGAAGTAAAATTACCATTTTGGGATATTATTCACATTTCTCCCTGTGAAACGTTTGAAATCTCATAATGAAAAGGGTATGATACATATTAAATTTTTAAATGTTATATGTTCTATTTATTAAATAAATACAATCTTATTACCTCTTGTGTCTCTACTCTCTAGGGTCATAAGTATAGCCATTTTTCTTTGTGATTCACTGAGGGAAAAGTTTATCAGGTAAACACAAGACTATGATAATTGGTTTTCATGTGCATCCATACTTCCTGTTTGTTTGTTTGTTTGTTTGTTTAAACCCTCTAATTTTCAGGTAAATATACCAGAGTCCCAAATTTAAAGTCAGGGCAAGCAACTTCCATCCAGTTAATCTGTGAATATAGAATACAGGTTATAGATGACGTTTTACTGATATCTGCCCCCTCGCTAAAATTTATGATTAGCATTGTTTTAAATTTAAATGTCTTCTAAAGATATTGTTCAGTCAAAAAATAAAACTTCCTTTTATCCTAAAGCTCATGGGAGACATGGATTCTAAAACAAAAGAGAAGAAAAGCAAAACACATGAGCATTTCCTTTGTACTTGTTCATTGTTATGCCAGTGATATTCATGTCTGACAAAAACAGACCACAAAAGACGCAAACAAATACTTCTTTCAAGTGTTAAAGTGAAACTACGCCATAGTAACTTATGTGTACATTACCCAAGCCATGGTATTTTGAGTCACTTCATGTACACATAAAAATTTGGTAATAAATGACAACCAAAGAAAAATGGATGCATTTTGATAATGGTGTTGGAAAAAAATATGGAAAATACCTACAACTGCCAGAAAAATGAACAAATCTTTCTTGGAAGAAGTACAGTCAAAAGACTCCTTCGAATTTAGAAGGGTGAGACTTCATCTCTCATCTTTGTACTTGTTTAATGGAGACACCATTCCATAAGAAGGACATCATGCTCATAAAGTAGAAGGCAGTGACATAGAGGAAGACCTCCAAAAAAGATGCATTGACTGCCACCATGTGCTCAAATCTACCAATAATTGTGAGGATGGTACAGGGACAGGTGGTGCTTTGTTCGGTTGTACAACCAGTCAGTCCCAACATGTTGGGACCAACTTAATAGCTGCCAACTAACAACCACAATTTCCACCTCGATCTGTGTATAGGTTCTGCATGATCACTATTACCGTAGGTGTTCTGAAATTCCAGTTCTTCACAATGATCTGCACAGTTGAATTTCACAGAGAAACATCATTCCGGCATTCTCTATCTTCAAAAGCACTGCGGATAAGATTAACACTCAGGGAGAACTCAAGACGCACTTCCAGATATTGTTAACCACATGTCATGTCAAATCTGCTCAGCTGAAAGTTCCTACTAAAGGACGATCCTTTCTGAATGACTCTTTGGAATGAACCTGCATGCAATCATCATCCTTTAAAGCAGCAGCTCTCAACCTGGGGTCGTGACCCGTTAGGGGGTTGAATGAACCTTTCACAGGGGTCACCCTATTCATAAGAGTAGCAAAATTACAGTTATGAAATAGCAACAAAAATAATTTTATGGTTGATGTCACCACTACATGAAGAACTGTATTAAAGGGCCACAGCATTAGGAAGGTTGAGAACCTCTGCTTTAAGGTTTTGCCACAGTTGAATCAGTATTTAAAACAAGGAGTCTGGAACTAGATCACATTAATATTGGCCCAAATTTTTAAAAAAAATCAAACCTATGGTCAACTCAATTCTAACTCAGAGTGACCTTATAGGACAGATTAGAACTTCTTTGTTGGGTTTCTGAAATTGTAAGATCTTTACAGAAGCAGAAGCCTCTTACAGAAGCCTCATCTTCTTCCTGTAGAATGTGTGATGGGTTTGAACCGCCAACTTGGCTGTTAGCAGCCCAGTGCTTCATATGATCAGGACTCTTTGAGAATTGGCTAGCCAATGACTAATTTGAGCAACATAAACAGATTTATTAAGTACTGTACCTCTCTTTCTTAATTTGTTTGTATGTTTACAGAGGGTTTATGGACCCCCAGCTGATAAATTTTATATAATGTATTTAGGGAAATAGCATTGGTTAAAATCTTTTTTAACTCAAATAAAATATTTTTTGGGGGGAATACAAAAAGGAAAACCTTGGAGTCAAGGATACCAAGACTTCATTTCATGCACTTTGAATCTCTTGTCAGGAGACACCAATCTCCAGAGAAGGACATCATGCTTGATCAAGTATAGGGTCCAGGAAAAGAGAGCAGGCCCTTACAAGATGGATTGTCCTGGTGGCTGGGATAATAGGCCTCCACATAAGAACTACTGGGACGATGGTGCAGGACAGGCTCATGTTTCGTTCTCTTATAAGTAGAGTCGCTGTGCATCTAACCTGACTTGGTATCACCTTATAAGAGCCACACAATGTAGATCCTGATGACTCAATGACAAGGTGCTAGTCAGGCACTTAGGAGAGAACCTTACCACAAGGAAACACTATCCACTCTGCTTCGTAATCAAACATTTGAAGTATTATCTTTATTTCTTTGTCTCTTACTCATTCTTTGACAAGTTGGAATCTGTTCTCACCTCATTGCTTCAATAGAAGGCATTTGTCTAAGTCTATAAAATTCTCCGTATTACCAAAATAATAAATTCACTTCTGTCTGCATCTTTTACAAATTCTCAATGACATGTGACACAGTGTACCATATGTTCCCTATGGCAGTACCCTTTAGTCTTTGGATTTTCCATATTTTAGAAGCTATTTTAACTCAAATTTCTTTTTTTAAATATCTTTTTTCTCCCTAACCCCTTAATCTTGGTATTTATCGAACTTAAAACTGGACACTCTTCACTCACAGCCTCCTGCTCCTCATCCCCTTCCTCGATTTTTGCTTTTTTCCGCAGCAACTTCTCCACCATAATCCTGAAAAATGGGTCATGACAGTGGATATCTAAAGTATAACTCATTTGCTTAATGCATGCATGATGCATGTGCCAGCAAAGAGACTATTGTTTCCAACATCTCCTCCATCTAGGTCTATATCCCTTGGAAGGCAGTGTTTCTATTTCTCTCAGCCTTCCAGGACAGTTCTTCATTCTTGAATACACAGCACACCAATACAGCTGTCTTGGCATTCTTAAGGAACTCAAGTGTTTCCTTTTAATGTTCTTTGTCTTTGAAGAACAAAAAATAAGTCCCAAAGGACAAGATCAGGGATATAAGGTGGATAGGGTAAGATTCTCTAATAAAATTCTCATAGGAAAGTCCCTGCTACCATGGAAGAATGAGCAGGTGCATTGCTGTGAAGGATCAAATTTCTCAGCACAAATTTCCTGGACTTTTCCTCTGCAATGCAGTTTTCCATTTTCTTAAAACTTTTTTTTTGCAATAAGCCCCTGTAATCATCCTATGTACTTTGAGAAAAAAATCTATCAAGATTACCACAATGGAAAACAGTTTTCATAACTTTCTGAGCTGAAATCTCTGTGGTAGTTACATAATCTCCTGTCAACTTGTGAAGGGAAAGAGTCTAGTCTGTCAATCACGTCACAGCCAATGAAGCCTGGGTGTGGGCATGGCCTTCTCTGAGGATTCAGGGAACTCCTGTCTTCCTCCCTGAAGGTGGGACACAAACTTGCTGCTAGACATTCCTGATGACAAGCCAGGTGGAGCTACACTGATGCAGCCAGACCTCTGGAGCTGGAGACGCCACGTGGAGACCCACACCATTACTGATATGCTTCCACCGCCACTGACTCTATAAGACTTTCCATCCACTGGCCTTTGATCTTCCTGTATTCTGCATTATTGCATGTGTTGGAATTTATAGACTGGTATTGGATATAGGGGCTATATCGGACTATGGACTTGATACGAACTGGGCTGGGATGTTTTCTCAATATACAATTGCTCTCTCTCTCTTTTTTTTTTTTTTGGAAAGCTACATTCTTCATCAGTGCTACTTCGCACCCTGACTGACTCATCTCCTCCTCTAGACCCCTCTGTGAGGGGCTCTCCAGTGGCCAACAAATGGGCTTTGGGTCTCCACTCTGCACTCCCCATTTCATTCACTATGGTAAGATTTTTTTTTTTTTGGATGATGCCTTATACCTGATTCCTTCGAACCTCATGATCGCACAGGCTGGTATGCTTCTTCCATATGGGCTTTGTTGCTACTGAGCCAGATGGCTGCTTGTTTACCTTCAAGCCTTTAAGACTATCTCTTTTGCTATCTCTTTTGATAGTCAGGCACCATCAGCTTTCTTTGCCACATTTGCTTATGCACCCATTTGTTGTTCTTTTTTGGACAGGAACTTTAAGTTGACTCTGATTCATATTAAACTTACAGACAAAAGAAATAAATGTTGTCTGAGCCTTCACTAATAAAAAATATACTAGGCAGGAAATAGAAAGAATAATATGACAGTCATATGAAATAGGAACAGTGTAGTATCTCTTTGGAACTCTCCATCTAATGACAGTCTATTCTTTTCACATACTCTCAGTACATTCACGGAGAGAGCCTGCATCCCAGCTCATAGCACTAACTTCAGGAAATTAAGAATTGAAATCCCACAGCACGAGATCTATGACCATGATATCAAACTAGAAATTGATAGCAAAAAGATAACAGAAAAGTCACATGAAATGTTAAGAACAAGAAGTCAAAGAGATGCAAGATCCTGATGCAGCAAATATTAGGCAAGTCTTTCCATGGCGTCTCCTCATGTAGGAAGTAAAACAATTGCTCTTTTATTTAAAACTCTTTCTTACACACATATGAGTGTCTATGAATTTGTTTCTCTAGTCATCCCAGACTACCACACTCTCCCTTGAATTTAACTGGCCCACAAATCTGCTGCCCTGCAAGGGATCTCGTTAAAAATTTTGAAAGCAGGTGTCACTTTGAGGACAAATGCGTGCTCAAGCCATGTTATTGTCAAGCACAGCACATGCATATGAAAGTTAGCCCACGAATACAGAAAATCAGAGAAGAATTGGTACCTTTGAGTTATGGCATTGGTGGGGGAAAATTGAATCTACCATAAATTACCAGAAAAACAGGCATGCTGTCTTGAAAGATGTTCAGTCAGAATGCGCCTCAGCAGGGAAAAGGGACAGACTTCATCTAACATACTTAGGACACATTAATAGAGGAATAACCCATGGAGAATGACATCCTGTTTATTAAAGTAGAGGGTCAACGCAAACGAGGAAGTTCTGCACTGAAACGGACTGACGGCAACAACATACTAACACAAAGTAATGGCTGTGAAGGTCTGGGCAGTGTTTCATTTGACTGTGTACTGAGATTGGATGAGTATGAACTGGTTCAATGACAGGGTACAACAAAATACAAATGCATGCAATGTATTTTGAAGTACACTAAATTAAATATGGATTAAATAATGGTCAGAGGGGTGGATAGTTGAGTAGAGGTATGATAAAATCAGTCTGCTGAAAATTTTGATGTTATAATTTTGTCAAAATTCTTTTAATTTTGTTACAATTCTAAAATTTATCATAATAAAATAGAAGTAGTTTCAAACTTAGAACATATTTGAGTTACACCAGACCACATTTCGAATCATGTATTGTGTTTGTTGTGGTTGCATTTTTTGGACCATCTTTTTGTGATACATGCTACAGACGATGTTAAAACCTATCTGTAAGTTTACATGTAAGGTTTACAACCCCCCAAATTGTGACAATAAAGGGCAGCCATAATGAAAAATAATTTTAATGAGGTACTCAATTTACATCAAAACAAACTTACAACAAACTCATCAGAAAGGAGCCCCGTGGTAAGTTGTGGGATATCTGTAAGGAAAAAAGAAAACCCCAAATCTTGCTGCAGTCTCTCGATAGTCTAGAAAATGAAAGGCTAAAAGCAGAAGAATTTATCCACGTGCGTACAACGTTCTAGCTTTAGTTTTCCCCACAAACCGCAGGAGCTTGCACTGCCTTTGGCAAAGACTTCACTCTAACTGAGTAGGAGAGCTCACGGGGACAGTCACAGCTCGTCATGGTAGCTGAACAATCATGCCACCGTCTGTCCAGATTTCATACTGAAGTATCTTCTGCTTTTAGTTTAGCTAAGTTCTCTAGAAAAAGGAAGGAACTGGTATCACTAGACCCCATGTTGGAATTTGGTTATCTTTCTCGACATAGATTAACAAAATGTTTTTCTCTGATAAAAGTTAAAATTGCCCAAACTTGGTTAACTGGCAGATTAAGGCAAATCCATCATGAAAGTATATTTCATGGGACTAAGAGTGAGACTTTCAGACTAAGACAATCCCTTCACGGCATCAATAATATTCCAGTTATGTGCCCTGATGGCCTTCTAATCGTCAGTACTGTTGGACACCAGCAATAAAATTGCTTCAGACCTAATTGGAATTAAAAAAATAAGTTTAAATTGAAAGTCTCTCTCCAACAGAAAATATAATTCTTAGCTCTCAATAGAGAGACACAACCAAACAAAACCACTGCCATCAGCTTCATTCCAACTACTAAGGACCTCCCTCCCATGAAGCTGGTTGGTTTAAACCTCCCATTCCATTGCTAGCTAAACCGACAGAAATCGCTTCATGAGGAAATGTCTATAGTGTTCCCACTCATTTCAATGGGATTATATCCTCTCACTCTATCTAGTACGGTATTGATAGTGGGTTTTTAAAATCATTTTATTGGGGGCTCATCCAACTCTTATCAGAAGCCATACATATACATCCATTGTGTCAAGAACATTTGTACATTTGTTTCCTTCATCATTCTCAAAACATGTGCTTTCTGCTTGAGCCCTTGGTATCAGCTCCTCATTCCTCCCTCCCTCCCCCCAATAAACCCTTGATAATTTACAAATTATTATTCTGTCATGTCTTACACTGTCCAACGTCTCCCTTCCCGCACTTTTCTGTTGTCCATCCCCAAGGGAGGAGGTCACGTGTAGATTCTTGTAATTGGTTCCCCTTCCTTCTCCACCTTCCCTCCACTGTCCCAGTATCATCACTTTCACCACTGGTCTTGAAGGGATCATCTGTCCTGGATTCCCTGTGTATCCAGTTCCTATCTGTACCAGTGTACATCCTCTAGTCTAGCCACATTTGTAAGGTTGACTTGGCGTGGGGTGGGAGGAAGCATTTAGGAACTAGGGGAAAGTTGTATGTTTCACCGTTGCTACGCTGCACCCTGACTGGCTTGTCTCCTCCTGAGATCCTTCTGTAAGGGGGTGTCCAGTTGTCTACAGATGGGCTTTGGGTCCCCAGTCTGCACTCCCCCTCATTCACAAAGGTATGGTTTTTGTTCTTTGGTGCCTGATACCTGATCCCTTCGACACCTCATGTCCACACAGGCTGGTGTGCTTCTTCCATGTGGGCTTTGTTGCCTCTCAGCTAGATGGCCGCTTGTTTATCTTTAAGCCTTTAAGACCCCAGATGCTATATCTTTTAATAGCTGGGCACCATCAGCTTTCTTTACCACCTTTGCTTATGCACCTATTTGTCTTCAGCAATCATGTCCGGAAGGTGAACATCATGGAATGCCAGTTTAATAGAACAAAGTTTTCTTGCATTGAGGGAGTACTTGAGTGGAGGCCCAATGTCCATCTGCTACCTTAATAGTAAATCTATAATTATATGCACATAGATCTATTTCCCCACCACCATATATAAATATATTTACATATGTGCATCCCTGTATTTAGACCTCTATAAATACCCTTTGCCTCCTTGTGCTTTCAACTATTTCCTTTTACTTTCCTCTTCTCCCGCTACGTAATGATAGCTCTCAAGATGACATTCCATCGAAAATATTTCCCAATCTCATTCTGTTACTATATTACAAAAGAATTTTATCTTATTCAACCACAGACACTAGGAATGAGTTTCTTCCTATTTATTCATTCCTTATCAATTAAAATATAATTGAAACTATGGATACAACGGAGGTAGACTCTAAACATGTGAAAGACTGGGCGTATGGGGTTTCTGATTATTCTGAAGAAGATGAAGCTAAAAGAGCAGCACTGTTGATTTCTTATGCTCAACCTGGACAGCGCTAACACTGTCAGCAAAGTCACTACCTTCGACAAGTTCAGTGGGGAAGGCAGCGACACCCTTATCTTCCTGAAGCTGGGCCTCAGCATCACGACGCAAGAGCAAAGAGGATTTCAAATGAATGTCCGGGATGTTGGTGATCTGGAGTCCCTGAGGTTCTCTTAGCTGATCTGCTCTGAAAGCACCGACAGAGTCTTCCAGGATGTAGGACACCAGCCACCTGCTGATGGAAGAAGCTCTAGTGGGAACCACACCCTCCTCATCTTTGCCCAGGAGACTGTTTCCTAGCGCTGTTTGAGAAGTGCGGAAGCTGGGCTCCATCCACCACCCTCATGGTGCATTCAGAGCTAAAGCACCATCAGTGGGGAGAGACTGCAGCCTGGCGTTGACAGGCTTCTGCGTGACCTCTCCAGTGGCATCTTCATGGCCGACACTGTCTTGTCCTCGTGTTCCTGTGCCCTTCACCAAGCACCACCCATGTAAGTGGGGTAGGGGCATCCGCAACAGGTACATCCCATGTAAGTGGGGTAGGTACATCCGCAGCAGTCACGCGGAGAGGGAGATGCTGGGCCAGAGGGGAGGTTGCCTCTGTTGCTACAGGGGCTGTGGGCTTCCGCCCGAAGAAACAATTACATTATCTTCTAATCCCTTTGTGAAAGCTCCCTTGTGCTTTGAGGCAATACTGCTTACCCACAGAGAAACCTTGAAAGTGAATTGTTCATTTGAAATATTTTCCCTGAAATTCGGAGGAAGCTAGTGTAGGTATGCAGAGGGCATCCTTGCGACTTTTCCTATTAAGATGCTCAAAGGAAGTTAAACAGAATTAAATTGCCTTTCAATCGTCTTTTAATGGAAAAGCCACAGGGTGGCTATGATTCTCTATTACAAAAATTATAGTTCTCTCCTTTTTTCAGAACTTAAGGGTGTAATGCATACCATATTCTTTCCTGTGTATTTCAGGAACAAGCAGAGTTCATTATTTGGTTAAAGAAAAGAACAAATTTCCTCATTCTAAGTTCTTAAAACTCTGTGTCTGTTGCCCTTTATGTAAGTGGGTGCAATCTTGGGGGGAGGGGATCAGGTAAATAAATTGAAATATTAAGTTAGACACAAGCATCGTAGGAAATGAATCTGGGAGAGATAGCCAGGTAAGAGCTCATAGTCGGGAGGAAGAGGCGGGAGAGAGGGGCATCACAGCAGAGAAAGCGGGGGCTGAGCTCAGAGACAGAACACAATTTCTTCTCCCGTGTTAATAAGTTTCCAGTCCTTGGACAAATATCTTAGTATCCTTGAGCTAATCACAAAATAAATTAGAGTGAGATCATTATGAGAATCAAATGAGCTAATAGAAATATTTTGCAAACTTAATGATGCTGTGCAAATAACTTTTTCTTCACCTAAAAAGGCCCAAGGTTGTTTATTGTACATGACTAATAGATATTTGATGGTGACAGTGGTCCCGGTTTGGCTGCCCCCTCTACTTCAAGGGCATCTCCATGCACTATCAAAGAAAACAAGCACTCAGGGAGTATGATTTGAACAATGCTACAAGGCCCCTAGGACCCCTCAAAGATTTCTGACATTGGCTTTCAAAATGAAGATTATTAATTTGTATTAGGTGATGGTCTTCAAAAGATATTAACATGAATCATTGCGGCCTTTCTCTTCCCCTTTTCTGGTATAATTTGGTCTTAGATGGACATAAGCAAGTGGTAGTGTTCTGTTATTCTTGTAACAAATCACTGCAACGTTAGTGACAGAAAACAAATGTGTTATGTTATATGTATGGAGGTCACAAATAGAACATGGGTCTCCACAGATTTAATTCAAGATTGCAGCAGGCCTGCCCTGCTCTCTGGAGGTTCTAAGGGATACTTTGTTTAATACCATTTCCAGCTTATAGAAACTGATCACATTTCTTAGCTTGTCAGTCCCTACCATCCCTTTGAGGTACGATGTCCCTTTGAGGGCTACAGTGTACCTGACTCGGCCACAGTCTGTTCAATCACTGCTTGCCTATGTGAATGCTGAACCAAGAATAAGGACCAGGACAGAAGCACTGAGGAACTTGGATGGCCGTGCTGGTGAAGTCCAAGTACCATGGACTTCCAGAGAACTAACCAAGGTATCTTGGAAGTGCAGCCAGAGTGGAACTTGGAAGCAAGGATGATGAAAATTTGGTCTTGAATACTTTGGACATGTTGTCCAGAAAGATCAGTCCCCGGGAAAGTATTTCATGCTTGATAAAGAACAGATTCCATGAAAAAGAGGAAGCCTCTCCGGGAGATGGACTGCCATATGGTTGCAACACAGACTCAAACATAGCAATCCTTGTAAGATTCATGTAGTAACCGCAGTGTTACGTTCTGTTGCATGAGCCTGTGGGAGAGCTGACTCAACGGCACCTATAAACAACACAACCATTTTCTTTTTTTTCTTTTCTTTTTTTACATTTTATTAGGGACTCATACAACTCTTATCACAATCCATACATATACATACATCAATTGTATAAAGCACATCCATACATTCCCTGCCCCAATCATTCTCAAAGCATTTGCTCTCCACTTAAGCCCCTTGCATCAGGTCTTCTTTTTTTTCCCCTCCCTCCCCTTTCCCCCCTCCCTCATGTGCCCTTGGTAATTTATACATCGTTATTTTGTCATATCTTGCCCTATCCGGAGTCTCCCTTCCCCCCCTTCTCTGCTGTCCTTCTCCCAGGGAAGAGGTCACATGTGGATCCTTGTAATCAGTTCAGCAAAGTTGGGCCAAGTCCTACTGATGCCATTGGTTTGAGTTCTCCCACTCGCACCCCCTTCTAGTTCATGTGTCTATGGGCATCACCCCTGCATCACCATGATGGGACAGGGAAGGCCGGGGACTCCTCAATAAACTTTTATCATCAATTATGCTTTCAATTTTCTTTAAACGTCTTCCTATGAAGCCCCTGTGATTTTCCTGTGTCTGTTGGGAAAAATCTGTCAAGTTTATCTGTTTGGATCCCCAACAATAGCTGTCACAATTGTCTATATGACCGCTCTGCCTTGAATTTGATAGTTCCGCATATCCGCTCAGAAGCCAATATTTCTATTGGGCTTTTTTTAAGTCACCTTAAGGAGAGCAGGACAAATGCACCACTGAGAGAATTTATATGCAACTGATCCCACAGGAGTGTTACAGCACAGTTCTTCTGAATAAACCTGGACATATATGAACTGTACCCACTCTTTGTACTAAACCACATCTGTTGGAATAGAGTGGTATGAATGCGAAATGGCATGCTCCTAGCAAGATGTTTCACTTTACCTTTGTGAAAGAGGAGCTATACCAACGGAACTCAACACATGGAACTAGAAAGTGAGATTGGAATGGCAGGATTGTGGCAATCACCAGGAGCTAGGAGCCACTAGAAAGTGAGATTGGAATGGCAGGATTGTGGCTATCACCAGGAGCTAGGAGCCAGGTGTGCAGCAGCTTCTCCGTCCAAGTCCTAAAAAGAAGGGGGGGAAGGGAGACTCTGGATAGGGCAAGATATGACAAAATAACAATGTATAAATTACCAAGGGCACATGAGGGAGTGGGAAGTGGGGAGGGAGGGGAAAAAAATAAGAGGACCTGATGCAAAGGGCTTAAGTGGAGAGCAAATGCTTTGAGAATGATTGGGGCAGGGAAAGTGCGGATGTGCTTTATATAATTGATGTATGTATATGTATGGATTGTGATAAGAGTTGTATGAGCCCCTAATAAAATGTTGTTAAAAAAAAGGAACCAACATAGTCAATACCTGGATTTCAGCCTCTTCGCCTTCAGAACTATATGGAAAATGATGCCTCTTCTCATAAGCCACTGAAGTTGTGGTGCCTTGTTATATGTAGAGCTCATCGCAAATTTAGCAGTGTCAAAGCCTCAATCAGGTCAATAGTGGCTCCACAGGCACACTATTTGCCTTGTTAATCTTCTGATTCTCCATGCTGGGACCCTAGTCTGCCCCTGGGGGGAGAAGCTCTTCATCCCAAGTAGGCTGCAACATCACATGTCAGATTTTCTCTCCCTCGCTGGGCCCAGACACTGTGCATATTGCTAGTCTGTGGAGCCATGACTTTCAACAAATAGAAAGATATGAAAAATTTAGATGGCAATATGCTTATGTTCGAGCATACAGGAATCCCGGGGGATTGGGGGGGAAGCACAGGTATAAATGATTGATGCACACACCTACTAACCAAAAGTTTGAAGTCTACTCAGTTGTCTCAGGAAAAAAAAAGAGCCCAGTATAAAATCAGTCATTGCCACTTAACAACCGGATCAAATTTATTTGGCATGTTTAAATAGTTATAGAAAAAAGTCAAAAGAAAATAAATATTTTGTGACATAAAACTACACAAAATTCAAATCTGAGTGTTCATAAATAAAGGTTTAATAAAACACAACAACAAGGTGCATGTGCATATTACTTATGACATTGTTATGCTAGAGCAATCTAAAATGTTCACTATCTGTCCATTTACATAAAATGTTTGTTAAATCCAAATGAAGAGGATTAAGGTCTACTCCTCTCATGGATCCCTGGGTCAAAATGAACACTATCATGAATGAAAGAAAAAAATCGAGTACCATCTATAAGGATGCAGTAAAAATATTGTATCACTTTCATGATATTCTTGGAGGACAAAAAAAATCAGAATATAATCATAAATAGCAGGGAAACCTAACTGTAGGTACATTTTTCAAAATAGCTAGACTGTAACATTGAAATGGTCAAAGTCATTGAAATAAAGGACTATAACATATTTTGGACATGTTGTCAGGAAAGACCCCTCCTGGAGAAGGCTATTATGCTTGGAGAAGCAGAGAGGCAGCAAAAACGACGAAGGCTTTCAATGAGCTGGAAAGATGGTGGCTGCAACCATAGCCAAAAGAAGAGGAATGGCCGAGGGCAGCGAAGGACTGTGTAGCGTTTCATTCTGCTGTGCGTAGGCAGGGTCCCTGCGGGTCTGCACTGCCTCCACAGCCCCTGACCACAAACGCAATAACAAACTGATAGGATCTAGAGAGATGGGGTAGTTACATGGGATGTGTGACGCTGCGCTGGATCCTTTTGGTTTTTAATGCAGATGTAACTCTAGTGCATGTGTGGCTAATTTGCCATATTGTTAAGTAGTCATTTTGAAATATGGGAATTACGTTGCTAACATACATAAATAAACATTCAAATAAAGATTCATAGGACACAGATATATTGTGTTTCAAAAACAGAATCTGAAGCATGACAATAATTAACATGGATTATATGAAACATACAAGGGATCCCAATGACAGTGGACAATACTTTTAAAATAACAATAACAAAGGAATAACTTGTAGCCCAGTCTCTCCTAGAGCCTGGTATTGTTTTTCTGAAGAAGCTCAGAAACTTCTCAGGGTGGATTCCTTAGAGACCTTTTCCCATAACTAAGTTTTTTTTCCTGTTCTTCACGGATAGGTCTCTCCACAAAATTAATCATTTCTGTATATTCGAACCTTGCTGATGCTGCTGGGTAAGCCCTAGACTGCTGACAGCAGGGTCGGCAGTTCAAATGCACCACCTGCTCTGCTGGAGAAAGAGGAAGCGAAGCTATTTGCTCTGCTGCAGATTTACAAACGCTCAGAAACCCTATTTAGGGCAGTGATGAGTCAGCATCAATTTGATGACAGTGGGTTCCAATTTGGTTTTAATGCTTGAACATTTGGGGAAATCATGCTGTTAAACATGGGAAACACGAGGATTAAATCATAAAATAAGTGAATGATGCATATCCTTGTGGATAATTAGTAAGAGAATTCTTTGCACGCTATTAAAGTCAACCGAGTAACATCAATCTTGCAAACATTTCCCTGGTATAATTAGTAAGATTCATAAATCTAGTGTTTTGTCAGCCTGGGTTCTGATTCTATCGCTCACTGCATGCAACCATATTTTGTCTGATCTGTAGAATGAATCATAAGAAATTTGTTTCATAAGGTTTTTGTGATATAGAAATTGATAATGAAAATAGACTGTAACATTTAGGATTTTACATAAGTAGAGGGATATTTTTTAGGTAGTTCTTCATTTACCATCTAGACAATAATCATTCATGTTTTTTGTTAGTCTGAGTCTGCGAAGTCAACTCAAGGGGTTGTGACAACTGTTCCAGAACATTCTAAAGGGCTTGTTTTCATGGATTTTCTCAAAGGACACAGGAAAATACCAGTAGCTTCTTCTAAAACATTTTAAGAAATGGAAAACTGAGTTGGTAAGAAATAGTCAGGATATTTGAACAGAGGAATTTTTCCCGTGACCATGCACTTGCTCTTTCTTTGAGGTTAAGATGGGTTGTCCTACTAGAATTCCACTGAAGACCTTACACTCTTCACCCTGCAGTCATAATCTTGTCCCTTCTGACTTCTTTTTGTTGTCTGACTCAAAGAAATTCAAAGAACACCAAAAAGGAACACAACTTTGAAGATGCCCAAAGTGCCATTTAATGTGGCGTAACTCAAAGAGTAAAGAATTATTGGAGGGCAGGTTATAGAGTCACACCAATATCCGAAGGAGGATCCTAGATGGAGGATACATTGAGAAAGGAGAGTTTCACATTTTGTTATTTTTGTTTAATAAAATATTCCATAATTTCATAGCGATACCTTTTTACTTACCTTCGTGTGTGTATGTCTATCACAAGATGTTTATCCACTTTCTCATACTTTAACAGTTAGCTTTGAAAACACTGCATTTCAAAACCTCAAAATGCAATAGAAACAATTTGTCAACGTTTTTTTTAAAGTTGCTCCAATTTATATGAAGAAAAACTGTGACTGTATTCATCATAAGGTTCTTCTAAAATAACTATTTCAAGTGTATGGATGTATTAAAAGGTTTCAACACAAAGAATATTAAGGAAGAAAATGATTGGTTAGGAGCATCTCATTCTTCGATAACTCTCTTTTCCAGATCAGGATATGTTTTCTCTGTTGTGATTGCTTTGGGAGGCCATCAAGTGCGTCCTGACTCATAGCACCCAATGTACGAATCACTGCCCAGCTCTGCGCCATCCTGACCATTGTTCTTAAGCTTGAGCCCATCCTTGTAGCCACTGTCAATCCATATTTTCAAGGGTCTTCCTCTTTTCAATATTCCTCTGCTTTACAAGCATGACGACTTTTTCCAGGGGCTGGTTTCTCCTGATAACCTCTCCAAAGCACATAAGACAAAGTCTCACCATACTACTTCTAAGGCGAATTCTTGTCTGTATTTCTTCTAAGACAGAATTGTGTGTTCTTTTAGATGTCCGTGGTACTTTAGTTATTCAGAACTATCATTTAAATACATTGATTCTTTTTTGGCTGGCCAATTCATATCCAATATCCAATTTATTCAATATCCAACTTTCCTATGCATATGAGGCAATTGAAAATACCATGGCTTGGGCCAGGGGCACCTTAGTCCTCAAAGTAACAACCTTGCTTCTCAATGCTCTAAAGATGTCTTGTGCAGCAGATTTTACTGAATGCAATACATCATTTGATCTCTTGACTGTTGAGCTTCTATGGTTTTTCAAATAATCCCTAAAAGAGGCAACACTTGCTTCTGAACACATAGCCATTACATCACAATTCTACTTTACCATAAAATGCTTTGATGTGTATAAATAACCATTTTTATCCTGAATATTTTCCCCTAATGCAAACATTTACAATAGAACACAATACAACTTCATATTGAAAGCACAGCTATCACATCTCAAGTTGTTATTAGGCTTTATAAGATAACCATTGTGTTCTCATTTCATTATATTCTGGGAAGAACCACAATCGACTGAAACCTATTCTGTTATAATTATATTGTGATATTAATGCTAGGAACAACAGCTTCAGACCACCTCCTGAACTGCATTTTCAAATTATGAACCTTTCCAACTGCATTTAACATTACAATTAAAGAGTTCAGTAATTGATAATATAATGAAGCCATTTTCATTTTGTAAACAGAAATAGTGTGCAGGTTATGCTTTTATATTTATACCTAAAAGAACTGAAATTCTCTGAAAAGGAATTGCTCTTTTGTGAATGCAATTAGTGACAGTTGTCATTACAAAGTTGAAGCAATATTGATGTTGATAAACAGTGCCTTTTTACTGAAAATCATATTAGCTATGATTTTAATGATAAAAGAGAAGAAAATAAGGAAAGTTTATTAAAACTTGTTATATTTATAAATATTAATAAGCAATTTTTACTAAGAATAACTTGAAAATAAATTAAAATGTGAAGGAATTTGATTCATAGTGACCCTAGAGAACATGACACTGAGGTCAGTGTCACTTCTCATTCACCTCCCTCCACGACAACCTCCATCCCACGGCCATCTTTACCCACCAGTCAAGATAGTGCTGGGAGGCCATCTGACATAAACCAGAAAGGAAGGAAAGGGAATAAGCTGTGGGGAATACGAGGGGGGTGGCCAAGAGCAGTCGCAGAAGAGAACACTAGTGATCTTTTCGATTCAACATTGAAAACTGATGGTAAACCATTCTATACCAACACACCTGGGGCTGCCTCAACTGGAACTGCCCCATGGAGACTGGTCAGATGGCAGGAATGCAAGAACGCTGGCAGTGCATTCCTGGCAGTACTGAGGGTGCTTGTTCTGACAGTTTTATGTTCCAGATTGTAGCTCTGTGAGTAATAATGCCTTGTCCACATCTCTGGCAGGTGGGAATAAATGTAAAATATATAAAGCACGAAACGCTCTTGAATTTTACATTTTCTCTCTAGATAATATTTTTTGCAGATTAAGTGCTTTTTCTATTTCTTTATCTTTCTATTGTGTCAATATTAAATATTGAATCTTGTCAAAAATGTTCACCTAAAAAAATTTGCTTATACTTTTAAAAATTTTCTAATACTATTGAATTTTGAATAATATTTATAATTGTCCCCAAATTAAAAAAAATTGCATACCCAAATAAATCTTGTTTGGTATAATATATTACATATCTCACCATATTTTTATTCTAATATTTTTCATGTATTTTGAATATATGATCATGAGAATGAAAAATCTGTTACTGCCCACTGGTCATATTCTGTCAGATTTGGAGATCCAAGTTATACTGGCCTCATAAACACCCCCCAAATTTTTCCTTTTCCTATTCTGTATATAATTTTTTTTCTAAGATTGATTTTTTCTCTTTACAAATTCAGAATATTTCACTAGTGAAACCATGTTGACTACTCATTTTATTCTAGAAAATTTTCTAACAACAGATTCAATTTCTTAGATCATGAGATTATTTATATTTTCTATTCCTTCTGTATGCTTTAAAATATTTTTTTCAGAATTTACACTTGCTAGTTACATTTACAAATATTATTGGTTAAAGATTACTTTCTTTTTTTTAAAGATTACTTTCATAGATTGAAGTGTGCCCATGGAAAATGTGTGTCATCCTAACCCCAGTACCTGTAAATGTTATATTTTTTAGGAAATAGAGTTTTGTTATGCTAATGAGGTCATACAAGTGTAGGGTGTGTCTTAAAGCAATCATTTTTGAGATTTAGAAGGAGCAGATTAGGTACAGAAGCAAGAAAGTATAAATTGGGAAAGGTAGCTATCGTGTTACTGCATTGGTTAAAGCTGCTGTACAAGGGTCTTAAAAAAGTGTTGAAAAGCAAGGAAGTTATTTGGAAGACAAAGACCCAAGTGCTGGTGTGTTCAGTTTTCTCATACACATGTGAAAGTTTGACATTGAATATGGAAGACAAAAGAAAAAGAGATGCATTTGAATTAGGAAGCTGGCAAAGAATATTGAAAGTACCATGAACATCCAAAAGAACAAACACATCTGCCTTGGAAGAAATACAGTCAGAATCCTCCTTAGAGGCAAGGATAATTAGACTCGGTCTCAGGTACTTTGGACATGCTGTCATGAGAGAGCAATCCCCAGCAAAGGACCTGATACTTGGTAAAGTAGAGGACAGGAAAAAAGAAGGCCCTTGCCAAGACGGATTGATACAGTGACTGAAACTGTGGGCTAAAATATAAGAGCCCTTGTGAGGAGGGTGCAGGTGTCTCATTCTTTCGGACGTGGGTACAGTGTGCATTGGAACTGACCCGGATGACACCTGACATTAACAACAATAGCTGTCGTGTAGAGCTCTCCAAAGAATCTGTGAAGAACCCAGGAGAAGTCGGGACAGGCTTACTCCCCGAGCTTAAAGCCATTTGGATATCTAGCCCCCTAAACTGTGAGAAAATAAACTCCTGGTTGTTAAGGTCACCCACTTGTGATATTTCTCTTATACACCACAAAGAAACTAGATAATTATCTTTTCTATATCTACCATAAATACTGATGGCTGATTTTATATTCTAATAACTAATTTCTTTATTCTTAATGTTGATAACTTGTATCTTTGACATTGATTTTTTCATTAATCTTGTTGGGATTTATTAAATTAAATTATAAGCCTATATTGATATTCTCTATTATGTGTTTGTTTTCCATGTAATTGACTTCTCTGAATTTATAGCTTTCTTTTCTGTCTCCATGGGCCAGCAGAGTGGGCTTGACTTAACAGAGTCCTCTAAGTCAAAGTCTGACAGCTTTATCCTTTCCTGTATTCAGGGTCCTTGTGCAATCTCATGTGATTGTGTGCAAACATCAGTACCTTGGGTTAGGATTAAGAACGCTAGCAGCTAACAATTGCCAAACATTACCAGTCACAAAGCCCTATTGACAGTCTAATACGATAGTTTGCTTATTAAAGACTAATAGGAGGATATCTGATCATACATCTGGTTTGATGAATCTGGAACTGATGGTGAAGGGTTGATCTCATTAGGTGGAGGCCACACCTGGGGCAGTTTTCCTTTGATTAACACAGGTAATTGATGAATGACATTTTAAAACTCACATCTTTTCCAAAGAACATATAACACCATTAATTGAAAGACTATATTTCCAGCATATTCACAAGTGGCACATACACTCATAGGAGAGAAGCATACTGGCCATATACGCCAACAAGAGAGAATTAGGCAGCCCATCGTAGAACTGTACCTATCACATTAAGCTCTCCATTTTTAGATGCTGTCTATTTTAGAACAATACACATAATGTGCAGAAAAGTTCTGATCAATGTCCCATAGTAATGAATTAGTGATTTTCATTCTATTATATTAACCATGGATCATCTAATTTATTATCTTCTAATTATATTTTTATTTTTTCATATTTTAACACATCTTAAATATGTCTATTTTAGGCATATGATGATTTCCTCTTTTAAGAAATTCTATAGATCTTCCACTAGTGAACTCATAATTTCATATAATCAGTGCATGATCAGTAATATTTATGCATATTGAATAACCAAAAAAGAAAAGAAAAAATCCCTTACCCCCATCGATTCAATTCTGACACATGGGGATCCTGTAGGACAGAGTAGAACTGCCCTTGTGGGTTTTCAAGGCTGTAATTGTTCCCAGGAGTAGAAAAGTTCGTCCTTTCTCAGATGGACTGGTAATTTCAAACTATTGACCTTGTGATTAGCAGCCCAATACATAACCACGCTGTCACCAAGACAACAGCTACTCCTAAATGTCTGGCTCTCAAATCCTCAGTTCCAGAAAACCTACGCTATCAACAGTAGAGTGGATTTATAGCTGTTGTTTTAGTTTGAATTACTTTTTCTTCAGCATCCATATAATATTCTTACTACCAAGTTAATTAAAGGATCTCTATGCTACATAAAATGGAACATTGGTGGCACAATGGACTAGGCATTGTATTGTTAACCACAAGGTCAGCTGTTCAAATCTACCAGCAGGCCTGTGGAAAAAAGATGAGGTTGTCCCCGCCAGTAAAGATTTACAATTTCAGAATTCTTTTATAGGCTTGTTATCTCACTGTCGTCAAGTCAATTCTGACTCATGGTGACCCTTTAGAATGGGGTTGCACTGCCCTGTGGATTTCTGAGACGGTAACTTTTTACAGCAGTTCAAAGACCCTGGTGGAATACCTAGTGGCTTGGTTTGGACTGTGAACCTTGCCAATTGCAGCCTGGTGGGTAACCACTACCCCACCAGGGCCTTTGAAATGGTTTGGTTTTTTCAGGAAGTTACATCTAGAAGGGGGGAAAAGTTCTCATTAGTTTTGGTTAACTAACTCTTTTGTATTTAAAATACTATAAGACAGCTATCGTGGACTTAGTTCATACATAACAAAGTGAGGATTCAGTAAGGTTCTAGGGAACAAAACATACATCCCTTTTATATACACACAAAATAAGCTTCACCTTTTCTGGTACAATATTCCTGCCATCAAAGAAAACAATACATTACGTTATGGAATCTCAGCCTCTGGTTAAAGAATATACAGAGTCAGGTTTCTGTTGAATGCAGAGGTTAGGGGGATTGTCAAATTGGCCCCTTCCAGCCTCATGCTGCAAGAATCTACCCAATGGAAGACCCAAGGCACTGCGAGAGTAGCAGGACCAACTCTTTCATCCACACATGTTCCCATTTGTTCTAGTCACCCAAACAAGAAGGTAATAATTGGGGCAGGAGACAGGGAGCCAGGCACAGAGAACTCATAACAGGTTCATTGTGCCAAGACGTAAAATGCGCTGGAAAACCTCAGATGCTCCCTGAAGCAGTGGAGACCACTGGCCTTCATCTGGAAACCACAACTGCTTCGTATAGAATGCTCTGTGGCTGAAGCTGGCAGTGGTAAGTTTCCACACAGCAAACAGAGTAAATAATGCAGCATGGTTTTCCTAAAAGTTAACTGGCATTACTGATTTCCAACTGCTGGAAGAAACACACAGTGTCAAGATTTCTCTGAGAGAAATGGCCTTCTTCTAACTCATGAAACCAATAAGATCCTTCTCCTTAAAATTGCTAATCAACACACCCAAAGCTTCAACGTAGGTATAGAAGAGAGAAATTATTTGAAAAATAAGTAAAACTTTCAGATGCATGTGGTCCTTCTTCCATTGGTGTCGATTCTCGGCAGTAATCAGCTCCCTGAGTCAAAGGAAATAATAGAGATCATTTATTCCATGGAGAGTGTAATGGAAAGTACTTTGAAGGTAATAAGGTGGTTTTGTAAAAAAAAAAATTAAATACTGTACATAGCTTTGAAACAATGTTTCCGGGTTTTGTGGGGGTAACCTTTGTAGTATTCAGATAATGGTGATATCATTTTTTTTTGGTAAAAATATATTTATGGCTCTCAAATAATTCTTAAATTGTTGAAAGGGACAGGATTGGCTCTTCTGTCTCAAAAGAGCCAGTCTTGCTCTGCCTGGGTTTCTGTGAGCAACTAGTTTGTCTTGATTTTGATGTTATGTTACTTTTCGGAGGAGGGAAAAAAAATCTAGAGAAATAATGTTTAAAATAAAAAGAAAACAAAACAAAGAAACAGTGCCATCAAATCCATTCCAACATATACTGCTTCTGTAAGACAAAGCAGCATTGCACCATTTGGGTTTCCAAGGCCATAAATCTATATGAGAATAGAAAGCCTTGTCTTTCTCCCACAGAATGACTGTTGGGTTTGAACCACTGAACTTGTAGTTAGCAGCCAATGTGTAACCCACTAGACCATCACAAATCCAGCTAAATAAGGCCGTTTATCCAAAGCTGGCGTGTGGTAAATGCAGACGTATGTTCTGAGTTTTTGATTAGGACACAGGAACACACAGTATGTAATGGCCTGTATTCAGTTCAGTTGAAGATTCCTCCCTTTAACTATGGTTCCTTTAGCCCGAGTAACTGAAGAATATTTGACATTGTTCATTTCCATCAGGTTTGAACCGAATTTCCTTTCCATTTAATCTCGAATTCCTTTTCACTGTCTCAGTAGACCTCAAAGCCAAGGTGACATGAAGTGTCTAACTTTCCTTAATAAATCCCATCTTATCAAGAAGGGCTGCGTGCCTGCTCATCCCGATGTGGTCAGCAACTGCAGCATCCTGCGGGGGCTTCTGGGCGTGTTCCAGGAAGACTCTGGATCTGTCAAAATTACGTCTCCTTTAGAGAGAGTCTTGAAAAAAATCCCAGGCTTACTCGACAGTTAATTCCCTGTAATTCAACAAATCTTCCAGATAATTACTCTGCAGTTCTTTTTCACATTGAATCTTACTATTATTGCTTCAAATCTATTGTTTTCCCTTTACATGAACTTTGTGCTTGCTCCTTCCCTTGCCATCTTATAGTATTTTCACTCTTGTAGAGATTTCTCCCAATTAAATTATGATTTGCATTCCATTCTGCGCTCAAACCCCTGCCCCATTAGTGTTCTTGGGAGAAGTGACAAATACAGTCATTTCATGCAAAACTATTATGTATATGTATATTGTGGCTTTTATCAAAAAGGAAGGAGCTTTAAGTAGATTCTCAATAAATTCTGACTAGAAAAATGGTTGCGATAAGTTGTTCTTTGAAATCATACCTATACTGTTCACAAAGCAATTCCATCTATCTCTGTCCCTTCTCCCTTTTGTTATTTCCTCCCACCTCCTTATTGTCTACGCACCTCAGACACTCAACAGCTTATAGCATTCAACACACAAGACCCTCAGTTTTCTGTCCTGTTTAAATAGTCAAAGTAAATATTTCTAATTTAGCTTGGCGCTGTGTTTTGGTGAACAGTATAGGCTGTGTTTGACAAGATGGTGCGACTTCATTTCAAGTACTTGGAACATGTTATCAGGAGGATGGAATCCCTGGAGAGAAGGCCTTCAGGCCTGGTAAAGAGAGGATCAGGGAAATGGAGGACGACCCGAAACGAGGGGCTGACACAATGGCTGCAACAACAGGGCTCAGACGTGGGAATGCGTGTGAGGCTGGTGAAGAACCAAACACGGGTTCTTTCTGGAGGACGTGCTAGGTTAGTGTAAGCAGGAGCTGACCCGCTTGTACATAACAAGGACAAGAGAACGCAATACAATTTAGTTACTATGGCAAATTAAGTGGCACGTCAAAAAAATACATGGGAGGAAGCGCAATCTTGTTTGTGACACCAACCTAATAAAACTAAAAAGAAAAGAAGACCTATCCAACCTGCATTCAGGAGTGGACGACCACAATGCCTTATGGACAAATATCAGATTAAACGCAGAGGTAGAAAGTAAAAAGACTAGATTATTCAAAAGATATCTGGGTGATATGCACATTATTAGAATGCCAAATCTACCCAGTGAAATAAGTTTTGCATTTTGATAAAATCTAGCCCCGTTTTGTTTGAAGTTCTTAGCAGTTGGCATACTAAGTATATTTTATCCAGCTCTAATTAAATTTCAAGGCAATTTTTTGGAAAGCAAAAAACTGAGGAATGACTGTATATAAGATGGAAGTTTGCTAATTTATCACTCTGAAGAAAGTAAAGACTGCTATTGTATTTCCTTAGAAGAAATTATCAGTACTGTATCATGATAATACCACAAGATAACTCAATCAAAAGACTTATTTTTATTTACTTTGTAATGAAAATAAGAAACGTATGAATCATTTCCTTATATAGCCATAATTTATTAGTTACCTAGTAGTCAAGAAGCCAGTTATGAATCTTAGCCTCGGCTAGAGCAGGATTTGTTTCAAATTTATTTGTCAACATAAAATCAATGTTACTAACCACATGTCTTACATACAAATGGCAGAAAATAAAGGTGATTTCAGGATATTATTCTTACGCTAACAATAACTTGAACAAACATTCCCTGCTTTGAATGTTTCACAATCCAAACTTTGAATGTGTTCTCTTTCCATGTGGTGCAAGGTCACATGACAACCTTGGGTGAGGCTTGATATCCTACACATTTCCAATTCTCCAGGATACAACACCAAAAGAGGAGTTGAATTGGCTATGAGGGCCAGAAATTACATACAGAAGCTCTGTTCATTTCTTAGTGCTGCTGTGACATTAATACCACAACTCGATGACTTTGGAGAACAGGCATTTATTTTCTCACACTTTAGGAGTCCATTTTCAGAGCACTGGTTTTAAGACAAGGCTGTGTGTGTGTGTGTGTGTGTGTGTGTGAGAGAGAGAGAGAGAGAGAGAGAGAGAGAGAGAGAGAGAGAGAGAGAGAGAGAAGAGAGCACTCTGGAGAAAGATCTCTGTCACTTTGAGTTGTTCCTCTTCAATTCTATAATGATCATTTTATGACATCTCTCTTGCCCCTCTTATCCTGCCTTCAGTGATCAATCTGAATTTTCTTTATCTCAAAAGTGAATGAGTTTATGGCACAACCTACCCTGAAATGAGATCACGAATATAACAAATCAATATGCCAAAAGAAGATTAATATCACGGGTATAGCATTTAGGATTCCAACATATATTTGAAGCGACACATATTCAACCAACCCGCAGCAGTCACTGTTGCTAGAGGTTAAGTCTAGGGTTGGTGAACCCAGTCAATGTTCAAGGAAAATGTTGTACCCAGTTTGTTGTACGTAGTGCAGATTTTGATTTAAAAAATATTTTATAAACTTCAGTTAGGAAAATAAATATGCGGAGGATTTGTGGGAGGGGGAGATCTTTAATTGAGAATGCATGATCCCTTTAAAGAATAAGTGGATTTGAAAAAGGTTCAATTTAGAGGTCATATTTTGCGTCAACTTAATGGCTACAGTTCCACAATGGCATGAAAAATGATCTACTTTGCTCCTACAGACAGTATCTGCCCTGAGGTATTGAGTTACCGTGCAAAGATGAATATTTGCAAGAACTCTCAGCTTTACTGAACATCTGCTTTTCACAACTACACTTTAAGGGGGAAAATCTAAGAGACAGAAAAACATACAAAATCCCCAGGACAGGAAAATTTTTCTTCTCATCTCTTTCATAAACTAGCACCAGATTTCAAATTGAAACCACTGATCAAGTGAGGGCATTTGATTGCAGCTGGTCTGGGCCACTCTCTTTTGAGAAGAACAACTCGGGGATGAAGGTGAGCGTGACAAGAGAACCTACCCTACAACAATCTTTCCCAAACAGCACAGAGTGGGGCCAAAGAGCTCACAGACACAAGCCTCCCCTCCCTTGTTTCAAGAATCATGAAGACTCTATTTCCTGCCCGAGAGATACATATACGTACAGTCCTCAGGCCTCTGCTTTGGGAAGAGGTGAAGAAGGTGGAATCAACCAGGCAGAAAACTCAATAAACAAAAGACTGAGAGATGCCATGGTCCTTCCATGCATGAGAACAAAACAAATACCTCCTGTTATATGAAATCAAAGGACCTGTCACCCTGGTCACAGACCATGAAGTTGGTTTCCTGAAAAAGGAGGACACCACGTTTTCTTCATCCTGTGAGTGAGAAAATGAACACTGCTTGGGTGATTTCTGTGGTGTTGGCGCCTTTGAGTCAGTTCCAGCTCCTCGTGACCCGGTGCACGACAAGAAGGAAACGCTGCCTGGTCCGGCTCCATCCTCACACTTGCTCCTGTTGAGCCTGTTGATGTAGCAGCCCTTCTCCTTAAGGAGTTTCCTCGTTTGCCCTGACCCTGTACTTTGCCAAGCATGATGGTCTTTCCCAAGAACTATGCTCTCTTAACTGCAGGTTCGAAGTAATTGAAATGAAGTCTAGCCGTCCTGCCTTCCAAGGAGCATTATGGCTCTATTTCTTCCAAGATGCATTGTATTGGGCAAATGTGTTGCATAAGACTTCTTTCTTTAAAGTGTTAAAGAGCTAGGATGTCACTTTTAGCACTAAGATACACCTGGCTCAAGACATGTTATTTTCAATCATGTGAATTTTGGACAATGAATAAGGAAGGACAAAGAATTGATGCTCTCGAATTATGGGGTGGTGAAGAATGTTGAAAGTAGCATGGACTAGTAGAAGAAAAATCTCATTGATTTCTATAGATATCAGATAGTCAAACAACCCAACTCTATGCAAGAATCCCACATGAGCTATCAGGTAATTATTAATTAAAATATCTCTCGATGGTGTAAATGGCTAACTTAAAGATGTTTGCAGACACTCCCATCAGAGTGATAAGGACATCTTACTGGGAATCCAAGTCAAGATGGGGAAAAGGGGCATGTATTTATCAGACAGGCAATTATGTCTCTGTTGGTAGGCAAACAGGGAGGAGCAAACTCCCATTAGAGGGAAAAACATTTATCAATGTCTATGTGGAATCAAAGGGAGAATATACTTGGTACTAGCTTCATAATTCAGCATTTTTTACCAAGTTTCTACAAAACTGTTGGTGACCCATGCCATGTACTATCGACTGCTATTTTTCAATGTGTGCAATATCATTCATATGCCACACCAGAAGGACTCTATCTGAAGACTCCGTTAAATGAACTGGGCTTTAACTAATACTCACCTGTGGCCATTGGACTTGAACCTGAAGCCCCTCATCTGAGAAGAAGCAGATAATGACTAGCCCAAGGGCAAAGGACTAAGCAGTGTTGGACTGTGGATCAAATCTCTTGCCTTGAGAATGCTCAATGGATGGGGACCTGGAACTACCATATACTCACAATTTAAATACACTCCTTGCTTCATTCTGACACGTATTAATCTGATAGGTGTTGTTTTGCTGTTGCAGATGAGTGTCATTGATAGGTCAAAAATTTGACCTACCACCAACCCCTGTTTGTGTAAATAATATTCAGTTAAGAACTTGAAGGAGCTTCAAAATGTGTCAACAGGGAAACCAAATGATAAGAGGTTGCATTTTCACCTAACTGCTTCTGCCATAATTGATTTCACAGTGCTCTCTGTCTCATAACAGGGCTATTCACACCCCTCAACTATGAGCATAGTTTTGTTTTTTTTTAAACTGAAAGGAAAACACACACGGATTAAGTCTCTGGTAAATCCCCTCTGACCAGGGACTAGGGACGTGAACAGCCTTGCTATTATGCAGAATGCACTGGAAATAGATTGTTGCAGATGCAGTTAGGTTAAAATTTAGCACCCTATCATTTGATCCCCTTTATGATGCACTTAGATTTGCTCTAATTGTTAATATTTTATGCTTTCCTTTGAGAATTTTGTTTTATTTTGTTTTTCTTGTTAGTTTTGTTTGTTTGTTTATTTTTAATGTTTTCTGTATATGAAATCCATACTAGGTAGATCTACTGAGACAGTAACTGAATGAATGGTTCCTTAGGGTTATGGCAGAACAGGTTGCAGGAAAAAGGGCAGCTAATAATAGTGGGTACAATAATGAAGAAAATGTTCTAAAACTGTGATGATGACAATACAACTCATCTTTATGTGATTGGCAAATTGAATTGTATGATATATGAATTATACACCAAAAAAATCTGTTCATAAAAAAATTATTGTTGGTTTGACTCCACCCAAAAGCATCTTTAAAAATGGATTAATGACCTATTCTCAGAAAATCTTTGGGGTTCAGTTCTAATCTGACACATGCAGGGTCACTTGAAATCAACTAATTGGCAATGGGTGTATATGTCTGTGTGTGTCGCAGGGTTTTGTATTAGTGAAAATATTTTTTCTCGTTGGATTAAAATTTCTTGACTCACACATTCTGAATATATATATTTTGTTTTATGTGTTTGGAGAATGAAACAAAACAGTATAATGCTTGAAGACTTGAGACAGATACATCTATGACTGTACATCATAACATTGTATTTTAAAATGGGCTTCAAGAAATTATGGAAAATTAGAATTAATCGGTAATGAAATTTTTCCATGAATTTTTGGAGCCCCCTCTCAAATTACTAACAGAGAGGTAATGACTGCACAGGAGGTGCATTCTCCATGAGTCACACTCGGGTCCGCCGCATGGAAGCGGAGAGGTCTACCTCTGAACAACCATTGCCTCATTATGACCTCACACTAAAAGAATAAACATGGTGAGGCTACACGATTTTTAAGCTAACAATCACTTAGTGGTCTTCCTTTCAGTCTACATTTCAGGGGAAGACAGCACCCAGATCCTTGATTTTCTAAAGGTGTCAGGATCTCTCCAATGTCACCCCTCTTCTCTATTCTACGGGGACATTCCCATGGACTACAGATGTGCTCAGTTGTGAGGTGCCGTCATGTCAGCTCTGACTCACACCAACCCTGTATGTCTACAACAGAATGAAACACTGGGCAGTCTTCACAACAGTTGGGCTTTTGCCCATTGTCGTGGCCACTCCATGAACTTATTTTGTTGAGACCCTTCATCTTTGTCACTAACCCTCTATTTTACCAAGCATGATGCTCTCCAGGAACCAGTCCTCCTTTAACAGGTTCAAAATACACGAGACAAGTTTTTAACCATTCTTGGCTCGAAGGAGCATTCTAGCTGTACTTCATCCTATGTGTTTGTCTTCTGGCAGTTCATGGTGCTTTCCAGTTTTCCCAACTTTGTCGCTTCTTCTGAGCTCTCCTGACTCACTGACTGACTTGCAACAGGTGGGCCTTTGTCTTCAAAGGATTCTTTTGCTCTTTAACACTTTAAAGAGACTTTGTGTCGCAGATTTGACAAAGGATATATGTTTTGACTTCTTGACTACCACTTCCATGAGCATTCATTGTGGATCCAAGTGAAATAACGTCTTTTACAGCTTCATTCTTTTCTCCATTTATTTTGAGTTTCTCTATTTGTTGAGGAGATGTTTGTTTGTTTTGTTTTGTTTTTATATTGAGTTGCAACCAATGCTGAAGGCTGCAGTCTTTTAGCTTCTTCAGGAAGTTTTCCAAATGCTCTTCCTTTCAGCAAGAAAAGTTGTGTCATGTTCAATGTCACAGTTTCTCAATAAATCTTCTTCTGGTCCTGATCCCACATGCATCTTCATACAGTCTAGCTTCTTGGATTAGTTGTTCCACATGCAGATTCAATAAGTAAGGTGAAATGATACAACCCTAACACACACCTTTCCACTGCTGCTTTGCATCATGAAATAGCCCTTTGTTCTAGCCAATCAGCTGCCTCTTGGTGTCTTTACAGGTCCCACAGGAGCCTAATTAAGAGTTCTGAAATTCAGATTATTCAAAATAGTATTAGTTTGTTGAAATTGACAAAGTCAAATGCCTGTGAATATTCAGTGAGATACATGCCAATATTATCTGCTGTTTTCTGCATTCAGTCAAGATCCATGTGAGATCAGTAGTAATACCCTTCATTCAGTATCCTCCTCTCAATTAGGTTTGAATTTTTGGCAGTTCCCTGTTGATATTTTACTTGCACGTGATATCAGTGCTATTGTTCAATAATGTCTGCATTTTGGTTAGTCACCTTCCTTTGGAATAAACACAAATCTGGATCTCAAATAGTGGGTTAATCAAGTAGCTGTCTTTAACATTTGGGGAGCATATACTTTTCAATTGCTTCCAGTGCTGCATCAGTTTGCTGTTGCTGCTTTAATTTAACCTTTCAATTTATATTCCATCCATTCAAAATCGCATTTTTCACCAATGCCTTCAGTATAGCATGGACTTGTTCCTTCAATCCCATCAGTCCTTGATCATTTGCTACCTCTTGGAATAGTTGAATATTCAAGAATTCCTCAGATACAGTCATTCTGTTTCTCCTTCTCCTCCTCCTCCTTCTTCTTCTATCTCCACCTCTTCCTCCTTCTCCTTTTTGATTTAGCTATTAGAAATTAATGTGCTCACAAGGCAGGGGCTTAGAAGGTAGAATCTATGGGCTTGGAACACTTTGGAAATCTCCAGCGATCTTGTCATGAATCTTCACCTGAATCTCAGAAGTCCACAGCATAGAGATCCTAAGCCCCAAAATTTCGCTCCATTACAGGGTCTTCTTTCTTGATGGTACTGAAGGCTTTCTGATCTCTACTTTTTCCTTTCCTTTTCTTTTTTTGGCAATTGTGGTTTTGCTTTTAACATCGTATTGTGATTTAAGTATTCCACTCAAAGCATTGTACAAATTTTGTTTCAGTTCACCTGTATCAATCCTCTCAATGGACCATCACTTGTCCCACTTATTCCTTGTATCCGTATTTCATTCTTCTTTCCTAACCATGTGTCTTGTTTATCTTAATAACTGGTTATTTTAACATAAAGATTAGTTCCGTTCCAAACCCAAAGAGTGACTGAAGTCTCTGGTCTTGGGGACCCACCAGTCTCTCTGTGTTAGTAAACCTGGTCACTCTTATGATTCTGAATTCGGTTTCTCTTCCCTAACTACACCCGGAACTTTCCAATATGGTCCTTTTCACAGAAGCTGGTAGTGACAGCCAGGCATCATTTTATTTATTTTTTTTTAATTTTAACAATTTATTGGGGCTCATACAATTCTCCTCACAGTTCATGCATATACATACATCAATTGTATAAAGCACATCTGTACAGTCTTTGCCCTAATCATTTTTTCTCTTTTCTTCTTTTACATTTTATTAGGGACTCATACAACTCCTACCACAATCCATACATATACATACATCAATTGTACAAAGCACATCCATACATTCCCTGCCCCAATCATTCTCAAGGCATTTGCTCTCCTCCCAAGCCCCCTGCATCAGGTCCTCTTTTTTTTTCCCCTTCCTCCCCATTCCCCCCCCCCTCATATGCCCCTGGTAATTTATACATCGTTGTTTTGTCATATCTTGCCCTATCCGGAGTCTCCCTCCCCCCCCCTCTGCTGTCCCTCCCCCAGGGAAGAGGTCACACGCGGATCCCTGCAATCAGTTCCCCCTCTCCAACCCACTCACCCTCCACTCTCCCAGCATCGTCCCTCACTCCCTTGGTCCTGAAGGTATCGTCCACCCTGGATTCCCTGTACCTCCAGCCCTCATATGTACCAGTGTACAGCCTCTGCCCTATCCAGGCCTGCAAGGTAGAATTCGGGTCATGGTAGTTGGGGGGAAGAAGCATCCAGGATCCGGGGGAAAGCTGTGTTCTTCATCGATACTCCCAGAGTTGTGGATGAATGTTTGCATGGTTCAGTCATTCATCGGACTATGTATTTTTTCTATTTTCATCACTCTTCTTTCCTCTAGAGGGGAGAGAACAATAACCTCAGATGGCTATTCAGAAGCTTTTCAGATCCCAATTGCTACTCATAAAAGTATTGTTATGTCATAAAGGTGTTATACCAGTTGATCTTGGATGATTACGATCCTGAGCCCTTTGGCTTGTTATTCATTTTCCTGTAATGTCTGATTGTGTCTATGAAGTTTTCATAACTTTCCCCTCTCTATGTTCCATTATAGTTATGGATGTATTGGTAGAAACTATAAAGACACATAAATACCCTCTGTCTAATTTATACACGTTCTTGGGTATATTCTCACTGGGTTCACATTTCTGTTTTATTGTTCTATCCCTGAACAAGTACCAGGCTATTTTGACTACTGTGGCTATGTAGCTCTTTCCTTTTTTTTTAGTAGATCTTGTCTTTTTCCAGGGTCTCTTTTCTTCCCATAAAACATTGGTGGTTTGTTTTTCTAGCTCTTTAAAGAATTATGTTGGAATCTGGATTAGGATTGCAATATGACTGTAGGAAGCTTTGTGTAATATTGATATTTTCACAATATAATGCCTTCTTATCCATGAGCATGGTATATTCTTTCATTTATGTAGGTCCCTTTTGGTTTCTTGTAGTAGTGTTTTTAGTTTTCTTTATATATGTCTTGTAGTGCAACTTAATCACATGGATGAAGAAAAGCTTTAGCAACATTCATTTGCTAAAGGGACATGTCTGAAAATGAGAAGTCACAGCTGAAAAGATCCATCATTATTCAGAATATGGAAAGTATAATGTTGGAACATAGGAAATTGGAAGTCTTCAAAAGTAAAGATGTTTCTTTTATACCATTCAAGAAGAATTATCTATAGATTTCATCTCATTACTCTTCAACCACCTGCCTTCAGCCATTTATTCACCACCATGCTGCTGAAGACTGTGTTTGTCACGCTTCTCTGGTCTTCATGTTGCTACCACCTGGGTTTGATCTTCTTCCCTGACTTACACAAAAGCAGGACAGGCAGCACTACTCAGTCTTCTATACAAATGTAGCAAAATTTTGATCTTCAGAATCTTATTGAGAATAGGTCTCAATATCGTTTTTCTGAATTTTTAAAAAAGTATCAATAGAGATATACAAAGATCATCTTGCCTTGCATTTATGAGAGGTCACAAACAAAGTGAACAGAGAAGCCACTGCACAATTAAACTTTACAGAGTTTCAGCAAAAATAATGACCCTAGTCATAGCCAATTAAAACTGAAGTGGTAACTAAATGTGTAACTAAGACTGGAAGAATTTAAGTCTGTCGGGCAAACATTTTACACCTTTCCCAATTTTCACATACATGGTAGACTGGTTAAGAGAGATGTTTTCTGAATTATCAGCACTTCAACTTCTAAGCATTTCTGACTCAGGGTACCTGTCCTCACACCCAGTGGAAATGAATGTTATTGCATGTGAGTTATGTGGGTTTCAGATACTCTAAGGCAAAAAAAATACCTTCTTTGTCCTTTCAGTTGCAAAGCTAGCTCTCAACAAGCAAAGAAAATTTGCTTTTTACCCTTGAGAAGTGTCTTTTCTATGTGTGAAAACACTAATGTGAAAATGCCAAATATTTCACATTTCTTGGAGCCTGTGAAGCTGAGAGGAGGTGAGATTCTTCTATTCAGATTATTCAGTTGGGGAGCACAGAAGTGTCTCTGACTTGCATGTATCTTTTGGAGCTACCTTATCATTTTATTTTCTTTTTAAAGATGAATTTCAAGGTTTTGTTCTCCTCTTCGATGTACTAAATCACTATTGTTTCCCTGTATATAAGAAAATAGCTGTTCCCCTTATTTTAAAAAATTTCCTGGAACTCTGAGCTTGTGAGTAACAAAACAAAACAAAAACACCGAATAGATTTTGTATGAAATTTAACTACTTATGGTACTTTGGAAGTCCTTTGCACAGGATCAATTTAACAGCTGTTAAAAGAGCAAGTGTAGCTTCTATTCTTGAAACGTCCACCTTTCCTTTTTTCCATAGATATTCTAAAATTATTTTTAGTGATTCTTCATGGAATCACTCAGATCACTTGCTTACAAAGAAAGACACACTCACGTCAAGCCTAGTTTTCTTAGTATATTTGTTTTCTAAAAGGAATTGTCTTAAACAGAGTTTCAAGTTATCTAAATAAATGAATAAATAAAACCTATGTTACAAAAATAAAAAGGAAAATATACTTTCCTGACACTAAAGAAGGTTTTTGTACATGATCTTAAAAATATATGATGTAAGTAGATTATAATTCCTAGAGATGCTAAGGTATGCCCTTCTGCTCCCGTAAAGATTTACAGATTGGGAAACCCACGGCGGCAGTTCTACTCTGTCCTATATAGAGTTGATTCAACAGCTGGAGGGAAGTGAGTTAGATACCCAGTAGGACAGGGCAGAGCTGTCCCATAGGGTTTTCAAGGCTGTCAACTGTGACAGAGTGGACTGCCAGGGAGCATCTCTTTGTTAGAACTGATGCCTCATGCTGGGTACTCTCCAGGAGTGTCCCAGGGCTCCTTCTCAGATGATTAAGCCAAAGTATGAGTCAAAACTACGCAAGGACAGTGAGAAGTCAATGTAAACATTAAAGCAATATGTATTACTTTAAATTTATTTAAATTGCTAAATATAATATTTAGAGATTATATTGAATAAAAAAAAGCTGTTAACAATAACTGTTGTTGCTTTTCTTGAATTAGAATTAGTCACAGTCTTTAAGGGTATGACAAAAAGTTCAAGAAAAAAGTTCATTATATTTCAATGGCCTTTTCCCACAATCTTTTGAAAGGTTACTTGTAGATGTTTATTTTGTGCTAAATTTAAAAAAATTATTTCATAGAAGTAATTTAGTAATATAGAATTTGGTTTAAAATATAATGTCTATACATTATAGATCTGTCAAGAACCCTTCATATGACTAACAATTCTGGATGCTTGTTGAAAAAATTGTTATTAAATAAGTTTTAATAATTTAAACTTCATAGACAAAATCAAATAGCCTCAAACATTTCAAATGAATTAACTCAAATGATTACCAAATTATGTACCATAGTATAATATGTGTGCCATACATAATAAAAATGTGAGTAACAGTAACTTAATTTGTTTTTAAAACATAAAAATGTTATACCAAAACTTAATACTCATGATCAAGTTAGGAACCATCTTACTTAACTGAACACAAGCACAGAAATAAAAGAGTAGTAAGATAAGGTGTAATAACAAGAAATGTAATAACTTTCAGAAAATATCAAATTAGCATAAAATCTCTATCTTCTCAAATAATCAATAGAAGTAAAAATTAGGATCTAAAAATCAGACTCATAAAAATAAGCAACAAAAAAAACTTATGTTGTTAGTATTCTCTTTACAGATTAGGTGCCCTCCCTTACTCATGGGTAAAAATGAATCAGATTGCACTGATGTCATAAAATACTGCACAATACAAAATCTGAAGTCATGGTTTTTAGATACACAAACCATAATCTCAAAACTATAAATGTTAAGAAGGTCTGTAAGAAAGTACTGAGAGACATTTGAAAATAACTAATTGAGTGTTAATTATGTGTTAAGCATTAAGTTCTCCAGTGTTCACTACATGCATTATCAAATTTAATATAAACCTAGATAGCTCTATTTGGTTATTTTCCAGATGAACAAAGTAGGACTCAGGATATCAACAGATCTGCAATTTTGAATGTAACATATGCTAAGAATGTTTTAGAAAAGAAAGCAGACAATCCTAAAAATTGAAACAGCTTTAAAATGGAGTTGAGCCAAAGTCTATGAATGACAGTGAGAGCAAAAGATGAGTTTGTGGGAACTACACAGGAAATGAGTCTCCAGGGACCTCCCTCTACCCAAACAGAGGGATGGGAGAAGAGCGGTTACTACACAGAGTGCATTGGAGAGATGAGCACAGGAGATCGGAGGGGTGGACCTGACTTGAACAATTAAAACTTTGTCAGTGGATCCCCCTTCTGATGCACACTAATCTGGTTTTCAACATTTTCAGGTTTTTGCTTGTTCATATTAGAGCTTATCTTTGAGGTGTTATGTCACTGGGGGTCACTGTCCTTGAAGTTGTGTTATGTTTTTCTGTTTCTTGATATATGAAACCCAGGATTCAGGACCTGTGGGACAGCATTTAGAATAAGGGCTTTGGAGGGCGGGTGGTGAGTGGGGTACACTGGTGGTGGGGGGTGGGGGGGTAAAAGGGAGACAATGTTAAGGGGTCCAGGAAGGAAAAGAATGTTTAGTAACTGATTGTGATAGCAATTGAGCAATAGCGCTTGACATGATTGCATTATGGAATGTTATGATATATGTATTAATTCCCAATTAATAATAAATATAAAAATAAAATAGAATGGAGTTGAGGGTTTTCTCTGTTTTGTTTTCTTGTTGTTGGTTTGGGGCAGGGCTTATTTCTTGTTTTGTTTTGTATGATTCTCTGTGTATGAAATCCAGGATATATAAATCTATAGAGACAGTCCCTGGATTAATAATTAACTGGGGCATGGCAGGGGAGGTTGGAGGGTAATGGGGGAGATGACAGTAGGTAAAAGAATTAAGAAGATGTTCTGAAATTAATTATGGGGCAGACTGTACAATTCTTCTTAATTTGATTGAACTATTAATTGCATGATAGGTGAATGATATGCCAAGAAAACTATTAAATAAAATAAAACATAACAAAATTAGTATTTCCAGGCTCATTTGAATCTAGCCTGGAAATTTGATTTAGGCCCAATAAAAAGCAAAGTAATTATTCGTATTTTTATAAAGAACTTTCTGATACTAAGAGAAGAAGACACATTTCTGTTGGTGATTACGTAGAGCATATTTTAAAAATCTCTTGGCTTATCTTCCAAACACTGTTGAGATAGTGGAAACTCAGACATAGCTATAAGGCTTATCTTGGCATTTCAACAAGGACAAATTGTAGCGCTTGTTGAGTACTTATTCTGTGCCAGGCACTATTGCAATTGCTTTGCATAGATTAACTCTTTTCAAGTACGACAAACTTCTGAGGTAAGTACTATTATTATTCCTATCATTCAGAATGAGAGAAATTAAGTCACACGGTTATGGTTCTTCAGTGGCAGAGCTGAGATTCAAATCCAGAAATTCTGATTCCAGAGTCTTCCCTATTAACTATGCTTTATAAAGTCCCCAGGAGTCCTGGTGCTACAGTGGGTTAAGTGGTGGGCTACAACGGAAAGATCAGCAAATCAAAGCAACCAGCCACTCCTGGGGAGAAAGACGAGACTTTCTAATACAGTACTGAGGTACAATCTCTGAAATCCACCAGCTCAGCTGAACTCTGTCCTACAGGGTCGCTGTGAGTAGAGTCACCTGGATGGCAGTGAGTTTAAGTTTCCAAACCCAAAACAGACCCAGTGTCACTGAGCTGATTCTGACTCCTGGCGCTCCTATGATGAGTTCCTGGGGCTTTATATATATATGTTCAGTACCTGGATCAAAGTCAGCCTCTAGCAGCTCTAGGGTGGACACTGGATTGCCCAACTTTAACATGGATGGTTTCTTCATTATACTTTGCAAGAAAGGCAAAAGGAGGCACTACATATAAATTACCTTGGAAATAAAACTTAAAGTAACAATTGGATATAGAATCAAAGCTTCAATGAAAGTTAATCACATGATATTTCCTTATGGAGAAAAATTACTAATTCCCTGAATATCTTCAAATTAGTTAATTTGATAGGGATCTAATTTGATAGTCACCTAATCTGGTCCGGGGTGGTCTGTGGTAGTCTCCTAATCTGGTGTCAATTTAAGGATTAAATGTGTAGAGGTGGAGTCTAGGCTGTCAATCTGAAGTCAATAAAACTTCTGTGTGGGTATGGCCTTCTCCTGAGAATTCTGGGAAATCTGGTACTCCCTCCTTGGAGGCAGAAGACATCTCTCTCTGCCAAACCCCGGGAGACATAGCAGCTAACAAGACACATGGACCCACGCTGATGCAGAGACCCCTGCCAGCACTGAGATGTTTCCAATGACACTCGATCCAAAGACTTTCTACCCACTGGCCTGTGATCTTCTACATACAGCATCATTGCATGTGTTTTGGGAGTCTGAAGAGGACTTTATAGATTGGTATTGGTCAGATGGGCTAATATCAGACTTATGGACTTGATCTGGACTAGGCTGGGATGTTTTCTCAATGTTCAATTGCTCTTATATATAAATCTCTTTCTTATACACATGTGTGTCCATGGATTTGTTTCCCTAGTCTACCAGACTGACACATAAACCAATAAACAAGCAAATGTTCTTACTTAATAGAGAGAAGATGCATTTCTTCTACTTGTCTAGACTAATTTCTTGAATTTTCCTTCCATGTTTTTTTGATGAATGGCATACCAACTACCTACTGCTCCTTAAATATCTGTCTTTGAAAATTATGTGGCAGTCCCTTCACAGTGGGAAATCCTACACACCTTTCAAGGCACTCTACAGGTCGCCCCTGGGGACAGTGCCATGCCTAGTCTTCCGACTGCATTAACTTGCTTGTCGTGGGCTCCCACTTGGGCTGCTAACCACAAGGTCAACAGTGCGAAACACCAACTGCTCAATGGGAGAAAGTTGAGGCTTCTTACTTATAGATGTGAGTGCATACTTCTATTCCCCTCTCGTTATATATAAATATATTTACATATGTAAATGCCTGTGTTTAATCCTCTACAAATATCCTCTGCCTCCTTGTTCTTTCCTCTATTTCCTTTTTACTTCGCTCTTGTTCCACCATCATGTGCGGCCTTGATTCCAGTTTAATAATTCCTCGCTGCTACATTGCCCTTGATTGAACCCCACTAGGCATCCTACAACCTTCCTTCCATTGATTTTAATTCATTTGTTGTTTCCTTGTCCCTGGGTTGGTCCCTCTATTCCCTTCATTTTTCCCACCTCCCCTTCTCCCATATCCTCTCCACCCCGCCCCCCAACCACTGGTCTGTTCTTTGCATCCCTGAATTGTTTATCCCACCTACCTTATCTAGATAGACATGCAGATACCTTAATAAGTCCAAAAACCAGGCAAAGTCAAATAAAACAACAAAGGAAGTCAAAACCAACAAAACAATAGCAACAAACTTGATAGGACTCACCCGTCCAGAGCTCCTGCTGCCAGACCAGAAAATTGGGAGGTAAGGTGAAGGAAACGGGGAGGTGGAGTCCTGAAATTAGAACTAGGGTACTAGGGTCTCTCCTGAAACCCTTTTTTTGCGTGTGATTTCCACTCACAAAGTGAACCAAGAACGCTCTAAAGCACTCTAGGTTTGATGAGTCCCGGGCGCAAGCTGACAAGGTCTTCACAGCCTTGCTGGGAGCAGAGACCTCTACAGGCTGATACCCTAAAGGGGACATAATCCCAGACAAGAAGAGAACCCCACGCCAGAGCTCTCTGCGCTATTGGCTGCCTTGAGCTCACAGCCCGGGGAGTGGGGGTGGCAGGTAGCCATATTTGGAGTAGAAGAAAAAGCATATTTTTACCTGAGGCAGATTGCAGTGTGCGAGAAAATATGCAGAGTCGGAGTCCAGGGAGCAAATTTAGTTCCAATTGGCCGAGAAGGAAACAACCCCCCTGATAAGCAGGATCACCCCCTCTGGGGTCAGCCTGACAGCCCCCAAATCAGAGCACATCACAAGCATAATTTTAAAAGAGTGAAATATGTATTATTGGTTAAAAACTCAAACCCCAGTCTTGTCACTCAGTTCCAAAAAGCACATAGATGGGGCCCCTTAACCTAAATCAGCATAAGAAGAAGCACATCTAAGGAATTCCAGAACTCAGCTATAGGGTCTAGAGCCTATTTGCATAACAAAGACCCACTGAAGCAAGCCTTAGATTCTAACAGAGCACTGACCTACAGCCTAGAGAGTGAGGGAGACAATTCCATTTGTTCTATTCTAGCTGAGAAGGGGATTTAAGAAATCCTCTGATCTAGTAGGGCACCAGCAGTCTAGATAGGACAATAAACCCAGCTTCCCTCTCAGTGATTCAACACACAGCTGGGGAGGGCCTGCCTGTCCAGGGGCCCTAAATGGGGCTGTGGGAACACCCCAGTTCCTGCCTCTGCAGCAGTGCTGCATACAGCACAAGGCAGGTATAGCAGTGAACTCCAGCACTCAGTACAGCAGTGGGAACTAATGCCTGGCCATGGGTGCTATCTTGCTTTTGAAAGTAATATCACGCTGCATCTATGTGCTATCCGGCCTTTGAAAGTAATATCACACTATATCAAACGGGTACAACACCCCACTACCTTGAAGAGTTGGAACTCCTTCAGTCTCACAGACAGGTGATGAAGTCTCAGTTATCTCCTTACTTACCACTCTGTTTCTTCTACTTTATTTACCTGCCCTTCTATCTCTCCCAACGCAGTCAATCTCAACAAACTCTGGTTTGTGGTGGTTTTTTTTCACTTTCTTCTTTTTCCCACTTTTTTCTTTTTCTCTCTTTCTCCTCTTCTCTCCCACTCTTTCCTATCATACACCACTACTGGCTTCCAGGTCACTCCCCTCCACCTATGGCAAATCAACCCAAATGGCAGGGGTAACTCCAGCCTGCTCTCCGTGGGAGTGCTGTACACCACACAAGGCAGCTGTGACAGCCATCTACACCGTGCTGCACTGCTGAAGAAACCCACATTGGACCTCTATGGAGATGTAGTCAATTAGGGCAATTTTGCCCAGCACCACTAGGTGCCTGCATTAAAAAGGCATACCAACCTGCCATTGTGGGGCAGGGGCTAAACCCCTCTGGGCCCACATTCAAGCAATCAGGGATCAGCTATCTCATTTTTCTTTATTTCCTCCTTCTCTCTCTCCTCCCTCTTTACCATCACAGTCAATCTCAGTGAACACAATTAAGTTTTTTTCTCCTTCGTTCTTTCTTCTCTTTTTATTTCCTCTTGATTTGTTCTCTTTACTTCTCTCTGCTTGAATGATTCTCTCTTCTCTCTCTCTCGTTCCTCTCACATACCACTGCTGGTTCCCAGAACCCTACGCTCTGCCGATGGTAAGTATGCCCACCCAGTGGGCAGCCTACCCTCTAAGACTGTGCGGCACACGGGATGAGTCAGTGCTACACATGGCACAGCACAGGGTCAGCTATCTCTTTATCTATTTTTTAAATTCACATTCCTTCAATTTTCTTTTCCTCCTTTGTCTTTCTTTTTTGTGTTTTTATTTCAAGTTTTCTTCCTTTCTCCTCTTCTTTCTCTTCGCTCTTTCCTACCACTGCCTCAGTAGATTCAGTTCTCCTTTTTGGTTGTTTCTTTCTTTCTTTTTACTGTTTTCACTTTTGTTTACTCTGTGCATTTTAGTTGTTTGTATGTGAGTGGGCGTCAGTTTGGTTGACATTGTTGTTCCGGTCTCTGTTTTCTTCTCTCTTTTTCCTCTCCTTTCATTCTCTTTCCAGTCACCAGCCACTAGCGGCCTCCAGGCGACTCCCCTTTACCCAGGGAAACTCTGAAGGTCCAACTTGGGGAGCTCCCACCTGCATTTATTGGCTTTGCAGGTAGCTGGGGAAATCACACAGCTCCTCTTCCATACACAAAGCATCAGTGGTTCTCCCCTTCAAACAGTGAGGGTATCGCCAGCCTAGACCCTGGGGCCGTACAAGTGACTGGGGGAAACGCCTGAAAACCACTGGTGGAGCTCCACGCTACTGCGGGAACATCCACCCAAACTCAAAGGCAATCTCTCTGTCTATAGTAATTCCCCTGCCAGCTACAGAGCTCTACAACAAGGAGGGTATACCCACACGCCCTCCTCAGCACTACAGTTTCAGAGGAAGACAACACAGGCCATCCGAGGGGCTCAAAAAACCATGAAGCCTACATAGAGATCGGCCTGGGAGGCGATGCCCTCATGGGCCCACAGCAAACTGATCAGTATCACATGAGAGGAATATCCAACACACATTCCAAGTAGTGGAATCCTGGATGGCTAGGATAACAGTAAAACCACAGGAAGATATAGCGATAGCCTGACCCCTCAGTACAGCTGCTGGCAGGTAGTTCATAGAAGTACTCATACGAATTCCCCAAGGGAGAGCCCAGGGCTCTTTGACTCAGGAAGATGGCTCCAGGTTCCTCTAAAACAACACCTAAGCAGCAACAAGTTCTAACAGCTTAAATGAAAAAGCAGGAGAAACAGAAGACAATGCCTGAAGAAGTCATGAACCAAATGATGGGCATAAAAGAAGCAGATATTGACCTGCCACAAAAAGAAATTTTTAGAAAGCTACTTGGAGTCATAAAAGACATGATGGAAGCAATGCAGAAAAAAGGTGAAATGATAGAGGAGATAAAAGCAAAGCACCAAAGGGAAATACAAGAGTTAAGGCATGAAATAACATAAATCCAGTGACAAATTGACAGACCTTTCTAACAGACTTGAGGAAGCAGAGAATAGCACCACCGACCTAGAGGATAACCAAGCAGACCTAAGCAAATGGGAAAAGCAGTCAAATAAGACAATCAAAGAAGCTGAAGAAAACTTGAGAGCTATGTCAGGTGCTATGAAAAGAAACAATATTAGAATAATTAGACTACCAGAACAAGACACAACAAAGAACTCAACAGCAAAAATAGCAAGGAAATTCTTAAGAGGAAAACTTCCTCTGCTTAATAAATGAAAATCAGGCAACCATTCATGAAGCTGAAAGAACTCCAGCCAGGCTGAATCCCAAGAAGAAGTCACCACGACACATAATTGTCAAATTATCCAACTATGCGGAAAAAGAGTTCATAAAAGCAGCTAGGAGAAGCAAACAGTCGCCTATAAAGGCACCCCAATAAGAGTATGTACAGACATATCAGCAGAAACGATGAAGAAGAGGAGGGAATAGTGTAACATATTCCAAAAGTTGAAGGAAAACAACTCGAACCCAAGAATACTTTACACAGTCAAATTATCTATTAAGATAGATGGAGAAGTAAGAGTCTTCCCTGACAATGACAACCTCAAAAAGTACATGAAAAGAAATCCAGCCCTACCAAAGATCCTTGCCAATCCAGTTTGGGCAGAAGATCAACACTCACCAAGGGCAAATAAGAGATCATCACATAGAAAAACTCCACCCATAGGGTGACAAAGAAGAAACAGCCCCAGGATAGCATGAGCTCAATAGTGGAAAGAAGGCAAACATAAACCACACACACAGTACCCGTGGATAAGTAGGTAGATAGGAAAATATCCAACACAAAAGGTACAAGATGACATTACAGAGTCCACAGATGGATATAATAACACTGAATGTCAATGGCCTGACCGCAGGCATTAAAAAGCAGAGGCTAACAGACTGGCTCAGGAAACATAACCCATCGATCTCATGCCTCCAGGAGACCCATCTCAAGCTTGCAGACAAAAATGAGTTGAGAATTAAAGGCTGGAGAAATATATACCAAGCAAATGGTGATGCAAAATAAGCTGGGGTAGCGATCTTAATATCTGACCAAATTGACCTCTATATACAGGCCATAACAAGAAACAAGAAGGGCTCTGTATAATGCTCAAGGAACAGTAGATCAAGAACCAGTGAGCGTAAAAAAAACATATATGCACCTAACGAGAGACCTGCGAAATTTGTAAATCAAACACTCCAAAAGATGAAAAAAGAGATCACAGGCTCAATAATTACAGTTGGTGAATGAAACTCAACAAGGAGACTACAGATCTAAATAATATAATTGATCGACTTCACTTGTTAGATAGTTTCAGAGCTTTCCACCCACATGCAAAGATGTTCACATTCTTTTCAAGCCCGCATGGCACATATTTGAAAATAGACCACATGCTGAGACACAAGTTAAACTTGAGTAAATTTAAGCACATAGAGGTTATACAGACATCTCTCTCTGATCGCTGTGCTATAAGACTGCAAATTAACAGAAGGACAATGAAGAAAACAAGGGCAAACAATTGGAGGATGAACAATTTCCTATTGAAAAAGGAGTAGGTATTGACCCAGATCATAGATGAAATCGAGAAGTTTCTAGAAACCAATGTGAATGAAAATATGACATACTCATACCTGTGAGATACAGCAAAGGCATTTATCAGAGGAAGGCTAATTTATCTTCGATATATCCCACTTGTCTTTTTGTGACTCCTCTGTATTTGTATCCTTCCCTATTTCTGATAGCCTATGCATACCTGTGCCAAGTTTCTCAGATTTGTCCCAATTCCCTCATTAAAGATCCTAATTGTTTGAGGTTTAACCTCAAGATCTGTGATCCACCTTGAGTTAATTTGTACATTTTTCTGCAGGTAGATATCATTTTTTTCCAGCGCCACTTATTGAAGAAGGCATCCACTTCCTATTTGATGTTTTTTGTCACCTTATCAAAAATCTGTCATCTGTATGCTGATGTTATTTCTGGATTTTCCGATTTTTTTCCTTTGGTCTGAATATCTGCTGTTATACCAGTTCCACACTGTTTTGACCACCCTGGCCATATAATGTGTGCTAAAGTCAGGTAGAACAAGCCCTCCCACTTTGTTCTTCTTCTTGAGGAGTTCTCGGCTAATTCTTGGCTTCTTCCCTCTCCATATGAAATTGGCAATCAATTTTTCCAATTCTTTGAAGAATGATGATGGTATTCGTATTGGTTTAGCATTAAACTTATATAGTACCTTAGGCAGAACTGGCATCTTTACTACATTGAGTCTTCTAATCCATGAGCATAGGATATTCTTCCATTTGTTGAGGTCACGCTTGGTTTCTTGTAATAGTGTTCTATAGTTTTTCTTGAATCTGCCATTTTTATTTGGTCAATAGTTTTTATTGTACAAAATATGGAGCTATATTAATTAATTAATACTCTTTGTCCTTATAAAGTTTGCATTTTTATTCCGTGACTTGTGGCTTTCTATTTCATATCAGCTGCTATTCTATTAAGAATAGTACACAGTTTTATAATAGTTTTCTTTTGTTCTTAACTTGAAATGTTTCCAGGAGTATAACTATCTTCAGCCCCACACCAATATCATGTCCACAAGTCTCACTAGATGGTGGGAAAGATGCACATTTAGGAGAATGAAGTGAAATGAAGAAGCAGTTTTGCTGCTGGCTTAGGAAAGCAGTGTAAAAAAAGTGTAGACTTAAAAAAAATTCATTTTGTTGTTGAGAATGTACACAGCAAGGCACACATGGAATCAATGCTTTTTACAGATACAATGACATTGAAAATATTCAAGTTGTACAACTCTCCCCAAACCCTTTTTCTGAGTCACCCAACCCCTATTAACATGTCCCTTATCCTTAAGTTTCTTACCTCATCCTTCAAGTTGCTGTTGTCAATTTGGTCTCAGGTCTTAAAAGAACAAGGTGCTCAAAGCACACTTTCATTATTTAAGCTGAACTGTTGTTTGGTTTTACTAGCATTTTAGGGGATGTTTTAATTTCAGGTTTAAAGATAGTTTCAGAACAATAGTTTCAGGATTTCATCCAGCCACCATGGGTCAAGACAATCTGAAGTCCACAAGGTTCTGAAGTTCTGTTCTGCAGTTTCCCACTTTTGATTAGGAGTGCTCTATAGAGTCTTTGGTCAAAATATCCAGTAATGCTTGTATTTACAAACCATGAGACAGATATTGAGAAAATCACACAGGCCCTAAAATCCTTAAGTCAAATTCCCTGTTTTCCAGAAGAAAGGACTCCACAGAGAATACACATTGAACTTTGCAAGTTATTTCCATTATTTGTTGATAATGGGTATTTTCAGAGCCTGACAATGAGTGAACTATTACTTGCACTGTTTATTATAAGTGGCCTTCACCAATATTTATGTCTACATAGAGATAGAGAGAGAATTAAGGCCAAGAATAAAGATATTATTTAAGAACGGAAGTCAAAGTTTTACATTTTAAAGCTGCAGCCTTCAAATTCTGATTCTCATAAAAATTATGACTCAATAATAAAAGAGATTGAATTATAAAAGTAGAATTTTGCTATGTAGTACATAACATGAAAAGTATGAATGTGTTGTTTTAAGATCTGTGAAGTGTCTGTGAAGAGATTTCACACCACATGGAAGCTTAGCTTGTCTACAGCTGTTAAACGAATACTTGTGGATTTTCTGAGTGTCCTGGGTTAAATGAATGCAGTTTATTATTAATACCAATCTCATTAACCAGGGCTTGATCTTTTTTGCACTAATTTTCTGTATCCTAACGCCCACAGGAAAATGAAAACCCCAGGTAATATGTACACACAATGGGTCCCAATATAGAAAAATATTCTTGAGCTTAGAAAACCTAATATTTGATGGAAGAAGAAAGTGAGTGTGCCAACTTCTTTGTGGACAGTTCGCATGCTTGTCTCTTGCTCTGGTAGGAAATATTATCTATAATTTTCAAAGCTGTGCATTATGCAAATATTCCTGAAAGGATGTTCCAATATAAAAAGACTGCCATTGCCTGTGTTCAAAAAATTTACAGAAATAAGCTGCAACAAAACAGAAACCATGAAGAACTGTCTCAAAAGTATAGAAGGGGAAAACACAACGTTTTCAAAATAGCTTTATTGACATATAATCCACGTAGTACACAATTCAATAGTTCAATCATAACAAACAAGTTGTACAGTTAATACCACAATCAGTTTTAGAATATTTTCTGCTTTCGTGTAGTCATTGTTATTCACTACCACAAACTCTTCTGTGATACCCCCAAGAAACCATTAACACTGTCTCTCAAGTTAGTGTCTCTATAATTTACCTCTCCTGGATTTCATACACAGAAAAACATACAAACAACAAATCTAACAAAGTAAAACAGAGAAAAGTCAAAATTGATAAGGAAATTAGAAAATATTAAAACTAGAACAAATTTTAAAATGGGTCCAAAGGAAGATTAAATGATAAAGTGTTAAATTTTAACCTAACAAAGCCTGAAACAATCCACGCTCTGCTCACTAGTCATCATGGTAAGGTTATTCATCAGCAAGTGCCATTTTTTCCCTCAAATAATGTGCCCACATAAAAAAATGTGTTCACATAGAACACATGCAGAAATGGTGAGGTCCAGTAGAGGCGCTTTACTATGGCATACTTACAGATACTACGCATGTCTCATAACACTTCCAGAATAAATTTCCACCTCTTTACACGTCCCCATGTTTTACTGGTAAATAATCTTCAATTTTGTTAATCTTCGGATGATATATATAAAAATCATCTAAAATGTTAATTTTGATCACATCTATATAATAAAGGTAGAAGCTGGTTAAAAAGTCATGGATCAAATTTGGTAGTCCACCAGAAACCAGATATAAATAATCAAGCTGTACATTTGGTTTTTCGTAATTTGGTTATTACAGCAGATTCACTTAGCATCTGACTATGAAAATATTATTTTACCTTATTTAATTTATCATTTCTTATAAGTGCATCCCATCAATTATCCTCATTTTATCCACAGCATGTAGCTTTAATGTTTTATAGACTTTATTGATAACTTTCAGTCTCATGTAATTAATATATCAGCTACATATAGGTATTTACATATTTTTTTCAAGATTAAAATATCTTCCATACCTAAAACAGGCCTGCCAATTCAATTAAAATAGTTTGAATCAATCAATATAATTTTATAGCTGATTTTCTTACATATTTTGTTTAAAAATCTATTTGAAGGTTGTCATTGAATAGGTATCTAAATTGCCTGTTGCTGTGTTTTAAAACTCAAATATTTTATTGATAATATGACTATTTGGTGTTCTGTCAATCATCACTAATTATTAGTTCGCTGAAGTAACAAAGTTATCATTTTATAGTATGATAGTGTTAATGTAGAAACAATAAATGAGATAGTTATCAGTGCTTTCATAAAAGTGGTCTTATTTTTTAATTCTTGAATTCTTCCTCATTCTAAGAAACAAAATTGTTCAAAAGGCCTCACGGTTCCCCAACTTGTAATTAAGATCATGGACGATAGAAGGAGGTGCCCTTGGGATATTTTAATATTGAGGCTCTACACCCAGCTGCAGTACTTGCAGCTCCACGTGAGACTGACCTCGTTCACTTAAGGTGTTGCTCTGTTGGTGAAAGAGTACATGTCTTTCAGATCAAGCTGTTACATCTTGGAAATAATCACCAACAGATGGTGATAATCTGTTACCAGTCTAATGGTGTTCCCTAAAGATATGCTGGGAAATGAAGTTTTCACTGAAGGACACTTGCGACTAAAGTACAAAGTGAATAAACAGAACATCCGGTACAGCTGGAAGGGAAGCTGCTTCTGATTAGAGAGGAGGGATACACAGCCGGTGGAAGTTTCAGAGGCAGAAGTTACTGCACATCAAGTTCTGTATCTTCTCTTGACTTTGAGCCTGGTGGACTATTCCATCACCTAGCCCTCTGTTTTCTAAGCATTGGGTGTACTTAGTGACAGCTGTTGGGTTAAAGGCACCTACCACATGTGGACACTTCCACCTTCGTTAGCCTGGTTGAATTCACGCTCTTCACTTTGGGCTTTTAGACAAGCAACATGGGTCACGAGACCTCACAATGTAATTCTTTACTCTTCCTTTTGGTATGATGTAAAACATGGATGTTATTCAAATGTGAAGCATATTTAAAATAGTTACTAACTGCGTGGTTTCTTTAGGCTTAACCAGCCATTAAATCTATATTTTAAGCACAATAAGCAAAGAATGCACTATATAATCTTATTCCTCAATGTGTATGCCACATACCAGAAATATCACTATAATTAAAAATGCCTAATTTCAAGCCCACACCTACTAAATTGTAATCTGCAGTTTATTACAATTCCCAGGTAATTTTCAGGTACATAAAACTGTGAGAAGCCTGGATCGTACTCTATAATGCCATATGCTCTGTCCTAATTAATGTTCCACAATTTCTTCTCTAGTTTCTAATATCCATTGCAATGGCTACACAGAAGCTCATAGACAAAATTCATGATTAAAATGTTTATTAACACAACATCTATGAACATTTCTTACATACCGATCTCTTTGGATATGTGTCAAACTGACTCAAACAAATTATTTAAAAGCCATATAATTGTATACTATTAACTTATAAATGAAATTATGTTATACTATATATTTATACAAAATATATAATATTTAATATCATACAGCATTTGAGATATTGAGTTAGATGAATCCTAAATGTCACTGGGGTCTGTCAGTAGGAAAATCTATGCTGTATTATTCATCTTCACATTTGATGTTTACTTCCTAAAATTTTTTTACTACATTTACAGTTATTACTGAAGTAATTGTTTCATAAATAAATCCAATTTTCTGGATTAATCAATTTTCAGTCATGTCAAGTACTGTGTATCGTAGGGATAGGTATATCAACACAGAGAATTTTGAGATTAGAGACTTAGAAGAAAATGAATTTGGATATATATTTATCTCTTTAAATGAATAAAATTCAGCATAAGTGGTTGGAGGTAAAGGTAAATGGTTTCTGTAATTGGAATTGAGGAAATAGAAATGCATCAAAATGGGACATTCCAAAATCTAGTGTTAAGGAAGTTAACAAGCTGTAATACTGGTGAGAACTGCTCAGGGTAGTTGTTTATCCGGACATGTTACAAAATTTTACATCTGTTAACAAACATAATAGGACATGCCTCCCTTCTATAAGCTTCAACCAGAAGGCATTCAGCTCAAGCTCCATGGGTCAGTAACACCGGCCACGTGAATGAAGTGCCCAGAGTCACCCCCCTCCAGTAAGCACCAGCCTGAAGGCACCTAGCTCCACTTCCAAAGGTCAGCAAGTCCATCTTCCCAATTAAGTGTTCAGGGCACCCCATTCAGCAAGCCAGCCACCTGCACAAAGCACTCATCCTAACTTGCTCCACAGGTTTGGAAATCCGTCACTGTTCCTTGTTGTGGGTTCTGATTCTGCTGCTTTGATGTTAGAGCTGTCATCTGGTTCCAGGATATTCACTTCACAGGGCACTGAAAAAGAGGAATCTCGACCAATGCGATGGATTGACACCGCGGCTGCAACAAGGGCCTCAGATGTTAAAACAATTGTGAGGAGAGTGCAGTAGCTATAATTCCTTATGTGATGTATTCCATAATTCCATTTTGAATAGATTTGCATAGATTCTTCTTTGGTCTTCCTTATTCAATATCTCACTTTCATATGCTTATGAAGCAATTGAAAATACTAAGAATAATTAGGTCTTATGACATGACCCTGCTTTATGCTTGCCCTCATGGAAAGAGCACTGAGAATATGTGTGCTGTACAGCCAAGTGTGGCACACGGTTAACAGAAGGAATAGCATCTGGTGCCTTAAAGGCTTCTCTTCAAACAAGTGGCCATCTAAGTGAGGCATCAACTATATCAACCTGGAAGTAACACACCAGACTGTGTGATCCAAGGATTGTAAATAATAAAATATAAATCTGAATGAGGAAATAATATCAGAGCTTAAATTGTGAAAATCTGGGTTGCAGAAAGCTATGGAAGACAGTAGAAGCCCAAAATTCATTTGCAGGGTTCACACACGGATGAAGCTTCTGGTCAATCCCCTCTAATCATAGTTGAAGGATGTGAATATCCTTGTTGTTTGACAGAGAGCATTGTGGGGTTGACTGCGGCAGACGTAGTCGGTTGAAATGTCGTATAATTTCATTGGATCTCACTTTTGACCTATTTAAAAGTTGTTTCTGTTTGTAATAATTGAAGGGGAAATAGACATACATTAAGTCTCTGGTGAATCCCTAGACCAGGCATGTAAATGGCCTTGCTCTCATGAAGAATGCATTAGTGGGTGGATTGTGGTAGGTGCAGTTGAGTTGAAATCCGGCATCCTATCATTTAATGTTCTTTTTTATCCATTTTTAATTTGTTCTGTTGTTGATATTGTTAATTGCAAACAAGTTGGTTCTGATCCATAGTAACCCTATTGCACTGCCAGATCCTGTACCTTCCCCACAAATATTCCTAGGGCTGACCTCTAAGCTACAAATACCTAAACATTATCAATAATTAATTTAGTAATAAATTGTGGCATATTTTATAAGGGATATAATTTTGGACAAATTAAATAAACCTCAATCCCATGTAATAATGTGGACCTGTCTCACAAATGCAAAGTTAGGAAAAGAGGCAAAATAAAACCTATGGCATAATTCTACTAATATAAAATCCAATAATACTTAAAACTAAGAATTTGGAGGGAATATATACAATTCAAAGGAATTGTTGTCCTTAAACTCTAGGTGGTGGTTATTTCTGGAGAGGGAGAAAGTCACTGATAAGACAATGGCCTTGCTGATGGTCTACTTAAGCAATGGCAATATTCTGTTTCTTGTCCTAGATAATGATTTTATAAGTACTTCATAATTATCAAAAAGTATAATTTTTCATCAATACTTATACATGATATATATGACAGGAAAAAAGCAAACATGTACAAAGTCTATTTTAAATCAAGAACCTAAGGATACTGCAATTTTCATATCAGAATGACCATATTTGAAGCAAATAACATGCGCATTATATGGATTTGCATACCAAGCAACCCTGGTGCACTATTTTTATAAGTGTGCTGTGGTAGTTATAGAATTTCATGTCAACTTGATAAATAAGTGCAGAGGTGGAGTTAGCCTGTCAGTCGGGTCACAGCCTGATGATGTCTCATTGTGGGTGTGGCCTTCTCATGAGGATTACGGGAACTTTCTCTCTCTATCTCTGTTTTCTGTTGACAAGCCATATGGAGCCTTTCTGAGCCCTCCAATAGCCTCTCCTTCTGCTTCACCTTCCTGTTGACAAGCCACGAAACCTGAGCGAATCGTGCAGTGGAGACCAGCGCCAGTCCTGGAGATGCTTCCACAGCCACTAAATCCACAAGGCTTTCACCCCATGACCTGAGATCTTCCAGCATGCTGCTTCATTGCATGTGGCTGCCTCAGTCTGAAGAGAGATTTATGGACTACTGTCGGACATATGGGCTAAGATCAGACTTACGGACTTGATCTGCACTGGGCTGGGATGTTTTCTTGATAAACAATTACTCTTTGATATAAATCTCTTTCTTAGACATATGTGAGTGTCTGGATTTGTTTCATCAGTCAACCCAGTCTAACACAAATGCTATCTGATATTTTTTACAATTTGCCAATTTCAACTCTTTTTTTCCCCCTGTCCAACAGATTTAATGTTGTCTTGGCCTCTCTGTTAGTAGGCACAGCATCTTGGTCTCCAGAAGCAGGATTTCCTGTCTACCTTTTAGGTTTCCAAAGCAACTCCTCTGCCTTCAGGATTCTTTCCCTGCTCTGTAAATCTCTTTCTCCAATGAAAGAAGATATTCCTTATTCTACTTACAAAACTGTCCTCACCAGCCCAGGAGGCACATTGTTCTGCACAGCCTAGGTGAGGCAGTCGACTCAGTTGGGTGTGGCTGACTTGTCATAACTACACACAGTTGTGCCTCAACTTCCTTTTGGCTGGCCTCAGCACTTAGACCAGTTGAATCTCACTCACATGGGCATGCCACATTGTGAGTATGAGAGGATCAGGGTACATACATCCCTGGGGTCATACAACCCTGGGGTCATACATCCCTCACTCAGATAACACAGTTCTGATTGCCTGACCCATGCCTGTCAAGCCTGAGCAGTGCATGCCCACACCTGCATCATCCAACCACCTGGCTTTCCCTAGGACCACCAGCACTGTGGGATACAGGATCCAGGTACATTTGGGCCACATTCCCTGGCCATCGTAGGACCATCCCAGACGGTGGCAGCTACGAGGGCAACACTCCTGTGTCCAATGCCCTATACAGGTTTTCATCATCTATAAGAAAGGCCTCACTCTCAGGCCCATGTACGAACTTCCGCAGAGCAAAGGGACTGTTCTAATTGTTTAGTTTCCGAATTACTTCACTACTACTTAACTTCATCCATGTCCTCTTGACCATGCTTACACCTTCACTAAACAAAGATGGCCAAATGTTTTTCAGACTATTGGATGAGAGTGAATAAGGTCAAACTTCACTGTGAGAAATGTCACAAGATATGTCCCGGACATATATGCCTGAGTATATTATCAGAATTTTTTTACATAATTTCTTCATTTTCACCCCTTATGTGTGTGTATGTGAATTAGGTGGTTATTATTTGTGGAAAACACAGTAATTGATATAAACTTTGTTTTAATCAAATTGTATCATTAGTTGTGTTCTTTAAACTTTCCCTCTTATTATCATTACTAGTCTCAAACACATTAATTAAATAATTGAAAGTTTTACTTGACTGAATGTAAATTTTGACATCTGTGCATTCTTCCCAGAAACATTTTTTAACTGTCAAAATAACAATAAACCAACCAGAACTCACAAAAGAAGAGGAAAAGTGAAGCTATGTGTTTGGGACAAACTTTTGCTATATAGATTGTTAGTTGTCCCTCTTTTTGAACCAACAGTGAAGTACATTAAGAAGTAGGCGCCATTATAAAAAGCTTAGTTCTTCAACTCAGATATGATACTAATTAGTAGTTGACAAGGAATTCGTATATAAACTCTTATTGTACTCGCTATAAGTTAGGTGGGAAGGCAAAGGAAAGGAAAGCTCTGAGGCTGGGTTGAAACACTGCCATGTAGTTCTGGTATTAAAAATCTCCCTCAGTTCCCCTTACCAGTAAGAGCTGTCATCTTAGCGAGTAGATTCACTAGAACTTTTCAATGAACTCATGGAAATTTACAAAGATTTTTCCCTTCCCTCTGTTATTTCTTCCACCAACAATGTAACTCCAAAGGCTGGTGAGTCATCCACTAAAACAAAATGAACAAATAGAGGCTGTGTGTATGAGTGAGGCTGAGTGCATGGGAATATGGGTAGATGGCCAGGCATCAGAGAGGCCAAATCCCAAACTACCAAGTTTCGAACTTCAGCCAACTCTTGTATTACCTACAGGCTGCATGTGAATAATTGGATAATTATGCTCCCCACCAAAGTCTGGGAACAGTAGGAGTACTGTGTTAATCTCCACTACAGAAAATATTACATAACCTTATGTGTTTAAAAATAGGCTATGACCAGAAATCCAAAAATGACATAAAACACACTTTCATCTCCCAGACCCAATCAAGGAAAGTAATTTGGTCTGAATTTTCTCTTTTCTATAAAAATGTAAGTGCTAGCGTCGTGGATTGATACCCAGATCAAAATAGATACTAGGTATGCAGATTAAAATCAATGGAAATCTGAGAGTATCTGTTGTCAATTCATCAAAGCAATGTCATATAAATCCATAACATAATCTGATATTTTAGTTAATACACAATAACAAAATGGAAAGCCAGATTACTACCCCTAACTAGTTACAAGAAAATCTTTCAACGTGTTATTTCTTAAGAATACTGTGCCTTCATCTTTGCTAACAAAATGCATTCAATTTAGCCATGAGGAAAACTGCTTCCAGAAATTCTAGACATTTTAGGCCCACGTGTTTGTTCATCAGTATTGATGATCTCCCAGAATCCTTATCAGGGCCAGTGAAAGACAATACAAGACATGCAGTGATACCTGGGCTGTCAAATGGCCCCATGGCGGAACTTTCCACTACCCCAACAACAATAGCTGAAAAGAACAACTGCTTGGTTTGGATAAAGTTGCTCAATGGTTGAACTGAAAATCCGACTGTAAGAAATATGTATGGGCCAAGTGGGCCACTGTTTGCACCTCATCTTGGACGCAAAGGGTGAGGCCACGGTGTAAGCACAGCTCTCTCTTAGACAACATACCAGACCTGTGTCAATGGCTTCAAGTATTCATCATTGTGCTTTTTGTGTGCTGTATTTGCTTAGCACGGTGGTTCTCAACCTTCCTCATGCTGCAACCCTTCCATAAGTTCCTCATGTGGTGGTCACCCCAAACCATAAAATTATTTTAGTTGCTACTTCATAACTGTCATTTTGCTACTGATATGAATCGTAATGTAAATACCTGAGATGCAGGATGTTTTTTCATTGTTACACATTGAACATAATTAAACATAACTAAAACAGTGATTAATCACAAAACAATATGTAATTATATACTGTGAAATATTTATGTATTTTCCTCTGGTCATAGGCGACCCCAGTGAAAGGGTTGTTAGACCCCCAAAGGGGTCGTGATTCACAGGCTGAGAACCACTGGCTTAGAAGATCATAATTTTATTTACTATTGTTTTGATGTTTATGTTGCTGTATTTATTATGTTTAGATGTTTTAGGGCATATTTCCACAACCTAGGGCTATTAAACTTTGTGAAGTACTAGGAAATTTTGTAAGTGTAATTTTGGGGCCTCAGACCCAATTATTCAGTTTTCCATTATTCCTTATGGGAAAAAATAGGTTCAGTTCTCTACCTTTACAGTGTTTACAAACGACTTTGGAACAAATTGAGTTGAAGAATGTTAGCATCACTGTATTGTACTTTTTGAGAGTAGTCTTGATTTGTAACCCCCATCGCCCTCTTCTCTTTCACTCACTGGTAAACATGAACTTGTTTTAAAACATTTAAAAAGTATAATGCATAATAATGGCTTAAGAAGTTAATGTAAAGTAAAATGTTGAAGTATTTATAAAAATCTAGGATTCTACTTAGTTTCTTTGATGACAAATTCTATACTATTTTCTGACTTCAATTTCTCTATTATGCTTGATTATGTTTATTTACCCCACCCATATACTGCCCAAGAACTGATTGTAAGTCATGGGGCCTATGTAAGACAGAGTAGAACTGCTCCCTAGAGCTTCCCAGAGTGCACAACTTTCTCAGGGTGCACAGCCTCCTCGCTCTCCCATGGAGCAGCTAGGGATTTGCCCCGTCGGCCTTGCACCAGAGTGTAGCTCAGAAAATAAGATTCCAAAAAGAACAAGACAGAGATTACTCATCTTACATGAACTACTCTCAAATGTATTGTCATAACATTCTAACTATACTCTTATTATTAACTTGTTGCATGAAATGAATTTGTCACTAAAGATTCCACGTCCATCCAGTTTTACATTACCTCCCCCACTCTGTTTGTTTGGTTTTTTTCCCAGCCACTCAGCCAACTATTTGTGTTTGAGGAATAATTAATCTAGAGGGGCTGTATGTTTGTAAAGGAACACACTGTGTATGTTTACACAGCACATCTCAAGAAATGAAGTCAAGAATATCCTGTTAAACCCTTCCTGCATGTGGTTCTCTTTCTCCCTCCCCCCATCCTTCCTTCCTCCTTCCTCAATATCCTACCCATCCCTCTCCCTATTTAATCTTCCTTAGAACTCACAGTTGAAGTTAGATGCTGTCTGGCCTGAAATTATCTGAACGTTTAACTGAATTGGCCACCTCATAAGGCTTCTGCATACATCTGGCAGTTGGCATTGACAATCAAGTCAGAGTTCAGTTCAACTGCCATCTGGATAAGCTACATGTAGCACTTCATGAAAATATCAAATAAACCTTGTTCATGTTTGATTTTTTATTTGTAACAAAAATCATCACCAAACTTACTGCATAATCTTTTCCAATTGAACCAGATTGAACACTGGCCTGTGAAAGATACCCATGTTCTAAATGTTAGAACCTGTGATACCCTATATGGCAAAAGAGACTTTACATATATTATTAAAGTGAGGACCCTGAAATGAGTAGAGGAGCCTGGATTTTCCATGAAGGTCTTAAATGTAGCCACAAGCTTGAATTCAACTTGCTGGCATTGGGGAGTGAGTGGAGGGGTCTGAGGGCCTGGCCCCAATCCAAGCTATGTGGACAACTGCCCCTTCCCCCAGAAGAAATTACTTCAGAGGACAGCACTGAATCTGCAGCTCGGGGAGAGGGGCATGTCTGATCAGAGCACACAGGAGCAAATGAATGGGGAGGAAGAGAGAGTGGAATACATCCTGGCCCACTAGGCCTGGAGGACGAACGACATCCTCGCTCAAACAGCCAATCCACAGAGTGAACCATGTGGCTGATCCCACTCTGAGACACAACATCCTCGCTGACCCATGGCCCTACGGGGGACAACACTGGAGACGCAGTGTCAGGATTAGTCTGATTTGACCCCACCACAGTGAGGCAAAACACTAAAGGCTTGTGGCAGAGCAACAGTGGGAGCAGAGGAGGGAGCTCCTGCGGGAATTCAAAGGACAGACTCTGGGGCCAGAGTGTGGCACCCCATTGGACTTGACTGGAGGACACTTCCAGAGTCAAAAAACAGACCGTGATCTATTTACAGTTTTTATTTTTATTTAATTTCTAATTAATTAATTAATTAATTGAAGGCGGTCATTGGTTTTCTTTGTTGTTGTCGTGGTTGTGTTATATTTTGTCACTTTGTCTTGCTATGCCTTGTTTTTGTGTTTATATTATTATCTCTGCAGGTCTGTTTAGATAAGATAGGCTGGATGAAAAGTCTGGAGGAGAAAACAACGGGATCAATGGTTCCAGGAGGGCATGGAAGAGGGGGAGGTGGGGAAAAGGAGGTGGTGTTGACCAACCCAGGGACGGGGGAACAACAAGTGATCCAAAATTAGTTGCAAGGAGGGCGTCAGAGGCCTGGTAGGGATTAAGGGCAATGAAACTGGAGAAATTACTGAAACCCAAATGAAGGTGGAACATGATAGTGGGAAAAGAGGAAAGTAAAAGGAAATAGAGACAAGAACTAGGAGGCAAAGGGAATTTATAGAGGTCTAAATATAGGCACGTACATATGTAAATATATTTATATAGGATGATGGGGAAATAGATCTATGTGCATATATTTATAGGTTTAGTATTAAGGGAGCAGATGGGCTTTGGACCTCCACTTAAGTACTTAATGCAAAAACACTTTGTTAAATTAAATTGGCATTTCGTTATTCATACCTCCCTGACATGATCGCTGAAGACAAATGTGTGCATAAGCAAACGTGGTGAAGAAAGCTGATGGTGCCCGGCTATAAAAAGAGCATCTGAGATCTTAAAGGCTTGAAAATAAGCAAGAAGCCATCTAGCTCAGAAACACCAAAGTCCACATGGAAGGAGTACACCAGCCTGTGTGACCACAACGTGTCAAAGGAATCAGGTATCAGGCATCAAAGAACAAAAAAATCATATCATTGTAAATGAGAGGAGTGTAGAGTGGAGACCCAAATCTCACCTTACAGAATGGTCATGGGGAGAAGACCAGCCAGTCAGAGTGCAGTGCAGCAACAATGACACACACAACTTTCCTCTAGTTCTTAAGTGCTTCCTCCCCTCCACTATCATGATCCCAATTCTACCTTACAAATCTGACTTGACCAGATAGGAACTGGAAACACAGGAAATCCAGGACAGATGGTCCCTTCAGGACCAATAGTGAGAGTGGCAATACCTGAAGGGTGGAGGGAAGGTGGGATAAAAAGGGGGACCGATTATAAGGATCTACATATAACCTCCTCCCTGGGGAATGGGCAACAGAAAAATGGGTGAAGGGAGGGAGATGTCAGACAGTGTAAAACATGAAAAAATAATAATTTATAAATTATCAAAGGTTCATGAGGGAGGGGAGAGTGGGGAGGCAGGGGAAATGAGGAGCTGATATAAAGGGCTTAAGTGGAGAGCAAATATTTTGAGAATGATGAGGGCAATAAATGTACAAATGTGCTTGACACAAGAGATACATGAGCCTCCAATAAAATATTTTTTAAAGAGGAAGGCAAGACAGCAGAGGATGAAGAAGAGGATGTGACCGTGGAAACATAGTTTAGAATAATGTGATTTAAAGACAGAAGAGGAAGCCATAAGTCAGTAGATATAGATGAACTCCATCTAGAAGTCAGAAAAACAAGGAACTGGATTTTCTTGAGAGCTTCCTGAAGGATCAGTAGTCTTCGATTTCTGCCTCCCTAGTTGTAGTGGCTGGTGCATATATTTGAATAACTGTTGTATTTACTAGATTTCCTTGTGTGCAAATAGATATCACAGTCAGAATTGTACTGAAAGACCTTGTAATGTACTTTTTGAAGATGAATGCAATGTCATTCCTATTTAATCTGTCATTCCCAGCATAGGAAACCATATGATTTTCAGATTCATGTGGCTATTCTCAGTCCATTTCAATTCACTAATGCCTAAATTAGTGATCTTTATGCATTCCATTTAGTTTTTTAATTCTTTTTTGAATTTATCTATTCATTAACACACTCTTGCGTTCAATAATATGTACTGAGTACCTACAACATGACAGGCATTATGCTGATCTGAGGGCACAGTGAGCAGTTAACAGGGAAACGATGGAATGGATTAACAAGGAATCTCAGTCTGGTGATCTGAGATTCTGCAGTGGCTGCTCACATGCATTCCAGTTTACTCCATCAATTCCAAGCACTCTTCCTGGTTGGGTTTCCTTCCTGAAATATCACTTGTGTTAAGAAGAGTGTGGTCATTCTTCTTTCTAGGAAAATGAGGAAAGGACAAAGGAACATTAGTACTTTGGTTACACTTTACCATGGGTCCTTGTAGAAGAAGCTGTTGGTTCTCTCTCAACAATGTCCCCTTCCATAAACCTACTTCCACCGTTCCTAGATTCATATTCATACATTCAAAGTTCCAATTATTAAAAGATGTTTGCCTCTGTTTCTTCTCATTTTGAGTTGTGCCCCATCAGCAAAGGTCCCAGCAGCTTTACTCCATCTACATCATTATGGGTGACTCTAAGAAGGCAGTTCGTCTCGGCTATATTTTGAATGCCTCTGACTTGAAGGGGTCTCTTCCCGCATTGCATCTAATAATGTTCTGCTATGCATCAGGTTATCCTCCACAGGGGTTAACTGATTTTTTCTTTCGGTGCTAAGTCTTGAAGCTCTGCTGAGACCTGTCGAATTTGGATGATGTTGCTGGCATATGCCATGCCAGTAGCATAGCCTCCCAACCACATAGAAACAACCATAGTACCAAAGCTGACAGACAAGTGGTGGGCCGTTTTCAGTTCGGCTCCAGCTCAGAGGGACCGTATGTATAGCAAAAGGAAATGTTGCTTAGTTCTGTATGATCTTCATGAACATTGCTATATTTGAGTTCATTGTTTCAGACCCCGGGTCGATCCATCTCACCAATGGCTTCCATCCCGTTTCGCTGCCTCTTCGCTTTACCAACTACGAAATCCTTTTCTAGCAACTGATTTTGCCTGACTATAAAATAAGAAAGCTGAAGGTTCATGTTCCTCATTCCTAAGGAGAAAGCCAGTTATATTCCAAGAGGAATGTTTGTTCTTTACTATGTTCCATATTCGTCATCAAACCCACAATTCAAATACATCATTAAGTCTTCTGACTTCCTTTTCCATTGTCCATTGTCTGCAAACATATGGGGTGCTTGGAATGACTTAAGTCAGATGAACCTTAGCCATTAAAGTGAGAGCTTCATTTTGTAAAACTTTAAAGAACTCTTTTGCAGCATACTTGACCAAACCAATGATTTATTAATTACTGCTTTCATAGATACTGATTGTTGATATGAATAGAAATAAATCATTGATAATTTCATCTTATTTAATTACAGTTTATGCATGTTTTATTAAAAATAACATTGGTCACAGGTAATTTGTCCTAATATGCCAATAGAAACTAGTTGAATTCAACTCAGCAAAATCATATGACAAAGTAGAATTGCCCCATAGTATTCTCTAGGCTGACATTTTTACATAAGCAGACTACTAAATCCCTCTCCCAGAGACTCAGTGGATCCAAGATGCCAATATTTCATTTAGCATTCAAGTACTTAATCATTGTGCCACCAGGGCTCCTTATAAATGTATGGATTGTTACATAGACCTTAGGCTAACAGTATGTTTACTAGATTGTGTCTAAGCACCATTTTCTTACAGAAGCCATATTTTTGAATTCGCAATTTTCAATTAAAATAAAACCAGCACTTGTAATTCCAGATAATTCTTATAGGAAATAAAACAGAAGTTATTTAAGTCTTTCTAAACCTCATTTTCTCAACTGCAAATATCAAGTAGAACTCAAACTCACTACCATCAAATCAATTCTCATTTATCGTCACCCTAAATGACAAGGTTTATCATAATTTCAAACTACTGTCCTGATTGTTACAGTTGGTCTGAAATTATAATCTCCCTCAATGGCCCATCATCATTAATTCTAGTTTCTTCTCTTTCTTGGCAAGCACCTTTACAGATCCATATGGTTTGCCTGGTTGGAAAGTTCAGAACCTCCTCTGTGTGGATTCTCAGGTTCACATTATCATACACTGAATATACTGTGGTTACTGTACTTGCCTGCTTATGTAAAAACTGTGCATGTAAAACACGACATGCCTCCATGGAATACTTGTGTGCCAACATATTTTGCCCTGCTCCAAAAATGTGGCAACATTCCTATATTATCACAAGGAGTAAGTTTAATTCTCTTGCCAAAATTGTAACAAATTTCTTCCTGTCTGGTCTACTAATATGAAGAGGCCTGTTCACTAAGTAGCAAGTTTAGCTATGTGTGTAATGGAGTATTCCTATTATGTTCCCTGGTATAATTATCCAGTTTTGGAATCAGAATGTTTGCACATTAGGCCTAAAGTTGCAAAGGTCAAAAGCATAATTTCCCTTCCAAGTAAGTCATTACAAGTGGTTGTGAGTGGGTTTATCCACATTTTCCCAGTATGAAACCAAACACCTAGAAGAATAAGCCACTGGGCCAAGAGGTCAGGGTCATAACATTGTCCACAAATAAAATGTTGTAGTGTTTTAGAGCTTGTGATAGCCATCGAAAGCACGCCTGTTAGTGTTTCCCTGTCCAGAGAAAAGAGTAGTGAAAAAAATAAAATGTACAAGAAAATAATTAGCCCTGGTGATTAATGACTGACCTGAACACCAGCATCCACCACGCTGAGATCCAAAGAATTAGAAGGTGCTTGGCTTTCATGCGGATCACTTTTATAAGAATTGCAATAGGAGATCCTGAATAAAGTGGAAGAAGAATGTAAAACAAAATTCAAACCCACAAAAAAGACCAGGCTGAGTGGGTCTGATATAGATTGATGGAACCACCAGAATTATGGCTTTTATATATATTTCAAGTCTGCAATGAAACCCATTCCTCTAACTCACCTTTCTGCTAAACAATGGACAGATGTATGATTAGGGAGATAGGCACCTATCAGAACAATTAACCAGATGAGATGGAAAGGATAGCATTTGACAAAGAACAAAACTCAGAAGACAGGAAGAGACAGGACAGAGGACAAAGGAAAATGATAAACCTAGGAAAGAATATCATACAAGACATTATGGGTGAAGTGTTGGAAGGAAAACCAATTTTCTCTGTAAGCTTTCACCAAAATCACAATAGAAATGTTTAAAGGAAGAAAAATATTGATAATATTCTCATAGAACATTGGATTCAATACTGTAGAAGGAATAAACTATTGGCTCAAATGGCATAAAGTGATATCAGAAATGGACGTGATGTTTGTATTAACCTGGGTTCTCTAGAAAAGCAAAACCGGTGATACTTGTATGTGTATGTATCTATAAATATATTTATATCAAGAAATGGCTCATCCAGTTATATAAGTGGCTAAATCCAGTGCTCTTCAAGCCTATGGGTCAGATGTATGCTCAGGCTTCTCCCAACTCCGCTCACTGCTGGGGATGATGAATGAAGGGGAAGCAGGAAAACAACAGGCTCATGGATGCAGAGCTGAATGAATCCGAGGTCCACTGAATAGATACAAAGTCAGCAGTCTGATGAGGTTTCCTGGACTGGCAAGCAATACAACAACAGGTGGTTGATGCAGCAAATGTAGGATCCAAATCAAGCCATAAACGTCAGCTAGGTTCCATACATCATCAACTTATATTAAGAGGAGGCCACACTATTAAATGCATCAAGGCAGTGACCAGGTTAAGGAGGTCTATTCTCCTCAGGCCAGCACCTCTCAGTCATTTTTTTAGTACTGTGGTGATTTTTATGTTGCTGTGAAGCTGGAAGCTGTGTCACTGGGATTTCAAATGCCAGCCGGATCACCCAAAGTGAGCAGGTTTCAGTGGAGCTTCCAGGCGAAGAACAGACTACAAAAAAGGAATCAATTGTCCGCTTGGAGGAAGTAGCCACTGTAAATTTTGTACATAGCATGGAAACATTTTCAGATACTGATGGTCAAATGAATTGAAGCATCACTTCAGACCATTGTGGGAGATCATGCCAGGGGCTGGACGCTTCAGTTCAGAAGACACCCAAAATGTGACAGGAGGAGCTACATCAGGACTCGAACTAGGCTAATTAACAACCTGCAATATGCAGGTGACACAATCTTGTTCACTTGAAGTGAGAAAGATTTGAAACACTTGATGATAATGGATTATGACTCAACGTAAAGAAGAGCAAATCCTCACAACTGGACCAATTGGTAACATTATAAATGGAGAAAATCTTGTCAAGAATTTTGTATTGTTTGACTCCATAACTAATGCCTAAAGAAGACTGAAGAAGAATGAATGCATTTTAATTGTGATACTGGAGAAGAAGATTCAAAGTACCATGGATTGCTAAAGGAACGCACCAGTCTGTCTTGGAAGGAAGGCCAGAGTATACCTTAGAGGCAAGGGTAGACGCTTCATCTAACATACTGTGGACATGTTGCCAAGAGAGACCAGTCCCTGGGAAGGACATCATCTTTGGTAAAGTAGAAAGGCAGCAAATACAAAGAAGGCCCTCAAGGGGATTGATTGACACAGTGGCTGCAGCAATGGGCTCAAGCATAGGATCAGTCTTGTGGACCTATAGTGGCTCAGGACCAGATAGTGTTTTATTCTGTTGTGCATACGGTTGCTATGTGTAGGAACAGACTTGATGGAGCCTAACAAGCACATTCTCTGTACCAGTGCTTGCCTGCTGCACGGAAGATCCCATCATGCAGTTGACCACACGATGTTAAATCATATTATGGAAGAATCCTAGTCTACTCAACTCAACAAAAAAGCTTAAGTATCTGTCTTTAAATATGTTGATCCTTTAAAATTTTTTCTCCATGATGTAAATATTACAAAAAATGTTTTCTCATTTTAGGTCTTTGGGTTGCTTTGAAGAATTGGGTATTTTAGGAGACATGTTTATGTTTTCATTTTTATGTTAAACAATATTTATAAAGCTATCCAGAATAATTGTATGGGGAATTGGGTTTTTTTCTTCAACACCACTCACGAATTAAAAAAAACCAACTTCTATATAATTTGCCTATCAATTATAAGAAAATTGTTGACAAGTAACCACTGGGAAGGTACTTCCCAATCTTGATCTTTATAGTGTTCTATTTTCTATAGAATCACCACATTTTAGAACTAGCAATACCTATTTTAACTCACTAATACATATTTGTATATATGGAGAAATGGAAATTTCATGCTGTCATGTTTACTAAGCCTGTGGAAAAAAATTAATATTGAGGATTTAACAAATGCTTAGTATAAAAATAAAGAGATTTTTCTACAAAAGTAAAAAAGTGCTTTTAACAAGTATTATTATTTGTAAAAGCTCATTGTTATTTAGTGATTGTAAAGACTCAGGATGAGTTGGAACAAACTCAGGAGCATTACTCAGCTCATTGCTATTCCTCTAGTTATTCTGCAGTGCATAAATCAACCAAAGATTAGCACTTTTAATATGTTCCCCAAGTGCAAAAGAGAAAACGTTTATTTCAAAATTTGGAATCCATAAGAAACATACAAAATACATCAGATTTAATTCAAATTCCTTAACCAGATGGAATGCAAAACTAAAACAGTAACTAAATAAATAACTCAGAGCTGGTTTCCATCCACTTGTTATTGTTTCCAAATATTATTTCTATATCACATAGTATTATCTTTGTTCACTTTTCTTCTACCTACCAGTCGGTTATCTAATAAGTCTTTTTTTGGTAAAACTGTGTGAGATACCTAAACATGACCATTTGTGCTTTATTTTGCTTCTGTTCTTGGACATTCAGTAAATTAAATTGGAGGAAACTTTTCTCTACAAAAAGCCAGTAAACCATTATGTTTCAAATGTTATGTGATGTGTTTGGATTTTGCTTGAAATGAGAGATAAAGTTCTGTTACCTTTAATAGTATAATAGAGTAGCTCTGGTTTCCATTCATTAGTTGTCAATCACAAGTAAGCATATTTATTCATTATTCCTTTTCTCACATAATCTTTTATACCATTTCAGACTTCATTAACTGTACTACTCCACCAATCTCCATCACATCAAGTAGCTTGCCAGCTGGAACTTTGTGTCCTAGAATTTGCATCAATGTCTAAACTAGCATATTATATGTATATGTATCAGAAAAAATAAACAAAAGTGAGAATATAAGGGATAGAAAATAGCTTGTTCCTAATTTCAATGTTAAAATAAATCATTAAATGCTTAACTTGCCAAATTAAAATGTTATGTTTTGCAAGATGTTTGACCTGTTTATCACCTTTGTGTGTAGTTAGCCTAATATATAAAGTTGTTCATATATGTTGAGTGCATATGTATATATAATTGTTTTCAAAGAAGTTCCTTAGGGAATTTGCACCACTTCGTCACTCATTGTACCAATGAGAAAAGGTCACCAACTTGCCCTGGATCTTAGCCAGCCTGGATTCCACCTCTGCACGCGGTTACTGCACAAACTGGATTCCAAAGTATTACCTTATGCTGCGTATTGTCTCTAGATAAAAAAATTTTAGAATTTAAAATATCTTTTTTTTAATTGGAATTCAAGTAACTAGAAGAGTACCTCTGTATGATTCATTTTGTTGTAAGTTTCTCTAAAAACATAACATTTCAACCTGGCAGATCATGGCAGTATTTTCAACTGATTTATACTGGTTTAACCCTCGGTGAGATTTTGCATTTCCACTTCAAATACAGGGGATCAGAATCTACATTTTAACAAGAGACTTATGGATGAGGTGTTTATATATATGCAACCTTATATATGAATTTTTACACACCAAACTTGCCTGAGGCTCTTGTTAAAATGTAGCTCCTGATTCAGTATATTTAAGGTGGAATTGCAACTTTTCAGCCAGGGGTCCAATCAGAGAGATCCAAGAACCCTTGTTCATGTGCCACATCATGTGTTTGCTCGGCCAAGGAAATGGTATGCGATGTGCTAAATGATTTGGAGCATTCAAATATAAGAGTAGTATGCACGACATCAGTATTTCTGACTGTTCTTTTTTTTTAAATCATTTTATTGGGGGCTCATACAACTCTTATCACCATCCATACATACGTCAATTGTGTAAAGCACACTTATACATTTCTTGCTCTCATCATTCTCAAAGCATTTGCTTTCTGCTTGCGCTCTTGGAATCAGCTCCTCATTTTGCTTTATTTTTTTCTTTTCCTCCCTTCCTCCACCCCCTCCCTCATGAACCCTTGATAATTTATAAATTATTATTATTTTGTCATATCTTACACTGCCCGACGTCTCCCTTCACCCACTTTTCTGTTGTCCATCCCCCAGGGAGGAGGTTATGTGTAGATCCTCGTAACCAGTTCCCCCTTTCTAGCCCCCCTTCCCTCCAACCTCCTGGTATCATGATCCCACTTCTACCTTACAAGCCTGGTTAGACCAGAGGATGTACAGTGGTGCAGATAGGAACTGGAAACACAGGGAACCCTGTTCTTTAACATTAAAACATCTAGGAATGAACTTGGGGAATTCTTACTTAGAATAGCATGTTAGTGTTGTACAACTATTTGCAGGAAAGTAAAGGATATATAGAAGTTGGGGGACACCTGTAATTCTCATTCAATTTTCCTTTTAATCAAAATTTACAAACATTAAAAATGGTATGTGCTGTAAATTTTCAAAATGATCCTAGGAACTAGATTATGCAAATTGAAATAACTGATAATATTTGTTTAGTTTTTTAAAGACTATTCACCTAATAGTTGGGATTTTAAAGGCTGCCTCTGTAAAATAATTTGGCTTCGCTGTTTATAAATAAAAATAGTTCCATCAGATGGCCGTCTCTGACATCAGAAATCAATATGTTCTGTCTAATTTGTCTCTGTGATTTCCAAGGTCACATTCCTTCACCTTCAATTACTTAGTCTCTGGGTGACATATAACAGAGTCAAATGCTAAAGCCATTATCCAGAAAGTCGGGTTTTTTTAAGGAGTAATATTGGACACATAACAACTTTAACTATGCCCAGCCTTCTCCAACTTAGCTAAGTTGTTTATAGTTCCTATTTAATATTTGAGATTCAAAATACTGGATTTCAAATTCTCAAAATAATGTTCTGTGTTCACCATGATATCTCTTTTATGCCAAATAATGAAATATTCCATGTTCTTGGTAAAAGAGCTAGGGATAAACTACTAAATTAAAATTTTCTAATACATGTAAATTATCCCTCTGAACAGGTTAGGATGAGTCAGAATCTACTTGGTGGCACTGACTTTGTGCTTTTAATTTTGATGTTGGACTATTAACCACAAACTCAGCTGTTTTCATTTTCCATAAAGATTGATACCCTTGGCAACCATCCACAGAGGGTTGCTATGAGTCAGAATCAACTTGATGGCAGTAACTTTGGTTTGGGTATATATAAAAATTTATACAAATAATAATTCATCAGCTACTACATTTCTAGAATCACTAGATAATATGTACTTTATAGGAGCATCATTTCATTATAAGAACGTAGACTGTCAATAACAGCAATATAACTAATTCAAAAAGAAGTGAATAAACAATTAAAGAGGATTCATCATGAATTTTCTTGGATCACACAAAAGGTCTTAAGAGGAATAATTTTAAGAAAATTGCATTGGTGGGAAAAAGGCCAGGAAAGTTCTGAGCAGGAAAGTCTCTCTATCATAAAAATGCACCTGCTGAGTCTTTAAGGATGGCAAGGGATGTATTCCAAGCATTTCATTGGGAAACTTTGCCCCCCCACCATGCTGTAGCAATGATATTTCCTCATCAGTCTTTGTTTTGTTCTCCAAACAAAAATTATTTTAAAGGTACATGATCTGAGTCCCACAGAATCCTCAAACTGCCATTTTGACATGGCATATATTGAATAATGTAGAGTTCTTTAGGAAATGATTAGAGATAGGCAAACACTCCCTTCAGAAACACTGCATAGGTTTCGAATGGAAGATAAGTCAAGAAGCAATAGCTTCACATTTTGATATGGTTGTTTAATAAAGGCTTTTAAAATGTTGTAACAATTTTAACTTACCCTCACTGTTGACATCTAGAACCATTTTTTATATATGTATGTGTGGTTGTGATATCACACACATAGAAAATACATAACAAATATTGAGTGGAGGAAGAAAGTAAAGATAGTACTCATGATGGTTTGATGGTGAAGGCCAAAAACACTCTGAATGAAATGAAAAATTTTAGGAGAATAGGTAAGACTCTACTGGTATTTGAAGTTGCATGTATGAGACTACTGAATGATGGTGTTAAAACTATTGTCTTAGTTTCCTATGGATGCGGTACCACAAACTGGGTGGCTAAAAATTAAATGTATTATTTCTTTACTTTCCTTATTTCTTCATAGTTCTTAAGGCAAAAGGTCCAAATTCAGATGGTAGGCAGAGCCTTCCTCTTTCGGAAGACTAAAGGAAAATCTTGTCTCTCCCAACTTCCGATGGCCTCTGATACCGTGACATTTGTAGAGGTCTCACTCCAATTTCTGCTCCCATCTTTTAGCACAGTTGCTTTCCACTCGGTCTCTCTTTGTGTCTTCTCTCCTTTTTTTTCTTATTTTTTTTTTATTTAAAGAACATCAGTCACACTGAATTAAGGCCCACAGTACTCCATCTGATATTATATTGTATTAAGGGGTACTTTCTATAATTATGTTATTTCCAACTAATGATTTTCAGGAACCAGAAGTTAGGATTCCGAATGAATTAGGAAACAGAATGAAGTTAGGAAACAGAATGAAGCCCATAATCACCAATACCTTAAAACTTTTGGCCATACCTACTTGCCATCAATCGAACTAAATTATTAGTATACATTTTAAGAAAAATGTGATGAGAACCAATGAAGATTAATCATGAGAAGGAATTTTAGAGGAATAGCACTGTTGAATAACACTGTTAAAAGATACAAAATATTCACTTTAGCTTACATATTTCCATATATATTTCATCTTGACATAGTTTGTTAACAAAACATGAGTCATAAAAATGCAAAGTCTCATTTTCTGCATGTTTTTATATTAAAATTATGTGTGCTCCTCTGGATTGTTTATCCCTCTATCTTATCTAGATAGACATGCAGAGACAATAACAAGCACAAACACAAGCAAAACAAAGCAACAAAAGAAAAGAAAACAATGACAACAACAAAAACAATGGCAAAAAAATGAAACGCCTATAAATAGTTCCAGGTCTGTTTGTTGCCCTTTAGGAGAGTTTCTGGTTGTGTGTGATGGGGCACCACACCCTGGCCCCAAAGTCTTATTTTTAGTATTCCTCAGAGAATTCAGTGCTCTGCTCCCCTTGCTGCTCTGTTGCATGCCCTTAGTATTTCACCCTGGAGTGGTGGGCTCAGATCAGGCACAATTCCCCTACTGTGCCTCCAGTGTTGTCCCCACCAGTGATATGGATCAGTGAGGGATGTCATGTCTCTTGGTGGGGCTGGCTCTATGGTCCTTTCTGTGCATTAGTTGCTAGGAGCAGGAACACCATCCTCAGGGTTTGTTGGGCCAGAATGTGTTCCACTCTCTCTCTTTCCCTCTTGGTTTGTCCTGTGTGCTCTGATCAGACATGATCCTCTCCCTGAACTGTAGCTTCAGCACTGTCCTCTAAAGTGGACATTCTTTTCTTGGGTGTGGGGAGGGAAGTTGACCATATAGTTTGGATTGGGGTCGGCCCCACAGACCTCTCTATTAGCTCACTGCTTCATGCTGGTATGTTGAATTCATGTATTGGCACACCAGGTTGAAGTCTGGTCACTCTCTCCCTCACCTATGAAGATAAAAACAACACACTCCCCGTGGGGGGTTAGTGCCCTCTTCCCCCACACCCCATGTCTTTTATGTCTTTGTATCTTCCCCCCTCCTTTTCAGTTGGCTTCCATATGTATCCTGGATTGAGTCTGGCCCCTGCCAGCGTACCTGGACCTCACCCCAGGAATGTATGTATATAGTAGCTTTTCCCCTATGTCCCTTTTGCATTTTGAAGATTACCTCAGAATTCTCATGCTGTACTTGTCATTTTGGACTTGGCTTACTTAGCTTAGCATAATTTCCTCCAATTCTTCCCATGCAGCGACATGCTTCATGTGTTCATCACTGCTTTTCAGGGATGCATAGTACTCCATAGTATGTATGTACCATTTTTTTAAATCCATTTGTCCATTGATGGAAATTTGGGTTGTTTCCAATTCCTTGTGATTATGAACTGTGTCACCATGAATATTGGAGCACAAATGTCTGGCCATGGTTAGTTTCTTTCCTCTTCTGGGTATATGCCCAGTACGGGGGTTGCTGGGATATATGGTAGCTTAATTTCCATCTGTTTTAGATTTGGCCAAATTGATTTTCATAATGGCTGTATACACCTACAGGTCCACCAGCAGTGGACAAGAGTCCATATCTAACCACAGCCCCTCAAACACTTATTATTTTCTGATTTTTTAATTGAGCTATCTTTGAGGGTGTTAGGTGGTATCTCATAGTTGTTCTAATTTGCATTTCTTTTATGGCTAATAATCGGGAACATTTTCTCATATGTTTATTGGCTATTCGGATTTCTGCTCTTGTGAAACTTCTGTTCAGGTCCTTTGCCCATTTCCCCCATGGGCAATTCATTTTTTTCTTATTGTAAGCTACAGTGTACTGTAGATTTTAGTAATAATTCTTTTGTCTAATGCGCCATTGCTAAAGATGTTTTCCCAGATGTAGGCTCTCTTATTACTCTCTTGGTGAATTCTTTCGATGTACACAGGTGCTTTTTCTTCAGTATATCCCACTTGTCAATTTGTGCCTCCTTTGTATTTGTGTACTTCCCTATTTCTGATAGTCTATATATTCCCTGTGCCAAGGTTCTCAGGTTCTCAGGTTTGTCCCAATTCCCTCATTGATGGCCTTAATAGTTTGGGATTTTACCTCAAATCTGTGATCCACCTTGAGTTTATTCTTGTGAATGGAGTGAGGTGAGGGTCTTGCTTAATTTTTCTGCAGGTAGATATCTATTTTTTTCCAGCACCACTTGTTGAAGAGGGCATCTGCTGCCCATTTGATATTTTGGGGCCCTTATCGAAGACCAGTTATCCGTATGCTGATGATTTTATTTCTGGGTTATCAGTTCTTTACCATAGATCTTAGTATCTGTCCTTAGACTGATACCACACTGTTTTGAACACTGTGACTGTGTAAGAGGTGGTAAAGTCAGGTAGAGCAATGTCCTTCTTGAGGAGTTCTCTGCTATTTCTGGGCTTCTTCTTTAGTTGGTAATCACTTTTTTTCCCCAATTCTTTGAATAAAGATGATGATATTTATATCAGGATAACATTAAACTTATATAGTGCCTTGGGCAGAACTGACAACTTTACTATATTCAGTCTTTTGATACACAAACAGGAGCTATTCTTCCATTTGTTGAGGTCACTCTTGATTTCTTGTATTAGTGTTCTATAATTTTTGTCATATGAATCTTTTGGGTTTCTTTGATCAGAGATATCCATAGATATTTCAATTTATGCTTGTGTGTTTTGATGGACACTACCTTTTTGATCCCCTCTTCTGTGGTCTTGTCTGATGTGTATAGCAGTCCAATAGATGTCTGTTTGTTGATCTTGTATCCTGCCACTCTCCCATATTCCTCTATCACTTCCAGTACTTCCATCTTGGGATTTTTTCATATTTAAATCATATCATCTTTAATGAACAATAGTTCACTTATCTTTGCCTTATGTTTTTAGCTAGGCCCTCCAGTATGATGTTAAATAAGAGTGGGGGCAAGGGACATCCTTGTCTGGTCCCCCTTTTCAGTGGGATTGTTTTCCTCTTTTCTCCACTTACTACCATGTTGGCTGTTGGTTTTTAATATATAGATTGTGTTATATTAAGTAATTTTCTTTCCATTTCTGGCTTCTTGGGTGTCTTAAACAGGAATTGGTGTTGGATGTTGTCAAATGCCTTTTCCGCATCTGTAAATATTATCATGTGGTTCTCATATTTTTTCATGTGAATGTGACAAATAATACTAATGTTCTTTTGTACATTGAACCATCCCTGCATCCCTGGTATGAATCCCACTTGGTCATGGTGAATAATTTGTTTAATATACTTTTGTATTCTATTGGCTCCTATTTTGTTAAGAAATTTTTCATCGATATTCATTAAGGATATTAATCTGTAGCTCTCTATTCTTGTGGGATGCTTGCCTAGTTTAGGTATCAGAGTTATACTAGCTTGATAGAAAGAGTCTGGGAGTCTGCTATCTTTTTCCATGTTCTGGAAGAGTTTGTGTAGGATTGGTGTCAGTTCTCCCTGAATGCTTGATAGAATTCTCCTGTGAAGCCATCTGGCTCTGGGGATCTCTTTTTGTGGCAATCCCTTGTTAACCTTGTCTATTTCTTCTATAGCTATGGGTCTGTTGAGATTCTTGATGTCCATCTGGGATAGTTTAAGGAGGGATTATTTTTCCAAGTACTTGTCCATGTTTTCCAAGTTGTTGAATTCACTGGAGTACCGGCCTTCATAGTACTTTATAATGATCCTTTTGATTTCATTAGGGTCAGTTGTAATGTCCCGTTTCATCCCTCATGCTTGCTATTGAAATTTGTTCCTTTCTTTCTTTGGTTAACAGTCTGTCAATTCTGTTAATACTTTGAAAGAACCAACTTTAACTGCATTTTTCCCATATTTTTTTGTTTTCCCTCTCATGAATCTCAGCCCTGATTTTTATTATTTCTTTTATATTTATTATTAGTAGGATTGTTTTGTTGACTCTGCTCTAATTACTGTAAGTTTGTGTCAGCATATCAATCATAAATCTCACTTGCTTTCTCATGTGTGCATGTATTGCTATTAAACTTCCTCTGATAACTGTCTTTGCTGTTTTGGTAGGTTGCATTTTCATTATCACTGGTTTCTAGAAGCTTCCTAATTTAATCTCTGATCTGGGCCAGTGCCCACTCCTTTTGCAATGGAGAGTTATTCATCCTCCAACTCTTTGTCCTTGTTTTCTTAGTCATCCTTTTGTTGATTTTCATCCTTGTGGCATGGTGGTCGGAGACAAAATTCTGTATAATCTAGACACGCTTGAATTTACCCAGATTTAATTTGTGTCCCAGCTTGTGATTTTTCTTTGAGTATGTTCCATGTGGACTTGAAAAGAACATGAATTTATTTTTGCATTTAGGTAGAGAGCTCTGAACATATCTATCAGGTCAAGTTGTATAATCTTAATGAATACATATGTAGAATCCTTGTTAAGCTACTTTCCCTTGATCTATCTTTCTCAGAGAGTGGTGCATTAAAGTTATTTACTATAATTGTTGAGCCTGTGATTTCTTTGTTCATCTTTTGGAGTGTTTGATTGATGAATTTTGCAGGTCTCTTGTTGAGCACACATTTATTTATTATACTCACTGGTTCTTGGTCTACTGTTCCCTTGAGCATTATATACTGCCCCTCTCCCCCATCTCTTGTTATGGTTTGCACCTGGAAGTCAATTTTATCCAAGATTAGGATTGCAACACCTGTTTTTCTTGAATTGCCATTTGCTGGATATGTTTTTTCTCCAGCCTTCGATTCTCATTCTATTTTTGTCTGTAATCTTGAGATATGTCTCTTATGGGCAGCAGGTAGACAGGCTGTATCTTCTAAGCCAGTCTGATGGCCTCTGCCTTTTAATACCTGAGTTCAGTCCATTGATTGATTCAGGGCTATTACGTCCATCTGTGGACTCTGTGATGTCTTCTTGTACGTTTTATGTTGGGTATTTTCCTACCTCCCTTTCTTATCAGTGTGCTGTGCATGTGTGGGTGTGGTTCATTCTTGCCTTCTTTCCACCCTTGAGTGAATGTTATCCTGGAGGTTGTTTGTTGCCCTCTGGGTGTTGTTCTATGTTGTGGTCTCTTATTTGTGCTCAGTGAGTGCTGTTCTGCCCATACTGTGTTGGCAAGAATCTGTTGCAGGACTGGTTTTTTTTTTTTTTTGACGTATTCTTTGAGTTTTTCCTTGTCTGGGACGACTCTTACTTCTCTATCTTTCTTGATCGGTAATTTCATTTGATAGAGTGTTCTTGGGTTTGCATTGTTTTATTCAATTTTTGCAATATGATTCTCTACTCTCTTCTCTTCGTCATAGTATAAGCTAATAGGTCTGAGCATCTTCTTTTTTTTTTTTTTGGTGCCTTTATAAGTGGCTTCTTGTTTTTCCCTACCTGTTCTTATGATTTTCTCCTTTTCCACAAAGTTGGATAGTTTAGTTATTATATGCCTTGGTGACGTCTTCTTGGGATTCAGTCCAGCTGGCATTCTTTCAGCCCCCTGAATGGTTGCCTGGTTTTCATTCACTAAGCTGGGGACGTTTTCCTCTAGGAATTCCCTCTCTATTTTTGCTATTGAATTCTTCATGGTGTCTTGTTCATATGGTATAATTATTCTAATGCTGTCCCTATTCATAGCATCAGGCATGGCTCTCGAGTTTTTTCAGCTTCTCTGAAATTATCTTATTTGACTGCCTTCCCCATTTGTTGAAGTCTGCTTGGTTATCCTTTACATCACTGGTGCAATTCTCTGTCACCTCAAGTATGTTCTTGAAGTCTGTGGATTTCCTACAGGCTTTTGTTATCTCATTCACTATGTCTTGTATTTCCCTTTAGTGTGTGGCCATTATCTCCTCTATCATTTCATCCTTTTTCTGTATTGCTTCCCTCATATCCTATATGCTTCTAAGCATCAGTCTGAAGATTTCTTTCTGTAGCAAATAAATATCTGCTTCTTCAATGCATGTTCTTAGGTTCAGGACTTCTCCCGACATTGCCTTTTGCTTCTCCTGTTCTTTCATTTAGGTTGTTGGAGCTGATTACTGTCTTCATTGTGTTGTTTTAGAGGAGTCCAATGCCATCTTCCAGAGAGTAAAAGAGCACTCTGAGAGACTAGTAGAAATGTTTCTTCAAATTGTCTTCAAATAACTACACTGTGGGGTTGAGCTACTACTTTTGCCTCCTGTGGTTTCACACTTTACCTAGCCAGCCAGTATTCTGTTATTTGAAGGGAAAGTTACATGGTCCACTCAGGGGAAGCTGGTTGGATGGTTGTGGACTGTCAAGGATGGCATGGCACTGGATTATCTCACAGGAAGTTGTGGGGTATGGCCCATGATGGCTTGGAGCACGTCAGAGGGTGTGTGTGGGTACCTGCTAATTGGAGTGTCACAGAGGGCAGGTGGGTGTACCCACTTTGTTGTAGAGCATTATGGCTAGTGGATCCAATTGCCCTAGGTGGCAATATTGCCACATAGGTCAGGCAGAGGTTCCTGGAACAGCATGGAACACTTGAGAGAGCTGGAAAACCTGCCTTAGGCTGTGAGGAACACTGTGACAGGTGGGCGAAAATTCCCTTGGCCACATGGAACCATGGAAGACAGGCAGGACCACCCATCCATGTGAAGTGTTGTAGAAGGTGGGCAGAGATTCCCCCATCTAAATGGAGCACAACAAACGGTACATAGTATATCCCCCAGCCACTTAATGGGCCTTTGAGGGTAGGCAGGAGTTCCCCTGCACTGGAAGGCAGGCAGAATTTCCCAAGTCGTGTGTAAGGCCACAGAGGATGCGCTGGCTGGAGCTCCCCTGGTTTGGTGTAGATGCGTTAGGTCAAAGAGAGAAGGCTGGAGGCTGGCAGTGGCATGTGAAAGGAAAGCGAAGATAAAAAAAAATCCTGGGGGTTGGGCCAAAATCAAGCCAACTGAGACTGCGGGGGGGAAAGAGAGAAGAGAATAAAGAAATAGCTGAAGCCTGATCACCTGACCATGTGGCTGGAGCAGGTTAAACCTTACCTAAAGGTGGGGTCAAGCTGTGGTTGTGTTGAAGTACAGTCCTTAAGTCATTCAAAGGAGCTCGGAACCAGGCAAGACCGTGGGGGGGGGGAGTGAGGGGGGCTAAGGCTAGGCCCTAGAGAGCCTCCACAGTGGTAAGCCAAGAGTCTAAAGCACCTCAAAACTTAGTGGATCTGTGTCTCCTTATCTTTATGATGCTCCTACTGTGACCTGGTAGAATTAATTTCCCTCTCACTGTCTCTCCTGCACTGATTTCTGTGGAGTCCCTCTAGTATGTGTTAATTGGTACCCATCTTGCCAGAAGTTTCAGCCCCTTTTGATGGGTTATGTGGAACTGGGAGAAGTGAGTGAGTTTGGTTCTTTTGAATCAATTGTATCAAGACTGTAGCTTTCAGTTGACATTATCTTGGTTACTGAAAGTCAGGAGGACATGAAACACTTGGTATTAAAGGATTGCAACCTTTAATATGGATTACAAATCAATGTAAGCAAAATAAATATCTTCACAACTGTACCAATAAGTAAAAATCATGATAAATGAAGAAAAGATTAAAGTTGTCAGTGCTTATAAAACAGCAGTCAACATATCAAGAGGCCTTGCATTAGGTAAATCTGCTATGTAAAACCTCTTTAAAGTGTTGAAAGGCAAGGATATTACTTGAGGACAAAAGTTCTCCAGACCAAAATCCTAGTATTTTATGCATGTGGAAATGGAACATTGAATAAGGAAAACAGTTGGGAAAGTGATGCAATTGCACTCTGGTGTTGGCAAAGGATAGGGGAAGTAGCACAGACTGCCAATAGAACAACCTGTCACGTGTCATGTGCTGTGGACATGTTATCCGGATAGAGCAGTCCCAGAGGAGGAAACCATGCTCGCACCAAAAAAGTGGGAGGTTCTAGATGAGAAATTGACAAAGTGACTCTAACATAAGAACAATTTTGAGCCTGGCACAAGACCAGACATGTTTCACTCTGTAGAGTACAAGGTTGCTATGAGTCAGAACCAATGTGAGGTCACCTAACAACAAAAACAATCTTCATGTGGAGCTTGGAGAATAAATTAGGAAGAACAGAGAACAACTGATAGATTTGAATTAACGTGCTGGTGAAGACTATTTAAAGTACTAATAGCCTGACAGAAGAACTAAAAGATGTGTCTTTGAGAAAGTACGCCTAGCCCGATCCTTAAAACCTATGGTGGTGAAAGTGCACCTCACTTGCTTTGTACATATCAATGGAGGAGTCTACCCTTATAATAAGCATTATGCTTAATAAATTATAGGATCAGCAAAAAGGTTGAAGACATTTGATTAGAAATATTATTGCATAGTGACTACAAAAATGGGCTCAAGCAGAATAACAATTTTGAGGATAACACAAAACTGAGGTGTTGTTTGTTCTGTTTTACATAGGATCATTAGATGTTGGAGCCAATAATTAGACTCAATCTCAATGAATATATATAATTGCTTCATTTTATTGCCCAAGGCATTATAGTCTCTTTTAATTATATTTTCCCATGTATCTTTGAAGCCCCTATGCTATTTATTGTTTGTTGTCACCAATTGGCTTTTGACAGATAGCTACCCTATGAACAACACACTCCAGGCCTGTGTCATCCTCAAAATTTTGTAAATTATTTTCCTATTTAAACCATTATATTCGAAAGAGTGTATCTTCTTGGACAAACAAGGCCTTGGGAATGACCACATTGTGACAGTTAAATATATTGACAGAGGAAAAAGAAAAGAGCCAATATATGACGATTACATGAATTCATATCCTTTCCTCATTTGTTAGTGATATTGTCATGAAAAGCTCATAAATAAGAAAACAAGAGATTATATCATGTGGGAAATTATAAAATTAAGCATCCTATAATTATAAATTGCATTTATAAAATTATATAAATTATAATTATAAAATTAAGCATCCTATAATTATAAATTGCATTTATAAAATTATATAAATTATAATTATAAAATTTAGCATCCTATAATCCTATCATCTAATTTGATACATCGACTGTTAGATGACTCCAAGTTGAAACTTTCCCACTATTCAAACAGTGAAGTTCAAAAAGAAATCTGCTTGGTGTTCACAACTCTGCTCCACAGTTGAACAGAAAATCCTTCTTGAAAAAACATATATGAGCTGAAAGTGAAACACACATATCAAGAAAAAATTGATCAAAACAATGAATATAGAGAAATGTGTGAAGTCATTAACCAGGAAACAAAAAACAAGACCATCAAAGGGGTTGACAAGTTACTATTTGATCTCTGATCTGGGTCAAAACCCACTCCTTTTGCACTAGGAAATTGTTCATCTCCAATTGTTTACTCTTGTTTTCTTCAATCTCCTTCTGTTAATTTCCATTTATGGCACAATGATCGGAGAGAGATGCCTGTATAATCTCTATGTGCTTGACTATACTCAAGTTCAACTTGTGTCCCAGCATTTGGTCTATTTTTTAATATGTGCCATGTGGGCTTGAAAAGAAGAGGGACCATATATAAAGCCAGTGTCAGATGAATACAGCGGGCCGGCAAAGAGTGTGGAGCCAGTGGAGGGGCCTGAGGACTAGGCCCCCATACCAGCTACGTGGACAAGTGCCCCTCCCCCCAGAAGAATTTACTTGAGAGGACGGCATTGAAGCTGCATCTAGGGGAGAGGGGCATGTCTGATCAGAGCAAATGGGAGCAAATGAAGGGGGAGGAAGAGAGAGTGGAGCACATCCTTGCCCATCAGGCCTGGGGAATGATATCCCCACTCTGAATAGCCAATGGATAGAGTGGACAATATGGCTGATCCCACTATGAGACACACCATCCCTTGATGGCCCAGGGCCCTAAGAGGGACAACACTGAAGACTCAGGGCCGGGACTGGCCCAGACTGACTCTGGGACACAGAGGCAAACCACTAATAGCATCCAGCAGGGCAACCGTGGGAGCAGAGAAGAGAGTCCCCGAGGGAGTACAAAGGACAGACTCTGGGGCCCAAGCATGGTACCCCATTGGACTTGACTGGACATGCCTAGAGATCAAAAACCAGACCTTTATCTATTTACAAGTTTTTCTTTCTTTTTAATTTTAATTAATTTATTCTTCTATGGGTAATTGGTTTCCTTTTATTTTGTCATCGCTGTGTTCTCACGCATTGCCTATCTTGCTAAGGCTTGATTTTTGGTCCATGTTATTATCTCTACAGATCTATCCAGATAAGATAGACTGGATGAATAGTCTGGAGGAGAAAACAATGGGACCAATGGTTCCGGTGGGACACGGGAAAAGGGCAGGAGGGGGTAAGGAGGTGGTGCTTACCAACCCAGGAATTGGGGAGCAACAAGTGATCCAAAATCAGTGGCAAGGAGAGTGTGAGAGGCCTGGTAGAGATTCAGCAAGGGCAAGGTAACCGAGAGAAATTACTGAAACCCAAATGAAGGCTGAGCATGATAGTGGGACAAGAGGAAAGTAAAAGGAAATAGAGAAAAGAACTAGGTGAAAAATGGTATTTATAGAGGTCTAAAGACTGGAATGTACATATGTAAACATATTTATATAAAAGTGTGGGGAAACAGATCTATGTGCATATATTTATATGTTTACTATTAAGGCAGCAGGTGGACATTGGGCCTCCAACAAGCACTTACTCAATGCAAGAACACGTTGGTTCCAGGGTGCATACCTTTCCAACATGATTGCTGAAGAAAAATGTGTGCATAAGCAAACATGTTGAAGAAAGCTAACAGTGCCCGGCTATCAAAAGATATAGCATCTGGGGTCTTAAAGGCTTGAAGATAAACAATTGGCAATCTAGCTGAGAAGCATGAAAGCCCACATGGAAGAAGCACACCAGCCTGTCTGACCATAAGGTGCAGAAGGGACCAGTTATCAGAAATAAAAGAATTAAAAATCTTATCAGTAGGTGCCCACCTCCCTGATATGATCACTGAAGACAAATGTGTGCATAAGCAAATATGGTTAAGAAAGCTAATGGTGTCCAGCTATAAAATGATAGAGCATCTGGAGTCTCAAAGGCTTGAAGATAAATAAGTGGCCATCTAGCTGAGAAGCATCAAAGCCCACATGGAAGAAGCACACCAGCCTGTCTGACCACAAGGTGTAGAAGGGACCAGTTATCAGACATCAAAGAACTAAAAATCATATCATTGTAAATGTGGGTGAGTGCAGAGTGGAGACTCAAAATCCATCAGTAGCAAACCAGACACCCCCTTACTGAAGGGTTGTGGGGAGGAGATTAGCCAGTCAGGGTGCAGGGTAGCAATGATGAAACATATAACTTTCCCCTAGTTCTTAAATGCTTCTTCTCCCCCCTACTATCATGATCCCAATTCTACCTTGAAAATCTGGCTAGACCAGAGGTTGTACATTGGTACAGATAGCAACTGGAAACACAGGGAATCCAGGACAGATGACTCCTTCAGGACCAGTGGTGAGAGTGGTGATGCCTGGAGGGTGGAGGGAATGTGTGGTAGAAAGGGGGAACTGATTACAAGAATCTACGTATAACCTCCTCCCTGGGGGATGGACAGCAGAGAGGAGGGCAGGGGGAGACGTCGGACAGTGTAACACATGACAAAATAATAATAATTTATGAATTATGAAGGGTTCATGAGGTAGGGGGGAGCGGGGTGGAAGGGGGAAACTGAGCAGCCGATATTAAGAGCTCAAGTAGAAGGCAAATGTTTTCAGAATGATGATGGCAACAAATGTACATATGTTCTTGACACAATGGATGGATGGATGGATGGATGGATGGATGGATGGATGGATGAATTGTGATAAAAATTGTACGAGCCCCCAATAACATTATTTTTTTAAAAGACAAGTTACTATTAATTTGGATGAATCAGAAGTGACTTGATGGTGGTAGGGTATAATAGAAAGTGATATGTGAGAAGCCTAAAAGCTTCCATAGTGATTTAAAATCCTGGAAAAATGAATATATAGGTATAATTTTGGGACATCAAGGATGAAGTATTTGGTTTCCCATGATTTCTTAAGGGAAAAATGTGCTCAATTCTTGTACTTTTCAGTATTTGAACACATATTTAGAACAAATTGAGTTTTAGAGATAAAGTATCACTTCATGAGGGGGTTACTACCCAACCCCCTAAAATGGGTAAATGTTCCTCTGGGAGGAGCTTTCTTAGTACACATTTTTCCTCTTAGGTAAGCATTGGGAGCAACTCGGTCTGAGTTAGTGTACCAAATAACATTGCCTGGAAAGGTTCTCTCTGGTCACGGTGAATTTTTTCATAAAAGCAGTTTCCTTTGAATTTTGTTTTCTGTAATGGCTAATTTAAGAGAATAGCATGTGGCTGTGAAATTTTGTTTACTGCTCTGGAAAGATGCCACAGAAACTGCTGTGATGCTGAGCAGCCCTTTCAAGGACCACACTGTGGGAAAAACTCAAGTGTAGAGTGGTTTTCCTGTTTCAAAAAAGGTGAAATGTCCATTGATGACAAACCTTGCTCAAGATGTCTGTCAACTTTCACAACAAACAAAAATGCTGATTCATAGTGTATTTGGAGTTCGTTCCACTAGGTCAGACTGTTAATCAAGCTTTCTATATAGTGGTTCCTAAAAGATTATGTAACTGAGTGACAACAGGACCAAGGGTCTTGGGGGGAGGGTGAGCATGGGAGAGGAGGGGATGGAGAGGAAGAGAGAGGAGCCAACAAACTCAGGGATAAGACAACAAGAGATTTAAAATTGATGGTGAAGAGGACATATAATATCTGGTGGGGTTTGATCAAGTGAAATGTATCCAAGAGGAATTAATGAGAGCTGAATGGAGGGTGAGCATCATAGTGGACAGGAGGAAGGTTAAAGGAAATAGAGGAAAGAACCAAGAGGTAAAAGTTATTTATAGAGGCATAGCTATAGGCATGTATATATTTAATTATATTGATTTATAATGATAGGGATAGAGTCAATGTACATATATTTATAAGTATTAAGACAGCAGTTAGATTTTGGGTCTCTACTCAGGACTTCCCTAAACACTTGATTCTAATAGGTTGGCCCTCTTTGATACTCACCTTCCCAACACCATCACTGAACACAAAATGGGTACATAAGCAAATGTGGTGAAGAAAGCTAATGGTTTCCCAGCTGTGAAACATTATAGCATCTGGGCTCTTAGAGACTTGAATTTAAGTAATTGGCCATCTAGCAGGAAAGCAAATAAGCCCACATGGAAGAATCACACTAGCCTGTGTGATCATGAGGGTTCGATGGGATCAGGTATCAAAAGATCCCAAACAAGCAATTATATCAATATACATGAGGCGGTTTGGAGTAGAGACCCAAAGTCCATCTGTAGACAATTGGACATCCTCCCACAGAAGGGTTACAAGAAAGGGATGATTCAACCAGGGTGCAGTATAGTGCTGATGAAACACACATCATTCCTCTAGTTCCTGAATGCTTCTACCACCGCAACTACCATGACCCAGTTCTACCTTACAAATCTGACTAGACCAGAGAACACACATTGATACAGATAAGAACTCTGGACACATGGAATTCAGGACAGATAAACCCCTCAGGATCAGAAGTGGGAATAGCAATATCATGAGTGTGGGGAGATGGTAAGGGAGGAGAATGGGGAGAAAGGAAGAGCACATCACCAGGTTGGATATTTAGCCCCCTCATCCAAGTAGGATGAATAACGGAAATGTGGGTGAAGACAATGGGTGGTGTAAGATATGAAATAACAGTAATGATATATAATTGATCAAGGATTCACAAGGCTGGGAGGTTAGGGGTGAGGGGAGGAGAAAAAAGACGAGTTGAAGGCAAGGGCTCCAGTACAAAGAAAAATGTTTGGAAATATTGATGGCACTATATGAAGGGTGATTAATACAATTGAATGATGGATTGTTATAAGATTTGTAAGAGCCCCCAATAAAATGATTGATTTAAAAAAAAACAAAGGTAAAAAAATCCATTGTATACTGTAATGCACTGTATTTATCTAAATATAATAAAATCTTCACAAAATCTAAAAAGACATTTAATTCCAACACATCAGCATGGAAGTGGAATATCCTGGATGGAATTGTTGGTGACAGAATAAGTAAAGAGGGGTAGAGAATAGGGGCATGCCTACTTCCGTTTAGTTTACTCAGGGTGATAAGAAAACACTGAAGAGATAATGCTTACTTTTGAAAATGAAATTAAAGTTTTTGAAAGTATTGTAAATTGTGAAAATATTTTTTCTTAATTTAATCTTTCCTATTTTGGTTTTGAGTGAGTACTTTGAAGGTGATAAGGTTGCTTTGTAAAAAGAATTTAAACACATGGCTTTGAAAATATATTCTGTTTTTTGGTGGGGAAGAGTGAATCCCCTCATATGAAAATGTAGGGGTGGCATCCAATCAGGTAAAAAAACCTCTGGTGATGTTTGCTTGAGGTTGCGGCATTCTTATAAGTGAAAGGGGTGGGACTGGAAACCTCACTCTCCCATTTCTGTCCTTTTGCCTTCCTGCTTGCGGGACTCTGCTGCTGATCCTGAGAGCTAGTACTGCCCTGCCATGTTTCCTCTGACTTTGGATCCATGCAAAGGCCTTGGACCTTCCTGCTTCTACATGTGATTTTATAAATCTGAAACTACACAGTGATCCTATCCAATATTTGTTCTATTGTGTTTGACTTACTTCACTCCACATGTTTTGTGAGGTGACACTGCATTGGTTCCAACCCATAGTGACCCGACGCACAACAGAATGAAGCACAGCCAGCTCCTGCACCATCCCCAGAATTGTTCCTCTGACTGAGGCTGTTGCTGCAGTCACTGGGACAGTTCACCTCCATGGGGCCTCCCTCTATTGGCTGTCCCTCCACATTACCAAATGTGATGCCCTTCTCCAGGGACTGGTCTCTCCTGGCAACATGCCCCAAATATGCAAGACAGAGACATGTAATCAGTTTAGATATTTTTCTAAATACTTTACCTTTTGGGCAGTGTGGTAGTTCAATGGTTCTATGTCAACTTGAAAATACGTTCCTACCAAATGGAAGGGGCTTTGATAGTCACCAGGGGAAGGGGGAAAGCAGGGAAGTAGGAGCACTTGGCCAGCTGAGGGGTCAGTAACCTCCAATTTCAGGCTCTATTTGCCTCTTCAGTTTGGCACATGTGGCTATGATGTAAAATTGAAAATGAAAGTAAAATTATTGCAATTTCACTTAAAGGACATTATTCAGATAATGGAGATTTCATTTTGCCACTATGTAGTTAATGGCTCTCCAATAACTTTTGAATTGTTGTGAGGGACAAGATGAGCTCTTATGACCAAAATATATATATATATATATATTTTTTTTTTTCAGACTCCCAGACTAAGGTCAGCAGGTGTTAACATCAATTTAGTGTCAGGTGATATTCTACAAGAGAAGGGGTACAAAAAAGGGGGAATCCATGGACTGAACTGCTCTTGGAACAAATTATGTGTGTGTGACCCTTGTCTAATGTGCGCACATAAAGAATCTCCAACCTGCCCCCAGCTGGACATTTTGGGTGAGTTTTCACAACCCAATCCTGATGGCATGTCACCCACCCCTGATCAACACCTCCCGGAAGTTTGCAAACAAGCATACCAAGAGCCAAGTCACCCTGAATCACAGGGTACTGCTGGCAAAACGCCCCCACTGGCACCATTCACAACAGGGGGGTGGCCGGAGTGGGACCAAGCTTGGCCGATGGGGTCAGAGCCTGCGTGGCGTGACCAGCCTAGCTGCTTACCCCAGAGCCCACAATCCGGCGAGGGACCAACTGCCGATGGGGACCTATCCGAAAAAGGATCGTGCCACACTTCCAGTGAGGGGTCTGCTGGCACAGACGAGAGTATCCCTGTCCTGGAGGCAGGCTCGGCATATCTCCAACAACAACTCCCCATCTGGATGGACAGAGACGCCAATCAGACCGGCCTCACTGACATGGTGGGCACACCAGACAGCACTGATACCTCTCATCTCAGAGATGTCAACTAGGTGCCCCCTGGTAAAAAGGAGGAGTCCTTTATGGTGTTGTGGTTAAAAAGGCTATTAACCTCAAGGTGAGCATGTTGAAATCACCAGTGCCCTCTGTGGGAGAATGACAGGACTTTTTACGACTGTAAAGAGTTACAGGCTTGGAAACACCTGGGAGCACTCCTTTCCTGTCCTATGCGGGTCCGTGGCCAGGAGTCAGAATGGATTCAAGAGCAGCGAGTATGGTTTAGGAGAGGCTCAAGGTGCCCTGTTGGAACAGGAGGTTAAGAGTTGGGCTGCGCACCAATGGAGGATTCAAACCCACCGTCTGCTACCTAGGGAAAAGAGGAGTCTACTGGCTTCTAGAGAGATTTACATTTTCAGAAATCCTAGGGACTGTTTTTGGGGTTTCTAAAATCTTTTTATTGGGGGCCCCTGCATCTCTTTTCACAATACATACATACAGCCATCGTGTCAAATACATTTGTACATTCGTTGCCATCACCATTTTCAAAACATTTGCTTTCTACTTGGAGTCCTTGGTATCACCTCCTCATTTCCCTCCTCCTTCCCCACTGGCCCTCTCCCTCATGAAAACTTGAATAATTTCTAAACTATTATTATTTCTTCATGTCTTACACTGCCCAACGTCTCCCTTCACCCACGTTTCAACTGTCCGTCCCCCAAGGAGGAGGTCATATGTAGACCCTTGTAATGGGTTCCTCCTATCTGCACCACTTTCTCTCTGCCCACCCGCTATCACTACTCCCACCACTGGTCCTGAGGTGATCATCTGTCCTGGAGTCCCTGTGTTTCCAGTTCCTATTTGTACCACTGTACATCCTCTGGTCTAGCCGGATTGGTAAGGTAGAATTGGGATCATGAGAGTGGGGCAGTGAGGAAACATTTAAGAATGAGAGGAAAGTTCTATGTTTCCTCATTGCTACACTGCCCCCTGACTGGCTTGTCTCCTCCCGACGACCCTTCTGTAAGGGGATGTCCAGTTTCCTAAAGATGGGCTTTGGGTCCCCAATCTGCACTTGCCATCATTAACCATGGTATGATTTTTTGTTCTTTGATGCCTGATACCTGATCCCTTCGACAACTTGTGATGACACAAGCTGGTGAGCAGCTTGCATGTGGGCTTTGTTCTTTCCGAGCTAGATAGATGGCCATTTGTTTACCTTCAAGCCTTGAAGACCCCAGTCACTGATTCTTTTGATAGCCGGGAACCATCAGCTCTCTTCAAAAGGGTGCTTTACACAATTGATGTACGAATGGATTGTGATAAGAGTTGTATGAGCCCCTAATAAAACATTAAAAAATGTGCAAAAACAAACCAAGACAGAGCAAAACAAACAATAAAAATTTACCCACCCTAAAAAAAGAATAAGAAAAGAAAAGCCTGTTACTAGTTCAAGGTCTGTTTGTTGAAGTTGAGGAGTGTTTTCCAGTAGAGTCTGATGGAGCGCCACTCCCTGGCCCCCAAGTCAATTTTTCATGCTCCCTCGGGACTTCTTGCTCGTCTCCCTTTGCTGTTCGGTTGCACGTCCTTAGTGTTCTTCTCTGTGTGGTGGGGTTAGATCTGGTGGAATTCCCACAGTGTCTCCGGTGTTGTCCACTGTAGGACTCTGGGTCAGTGATGGGTATCATGTCTCATAGTGGGGCCGGCCATATGGTCCTCTCTGTGCATTGGTTGCTCTGAGTGGGCATATCCTGCTCCAGGCTTTGTGGGCCAGGCTGTGCTCCATTCTCTATTTCTCCCCCTTCAATTGCTCCCATGGTGCTCTGCTCAGACATGTCCCTCTCCCAGAGCTGTCGCTTCAGTGCTGTCCTCTGAAGTCAATTCTTATGGGGATAGGGGTGGCTGTCCAGGTAGTTGGGATTGGGCCCGGCCCCTCAGACCTCTCGACTGGATCCCTGCTTCATGCCAGTGGTCTGTTGCATTCACATCTTGGAGCACCGGCTTAAGTTCTGGTCCCTCTTTCCTTGTGGAGATAGAAACAATGTCCTCGCCTTGCGTGGTTTAGTACCGTAGTGCCACTGTTACCCGTTTCTCCTTTTTTCTTTGTCTTTTTCCCCCTCTCCTTTTTAGTTGACTACCATATGTAGCCCTGGATTTGGTCTGGCCCCTGCCACACTACCTGGTCCTCACCCCAGGAGTGTTTGTATGCAGCAGCTTCTTCCCTATGCCCCCTTTGCATTGTTTTCTTCTCAAGCTTCCCTCAGGCAGCTGACTCATGCTGTGCTTGTCCTTTTGTGCTTGGCTCACTACACTTAGCCTGCTTTCCTCCAGTTCCTCCCATGTGCCTCCCCTCCACTCCCCCTCCATCTTCTGCTTCTCCATCTCCTGCTCCTTCTCCAGCGACTTGTCTCCTGACAACAGGCCCCAAACATGCAAGATGGACACTTGTCATCTGTTTGTCTCTATCTGTAAATATTTTATCTTTCTGGTAGTGGAGTAGTTCGGTAGTTTTATATCAACTAGAAAAAAAATTACATAGCCAATGGAAGAGGCTTTGATGGTCACCAAAGGGGGAGGGCAAAGGAGGGAAGTAGGAGCACTGGGCCACCTGAGGGCTCCGACAACTGATTCTGAGTCAGATTTGGCTCTTTGGTCATGTGCCTGGGGCAATGAAGGAAAATTTGAAATTAGTTGTTATAGTTTCATTCAGAGGGACATAATTCACATAGTGGAATTGTCATGTTTGTCATTATGTAGTTCAGGGTCTCCAATAATTCTTGAATTTGTGTGAGGGACAGGATTGCTTTTCTGACAAAAAGTTTGCAGGTCCGGGGCTGAAGGGTTGGCAGGGGTTCACATCGGTTTAGGGTCACATGATATTTTCCAAGAGAAGGGGTCCAAAAAAGGGAGACTCCATGGACTGAGGTGCTCTTGGAACAGTTATACCTACACATACTATGTACATTTATATATAGTAAACACACACATGTGAATATACAAGTCACCATGCATATACCCAGAAACCTGAAAAACAGTTAAACACAGACACATCGTCTGACAGCGCTGTGGGACAACGTCAGGAAGAGTGAACGGCCCCACCCTGTGATGTCATAAAGGGGGCCAGGGCCGTCCCCGCAGCATGCTGTGGCTAACGCCAGAACTGAGCTGAAGCCCAGCCCTGAGCCCTCGCCAGTTCGCGCTAGCGCCTCAGCGATGTCGCTACTGCACTCTTCTTTCTGGTTCCTGGTGCGCAAACACCGCCGCCACCGCCACCGCCGCCGCTGCCCAGGCGGTGTGACCCACCAGGAGCCCAGCCTTGACCTCCGGGAGCACAGCGCCGCCCTCGAGGGACCCCTCCCAGGCGCTGATCCCTGTGACCCTTGCCTGCTGGGCGCACATCCACAATCTCCAACCTGCCCCCAGCTGGACATTTTGGGTGAGTTTTCACAACCCAGTCCCGAAGGCATGGCGTCCACCCCCCAGCACCACCTCCCGGACGTTGGGCAACAAGCAGCCCAAGAGCCTAGACATCCTGGATCACAGGGTGCTGCTGACCAAACGCCCCCAGTGGCACCATTCACAACAGGGGGGTGGCCAGAGTGGGACCAAGCTTGGCCGATGGGGTCAGAGCCTGCGTGGCGTGACCAGCCTAGCTGCTTACCCCAGAGCCCACAATCCGGCGAGGGACCAACTGCCGATGGGGACCTATCCGAAATAGGATCGTGCCACACTTCCAGTGAGGGGTCTGCTGGCACAGACGAGAGTATCCCCGTCCCGGAGGCAGGTTCGGCATATCTCCAACAACAACTCCCCATCTGGATGGACAGAGACGCCAATCAGACTGTCCTCACTGCCATGCTGGGCACACCAGAAGGCTCTAGTACCTCTCATCTCAAAGAAGCCAAGAAGGTGCCCCTTCTAACACCTCCACGCCTTCACCGGCCAAGCTGCCAGATGGAGAGCACCAATGGCAGTGAGGGGACACCTGTTGGGCAGCAGAGCCTCCCCACCACTGATGCTGGCTCGGAAGATATCCAACAAAATGTCCCGATACCGGTGGAGATAGTTGCCCCTCAGACCGACCTCACTGCCATGGTGGGCACACCAGAAAGCTCTGACACCTCTCATGTCAGAGATGTCAAAAAAGAGGCTCCTCCCAAACCTCCACGCCTTCACGGGCCAAGTTGCCAGACAGTGAGACCCACTGGCAGTGAGGGGACACCTGTTGGGCAGCAGAGCGTCCCCATCACTGCTGCTGGCTTAGCAGTTCTCCAACAAAATCACCCCACATTGAGGGAGATAGATGCCATGCAGACCAACCACACTGCAATGGTGGGGACACCAGACAGCTCAGATACCTCTCATCGCAGAGATGCCAAAAAGGTCCCCCCTCCGAAACCTCCACGCCTTCACAGACCAAGTTGCCAGTCAGAGGGACCCAATTGCAGTGATGAGTCCCTTGTTAGGCAGCAAAGCCTCCCCACCCCTGCTGCTGGCTCCGCAGATGTCCAACAAAATGTGCCCATATTGGGGGGCATAGATGCCAAGCACACCATACTCGGTGCAATGGTGGGCACAACAGACAACTCTGATAACTGTCATCTCAGAGATGCCAAAAAGGTGCCTCCTCCGAAACCTCCATGCCTCCACAGGCCAACTTGCCAGACAGAGAGACCCAAATGCAATGAGGGGTCACCGATGAGGCATGAGAACAGCCCCACCCCTGCTGCTAGCTCAGTACATGTCCAGCAAGATCTGCCCAAACCCATGGAGGTAGATGCCAAGCAGACTGACCTCACTGCAATGGTGGGCACTCGAGTCAGCCCAGAGACCTCTAATTACAGAGATGCCATAAACGTGTCCCCTCCAAAGCCTCCACGCCTTCACAGGCCAAGCTGCCAGACCGTGAAACCCAACTGCAGTGAGTCGTCACCTGTTAGGCAGCAGAGCCTCCCAATGACTAAATCTGATTCAGTGGATCTCCAACAAAATATTCTGCCATCCGTGGAGGTAGATGCCATGCATACCGATCACGCTGGCAATGTGGGCACACCGGAGAGATCTGATACCTCTCATCTCAGAGATGCCAAAAAGGTGCCCCCTCCGAAACCTCCACGCCTCCACAGGCCAAGTTGCCAGACAGAGAGACCCGATGGCGGTGAGGAGGGGTCACCTGTTAGGGAGCAGAGCATCCCCACCACTGCTGCTGGCTCAGCAGATATGCAACAAAATCTGCGCACGTTGATGGACATAGATGCCACGCAGACCAACCGAACTGCAATGGTGGGGACACCAGACAATTCAGATACCTCTCTTCTCAGAGTTGCCAAAAAGGTGCCCTGTCCGAAACCTCCATGCCTCCACAGGCCAAGCTGCCAGACAGAGAGACCCGATGGCAGTGAGGGGTCACCTGTTAGAGAGCAGAGCGTCCCCACCACTGCTGCTGGCTCAGGAGATCTCCAACACACTCTGCCCGCATCCATGGAGATAGATGCCACGCCTGCCGACCTCAGTGCCTCAGTGGGCCCACCAGACAGCACCGATACCTCTCATCTCAGAGATGTCAACAAGGTGCCCCCTGGTTGCCAGACAAGGAGTCCGTGTTCCAACAAGGGATCAGCTGGTACAGAGGAGCGCCTCCCAACTGCTCATGATGGCTCCGCACATCTCCCACAGGATCTGCCCACACCACTGCAGAGAGCTGCCCCTCCGGCCGACTGCACTGCTATAGACAGCATGCCAGCCACCCTTGACACACCTCATTTGGTGGCCACCAGCAAAAAGACCCCTCTGAAACCACCACGCTGCCACCGTCCGAGTTGTTCACGGAAAACACTCCCTTACTCTGAGGAAACTGTCCACATGCCGGAAACTCCTTCAATATCTGAAGGGCCCACTCACTGCCCGGAAAACCTCCCGGCATCTGATGCCCCTGCTGGCCCCCCGACACGCATCTGCATCTCTGAGGGCACAGGGGCTAGAAGGGACGCTTCTCCAAACTGTCCACCACGACAACTTTTGGGGGAGTCCTTGCCAGCCATACCTGAAGGCCTGCTGCCCTTTACTGGGCAAAGCCTCCCTGCAGGCGACAACCAAGCCTGCACCCAGGAAAGACCGCCGGCAAAGGAGGCCTCTGCTGGCCGAACCTCTTCCCCGAAACCACCCAAGAAGGTGGGAAGCCGGTGGGGCTTAAAGCTTGGCTGTTTGGGACACAAACCTCCCCAGCACCACCAGAAGGGCTGCCCACCTCAAAGTGACCAGTCTACCGAAAACAAGGCTGCCGGCGGGGCAGCCTCTCCACTCAGATGGTGGAAGAAGATGTCACGCACTAAAACCCTGCACCATCGCAGGCACAGCTGTGCATCCCAAGGCCACCCTGGTGCCATCGGCCAAGGTGACACACAACCAAGCCTCCCTGAAGTAGAGGACACAACCGCCACCACGCCTTCCCTTCAGGATGCCAAGAAGGCTCATGGCCGGTGGTGGGCAAGGCTTCGCTGGTGGCGGGCAAGACCTTCACGCTGCCATGGGACAAGCTGCCCTCCGTAAACCCTCCTCTCCAAGGAGGGCAACGCTGCCTTACACCAAAACGTCCCCATCGCTGATGGAATCCCCTCCTAAGCCTCCCCGCTGCCACCGTCCTAGCTGCCCATCCCAAAGCCTCCCAGACTAGGCTGGGACAGCTGATCCCCTACTAAGCCACCCCGCTGGTCATCGCCCCGCTTCTCCACAGCAAGGCCTCCTGCCCGTGGAGGGCACAGCTTCCACTGCCATGCCTTCCAGCTGCTCCACACGAGGAGCTGGGGGGTCGGAGGGGTGCCATCCTGCAGTGCAAAAAACGCTCCCACCACGCCCAGCCCGACACTGACAACACCCACGAGAGCCTCCTGGCCACCGTAAGCACAGCCGCCAGCTCCTGGGAATCCTCTCTGCTGTGCACTTCAAGAAGGTGCCCACTTCCCACAAACCCACCCGCCCTCCCAGCCCTGCCTGCCCACAGCAACACCGCCCTGGGACCTAAGGAACGTTCGCCACCTGAAAAACTCACCAATAAAGAACTGGATTCTTCATCAAACTTTTAGAATTGACCTAAAATTTGTGTGTGTGTGTGTTTATCACCCTTTGCTAGTTCCTTTTCCTTGTTTCAGTTTCCTCATTCATAAAATAGGGAAACAATGTACACATGTAAATTGTCCCTGTCAATGTTTCCAATGGAATGGATGGGGTCTATGAAGTGAGATGTCACCAGGATAATGGAACGATGGCCGTAAGGATTACATGTTCACTTGCCAACAAACACAAACAAGTTTATTTCCCTCTCATTTTTTAGGACAGGTAGCCTCTGAGAATTTTGTCATATGAGTGAGTTAACCCAAAACACCGTTTGTTTGTTTTTTGTTTTTCAAAGCTATGTGTTTAAATTATTTCACAAGACAACCTATCACCTTCAGAGTGCACTCCATTACACTTAGTACATCTGTCACATCCGTGATTCCATTCTTGGAGATATTTCTCAATCTCATCTCTTGGATGACTGACAGCATCTCCCTCATTTTTGCCTTCAACTCCCTCATGATTTCCGTCACCTCTTCTGCATCAACAATTTGCTGTCCTTTCCCGCCCCTCTTCATTCTTGGAAACAAAAAGAAGTTTCACGCAGCGAGGTCAGGTAAATCAGGTGCATGGGGCAAGAGAGGATTGATGTTTTTTCCCAAAACTGGTGCACTGAGGGGCTGCACGAGCAGGTGCATGGTGGCAATACCATTCTCCCGTCTGCCACATATCGGGGCTTTTTTGTCACACACTGCTACACAATCTTTTTGAACCTCTAAAGAGGAAGCTTGAATAACTGTCGGAACCTGGAGGAATGAGCTCCAAGTGCACTAGCCCCCTCACATGTAAACCACACATCGTTGAACAGCAGTTGGGTTTTTCTTGTTTGGGGCTATCTAGAGCAGGGGCATTTAACTGGTGGCCCCGCATGCCGCATGGTGTCCCCGAGGTCATTGTGTGTGTGTGTGTGTGTGTGTGTGTGTGTCCCTCGACGCTCTGACATAAAATGGAAAGAGAAAGAAATGTTTATGAAGAAAATAACGCTTAGGAGATCTCAAGGCAACACCCTACACACAGTTCCTGTGTTACACTTTATGTCAGAGCATCGCGGACCCCACATTACCCCAAGAGGCCCACAGGCTGCCAGTTTGACACCCCTGATCTAGAGGATAAAGGAGGAGCCCTTTATGGTGTGTGGTTACAAAGTCAGCCTATTGACCTCAAGGTGAGCAGTTTGTAACCAGCAGCGCCCTCTGTGGGAGAATGATGGGACTTGTTAGGACGGTAAAGTATTACAGGCTCAGAAACACCCTGGAGCACTCCTTTCCTGTCCTATGCCGGTCCGTGGCCAGGAGTCAGAATGGATTCAAGTGCAGCGAGTATGGTTTAGGAGAGCCTCAAGGTGCCCTGTTGGAACAGGAGGTTAAGAGTTGGGCTGCGCACCAATGGAGGATTCAAACCCACCGTCTGCTACCTAGGGAAAAAAGGAGTCTACTGGCTTCTAGAGAGATTTACACTTTCAGACACCCTAGGGACACTTTTATTATTTTTTAAACTGTTTTACTGGCATTTAATCCACACATGACACAATTCAATAGTTCAATCTTATCAAGAAGAGTTGTACAGATATTACTACTATCAATTTTAGAACACTTTCTGTCCCATCCACACCATGGTTAAATCACTTTTTAAATGAACTGTGTAATAACCATCAGTTTTAGTGCTCCCCACACATACAATGTTTGCTCTGCCTGCCCCTTCACCCTACTGATCCTACCCCTTACACCTAGCCCTCCTATATACCTATGTATTGGTTCTTACCTCTAGACATGTAATCCTTCTGTGCTTCACAAACCAGAGAGCCCAACAGAACCAATAAAAACTTGAAAAAGTGGTAAGGCTAAAATAGTAATGCAAAAATAAAAATAGTGAGTAAGAACAAAAATACCACTGTGACTATTTAAATGGCCAGGGAAGAATTTTTTGTAACTGAACTAGCAAGAAATACTTGCACCTACAAAAATCTCAAGTTAGGTCAAGAGGGAAGTTGACTGACCAAGTATCAAGTTTGATCCAGTATAATCACAATTACAATGATCTCTATCTGAGAGTAAAGCTCTCTCTTTGAGACTCTTGCCTGTGGCTAAAAGGGATCTGCCAGCTGAATCAGGCTAGACACTCTACAGATGGGTTTGGGTCCCCACAGCCCTCCAAAGCCTTCTACAAATTGGGTGTTCACACTTTAGGCTCTGATACTTTTTCCTTCATCATATTTGAACTTTGTTATTGTCATCTTTGGATTACACAAGGTGGTGTGCTCTTCCAGTTGGACATAGTTGACTCCTTGCTTAGATGGCTGCTTGTTTGAATGCAAGCCTTTAAGACCACAGGATTCTGATCAACAGCCAAGCACCATCTGCTTTCTTCACCACACCTTGCTATAGTACCCTTATCTTCAGTGATCATTTCATGAAGTTGAGTTTTGAGCAGGGCCATGCTATCAGAACTACCCTTGGATTGGGGCTACAGTCCAGTGGGGTTTCACAATCCATCAGCTTGCCCCTGGGACATGCATGACTCAGATTTATTTGGCGGTTGCATTAGGACAAATTCAAAGCCCCATAAGACCAACTACCCCAACAAAAGCAAACAACCAACTAGCAGACAACAAGAAACAAATGACCCAAACCCAGCACCATACAGGCAGGAAAACAACTACCCATAGAGGCAGAAGAGTAAAACATTGTCAATCAACCCCCTGGGGTATGAGGCGATTGCACTTGTCATGTCATCAATGTTTCCAATGACACTTCCCTCTGGACACTGTAGGCACGAGGAGTCTGCGCAAGTAAAGTTGCACCGTGAGCCGCCACCCGTGGGGTGTGGCTCCGCACAGAGCTCCTATTCGATGGAGCTCAGTTTACCTCAATATGGAGATGGGTTCCACAGGGAAACTTCCTGGATCAGTTCTTCCAAGTTCAGGTCCCTGCCCAACAGATCGAAGCCTGCCATTTCACTGTGAGGGGGGGCTCCAAGTACTAATAGGCGGTGACTATAGTGTCCCTTTCCATTGGACACTCACCAAACCAGGGGGTTCCACAAAGTTCCAATTACTGCTACTTCCACAGGTCTGGGGGTGTCTCTCTGCATTCTCTCCCATCTGAGTACACCAGTCCTCACTCCTAGGGTGCTTGCAGCTTTGAGGCAGGGCTCAGTTCATTCTGCCAGCCCTCTCTGATAAGTCCTTTTGGTGTATCCCCTACATTATGCCATGCTGCCCTCACGGTCCTCATCCAAGGGCATCATGGTGTTTAGTCCCTGGAGTGTTTCACTGAGGGTTGGATAGGAACATCTTTGTGGTATCTACTCAGGAGCATAAAGTATGGATCACTGCCCCTAGGTTTCCTACAATCATTGTTTAGCACCCATGCCCAATGGGAGGTTACTTCTCCCCAGTCACCCACCATACTTACCAACAGAACAATCAGTGTCTTCTCTGAAATATAGATGGTCCTCTCCCCTGAGCTTGAGTTCCCGGCAAGGCTCTCCTCTTCCTCTGGGGGTCCATCTCGGGTGACTGCAGGGCGACCACGGGCTGATCTGATTGCAGAACACAGTGTTTTATCCAGAAAATATAAAGAACTTAACACTAAAAGACAAATAATCTAATTTTAAAATGGCCAAAGAACTTGGATACATATTTATTCAGATTTGCAAATACTCAAGAGAAATATAAGAAGATTCATGACATTATTAATCAGAGAAGTGCAAATCAAAATCACAATGAGATACCACTTCACAACTACTAGGGGGACTGTGTGATAAACTAAGAACAGGAACAACAAGTACCGATAAAAATGCAGAGAATGAAGGTCCGTGTACATTGCTGTTTAGAATGTGAAATAGTTCAAATACTGTAAAGAGCAGTTCAGCAGCTCCTCAAAACATGAAACACGGGATGATCACATGACCCTGCAATTCCTTCCCTACGCCCCAAAGACTGGAAAGCAGGTGCTCCAACAGATACTGCTACACCAGTAATCATCGCAGCATTGTTCACGATTGTCACAAGTTGTAAGTTATCCAAGTGTACATCAGCAGGAGCACGGATGAACAAATGATCATATCTGCCAGGGAATTATCCAGCCATAAACTGACAAAAGTTCTGATAGTCACGGCAATGTGGATGAGCATCAAGATACATGTTAGGCTGGTTCAAACATAACAGGATGGTGCAGGACTGGGCAGGGGTTCATTCGACTGTAATAGCGTTTCTGTGAGTTGGAACCAACACAAGGGTACCTAAAATAACAACAAAAAATGCACCTATTGTAGTTCATTAAGTTCTCATGACAGCTCAATTCACAGGAAAATTACAGACATGGATGGGTTATCAGTCTATGGGAAGGGAAATGTGGGCAGTAACTGACTAATGGATATTGTGTTTCCTTTTGGGTAATGAAAATGTTTGTAACTAGATACAGAGTGTGATTACACAAGTATGAATATACTAAATGTCACTGAATCCGTCCCTTCAAAATGATTGTTATTTGAATCTCACCTCAATCAGAAATTTTAACTGTTTTTAAAGTAGGACATTCTCTTAGATTTCTGTTTCCTTTTTCACTGGTTTCTAGTCAGATCTCTCTTCTTTGTGTTACGTTTACATTCTCCTTACTTATCCTCACTTACTTATCCAGTGGTGCTGTGACAGAAACACCACGCGTGGTCGCTTTTACAAACTGTTATTTCTTCTCTCTCAGTAGAGGAGTCCAGACTGTTGATTTCCTGACGCCAGCTCAAAGAGAAAGCTTTCTTTCTGTCCATCCCCAGTTTAGGCAGAGGCTCTTGTCTCTGTCAGGCCAACAAAGGAGGTTCAGGATCTGTCGGGCTGGCATTCCTCAGAGTCTTGATGGGTTTTACTTGACATCATTCTTCACCTGGACATTGGAGGTTCCCAGTGCAAGAAACGTGGGTAAATGAACACAGTCCACACCTTGCTCGTCCTTCTGCGTGGAAAATTTTAGGTCCCATTGGGTTGGATCTGACCCATAATGACCCCATGCACAACAGGACAAAATGCTGTCTGGTCCTGCACCATCCTCACAATCAGTCCTATGCTTGAGCCCATGATTGCAGCCATTGTGTCAATCCACCTTGTTGAAGGCCTTTCTCATTTTCACTGCCCCTCTGCTTTACCAAGGGGCAAGTAGAGGGCTTTCCTCTACCTTACCTTTACTGCTCTTTAGGTTGCCCCTCAGCTGCCTGTCTACTTTACCATTCGACTTTACTTTCTCCAGGGATTGGTCTCTCATGACATTTCCTAAGTATATGGGAAAGTCTCACCATCCTTGCCTGTAAGAAACACTCTTGCCATACTATTTTCCAGATGGATTTATTTGTTCTTCTGGCATTCCATAGTATTTTCAACATTTGTCTCCAGAGCCATGAGTCAAATGCATCGATTCTCCTTTGGCCTTCCTTATTCAATGTCCCACTTTCACATGCACATTAGATAATTGAAAACAACATCGCTTGGGCAAGGTACATATTAGTCCTCAAATGTACCTCCTTGCTTTTCAACCTAAACCATCACTATCTGAGAAACTGATGGACACGTGGTGCATTGGAGGTTGTAGGCTCCTCTGTCTCTGTTCACTTCCCCCTCCTTTAATCTCTCCTAAGATAAAAGGTGTTCCAGGTCACACAACCCAGGGACATTTCCATTGTATTGGAATAGAGCGGTGATAGAATTAAAATTACTGTTTACCACCCTCAATCCTTTAATAATGAAGTAATTTATCACCACATGGGAAATCATCACATAACATTGATATTACCTTATTTTATAACTGCCAACCACTACTTGTCTGTCAGTTTGTCCAATCAAGATAGTGGTGAGTGGATTACAAAAGTTGGAAATAAAGAATAATAGTGGGAAAATGTGGCCTTGGGGATAGAAATGAAGCTGGAGATCACATGATCACCACCACCACCACCCCCACCCCACACCACCACCACCACCGTATCTAGGCCCCACCCACCCTGAAATCCGTATTCTACTTGCTGCCCCTATAGGGTCATCAATCCTGGTTTCATCTACCAAAAACCAGAAAAACATTTAACACCTTCAAGAGGGTGCTTCCCCAATGACATAACACATCTGAGAGAAGCCTCACATGAACAAACAAAATAAAAATACAGAAAATATTAAATGCCAGATCAGGTCCAGCATGCATCAGAGAAGGGCTCAACTGACAAGGTTTTAACTGTTCAAGGCAGGTTTATCCCTTCGATTTTCTGTCCTTACCTCTCCAAAGCCCTCTGTTTAGTAACACTTCCTCCTGTCCCTCAATTAGGGAGAGGGGAGACCACTGGAGGCTTATTTCCCATGTGGATCCCACAAATGTATCTCATGCTCCCACGGTCATGCATAGCCTTCTGCAAACCAGATTCACACAATGTAGACTCTGATACTAATCCCTCCTTTGACTTCATATTATACAATTTACAATCCTTCAGTGACTGATGATGGTGTGCTTCTTCCAATGTGGACTTAGTTGGCATCTCACTTAGATGGTCTCTTGTTTGCAGTCAAGCCTTTGAGACCCCAGGCACTATCTTATCGGACACCGGGCACCATCTAATCTCTTCATCACAGTTTGCTATGGCGCCGTATTTTCTGTGTTCCCTTCTGGAGGGCGAGTATCGAGCTGGACTATGATGTAAGAATTCATTGTTCTTAAGTTGGAGCTGGGATTTAGTGCGAGCCCCAAGCCATTTCCTGAGTCTGTTTATTTTCTAATCTGCCTTTGGCTCCCTTTCAAAACTTCCGCTTTGATTTGTGGTACAGAGTCTGATAGATTGTTCCCCTCTGGTACTAATTTTTTTAAACATTTTATTAGGAGCTCATACAACTCTTATCATAATCCATATATATGCATACATCAATTTTATAAAGCACATCCGTACATTCTTTGCCCTAATCATTTTCAAAGCATTTGCTCTTCACTTAAGCCCTTTGCATCAGATCTTCATTTTTTCCCCTCCCTCCCCACTCCCCCTCCCTCACGAGGCCTTGATAATTTATAGATTGTTATTTTGTCATATTTTGTCCTATCCAGAGTCTCCCTTCCCCCCCTTCTCTGCCGTCCATCTCCCAGGGAGGAGGTCACATGTGGATCCTTGTAATCAGTTCCCCCTTTCCAACCCACTCACCCTCCACTCTCCCAGCCTCGCCCCTCACACCCCTGGTCCTGAAGGTATCGTCCACCCTGGATTCCCTGTGCCTCCAGCTCCCATATGCACCAGTGTACAACCTCTGCTCTATCCAGTCCTGCAAGGTAGAATTCGGATCATGGTAGTGGGGGGAGGAAGCATATATATTCTTTTTTTTGCATGATGCCTTATACCTGGTCCCTTTGGCACATCGTGATTGCACCGGCTGGTGTGCTTCTTCCATGTGGGCTTTATTGCTTCTGAGCTAGATGGCCCCTTGTTCACTTTCAAGCCTTTAAGACCCCAGACACTATCTCTTTCGATAGCCGGGCACCATCAGCTTTCTTCGCCACATTTGCTTATGCACCCCTTTGTCTTCAGCGATCGTATCATGATGTGTGCAGCCAATGATATGATATTTTGTTCTTTCATGCCTGATAACTGATCCCTTCGGGACCACGCGATCACACAGGCTGGTGTGTTCTTCCATGTGGGCTTTGTTGCTTCTGAGCTAGATGGCCGCTTGTTTATCTTCAAGCCTTTAAGACCCCAGTCACTATCTCTTTTGATAACTATCAGCTTTCTTCACCACATTTACTTGTTCACCCACTTTGGCCTCAGCAGTTGTGTCGGGAGAGTGAGCATCATAGAGTTCAAATTTAATAAAAGAAAGTATTCATGCATTGAGGGAGTGCTTGAGTAGAGGCCCAAGGTCCTTCCGCCACCTTAATACTAAACCTATAAATATAGACACATAGATCTATTTCCCCATCCGCATATATATATTTGCTTGTACATGTCTTTGTCTAGATCTCCATAAATTCCCCTTGACTCCTAGCTCTTTCCTCCATCTCCCTTGACTTTCCTCCTGCCCTACTACCATGCTCCCCAAAATGGTAGTGAGGGGGAATAGCTGTAGCCCAGGTGGGGACGGAGCATGGTACTAATTTTTTAATGCCGTGTTGAGAGAAGAATACTGGGTCAATGTAAACTAACTCCATATCACAGGACCTGAATTATACACTTGTGCAGAATGAATTGAATCCTTTCATGGCTGAATGCTTTCTACTCAAACAATGGGGCTAATTATCAGGGAAAATTTATAATAGCAATCACTGAGAAAGTCGGTCACAGGTTTGCCAGAATACTGTATCTCTTAATACAGCATGTAGGTCTTTGATGAAACAAGACCAAGTTTGCTCCCTGCCAACTGTTCAACAACCTCAGACACCATGTGTTCCCCAATTTACGTTCTCAGGTCACAAGTGCGTCGGAGGTAGAGTCCAGTTCACCCAGTGGAGTTGCCATCAGCATCAATCTCACTGATGCTGCCTCTGGAGCATGCATGCATCTTGAATGTCCAGGCTTTCATGCCCCAGCATTCCATGGCACCCAGCCCGAGTCCCCAGGATGCATCCAGAAGCCCCGCTCAACGGGGTGCATTTGGTGCATACCACCAGGGACACCCCTCTCCAAGGGTCCCCAATGCATTTTCAGTCCTTCTTTCCCCCCCAATTGGAGATCGGTCCTTCTTTTTTTTTCTACAACAGAAATGCCTTGTGTTCCCCGAGACATGTTTGCTTTCTTTCCCTTCTTCTGACTTGCTCTTCCCATCAGTATCCCTCCCTCTGATAGGGCCGTCTACCTGCCCAGGGAACCTCGTCATAGCTTTACATGGCAGCCACTCAATAGACAATGTCCCCTTTCCCTCCCTGCACTGTCTGATTCAAGCTGACATGAAATGTCCTCCGGCTAAGTGACCTTCAAAACACTTACCTAGATCGGACAGCGTGTGCCTCATTGGCACCAGTCAGCTCTCTACCAGGCTGTCTGGCTGGCCCCCCTGGCTACAGGCTGGATGACCCTCAAACCTGAGCTTGAGCCTGTTCTGCTGCATGCTCCTAAAGTAGTGGTCAATCTTCACCCGCAACCAGAGTCTCCACCCTCAATGTGTCTAGTATTAATTACCTAAGTTCAGTGTTTTGAATCCAGCTTCACAGGAAAGTATTTTACTAAACAGTTTTAAAGGCCACCCCAGTGAGGAAACCAGACATTCTAGCTGAAGTTACAAGCTTAAAGTTGGGAAATTCCTTATCGCCTTTGTCATGCGTGGTGTTGCTAGACAAGATCAGGCTCTTAAGCTGGTCTCTAATTTTGCCTACTGCCTCTTTTTTGTTCTGTCAACAGATTTGTTGATGAGATGCTGCCTTTCATGCCTGGCGGTCTTCGGGCTGTGGTCCTTTGTTGGCATTGCAGTGTGCACTGAGCAGCCGCCACTACGGCAGCATTGCTGAGATGAAAACAGACCATTTTCTCAGGTTTTGATACATAACTGAACCATATGAAGAAAGTTTCCTACTATTACTAACTTCTACTCCTACTAAAAAAGGTTTCATAATTGTTATACCAAGATCACCAATGCTATACTGCTTTCTGCATCACTGGGATAATTCTATTTTTATTTATTATTTATTCATTAATATTCATTATAAAGGACTACACGGGCAGATTTTTTCTGATGTAAAACTCTTAGCATATCTGAAATAAAGCCTACCCAAACTTTATGAATCACACAGTTGCGTTTTGTTAGCTATTATTCTATTTAAGACTTTTGCTTCTGTGATCCAAGTGAAAAGGAGCTATACATTTCTTGGAAAGCTCTTATCTAACTTTGGAATTAGCTCTTTTCCTATTTTCTAGAATAACTCAGGAAAAGAAGTAATCACCTTTCCTTCAAAACTATGTATTCCTGGATTGTTTTGATAATAATTTCAATTTAACCCTTATTGATCTATTTAAGTCTCTTTTTTCTAAAGCTTTGTGACACTTTCTTCTGAAACTTTATTTGATTCAGTCTGGTATCCAATTTGTTGGACCTAAAAAGAGCAAAGCTTTCTTGGTCTCCACGGGGATTTCAGAAAACATAAGAAAAGGCTGTCCCCATTTTCCCTGCCAAGACTCTAGAAGTATCCCCTGAGAACTCCTGAGGACATCTCAAGAGTTCTGCTTCAACTATGAGATACCACCTAGCCAAATTCAAAAAATCAGAAAGTAACACGTGTTAGAGGTGCTGTTGTGAGATGTGAATGTTTGTTCATTGCTGGTGGTGTTTGTTTATTGCTGCTATAAGTATGTACAGGCATGCACATTATGGAAATCTATTTGGTGATACCTAAAACAGATGAAAATTGAGCTACTATATGACCCAGAAATTCCCCCATTGGACATATACACAGAAGAGGCAAGAAACAAACCAAGACCAGACATCTGTGCTCCAATACTCATGATGGCGGAGTCCACAATTTCAACGAGTGGGAAACAACTCAAATTTCCATCAATGGACAAATGGATTAAAAAACTGTGGTACATACATACAACAGAGTACGACGCATCCCTAAAAAGCAGTTTGAACACATGAAGAACATCTCCACATGGGAAGAACTGGAGGAAATTATGCTAAGTGAAGTAAGTCAAGCACAAAAGGACAAGTACAACATGAGTCTACTGAGGTAAGCACAAAAATGCAAAAGGGGAATGGGGGAAAAGCTACTATATACATACATCACTGGGTGAGGTCCAGGTACTATAGCAGGGGCCAGACCCCATCCAGGGATACATATGGCAGCCAACTAAAAAGGAGGGGAAAAGGACAAAAAGAGAGAGACATGGGTATTGGGGAAACAGGGCACTAACCTAGCCAAGGGGAAAGTATTATTTATATCTCTACAGGAGAGGGAGAGGACAAGACTTCAACCTGGTGCACCAAGATATGAATGCAACATACTGGCATGAAGCAGGGAAACAATAGAGAGGTCTGCAGGGTCGGCCCCAATCTCAATTACATGGACAACCCTCCTCACCCCAGAAGAATGCACTTAGGAGGATAGCACTGAAACTAGAGCTCAGGGAGAGAGGAGAATCTGATCAGAGCACATGGGAGCAAACAAAGAGAGAAGGAGAGAGAGTGGAACACATCCTGGCCCACCAAGCCCAGAGGACAATATTTTCACTCAAAACAGCCAATGCACAGAGAGAACTATAGGTCCAGCCCCACCATGAGACATGGCACACCTCACTGATCCATAGCATTATGCGGATAACACTAGAGACACAGTGCCAGATTGTGCCCGATCTGATGGCACCACACCGGGGCAAACACTAAGAGGAGCAAAGCACTGAAGTTCCTGGGAAATACCAACAATAGACTTTGGGTTCAAGGTGTGGCACCCCATCAGACTCCACCGGAAACACCCATAAAGGTCAACAAACAGAGCTAGAACTATTTATAGGCTTTTTTTCTTTGTCCTTGTTTTTTTTTTTGTTGTTGTTTTTTGTTTTGCTCTGTCTTGTTCTTATATTTATTATTGCCTCTGCATGTCTACCTAGATAAGTAGGATAAACAATCTGGTGGGGAAAACAAGAGGACCAACAGTTCTTGGGGGACACAGTAGAGGAGGAGGCAGGGGGAAGAAATGGGTGTTAACAAACCCAAGGAGAAGGGAACAACAAGTGATCTAAAGTCAATGGTGAGGAGGCCGTAGGGTCCCTGGTGGGGCTTGATCTAGGGCAATGCAGCCCAGATGAATTAATGAAACCCAAGTGAGAGCTGAACATGATGGTGGGACAAGAGGAAAGTAAAAGAAAATAGAGAAAAGAGCTAGAAGGTAAAGGACAATTATAGAGGTCTAAATACAGGCATGTACATACGTAACTATATTTTATATAATGACAGGGGAATAGATTTATGTACATATATTTATATGTTAAGTCTTAAAGTAGCAGATACAGCTACCTCCTCAATGCAAAAACACCTTGTTCTAATAACCCAACATTCTATGATGCTCACCTTCCCCACACGATTGCTGAAGACAAAATGGGTGCATAAGGAAATGTGGTGAATCAAGCTGATGGTGCCCAGCTAGCAAACAATATAGCATTTGGGGTCTTAAAGGCTCGAAGATAAGCAAGCATCCATCTAGCTGAGAAGCAACAAAGCCCACATGGATGGTGCACACCTGCCTGTGTGATCATGAGGTGTTGATGGGACAGGTATCAGGCATCAAAGGCCCACAACAAAAAAATCACATCAATGAGAATGAGGGGGAATACGGAGTGGAAACCTAAGCCCATCTGTTGCCAATTGGACATCCCTTTACAGAAGGATCACAAGGAAGAGAGGAGCCAGTCGGAGCAGTTCCGAACCGATGAAACATACCACTTTCCTCTAGTTCCTAAATGCTTCCTCCCCGCCCCCAAATTCTCATGACTCCAGTTCTACCTTACTAATCTAAATAGGCCTGAGAATGTACATGGGTACATATACAAGCTGGAAACACACGGAATCCAGGACAGATAAACTCAGGACCAATAATGAGAACAGAGATACCAGGAGGGTAAGGAACAGGTGGGGGGAGAAAAGGGAAACCAATCACAATGATATGCATATAACCCCCTCCCATGGGGGACGGACAACAGAAAAGGGGGTGAAGGGAAACATCCGTCAGTGTAAGACATGAAAATAATAACATCAATGGTTCATCGGGGAGGGAGAAAAATGAGCTGATATTAAGGGCTCAATTAGAAAGAATATTTTTTGAAAATGATGATAGCAACATATGTACAAATGTGCTGGAAACGATGGATGGATTGTGATAAGAGCTGTATGAGCCCCCAATAAAATGATTTTAAATAAATAAATAGTAAAGTAGAAGGCAAATGTTTGAAATAAAAAAAGAATTATATGTGCTTGCAGTCATGTCCGTCCTTGAGTTTTTAATGGTACCAATTGCTATGATTAGTTATGAGCATTATATTAAGTAGTCATTTTTTATTTTTCTCATAAACTATGAGCAGTCCACAAGAAGATCATTTTGGGTAAGCTCTTTAATCTATTAGGGCAGGTCTAAAATGATACTGAGGTACAAATAGCATCTATTTAATGACCACCATGCAGATATACCAAAGATGGGAAAGAGATAAATTAGAACCTGGTCCACATCAATGGTTAGCATGCTCCTCTGAATGTTCCCTCAAAACCAAGCCATAATTGATGCTGACCCGTAGTGACCCTGTAGGACTGAGTAGAACTGTCACCTAGGATTTGTAAGGTTTTGATGTTAGAAAGGAGACCTAGTGGCACTCTCTGGTAACTGCAGGGCTGGTAGTGCTGAGGCACTCAGCTGCTGAAGGAGAGCCTGGTGCGTCAAACCCACCATCTGCTTCTTGAGAGAAAAAAGTATTCATCTGTTTTCATAAAGATCCTCTAATCCCACTGCTATAAAATCTGTGAATCTTTCCACGAGCATGTCATCTCATCCTTTCCTCTGGGAACAGCTGGCGGATTTGTCCAACTCTGCAATTAGCAGTCCCATGATTCCCAAGTCCTCCTCACTGTCAGCAAGCGATATCTGGTCATGTGCATACCACAGGTTGTTAGTGAACCTTCTTACAATCCTGATACCACATTCTTCGTCACATAGTCCGGTTTCTCTGATGATTTGCTCAGCGCACAGATTGAGTAATGATGGTGATGAGATATAAGCCTGACACACATTTTTCTTGATGTTAAAGCATGGAGTACTCCCTTGTTCTGTGCATTTTGGTCCGTGCATAGGTTCCACATGAGCACAAAGAAGTGTTCTGGATTCCCCATTCTTCTCAAGAGTGTCCACAGTTTGTTATGATCCACATAGTCGAGTGCTTTGCATCGTCAATGAAACATGAGTAAATATCTTTCTGGGGTTCTCAGCTTTGAGCAAGATCCATCTGACACCAGCAAGGAGTTCCCTGTTCCACATCCTCTTCGGAATCCAGGCTCGATTTCGGGCAGTGTCCTGTCAGTGTGCTGCTACAACCATGGTTGGATGATTTTCAGCAAAATTTACTTATGTGAGGTATCGATGATACCATTGTGTAGTTCGAGCATTCTGTTGCGTCACCCTTCTGGAGCTGTTTCCTCTCACTTTGAGCTGTGCCCCACCAGCAAAGGCGAAGGCAGGTCTTCTTCAGCTACACTGTTAGTGTCTGCTGGTACTGCATCTGATACTCTTCTGGTGCTGTTCATAAGGTTTTGCAATCCCTGACAATGCTCCACTGTTGTTTATAAGGTTTAAAGGGTCTAATTTTCAGAAATGGAAAGTCTATTCCTTCTTAATAGTCTGCTTTTAGTCTGGAAGTTCTGCTGAAGCTTGTTTATCTTGGGTGACCCTGCTGGTATTTGAAATACTTGGGACAAATCACAAGAGTACATGACAGACACTAGGGCACAAGTAATTAACAATTGTCATTTCTATACACAAAAATAGAACTAAAATGTCTTAGAAAATTTGTGCACTTTGTTTCCTTGCCTTGAAGAAAGGTCTGAATAAGTAAAGAGGAAAGGTGAGAGAGGGAAGACATGAAAAGTGAAAACAAAAAAGAGAGAGAGAAAAGTGTGAGAAACCCAGTGAGGCAGTTCGCCCATGTCCTTCAGAGTCACTGAGAGTCCGAATTTGACTTGACACCTTTGGGGATTTAGTGTAGGAAATTTCCAGGCATGGAAGTCATAATAATTTAGTCTTGGATATATCTTTAATGCAGAGAGGGCCACTCAAAATGGGGGCCCTATTGTCATGGTTTTGGGGTGTTTTTTAAAAATCATTTTATTGGGGCTCATACAACTCTTATCACAATCCATACATACATCAATTGTGCAAAGCACCCTTATACATTCGTTGGCCTCATCATTCTCAAAATTTGCCTTCAGCTTGGGTTCCTGGAATCAGCTCATTTTCCTTTTCCCTCCCCCTCCTTCCCTGCTCCCCCTCCCTCATGAACCCTTAATAATTTATAAATTATTTTATCTTATCTTACACTGCCCGAAGGCTCCCTTCACCCACGTTCCTGCTGCCCATCCCCTAGAGAGGAAGTTATACGTAGATCCCCAAGATCGGTTCCCCCTTCCTACTCCCCTTTCCCTCCTGGTATCGCCACTCTCACTGCTGGTCCTGAGGGGTTCATCTGTCCTGAATTCCCTGTGTTTCCAGATCCCATCTGTACCGCTGTGCATCCTCTGGTCTAACCAGGTTTGCAAGGTAGAATTGGGATCATGATAGTTGGGGGGAGGAAGCGTTTAAGAACTAGAGGAAGGTTTTGAGTTTCATTGTTGCTACACTGAACCCTGAGTGACTCATCTCCTCCCCACTACCCCTCTGCAAGGGATGTCCAGTTGTCTGTCATGGTTTTATAGTGTATACTTGTCTATTGGGAAGTGCTGGAATTTGGGAGAATGAGTCAGGAACATTTCAAATCACTGTTCTTTCCCCAAATTTTTGTCCTGTTAACAAACTGAAAACTCGCTATTATTCTATGAAGCATATTATTTGACGTAAATGGCTATTTGGATGTATTTCCTCTTGGAAAGACTTTTGCACCTGGTACAAATGGTCGTGAATTTTTTGGTAGTACTAACAAGAATAAAGAAAAAGTCACATGGAGTGCGAAAAGCAGAGGTAACCCGAAGACTCTATCACAATCAATGGCAGGAAATCTAGAGAAATTCCACCATAGAGGGTCTTCTGGCAAGATAGATAGATTGAAAAAGAACAAGCCCATGGCCATCCAGATGAGCCTGGCTCATAGGAACACACCATCGGGTTTCTGAGACTACGACTTTACAGGAACAGACAACCTTATGTTTCTCCGAAACACTGGCTGGTGGGTTTGAACTGCTCCCCCGATGCTAGCAGCCCAATGCCTAGCACAAAGCACCCCCTGAACCCCTTAGAAAGTACTGGAACAATAGATATTCTACAGAGAGCCCTGCTGGGGTAGTGGTTATTCATTGGGCTGTTAATCGCAAGGTCAGCAGTTCAAAACCACCAGTCACTCCAACAGAGACAGATGAGGCTTTCTACTCTTGTAAAGAGTTACACTTTCAGAAACTCCCGTGGGCAGTTTGACCCTGTCCTGCTGGCTCAATATGAGTCAGCGTGGACCCCATGGCCGGGAGTTAGCTAAAATGTAAAAGAGTAAAATGATGATACTGATCACTTATTTCCTAAAATATCTTACATCACATTTAGCTTTAAAGACAGAATGCATCAAATACCATAGCATTAAAAAAAAAACGATGGAACACGTTTTCATGCCACACAACATATGTAGCATATTGTACTTACATTAATCGGAACCATCTCCAAAATAAGCCAGTAGTGACACATTTGAATCACATTTGTCTTATTATTGCATCTTTAGAAAACATTTCCAATACACTGTATCTAAACATATTTTTTCCACATGGGGAATGAAAATAAAATGCAAAGAATAGTCATTGTGGAATCAAAGTCATATTCTTAAAGCGGAAGGCGGCGCGGTACCATCCCAGTGAAGTCTCCAAGGCCTTTCCCAGCCAAGAGCCACAGCCGACTGGGTTTGCGGCGAGAAGCAGGGCCTGTGCTGATGAAATAAACCACATTACTGAGCACTGTTTAGCTTATGCCAGAACTGGGGCCAGATAATGTAAGCTGGAAACATTATTTTATCCGTGGGGCATATGGTAATTATATCCACATTAAAGTACTTTTGCTAATCACGCACACGCACACAGATTTGATGGTGATGAGGTACATCTGACACCGAGGGATCCCGCGCAGATTTGGGTCCAGCAGCACATTGCTCTCTGTGTGCAGCTCCTACCTAGGGGGCTGTTGCAGCTCTTCTCAAATGACTTCTCCTCCCTTCCCTAACTGCACAGAAGATTACAATGTAAACACATTGCCGAACAGAAGTTTATCCTTTCAGGCCAGGAAGTGAGTCCGGCAGTGTTTTATCAACTCATGTTTTCTCTGAGCTTAGTCTGAAGTGGGTGATTAGCGTGCTGCTCCTGTAGCACGGCCCCTACATTTCTTCAGTGCCACAGAATGAGTGGTCCAAACCCAGGCCCAAAGCTAGCTCTCTTAAATATCTACTGTGTGATACACTCCCTGAATAGTACAAACAATTAGGGCCAGCTGGCTAACCAAAAGGTTGTTGGGTTACCCTACTTCACCTTAGAAGCACCTTAGAAAAACGGTCTCATGATCAACTTCTGGGAAAATCAGCCACTTAAAAATCCCGTCCGTACCCATCCACTCTGACACACAAGTTTGTCCTCAGTGATTCGAGGGCAAGAGCAAGTGGTGTTCCATCACCTGTCTATCTACTGCTGGTCCATCATATATGACTCTAAGGCTGGACTTACAGGGTTAGCCTCACAGTAATACCAGCAACTTATAGAGGGAAGATGGCAGCAAAACTTCCAGACAAAGACAGACCAGAAAGAAAGGCCAAAAATCGTAATGGTTCATTAAAAAACATTGTCTGATAGAGTGCTGAAAGACAAACTACCGTCGGTTTTGAGACACTGCACAGTAGCCACAACAATAGAATCAAACATTACAATCATCATCAAGACGAAGACGGAAGGGGCAGCATTTTCATCTGTTACATATAAGACTGTCATGAGTCAGAGCCGACTTGACTGCAAATAAAAACAACATGGTGCTACACTCTATAGTTAGTATCTTAAATAGCCTTTATTTATCATTATATTCTTTATAACAGTTGTAATTGAGATGAATGACTGTTATTTTACAAATGAAGAAACAGGTTATAAATGATAAGTAACCTGCCTAGAATTAGAATCCACACTCTGAACTCTGCAGAACAATATTCTCTTCATATGAACTTGAGTCAAATTCATAAATTATAAGAATTGGAAGGGGCAAAAAAAAAAAGGCTCATGGCACCCAAAGCCCACCCAAAGACACAAATCAAAGTGAACTAGTGTTTTTGCTGTTGTTTTTAAAAATCACAAAGCTACCATTTAATCTGAAATTTAAAGATTTTATCCTAGTCTGTTTGCAAATTCCTGGGTAAATTCAATGAAGGTGGATTTTGAAGATTCTGTTTCATTTATGATTCCCTATTTGCTGCTGCCCTCAGAGATGACTTGGCCAGCCTCGGGGGTGATCTGACATTGACTATCCCATATTGCTGCTTCAGAGGAAAATACCTTAATATGCCACTTACAAGACAAACAGCCTCCACCCGCCTGTGCTCGAGCTGGTGTTTTAGGTTGTTCTGCCTAAGGAGTCAACTGCAGCCCCATTTGGTATGCTTATTTTGACACTCTTCCAGATCCCTATGGGGCTTAAAGAGATTAAGCCTGTGTGATAGCCAGATTGTTGGTATTTAATGCTCCATTACTCACACTCCTACAGGGCCCAGAGGCCAAGTTGGCAGAATAGTTTCCAATGAGCAAGTGATGCAGACACAAGTCCAGCCTTTATCCTCTGCCATGCCAATGTGTTGCGAATGGGAAATGTGCTTCCCAGAGAGCGTGATGTGGCAAAGGGCATACATTAAACCCATTGCAACATTCTGCTTGATCCCGAAGAGCTCAAAGGCCAGGTAATGTTCACAAGCATTGAGATGCCTGGTCACATTTCAAGCCAAATGCTGAGTTTAAATGTTTTTGATTCCAAGGGCAGTGTTGGAAGACGCTCTCCATGGGTCTCTCATTTCTGCATGGCTTGGGAACAGAAAAGTTGGCTGTATTTCTTCTCGTTTCTCTTTTCAAGGATGTTACTTTAGTCAGCTACCATGGAAGGGAGAGCTAGTGTCTCTCCCATGCAAATGGCAGGTTGGTTTACTATTTGGTATGATCAAAGCAATGGCACCCTTCAGAACAAAGGACCAGCATGCTTACTGCCCCTTATAAAAGAATGATTTTCCCTAAACTCTGCAGGCTGAGCAAATAATTCAAGAGGCTGGGCTATATGAAGAAGAGCTGGCAGCAGGACTAGAGGGAGTTTAACAACTTTGCTTGCTGAGATTAAAGAGGATTTGAATATTACTGATGAATATCCAAGACTACGGCCTTCAGTATAGAAGATCCATCATCATCAAATGAAAAACAATAATTCTCATGACTAGCCCAATAGACAAAATCATGGTTAACCAGGAAATGTTGGAAGTTGTCAAGGATTTTGCTTTATTTGTCTCCACAGTCCACACACATGGAAGTAGCTGTCAAAAAATTGAGTATGTGTTGCTTGAAAAAGTTTGGTACAAAAGACCTCTGTAAAGTCTTAAAGAGAATATAAGGTATATCACTTAGAGGAACAAAATGCACCTGAACCAAGCACTGGTCTTTTCAATCACTCATATGTAAGCAAAGGCTGGACAGTGAATCAGGAAGGCCAGAGAGGACTTGGCACGTCTGTTTTATGGTGCTGGTGAGGAATGTTCCATGTACTGGGTACCACGTCCAAACCAAACTCCAAACTCACTGCCATTGAGTCCATGCTGACTCACGGCTAGCCCCTGTGGGTTTGGGAGACTGTATATGGATGCATATACAGTATATATATATACTGCATATACAGTATATATACATATATACACACATATATATGTACACACACACACATACTTTCTCCTGTGGAACTATTGGTGGTTTCACACTGCCCACCATACAGATGGCACCCCACCGGGTAACCACTGCATCCCCGGGGCTTTGTGTAGCACTAGGAAAACCAACAGATACTGTCGTGAAGGGAGCACCGCCCTAATGCTCCTGGAGGATGGTGAGACTTATTGGCAGGACATTGGCGAGTTTTCAGGAGGTGTACGCCCATGGAGAAGGAAATCGTGATGGCCAGAGTGCTAGAGAAAAAGAGGCAGACCCTCAGCGAGACGTACTGACATGGTGGCTGCAACAATGGGCTGAAACGCAGCAATTGTGAGGATGGCACAGGACCAGGCCCTCTTTGTTTTGTTCTGTTATAAGAGAAGTACAGAGATGCTAAGGTGTGCAAAGGACAAGACAGGCCATGACTATCAAAACAACAATAACAATAATGCTACTGGACGTGAACATGGCACTTAGCCTACTACGCATTGCCCCAGGAAACTTGAAATTCAGGAATCAGTACAAAATTGGCGAGACTCTGACTCTTGCTACTGCTTTGTGTCCTTAATTGTCCTTGTCTCTGACCCACGAGTCTCTGTTCTTTGGCCGCATCCCCAAAACTATGGTGCACTTTTTTTTGAACAATAGCCTTCAGTCCTTGCCATTCTGAAAAGAGAAGATGTCATTTCATAGTTTTTAATTTGATGACTAGATTCTCACTAATTACAAATCTTGTCCACTTTTGCATGCGCTATTAATAAAAACAGAACTCAAAGGAACCACATTCACACATTTTTAAATGCTCTTTAATTCCTAATATACTATTGCCCTGACAATAACTACTCTCTGAACATCAAAGAGAAGACAACAATGGACATTTTCCCCAAAATGAAACAGCAAATGAATGTCCTTTTAAATGTATCTCAGAACATTCATTATAATTTTATTTCTTGGACTTTTAGCTTCAAATGATGTGGTATATTGACTTGAGTGGTTATAACAATAAAGAACAATAATAAACATCTCATCAGGGTTCAGATAGCTTCAAAACCTCAAAAGAGATTTTGTGGGATCAGATCATATTATATCATATAGTGAAGACAATTAAAAACAACATCCATTCCCCAAATCTACCCAACAGCAGAATCCCCTAGATAAATCCCCTCAATTGTAATTAATCTATTACTCACACCAGAAAGAGAAAGCCACTCTCTAGAGGCATCTGTTCATTAATTATTTTGAAGTATATCTCATATTTAAAGAATATTTCCCTTTTAATTTTGAACCTGATTCTGCTTGTGGGGGAACTGAATTTTTAACCTGGGTTCTAATACCAGTGTGGACATTCATCAGGTTGGTGACCTAGGACATCTTATATCATTCTATAAATCTGGCTTCTTCATATATATATATATATATACATATAATTTATATCATTCTATAAATCTGGCTTCTTCACCTATATATTATATATAATGGTCAATTCATTTTCTGATATAAGAGTAATGTGAGAAAACGCTAAGGAGATAAGAGCGGTTATTACTGTTTTGCCTTTTTCTATGGCATTCTTTCAGGGGACAACCTAGCCATTTGGCCATTTGTCTGTGATAATATGAGGGAATGAGGTATTAGGTTATGTTTCATCCACTAAGTTCTCACTCATAGCCTCTCTATGTACAGCAGAATAGAACACTGCACAGTCCTCATAACCACTGTTATCTTGGATCCCATTGTTGCACCCACCATGTCAGTCAATGCATCTTCTTGACAGGCTTACTCTATTTCACTGACCCTCTACTTTACCGACGTCATTATCCTTTTCCTAGGCCCAATCTCTCCCGATAACATGTCTGAAGTTCAGGAGACAATGCTTCTCCATAGTCTCCATTGGGAAACATTCTGGTTGCATACGTTCCAAGACATATCTGTTTGTTCTTCTAGCACTTTCAGCATTCTTCCTCAGCACCACAATGTAGATGCATCGATTCTTCTTCAGGCTTCATTATTCATCGTCCAACTTTCACATGCAGATAAGGCATTAAGTTAAATGAAAAATACCATGGCTTGGGTCAGTCACACCGCAGTCCCCAAAGTGGCATCCTGGCTCTTCACACTTTAAAGAGGTCTTGTGCAGCAGGGTTGTCCAATGCGATACCTCATTTGACTCCCGCTTCTGTGAGGACTGATTGTGGATACAAGTTAAATGAACTTGACAGGGACATAGTTAAGCTCAATATACACACGTTCCACTGTTTCCTTCCTTTCTGCTCTTGACCACATCCACTCAGGTTAGCAATGAAGCATGTTTGGTTTTAATACTGTACTGTGCCGACTCAGATGTTTTTCCCTAAAGATACTATGAAGTTTGGGCATGTAAAATATGGTTTTATACAAGTTATCAAGTTGATATGAAAAGCTTCCACCTATAAATAGCTTTGTTAAGGCTATCTACAATTCTTTCATACCTTCTTATACAGCGTTTAAAGTTTCCAGTACAGAAAAAAAGACAAATCTCATAATTTTGGAAGCTATATTTCAGTTTTCCCTGGGGGTAAAAATTCAACTCCATAGCTGGGTTATTAGACTCTAAACAGTCCTTTTAGCTTGACTAAAATTTATTTCTCTGAAATAGGAAAGTAAGTGTTCTAGTATTGTACCCTGAATCTCTTACACTGAAACTACTTTGCAATCGTGTCCGGAAGGTGAGCATCCTGGAATGCCAATTTAATAGAACAAAGTGTTTTTGCATTGAGTAAGTGCTTGAGTGGAGGCCCAATGTCCATCTGCTGCCTTAATAATAAATCTATAAATATATGCACATGGATGTTTCCCCACACTCATATAAATATATTTACACATGTACATTCCGGTCTTTAGACCTCTATAAATACCCTTTGTCACCAAGTTCTTTCCTCTATTTGCTATATGTGCATAAGAAAATGTGGTGAAGAAAGCTGACAGTGTCCAGCTATCAAAAGATATAGTCTGGGGTCTTAAAGGCTTGAAGATAAACAAGCGGCCATCCAGTTGAGAAGCACCAAAGCACACATGGAAGAAGCACACCAGATTGGCTGACCACAAGGTCTAGAAGGGACAAGTTATTAGACATAAAAGAACTAATAATCATATCAGTGGGTGCCCACCTTCCTGATACGATCACTGAAGACAAACGTGTGCATAAACAAATTAGTGAAGAAAGCTGACGGTGGTGCCCGGCTATCAAAAGATATAGCATCTAGGGTTTTAAAGGCTTGAAGATAAACAAGTGGCCATCTAGCTGAGAAGCATCAAAGCCCACATGGAAGAAGCACACCAGCCTGTCTGACCACAAGGTGCAGAAGGGACCAGTTATCAGACATCAAAGAACTAAAAATCATATCAATGGGTGCCCACCTCCCTGATACAATCAATGAAGACAAATGTGTGCATAAGCAAATGTGGTGAAGAAAGCTGATGATGCCCAGTTATAAAAAGATATAGCATCTGGGGTCTTAAAGGCTTGAAGATAAACAAGTGGCCATCTAGCTCAGAAACAACAAAGCCCATATGGAAGAAACACACTAGCCTGTGTGACCACGAGCTGTTGAAGGGATCAGGTATCAAGCATCAAGGAACAAAAAAACATATCATTGAAAATGTGGGTGAGTGCAGAGTGGAGACTCAAAGTACATTGGTAGCCAACCAGACAGGTAGCAACGATGAAACATATTAACTTTCCTCTAGTTCTTAAATGCTTCCTCCCGCTGTCACTATCATGATCCCAATTCTACCTTACAAATCTGGCTAAAGAAGACGATGTACACAGGTACAGATAGCATCTGGTACACAGGTACAAATAGCAACTGGAAGCCAGGACAGATGAGTCCTTCAGGATCAGTGGTGAGAGTGGCGATGCTTGGAGGGTGGAGGGAATGTGAGGTAGAAAGGGGGAACTGATTACAAGAATCTACGTATAGCCTCCTCCCTGGGGGAGTGACAGCAGAGAAGAAGGCAGGGTGGGGGGGAGACATCGGACAGTGTAATATATGACAAAATAATAATAATTTATGAATGATGAAAGGTTCATGAGGTAGGGGGGAGTGGGGAGAGAGGTGGGAAATGTTCAGCAGATGTTAAGGGCTCAAGTAGAAGGCAAATGTTTTGAGAATGATGATGGCAACAAATGTACATCTGTTCTTGACACAATAGATGGATGTATGGATTGTGATAAGAATTGTATGAGCCCCCAATAAAATGATAAAAAAAGAAGTCAGTGTATTGCATTGGTAAATCTCCTGCAAAACAACAACAAACAAACAATAAACCCTCTTTAAAAATTAAAAAAGCTACTTTGCAAAGCATACTTCCACTGAAAATCATTCATTTCTAAAACACAGTTTCTACCACTCTAATATAGCCATTGTAAAATATATAAAAGAATGAATATTAAAGCAATGGGTTAGCTTTAAAATAAAGTAAGTGGAGCCCTGGTGGCTTAGTGGTTATGAGCCGCACTACCAATCACAAGGAGAGCAGTTTGAAACCACCAGCTGCTCCACAGGAGCAAGATAGGGCTTTCTTCTCCAGTTAAGAATTAGAGTCCCAAACTCACAGGGCAGTTTGACCCTGTCCTGTAGGGTCTTTTTGGATTCTAATAGACTCAATGGCACTGGAATTGTATTTTTGGTTTAAGTGTTCATTTATTACCAATAGTTAATTATAGTTCATTTAAATCCAAATTTCAAATTGTCTGATAATTTCAAATAGTTGTGGAAATGATCTCAGGCGCTCTGATTACATGATAGCTGACAAAGCGATGGTACAGGAATAGCAGGTGCTGTTACCGTTGACTGTTGGATGTTTTTGCTTTCATTCATGGTATGATTGCTAATCTATGATTTTCTTACAGTGATGTCATAAGGCTAGTGTGTATTCTCTCACCCATCTGTCTGCTTCAGTGTAATGTCTGGCACTCGGTGGAAAGCTGACGAGTAAATGAGACCAGGGAACTCTTGCATCACGTCCCTTACAGGTGATCATGTAACTGCTGACTGAGAGAGGGGACGAGTGCCAATCCCTGGATTGAAAATTAATGAGGCTTCTTTTTCCTTCTTCTTCAGTTAATCCATATATAAACAGACATTGCCATATTTTCTCTTTGCCATCCTAGTGGGTCATATTGCTGAACTTCAGGCTTGCTCTAACGATTTGCATTGAGCTGAATTATATAAGGATGTCTTCATTATTCTGATGTGGAATTTAGAAGGGTGTTCTCTACATGTGGGCCCCAATCTGCATTCTAAAATAATGCCTAGTTAATGGGGACGTCTTCTTTTCTGGCAGAGGGGACTTGAACTGGAGCTTTCACTAGAGCAATGGCAGTCGTTCACTCTTGAATTCTTGGGGTTTCTTATGAAGCCGTTCCCCTTTATGCGGCCACCACCTGCCTCAAAGTGCAGTCTTGTCGTTGATATGTTGCTGAACAGATTTCAGCCAAGCTGCCAACCAAGGGAGATTGAGGGGCTGCGTATTGTTCCATCACAGCAGCTAGTGACAGCAAACCTGACCTATACCTGCAGAGTCAGAGACAGCACACACTCACACACCATTGCGTTTTACCAAAAGATACACGCAGTTTATACATTTCCAGCCAACAATATGCCTCTTAGGGATCTCATGGAGTTACGTGGTCTATCTGCAATGGCAAAGTGGACTGTGGACTGCAGATAGACAGGCCCTCTCTCTTTCTATCTAGGGAAGGCACTTGTTGCAGCTGGTGACATCAGAGTGTAGGACGAGAAGCTAGAAAATTGATGAATTTGGGAATGTCTCACGGAGTGGGCTTTGTCCCAGAATCCCTGACTTTATAAAGCACCCCACTGAGCAGCAATTTATAACAGACATTAATTCAGTAGTAGCGGGCTGACAGCAAACAAGATTTCCCAGGGTGCTGAAGTCCCAGACTGTTTCTCAAAGGATTGCATCAATTATTGTCACTTTTCTTTTTTCAGCATTGAGCCGTGATTAATTGGAGAGGTCCAAATTTCTGCATGTCTTGTGTCACACATTTCTTTGTCCTCCCATCTCTTCTTTTCAAAGGCTTGACCAACAAGTTGCACTTCCTGTGCCTTGTCAACACTGGAGCAAATGGCTCACTATGCAAGAGAGACACTGAATGTCGGAAATCTGACACCCAGCAAATGGCAGCCCAACAATAAAGGCCAATATGCAAAGGGGACTTACGTTCCCCTCTCTAGCAATGTATAAAACATAGAGACTAGTTCTAGTCTAGTTATAGCTGGGTCTGAGTCACATGGAGATATTGAGTCCCCTAGCCACCTGAATAAAAGCATATAGGCTGTTCTAACTCTAATAAAACTGATAGCTGGCCAAATAATGCAAAAACATCAGTGGAAAGAAAAACTACGAGAGATGGAGGAGACTGATAGGAGCTTGGTCACTGATGTCAAGCCTCATAGCAGAAAGGAGCCATTTTATTCCATCTTTTGGAAGCAAAACAATCCCACATTATCCAGCAAAAACTGGCTAGAGAATTATTGTTCATTTCAGGGTTTTTGAGATTTCTAATCACTTAATACTCTTAACCAATATCCATCAAGCATTTCCACAAACAAAGCCCTTTCTAGGTCACCTGCATTCCTTTTTTGGGAAACGGATGTTTGTTTTTTTTTAAATACATAAAGATGTGGTTTGCAGCTATATGTCAGTGCTTACTGTTGCTGAAATCTCTGTCCAGCACTTAATTTTGCACTTTCCCCCTATTCTTCCCACAATCACACCTGTCCAGGATCTCCTGGTGGGTAATTTAATATTGGGGGAAGTCTTTGTGGTATTTTCAGAACTAGTGACACATGCACAGGATACCAAAATAGGGCAAAAAATCTCCAGTGGGCAGAGCTCTCATATGAATTCTTCCTGTAGGTGAGTATCTATCATCTCACTCTGAATTAATGCACCCAGTGGCATCGCCTGGGGAAGTTCTCTCTAGTCACAGTGAATATTTTCCTAAAAGCAGTTTCGCTCAAACTATATATTTTTTTGCAATGGCCTATTTAAGAGAACAGTGTGTGGCTGTGAAATTGTGTTTCCTGCTGGGCAAAAATGCCATAGAAATTGTTGTGATATTGAACACAGCTTACAAGGACAGTGCTATGGGAAAAACTCAAGTGTATGAGTGGTTTTCTCATTTCAAAAAAGATGAAATATCGATTGACGACAAACCTTGTTCTGAAAGTCAATCAACTTGCCTAACAGATGAAAATGTCCACAAAAGTCATGCACTAATGCTCGAAGACTAACGAACGACCATTGAAGGGATGGGGGAGTTATCTGGACTATCTTGGAGCTCAGTTCAGCAAATTTTAATGGACTATTTAGGAATGAGAAGGGTCATGGCGAAATGTATACCTCGGGTTCTGACTGACCAGGAAAAAGAGCGTCCCGTGGAAACATGCCGTGCTTTGAAAGAACAGCTTCGAGGAAACCCAGACTTTCCCCCCAATGCCATTTCTAGTGACAAGACATAGTGCTGTTCTTGCGACCCTGGAAGCAAACGTCAATCAAACCAGTGGGAGACACCATTGTCACTTGGCCCCAGAACAGCTAGTCAAGTGAAATCAGAGATCAAGATGATGCTCATTTGTTATTTTTTAATGTGAGGGGGATAGTGCTTTCAGAGTTCATTCCACCGGGTCAGACTGTTCATCAAGCTTTCTATTTAGAGGTTCTGAAAAGATTGTGTAACAGTGTGCGACCAAAAAAGGCCTGATTTGTTACAGATGGGGTATTGGTTTTGCCACCACAAGAACGCACCTGCTCACACTGTCATCTCAGTGTGCCAGTTTTGGGCAAAAAAACAACGTGCCTTTCTTGCCCCACGCACCTCACTCACTTGACCTGGCTTTGTGAGACCGCTTTTTGTTTCCCTGAATGAAGAGCGACACGAAAGGACAGTGGTGTGACCACTGTAGGAGAGGTGGAACAAAAAGCAAGGTTGGTGCTCACATCAGCCATCCAAATAGGTAAGTTTGAAAACTGTTTCCAGAAATGGAATTGCAGATTTGACAAATGTATTAAGTGTAGTGGAGTGTACTTTGAAGGTGATAAAATTGTTTGTACAAATATTTAAAGATAGAGCTTTCGAAAAAGTCTGTTTTTTGTTTGGTTTTGCTTTGTTTTCCTCACTTCCCTTATTACACTCCAAGGTCAAGCTCATTTCTCAGGATTCTTTTTTGTTTGTTTGCACTTCGTTAGTAGTCGTTCTTAAAATATATACATTTTATTGGTAATTACAGAAAAATGACCAAGAAACAGCAAAATCAGTCTTCAAATATTTTTCAGGATTGAGAATCATATTATCAAAACACAGTTAATATGCAAGTCGGTATAACTGATTCTAAATGGAAATTGTGTTAGAAACAAACTAAGGTCTGTTAATTATGGTGACTGATTCCCTGTCGTAGGACAACAAACAAATTGCAACTGATCATGAGTTTATAACAGGAAAAAGCTGAGGGAAATTTTGGGACAAGATCTCAACAAATCAATTATGATTAAAATCCATAAAGCAAATTTAAGAAAGTTCTACTACTCTTCGTCTTACGATATTATACTACTTTTTGGAAATGTGCTATATTTAAGATGTCTTCAAACTTTTCTCTTGTGTAACTATTTATTTATTTATTTAATTTCGGGCCCTTGCTCATTTCTAAGTTGACAATTTTTTATAAGCTTCCAAAACAGGAAATTCATGTTGTACTCTAAATACTGACAGTTGTAAATAAAATAATTTTCTTTCCCTTTAAAAGGTTAACTAGAGGAGTTTAAAGAATACAGAAAGACACTGTACCAAAAAGAACTAGTTGATATTCAACCATTTCAAGACATAACATATGAGCAAGAATGGCACTGAGGGAAGAAGTCAAAGCTACACTGAAAGCATTAGCCAAAAACAAGGCTCTAGGCACTGATGGAATTTGGAAGATAGCTGTTTGGTCAACTGACGGGAAGAGATCCATAGTTGTACCCATCCAAAGAAAAGTGACTCAACAAAATGCCTGAATTGTGAAACATTAGAATTGATACTATATGCAAGTAAATTTTTGCTGAAGATCATCCAACAATGGTTGCAGCAGCACATTGACAGGGAGTTGCGAGATGTTCAAACTGGATTCAAAAGAGGATGGGGAATAAAGGACCGCACCATAGCTGACCTCAGATGGATCGTGGTTCAAAGTAGAGAATACAAAAACGGTGTTCACTTGTGCTTCATTAACTATGCAAAGGTATCCGACTGACTCATAAAAAACTATGGATGAGATTGAGAAGAATGGGAATTTCAGAATGCTTCATTGTGCTTATGAGGAACTTTTATGTGGGTCAAAAGGGCGTCTTGTGAAAGAACAAGAGAATACTGCATGCTTAAAATCCAAAAAGGTGTGTATCAGTGTTGTATCCTGTCACCATATATATGCTGAGCAAATAATCAGATAGGTTGGATTATGGATATGAAGAAAAATGTGGTGTCAGGATTGGAGGAAGGCTTTTAACAACCTGAGATCTGCAGATGTATAACTTTGCTTGCTGAAAGTGAGGAGGACTTGAAGCACTTGCTGATGAAGATCAAGGATTGCAGCCTTCAGTATGGATTACGACTCAATATAGAGAAAACCAAAATCTTTACAACTATGCCAATAGGTACTACCATGAAAAAGGAAGAAAAGATCGAAGTGGTCAGGATTTCATCTTGCGTGGATCCACAATCAGTATCCATGGAAACAACAATCAAGAGATCAAAGGAGGCTTCATTTCACTGGGTGAATCTGCAATACAACATTGTTTGTAGTATTGAAAAGCAAGGATGTTACTTTGAGGTCTAAGGCGTTTCTGACCCATGCTATTTTCAATTGCCTCATATGCGTGTGAAAGTTGTACATTGAATAAGGAAGACTAAATGAAGATCAATCCATTGGAACTCCGGTGTTGGTGAAGGATAATTAAAACACCACGGACAACCCACAGAACAAACCTATCTGTGTTGAGAGAAGTACAGGCAGAATGCTCTCCTTAGATGCAAAGATAGCGAGACTTCGTCTCACATATTGTGGACATGGTATCAGGAGAGACCAGTCCCCGGAGAAGGATATTGTGTTAGTCTGGGTCGACTAGAGAAACAAATCCACAGAAACGCAAATGTGTAAGAGAGAATTTTATATACAAGGTAAGTGTACATTAAGACAGCATCCCAACCCAGTCCAGTCCAAGCCCATAAGCCCAAGATTAGCCCATATGTCTCACACTGATCTACAAAGTCCTCTTCAAACTCTCAAAACACACACAATAACGCCAAATACAGGAGGAAAGCTGAATCAGTGAGTGTGTAAGCATCTCAGCACTGGCAGGGTCTCCAATTGGCTTCTCCATCACCCAGGGCTGCATAGGGGTAGGACTATGCAACTTCTCCTTGGGGATGTCTTGCAGGAAGAAAGCCCTGCCAGTTGAAGCAGGGAACTGGCTAAGGCAGCCACACCTTGGTCAAATATCAGAGAACAAGAGAACTGGAAAGGCAAGGCTCACTGAGCCATCTATCTCTCCGCCCTTCAATTAACCCCACATGTGTTTATCGGCCAGATTGGCACAATAAACCTTCACTATCACAGACATTGTGCTTGGTAAAGTAGAGGTAATGAAAAAGAGGAAGGCCTTCAAGGAGATGGATGGACACAACAGCTGCAATATTGGGCTCAAATATAAGAATATTTGTGAGGATGAGGCAGGACAGGGTGGTGTTTAGGGACCAAACGGATGGCACCTTACAACAACAATGACATCTAAACACTACGGTAATTTTACCCCTTGTCATCACTTGGTTTTACTTGAAAAGCTCTTCTTTAGGAGTTGGAATTTTGCATTTTCTCTTTGACTTTGTTATTTTCACTCCTTTTGGACCTCCACGTTTTATTCGACTATATGGTTTGTGGTTGAAATAGCTTTATGAACTCTTTATCATTCTTCTCTAAAACAAAAAAATTAATTGGTACTTTTGAAAAGTATTTCTATGAACATCAAGTTCTAAAGAATTTAAAACAGATTCTGGTTTGTTAGCATTGCACTTATTAGTAGGACACGGTTTATCCAAACAACATGAACATTGCAAACTTTTTTAAAGAAAAAATATTTTAATTGTTTCAGTTAGAATACCAGTTACCAATTACCCACTGGTATATTCGAACTCACTTTAACCTCATGTGTGTCAGTGTCGAAGCCCTCAGTGGCTGATTTCTCAGAAGCAGACCACCAGGTCTTCCTTTGGAATGATCTCAAACCTCAACCTTTGGTTTAACAACCAAGGGCATTGACTTTCTGTTCCCCCAGGGATTCCTTCCAGTGAGGAGAATAAACTCAAACCAAACTCACCGCCATCGTGTCAATTCTGAGTCCAAGTGACCCCGTCGTGGGTTTCTGAGAGTGTGAATCTTTTTTTTTTTAATTTTAACAATTTATTAGGGGCTCATACAATTCTTATCACAGTTCATACATATACATACATCAATTGTATAAAGCACATCTGTACAGTCCCTGCCCTAATCATTTTTTTCTCCTCTTTTCTTTTTTTACATTTTATTAGGGACTCATACAACTCTTATCACCATCCATACATATACATACATCAATTGTATAAAGCACATCCATACATTCCCTGCCCCAATCACTCTCAAGGCATTTGCTCTCCACTTAAGCCCCTTGCATCAGGTCCTCTTTTTTTTTCCCCTCCCTCCCCTTTCCCCCCTCCCTCATGTGCCCTTGGTAATTTATACCTCGTTATTTTGTCATATCTTGCCCTATCCCGAGTCTCCCTTCCCCCCTTCTCTGCTGTCCCTCTCTCAGGGAAGAGGTCACATGTGGATCCTTGTAATCAGTTCCCCCTTTCCAACCCACTCACCCTCCACTCTCCCAGCATCGTCCCTCACGCCCTTGGTCCTGAAGGTATCATCCACCATGGATTCCCTGTACCTCCAGCCCTCATATGTACCAGTGTACAGCCTCTGTCCTATCCAGCCCCGCAAGCCAGAATTCAGATCATGGTAGTTGGGGGAAGGAAGCATCCAGGATCCGGGGGAAAGCTGTGTTCTTCATCGGTACTACCTCGCACCCTAATTAACCCATCTCCTCTCCTAAACCCCTCTATGAGGGGATCTCCATTGGCCGACACTTGGGCCTTGGGTCTCCACTCTGCACTTCCCCCTTCATTTAATATGGTATATACATATACATATATACATATACATACACACGAGAGTGTGAATCTTTATACCGGAGTGGAAAGTCTCATGTTTCTCCCTCAGAGTAGTTTCACACCGCTGACTTTGTAATTAGCATCCAATGCATAACCTACTACAAAAATAACAATATCCAAAAGACTAACAAACATAAGAAAAGGTGCTCACTATCAGTAATCATCCAGGAGATGCAAATCAAAATAATAGTGAGCTATCACTTCAAACCTACAATGGCAAACGAATTAAAGACAACAGAAAACAACAAATGCCGGAGAGGGTGTGGTGAGATTCAAACACTTCACAGTGCTATGGAGCTACCCCATACAACTGGGTGTAGAAATCCCATATTAGCAGCAATACATCTGATGATCTCATGCACTAAAGGAGTAAGAGTCATAACACAACAAGGCATAAAGACATATGCACTCCTGTATTCGTAAATGGCATCAGTGGAGGAATGGATAGAGACATTTTTGTAAATACACACAATGGAGTAGTACGCATGGCTGAAAAAGAATGACGAAACCACAAGACACTTCTTGGCATGATGGACCTTGGAGAAGTCAGTCAATTACTACTATAAGAATAAAAACCAAGACAAAGGCTTATAAGCCAAAGGGAACAGACATTGAAGGCTCCCAAGGGAAAGAGAGTAAGGGTGTGAAGATGAAGGTATTGACCTGGGTTCATGGCACCGTGGAGGGCTATAAGAGAGGAGAGGGGAGATGGAACGCAGGGCAGAAGGTTGAGACGTGGTTTGAGCTGCGTCATGCAGCGTTTACTATCAGACAGCACGGTGAAGAAAGACATATTAGCAGGTGTAGTTAGGTTAAAATGTAGTACGTTAACATTTGGGCTCCTTTTGGACACACTTTAAAGTTGTCTCAGGTTTTAATTATTTCTGCTTTCTTTTCAATTGTGAGTTTTCTGTTTTGCTTAGTCATTGTGGTTGAACTGTTTGTTAGCTTCTTGTATTTTTCTTGTTTTGCATGATTTTCTGTACATCAATCCTAGATAAGTAGATCTACAGAGACAGTAAATGGATTGCTAATTGCCTAGGAATATGGCAGGGGAGGGTGGTGAGCTAGCAACCACGTGTTCAAGAAGAAAGGCTCTAAATTGATTGTGGTATTGATTGCACAAGTCCATTTTCTTAATATAATTAAACAATTAAGTTGTGTGATATATGCTAATAAAATGATTTTAAAATGATTTTAAAATATGCTTTCTTGAGCAAAGAAAATAGACAAGATAGTTGGGGGCATCATCTTATTTTAGAGCATATTAAGCATGGAATAAAATTTTCTTAATAAAATGTCAAATACCAACTTAAATTGCGAGACAACTTACTAGTCCACTGAGTGTAAAGTATAAATGTGGAAAAGGAAATAAATGATTTTCAGTAAATAATGGTAGAACTAAAGACTAGTCTTTTATATAAGAAAATGCTCCAGATTTTAATAGTATGAATGTGAATCTGCCATGCACATATATTCAATTTCATTGTATCTTTTTATTACAGGTAAAGTAATAACATTTTCTTATGATACAAAGTGATCTTCCCTATTTGTGAATTACTGAGCTGCTTTCTTTGTTTGTTTGTTTGTGTAGGGAGTTTTTCTAGTGAAACTATTGGCAAGGAAAAATTTATAAATTCATCTTTCTGCCAGCCAGTCATTTAGTATAGACTTCTCAATTGATATTGAAAGATATTGAAGTTATTTTTCAGAAAATTAGTGACTCCGGGTAGGGAAAGATATGACAAAATAACAATCTATAAATTATCAAGGGCTCATGAGGGAAGGGGTAACGGGGAGGGAGGGGAAAAAAAGAGGACCTGATGCAAAGGGCTTAAGTGGAGAGCAAATGCTTTGAAAATGATTAGGGCAAAGAATGTACGGATGTGCTTTATACAATTGATGTATGTATATGTATGGATTGTGATAAGAGTTGTATGAGCCCCTAATAAAATGTAAAAAAAAAGATAACATATAATACATATATATAGATTTTTAAAGGCATTTCTCTGAGGAGACTAAGGCCAAGATTAAACATTAGTTAAACATCGAAAAAAAAAGTTAGATATGACAAGTCACATGTGGTTGAACACATAAAGATAAATGTTCTAATATCCAATTGCTTTATTATGAGGCACATCTTCATTGTTCTCAGTTCTGACCAAGCCACCCTATGAATGACAGAAAGAAATATTGCAAGATCCTGCCCCATCCTCAGTTGTTACCTTTGAGCCCATTGTTGGAGCCATGGTGTCAATCAAAATCCTGGAGGAGCTTCTTTTTTACTGATCTACTTTATCTAGCCTGATGTCCCTGTCCAAAATGTTTCTCCTGATCACAGGTCCTATTGTTGATTCAAGCAAGATGAAATCCTTAACAACATCAATCTTTTCTTCATTTATCATAATGTTACCAATCAATCCAGTTATATGATTTTGTTGTTGTTGTTGAGAACTATAATGCATATCGAAGACTGCAGTCTTTGACCTTCATCAGCAAATGCTTAGAGACCTCCTCCTTTCAGCAAGCAAGATTGTGTCATCTGCCCACGGCAGATTGTTAATAAGTATCCCTCCAGTCCTCTGATGCTGCATTCTTCATATAGGCTAACTGTTAGATTATTTGCTAACCATACAGGCTGAATAGTATGGTGAAAAGATAGAACCCTTGCACACACGTTTCTGATTTTAAACCACTCAATAGCTCCTCACTCGGCTCAACCAGCTGCCTCATAGCCCACGCGCATGTTTTAGAAGCAAAATTCAATGTTTTGGAATTTCCATTCTTCTTATAGTTTGTTATAGCCCACCCAGTCAGATATCTTTGCATAATCCATAAAACACAAGTAAACATGTTAGTGATACTCTGTGTTTTGAGCCAAGATCTATCTGATGCCCACGATGAAATCCTTTGTTCCACATGCTCTTCTGAACCCAGCTTCAATTTCTGGCAGCTACCTGTAAATGTACTGCTGCAACTATTTAAAAAATTATCTTCAACAAAGTTTTACTTAGTCTATAGGCACAAAAACTATATTAAGCTGGATATTTGAAGTTTATTCTTTTTCCAATTTGCCTGGTGAAATACATAATTTGATTTTTAAAGTGTTTTATTGTGCTTTTTATTGAAAGTGTATTTATAGATCAAGCAGTTTTGGGTCCACAATTTATTCACATTTGGTTTCATAATATTGGTTGCCATCCGGACAATGTAACAATGTCCTTCCTACTTCTCTGTTTCCATTTCTATCTTTCTTTCCTGCTCCTTCTTGACTTTTGAGCTGTTTTTTTTGAGGTAAAGGGGACAAATGCTGCCCTTTTGTTTTTAGATGCTGCATTGTTCTCAGAAATCTGTTCCTCCTTGGTGTTGTTGTTCACATTATATGTCTGTCTACTGTTTGGCTAAATGCTGACTCCTGAGGTAGGTTCAGCATAAGTTAAATGGTTGCCTAAGGGCCACAATCTCATGGGTTCTATTTGACCAGTAAGTCTGATCATTTTTATTTTATTTTATGATTTTGAGTTTCATTCTACTTTCTCCAATCTTTCAAGGTTCTTATGTTGTGGTCTTGTTGGAGCAGTTGATGAATTAGCAAAGCACCATCCAGTTCGTCTGATCTCATTATAGACTGTGAGTTCATACGGTCTATTAATTCTTTGATCGTTTGTTTGAGTCTTTGCTTTTCTGTACTCTTCTTTGCTCTGGATAGGGAGAGACCGATATTTGCACATCATGTGGCCATGTGCAAGTGTTTAAGGTCTCAATTGATACTCTCTCGAGAGTAGAGCATGGAATCTTGTCTTTGAGGCCAATGTTATGTTAATTGGCCTACATGTCTCCTGAGAGCCTAAGTTCCCAAGCCCAATGATTCAGTCCCTCCAGGTATTTAGTTATAGGATATAGTTATAGGATTTAGTTATAGGATATAGTTCTTAGTTATAGTTCTTCATATGTGTGTGTGTGTATATACACACACACATATGAAGAACTACCTTCTACCATTCCTATATATACTCCTATATATACTTACGCATACTTTCATTCTAAAAATGATGTTATTAAGGAACTTCATCAAACACCATATTCATTGCAATTGAGTTGATTCTAATACACAGTGATGCTGTAGAACAGACAACTTCCCTGTGGGGTTTCCAAAGCTACAATCTTCATGGAAGCAGATCTTTCTCTGAACTTTAGAGCCAAGCACTTAACCACCAAACAATTAGGGCTCTGGAATATATATATATATATAAAATTATGTAATATTGTAAATCTACTTGGTGTACTAAGGATAGATAAATTTTACATTTAAATAGCAATGAGAATATTTCAGGTTGGCACATCTATAATACACAATCATTCACTACTCTTCAAATCATTTTTTCTCACAAAGGGATCCCCTTCCCCTAGTGAGCGCACAGACTGAGAAGCTGAGGAATGAAACAACTAACTAGGGAGAGTCGAATAAAAGCAAGATAGTTAGTTGGCTTCTTAGAAAATGGAAGAGCAACCTAATCTGTGGGAATCTTTATTAAGATGCAAATTTGACTATATATTTGAAATCAAATGTATTAAGTGAATATATTTAAAATTGTAGAAGTTTGAGTTTATCTTTCTTTGGGTACAGATCAGTTAAAAACAGTTTTGTTTTGTGTTTTCAAATCAAGCGTCGGGACTGATAACTAACAATCTGCCTGTTGCTGTGCTCCTAACACTTGCTACACAAAGTTGTGTTGTTCAAGGACCAGCTGTGTCAACATCAATCTGGGAGCTAGTTAGAAATGCAGAAACCTCAGACCTCAGCCCATTCCTGGGGGGGGAGGGGGGAAGCATTTCAGCAAGATTCCCAGGTGACTTTAATGCACATTAAAGTTTGAAAAAACACTCTTTTAAAAACTCTACTGTGCTGTAGATATTATTTTATTCCATTTACTGATTTTTACCTTAAGGGGAGAGGGGGAGTTGAGCTTGCTTTGGATCTTCTCCACCATGTAACAGAATGGAGTTCGCTTTTCTACCGGGAGTGATTTACCCAGAACTATGGCTCAGAATCAGCAATCATTTCCCCTGCAGTTTATATATTGTAGAAAAGATAAAGCTGAGAAACCTTGAGTGTTTAGTTGGATTTCATAAAAATTCCCCAGAATACCAAGTACTCTTTAAAGAGTCTCGCCCTCTCTTTCACAACCTCTGAAAACATTATGTTAAAAGTGGAAGGGATGCAGCAAGAGGTCAATGAAAGCAGACTTTATTCATTTAACAAATCTTTATTAAATGCTCATTATGCACCAGCTAACATTATAAGCACTGGAAGAATAGAGTTAAAATGATTTTTCTAAATGAACAAAAACGCTAACATTTGATAAAGCCAACTTCTAAGTATCTAAACCAAACACCTCATTTTTGTAGATCTAATTTTTAAAAGGATCAGTTTTAATATACATTGAATTATCCAGGATCATAATTATCATTAAGGAGATGTTTATCCATTGAACTGTTTTTAAAATTTTGCTGAGGAATTTTTTTCATTACAACAATGCATCTACTCATTTGTCAAGGATAACAAGGGCTGTCCTATGATAATTTCATGGAAAAACCCTACCCCATCCACCCTACAGCCATGATAGTGCCCCATCAGGCTTCTTTTAGTTCTCAAAATTCAAAGAATATTTAAACAGAGCACAATTTTAGTGACTCAAAGTTGCTGTGTTAGTCTGGGTTGACTAGAGAAACATATCCAGGACACTCATATATATGTAAGAGAGAGCTTTATCTCAAATAATAATTGTATATTAAGAAAACATCCTAGCCAAGTCCAGATCAAGTCCATAAGTCAGATATTAGCCCATATGTTCAACCAGTCTATGAATTCCTCTTCAGGTTCATGCAACACATGCAATGATACCAAATACAGGAAGATCACAGGCCAGCAGGTGGAAAGTCTTGTGGATCCAGTGGTGGTGGGAGCATCTCAGCCCTGGTGTGGGTCTCCAAGTGGCTTCTCCAGCCCCAGGGCTCTGACTCCATCAGCTTAAGTCCATGTGGCTTGTCAAGAGGAAAATCTCACAGGGAGAGAGGCTGAGAGTGTATCTGGCCTCCAGTGAGCTATTTATCTTCTTAGTCTCTCCAAATGAGGTAATCAAAGTGCGACCTGATTGACAGGCTAGACTCCACACCGTCCTTTGAAAAGTTGACAGGAGATTATTTAACTGCCACAGATGCCAAAAGTGCTGTTGTAAATTGTGGTGCTCAGAATTCTGCAAAGGTCAGAAAGATGCAACAGTGCCGTGTATGTGTATGGACATGTGGTGATACGTCAAGAAACAATAGCTTCATATTCTGATAGTTTTGTTTGTAGCAATTCTTTTTGGTTTACCTTTTTATAGCACAATAACTACTTAAGGACAGTTATGTTTTAATAATAAATTGTACGTACATATAATAAAAGCATTGAAATAAAACAAAATTATTCAGAAAAATGGTTATGAGTTGTCTTAGTTTCTTCTAGTTTTCTTCTCTGGGTGCTAATATCCATTACAATAGCTACACAAAATTCACTCATAAAATCCATAATTGAAGTGTTTATTGTGGATGCTAACAAGTTGCAATGCCAGTGAGAAGTGATCAGGGTAGTTAGCACCCTGCCGTGGGTCTCCACCTGAAGGCATTCAGCTGAAGTTTCTTGGGTCAGCAAAACAAGCTCTGTGAATGAAGGGTCCAGAAGCACCTGACTTCATTAAGCCTCAGTCTGAAGGCAATTAGTTCCACTTCATAGGTCAGCACGCAAATAAGTGCCCCCACTAAGTGATGGGAGGTATCCCACTCCACAAGTCAGCCTCCTGCACATCTTTACTTGCTCTGTGGATTGCTAACTCCATCACCCTGTTCCATGCTCCTGGTTCTGTTGCTGCTCCTTGGCTGGTAGAGATGTAATCTCGATCCCGTAGGCTCACTGCACAGGGATCCCGAGTCCAGAGGGCTGACTCCATTTCTGGATCTTCTTGATAATGAGATCCCTACTCCTGCTTCTCAGAAGGCTGATTATATACACAGCAGGACAGCATTCCAGGGACTCCTGTTCTCACAACTTATAGGTAAGTCCTATGAGTATCTTCCCATATCTTCCTACCAGCCCCACACAAGGAAAGGTTGTTTGGTGGGAGTTAAACACTTTGGGTAGAAGAGCCACGTGAAACAGTTCACTGCCCATGCAAATACTATGAATAAAAACAAATGTTGTAAAGTTTAAAAGTTGTAAAATTCTCAGTATATTGAACTATTGAATTTTATAATGTATGAATCATTCCGATTGAAAATTGAATACAGAAAATCAATGAAAGCCAAAGCTAGTTCCCTTGTTGAAAGGATCAATAAAATTGATAGTAATCAATGAAAGTAGAGAAAAATTACCAATATTAGGAATAAAGAAAAGGATATCATGAACAGGATTATACAAGAATACAATAGACAACCATACACATAAAATGTACATTCCTTGAAAACCACAAACTACCAGAGTATGCCCAAGATTAAATGACCTGAATAGTTCTAAAAAAAATTAAGCTGTCTATAGGGTACTAGGAGAGGGGGCATATAGCAGAGACTAGAATTTCTAATATCTTTATTGGTGCATGTTTTAAGAGTGCCTGTTACATCACCAGGGAATGTTCCTTGATTAGGAACTAGTTCTTTTCCATAGCTGTGATTCCATAATCCAATGTTCTCACCGGTCAACCTTCACAGCGATTCTTCATTTTCCTTAAATAATAATAATTTTTGAAAACCTATAGAATTTTTCTCAATCTGCTTCTTTCCCATAGCTAATAAGACCCCAAATGCTTTTCATTTTGAAAATCTCATACCTTATTTTTGTCCAGATTGATGCTCTTTAGATATTTCATAATGTAATGTGGGCTCACTTCACTCCCTACATATCACATTCATAATTGTTTTTAAGACAGGTATCTCTACTTTGAATGAAATGTCAGGGTGCTATAGGACAGCACCGTTAACATTTGTAGAAACACTTATCTAATTGCATTGGTTGGCACGACTTTCAATATTTTACAGGTCATACAAAACACACACTCTTAATTTGTTTTTGCCCTATCGTCGGGTCTTAGTTCAACAATCTTTTGTTGGCTGGATACATAGAAAATGAAGAATCACTTATTCTTCAGCCCAGCAAGTCCTGAGGAATTCATGACACTGTTGGTGTCTGGTGCCGTCAAGTAGACTCTGACTCATACTGACCTTCGGTACAAGCGAATTAAGCCCTGCTCAGCCCTGCCCCATTTCACAATTGTTGTCTTCGAGACTATTGTTTCACTCACTGTGCCCATTCATCTTCTTGAGGGTCTTCCTTTCCCCCAAATCCTCTACTTTCCCAGGCACTATGTTTTTCTCCAGTGATAAGCTGTCCCAAACACAGGAGACAAAGTCTTTCCATCCTCCCTTTCAAGGAGCATTCTGGCTGTACGCCTTCCAAGACAGATAAGTTTGTTTCTCTGTCAATCACTGGTACTTCCAGCATTTGTTTGCCAACAGCATACTTTAATTGCATCACTTCTCCTCCCGTCTCCCTTATTCATTGACCAACTTTCACTTGCATAATACCATGACTTGAGTCAAACACCTCAGTCTTCCCAGTTCTCTCTTTCCTCTATAATACATTAATGAGATTGTGTGCAGCTACTTCATTGGATTTCTTCAGAGCATCTTTGGCACCTTCCTTCCAATGGGTTCTTAATGTTCTTTAGCCCCTTGTACTAGTCCAGCTGTGAGAACTTTGTTTTCTTTACACTGAGTTGTAACTCATACTGAAAGCGGTCATCTCTAATCTCACTAAGGGTTCCAAGTAATCTTCCCTTCCAGCCAGCAAAGTTGTGCCTTTTGCATATCACAGGTTGTCAATAAGCCTTCTTCCAATCTTGGTGCCACACTCTTCTTCATATGTTCCAATGCCATTTGTCATTTGCTCAGCACAGATTGAATAAGTACAGTGAAAGGATACAACCCAGACACAAGCCTTTCCTAATTTCTGACCCTGGAGTACCCCCTTGTTCTTTTTGAATGACCACTTCCTGGTTAACACTACAGGTTCTACATGGACACAATGAAGTGTTGTGGAGTTTCCAGTCTATTCCAATGTTATCCATATTTGTGATGATACATACAAGTCGAAGACCTTTGCATTGTCAATGAGACACGTGGAAACATCTTTCTGGGCTTGTCTGCTTTCAGTCAAGATCATTACATATCCTCTTTTTGAATCCACTTACATTTCTGGCAGCTCGTTGTTGAAGTTCTGGTGTATCTAATTTTGAACGAACTTTAGCAATATTTTACTTGCATGTGATATTTATGGTATTTTTCTATAATTTATACATTCTGTTGTGTCACTTTTCTTTAGAATGAGCATAAATACAGGTCTCTTCAAGTCAGTTGGCCAGGTAGCTAACTACCTTCCAGATTTCTTGGAATAGTCTAGAGAGTACTTAAAGCCCTATTTGTTTGTTGAAATATTTCAGTTTGTATTTTGTCAATCCTCAATGCCTTGTTTTGTTTATTGCTAATTATCTCAGAGCAGCTTTGGCATCTTCATTCCAATTGGCTCTTACTGATCTGTAACCCCTTTTAATAGTTGAATCTAAAATTATTTTTAGTACTGTTACTGGAGGCATGTCCCCCTCCTTTTTTAAAGGCCACCAACAGTACTTTATTTGTTATTAAAAAATCATTTTATTGGGGGTTCATACAACTCATCACAAGCTGTACATATATCCATTGTGTCAATAACATTTGTACATTTGTTGTCATCATCATTCTCAAAATATTTGCTCTCCACTTAAGCCCTTGGTATCAGCTCATTTTACTCCTCCCTCCCTGCTCCCCACTCCCTCATGAAGCTTTGATAATTTATAAATTATTATTTTGTCATGACTTACACTGTCTGACATCTCCCTTCACCCACTTTTCTGTTGTTTGTCTCCAGAGAGGAAGTTATATATAATTCTTTATAATTGGTTCCCCCTCTCAAAACCACCTTCCCTCCACCCTTCCAGTATCACCACTCTCACCACTGGTCCTGAAGGGATCATCTGTCCTGGATTCCCTGTTTCCGGTTCCTTTCTGTACCAGTGTACATCCTCTGGTCTAGCCGGATTTGTAAGGTAGAATTGGGATCATGATAGAGGGGGCAGGTGGGTGGGTGAAGAATTCAAGAATTAGAGGAAAGTTGTATGTTTCATTGTTGCTAAACTGCATGCTGACTGGCTCATCTCCTTCCTACAGCTCTTCTGTAAGGGGGTATCCTGTTACCTACAGATGGGCTTTGGGTCAACACCCTGCACTCCCCTCATTTACAATGATATGATTTCTTTGTTCTTTGATGCCTGATACCTGATCCCTTCGATACCTCGTGGTCCCACAGGCTGGTTTTTTTCTTCCATGTGAGCCTTGTTGCTTCTGAGCTAGATGGTCGCTTGTTTACCTTCAAGCCTTTAAGACCCCAGATGTTATATCTTTTGATACCTGGGCACCATCAGCTTTCTTCATCACATTTGCTTATGCACACATTTATCTTCAGCTATCATATTAGGAAAGTGGGCACACAATGATATAATTTTTCCAAAAAATAATAAAGAGAATTTGGAAGGCTAGTGTTGTCCAGAGACACTAGCATACTCTTAAAATTTTGAGACCATGGATGCCATTGAATAAAAGTTTGAAGTCATTGACAAAGTAGTCATGTCTTCAAGATTCATGACCTTCATCTTTTCTAGCAAATCAGAGTCCTCTCTTAGACACAGTAGGGGTGTTTCTCACTAATGGTTCATTTTATTGCCTGATTTGTAACTATACTCATCTATTTCCACAGCACATACATTTTCAGTTGCTCCTTTAACACAAGTGAGTGATTCTGTGTCGTTATCCATACTCTCTCTCAGGACCTCGCTGGTAGGGGTCAAACACTTTATGTACACTTGCCTGAGTTAGCTTGATTAGGTGTGAGATCTGTAGTTCTGAAAAAACTGGAATAGATTTACTTAATATAAAAAAAGTTAAAAATCACCTATCTAGTCTAACAATAACCTGATTAACTAAATCTGTCCAAATGTCCTATTACTCTCTCAGAGAAGTATGGAACAACTTATATTTTAAGGAATAGCTTAATTTACATTCAGAAACATCATCAATTTGTTGTTCTCTAGACCAGAGTAGAGATGACACTAAAGTTGTGCAGCAGCTGAAATGGCACAAATGTTGAATTCCATGTGAGACGCAGGGAAGACTGAAAGTGGCACCTAATATGCTCCACTTGTCACTCTTTAGATAAAGCTCCAACCTCTATTTGTCAGATGAAACATGAGCTGCAGTTACCTTGGATATGTTGCAAACCTGCTTTCCATAGTAAAACAAAGGAGGTCCTTCGTCAAAATAATGATTGGGTAATTGCTACAAAGTTTAGTTCTTCAGACTTCTTAAAGTGTCCTTTGATCTATTGCAAAAGACTTAATTCTTTGCTAGTTTAAATAAATGTGAGGGGCTCCGCCTGAATGTCACCATTCCACTTCTACGCTATCTGTTTAGCATAAGCATGTCCAAGTTCATAAAAGTTCAAACCCTCTTTTGTCCACTAAAGGAAATTGCAGGTCTCCGGATTCTAATAAGAAGGGACTTATTTTGTCTATCAAGAGGCCCTGCTGGCGTAGTGGCTTACAAATTGGGCTGGTGACTGCCAGGTCAGCAGTTTGAAACTACACAGTTTCAAGGGAGTAGGAAGTCTTTTCAAGGGAGGAGGATGCGGCTTCCTACTCCTGTAGAGAGTCACACAGTAACCCAAAAGGGCAGTTTGACCCTCTGCAGTAGAGTCACTATCACCACATGTGATCTTAGCTAAAAGGCCTATAAGTGATCAGTAGGGTCACTATCAATATTGATTTTGACTTTGAGTGTTTTACCCTCCAAAGGAAATTAAATCTATCCAGATTTGAATAGTTGAGTAAAGAATATGTATAGAGTTTAAGGTCGATGAACTTTTAAAATTGGATTGTGTGTAGTAGTCTTATTAATGTTTTCTATTTTAACAGTTTAGGATCTAATATCCATTGTAATGGCTACACAGAACTCACAGACAAAATTCATGATTAATGAGTTCATTAAGGAAGTGATGAGTTGTGATGCCAGTGTGGAAATGTTCAGGGTTGACTTGCTTCACAGGGCAATTTTTTCAGGTGTGCTAAATATGCACAAAAGATTAAGCCACTCCTCTTTAAGCTTCAACCCAAAGGCATTCAGCTGAAGCTCCACGTGTCAGCAAAAGCTGCTCTCTGAATTAAGTGTCCAGAGGTACTCCACTCCACATCCAGCCTGCTGCACAAATCCACTTGCTCTGTGGATTGGGAAGTGTACCACTTTGTGCCATGCTCTGATTCCTGGCTCTGGTGCTCCGCCTTTAATAGTATAGCTGTAGTCTGAATTCAGGAGGATTTACTACTCAGGGAACTTGGGTCCAGAAGCCCTCCACTCCTGATTCTTGTTGGTAATGAGATCCTTCCTCCTGCTTCCCAGACAGCTCATTTTATACCCAGCACGAAGGCACTCCAAAGAATCTTGTTCACAATTACTCACAGGTGAATACTATGACTATCTTCTCCCACTTCTTACAATTCAGGAAAAGGTCAATTGGTGGGAGTTAGAGACTTTCACTCCACCATTTGTCTGTTAGTTTGTGGTACCGTGGTGACTTGTGTGTTGATGTGATGCAGGCATCATTGTCACTGGAATTTCAAATACCAGCAGGGACACTCAAAGAGAACAGATTTCAGCAGAGCTTCCAGACTAAGAACAGACAATGAAGGAGTCATCTCCATACTGCTGAGGAAGTAGCCAATGAAAACATTATGCATAGCTTAGAAGCACTGTCAGTTCATCAAGACCTAAGGAACAGAAGCAGAACATTGTTGGACACAATGCCAGAGGATGGACCTCTTGGGTCAGAGAGCACTTGACCTTTGACTGAGGTGCTGGTTTCTCAGAGTGAAGTCCACCATGGTGACATGAGTCCCAGAAAGCCTGTGGGAGCGGAGTCTTCGGGATATTCATTTGATAACGGGGTACAACTTGGAATAGGAAAAATATGAATTTAAAATTAGGGCAAGTGGTCAAAAATGAAATGGAAGGCTTAAAGATTGATAACCTATCATTGGTGAGCTGAAATGGACTGTATTGGCCGTTTGGAATCAGGAAAAAAAAAAAGGATTACTATGCTGGGAATAAGACAATCAAGAGGAATGGCATGCCATTCATTTTGAAGATATAGTAAAATCAATCATGAAGTATAATGCTGTTTGTGATAGGATTATATCTATTCACCTTCAAGAAATTCTAATCAATATAACTATTCAAATAAAAGCATTAAATTTATGCACCAACCACAAAAGCTGGTGATGAAGAAACTGAAGAATTATACAAATGACTTCAGTCTAAAATTGATCAAATATACAATCAAGATGTAATTTCTGCCGATTGTGATAAAAAGTTGGAAACAAAGAGGAAGGAGGAGGAGTTGGAAAATATGGTCTTGCTGAGAGAAATGAAGCTGGAGATCACATGATAGAATTTTGCAAGACCAATGACTTGTTCATAGCAAACACCTTGTCTTTAAAAGCACAAAAAGGGGACACACTGAATTCTCCAGATTGAATATACAGGGGGATCAAATTGACTACATCTGTGGGAAGACATGATGGACAAGTTCAAAATCAGCAGCTAAAACTATGCCAGGGGCTGACGTGGAACAGACCATCAATTACTCATATGTAAGTTCAGGGTAAAGCTGAAGAAAATTAAATCACGTCCACAGAAGACAAAATAAAACCTTGAGTCTATCCCACCTCAAGAACATCTCAAGGACATATTTGGCACATTGAACACTAATGACAGATCTGATGAGCTGTGGGAGGACACATCAAGAACATCGTTCATGGAGAAGGCATTTAAAAAGACAGAAAAGATCAAAGTAGATCTCAGAAGAGACTCTGAAACTTGCTCTTAATCATAGAGTGGCGAAAGCAAATGGAAGAAGGGTGAAGTCAAAAAGCTGAAAAGAAACTTTAGAAGGGCAGCTCAAGATGACAAAGCCAAATCTTATAAGGAAATGTGAAAACACCTAGAATTAGAAGCCAAAAGGGAAAAAGATGCTCGGCATACTTTAAACCAAAAGAACTAAAGAAAAATTCAAGCCTCAAGTTGCAATCCTGAAGATTCTATCAGCAAAATATTGAACGATTCAGGAAGCATCATGAGAAAATGCAAAGAATATACAGTCACTGTACCAAAAAGAACTAGTTCATATTCCACCATTTCAATGATGAGTTTCTCATAGTAGGTCTGAAATAACATATCTCTCAGCACAATACAAGGTCAATGTGTCATACACATGTAGGCTAAATGAGTCTATAGAAAAGTAAGACAAATTCACCATCACTGGCTGAGAGAAATTTTTAGGTAGCCTGAAAAAAAACTACACACATTTACTTTACAGAATTGTAATGTGTTTAGAAAAACACACTCAGAAAATAAAGTTTGTAGAAAAAATTATGTTACCCTTCCAGTTCATTTTCCCACAATTTTTGGAAGTCCCCTGTATAATTATGTCAACTTCTCATAAGTTGATCCTTTTACCATAGTACAATGTCTGTGTCTCTCACTAAAGATATTAAAGTCTACTTTTTCTGATATTAAATTCACCACCCAGAAGAAATCAGATGGTTCTGCTGTGTTGTTCTGGACTGAGTATAGAGGGAAAAATCCAGGCACAGTGATGCATGTGTAAGAAAGAGCTTTATATCAAAGAATACATAGTAATAGCAATATATCAAAGAATATATCAAAGAATAGGGATCTAATTAAGAAAATATCCCAGCACAGTCCAGATCAAGTCCACAAGTTGATATTAGCCCATATGTCTGATACCAGTCTATAATTTCCTCTTCCGACTCACGCAAAACATTCAATGATGCTGAATGCAGGAAGATCACAGGGCCAGTGGTTTGAGTCTTTTGGATCCAGTGGTGGTGGGAGCATCTCAGGCCTTTGGCTGTCATTAGCATGGTTCCATGTGACTGGTCCAGAGGAATGAGTAGCAGAGAGTGTGTATCCACTTCCAGGGAGGAAGATAGGAGTACCCAGAATCCTCAGGAGGCCATGCCCGCGTAGAGGCATCAATGGCTATGACCTGATTGATAGGCTAAACTCCACCCCCTTCGCTCAAGTTGACAGATTATGTAACTTCCACAGTTGGCTATCAGAAAGAATAGCATCTGGTGTCTTAAAGGCTTGTTTTAAAACAAGCTGCCATCTAAATGAGGTGTCAACTTAGTCCCCATTGAAGAACTACATCAGTTTGTGTTACCCAAGGATTTTAAGTAATAAAACCAAGGGACAAGGAAATAACAAGTGATCCAAATTGGTGGTAAGGTGGGTGTGGGAGGCCTGGTAGGGCATGATCATGGGTAATATAATCAAGAGGAATTGCTGAAACCCAGGTGGAGACTGAGCATGATAGGACAGGAGGAAAGTCAAGGGAAATAGAGGAAAAAACTGGGAGGAAAAGGACATTTATAGAGGTCTATAAAAACATGTACATATGCAAATATATTTATATATGAGGATGGGGTTTAGTATTAAGGTAGCAGAAGGACAGAGGGCCTCCACGCAAGTACTCCCTCAATGTAAGAATACTTTCTCCTATTTAATTGGCATTCTATGATGCTCACCTTCCTGACACAACTGCTGAAGACAAAACAGGAGAACAAGCAAATGTGAAGAAAACTGATGGTGCCTGGCTATCAAAAGGTATAGCGTCTGGGGTCTTAAAGGTTTGAAGGTAAACAGGTAGCCGTCTAGCTCAGAAGCAACAAAGCCACATGGAAGAAGCACACCAGGCTGTGTGATTATGAGGTGTCGAAGGGATCAGGTATAAGGCATCATCAGAACAAAAAATATCTTACCATAGTGAATGAGGGTGTGTGTGGGTCAAAGCCCATTTGTCGGCCACTGGAAATCCCCTTGCAGAGGGGTTTAGGGGCGGAGATGAGCCAGTCAAGGTGCGATGTATCAATGATGAAAAATACAACTTTCCTCTAGTTCCTAAATGCTCCCCCTCTTCATGATCTGAATTCTACTTTGCAAGTCTGGCTAGACCAGAGGATGTACACTGGTACAGATAGAAACTGGAAACAAAGAAAATCCAGGAAAGATGATCCCTTCAGGACCAGTGGTGATACTGGGAATGTAGAGGGAGAGGGGGTTGAAAGAGGGAACCAATGACAAGGATCTACATGTGACCTCCTCCCTGGGGGACAGACAACAAAAAAGTGGGTGAAGGGAGATGTCGTACAGGGCAAGATATGACAACATAATAATTTATAAATTATCAAGGGCTCATGAGGGAGGTGGGAGTGTGAAGGGAGGAGGAAAATGAGGACCTGATGCCAGGGGCTTAAGTGGCGAGCAAATGTTTTGAAAATGATGAGGGCAATGAATGTACAGATGTGCTTTACACAATTGATATATGTATGGATTGTGATAAGAGTTGTAAGAGCCCCTAATAAAAAAAACCCCAAATGTGGACATGGGAACAGTATCAGAGTTTAACATTGAACACCTGGCTTGCAGAAGACTGTGGATGATCCATTGGCCGGGTCTTCACATGGCTTAAACATGCAGTGAATTGGCTCTGACTCCATGTGCCAGGAAAGTCAATAGTTTTTGTGTTAGGCAGAGAACATTGTAAAGCCCACCACAGCACATGCAGCTATGCTGATGTGTAATACCTTATCATTTGATCTTGCTTTTGACTCATTTAAAAGTTGTTTCAGTTCCTAGTAGTTCCTGTTTTCTTTCCCTTACTTTTCACTATTTTTTCATTGTTGCTGGTTTTCTGTTTCATATGATATTCTGTATATGCGCTCCAGGAGTAAACTCTAGAGCCAATAACTAGATTAACAATTACCTAGGGCATGGTAGGGCAGGTTGGGTGGAGGGTGAATAGGGAGCTAATAATAGGGAGTAAGAGAAAGATGTTCTGAAATTGATTGTGGTGATGATGGCCCAACTCTTATTAATGAGTTATTCAATTGCTAAGATATGTGAATTATATGCAAATAAAACTACTTAAAAATCACCATGCAACTCCCATTTGATTATTTTCATGTTTTCCATTGTTTTAGTTGGGTATTGTGCTTCTACCCAAATTATTATTTTCTGCCTTTTGATCTATTCAGTGGAATTAACAAAATTTAAGACATACTTGTGCTATTCTGTTTTTTGTCGCCCATATCCTCTAATCCTGACAGCTTTGTTTTATAGAAACCAATTTGAATCCCTTTTCCAATTGTCTATTTTTCAATATTTTGTTTACCCTAGGCATTACATTTAACGCTGAATTTTTATAACAACCTGAATTGATACCAAAGTAACTTCTCACCTACATTTTTGGAATATGTGATTCCATCATAGCAGCTTCTACCCTGCAGGGTGCTCTGAAGTTTGTGTGGTGACTACATAGTGAGCCTTAGTCATGGTGAGCTACAGAGTTCAGGCTGTAAAACCCACTGCAAAGATCTGAAAGACTTTCCAGAGTGAGATGCACAAATTGCAAGTGGTGAGGCCCACTGTCCCTCTCTATTCCAACTTCACACTTCCTCTCATGTCGTATGGTGTTTGAGTGTCCAAGTGTGGAAGGGAAAGAGTATGGGGTTGGTTGATTTTTGTTTGGGTTTCACTCAAATCTCACTGCCAGAGTTGATTCTGACTGATAGCAACACTATAGGACAGAGGAGAATTGCCCCAGTAGTTTGCTGAGACCAACTCTTTCTAAATCCACCATTTGGAGATGACTGGTGGTGGATTATTACTATAATCCTGCAGTAGTTACAATTCTACATTAAAATTAAATGTTGATACTTTGGTAGTGATTTATATAGATTTAATTATAAATTCAGGCAAACTGGTGGTGCCCTCAGGCAAGTGTTTGAATGCACACAAGAGCAGGGGTTCAAACCCCCCAGCCACTCTGAGGGAGAAAGTTGAGACTATTGGTTTTGGTACAGATGTACAGCCTTGGAAACTTTAATCTTAGGTCTTTAAGAGAAGAAACTGACTTGAAATCAGTAGGTATAGTTTAGTATGATAGCAGCATAATCACATAAAAAGTGCTGTTGAAGTTATGTTTTATTTACAAAAATGTAAATACATCTCAGTGATAAAGGTACAAAGTTAGGGATTTCAGAGGCATCGTTTCCCTCTACCTATTCCTCCTCTATATGGTAGTAATCCCTGCATGAGTTTTGCCAAGCAAAGATTTGTGAAGGAAAAAAAACAACAGTATATCCCTTACCTAGCCTCCTTCCTCCCTTTCCTTCCCTCTTCTTTCCTTCTGGATTTGATACACAAAATATTAAATATACAAGGTCTATAACTCAACCCATGTTTCTTCCAGGAGTACTTCCAGAGAAATAAAATCATAAATATGAGCTTCTTAAATTGGCTCTCCAGCCTTATTAGTCTCAACACCAGTAATAATGCTACTTCAACACCCCACTCCCGGTACCAAAATGTGTTATACAGGGTTCGCTAGAGAGACAAAACCAGATTGCTAGTGATTTTATATATATATATAAAGATAGATAGATAACACAAGAAATGAACAATTAAATTATAAAGCAGTACAAATGGCTCAGTGCAACTCACTCCTGTGAGAGAGTTGTGAGACACTCGCAATTCTTCAAGTCTTGAGGGCCACCAGGTCATCCCCTGTAGAGAGAGCTAGGCTATCCCAGCTCAGGCAGCAAAACAGCAAGGCAGGTCACCAACTATCAGTCAGGTCACCAACAGTCAGTCCCCAGCTCAAGAGATGTAAATTCCAATCGTGTGGTCTTAAAGGGAACTCAACTTACAGCGACACAGTCTACAGGCTAGGCGTCCCACAGGTAGTGTAGCCTGTAAAATGAGGCACAGAACAAACAAGGCAGCCGCACACTGGTCCAATGACCAAGAGTGAGAGACAAGAAAGGCGAGGCTCACCTAGCCATTTATCTCTCCGCCCTTCAATTAATCTTACTTGTGTGTATTGGCCAGGCTGGCACACTAAACTATCTCACTACTCATCCAAGGAGTTGGCTGCAATGAATAAACAGAGCTTTGAGCAAAGCAAGGCATTCACGTGCATGTTATTACTGTGGTTTTGGCTCAAAGCGAGAGTAGAATGAAACATTGTTGGTCCCCAGAATTGTAATTGAGCCCACTGGTGTGGACATTAAGTCATTCCTTGAAAGCTTTTCCATAGCCCCTCTACTTTACTAAATATGAAATCCTTTTGAAGGGTCTAGTCTCTCCTGAGAACATGTCCAAAGTATGTGAAGTAAAGTCTTGCCATTCACACTTCTAAGGAGCATTCTGGCTGCACTTCTTGCAAGAGAGATGATAGTTTATCTGGCAGTCCCCATTGCTTTCAACATTCTCCAATATCACCGTAATCCAAATGCATCAATTCTTCTGTGGTCTTCCCTTCCATTAATTACGCAGCTTTCACATGCACATTAGGCAACTGAAAATATCTTGGCTTCGGCCAGGCATACCTCCTTCTTCAGCAACTCAAGACGGGCCTCGTGTAGTAGATTTGCCTCGTTAAATACATCATTTGGTTTCTTGACTGCTGCTTCCATGAGTTTTGATCATGTATCCAAGCAAAATGAAATTATTTAAGTATTGTGAAAGGATACAACCCTGACACACACCTTTCCTGTTTTTTTTAATGATATATACAATTTACATCACATAAGTTATTCTCTGCAAAAATATACATACACACCTCTCACCCTATATACAGTTAGGAATATATAGGAAATACATTTCTTAACAAATGACTCAGAATGAGTCACCAAGAAAAACGTATGCTGTAACCAATTAACTAATTGTCTTATCTTAACTAAGCTTTGACACTTTCATATCTAGAACTCACAGGTGATGCTTATGATTAAGGGTTTAGTAAAGAAGTTAGCAGGGGTTCTGGTGGCATAGTGGATTATGCATTGGGCTGCTCACCACAAGATTAGCAGTTGAAAGCACCAGCCATTTAGTGTAGGGCCCACAGGGGCAGTTCTACTTTGTTTTATAGGGTCACTGTGAGTCAGAATCAACTTGATGCCAACGAGGTTTATTGGTGGTGGAAGGGGTAAGAAAAATTATCCAAAATGCTCAGGATACAGTTGGTCATCAGGACATGTTACAAAATTCTTTCAGGGATCCTAATAAATGCTCAAAGGCCTATCACTCTGCTGTAAGCTTTCACCTGAAGGCATTCAGCTCAAGCTCCACGGGTCAGCAAGCCAGCTGCCTGAATTCAGTGGCCAGAGGCACTGGACTCCAGTAAGCCTCATCCCGAAGGCACTCAGCTCTACCTCTGTGGGTCAGCAAGTCCAACTCTCTAACGAAGTGCCCAGTGGCAGCCTGCTCACAAGCTAGCCCCTGACCCAAAGCACTCAGCTTTATTTGCTCTTTGGGCAGGGAATTCTGGGTCCTGATTCTGCTGTTCCTCTGATACTATAGCGTTCTTCTGTGTCCAGGAGGTTCATTGCCCAGGGATCTTGGGACCCAGAGGATGCTCTCTACTTCTGGGTCTTGCTGGTAGGGAGAGTCCCCTCTCTTGCTTTTTCAGGGGGTTTTGTTTTTAATCAGCACTATGGCCATCACAATGCATTGCATTCGCAGTTACTCACAAGGGAATTCCATCAGTGCCTTCCTTCCCCCCACCTTTTTACCCAACCCATGCCAGCAAAGATGGTTTGGTGGGCGTTCCAGACTTTGACTAGAAGGGTCACATTAAACAATTCATTGCCCTGTAGTAATAAAAGTGTCTGATATTAATAGGAAAAAGGAAATGCATCTTTGAGCCAAAGATTGTGAAATACGAAAGCAATACTGATGTGCAAATATCTTGAATGTCAATATGCAGAGAAAGGGTGACACAAGACAAAACACTGTCCAGTCAATTCCACGGACAATGAAAGCTGGAGTAAAACTGCTTCATAGGGTTTCCAGGCTGTAAATCTTTATGGAAGCAGGCAGCCACCTCTTTCTCTGGTGGAGTAACTGGTGGATTTGAACCACTTTCAGTGAGCAGTTGAGCACTTAACTGTCCTACCGCCAGGGCACCTGAGAGCTGGGCCTTGTACCGAGAGAGCATCCACTCCAGAATCATTTGTGGCATAGGGATACCAGTACTTAGTGCCTATAGGACTTTTCTTCATGGTCTATTTATATTTAATTTCTTTGATCTTACAAAATAGATCAAGCTCAACTTTTTATTATTTCAATGTGACTTACATGTAGCTCAAGAAATTGAATAAACCTGGGATAATTTAATAACATGCAACTTCCGGGTAAAGACTTATAGCATACATTTATACTTGGACTGAGTTTACTTGATCTTGGTCAATGCTCTGAACAGAGAACAGGGCTGAACACGTTCAGAACATGAACAGGATGTGGAAGCAGGTCCTTCCAGACCCTTTTCAATTGTTTTCCTTCTCCCCTCCCCTTCAGCAAGACAAGGACCAGCATTAATTGCAAGGCACTAGAACCCAGGGCACAACATGGCTCAAGGGCAACTTTCTCAGTGGACCTGTGAATTGCTATTCACTGTGACTGCTACTCAGTAAGATTCAAGATTTAACATTCACCACATAATAGGCATATGACGCATCCCATAGAGTGGAGGCAGCATCTGAAAGAATGAGATGAATGTGTTTAAATAATACACACTACCCAATTTTACAGCTGTTCTTTTATATTCAAATGATATGAAACACACAATCATATCAAATCAGAACACATTGGATCTAAAAATATATTGCTGAAACAAATGACAGAGTGAGGGATAAGATCAAAATCTACTTTTATAAATCATTTTATAACTTCAGATAAAAAGTCATACACACATAAACATACTTCAGTATCTTCTAAATTATAATTCTTGGATTTTTCAAAAAGTTATATCTGGTGAATCTCAAATTTTGTGTCTTCACAGAGTTTAAATGTATGAATGGAATGAATCATTATGGTTTTTTTTAACACTGGAACTGGGTATGACTATAATTCTAAAACAAGATTCCTGAAGTCAAAGAACTCTTTCCTTTCGATGACCTATCTTCTTAACATATTAGCAACAAATAACTTCCTTTAAATTATACTTCCTCCCTTTTCTGTGGGCTCTAATTAGATTTCACGATTTAGGCTTCCTTTTCTGTCTTTTTAAAAACTGCTGTAAGCTATTTGACATCACCACTGTATTTTACCATATTTTCTCCCCAAACCATCTGTTCATTGGGTGTTACTGTCAACTATTTTACTAAAACCTAACCTAAAGGAAGAAATCATATTTCCTGCTTCCATTTCTCAAAAGGGACAATTTCAATCACTGCAACTGCCAGGATTATATATGGTACATGTTTTTTTAAATTCTGGATTCCTAACTATATAGGGTGATTGACGGTAATTCAAAAGTGTTTCAGGACCATGCACCGCCAAGATTCTGGAAAATGTCTTTTGCAAAAGTGAATGTTAATGCTCTGAGGGTGCTGTTGTAGCAGCACGGATAAGTTCTATTATAGAATGGAGAGAGAGGCTAGCTAATAAACTCTGCTACTCTGTCAGTTGACACCGCGAACCTGCTATGCTTAAATGTTTAGTAAATATCTGTATAGCATTCATTTCTAACAATTTCTAAAGGGGCAGCTTGATGAATATTTGAATGTCATGGTCAAGTGTGTGTCAATCTTATAAAAGTAATCCAGACCATGAATATCTACATCTCAATGATGAGAGAAAATAATGTTTCCTGAGAGTTCTTTTAACATAAGAAATACTTTTAATAAAGGTTGCAGTTCTCAAATCTCTCTTTACTTTTAAGGACCGGTTTTGTTGTGTTAACTAAGGCAAACTCTTTGGCAGCCACCGTCAGGAGCCGATGCACAATGGGACAGGAATAAGAAGTCCTAATGGACGTGACCGTTCGGAGATGTGAATTCCGAGAGGTGGTCCTTGTCACCACTCCTTTCTCCACCTTTGATAAGAAAGAACATGGAATATCTCTGCAGGGTTACAAAGTCTCATTTCTTCACTTTGCCAATTTATAACTTTTTTTTTGTTTAAAATTACAGGTGTTTTTATTTTTGCCTGTGTATCTACAAGATCCTAAAAAAGTAGGCCAGTAAGAACTCGTGGACCAGTTGGGTTACTGCTGACTGCCTCTGCTATGTGGATCAGGTGAGAGAAATCTGGGATTCATATTAGAAACCCTTTGGAATGGCTTGAGAGCTTTGCAGCCACCATTAGCTGTCAGCTTCACCATGGATGTTGTCCATGTGCACTTTGAGGTAGTCATTCCTTGTAAACTTCTTATGGCAAAACTGGCATTCTGCCAGGGGACGATTGGGATTATGGGTCATCTTGTGTCGAATCAGCATTTTCTTCAGGCTAAAGGCCAAGTCACACACCTAGAAAAGATCAAGAGATACGATATTATACTGAAAAAATATAAATACTATTTGATCATTTATGAAACACACACTATGCAACACCCAAGTTCTTACTATCAAGTCCTGTATATACTCATGTATAAGCCAAGTGTTTCAGCACTTTAAATATATATATATATATATTTAAATAATTTTATTGGGACTCGTACAACTCATCACAATCCATACACACATTCATTGTGTCAATCACACCTGTACATTTGTTTTCCTCATCATTCCCAAGTCAGTAGAAAACATTAGCTTTCTACTTGAGCCCCTGGTATCAGCTTCTCATTTTTTCCCCTTCCACCCTGACCCCCCCCCCCACGAACCCTCAATAATTTAAAAATTATTATTATTTTGTCATGTCTTACACTGTCTGATATCTCCCTTCACTCACTTTTCTGTTGTCCATCCCCCAGGGAGGAGATAATATGGAGATCCTTGTAATTGGTTTCCTCTTTCTACCCCACCTTTCCTCCACCCTCCTGGTATTGTCACTCTCAGCACTGGTCCTGAAGGAATCATCTGTCCTGGATTCCCTGTGTTTCCAGTTCCTATCTGTATCACTGTACATCCTCTGGTCTAGCCGGATTTGTAAGGTAGAATTGGGATCATGATAGTGGAGGGAAGAAGCATTTAAGAACTAGAGGAAAGTTATATGTTTCATTGTTGCTACACATTTTTAATGCAGTTTTGTGGTAAAATTAGGTGCCTCGGCTGATATTTGGATGGGTTTACCCTCGAGTATATACCGAATATGTCTTAATAGTCATAAGAAGACAATTTTTCTTGAGAAAAATGGAATTTCATACCCAAAGGTTCAGGTGAAGAAAGTGGATTATAGCTCCAATTTCTGTCTTTTTATGGCAGCAAGATTCAACGAGCAGATTGGAAAAGAAAAAGCAGGCTAATATTAATAGGAGTGAGTCAAATACCACCAAAGGTGTGAAGACCTGGCTATCCTAAAGTGTGGCACTCCTCTGGACTATCACGTGATTTTGTGAGCAAATATAAAAACTTCCTAGGGCAAATAAAATGTCTTCAACATATAACAACAGAGGACATTAATTTTTAAAAAACAGGTTGTAAGCATATGCTTTGTAATCATAATTAAAAATGTCACATACCTTTTAAGTTACTTAAAAGAAAAAAATTCTATATGGTCAAAATTAGGGCGCAGAAATGGAAAAACCCAGGAAGCATGAAAAAGAAGAAAATATACACATATGGATCATAATAATTTATATAAAATAGTAAGTGTCCTTATTGAAATAGAGGACAAACTAAAATTATAGTAAAACCAGGAAAAAGAAAAAGCAGTCACATGCTTTACTCAGAAGATGATGCTCAAGTTCTGTCATGCACACACATCACAACCATGCACAGACCTGGGCATAAGGAGAGGGCATGGACATGCAAACCCACATGAAACTGTTCTGAGGAGATTCACTGGTGCCAAGGAGAACTTGAAGAGACGGAGAGCCCCGGGAATATTCCTCCTGAGCCCTCTCCTCTCACGCATTGCTTTTTATCTAATCTTCTCGGGTTCACTCTTCCAGGAAGTCTACGTGACCCACCTGGGAAGATGAAGCTCTCCATTCAATGCACCCTGGATCCTTTATTTTTTCTATACAACACTTATCTGAATGGTGATTGATTACTTGTGTGATTTTTTTTTGCTGTTGTTATGCCTGTCTCATTAGTAGATGAGGAAAAACAAGGGCAAAATCAGACATTCCGTTAATATTTGTTGAAAGAATGAGAAAGCATAAGAAGGAGAGAAGGAGGGAGGAAGGAAGAAGAGTGGACAAATGAGAAAGGAAGGAGGAATTCTCTACAAATAATATTCAGTAAAATCAAATTTCACTGAATACAAATTAAAAAGTTAGGGTATTTTACTGTTCTTTTGTTTTAAAGAAAAAGGTTTCAAAAATCAACTCAAGTATGAATGTAAAAGTCTGCTTTGTATCACTTTTCAAAGATAGGAACTTATTTTCCATCGCATGATATATTGGACTGTCAAAAAGCATTGTTCCAAAATCATAGAGACCTTTATTAAACAAAAATACTCAAAGGCGAGACCCTTTTGCCTTTCCCTATTCCCCAAGGTCTTTACACTTCTAGGGGTGACACTTCTCTCTCACCCCTCCCTGAAGGAGTAGATCTGCTCTGCGATCTGCACAAAGTCAAAATGCAGATTGGTCCTTCTCAAAGGACTCAAATTGTGTTTCTTCGAAATGTTCTTTTAGTTTGGAAACAAGCAGATGTTCAAAGGAGCAGGAGCAGGGGCAGTGGGGGGAATGGGGCAGGTTGCTTGGTGAAATTCTCATAGGATATTCCTGCCGTCTCAAAGAAGGAACAGGTGCATTTCTGTGATTGATAAAAAGATTACTATGTACAGGTGTCCCGACTTTTTTCTCATCAATATAATTTTCCACTTTCTTCAAACTTCTTCATGATAAATCCCTCAAATCATCCCGTATCCTTTGAGAAAAATCTACCAAGATTGCCCCTTTAACTTTCAAAAAAAAAAAACAACACACAACTCATTGTATCATTTTGAGCTAACCTCTCAGCAATGAATTTAACTGGTCCAGCAGAACTCCTGGACTCCCACGCTGGATCCGACATGTTTTGAGGATACCGTAAAGAGATGACGACGGGTGTTTTATGGAGTTCACGTGTCTGCAGCTTCGCCTGACTGCAGAGACATGCTTTGGCACATTGGTGAGAAGCCCATGTATGTATGAATTGGAAAACTAGTAACAGCACTTTTTGAATTGCTCTCATTTTTTTAAAACCCAGGGAAGTAGAGAGATCTACAGAAATATTGATTTATGGGGGGAAAAAAGGTCCCTAGATAGGTTAAACATCAATGAGCACTGTAAGCTACAGACAGGCTCTGAAATAATTTGAGAAAAAGAAATGTTAAGTGTATAGAATATTTAGAAATGAAAGGAACCCTAAGTTGTTTCCAGTGTAATTTATGATTCATGATCACAAAGGGGGTAGATATCAAACGTATTCCCTAATTCATTACTCTGTCCCATTTTCAAAATCTATACTAAAACGAACAATACTACACTCTCCAAGGGTTTATCATGGAAACCCAGGTGCAGAATAAATTCCTTAATGTGGTTCAAAGGCCCTGTCTGATACGGTTTCTAACTTATCCTACACGATTCCCATTCCTTCTTGATCCTCCAGTGCCAGGTCTTCTACCTCTTCCGAGACTCGAAGCACTCCCCCCATGGCTGACTCCTCATCTTTTTACCTTACATCACCTTCTCAGATAACACTTTCCTTGCCACTGAATTTTTCCTTCTCCCAGTCATCATTATAACATGAGATTAGGTTTTCATTTATTGGCCGAGTGCCTAGACTCCTTAAGAACATGAGTTCTAGGAGGACAGTGGGCCATGGCATCTTGGTGCCTGTTCCAAACTAGGGCCTCCCTTAAGAGTTAACCCAGAATTCTCACTGTGCAAGGAGCAATTCTTAGCACTTTCTACAATACATGGACTCATTTAATTGCTACAACCACCCATTCTGCCAGATACGCCCAAATCTGATGCCACGGAGTCGATTCTGACTCATGGAGATCCCGTAGGAGCAGCACTGCTTCACAGAGGTCGGTGGCGCTGGATGCTTACAGAGGCAAGCTGCCCCATCTTTCTCCCACAGAGTGGCTAGTGGGCTGGAACTGCACACTTTTGGTTAACAGTCCAAAGAATAACCTAATCCTCCACCAGGGCTCCTCTTAGACAGATCCTATTTCTATTATCCCCATTACAGACACTAAACCTGAGGCCTAGAAGGTTAATCAGGTTGCTCAAAGTCATAGAACTAGGAGACATCTTAATATTTAAATCCAGACTGTCTGATTCCAGCGTCTGTGTCACCCCCTGAGGGCCAGCTATTACTAAAGCCTCTAACAATAAACAGTATGCGAGCTGGCTGTGCTTTCCCCACTTGCTTGACTGATGCCACTGAACAAAGTCGAAGAACAGGAGGTTCTCAGACAACTCTGCTCACTAGTGCAGTGTGAAGTACACCAAGTGCAAGTCCATTTGCACGGTCATCGCAGGGAAACGACCGCAATGGCGAGCTCAAGAAAGCGGGAAGGAAGTGGAGCGAGACGCTGAAATCACTGATAATGGCTCTGAATTAAGGAAGTCCTAAGAGCTCCACGTAGGAGATGAGATGGGAACGATCCAACAGATTGTTGAATGAGTGCCAGAGTGGAGGATTAACTGTCAGATGAGAGTAACTGATGTCACAGTTGTAAAACGTACTGCCCAGATATTAAAAGCTTATGTTTTCATGACTTAAATGCAGTCATTAAGAGCCTCCAAACCAATGCTCTATATTAAATCAGGACATTTATGTCATTGAGAAACAGCGGAGCGTGACAATAACTTGTTCATAAAGCAGAACAGAGTGGCTTCCATTTCTTGATCCTTTTAAAAAAAATTAATAAATCATTTTACCGGGGGCTCTTACAGCTCTTGTAACTATCCATACATCAATCGTATCAAACACATTTGTGCATTGTTGCCACCATCATTTTCAAAACATGTTCTTTCAACTTGAGTTCTTGGTATCAGCTCCTCTTTTTTCCCTTCCCTCCACGACTTTCCCACCCTCGTAGACTGCTGATAAATTATTATTATTTTCATATCTTACACCATCCACTGTCTCCCTTTGCTGACGTTTCTATTGTTTATCCCCCTGGGGTGAGGAGTGGGGTAGTTACATGTCAAGCATTACAGTTGGTTCCCCATTTCTCCTTCTCCCCTCATTTTCCCCCTGCCCTCGTGGTATCACTACTCCCATTACTGTTCTTGAGGGGTTTATCTGTCTTGGATTCTGTGGGTCAAGGGCTCTTCTCAGTACCAGTGTACATGCTCGGGTCTAGCCAGATTTGTAAGGTAGAGCTGGGGCCATGAGAGTGGGGGGAGAGAGAAAGAACTGGAGGAATGCTGTGCTGCACCCTGGCTGTCTCATTCTTTCCTGGTCACCGTCTGTGAGGGAATGACCAGTTATCTACAGTTGGGCTTTGATTCTCCAATCCAACACTCATCATTTGTATTGGTATAATTATTTCTTTGGATTCTTCTGATGCTTGATACCTGATTCTGTTGACACCTCATAATCACACAAGCTGGTGTGCTTCTTCCATGTGAGCTTTGTTGCTTCCCTGCTAGATGACTGCTTGTCTAACTTCAAGCCTTTAAGATCCCAGAAGCTGTAAATTTTAATAGCCGGGCACCATCAGCCTTCTTCACCACATTTGCTAATGTACCTTTTTTGACTTTAGTGGTCATGTCAGGAAGATTAGCATCACAAAATGCCAGGTTATTAGAACAAAGTGTCCTTGTGTTGAGGGAGTAGTTGAGTAGAGACCCAATGCCCATCTACTGCCTTAATACTTAATATTTAAATATATGTACAAAGACCTATATCTCTATTATTATATATTAATATATTTACACATGTGCATGCCTATATTTATACCTCTATAAATGTCTTTTTCCTCCTAGTTTTTTCCTCTCTTTCTTTACTTTCTTCCTGTTCCACTATCATGTTTGACCTTCATTCGTCTCAGTAATTCCTCTCAGCTACACTGCACTTGATCAAACCCCACCAGAATCTACGCTCTCCTTGCCATCAATTTTAGATCTCCTATTGTTCCCTTGTCCCTGGGTTTGTTGCCGCCCCCATCCATTTCTCCCCCCCTACTTCTTTCCCATGTCCCCCCAGAGCTGTCAGCCCTGTTGTTTTCTCCTATATGGCTAGACATGAGAGAAAGAAATGCTGACCCTTCTAAATGTTTTCCAATCAGATCTGGTGAAGTGCCATGCCTTGCCCACCAATTCTGAGGTCTATTTTTGGGATTCCTTGGGTACTTCATTGCTTTGTTCCTCTTACAGCTTTGTTGGGCTCCCTTCATGTTTCGTTCTGGTGTGTGTGTGTGTGTGTGTGTGTGTGTGTGTGTGTGTGTGACTACCTGTGATTCTTATCCAGTTCTACAGCCTGCTCCAGATTAGCATGAGTTCACATATTCATGATTGGAACGTATTCTCACTCTAGGTTGTAGGTAAAGTGATTTTCGTTTAACAATAAATTGAAACAAGATGTTTAGTGGAAAGCATCTTGGAAGCTGAGAATTAGAATCTGATACAAATGCCCTTAGTTATGAATACTTACCTCATATAATGAGCCTACCGCAGTAATTAAGAACCAAAAGGACCACACCGTGCCTGAGTCAGAGTCTGCTATCTCAGGAAGAAAGCACTTCAATGGGCAAAGTGAAAAGGGATGCAAAGAAGAGAATGCAGTCTACTCCACCTGGATGCGCAGGACTGGTTTGTCTTCGTGGGAGGGAGGACCACATGGGAAGGTCCAGTGGTGTGACGAGCTGGGTCCATTTAGGAAATGGAAAGCAGTTCACTGAAACTGACTGCTATATTGCCTGGAATGAATTACTAGAAGGAAAAGGTCGGTGCATGTGGCTTTCAGACTACCTTCAGTAGTCTCTTCCAAAAGCGGTGCTTAGACAATTGGATTTCCACAGGAGAAAGGGTGTAGTTTAACCTGTACCTCATTCTACACAAAAAATGAACTTAATAGGGCTAAGTAACTGGGGTGGTGGTTGTTGTTAGGAGCCTTTGAATAACTTCCAACTCACAGCAGGCCTGTATACTCCTGTGTGCAAGCGAATGCAACTTCACCTGCTCCCCCACCATCCTCCCAAGTTTGCATGGTTGCAGTCACTCTGTCACTCCCTCTCATTAAAAGGCCTCCTCTTTTTTTGATACCCTTCTACTTTACCAAGCACGATGCCCGTCTCCAGGGACCTGTCTCTTCTGACAACATGTCCAAAGTACACGAGATGAATTGATGCTCTCCTTGTCTCTAAGAAGCATGTGAGCTGTACTTCTTTCGAGTCTTGTGGGTTTGTTCCTTTGGCAGTCCAGGGGATTGTAGATAGCTTTCCCTGTACTGCAGTTCAAATGCATCCAGTGTTCTTTGGTCTTCTTTATTCAATGACCAACTTTCACATGCATCGGAGACAACTGAAAATACCATGACTTGGGTCAGGCCCACCTTAGTTCTCAAAGAGCATCCTCACTTTTAATATTTAAGTGGTCTGGTGCAGCAGTTTACCCAGAGGAGTGCATCATTTGATCTCTTGACTGTCACTTCGTAAGCATTGATTGAAGATCCAACAAGATGAAACCTTTGACAACTTCAACCTTTTCTCCATTTATCATGATGCTACTTATAGGTACAGGTGTAAGGATTTTGTTTTTGTTTTGCTTTTACAATGAGTTGTAATCCACAGTGAAGGCTGTAATCCTTGATCTGCATCAGCAAATGCCTCAAGTCTTCTTCAGCCAGCAACACTGTCAGCTGCACATACGCCAGGTTGTTAACATGCCTTGCTCCAATCCTGATGCCACATTCTTCTTCATATAATCTAGCTTCTCTAATGATTTAATCACCATGCAAATTAATAAGTAAGGTGAGAGGCTACCAACTTGATGTATACCTTTCTGTACTTTAAACCATGCAGTATGCTCTTGTTCTGCTCCCATAACTGCCCCTGGGACCATCCATGCACAGGTTCCACAGGAGCACAATGCTGTGTTCTGGGATTCCCATTCTTCTCAAGGCTACCCATCCTTTGTCATGATCCACACAGTTGGATGCCTTGCCATAGTCAAGAGAAAAACAAGTGAGTATCTTTTGGGGGTATTGTCTCCTTGCAACCAAGGTGCATCTGACACCAGCAATGATACCCCTTGTTCCACAGCCTCTTCTGAATCCAGGCAAAGCCTCTGGCAGCTCCTGTCAATGTAAGGTTGCAGCGGTTGTTGGATCATCTGGCATTGTATCTGACAATGTTCTGTTTCTATTCAGGAGGTTTTCAGTAACTGACAAGGTTTCAACGCCTTCCATACGGTTTTCTGTACCTAACTACTTTGCAGTGGACTGACCATTCCTTCTTCATAGTCTTTTCTTAGTCTGGAAGTTCTGCTGAAACCTAATTACTTTGGGTGACCCTGCTGCTTTTTGAAATACAAGAGATATAGCTTCCAGCATCATAGAAACATGCAAGGCACAACAGTATGACAAATTGACAGACAAGTGATGGCACTAACCCAGTGTAAGTGCTAAAATAGTCAAACTCTTAAAAAAAACATAAGGAGTCAGGGACTTGGATTTGGCAAGGAATTTTTTTATATGACACCAAAAATAAAAGTAAAAGCACAGATAAACTTCATCTGAATATAAAATTGTGTGCTTCAAAGGATATTATCCAAAAGTGAAAAGACAACCTAGACAATGGGGTAATATATATGCAAATCGTGGATCTGATAAAGGCAGTTTCCAAAGAAATCATGGATGCTTAGAACTCAACAGCAAAAAGAGAAACCGCCTAATTAAAAATAGGCCAGGAACCTGATCAAGCATTTCTTCACAGAGACAAACAGATATACACATGGCAGAGTGCTCAAGACCATTAGTTATTAGGAAAATGCAAAACCAAACCAAATGGAGATATCATTTCACATCAAGGCCTCCACTAGAACGATCATAAAGAAATGAAAAGTGTAAGGATAGGTAAGGCTGTGGATCCTCAGGGCATTTCTGTTTGGGCTGTAAAATGATGCAGCTACTGTGGAAAACAGTGGGGCAGTTCCTCCAAAAGTCAAACATAACATTGTCATATGACCCAGCAATTATAGCCGCATGTACACACCCAAGAGAAATAAAACAGACACTCAGACAATTGCTTGTATATCAAGTTGATGACAACTCATAGCAGCCCTGTGGGACAAGGTAGAAGAAATGATCCCTGTGAATTTCTGAGACTGCAACTGTTTACAGGAGCACAAAGCCTCCTGAGAAGAGGCTGGTGGTTCTGAACTGCTGACCTTGTAATTGCAGCCCAATACATTACCATGGCTCCTAGTCTGAAATAATCATCACAGTTCAAATTAAGTGCTTAACAATAATATTGGGGGAAAAGATTGATAAAAGAGGACTTGAGTATGGTAACTGGAAGATGTTAACACATCTTTTAACACATATTTCATTTCTGGCAGTCTGGCATATATCAGTTATTTGGTTAGTTGTAAAATTATATCAGCTAAATGTAAATCATTTTCTTCCACTGAAAGTGCTCCCACATTCAAGGCACCAAGATGCCGATTAAATAAAATACACTGACTAACCCTGCTCCCCCCAAAATAGCACCAATAAATCAAAATGCTGTAAACATGGGGAGGCTGTTGCTCCAGCTCAAGATAAAGCTCCTCCGGATACATTTAGATACATCCGGATACATTTAGACACATCCGGATACATTTAGAATCTCTTTACAGCTGGTTCTTCTTTCCCAGAAGTTCACTGTCCAGAAAGGTATCATTATGAGAAGGTCCCTGAGAGTATATTGTTGCCTTAACCTGAGCACCAACTTTTCACAGGCAGACAAGGAAAACATCTTGCGTTTATGGTCTCGTGGGCTCTGCTTGCCCCAGGTTTAATCACTGGACCTGCTGAAGGGATTGGGTTTCCATCAAGCTTCCTAGCGTTACCAGTTGTTTCAGTAACACTTGTGTCAATGCTGTATCAATTGTCAACCTTACCCAGAAGGGGTGTGACACTGTCTGTTGATGAACTATGCTTTCCTTGACTTGATCAATGCTCAGAGAACATTCTAACAAGGATGTTCTTTTTTTTTCAAGTTTCCTAATACTGAAAACAACTATACTAAAAATTGTCTGTTTCAATTTGAATGCCATAAGCAGAACATCTAAACACACAGTAGCAGCAGGATGAGTTTATGGAGATTTTAGAAATTTGGTTTTTGGCTTTAACAAAGAACACTATATCTAAGACCAGTTAAATACCTGAATAACTGTCACTAACCCATGGAAGACCTGGCTGGACCCAAGAAAGCTGCCTGGAGTCTGCAGACCTTAGCAAAACAACCCAACTGCATGAAAATGGTACAACCCAGTCTCAAACAAAATTAGTCTATTTGCTGCCAGTAAACCAGATGAATAAAATTACTGCAATTTGATTATATGGATTATGCAATCAAAAGCTATAAACAGTACAAGACATTAGCAGGCACAGACCAGCACACACACACACACGAATGCAAGCATGCACACAGCTGCCTGCGTTGGGAGGCCACCGGGAGACAAGGGAAGCCACACTCACGTCGCACTGGAAGGGCTTCTCTCCGGTGTGGGTCCTCGTGTGCTCGTCCAGGCCTCGCTTCTGGCTGAACGCCTTGCTGCACTCGGAGCATTTGTACGGCTTCTCCTGCAGTTGGTCGAGAGAGACCACCGTGAGTGGGAGTCAACGCAGGCTCCTCGCGCCAAGGGGCAGGTGGGGATTAACCGAGCACAGAGTGCCAAGAGATACATTCCATTTCCAATGAAAATGGTGGGTACCTTGAGCAAACGCTTGGCTCAAGGGAGATCCCACCTTCAGCATGAAATTCTTTCTCCTTTCAATGTCCTGGCCAGATTGTCACTCGTTGCTGTAATCTTAATAAGGCAATCGTTATTTCCTTTGGCCTATGTGTTCTGGAAACATGTACTGAGACACCACGTCACTGTGAACCGAGCAAGTTTGGGGCTGCTGATGTGGTGAAAAAGAAGAGAAAGCACTTCCGTCTCACCGATCCTCATTCATGGAGCGCCACACGGCACAAACGGTCGCCAGGACAAGACTGGGATGAGAACCCAGGGAGGAGATTCCACCGAGGTCGAAGGGAAGTCTAAAAAGCTAGCGCTCAACGGCCATATCGACTTTTATTTCTATTCCGTTCTTTCCCCCCTACCCAGCTAGGGCGGGTCTTCTCTTAAAATGGAGTATTTTTATTTTACAGACTTTCAAGACAAATTTACCTTAAAAGTAAAAAATAACAATGTTTTAGGCTATCTTTCGCATTGCTAATTTAATCAGATCACAAGGCTTTCAACTTGGATGGCACTGTGCAAGACATTAATATTACCCCATTAAAATAACTGGCATAAAATAATTACTCCAATAAAATAATTAGTTATGAATTAATGTACCCATTAGAATATTTATCTACACTGGCAATAAATTGCAGTGATTTACCCCTTCCTAAATACATCTTTAAAATCTATAAACACTCTTTGGATTGAGATTCAAAGGAAACAAAAGAAAAGCAGTTGTCATGGATTTGATTACAATTCATGGAGGTTTCATGTTCTTGGTGGTGGTTATTTGTGTGTGTGTGTGTGTGTGTGTGTGTACAGATGGCCATGCCTTGTTTCAGAGGTGCCCTTGAGTGAACTCAAACTTCCAGCCTTATGCTTAGCAGATGAGCAAATTAACTGTACCATCCAGAACGTCTTCGGTTGAGGTATTTGTACGGATGTGTGTCATTCAATGCTGACAAGTCATTGTATGTATTTTCTCGTAATATTTTAAAATAAATTATAAAACTCTATAAAACGGTATATACACAACCATAAGGCATAAGGCTCATAAGCAAGCAAGCTTAAGACATGAAACGTCACTCGTATTTAGGTGCACCCTCTCTGCCAGCAGTTCCTAGCTCCTTCCCACTTTCACCGAGCAGAGCACCGTCATTCTGTGGCATTTCTGTACATGTTTATTGCAGTGGATGCATAGGGGATGGATCCCACAGTAGAACGGAGTACGCCTTTCCCTGTAAAAAAATGATGTAAATGGGATCATGCTGCATGTTTTCTATTTAATTACCCCTTTGAAACTTACTTTTTGTTTTGGTATTGTTGTTAGTATTACCTTTTGTGGTCATTGTTGTTGCAGTTTTATTTTTATTTATTTAATTATTTTTTAAAAATTTATTAGGGGCTCATACAACTCTTATCACAGTCCATATATATATATATACATACATCAATTGTATAAAACACATCTGTACATTCTTTGCCCTAATCATTTTTTTCTCCTCTTTTCTTTTTTTACGTTTTATTAGGGACTCATACAACTCTTATCACAATCCATACATATACATACATCAATTGTATAAAGCACATCCATACATTCCCTGCCCCAATCATTCTCAAAGCATTTGCTCTCCACTTAAGCCCTTTGCATCAGGTCCTCTTTTTTTCCCCTCCCTCCCCTCTCCCCCCTCCCTCATGTGCCCTTGGTAATTTAAACATCGTTATTTTGTCATATCTTGCCCTATCCAGAGTCTCCCCCCCCGCCTTCTCTGCTGTCCCTCTCCCAGGGAAGAGGTCACATGTGGATCCTTGTAATCAGTTCCCCCTTTCCAACCCACTCACCCTCCACTCTCCCAGCATCGCCCCTCACACCCTTGGTCCTGAAGGTATCATCCACCCTGGATTCCCTGTTTCTCCAGCCCTCATATGTACCAGTGTACAGCCTCTGCCCTATCCAGCCCTTCAAGGTAGAATTCGGATCATGGTAGTTGGGGGGAGGAAGCATCCAGGATCTGGGGGAAAGCTGTGTTCTTCATCGGTACTACCTCGCACCCTAATTAACCCATCTCCTTTCCTAAACCCCTCTATGAGGGGATCTCCATTGGCCGACACTTGGGCCTTGGGTCTCCACTCTGCACTTCCCCCTTCATTTAATATGATATATATATATATCTATATATATATACACACACACACACACACATATATATATATACATACATACACACACATATATCTTTTTTTTTTTGCATGATGCCTTATACCTGGTCCCTTGGCACCTCGTGATCGCACTGGCCGGTGTGCTTCTTCCATGTGGGCTTTTTTGCTTCTGAGCTAGATGGCCGCTTGTTCACCTTCAAGCCTTTAAGACCCCAGACACTATCTCTTTTGATAGCCGGGCACCGTCAGCTTTCTTCACCACATTTGCTTATGCACCCATTTGTCTTCAGCGATCCTATCATGGAGGTGTGCAGTCAATGATATGATTTTTTGTTCTTTGATGCCTGGTAACTGATCCCTTTGGGACCACTCGATCACACAGGCTCGTGTGTTCTTCCATGTGGACTTTGTTGCTTCTGAGGTAGATGGCCGCTTGTTTATCTTCAAGGCTTTAAGACCCCAGTCACTATCTCTTTTGATAGTCGGGCACCATCAGCTTTCTTCACCATTTACTTGTTCACCCCCTTTGGCTCCAGCAATTGTGTCGGGAAAGTGAGCATCACAGAGTTCCAATTTAATAAAAGAAAGTATTCATGCATTGAGGGAGTGTTTGAGTAGAGGCCCAAGGTCCTTCCGCCACCTTAATACTTAACCTATAAACATAGACACATAGATCTATTTCCCCATCCTCCTATATATATATATTTGCATGTACATGTCTTTGTCTAGACCTCCATAAATGCCCTTTGACTCCTAGCTCTTTCCTCCATCTACCTTGACTTTCCTCCTGCCCTACTACCATGCTTCGTCGCCACCTGGGCTAGAGTATACCTCTTCTCTAAGCAACCTTACCCTTGATCATTCCCCACCAGGCCTGCCACTCCCCCCTCTCTACCATTTGGGGTCCCATGTTTTTCCCTTGTCCCTGTGCAGTTTTATTTTTTACTCATGTCGTGTGTGCCTTTGTAAAATATCATTACAGCCATTTGCATGACTTTCTTTTTCTGATAAGCCATTATCTTCCGCTATTTAGGAATTTAGCGCTACAGTCTGAGGTGTCTCCTGTCTCTTGTTCATGGGTCTTGTTACCTCATGTGCTTATGAATTTGGCCTCATGTTTGGTGGTCTGTGTCTGTTAAAGTCCTGTGATCCTCCAGGAAGGGGGCAAGTCCCCTTGGACAGGGTTGGTGTTTGTTTCTGCCAGGCACTCTGGGATGCTGTCACTCAAAGGTCGTTTGATTTCTTATTTTAAGGTCTTCTGGTCAGGCAGATGTTTTAAGTCTGAACTCCAAAGACCCAGGCCAGAAGAATTATGGTTACAAGTTCTAAGAACTCTTTGCCCACCCAGGAACTTCTCCATGTTAAATGTCCCACTATCTCCCAATGCCAAACGGAGATTCCCCCACCCCCTCGTCTCCAATTTCACTTTGAGCACAGTCTTTCCAGGGTCATAGTGTGTTGGTGGCCTTGACTGCATCTCATTGTCTCCTCTGAGTCTGAAGGGTGGCTCTTTTACTCTAGTGATGTTAAGAAACAGCCTTGAATTTACCAGCACTTCCCGAGAGACCACCTGCAAGGTGCTGCTGCCTTACTGGTTTAAGTTCCATTTTTATTTGTTGGATCCCGGGACCAGCTTTAGTTTAAACAACACGGATATTTGTTGCTAGCTTTACTTTAGATAACACTGGAAAACATTTCCCACAGAGACTTTCCTATAGGATATAAAATCTGCAAAGCTGTCAGAAATGGGCACTCTCTATATGCAAAGGGGTAAAGAAATGCTGTGGGGGTCTCGTCAGACCTCCCCTGGCTACACTGGGTGGGGTGGGGAATGTGCAGCCTGCAGGCTGCAGAAGGCCCGTGAAGGCACCATTATCAGCTCACATCAGGGGCCTCCCCAGAGAAGCAGCTCCAGCCATCACATTAAAAACCCAAAACTCACTGCCACCAAGTCTATTCGGAGTTGCAGCAGCCCTATCCGTCCCCTGTGAGTTTCAGAGACTGTAACTCTTCAAGGGAGTAGAAAACCCCAACTAAACTCATTGCTACTGAGTCGATGGTGACTTATAGTGACCCTATAGGACAGGGCAGAACTGTCCCCGTGAGTTTCTCAGACTAATTCTTTGCAAGTTTAGAAAGCCCTGTCTTTATCTTGAAGAGAGGCTGGTGGGTTCGAAGAGCTGACCTTGTAGTTAGGGATGAGTTAATTAAATATCATACCAGTATAGCCCGTGGATTATGTTAGTTTATCAATATTCAAGGACCCTTGGTAGACAAAACGTTCCCCAACCCAGGGCTACAAAAAGGACAATCCAATTCCATATCAGCTCAAGACTCATTACCAATATTTCTTTTTTTTCCTTCCCTATTCTGACACTCACTCCCCTACTCACCCCCCCCCCCCCAGCTTCCAGAGGATGCTACTTCTTTGCTAGGTTTAATACTTGACTTGCAGGGCCACACAGATCTTGAGATAGTTAGTTTATTGTGCCAGCCTAGCCGATAAACAAAAGTGGGATTAATTGAAAGGCGGAGAGAAAATGGCTTGGTGAGCCTCACCTTTCTTCTCTCTCGCTCTTTGATCACTGGACCAGTGTGCAGCTGCCTTGCTTGTTCCGTGCCTCAATTTACAGGCTACACTACCTGTGGGACGCCTAGCCTGTTTACTGTGTCGCTGTAAGTTGAGGTCCCTTTAAGACCACATGATTGGAATTTACATTTCTTGAGCTGGGGACTGACAGTTGGTGACCTGCCTTGCTGTTTGCTGCCTGTGCTGGGATAGCCTAGTTCTCTCTACAGAGGACTACCTGGAGGCCCTCAAGACTTGAAGAACTGCTAGTTGTCTCACAACTCTTTCATGAGAGTGAGTCGCACTGAGCCATTTGTACTGCTTTATAATTTAACTGTTCATTTCTTGTATTATATATCTATCTGTTTATAACTTAACTGTTCATTTCTTGTGTTATCTATCTATCTATATATATATAATTATCATCAATCTGGTTTTATCTCTCTAAGAAACCCTGTCTAACACAGATCTCATACACAAAATGAATATTGAGGTAGTTAATGGGTTACAAAATGGTAAGGGTATACACACCAGGAAGCCCATTCACCGTTCTACCTCCTAGACTTGGCACAGTTCACATACTTTGCCTGGTGCGCCCAGCACTGCAGCCTCTGGGAACTTAGCGGCCTTTGCCAATTCAGACAGAGATCTCACACATGCTCTGCTAGCGGCTCATTTTTCTCTCCCCTTTTCTGAGACGGCTCCCTCATATGTACAGGAGAAAGGCAAAATCAATGTCCTCCATTACTATTTCACATACCTTATGCTCACAGTCTCACCCATTCATTTTGTAGAAATGACAAAGATATTGCCCCTAATTTCACATCACCATCAAACCGAACCAAACCAAACCGAAATTACTGCCAACACATAGTAACCCAAAAGAGCAGAGAAGAAATGTCCTAGTGAGGTTCCAAGACGGTAATTCTTTCCAAGGGTAGGAAGCCCCACCGTTCCCCTCTGGAGAGACTGGTGGTTTCAAACTGCTGGCCTTGCACTTAGCAGCCCGACTTGGAACTATCAACCAGGGCTCCTTAGTGAGCGTCAACAAGTTTGTGTGAAAGTGGAAGGAAAAGAAAAATGAGACTTTCCACAAATTTTCTGAAGCTTCCTCATAGAAGTTTAAAGTAAAAAATAGCAATACTACTTTAAATGAATTTTCAAAATCATTAGAACAATTAACTGCATTTTTGTTTTCGTCCAGCAAACACGAAGTAGCCTTCTTGCTTTTCCCCTGGCTAGTTTGAATAAACAGTTTCTTGTCACACTTAGCAGTACCTTTGGTATTTAGTAGGCCTTCATACATTCCACTTTCACCAGAGCTTCAAAAAGAAAATGCAGTTCTAAATATTTGTATCAGAAATTGCTTGGGCTTGTTGTGATCTCTTATTCACGCTTTGGTTATATATCAAGGCTTTATTAAAGTTATTATTTTGTTTTAAAGATCATTTTATTGTGAGCTTTTACAACTCTTTTAACAATCTATACATCAATCATATCAAACATTTTGAACATGTTGCCATCATTATTTTCTAAACATGTACTCTCTATTTGAGTCCTTGATATCAGCTCCTCTTTTTTCCTTCCCTCCCCATCCCACCCTCTGACCCCTTGATAAATTATAAATATTATTTTCATATCTTGCACAGACCACTCTCTCACTTTCCCCATGTTTTCTGTTGTCTGTCCCCCTGGGGAGGGTGTGGTTTTGTGTCGATCATTGTGATCAGTTCCCTCTTTCTCCCCTCCTTTCCCCACCTTCAACCCTACGCTCCTGGTATTGCTACTCCCATTTCAATTCCCGAGTGGCTTACCTGACCTGGATTCCATCTGTCATGAGCTCGTATGTGTACTTATTTATATGCTCCAGTGTAGCCACAGTGAAAGGCAGGACTGGGGTCATGATAGTGGGGGGCGAGGAAGCCTCGGGAACCAGATATTGGGTGTTTCATCGGTGCTTTACTGTGCCGTGGTGGACTCATCCCTTCCTTGTGACCCTTCTATGAGGGGATGTCCCATTATCTACAGATGGGTTTGGGGTCTCTGCTCCAAACCAGCTTGTTCTCAGCAATATGTTTTTGTGTGTGTTTGTCTGTCTTGGGTCATCTGATGCCTGTTACCTGATTCTGTCAACACCTCACTATTGCACAGTCTGGTGTGCTTCTTCCCTGTGGGCTTGTTGCTTCTTTGCTAGATGGCCAGTTGTTTACCGTTAAGCCTTTAAGACCCTAGATGCTATATCTTTTGATAGCTGAGCACCATCAGCTTTCTTTACCACATTTGCCTGTGCACCCATTTTATCTTCAGGAATACTTTTAAAGGACCTAAAACATAGTAATATGACATATAAAAATAAAAGAGAAATCCTTTCTCGATGTACTTGATATTTTAAGAATCAATTCTGTGAAAAGTTAAATGTATCTCCATGGGGTAGGTGTCAATGAGAGGACAAAGTGGGCAGAGACCAAGGGAAGACAGGACTAGCACCTAAACGTCATCAAAAGAGACCAAGAAGAAGTTCCACAGAAGAGAAGGCTGCAAACATCACGGCCTGAGCACCGATAAAGAATATCCCTTTCAAAAAATCTTTAGCAACAGTAGATGGACAAAAGACAAATCTCTACAATCTGTAGGCTCCCTTAATGTCTCAATAAGAATCCCCTCCCCCCACCGCCCACGTAACCCAATTAAAAAGTAGGAAACATACATAAAGAGACAAGACAGTTCACTAAAAATGACATTCAAATGTTTGTTCACACACTAAACATTGTTCACAATCATTAGCAGTCCAAAAGGTGCAAATCAAAACAACGATGCTCTATCACCTTACACCAACAATGCTGCCCATTTCACACAAACAGAAGCAACAAATGGTGCACAGGACATGGAGAGATTGGAACTCGCATCTACTGCTGGTGGGTCTGTAAATATGTATAACCACTGTAGGTAATGATATGGTGAGACCATAAACACCTGGAAATAGAAACTCCATAGGACTTAGTAAAGCCTCGGAAGGGTATATGCCCTAAAGAAGGAATTGCCACAATATGAACAGACATACATGTCTATGTTCATTGCAGCACTTTTTACAACAGCAAGAAGTGGGAAACAGCCAAAAAGCTCATCGGTAGAAGAGTCGATAAAGAAACTGTTATACACATACAATGGAATCCTATATACCACCAAAAATTGATGAAACCACAAAGCATGAATGGACCTACAGAACATTATACATTCCTGTCAGTTCATCACGAAAGGACAAATATTGTATGAGACAACTATTGTAAGGATAATCACCAAGCCAAAGTCTGGCATCTATTCTCAGATCATGTAATCCTTTGATCCGGTCTCCCAAGGAAATCTGTGGCATTTCTGTCTAATGCTTGTGCTGTTAGGTGCCATTGAACTGTTTCATACCTATACACAACAGAATGGAACACTGTCTGATCCTCTGCCATGTTCATAATTGTTCCCTCTCCCTGCCATCAATTCATCTTCTGGGGGGAGGGCCTTCCTCTTTTTCACTACCCCTCCACTTGACCCAGCATGATGTTCTTCTCCGGGGCCTGGTCTCTCCTGTAAATATGTCCCAAGTATGTAACACCACGCCTTGCATCCTGCCTCTAAGGAGCACTCTGGTCATACTTCGTCCTGGCGGATTTGTTTCTCTTTTTGGCAGTCCATGGCACTTTCAGCGCTCTTCTCCAGAACTACAATTCAAAAACATTAAATCTTGTTTTCCTATTTCCACATCCAACTTTCACATGCATTTGAGCCCAGATACCACGGCTGCTGTCGGACACAGTCTTGCTTTTCAATACTCTCTAAGAAGATAAGAAGTCTTGTGCAACCGATTTGCCGAATGCAATACTTCTTTTAATCTCTCGACTGATGCTTCCATAAATGTGGATTGTGGGTGGAAGCAAGACAAAACCCTTGAGGATTTCAACCTTTCCTCCGTTTATCATGGTACCTAGCGGGCCAGTTGTAAGGATTTTGGACTTCCTTACATGGAGTTGTAATCATACTGAAGGCTGCAATCTTTGATCTTCATCAGCAAGGGGGTCAGGTCCTCCTCACTTTTAGTAAGCAAAGTTGTCAATAAGCCTTCCTCCAATCTTGATGCCAAATTCTTCTTAATATAATCCAGCTTCTCTGATTATTTGGTCAGCATACAGATTGAATAAATATGGTGAGAAGAAGCAAACTGGATACACATCTTCCCGGGTTTCCAACTATGTAGTATGCTCTTGTTCTGTTCACACAACTGTCCCTTGATCCAGGAACTAATTCAGTAAAAGCATAATGAAGTGCTCTGGAATTCCCATTCTTCTCAAGGTGATCCACAGTTTATTATGGTCCACAGAGTAGAATGCCTTTGCATAGTCAATAAAACACAAGTTAACATCGTCCTGGTGTTCTCTACTTTCAGCCAAGATCCATCTGATCTCAGCAATAACATCCCTTATTCCAAATCCTCTTCAGAATCCAGCCTAAACCTCTGGCAATTCCTAGTCAATATACTCCTGCAACTGTTGTTGGATGGTCTTCAGCAAAATTTTATTAATGATTTATAGATATAAATTATCCCCTCTCATGAATCCTTGATCAGTTATATATTATAATTGTTATTTCGTGTCTTGTCTTACCCTGTCTGTTGTCTCCCATCACCCACATTTCTGTTATTTGTCCCCCTGGGGTAGGGTGCTCAATATATCCAACCTTGTAATGGGTTGTCCCCAATTAATGATATTAATGATACTATTTATTAGTGATATTAATGAGATTGCTCTCTTATTTGCTCATGCTGCTGGGTCACCTTGATTTGGGATGAGTACAAAATGGAACTCTTCTAGTCAGTTGGCCAAGTCATTCTTTCAAAATGCACTTTTCAATTGACAGCATTGCTTGGTTTAACGAGAGATGAAGCTATTTGGTTCTTGATTCATGATGTTTTGGAGGGATTCCATAATTTACCTAATAGACCGCCTGTCCTTTGTGATCATAACTTGGAGGTCTTTACCAAACACAGCCAATGTATTTTGTCACTAAATTCACCAAGGACGGAATTAACAGAATGAATGAAGAGTTAAATCAGTTAGCTTTAATCAAATAATACTGGGGAGAGTCCACTCAGAAGATATGATTTATAGATCTCTGTATTTTCTTTACCCTAAACCTTGTGATACTGCTAAGAGACAGTCTTATTTTTGTGCTGTCAAATGGCCACCTAGCCAAAATAACCAAATTTCTAATGTTTTACAAGATACATATATAATATGTATTTGTCAACATAAACTAACAATTAATAAAGCTGAGCATTACTTTGGAGGGCTCTGGAGAAGCAAATTCTAGGTGTTAGGTGGGTCTTGGAGAAATATGGAAGCTGAGGCCTTTTAAGGCAAAACATTTCCAGAGACTTCATTTTAGTTTCACTGGCGATGGCTGGCTGGGGGCTAAAGAATGCTGCTCGGTTGCTCCACTGTGTGAAGACACTTGATGGACAGTCTTTTCTTTGTTTTGCTCACAGCTGCAATAAAACAACAGGGTCTGCGCTGATAGTGAAATAAGTTCCAGGTGAGCCTCTGAGATACCAAATCTTAGTCTAGTCAGAGAAGAAATTCATAAAGAGAAATCAGATGTGGAAGTGGGTCTTGTGTGTTCCACGCCTGCCTCCCTCGCCCTCACGCAGGTCTCTTTCGATAGATTCCTTAAGGTTATCTTTTGCTTCAAATTAATTTCCTTTATTTACTTTTTGTGGAGTAAAGTATTTTTACAGTTATTGATGTTTACTTTTCAGAGAAAAATGATGGCTTTTGCCATAGATAATTTTCTATGTCTAAATTTAAAAGAAAATCTTTTTTTTTTTTAAAGAAAATCTTATAAGCTTCATCATGCATGGATCTAAACAAACAGAAAAGCTTTAAATTTATAAGTTTGTTTCATTTTTTTACTCAATGTTTGCTCTTCACCTATTGCACATACTATAAACTCTGATTTTTTAAAATGTAATTTGTAAAAAAAAAAAGGGATAGATTAAAATCTTTAAAAAAGAAGTTAGGCAAAGTAATTTAACCCTCAGACCCGCTGGCTCATCTGTAGAAGACCTCACTAAGCCCCAAAGGGAACATGGAGTTTTGTGAGGAGGAGAAAGTGCATATAATCATATGGTCAGTCTTAGAATCTTTCAAGATTTTTCCCTGGTCAAAAGCAAGATCCAAGGGCAAACCTTCCTCAGAGAAAGTGCAGTGCAGACGAAACCCTCCACTCGCGGTCTAGAAGAGAACGCACGAGTCAGGACCCACCAACACTTGAGGCCAGATGGGTCTTTGTGGCGGGCACTGCCCTGTGGACCTAGGCGACGCCAGCAGCAGCCCCACCCTCTCTAGCCCGCGACTTCCAACAGCAGAGACTAGCTGCAGGTGTTGCCAAACGTAACTGGGAGGAAAGTCACAGAAGAGCTTAGGGTGCTTTCAAACTCGCTGTAGTGAATGTCCCCTTTTAAAAGTCTGCTGTGGAGTCAGAGGAGCCCTGGTGGCAAAGTCGTTACACGTCGGGCTGTGATCCAAAAGGTCAGTAGTTCAAAACCACCAGTTATTCCAAGAGAGAAAGTCAGAGTTTTCCACTTCCCTAAGGGGTTACAGTCTGGGAAACGGACGAGGTAGTTCCACTCTGCCCTACAGGGTTGCTATGAGTTGGCATCGACTTGATGGTTTCAGTGAGATGTGGAATAATAATGTAAAATATGATGCAAATGAAGGGCTAGAAAATGACCGTGCAATAAAAAAAATCAATCCCAAAACTCTAAAACTTGAGACATGACCTTTCTCAGAGTTCCACTTTAAAAATCTCACCTTTTTATAACTAGATTAGCTATTCTCAACATCAGCATCTAATGGTCACAGAAGTCACAGTGCTGTCTTACATGTCTACTCTTCAGATGCAACCCGGTGCATCAGTGACCAGCCCCTGTCAGTCACCAAATCACCCGATGGCCAGCGCACTCCCTGAATGTCCAGGTTGTTGGTCCAGGTATGTAGTCCAGGGCAAAAGGCTCCTTGTCCTCTTGTAAACGAGGGTCAACGTGTAATCGTCAGCATCTGTACATCCTGTGGACCTTAACCCAAGCGATCCAGCAGGATCATGCAGAGTTCCTGACCCGCGACCAAAGGTCAGGCTTCACGTGCGCTTTTCAAGGTGGCCTTCAGGGTCTGGGAGAGAGGCAGGTTCTTCTGCCGACCTCCCAGTGAACTAATGCTCTTAGGAAGCTGGGCTTTGTCACCCAGGGATGACTGGCCAGGTCTACAAGTTGTCAAATTCACAGGAGAATTGCAGGTGAAATTTAGAGGGCTTGAAATGTGGCCCCCCGGGGTGCTATTATACACAGTGAAGGGCAGCTGTGGCCCACAGTATGGCATGCCATGTATCTAAGGGCGCCTCGTAACGGCCCTGTTTTGGAGAATGCGCTGCTACCAGCTGCTCGCAATCAAAATGCACCGAGTCTCCCTCTAACGAGCAGCCTTGTCTAGAAGACTCTTTTACAGATGTTTATGGCTTTGTGCCGTTTTATTTACTGTCTGATTTTTATAGCAAGTGCGATCTTTCAACATATGACAAAACATACCCATGGCCGAGTAAACAATGCACCTAAAACTTATAACTCCTAGGGAAACCTACAGAAAGCTATAAGAATGTTTAAAGCAGGTTTCTACATAACACATGTATAATTGGTTTTGCATTGTAGGTAATGGAAAACATACCTGCTATAAACTAGGAAAATGAATGGCACAATCCACATATAGAAAACGAAAAATAATCACAGTGAGTAGAATAGGATTTTTAACTTCTAGTGGTGTACACACTTGATACAGAAACAAGAACCACCCACTCTTGAAGCCAGCAGACTTATCCGGGTAAGCAGGACGGCTGGGCAGCCAGAAACGCTCTTCCCTCGCATTGAGATGATAGAACTACTTGTTTGGCAGAAACTAGGCACACAACCACCCAAACTAGCCCCCAACCCTTATTTTTCCTGGGGCTAGAGGTGTGACTCAAACCAATACATTTGGAATAAAGAGGCGAAACTGACCAAATTAAAGTAATCCCCCTCACTCTCTTAACTTCTAGCCCAGCAGATTCCAAAGCTGGTGACAAACCTAAATCATTCGTGAGCCTTGTCAAAGACATTGCTGCCTGGATCCAAAACCGAGAGAGCCTGATTTAGGTGGTTCGGGTAGGGCCAAGTTCCAGCAGTTTCAGAAGTTCCAGAGGTGCTTCTGATGGGCATCGAGCCGACTGCTCTCGATGGTCATAATGATAAACAATAATTGCAGCAGCAGCAGCAGCAGCAGCAGCAGCAGCAGCAGCAGCAGCAGCAGCAGCAGCAGCAGCAGCAAAACAACAACAAAAAATCTCCCTACTGTGGAGTCAATGCTGACTCCTAGTGACACCCCTGTGTGTTTCAGTGACTGTGACTGTTTATGGCAGTAGAAAGCCCAGGCTTTCTCCCTGCTGCTGGTGGTTTCAAACTGTTGACCATGTGGATCACAACCCAATGCATAACCAGTACACCAGCAGGGCTGCAGCAGGGACAAGAACAACGCTGACTACCCTGACCCACATCACTGCTTGTAGTCGACATCACTCCTGCCATCGCTTACCAGTGTGCCTACTTGTATTCTGACTGGCACAATGCTTGGGCATTTTAGGGTCCTTTTTTGTTTTGTTGTGTTTCACTGCTACGGTCTGCTGCAAATTTGGTAGGGTTGTTTCCACTTTCCAGAAGAAGAAACATTCGTTTACAAATACAATGGAGTTTCTACATCTATGCATGGAGAGGGCAGATATCACGATCTGTCACTCTGACTCTCAGGCCAGGAGTCCGGAGTTGCTCACATGGTTAGGCACTCAACTAGTGTTGCAAAGACACTCTTGAAGGTTCTCAATCAAAGACTCACTGTGACACTCTTGGCCAAAAGTACGACCTGGGTCAAACAAGCAGCCATCTAAGTGAGACCTCAACTAAGCCCACTTGGAAGAAGTCAGCCTAGCCTGTGCGATCCAAGGATTGTAAATAATATAATCCCAACTTGAAAGAGGGAATGGCATCAGAGCTCAAAATGTGAAACTCTGGCTCGCAGGATAAGCCTCCAGTGATTTCCCTCTGATTATAATTGAGGGATGGGAATAACCTGGTGATCAGACAGAGAATATTGTAGAGACGACTCTAGTAGATAAAAATGATAAACTTGACTTGATGGTTCAAAAAACAAGACCTAGCAATCTGATTCTGAAAGATCCCAACCTTAAAAACCCGATTAAGTAATTCTCGGCACACACGGCATGTGTTGGAAACAGCAGACTGCACCAAACAGAAACAACTCGCAGGCTCATGTCTTTGGGGGCCATGCTGGTTGCAGACCCCAGATTCTTTCCTTTTCTCCCGTCTTCCCGACGGAGCCTGCTTGTGTGAGTGCTAACCTCTGCCAGATAGGGCCAGAAGGTGAATGTTGGGCAAGGTCAGACTGCAAACTTGGTTGCACGTTGGACTCTCCTGGGAAACCTCAAGAAATTCTGAACCAGAGTTTGTGATTTCATTGCCATGGGGTGTGGCTTTGGTTTGGGCATCACTGGGCTAAGGCAGAGGAGCCTGTGTAGCATAATGGGTTATTTATTACTTGTGCTTCTAACCACAAGGGCAGCAGTGTAAGACTACCAGCCATTTGGAGGGGTAGGGGGGCGGGGGAGGGGAAGAGGATCAAGGTGTTCACGAAGGAAAACAGTGCTTGGAAATGGATTGGGTAGCAACTGTACACCACTGATTGATGTGACTGAACTATAGAATGGGATGATGTCTGGATTAGCTCCTAATAAAATGTGGGTGTGTGTGGTGTTTTGTTTTTTGAGGGGGGATGTGTGTGTGTGGCAGTTCTACCCTGTCTTACAGGGTTAGTATGAGTTAACATCAATTCAATGGCAATGACCTTAGTTTGGTTTGGCCCATAGTTTAGGAATAGGTAGGGAAGGATCTTTCCTAAAGTTGAGAGAGAGAGAGAGATGCACTAGAGCATGGCTTTTCAAGGACTTGCTCTGTGCAAGGCTGTTCTGCCCCATTCGGCGTTTTGCATCAATTCAGACGTCCTTTGAGTTCTTTCTGCTCACTGAGCCTGCAGTGAGTCTGTCCTCAGCCAGGCTGGGGCAGAATCGGGGAATGGCAATTTGACCCTCGGGGAGCATGTGACTGAAGCAGAGCAGGGAGGGGCACTTGCATCTACAGGGTTACACAGAGAACCAGGCACTTGCCTGAGTGTGTTCTCAGTGGTTTAGCAACATGAACTACATGGTATCTGGTTAAATTAGAAGTTGGAGCCCTGAGATCAAAAGGAAGACTCTGACTCCCCGCCTGGAGAGAAAAAGCATGCACATGCAACACGCTGACCACCTGCGGGAAAGGCCGAGCACCCCCATCTGCTATCTCCAGATGGACACAGGGTCTGATGGGGCCAAGAACAAACAGCACCTGGTAGAACAATAAAAGTAAGAAGCAGCTAACTATGCGAACCCAGATGTCCCAGCAGTCAGTGCTCAGTCCCCACACCAACCATGGATGAGGACGAGTCTGTCTAACACTGGTCTTTGGAGGTCTCGCTGCTACTGATGACAGCAGGCAGGCTGGGCACTGAGGCAGGCAGAGTGCTCTGGCGAGGTCTTGTCTTTAGTCTAGACATTTGCAACAGGCAAGCTGGGCATGAGAAGTTGGCAGCAACAGCCCGTCCAGTTCAGCCTCTGCCTTGTGCTGAGCCCTGACTCCCAGTCTCCTTCTCAGGAAGCACCGATACTGGCCTCATCTGAACCCTCCGCCCTAAGACTGATATACCTGTCATTGCCCATCTAACCAAGACTCTCTTCTGACCTGCAATCAAATGATGGGGTTTTGCTTATTCGCCTAGTTACCTTTGCTTGATGTGTGAGGTGGCAGTTAATTTTATAACAGTGTTTGTGCCTTGTACTCTATTTTGAGCAAAGTCCTTTGGTTTATTGAGACATAATTGATTAGTATGCTATTACTTCAATAAACTTGACATTGAAGAAAGACAGATGGAGAATACTTGAAGATTCATTGTATTTAATGACCCCCTTGAGGGTTCTAAACACCTGGTGATTATGAGTCTTGACCATGGTCAAGAATTATACCCCAAGCACCATGCAGCCAGCCTGCCAGAGTCCCAGGACCAATCTTGTAAGCTTTTTACATCTGTAATTATCTATGTGCCTAATCATGGCCCTTTACTCTGGAGTCCCATCTGTAAAAACAATACTCCGGCCTACCCACTATTATGATTCTGCAATGATTTCCTTTATTTTACTTTTTCAGAACTATCTTATTGGGAGCTAGTACAGATATCATATCACTCCATAGTTCAACCACATTAAGCAGTATTGTACAATTGCTACCATAATCAGTTTCAAATCATTCTCTTATGGCTTGAACTCCTTGATATCAGCTCCCCTTTACCCCTCCCTGCATACCCCCAGGAACCTTATTCTATATGTTGTCTCTGTAGGTTCATCAATCCTGGGTTTCACATATTGAAGAACATGTAACACAAATTCAAGAGGCTCCCCACAATGACAAAATACACCAGACACAAATCCCAACATGAAGAACAAACAAGCAAATAAAACACAGAAAATGTTGAAAACCAGATCATAATCTCCCTTATCTTTGATCATAAATAAGTAGTCTCGTGACTATGAGTCAGTGGACCTTATTTTGGCCTCTCTCCTCCACACATGCTGATGGCTTCTCTTATTGGGGATGATCTGTCTTTGTTTTTCTATGTCCTGTGGAAAGCGGAATAGAAGGGTTTCTGTAGAGTGTTTGGGTTTGAGGTCTTTTTGCTCTAGGGCAGACCCACCCATATCCCAATTCAGACTTTTAGCAGCTAGAACTGTGGGACAATACATTTCTTTCCTTTCAATCCATGCACTTTGTGATGTTTTGTCATGAAAGCGGGAAAAAATGTCTGCTATCACTTTTATTTGTTTTCCTTAAAATTTGTTAATGAATATCAAATTAAATATTGCAACTTGAGATCCAATTATTATTTTTATTTCAAGTTCCAAAGAGTTTCACTTATAATGGAACCTTCCTTTCCTGTTTAGAGTCTCAGAAATAGCAATTCACCTCCCATGGTACATTTAGGAAGAAAAAAATGTTAACTACTTCCCTTGAAAAGGGCCTTTTCTATCTTTGAACTAATACCATAAGGTTAAACAGGCAACTAATTGAAATGTTTCTGTAAGTGTTCTTAGAGAAATTAAAATAAATTCCCATGATTAGATCATGTAATTGAGGGTGAATTCATCAGCAAAATTCTCCACTGAGTCTCACAAAGACACTGCATTAAGAACTGTGGGAGGTGTAAAACCACTTAAAGTATACTCTGTCCCCTCCAGAAGATGTGAAAGGTAAGGTAGGCACAGGGACTAGACAAAGCCGTGATGTGCTTGTTCATGGTATAGAACTATACAAAATACCACTGTTGATTTTGGAGAATGATGTAGGAATGCAGAGGATGACATGAAAATGAGAACTCAATACAGCCACAGATTCTTTCGTTTAACAGGCACATCTAAGCAGTCCACAGAGAAATGAGTTAATTCAACTTGCCTACTTCCAAAAATAATAAGCATACTTTCTGACACATGTGATCATGGCAACTGCAATACATCTTTGAATAAAACTACAAAGTTTATTCAGAGGTCTGTAGGAGAAAAAAATTATGTAAAGGCAAAGCATTAGCAAAGGGATATATGATTCTAAAGAACTAACATAGTTATCCTGTAACCCACTTTGAAACTACTGAGAATGTAGCAGAAAGGGGCTACCACATGTGCAGCTAATTCACCCAGGCCAACCTTGCACCCACTGTCGCCAAGTTAATGTCAGCAGGTGAAACAACCATCAGAGAGTGAGTCGGAGTCAGAGGAAATCACATCATCAATAGAGATGACGTCTCTGAGTCAACACACTACACAGATGGCAGGAACAAGTACACGAGCTGCACCTCTCAGAGCTCAAACACGCAGAAATTAAAAAAACAAAACAAAGCTGTCTATTTACACAGGTGACAAGCCCTTCGCTGCCCTACCAAAGATCTTGCCAGATTTGAATTTGTTCAAAAGTCAGAAAATGTTTTTAAAAAAAAGAAAATGAAAGAAAGATAAAGTAGAGAGAACAGGAATACTTTAACAAATGGGAAACTTTTTATTTTTCCAAGTTTGAATCTTATTAACATTCTGTAAGCCCCAGCGGAATTGAAGAACTTTTTTTTTTAACCAGAATATTGTCATCTTTAACTTTTTCATTTGATACAATTTTGGGGGAAATTCAATTTGAACTCAATCTTTTTTTCACAGATGGTTGAGCTTTTATGGAAACCATTTGGAATCTCTGATGGTGTGTTACTGCCTGAAACCAAAGGCATCTGGAGCTCCGGTTCTATCCTAAACCTTGACACACTCCTCATACCAAGTTGAATATTGCTACAAATACTTCTAAGCACTCGACTGCCAGGGGAAGTCCTGAGGATTCTCCTTGGAAATCTAAGAAGGCAGGGCGAGTGGTTTGGCTGCAGGAAAGGCAGATACATGAAGTCGACACACACAGAATCAAGGAAGAATGGCTGAAGTGTGTGTCCTCCTCAGAACTAACACGTTAATTGAGGAAAGTGACAATTCTTTGTCCTTCCTATTTTGGCCTGTCTTCAGTGGCTAATTCCTCAGAAATGGATGGTCGATTCCTTTTTCATAGTCTATTCTTAGTCTGGAAGCTCTGCTGTAACCTGTTCATGTCGGGTGATGCTGCTGGTATTGAAATACCGGTGAAGGCATCACAATAAACAAGACACCTGAGTATGACAAGTGACAGACAAGTACTCATGGAAGCAGCAGGGAGAAGATAAAATGATGCACTGTGAAGGGCACATTCACTGCATAAGACCTTTTTACAGTGTTGAACACAAAGATATTACTTTAAGGACTGAGGTGCACCTGTCTCAAGACATGGTATTTTCAAGTACCTCATATGTATGTAAAAGTTGAACACTGAATAAGGAAGACTGAAAAAGACTTGATGCATTCGAAGTATGCTGCTGGCGAAAATAGTAACAGGATCATAGACTGCTAGAAGTTCAAGCAGTCTGTTTTGGAAGAAATGCGGGCAGAATGGTCCTCAGAGGCAAGGATTGTGAGACTTCATCTTACGTACTTTGGATATGTTATCAGGAGAGGCCAGTCCTTGGATGAGGACATCATTCTGGTTAAGTAGAGGGGCAGCAAAAGGAGGAAGGCCCTTGACAAGCTGGGTTGTCCCAGGGCTCCAACAATGGGCTCCGACATAATAGCAACAGTGAGGAGGGTGCTAGAATGGGCGGTGTTTAGTTCTGTGGTACATAGAGTCACTGTGAGTTGGAACTGACTTGATAGCATCTACCATCTGGCCTGTTGGATCAGCAAATCTCCTCCTCAAACTATCCGTAGAGGCAAGTGAGTTTATCATTGGGCTGCTGACTACCAGGCCAGTAGTTCGAAACACCAGCTGAAAGATAAAGACTTTTAACTCGTATAAAGATTTAGAGTCTCGGAAACTCTGAAGGGCAGGATTTTTTTTAAAGTTAGATGGATTGATGGTAGTGAGTTTTATTTGTTTGACTGTTCTTATCACAAAAGCTTGTATCAATGCCCTTTGGAAAAGCTATTGTTAACAGCTAATGTTTACCTTGTATATTGTAACGATCAAACCCTTCACTGTCTTTGTATTTAAAGGTTGACCTTGTGTTGGTCTTCTGATTCAGTCCGACACAGCTTTGGTGTCAACTCAGTCTGTCTCCCACCTCTCTCTCCCCCCATCAAATGCAGAATAAACTTTCATTTTCTTCCCTATTATAACTCTGTGATCATACCCCCAAAGGAGGATTCTTTAGTGCTACACTGATTCCATCAGGCCCTAGTGTATGACACACCTTTTGCAAAATACCATGTTAGTCCCCAAATACAATGGCCTACCTCCACCATGAGTAATCAGTGAAATAGCAGATTCCATTTATTTCTCAAAAGGCAGTGATAATTTTTTTCTCTATTAGCTTTTGAATGTTTGAGGTTGAAGGTGATCCTTTTTTAAATTTTTTAAAAAACATTTTATTAGGGGCTCATACATCTCTTATCACAATCCATACATACATCAGTTGTGTAAAGCGCATCTGTACATTCATTGCCCTCATCATTTTCAAAGCACTTGCTCTTCACTTAAGCCCTTGGCATCAGGTCCTCTTTTTTTCCCCTCTCTCCCCGCTCCCCTGTCCCTCAAGAGCCCTTGATAATTTATAAATTATTATTTTGTCATATCTTTCCCTGTCTGACATCTCCCTTCATCCCCTTTTCTGTTGTCCATCCCCCAGAGAGGAAGTCACTTATAGATCCTTGTAACTGGTTCCTGAAAGTGATCCTTAAGAAGGACTTGTTTATAAAAGCACTTTAAGACTGTATGGGCAGTACATTATTTAATATGGCTCTTCTAGCCCAAATATCTCTCATGGAACACCCTTTTCCTGCATGGATTTGGTAGGAAGGGGGTCAAAGATACTGCTAGGACTCATCTGTGAGTAATTGTGAACAGAATCCCTAGAACGGCATCCCCCTGTGTATAACATAAGTCCTCTGAGAAGGAGGAGGGATCTTAATACCAACAAGATCCAGGAGTGAGCGTGGTCTCTGGACCTGAGATTCCTGTGCAGCTACCTCTTGGATCCAGAAGTCAGCTGGAATATCAGAGGAGCAGCAGCAGGACCAGGAGCCAGAACAGGAAACAAAGTGGTGGACTTCCCAACCCATGGGACAAGTAGAGTGCTTTTATGCAGGAGGATGGCTTGTGGAGTTGAGTGCCCCTTGGCACTTGATTGGCAATGCTGGCTTTGCTGACTCATAGAGATGAAGCTGAGCGCCTGCGGGTTGAGGCTTATAGCAGAGTGGTATGCCCCTTTGGGCATTTATTAGTAGAACTTTCTAACAAGTTCGGATAAACAACAACTCTCTCCTGAGCATTTGCCACAGACATTGGAGCTGCTAATGTCCTTCAGCACTAATTTCATCCCTGGTTTATAGGTAACCATTGTAATAGATATTAGGACTTAGGTTGAATAGAGAACACTAATTAAGAAAACATAGTGACCCTTGACTACAATGACAAACCATCCCAGCTCATTAAAGATGTCTCTGAAAACCCCTACATCCCAGGAAACCCTTCGGTGCAAGGCAAACAGAGGGTTGATCCACCTGACTCAAGACCTTTGCAACAAGAATCACAGGGAGGGTTTCAGCCATCCCTTTAATGTCCTTAACAAATACCTTACAATCTCATATTTTTAAATACACTTGGTATAAAGGCCCAAAGTTTGCAGCCCTTTATACTGTTGAAGCATCTTCTTTAACAATTCCCCTGGGCCAGTTCTCAAAAAAAGTGAGTGATCGTTGGTGAAATAACACATGAATTGTTGTCCTCAAACACTTCTTAATCATTCTCTTCCAACAACCCAGGAGTTGCAAGCTTGCATTAAATACAACAACAGAACAAAGCTATAACCCACTGTTATCAATTTGGATAATCTTGGGTAGCTTAAATGGTTAACATACACATGGCCCAAGGAAAGAATGGAAATTTAAATACACCCACAGGCACCTCGAAGGCAGGGCTAGTGTACATCAGAAAAAGCAGCCATGCCCTTCCATGTAGCACAGTGACCCTGACCCACATGGAGCCCCCATCAGTAGGAACAGACTGGAGGCCAATTGGTACTTGTAGATCTCTTAGCAAGACAGCATTTCATGGTGCTTCACGAGCAATATTCATCCCACACAATCGATGGTAAACCAGATGAGCAGCTCAGAATATAAAAATACAAGTCACAGAAAAGAACAACAACAGCAAAAGAAAACAAGCCCAAACTAAATAAAAAAGACTCATTTATGGTCCTTCAATTTCATAAAGTAAGGAAACTAAATCCCATGCTCTGATCGTGTTTAGAACAATGATGTCAGGCAGTTTCTGTATTAAACATTACCTCCCGAACTCAGGCATCATAGCCGGTTGTAATGCCCCATTTAGAAATAATCTAGCAGGCTGTAAATCACTTGTTAGATTGTGATAACATAAGGTCTCCCAAACTCTCCTCCTCTCCCAAGTTCTCCCATGTCAAAGTGTAAACAGTCAGACACATTAGAAGGCCCTGGTTGGGGGATGTGGAATGAAATGAAAAGTCACAGAAAACATCCAGGCTTACTTGTCTCATAGAGACCAACGAAACCCCTCAGAATATGGCTCTCAGCTATCCATCCAGCCTAGAATGAACGAATCCCACGGCTCACTTTTCAACCAAACCATGCACTCAAAACTCACATTGTGACCCTAGAGGACAGGCGCTAATTGCCCATGTCGGTTTCTGAGATTGTAACTTCTCAGGAGTAGAAAGCCTCATCTTGCTCCTGAGGAGAGGCTAATGGTTTCCCATGGCTGACCTGGTGCTGAGCAGCCCAATATATTTACCAAGGTATGCCAGCCAAATAATGAAAAGCCCAAAAACCTCACTGCCACAGAGTCAATTCAGAGCAGGGCTATAGGACTGTCCTTGTGGGTTTCCAGAACTAACTCTACGGGAGTAGAAAATCTCACCTTTCTCCTGCAGCCAAACAGTAGAGAGATCTACAAGGTGAACAATAACTCTAGTGAAGTACCAAGTTTTAGAATAATCAACCATTCGAGATCAGAAGAAAGTCATTAACCTGAGGACAACATTTCGAAGACAGGCAGGCTTAGGAGGAGGGATGGGAAGAAGTAGAGGAAGTAGTGATGCTACATTATGGGGGTAGCAATCGATTAAAACAAGAAAAAGAACCACCGGGATTTCAGGAAGGCTTCTCATGCAGACAGTTCCTCCATTGGGAACAGGCCAGCCAGTCAGTTAACAGTGTGAGGAGGGCAGGGGTGAAGGGCACAGAGAGGAGGAAGCAAGGGTACGGTCTCAATTTGACGCACCAAGCTTTGTCTTGGGCTATCTAAAATGCTTTCCCCCTTAAGAACGTATTTTGTTTTGTTATTTAAGAATAAACGTTTTGATGTAGAGAACTACCTATGAACTGTCAGAACGATTCAGAAATTGTGGAACTCATTCTCTCAGAACATATTAGGCAAAAGAAGACTGAATGGGGGCATTTCCCCTATTTTTACTAAATTCTCGAATGCATTGAGTCTAATAGAATCTAGATCTCAACATACACACAATACATGTCTTGTTTGGTGTTTCAATTCTTCGCATGTGTTCCTTGTTGTCGGTATACCAACCCCTTCACAAGTATGCTAGCATGTAAGGAAAGAACAGTCAGTAAAATCTCCTACTGCTTAATTCTCTCTTCTGTAAAATAGTGGCTGCCATTGTTGGAAAACTAGCAGTCAGATATACAAATTCACCACCAGTAAATTGATTCCAACTCATAGTGACCCCACAGGACAGGGTAGAACTGCCCCTGTTGCTTTCCAAGTTGAGAACACTTTACAGGGGTAGAATATCCCTTCCTTCTCCCTTAGAGCATCTGGTGGTATCGAACTGCTCACCCTGTGGTTATCAGCCCCATGCATAACCACAATGCCACCAGATATACTCCGAACAGTCAAATTAACATAAATAAATACTTGGCAGAAGATTGTGCTAACACGTTTTGTATTACGTAGAGAAAGACACTAAGCCACATGCACGCATGAGTCTCTCTGCGTGAGTACAGTTCAGCCCCAGTCTCCAAATGAATTTTCTCCAAAAGGAGGACGGGGAAACAAACATACAAGACATACAAGTGGAGTGGAGCAGGGGAAGGAAGGCAGGTTCCTGAGGATCCAAGCCCAGCGTTGCACACAGAAGACCAGGGAGTTTGCATGAAGCAGATACAGAGCAGGCAAAGGTACTTGATGGGCCGGTGCTGGAGGCCTAACTCACGTGCTGTCAATGGGGAAGAAACATGAACAGAATTTCACATGTTAAAATTTCAAAATCCATTCATCGAGTTGCCTGTTACTTGCAGAGAAACAGTCCCTCGTGTTTAATCTATATTCTAGATGAATGCCATGTTTTTGGCAATGGCATGGTCAACTGTCTATGTATCTTAAAACACATGTTAATTTTAGTCCCTGCACTTCCGTTGGCCCTTCAACGCCAAACACATAGACTAGATCACAAGTGGTGTCCATTCCAAAACATGTCAATTTTCACTTGTGCAGGCCCGGTGAACCAAGTGCATTGATTCCTGGACTAGAAGGAGTAGCTAAAACACCTAGCCATGGCAGTGCCCTAAAAGACATGTGTTGGCATGTGTGTGTGGGAGTAACAGAGGGACATAGGGAACATGTAGATATACAGAAGTGCTCTATATGATTCACACTAAAGGTTTGGCTTAACAACAATCACTTTGAGTTAATTCAGTATAAATGCACATTGAGGCTACTCTTAGAAAAATCTTTAGAACGGTCTCACTGATATGCTGAGACTTTGAACTGGGTCTCAGCTTGCATCTGGCAGGAATACTCTAGTGTGTCTGATATCTTAACCATCCCAATGCCATAGGTTTTAGGAGTTGGAGACAGACACCCGGAGAGCCTCAAGGGTGGGCCTAAATCTCAGTGAGGCTCTCAAATATCAGTCACTTTTTGCTGAAGCAGAAAGCAATTTACATGCTAAAGGTACTACTGGGGAACATCTGGTCTTTGGTTGAATGGTTTATGTCATTCACAACTTGCCCTACCTCACCCCCTGACCCTGGAGTGAAAGGTTTCAGATATGATTACCAGCCCTCTGAACTTCCTGCCTCTCTTCTTCAGCATGATTCTTACAGAATACCAAACCACAAATCAGTAATTGATCCTCTTCACTGATTACAATCTATCATCAAGGCTACAGAACTCAGCACTGTAATAATCACTGTAAATCAGAATATTATAAAGTAGAAGCTTTAGAAAACTATGTATGAATCCATCTTACAAATTTTTAGAATATTAATAATTAACAGTTTGTTATGAAAACATATCTGATATATTGCTGTAAATTCTGGTTACTATTATTTCCATTTATAACTCTGAATGTAGGATGAAATAATTTTCTTGCTACACATATTATTACATCCAAATAGACATATATCTAGGAAAAGTGATCTGGAAATCTTCTTTGAAATTGCTGTATCGAAAAGAACTGGCTGACATGAGGGACACAGCTACCTGACCAATCAAATACATGCGATCCACATGTGTGCCCATTTGAAAGAAAGGTGATCCAACAGATCATGGACATTATCTAACAATATATTAATATCATACTCAAATGAAATTTTGCTCATGGTAATTCAAAACAATTAGAGAATCCATCAACTGGGAGCTTCCAGAAATTCAAGCCAGCTGCAGAAGAGGTTGTGTAATAACACAGCTATTACTTCACGAGACTATCACGATATTTATTGTGTATGCTATATTATATGAAGAAGGATACAACATCAAGATCTGAGACAGACTCAGTAACAACTGGGGATATACAGATGACACAACTTGCTTGCTAAAAGTGAAGAAGACGTGAAGAATTTACTTCCAAAGGTCATACAGCCATCAGTATGGATAGCATCTCATTACAATGAAAACAAAAACTCTTCACAACTGGACCAATAAGCAATATCAGGAAGTAGGGCAAAACTACTAACATTATTTCATTCTACTTGGACCCGCAATAAACAAAATAAATTAACCGTTGTTTTACAAAAGTTGACGAAGACAAGGCTCCAGTGAAATCAATAGCTGATAAATGAGTAGTTCGTTTTAAGAAGGGATGAGAATTTTGAAGGTGAAACCCGCATTCATATCAATTTGGAGAATCAACTGCCAGCACCACAGATATCTCCCTTGCTTAATGGCACACAATTCTCTCCGAAAACTTACAGTTGAGCAAACGTTTTGCTCCACAGGTTTGTAAACCGCTACTCCCAGATCGGCTGCTAACAGGAGCAGAACTTCCATGGAATTTCTAAACCGGGGGGATCAAGATTCGTGGCTTCACCACAGCAATTCTAGAGACAAAGTACAGTCAAAGCAATGACTTCCAAGAAGTGGAAGTGGTGCAGCCAAAGCGAAAATGGACCGAGCAAGAGCAAAAGTTGCAGCAACAGTATCTGGGGAGATAAAAGGCATTGTGCTTATTGACTTCCTGGAGGGCCAAAGAACGGTCACGGTCACTCAAGTTCACTGACATTGAGTTGAGTCTCACTCATAGAGACCCTGTAGGCCTGGGTAGAATTGCCCCTGTGGATTTCAAGACTGCAATTCTTCTCAGAAGTAGAAGAAAGCCTCGCCTGTCTCCCAAAGGCTAACGACTGCTTACTCTGAAGTGGTTTTTGAGAGAGTTGGCCAACGCTTCAGCAGAAAGCAAGCCTAGGGAAGCTTCAACTAAGAATCCTTCTCCGTCACGGGGACTCCTGCTCCTTCCTCTTCATTGCAGGGCATTTTTGTGAGGATTTCCATGGAAGTCATTAAGCGGCCAACTACAGTCTTGATTTGGCCGATTCTGAGCCTCTTTTTGTTTCTTAATCTTAAAATTCCTTACAGGGACTTCATGTTCACCGCCTCCCCCCCACCCCAGTTTATAATGTAAACAACAACAATAAAACCAGCATTAAAACAATGGTTAAATTTGCAGGACCCTCAATTCTTCAGGGTTGGACTAGATGGCTGGTATCACCATTTATAAATTTTGATATTTCTTGTGTTGAGAATTAAAATTTCTATTTTAATTTTTTATCCTTTATTACCATGAAATTTTTGAGGTCCCCTTATACACATTTACGTATGAGGAAGCTTAAAAAATCCATATGGAAAGTCCATTATCTTTTCATTCAACTTTTTCATGGACTTTTTGATACCCCTTAAAGATAACTATTATCTGTCATCTATGTCTGCCTATTCCTGAGGCGCTGCAAGCCATTTACACGTGGCTACAACCCCACGAGGTTGGATCCGACTCTGCAGCTCCATGGAGCAATCACTAGCATCTGGTTCTGTAAAGGCTCAGGAAAGGAAACGCTAAAGAAGAGTTAAACATATGTGCTCACTGGGCACTGAAATCAATCAACTGGAAAGGGTTGGGGTATTTTTGATATCTATCTATCTACACACATGTTCACATATATATCACATATAATTATGTACAATGAATATTTTAGAAAATACTTAGCTATATTTAATATATCCTAATATTCATGAAAATTAAAAAGGTCAATTGGTTTCTTCTTCACATTAATCTCAACTTTCAGTTTGAAAGGATGGAACTCAGTGTACTTACTTCATTGGTACAAACTCTTATTTCTCAATATTCCAATAAGTAACACCCACCTTCCTTACCAGTCTATCTTCTGTTTCATTAAATGCATCGGCTTAGCCTCTCAATTTCAGATTTAAATAGTCTCTATTTAAACTTGGATCAGAAAACAAAATAAAACAAACAAACAAACAACCCCTAGCACGCACATTACAGGTTTCCCAATATTGGAGAGAGAAACTAAATGAACAGAAAATATATATAGAAACATATTTTCACTAGAAGATTCTCAAATCATTGATAAGTTAAGGTAACTTAGAATTGAGGGAAGATTTAATGGTGAGAATAGAATGGAAGGTGAGCAAAATTTTTAAAATACATTAGAATATTCCTCAGAGTCACTGAAGTAGAAAGTGATCATTTCTTTCTAATGAATCATGATTCATAACATGCCTAAGTATAGGCACAAATTGAAGAATGAAATGCCCCAGCATGAATGTTTCTGTTGCTTACTTCAGCTTAAGTACAGCTTGGGTTAGTTAGATGATACACATATTCTTCAAACACTAACTGCTTCTTTTGAGCAAAACATGAAATTAAAGGACATGGGATTTTACGGTACCAAGGGAATCTCTGTAACTGTATTTTAAACTAAAAGCAAACTAAATGACCTCTACCCCAAAGGCTCATGCATTTAAGAATAAATTCCAGTATAATGCATAAAAATACTGAAATAGAAGTATTTGTAAAATATCTACAACCTTCTGAGATAGAAGTGGTATGACCCAGAGCTCTGCCTAACACTGGTTTTCGTATCAACTCGCTGTGTGGCATCGTACATACAAGTCAATGTCTGTATACGTCTTTCGGAGGGGGGAATCAAATCTAACATTGTCACTGTCAAAGACCTGAAAGTTGCTTACAATGAAAATACTTGTATTCCCGATTATGCACAGTATGTTTGGGTCCAAAGTGGGTAATAAATCTGTCTACTGAAATTTACCATATAATGCACTGCAAAGGACATGATAATGAACACAACATCACATGTAAAGAATATTGACATGTCAAATATTTTGTTATTTATGTACTAATTAGGACAATTTTAAAAAGATATGTTACATACTTGCCTGGTAGCTTTCAAATATTAAGTTGTATTTTACTAAAAATGTCTCCTAAAACATAAGTGAATGGAAAATACTAATAAGGAACATGCTGGAAACACTGAACAGCTGTGAGGAAATCTCCATAACAGCCACCCAGGAGCGCTGGCCAGCAAGAAACGTGACAGCATGAATCCCGAGGACCGTGAGCTGGATGGAGTCGTGGACTCAAGAGACACCATGCCAACGATAAACAGCTGATGAAAGCAATGAGAAACTGAAATTAGTTCTCTGAAGATATTTCTATAAGGTTAGTTCACACAAGATGGGGCCTAGCTTTGAGAGCCCCTTGATAGCTGCCTGAATAGTAACAGAGTAAGATCTTTGGGGATTCAGCCGTAATGTCCAATCAAAGTGCTGTCCAATACCTGCCACGTGACACTCACTCACCTGTTTGCAACATGGCAAATAACAGCTATGCCATGAGCCTTGACTGATCATAGTTACAGGATCATGAGCAGAATTCAGCAAGGATGTTTTACGTACTTGTGTTGTACTCGTTAGCTTTTTTCTATTTATTATCCAGCTATGCATATCTGGATATATCTTAAAATGGTGTGTTTACATGACAAAACCCCCCAAATTATGAAACTGTCATGTGGGGAACTTCATGAAGAAAGGAAATTATGTATAAACCTCAAGACAGCATTGTTCTTGGAATCCATTAATGGGATCATCATTAAAAAGACAGTCCTTTGTTCCAAGATCTGTTTGACACTTTAGTAATTAAAGTTCCCCGAATAGAAGGTAAGATGGATATGAAACTCTGTTTCAGAGAAAAATTGGTATATAAAATGCATTACTTTTCTAAGAATAATGGCCCCATTTCTTTAAAAATTAATTGTATATTGCCTATCTTCAAAACAAAGAGAAAGTCTCTATGCATTTTAGACAGCATATATTTTCCTTTCGGTCCTGAAGTATATTATTAAGGTCTAAAGATAATATAATGGTGGTGAAGCAGCAATCAGCCTAAATGTTAAATATTTATAGTTTTATCTAAATCTACAAACTGCTTCACATGCAGTCTTTGTTTATATAGCCGGCTCAAGAAGGAGAGTAGGGACATGTCTTATAGGTCTAGATAGTTATTCCAAGAGAACTACCCAACCAGAGGGGGGAAGCTCCTGTGAACTCCACTGCGCAGCTCCTTCCAGGAACACATTCAGATTAGATACAGATGCTCTGAGTCCACTCTTGAATAGTCAGAACAAGCACCTCACCAGTACCGGCTGCGTGTGCAGTGAGCTAGACCCTGTGGTTCCAGAAGTGCAGGGGAAGCTCTCTGATGCCGGAGCTGTGCCAACCATCAGGACAAAGCGCTACCCATGCAGGAGAGCGAAGCACCGTGTGAAACCAGCTGTGGAAAACCAGGATAGGAGGAGATCATCCGGAAAGCGTGGTGGAGGCTACTGAACTACTCAGACGTCAGCCCCACCCCACCCCAACCTCCTCTGTAAGGGCAGAAATGGGCCAAGAGTAACAGACGTGGACACTGCAATCAGAACAAGAATACAAAACACCGAGTCCAGAAAGAGAACAGTTACCATTTGGACTGGAATGTGAAGTTAGAGAGATGTCCACCTTATATTTATGTCCCCATTTCACTAATTGAAGTGAATACTATTTAGGGAGAAGTGAGCTTAAGAATAGAGGATAGCTAGGCATGGGCATGTTCTAGACACTGTTTTGGCCAATGGGAGTTCAACAGAAGTAATGGGCAAGATTTCAAAAAAGCTCCGTAACAGACATGGAATCACAGGCGCACATCCTCTTCTTGAGCCTCCTCCTCCTCTTCCCCCTCACCTGTTATCTAGAATGAGGAGGTGATGGCTGGATTACCAATGTGGATCCTGAGCCAAATTGCAACCTTATTGATGGAAACCACAAGCTATAGCTCGAGAGAAAACTAAAAGGAGCTTTGATGAGCTGTGTATATGCCAAATTCCGTGTGGATCATTCGAACTAAATCCCTATACAGAGAACCTGCAGAGTGAGGGCTTTAGGGGATACAAGCAGCCAGTCTTACATCGATGGGGCAGTGGCTCCTCCTGTTGTGCACAGGGTTGCTAAGAGCCAGAATCGAATCAATGCATCGAAGAATAGCAACAAATACATACATATCTATACACATGTATGCTAATTTATACAGATAAATTTGGTTTCATTTAAATATGTTCATCGTCATCATATGATCTATACATATGCATGCATCTCATATGATTATTTAAAAGATTTCTGGGTTAAACTAGGAAGTACCTAACCCAGTGCATTGTATATCATGGTCAATGAATATGTAATTATTTACCCTAAAATTACTAATTTATATCTATTATTAAGTAGTTCCATGACTGTGTTTCACACATTGGTAGAAACTTTATCCTTTCGACATTAAGAGACATCAGTTGTCAAGGTTTCATCTTTACAGAGAAACACACATCTCCGTCTTCAAGGAAATCCAATCAATATAAATATCATTCAAAAAAGAAATCGAAGAGTGCAACCAATGTCTCCAGTCAGAAAGTGATCAACCATGTGCACAAGATGCACCGATAAGTATCGGTGATGGGAATGCGAAAGCTGGAAACAAAGGAAGGAACAGTTTTCAGAAAATCTGGACATGGTGACATAACTGAAGCTGGAGATTGCATGAGGGTATTTGGTAAAACCAATGACTTGTTCACAGTAAATACCTTTGTTCAACACCTCAAAAGGTGACTATATATATGGACTTCTATAGATGGAATACAAAGAAATCAAATTGACTGCATTTGTGAAAAGAAACTATGCTCAATATCAACAGCTAAAACCTGACCAGGGGCTGGCAGTGAAACACACCATCAACTGCTCATATGGAAGTTCAGGTTGAAGCTGGAGAAAATTAAAACACGTCCATGAGAGCCAAAATAAGACTCTGAGTCTATCCCACCTGAACTTTGAGACCATCTCAAGAACAGAGTTGATGCACTGAACATTAATGACAGCAGACCTGATGAGTTGTGGGAGGACATCAAGAACATCATTCTTAGAGAAAACAGAGGTCATTGAAAAGACAGGAAAGAAAGAAAGAAAGAGAAGATCAAAGTGGATGTCAGGAGAACAACAAACCTGTCTTGAAAGAAGTACCGCTAGAAGGGAGGATGGAGAGACTACAGCTCTGTCCCTTGATCCTGCTATCAAGAAAGACTAGTCACGGAGATGGACATCATGCTTGGTACAGGGTCAGAGAAAAGGGGAAAACTTTCAACCAGATAGAATGACATAGTGGTCGCCAATGGGCTGGAACTAAACAATGGTGAGGATGGCACAGGACTGGACAGTGTTTCATACCTTTGTTCATAGTTTATTAAGCATCAAATCCAATTCAATGGCACTGTGATAGTTGGGCTTTGTGTCCAGTTTTGGTCTAGCATAATGCAATCAACACCCATGATGAGCTATATTCAGTGATAATTCAGCAATGGTCTCAGCCTTACAGGGGCATGGAGCTGCTGGAAATTCAAGCTGGATTCAGAAGAGGATGTGGCAAAATGAGTATTATTGGTGATATCAGGTGAGACCTCCTGGGAGCAGCTGAGAGAAGATTAAAGTAGTGTGCTACCCATTTAATCAAATCACAGCATTGATATACTTGCAGTGAATTTTCCTTGGGGGTGTGGCCTACTCCTATATATACAGAAGATGTGGAAAGGTTTCTTCTTCCTACTGGCTGGTACAGATCTCCCCTCTGGGTGTGGACTCTGGCAGTTTGGCAAATTGCCTGCCAACCTTGGATTTAGACTTTCTAGCCATTTGCTTGACATTCTGACTTGGATTCATCCTCCTCTGTCTCCACTGGCCTGTGTTCTTTCTGCTCCTGGTTTGTCTTTCTGCTTCTTAGCACCTCAGACCCAGCAGCAACATGAAAGAAAAACCCTGGTTAACATCTGATCCATGGTCTTGAAACAGACTGGACTTACCCATTTCTGGAACTATGTGATCTACTTTCTTGATACAAAATTTCATATATATATATCTATTTGAAATGATCTATATTTTCATATATACATATACTTATGTAAATACATGAATATATATTTCTCACCACCCACACTGGTTTTACTTTTCTAGAGAATGTAGCCTAACACAGGTTCCTAGCAATAATAACCCCACCCCCAAAGAGTACTGAATTGGACCGGTAAAGTCCTGGGATCTAGTGTCTTGTGTGCTCTGGGACTGAAGAGGGCTGAGAAAGGGATGCAGCCGCATTGCAGGAGGGGGGTGCAGGGTGGAGGGCAAGGTGGCACACGCCCCTCAGACCAAACCTAGGTCCATTTTGTAGACAGTGAGAAGCCACTATGGGGTTGCTTTTGTTTTGCCTTATGTTCTTTAATAACTGAGACAAATGTAAAACATTGACTTGGTTCTGGCAGCTGGGGAGGAAAGAATTACATCAGCATTTCTTAAACTATGTTTTATTCAACACTAAGCTCAATGAGATGTTAGTAGGAAACACACATGAACAAATTAGCTTGGAAACCATGAGGATGATTCTCAGCAATGTCTACATTGTAGGATACGCTTACATGCATCATGGCAATCCAAGAAGAAGGAAGAATATATCATTTCTTCCAAAACATAAATAAAATCAACTCATCCTCTGTTCTCTGGGATCAGCCACCTCGTTCCTCTGGTTCTTTTCAATCTTGTTGACTGCTGCACCTCACTTTCCTTGGGGGGTGGGGAGGGGGTGGGTGGATTTTCCTCTGCTGTCTGCGCTCACTGTTTTCTTTTAATTCATACAAACTTCACTAGTGAGTTTGTCACTGTTGTTGAAATAACTCACCTATATGATTTTTTTCCTGACACCTTTTCTTGTCTGCTTCCTCTGTAGATACTGAGATGACGCCCTTCACCCCCTTGACATTCAACCATCATTTATTTGTTACTCCCTCTTCCAACTTTATTAGGTACAGAGCAGTTTCTTACCTGATTCTTGCATGTGCAGGGTATAACAGTAATGACTCAATAAAGTGCAGTCGGTTAGTGGAGCTCAGTGCATGCTCTTCCAAATGTTCAAGCATTAACAAGTACAAATGTTCCGCATTAGACAAAGGGGATTTGGGGTTGTTTCCCTCAAGAGTTCTCTATATATGCAACAATAAGTTGATATTATATTAAATAGAAACAGTCATAGAGTAACAGTAATAAAGTCTCCAATGTAAATTCTTTTGCTTTATGTCATTAATACATATTTGCTCTATTCAACACAGGGATCTGATTCTATTCTTATCATTTACGGTAACAGGAATATAAATCAGTTAGTCAAATACTCCATAAATTATCCTTTCAAATAAAATGCTGTCTAAATTTTAAATTGATAAGAAACACAAATGATGACCTCATCAACTTGACCAATGCCTCACTGAAAATGTCACATTGATCCCAGCCCTGGTCATGAGTCCTGGGGTTATATGACAGATAGGCAATAATAAAATGCACCCATGTGTCAGTCTTTAGGCTACTGTGCCCTGTTACTGTTCCATATTAGGTCCTGGAAAAGTTACTGGCAAGAGCTCTCCTCTCAGAATGAATGTTTGGACTGGAGGTAGCAGCTTTTAATTTTAAAACTTTTGATGTTAAGCACAGACATTTTATCCCATTTTCTAGTACAGTGAAAGAAAGGGAAAATTAGACACAACGTGTCCTGGAAAAGGCTCAGAAACGCTTTGCCTGAGAGCATCATCTTGCTGAAACACTCTCTCATCCTACCCAAAATGACAAGGAAGGATTACCAGAAATTATCAGTAGGCTGAAAGGCACAAAGAAACCACTGCTGTCTGCAATGAAGAGAGAACAATGGAATCTCCTTGATTACAGGGAAAAGCCACATGATGGTCACTACTGTTAATCAGCTGGAGACTTCCGGACCACTTCACAATTGATGTTGAGAGAATCTCAAACCCACTGCTCTTCTCCAGAACTCTATGAAGCCCTTCATTATCTGTTCTCTGGCAGCCTGTCTGTCTTTGTTTTTAACCATATTCTTTCTACACTATATTCATATAATCCATCCATCTGAAATCACAGTAGATTCTTATTTTTAAAAGGAGTTATGTTCTGCAAAGTCACCGTAAACTCTGAATTAGTAACTGCTGAAGCACTATCCTAGAGCAAATAAAGGTTTGGATTCCTCCTGCAAGCCTCTGGTCACAATAATGTTATAATCGTATAAATAATTAAATGTGTTCATGTTTGATGACAGCCTATTTAGTACATGTGTATTGATTCATTAATGATGGACTTGTGGCCAATAGCACTATAACTCATACCTGAAGACAATGCACCACATACATTTTCTCTATCAGACACAATACTACCTTTCATACTTAAGAAAACCACACAGCAAGCAATTCAGCCTTATCTTTGTTGGGTGTGAAATCAGCAAACAAAAAGGACAATGTTCAAAACATGGGAGGAAATAGATAACAAACAGGATACCATTACAATTTAAGAGCCAAAACAAGAAGGCAGAGCACAGCCTGGTGATTCAGCCAAGAATATGTGCCTGGGTTACTCAAATGCCCAAGAAGCGTCACTAAAACATCAACTATTGGTTTGAGGGTATGTTGTAACGAGAAATAAAATTTTCAAAAACGGAATCTATAATGAGGATCAATCTTATCTTAAGTGCCTTGTTGATGCTGTCGTTAGGTGCTGTCCAGTTGGTTCCAACTCAAAGCAATCTTACATACAACAGGCTAAATATTGCCTGGTCCTCCGCCATCCTCACAATTGTTGGCATGTTTGAGACCATTCTTGCAGCTGCTGTGTCAATTCATCTCATTAAGGGTCTCCTTCTTGTTCCCTGCCATTCAACTTCACTGAGCATGAAGCTCTTTTCTAGGGACTGGTCTGCTGACAACTTGTCCGCAGGACATGAGCTGAAGTCTCCATCCTCGCGTCTAGGGCGCATTCTGGCTGTGCTGCTTTCAAGGCAGATTCATTGGTTCTTTTGGCAATCCACGGTACTTTCACTATTCCTCCCCAGCACCGTGATTCAAATGCATCGATTATTCGTCCATCTTTCGTAATCAATGTTCAAGTTTTGCAGGCCGATGAGGAGAAGGAAACTATAATGGCGAAAACGCCTAGGTACCGAATATCATGAAACTACGCCTATTGCAGCGCTCACTTACCAGGCAAGCTGCTGTTGTTAAATGCCACGGGCAGCTCGTACCCACAGTAGCTTATGCATGGTAGTGCCTGAGATTTGAGCCCAATGTACACTGCCCGATCCTGCGGCATCCTGTCATTATGTTTCAGTGTATTACTACGCCTCGGTCAGCACATCTCCCTGAAGGTCTTCCTCGGTGTCACTGCCCTGATACTTTACCAAGAAGGATGGCCTTTTCCAGGCATTGGGCCCTCCTGAGAAGATGCCCACAGTAAAGGAGAGGAGATCTTGCCATCCTTGCTTCTAAGCAGCATTCTGGCATATTTCCTTGGAAACAGATATGTCCATTTTTCTGGGAGTCCACGGTACTTTGAATACATTTTTCCCCAACATCATAATTCAAGCACATCCATTTCTCTCAGGTCTTCTTTATTCATTTTTCAGTTTTCACACGCAAATATACTAGTTGAAAATATCTTGACTTGGGTCAGGAACACCATGGCCCTCAAAGTGACATCTTTGTCCTTTAACACTTTTGTCCACTGCAATGTATCTCTTTATTTCTAGGCTCCTGCTTCCCTGGCTGTTAATTTTGAATCTAAGCAAAATGAAATCCTTAACACCTTCAATTTTCCTCTTTTGATCATAATATTATCTAGTGGGCCAGTTGAAAGTGCATTTATTTTTTTTCATATGAGTAATGGATACTGAAAGCTATTGTCTTTGATATTCTTCAGCAAGTGCTTCAAGTTTTCCTCACTCTCAGTCAGCAAGATTGTGTCATCTGCATATTAGAGATTGTTAATAAGCTCCCTTCCTCTCCTGATGCCTCATTCTTCTTCATATACCTTCTCAGATCACTTGCTTAACATACAAATTAAATAAGTATGGTTAAAAGTTACGACCCTTCCATAGTTTCATTGTTCATACAACACACACCTTTCATGGTTTTAAATGTGTTGTATATCCCCTTATTTTGCAAGTAAGACTGGTCTGTATATCTGTTTCATCCGAGCATATTTTACTAGGCGATGTATTTGCCAAGTTAATTAGGTAACTTTTATATAGTTTACTTCTAAGATAATTTCCCTTTATTCATTCAACAATTTAAAAATTCACTAAGTGCAAGGACACAGTGCCTGGGAAAATGAGGTTTAAGATATAATTTCTGTGCATGTAGAATTCAAGGTCTAATAAAACTAAAATATCTAAACAAAAATGACAAAAACATTAAAAATGTACAAATAGTAACAATATACTTGTCAAATTCAAAACCAGGGAGGACACCAAACAAATCTCTCATCTTCATCATCATAATTAATTTAAGCACAGGTCCATTTAAGCTGAGGACTATCATCCCCAAAAGCAAGACTTACATACATGGTGCCTCCAAAAGTTATTCTAAACTTGAGTGTTGCTAAAAAAAACCTAGTACTAGACTCTTTGATGGCTATTTAATGATCGGGAAACCATTAAAGAGAAAATGTCATGGCCATGAGTCCATTCTCTTAAGTCATACTGACCATACCTCCTGCTATTTTTTATTTTTAAGTTCTCATTAATAAATTGGGTTGATACATAGCAAATGTTCCATTGGACATCGAATCTGTGGATAAAAAGTATGTAAATACTATGAAAGTCTTATGTTCACATATTTCTAATCTCTCTCATATTCTCAGAACACTGCATGTTCTGACACAATTGTCAGTGTTATGTTTTAAAGTTGAATTTTAAGAACTTTATTTTCTAATAACAAAATCCACCTCCCATTGCTGGGTGGTGATACTATGAGTATGTGTAAGAATATTTCACAAGTGCTCATTTTAACAGCGGCCGGAAATGCCATCCAATTTAAAATACATGAAGGAGCATAAAACATATGGGAAAATCCCATTATCTTTTTATTTGTTCATGAATTTTGTGGAGTTCTCTCATAGAAAAATACAATGCAATTAAAATGTTATTTCTTTAAAATGTGCAATGTTTAGTACTTTTTCCAATTATATCTTGCTACACTGCAAGAACACCCTAAAACAGCACAAAACATAGTGGCTTCATACAATTACTTTGTATTTCATAATTTAGTGGATAACTAGGCTCAGCAATAATTCTCACCAGGGATCTCTCTTGTAGTTGGAATCAGACTGGAACAGCTCAATCGTTTGGAGGCCCCACTGGACTAGAGATCTCAAACAGTGCCTTCAGACAGACTCAGTTCATGGTAATTGCTAACTGAAATGCCCACCTGTGGTCTTGCCATGTGGGTGAGGGGCTTCACACATGATGGCTGGTTGGATTCCAAGAGACATAGGTGAGATTAATATATATTAATGCAAAGAGGGCATTAAGATAGTAAATATTTGATAGTTCTAGGTCTCTTTTCTTTGGACACCTGCTAAACCAGGGATCCTAATCAAGGTCCAATAACCGCCAATTCCACAGTTTTGGGGTGTCTCTCATTTGTTTCTTCATCAGGGAATTTCAATCCCAAGTTCAGGGGCAACAGGTAACTTTGAGGCCCTCATTTTGTTCAGTGTGGCTTCCACTTCATGTCCTTCTGGTGTGGCTTATGGGGGATGCCAAGTTGCAGGTAAGGCCAGAGTCTTAGTGCATAGTCCATGGCGTGGGTCACTGAGGGAGGCGGAGAAACGAATTCAAACGTGTCTACCCAGGAGCATACTACCCTGTTCATTCTCTCCTTGGATTTTCCTGAAATGCTGCTGAGTATCCCTCCCCATTTACCGACCAAAGAAGGTATAAATGCCTCCTCTGAGACCACGCAGCGCCCCTCCCCCAGTCTTCACGTGATTCTCCAAGAAGGTTCCCTTCTCATTCCTGGGGAGCATCTGTTGATTTGTGATAACTTAGTCTCAATGCTGCCTGGTGTCAAGTGGATGGTCTTCTGCCCTTTCTCCTTTGACAAATACGGTCTCCTTTGTAAAGGTGGTTCTTATGCAGTACAGATAAGGGAGGTGGTGTATGGTTTATGGCCAACAAGCAGGCTCATGTGTACTGAGCGATCCAAAAAATTTTGACAGAATAATTAAGTCCTATTTATTTTAAACTGTCATCTCTTAATCTCAAAGCCTACAGAAATGCAGGGAACCGATCATCACGTTCTCGAATGGCTGGATCAGAAGTCCTTCATTCCTTCATTTAGATGTTGCTTGGCATCCCCAAAGGGGGTTCCTCACCAGGGAACTTAGAACGGCCTTTCACAGTGACTGCAAGAGTGCTGACTGGCTCGTGAGCACAGTTACCCAAATACTAATAATAGAGAGTTCTACCAAGGAAGACGTGGATGATCGTTTTAAAAACAGAAAAAGAAAGAGAAATCTGATGCTGTCGGTCCTTGAAAAGGGAGCTGTTTTTTTAAATGGTCTGCTTTTACCATTTACAAAGGGAAGGCGACTTACTGTAATAGAGTAAGACAGCTGAACTTTTTTTAGGTATATTTTCTGAGGCAAAACAGAATAAAATTATATTTTAAAGCCATTTATCTTAAATGATTCATTTGCATAGCTTGGGACATTTCCCAAGATGTGTGTAGGCTCTTGAAACAGTAAAAAATTTACTAACTCAAAAATCAAATTAAAATAGTTTGCAAATAGTGGCAACAAGCCAGGTCTTCTTAGTCCCAAAGGACAAAAACTGAAGTTAGAAAAAAATTTAAGTTAAAATGTTCCCATAATTATTTTTAAAAACTTTTAGAGTTACTATATTTGATTTTAATCCATTATCTTCCTCCCCTAGATATAATGAAACAGTAATAGCTTACTTGCCATGTTCCACAAATTCTTAATTTTCACCAGTAAATCCAATACCTCTTCCTTCATCTCTTGCACTTCCTTTCTCTCTACATTGACTAGTTCCACTCTATTTAGAACATCGCCATGCCCAAAGTGTCCTGGGTAGGAATCCCAGATATATTTGTGACTCCTCCCTACTCCTGATCAATTACATAAAATAGAAATCCAAGAATTATCAAGGCTACTACCGGAGGATCTAATAGGTGTTTCCTCCTTTGGGTACCCATTCTCTTTCACCTGGTCCCGAGCATGCCGGGTCTGGAAAACCCTAACGGTGGAGCAGACTCAAGGAAACCCTCCAGTCTCACATTCACAGGAGTGTTCTCCTAGAGTGCTATGAAGCCCATGATGCACAAAATGTAACTGTAACAAAAACCAAAATCCAAATCTAGACCAAGTATTGACTACACTGGCTCAACTTTGACAGTGCTGTCGTGCCAGAAGAGATGTTCACATTTCAAGCATGAATAACATTTACCTCCGTATCTACTGTTCTTCTACACACAGTTACTAAAGTAACACGCAGTCATCGAGTCAATTCTGACGTAAAACCACCCTGTACTGCGTTTCCCAGGCCGTCAGACTTTGAGGACAGCCCCGTGTGTTTCTTGAGAATGGGTGGTGAGCCTGAACCACCAGGCTGAGTTGGCAACCCCGAGCTCCCCCAGCAGCACGGCCAGGCATGGAAGCACGTTCTGTGACACGTCGTTTTGAAAAAGAAAAGCTGAATCTTTATGAAGAGATGGACGAGTTGACAAATCTAAATCCAAAATGTCCCAGATCGTACAACAATCAGACAGGGCATCTAAAATAATGATTTTAATTTTTGAAAAGTGAAAAACTGAACAATTTCAAGATAAAAATGAGCTATTTTAGCAGTTATGGAAACTATAAAAAAAGTAAAATGAAAATGTTAAAAATTTTAAAAATAGTATTAGAGATAAAAGATTCATCCAGCAGTCTTATCAATACACTGGGCATAAGAAAGAATCAATGAAGTTAAAAATAGATCAATAGAAATATAAAAAAAGACACGAAGAATAAAGACACCATGAATAAAATAAAAATAAAGCGAACCCAGAACAGACCAACCAAATGCTATGGTATACCATCAAACCATCTGACATACGTAATGCTGTTAGCGGCCCTTGAGTTGGTCCTCGACTATGTTGGCTCCGGGCACAAAAGAACAAACACTGCCTGGTCCTGTGCCCTTCCCCTGATTAATTGTGGGTGACACCCTTGTGATCCAAAGGGTTTCCAGTGGTGACCTTTCAGAAATAGACCATCAGGCCTTTCTCTCTAGACCATCTTAGTCTGTAACCTCTGCTGAAGCATGCTCAGTATCAGAGCAACGTGCAGAACACCAATAGCAGAGGGATGGTGGCTATGCATGCGGCGAACTTGTCAGAATGTTCCCCTTCCCATGTGGAAGGTGTGATTGTGACCATGAATCTCAGTGCCCACAATATATGTAGTAAACTCAGAACAAAACCCACTGCAGCCAGGTTGATTCTGATCCCACTGGGCTGAGGAAAACTGCTCCGGAGAGTTTCCAGGGCTGCACATCGTTAGGGCAGCACACCGCTTCCTCTTTCTTCCTTGGACCATCTGGAGGGTTCAAAGGGCTGAGTTTTCAGCTAGAGGTCCCATGCTTAACCCAATGTGCCACCATGATCCCCCATAGGTATCGCATAAGAATAAACGAAAAGGAGTTGAAGAAATACTTCATTTAAAAATGCAAAGTATTCTTTTAAAAATTAGCAAACACAAAAACCTACAAATCTAAGTAAAATAAATGCAAACAAACATATCTAGGGGTATGACAACAAATGTGGTGAAAATATAAGACATAGATCGTGTATATACCTTCTCTGAGGCATTCACACAGCAACCACATAATGCAGATATGTGGGATGCATACCATATTACTTTGTGTAGGCTCACCAAGAATTATGATGTTTTGTTTTACTAAACATAACAAACAATTCTTGAGATTAGACAAAAATGTCTGGGGATTAGAAGTATCCAAATGGTAAATGTACTATGAATGTGGAAACTGCAATGTGTTCCAGCCCAAATATAATGGCACCTTTTGTGGACTTTGTGCAGTGCAGTGAATTATTTATGGCTCTTTTGTCTCTCCTCGTACCAAAGGACGTTTCCTGGGTTCTGCACAAGAAGGGGGGTGGGGGGAGAGAAACGACTGGAATATATGGTTCGGCAGTGAGCGGGTAACAGGGTCAATTGTGATTGCCACTGTCCTGAGTATAAAGTGAGCCAAGGGGGCAGGATTCCACTACCAGTAGAGTGGGGGGCGCTGGGATCTCACCAGCAGCAGGAGAGGAAAACCAGGGTATCTGAACACTGCTTCTGTTTTGCCTCCCTCAGCCTGACCCCCAGTTCGTGGGACTTGGTTTTGGTTGACCACATGACCTGGTTTCACAAGCGACCATGACTTTGTTGATGAGGGGGATCTTCTAAACAGGTGTTTGAACTTTGGATTTTGGGGTTTTCCCAGCATCCATGATAGCTATTTTCCTTCATGCTGAGAGTGCAGATGTAGCCGCTTTAGTGAATTCCAGAGCCCTGGAGGTAAGAAGTATACGGAGGAAAGAAGTGCCATCAGGGACAAGGGAGTGGCCAGCACTTTCCAAAAGTGGGGCATTTAGGATAACTTCTGCCTTCTTTGGAATAGTCTTGTGTTGATTTTTTAAAAAGAAATTATTCCTGTACTGAACCCTATAACTCCTAATCATACTGGAAAAACAGTAACTGGCAAAGATCATTCCTTTAGAATTTTCTTCGTAACAATGTTGAAAGTCTGTTTGGCTCTTGCCATTTATTACATTAGCTGAGAACCTTAACGAGTTTTGTTTTGGAGAAGTTGGACTAATATGCACAGAGTATCTGAATGTATCCTCTGTATCCAATGCTTAGGCAACAGTATTTCAAAACAGAAGCTGGCTGGGATAAGAGAGTCATAATACAGTAAAAGTGAACAAGTAAATGTGGTGAAGAACGCTGATGGTGCCCAGCTATCAAAAGAGATAGTGACTGGGGTCTTAAAGGCTTGAAGATAAACAAGCGGCCATCTAGCTCAGAAGCAACAAAGCCCACATGGAAGAACACACCAGCCTGTGTGATCGAGTGGTCCCAAAGGGATCAGTTACCAGGCATCAAAGAACAAAAAATCATATCATTGGCTGCACACCGCCATGATAGGATTGCTGAAGACAAATGGGTGCATAAGCAAATGTGGCAAAGAAAGCTGATGGTGCCCGGCTATCGAAAGAGATAGTGTCTGGGGTCTTAAAAGCTTGAAGGTGAACAAGCGGCCATCTAGCTCAGAAGCAAAAAAGCCCACATGGAAGAAGCACACCAGCCAGTGCGATCACGAAGTGCCAAAGGGACCAGGTATAAGGCATCATGCAAAATATATATATATGTATATGTATATATATGTGCGTGTGTGTATGTGTGTGTGTGTGTGTGTGTGTGTGTATACCATATTGAATGAAGGGGTAAGAGCAGAGTGGAGACCCAAGGCTCAAGTGTCGGCCACTGGAGATCCCCTCATAGAGGGGTTTAGGAGAGGAGATGGGTCAGTCAGGGTGCGAGGTAGTTCCGATGAAAAACAGCTTTCCCCCAGATCCTGGATGCTTCCTCCCCCCAACTACCATGATCCGAATTCTACCTTGCAGTACTGGATAGGGCAGAGGTTGTACACTGGTGCATATGGGGGCTGGAGGCACAGGGAATCCAGGGTGGATGATACCTTCAGGACCAAGGGTGTGAGGGGTGATGCTGGGAGAGTGGAGGGTGAGTGGGTTGGAAAGGGGGAACTGATTACAAGGATCCACATGTGACCTCCTCCCTGGGAGATGGACGGCAGAGAAGGGGGGGAAGGGAGACTCCAGATAGGGCAAGATATGACAAAATAACAATGTATAAATTACCAAGGGCATATGAGGGAGGGGGGAGCGGGAGGGAGGGGAAAAAAATAAGAGGACCTGATGCAAAGGGCTTAAGTGGAGAGCAAATGCTTTGAGAATGATTGGGGCAGGGAAGGTGCGGATGTGCTTTATACAATTGATGTATGTATATGTATGGATTGTGATAAGAGTTGTATGAGCCCCTAATAAAATGTTTTAAAAAAAAAAAGAGTTGAATGAGCCCACAATAAAATGATTTTTTAAAAATACAGTAAAAAGGGAAATCAAATTATAGTTTGAGGCGAAACCTGTGAGGTTCGCGTTGCTCTACACCCGGCTCTTCTGACCGCTCTCCCTCGATTGTATGCAGTGAGTCTAAAGCGGGATTTCCACGGGAAATGCTATTTCCACATGCTCTGCAGTCCTTGGCGCTCCCTGGTCAGAAGCTGTACTTGGTTTCTTCCTGAGCAGAGTGTCCTGCGGAGGTGCTGACAAAACCACCTGCCCCGACGCGCTTTGGCGGCCGTTGCGAGATGCTTGAATCACGGTTACGATATGGAGGAGAACATATGGGCTTTGGGCTCGGAGTCATTATTAGAACGAAGGACCGAGCCCTGGTGGTGTAACACTTAACCGCACAGTTGCTAAGTGACAGGTCAGCGGTTTGACCCGCAAAGCGACTTGCTGGGAGAAAGCCCTGGCAGCCTCCCCAACCCACCTCCCGCCCACCCCCGACCCCCGCCCGAGATTACAGGAGAGGCACCGCAACCAGGAGGCACGACTCGATTTTAGTCGGAGTCAGCGCACAACATTAATTTGGTATGAAAATGTTTTAAAAGGTAGTAAAAAGGCATGAGTTAATTCAATACAAGGCAGAGCTTTGTACAGGGGTCGTCTCCACAGCTAGTCTGTCTAGGCTCAAAATTCAACTCCACCGATTACTTGCTTGGGCCTCAGTTTTCTCACTTATCAAAAGGGGTCAAGTAACAGCTGCCTTATGGGGTGGCTGTGGAACGTAAATGTGCAGTGCTTAGAATTATGCCTGGCATATCATTGGAAGTCTTTGTATTCATTTGGATTTCATTTAACTATTATGGTTATTCTCATTAATAAGCTTTATAAAAAACAATGAAACATTCAAATCAGTTGAAATGCACACAGCGCATATTCTTGAGACAAAAATACATTTTTGTTTGTTTGGTCTTCTGATCATGTGAAACAACATATCGTGCACCACCATGCCCACCTTAGGGCTGACATCACTGGTTTCCACGAAGAAAACTCGGGGCTCCAGTGCTCACCTGTTGGCACCTGACACCTTCATGTTGACTAAACACATAGGAACTCACTGCTCAAAGTAAATGTAAACTAATTTAAGCATTGTTGGCAATGATCTCAGCCCCATTTCTGACAGGCACTCTCCCTCTTACAGGACACAGTAGAGCTCTCCCCTAGGATTTCTGAGACAGTGAACCTTCAGAGGAGCAGACAGCCTCATCGTTCACCCAGAGTCGCCTATGGGTTTGACTGCTGGCCTTGCAGTGAGCAGCCTGTTGCTTAACCCACTGTACCACTAGGGCTCCTTTCTTTAGTGACACTCATCATGACATCAGTATTCTGCATATGATAAGTTGAAGGAGATAACTCAGAACAGCGACATACGGCTAATCCTACACAGCGTATGAGGGAATATTTACCTTTAGGTTATATTCCAATGTCTAATACCTGGATATGCTACAAACCCGAACAGAAACTCTGCTATGGATTTGCTCTGAGGGCAGGGAGAGCTGTGTGTCTCCTTCAGCACAAGGACAGGGGTATGTCTGCACCCCCGCACGGAGCTGAAGCGGAAGACTAGACTACTAAGTGGGACGAATATCAGTTTGTTTGTTTTCTGAAGTACATAGGGAAAGTAAATCTGAAAGAATATTTCATATAACGCTGCTCGAGGTGAATGCCCATGTCTTCTGTGGTTTTTGGTGTCCTGGTGGCACTTGCAGAAGTGTTGGGCGCCGCCCCCGTAAACATCAACAGCCTTAGAAGCCCTGCGTGGAGTTGCTATGAGTCACAAGACAGTCCACATGAAAGAAGCCAGTCCACACCGGTTTGGTGTTCCCTGGTTTGAAACAATGTCTAATTTATAGATAGACCACTTTGTAAAAGGCCAAACTGAAAGATGGAAATCAACATGTAGAGAAAATTTTAATAGTGATTTAATACGATACACAATTTCCTAGTGGAAAGTACCTAGCGGCACCCTAAACAGAAAAATGTGCCAAGAAATGCATTTGAATAGAGACGGTGTGCTCACCTGCTTTCCCCGTGGTTGAGGCGGATGGAGGAACCTGGAAAAGCCACATGCAGGTACCAGCACAGGCACACAGGGGGCTCAGAGGAAGAGGCAAGCACAGCAACTGCTCCCCTGAGAAACTGTGCACACCTGCTTGTCTGCCCTCTCTCCTCCTCATCGCTGAACCTGACAGGTCCTTGGAAGGCCACCCTTCGGTCAGTGCCGCGCAGTGGGATGAAGCTGACCGACTCGCTGCGATTAGTATTACTGGACAATATTCAGCACAGCAGCATCGATGTCTTCTAGTACTAACAGGGGAGACCTACCAGCAAAGCAACGACTACACTTTCTAGTATTAAATGTGAAGATCTATTCCGCATGGTAGTTTACCAAGTAACTTTTGAAAATAAAGTCACAAGTCAAAGAATGGGCCGACTTTGGGTTTGCGCTTCAGTTTTTGTTTTCCTTGTTTTGTCATTTAAAAATGATCCTCCAATGGCCATCATAAATATCAGCATTTGATTTTGAATGCCTCATCTTTATTGCTGTTGTGAAAAGTTTAATATGCTTTTGAAAATACAAGACGGTTTTTATCATCAAGGCTCATGAAAAAGGATGCAGTCTTACCCTGGTGTGTGTGCGAATGTGCATCTTCAGTCCATCATTTTTACTGAATCCTTTCTCACAGTACGGGCACTGGTAGGGGCGCTCACCTGCAAAGGAAGGAAGCCTCTGTCAGAGAACCATGAACAGCAAAGCAAGCACTGTGCCCTCATCCACACGAGCGGTTACACCTGTGGCTTCTTTCAAGTGGCTCCTGTCCAGAGCCCAGCAGACACCAGTCAGGGCAGTGGAGGAGGGAGTGCAGCCTTCCTCCCTGCGCCAAGGAGCTGAGCCCAAAGCACACAGAATGTTCAGAAAGAGACCGCATCCCCAGCAGGTCTGCTGCACATCCTCTATCACTGGGGCCTATGCTCAACTTCCTAAGGGTAAGAACTGGTTTGTAACTCTTGGAACTGATCAACGTGTGGTGTCATTGTACTCTTGTTTTTCTGTTGGCAGTTACTGTCACATGAGCTCTGACCCCAACACAACCAGAAAAAATGCTGCCTGAACCTTAGGTGCTGTCCCCACAATAGGCTGACCATTGGTGTGCCCAAGTCTCTGGCTGGGAACCCTGTCATTTCAGAGTCTTCCGACCTGTGGGGCTCCCCTTCCGGCACGACATGGGAGAAGAGTCTGGGGCCATCCACAGGGATTTTATTGGCTACGTTTGAAGAACAGCTCCTGAGTCTGCCTCTGGAAGCTCTGTTGATGGGATCTGAACTACTCACTGTTCCCAGGATGAGAGCAACACAAGTCATGAGAGTACAGCAAACTGACGGCTAGCCGCGCGTTCATGGTTACTGCTCCGTGCTGCCCAGGCCGGGCTAACCCACAGCAAGCTTTTAATTTAATCCTTTGTACAATGTAAAGGTTTCACATAAGCTTTTAGTTAGAGGGAAGCATCCTAGAAACAATTTCATCACATTGTGCACTGAAGATATAAACATCGAGAGTTAAACCAAATAATAATTGAGCCATGCTTTCTTATATAATCAGATCTCTCTCGTGTAGAGCTTAGAGTTTAGAAAATTGCTAAAATGGTAACAATCAAGCTGTTTTCATCTCATGAGAAATAACAAACATGTGACAAAATTTACTATCTAGGTGAAATTTAAAGATGTCCTCAGGTCAAAGCCTAATCATTTAGAATGAACAGGAACTCAAAAGTGCTAATTTACTTAGGCTTTCATTTTCCAATGTACACACACAGCAGGAGGCTGACCTTGACTGTATACATGGATGAACACAGCAAAAAGATTGGTTTCAGCAAATTGAAGACTTCCATCTGTCTTTCTATTGGACTAGGGAGAGTGCTGCTCTATCCCGTGTGCCGAGCTCCGTGTGGGTAACGCTGATGATTGCAACGAAGTCCCTTCTCAGGCCAGCAAGCTCCTTTGCCGCAACCCACAGACCACTCCCTCACAAACTTCCCTGCCCTCACCCCGTACTCAGAGCTCACCCATTTCAAGACCACCAATGGCACTTGGGGGTCTGAACTGTTCAGCTGAACTTGGGTTTACAAGGGATTTCACATGGAAGTGATTGCGGCAAAATACTGTCTTTTCACCTTTCTTCCTTGAGAAGATGCATTGTGGACTCTACTTTTTTTGACTGGGCGGTATTGATAGGGGCAAAAGATCAAAAGTGGTGGAAGGAGTGACCTAAAAATAATGATAGCACAAAAACAGGTAGTACACTGGCTAGGCTCACTGATTTCTCCGGTGAGGCAAAATTAACTTTAGGCCAGGTGAGCTTGCATGGAATTCCTGGCATTATCCTAGTATTTACCCAGGGAAGACACTGCTTTTCAACAGGCAGTCAGCGGGGTAAAGTTTAGCTCCCCATTTATTGAAATCTTTTTGAAAATGGGATTTTATTTTAAACTAAACCAAGGATAGGTGTTTACTCTTAATCCTAGATCCTTTATGGAGCCCAAAGAGGAGTTCTGGTGGCATAGTGGTTACTCGTTGCGCTGCTAAGTGCAAGGTCAACAGTTCAAACCCACTTACCACTCTGCATGAGAAAGAGGAGACTTTGTGTTCCTATAAAGACGTATTGATACTTTGGAGATACTGTACAGGCAGAAGCAAGCTGACAGCAATGTTTTGGGGTTTTGTGGTTCTGGAGTGCCAGTCTCTGGATATCCACTTGCCCACCAGAGAGCCGCACTTGGATGCCTCCCGGGAAATCTCAATCCAGGATGCATTGTTCTGAGTCAAATGCTCTGCAGCCTCTGCTCCTGTATGTCCCATATTACCTGCTATGAAGTTAAAAAAATATGGGAGCTATCCAAGATCCCTTTAGAGTTCTTGATGATGACGGCAAAACAGAAGCATTATAATAACAGCAGGGGGGGTACAGAAGCATCCACAGTAGCAAGTATAGCAGCAGGAGCTAACATTTACTGAATTCTTAATAATTCAAACATTCTCCATGCACACCAAGAAAAAGGATGGGCTGAAAATAGAACAAAATGCTAATGGTGGTGGTTCTTATATCACAGAATTGCAAATTATTTTTCCTCACAAAATATGAAAGCAAAGTTATTTCTTAGACTTTATCAGCATCTGTTTCACATTAGTAATAAATACTAAAGGATAATAAAATATTGTCCTGTCTTTTTGAAAATGGAATCTATCAACAATCTAGAGTATGGAGAAGGCATAACAGAAATCATAAGATTATTTATACTTAGCAAGTCAGCTAAATCAGCACTTTGCCTACAAACATAAAGTAATCAAATATTCAGTGCTAGTCTCTTTGTATAACATTTTTTTAGTGTGTGACCTTGTTCCCCAAATAGTAATAATATACTAATCAAATAAAATCAAAGATGTAAAATCCCCTGGCAATTCATTATTAATACAAGAAGTTAGTATTTTCTTTCAAAAGTGATTAAGCACAATGATAAATACTTAGACATCTTAGAGAAGTGAAGCTAACAAATTCATTCTATATTTTACATATTGTCATAATACATAATATAATCTTACATAGTAGATATGAAAGTTTAATTTCTATTAAAGGTATGCCTTTTGTCCTTTTTTGGAATCTAATTGTGTTCTCATCTTCTTTCTACCTGTAACTCTGAAGAAATTATTTAACCTCACTCAACCTCTGAGAAATAGAACAAATAATGGCTAGCTGGTAGAGGAACAGTTGACTCTACATCTAAGTTTGCCTAAGGCAGTTATTAAAGCCTGTTATTCCAGAACAATCATAAATGCTATTCGTTCAGACTCAAAAGTATTCCATTTGAGACAATCTACATACATGGCCAAGCGACTCATAATGATGACAATATTGTTACTATTAATGTGTGTCTATGCTGCCCGTGAGGTCTAACTAGACTACTCAGAATAGAAAGTAATCCCTCTAAGAGAAAAAGAAATAATATTTCTACCCATTTCCACTCTGAGGCTAAGAGCCAGCGGAACAAGAGCTGACATTTGGGAAGTTTGGGTAAGTATCACTTCACTATTTCATTCCACTATACCAGACTACAGCTCTAGTGTCAAAGAACATCACTGGGTAAATGGCTTCAGTGACTTTATTTGTCAAGTAGAAAGTACACTTTTCAAATTAGACTAGACTCTCCACACACTGCTCCTCTTTCAACCCTTCTGGCTGCCCCATTGTCAGGGCAACCTGATGTTCTTAGAGTCCCCAAACAGCGCTGCCTGTGAAGCTCTGATGATGATCTATACAACCCAAGATAATGTTAGTAACTCAACATTATTTGCCTCAAGTGCATACTAAAAAAGAGAAGAAAACTATTATTCGTAGGTTAGTTTCACATTATGCATATATTACTCCATTAGCTCAAATTATTCTAAAATATATGCCTTCAGAATTTTTTCTCCTTATAAAATTACCCTGGTGTATAAAGGACCGAATCTACAAGTGGAATTAACTTCACAAACATAGATTTTCTTTCTTATTTGAGCACTGTCAGTAAATAGGATCTTATGGTTGCAGTCCTAGTACCTTTATTTTATTTTTAACATCTCAGGTGGATTTAGATGTTGTCTTTTTGTGTATGTGTCGGTTAATCTACTGAAAGCCTTCACATTCTGACTAACATAAATTAATTAATTAATCTGAAATTTAGCTTTTAAAATGTGGCTACATACCAAGCAATATGAAAATAACAACAGCAAAAGCATGCACTGCCCCCTGTTAAACTGTTCAGAAGAGCAGTTTGAATTTTTATAAAACATGATATTGCAAGATGAGTATGGCTGGCATACAAATGGGTCCACGGACACAGGCGGGGGAAGCAATTTACTCCAGGTGGCGCAGCCATTGAAAGGCGGGATCAGCGTTTGAGCCCCTTCTTAAGCCCCATGCCTCCACATAAATAATAATACAGGATAACTGGATTAGAGTTATTATTCTTTCAAATGCTTCTCACAGCCGTTAATACTGACCATTTCCTTTGTCTGATAGATTGAAGAATTTTTTTAGTTATCAAAGTTTACCAGGGAAAAACAGGGAAAGGGGCAGGTTAGAAATGTATGTGTATTAGGTCTCAAAATAGTTGCTGGGTGAAGAGGAATACTGACATAGTTTAAAGTTTACTATGCAAATGTAAGCTCTCATGCATTCATGAGAACTACATTTTACAGTGGGGAGTGTAGACGATGTAGTATATATTGAACATTTCAGAAGAGAAATACAATATTGGCACACCCCACATACTGCCCTACTGAATTTTTGCTACCAACAGTCAGATTTAATGAGCATAGCAAAATAAATAATATTAAAGTATGCATAAAAGCAAATGATTTTCCATTTAATTATAGAAAACAGATGTGTTCTTTCTATCTGCTCCTTTAAATAATGTTCTGACACTGAATAACATGAAAATCCCATGCGTTTTCTCTGCACACACAGAGGATCACAGCAAAACACTATGGCAGATAGAGCCGGCCAGTTTAGAGTAGATTTTAAAAGGTGCCGCAAAGTGGACACTGCATGAAGCTAGCTTATTCATTCAAGAAATAATAGTTTTTGAGCACATACTCTCTGCTAGTTACTGTCCTGGGCTTTGGGAATGCAGTTGCGAATAGAATCACAAAAGCGCCGTCTCTTCCATTTTACCAGTAATATGAGAAAGACAAGAAAAAGTTAAGAAATACATAAGATAATTTCAGAGAATGACAAGTTATATAAAGAAAATAAAACAGGGAAAAAAGTTTAAGAAAGACCTCTGGCCTGGGGACTGGAAGGGCTCAGGACTTAGCAAAGGGCATCAAGGGAGGCAAATAGGTTGAATGAGAGCAAGTCGGCTGGTGTCAAAGCAACATTATTACATCACTTTTGCTGTAACTCTCCATCTTTGAACTAGTAGTATTTTAGACTGCTGAGCTTTACATGAGGGCTTCCAAATCCTCATTGATGCCCAACTGAGATGTAAGTATCTTATAAATAGTTGCTAAGAGCGTCAGAACGGGAGACGGTCTTTCAGAGGCAGGCAGCGGTAAGGAAAGGGGACATCTGCGTGCCACGTGCAACACCGTGCCCACGTCTAGCCTGGCCTCCAGGGGCACTTGAGTCTTTGACAAAGGGAAAGCTTTATGATGACAGCCACCCACCGGCTGAAAACATTAATAAACTGTCGCATTCTAGTCTAGCATATGGCAATAGGATTAACATTTACTGATGCTAGTGTCATTTGATCATATGTAATTTTAATTAAAGACATCGGAAAAGCTCTTGCCCCTACCAAGTTTTAACACAGTGTCATCCAAACAGCATCCTAAGGAAACGTGTGAAGGGTTTAGGCTGACAATGCATACCTCTTCATGATCAAAACCAAATACACCGAGTCAATTAGGACTCCCAGTGACATCACAGAACAGAGTAGAAGGGTTTCCGGAGTTGTCAATCTTCACAGGAGATGCAGATTATTTTTGTCCTGAAGAGCAGCCTCAGGTAGAACTCACTATTCAGCCAGGGCGCCTGTCTTCCTGAGAAAAGTACCTAACACCTCTATTTCATTCATTAGCTATCTATGGCAATGTGACCTCTTCGGTGATCAAAAATCTCGACAAAAATCATTTTCTAAAGATCTATGTTGACATAATAGGAAACAAACAATCTTTCAAAATACGGTGCATGTATTGCATGGTGGGTGCACTCTCTCAATCTCTTGGCAATAAGATGCTGTCAACTAAATGACAGATGTCAGAATATTCAAATGGACTAGACCATGGATTTATTTAATCCGGTATTTAGAAGGATTTGTTGTTTAAAATACACTTGAGTACTCTATCAGTGGACTCAGGGATCGGGTTTTAGTTTGAGCTACGAAGCATACTGAAAGCAGCAGATCTGTCAAGAATGACCACAACCCATCTTAAAGATAGGATGTATGCAGATGCCATGTACTTTGAAGGATTTTATGAATGAGCAAGAAAGCCTGATATTTGAGGTGTACATAAATGTTTTAAAATATTCTTTATTAATAAAGAACTTTAATAATTTAAATGACTATTTTGTCATTTTATGTACTAAAATTATTACCCAAATTATTCTATAAATTCAATGCAATCTCTATGAACATTTCAGCAGCCTTCTTTGAAAAAATGGCAAAGCCAATCCTTAAATTTATATGGCATGACAAGAAATCTCAAATTTTGCCCTAGCAAATTTTGAAAACAGAATAAAGCAGGAAGAATCACACATCTGAACTAAAATGATATTATAAAGCTATAATAATCAAATCAGTCCGGTATTGGTATAAAGATAGACATTTAGGCTTTTGAAATGGTACTGAGAGTTCAGAAATTAACTCATAGTTGAAGGAAGTTAACTTAACTTATTTAAATTAACTTATATTATCTATTGTCAATTTATTCTTTTATAGACTGTTAAATCTATTCAATAGTGAATGAATAGTCTCCTTAATAAATAGTGCTGTTATCTGAGTTTCCTTATTCAAAAGAATGAACTTAGAAGCCCACAACTCACACTATATAAATAATGAACTTGAACAAGGTAGAATGCCTAAAAATAAAAACTATAAGGCACAAAATAAAGCATAGGGTAATGATTCAGGAAGGACCTAATTTTTTACCAGTGAATTTTTTAGATGTGACACTAAAAAAACAAGCAAAAAGGGGGCAAAATATACATAAGTATTTAAAGCTTTTGTTCAATTGAGGACTTTAACAACAAAGTGGCAAGATAACATCCAGATTGGGGAACAACCTACACATATGTATGCCCCCCCCAAAAAAAACCCACTGCCATCAAGTCAATCCAAACTCAAAGTGACCCTAAGAACAAAGCAGCACAGCTCCTTAGAAACAGGGTTTCCCTGGTTGATTATCGTACGGGAGCAGACAGCACCTTCTTCTGGTAGACTGGAACTTCTAGCCTTGTGGCTATCAATTCAATGCTGAACCATTGTGTTCCATACATGCATAAAAAATAATTCCTAGAGCCTTCTCCTGTGTGCCTGTGTATGCCTTGTATCTGTGTATGACCTTGAAAGAAAAAGGAATAGAAAGACAAACCACCCACTGAAAATTTGGGCACAAGACTTGAACAGACATTTCACAAAAGACAGGTTGCTGAGTGGATTCCAATTCATAGTAACACAATAAGGCAGGGTAGAGCTGTCCCTCTGAGTTTCCAAGAACAGAAAGCCTCCTTTTCCTCCTAAGAAGTGGTTGGTGTTTTCAAACTGCTGGCCTTGAGGTTAGCAGCCTACAGCATAACCCACTATGCCACCAGGGCTGCTACAGAAGAAATACAAATGGTTAAAAAGCACATGAAAAGATGTTCCATGTTCAGGCTATGCCACACCACACCCCCTACCATGAAGTCAACTCCAACTCGTATGACACTGCAGTAGAGCGTAGAACTCCCCCACGGGGTTCCCATGGCTGGCATCCTCCCAGAACAGGCCACCACATCTTTCTCCCACGGAGTAGGGTGGTCGGTGAGCTGCCTATCTTCACATTAACAGCCAATCACTTTTCAGTTTAATAAATCATTTTATTGGGGGCTCTTAAAGCTCTTACAACAATGCATACATCAATTGTATTGAGTATATCTGTACATATGTTGCCATCATCATTTTCAAAATATTTGATTTCTACTTGAGCACTTGGTATCAACTCTTTTTTCCCCTCCTACCCCACCATTCCACCCTCGTGACCCCTTGATAAATTAGAAATTATTATTTTCATTTCTTACACCATCTGTTGTCTCCATTCACCCATGTTTCTGTTGTTCCTACCTATGGTGGGTGGGGTTTATACATCGATCATTGTGATTGGTTCCTCCCACTCCCCCCTACGTTCATAGTATCTACTCCCATTATTGTTCCTGAGGGGCTTATCTGTCCTGGATTCCGTATGTCTGAGAGCTGTTATCTGTACAGTGAACTGAGGCCATGACAGTGTGGGGGAGGAAGCATTCATTACAGAACTAGAGGAATGTGGTGAGTTTCATCTGTGCTATGCTCACCTGGCTGGCAATATTCCTCCATTACTCATGAGGGAGATGCAGAGAAAAACCACAAGGAGGCATAACTCACTCCCACGACAATGTCTATAATTAATATATATATATAGGTCTTGTTAGGATATAAAGAAATTGGAATTTTCATCTCTTGTGAAAATTGCCCCCTCCCACTAAAAAAAGGAGCCACTGTGGAAAATGGTTTACTGGTTCCTTAAAAACTTACACATGGAATTACAATTTAGCAATTCCACTCCTGAATTGAAATGAAAAACAAGAACACAAGCACAGATTTCTTTACGAATGTTCTTTGCAGCACTATTCCTAATAGCCAAAGGTAGACTTAGGTGAAATATCCAAGAACAGATGATGAATGGTAAATAGAATGTGGTTAATACATAAAATGGAATGTTAACGCAGTTATAAAGAGAAACACATGCTACAATAAAGAGATGAACTTTGAAACTTTACACTGAGTAAGATAAGGCAATTACAAAGAAATAAATATTGTCCGATTTTACATACATAAAATATCTAGGATAGGCAAGATATGGAGACAAAAGTTTATTAGTTGTGGTAGTTATATAATTTGTGGTCAATTTGATAGGATTAAGAGTGAATGCGTGGAGTTTAGCCTGTCAATCAGATTGCAGCTTGATGGCCTCATTTGGAGGCGCTAAGGAGATAAACAGCTAGCCGGAGGTGGGACGACACTCACTCCCTGTGAGACATTTCTGTTGACAAACCACATGGAGCTGGGCTGATGGCAGCCAAGCTGATGGACCTGGAAAAGCAAGTGGAGACCCACGCCAGCACTGAGAAGATTCCACTGCACTGGATCCACAAGACTTTCCACCCGCTGGCCTGTGATCTTCCTGCACTTGGAGTCATTGCACGTGTTGTGTGAGTCTGAAGAGGAATTACAGACTGGTACTGTACATATGGTCTAATATCGGACCTATGGACTTGATCTGGACTGGGCTGGGATGTTTTCTTAATGTATAATTACTCTTTCTATAACGCTCTTTCCTACATACCTACGAGTGTCTATGAATTTGTTTCTCTAAACTACCCAGACTAACACATTAGTGGTTAGGAGGGGTGCATCTGAAGGAGGGGAGAGGGGAGAGACCTTGCTGAGAAGACCGTGAGATTTTATTAAAGGTGGAAGAAAATGTAATGTCATTAAACTGTGTATGTTATGAATGCTTAAATGGAACACAATTTCTAATCTATATCCATAGCTATAATCACACAAAAGACAAAAGAGTCCTGGTGGCTTAGTGGTTACATGTTGGGCTGCTAACCACAAGGTCAGGAGTTTGAAATCAGTAGATACTGCATGGGACAAGAGGCTTTCTATTCTCATAAATATTTATAATTTTGGAAACTCACAGACGCAGTTCTACCCTGCCCTATAGGATTGCTATGAGTCAGCATTGACTCAATGGCAGGAAGTTTATATAAGGATAAGTGGGATGAAAAGATAATGGGTTTTTCCCCCAGAAACCTTTTGAAGCCCTTCCTTGCCCCAGTTTACCATAATGAAAAGTAAAAACCTACATACGCTTCAAAGACATATAATTCTGCAAAAGTTTAAATAAAGGATGTACACACTGAAAATAAAAATTTAAGTCACATTAAAATCAGACTTTTATTTATTTTCAGTGAAAGATTCCAATGTAAGTAATGTTGAAGGGTGAAATCTTTTGGATTCATATTAACTGGATTTTTCTAACAATTTGGTAGATGACAGCATTTTCTTACCAAAAGAATAAATGGGGGGAAAAGCCAACTTTAAAAGTATGTTTCACATAAAATTCTCTGAGATAATTCCATACAATTGAGCTTTAAGAATACGGACACTGGCTGTGAATTCGTAGGAGCTTTTCACATTTGTTTTTCTTCCATTTCAGAGGACCTGCTTATTGTCCTTTCTAAACCGAGAAGAACTGTTACAAAACAAATTGCGTCATTTTAAATGAAAACCAAACCCTGAATATATTAGTATGGAACAACCAACCTATTCCATTTTTCCTGTTCCCAATTCCACTCACCTTAATTTAGGAAGCATCTAATAAATTACAAGATACCACCGAGAGCCATGAAATGCTACTCTGACAAATGGAAGCAACCTCAGTTCACGTCTGGCATATTTCTGTGAATTGCAATGAGCATTTCCCCTTTTTTATTTCCAGCATCAGCAAACAAAACAAAAACCGAATGACACCCCACTGGCCTCAGTGAACTCCCCATTGTTTCTCTTTTGGAATGTTCCTATTAATCAAACCTGGGGGTTTCACTGGATCTAAAGGAGTTTAACCCAAGGACACCACCTTTAAGGAAAAAAAATAACAAAAACTTGAACTTAACATTCACTCTTAGGGCATTCAAAAGACACTGCACTGTTTAAAGGCTTACAGAATTTAACTAGAGCAAAGGAATGGTCAATACAGTGTAAAGATCAAAAGGTATCTGATTGAGGTTTTTTATATCTCAAAATTCTTTTGGCACCTGAAATTCCTACTCTCTCTCTCCCTCTCTCTCTTTCTGTCCATGCATGGTTCCATGGAAGCTATTAAATACGTAAACTGTGTATTATTTTCCACAGGACCGTGCAGTTGGGGTCTTTATCCCCTGGGACTGAAAATATGCAGATTCAAATGCAGTGGGGGAGTAAGAAAAGTACGGTCATGTGCTATCTACCTTGTTACTTTGAAATGATAATTAAAAAGTCAGTTTATTAATCAGAGGCAAAAGAAACAGCAAAACGAAAACTGAGTTTTACTCAAAGACAAATACAATAGGTGGTAAGATACAGAATTTGAACCCAAATGATAAAATAGAAAATTTCATTTAGAGAAGGAGCAATCTAATGTAAGTTACGAGTGTCTTTCATTTGAGTTTGCTATTAGCAATTTTCAACTGCCTCACAGGCTTGTGTAATGTGGATAGCGGATAAGAAATATTAAAGAAAAACTAATGCATTTGAACTATGGTACTGAATAGGCTACGGGATGCCAGAAGAAACAACTCTGACTTGCCCAGAATGCTCATTAGAAGTAAGGAGAGTAAGACATTTTTCCCCTTGTGCTTCGGCCATGTTCTCAGGAGGGGCCAGTCCCAGGAGAAGGACACTATGCTTGGTGAAGTGGCCAAACCAAACTCACTACCATGGAGTCAGTGCTGTGATGAACTGATCTGCCTAACATGGTTTTATTAATTCCTTTTGTTTCCCATCTTCTAAAATTGGGCACATGAACATGAGCCCATGGACACCATATGGCTCACTGATATTCTCCCACAATCAGATGATTCATTTTTGTGTGAATTCATTTTGTATTGTCTTGTCCCGTTTAAGACTAAAATCGGTCTCCATGAATTACATTTCTCTCTTTCCACCTACAGATGTTAATCCCCTACTGTGCCTCTGTTCCCACTTCTAAGTGTATAACAATATTATGACAAATACACAAACACTGTATTTGCATTATAAAATTAAGGTCTTCCATAATTTTTTCAGAAGAATAAAATGACATTGTAATATTATTAATAAAAGCTAAAATGTCTATCTCTTAGTTTGTTAATATATGCTTGTCACTAACCCAAAATTACCTGGGTAAGAGGTGAGTACATCAGGGAAAAAATAGAGAGAGAAGAAGAGGAAACAGTAAGAGTTCATTAATGTGGTTGGTGATCAGAAATTATTGGAAGTGGCCAAACAACACAGGGAGAACAGGCAGCAGGCACTTCAAAGCTTTATCTATGAACGAGTGGTATGTTAGAGCTTAGATTCTGACACCCTGGTTTGCAATTGCTATGGGCGACAGCGACAGCCCAAAATGGATTTGTTGTGTCCCCACAGAGATTAAACCTCCATTGAATGCTTTCTTATCATTAACAAAGGATTCAGAATGCCTTAGAGATTAGATTGCCTATATCCCTCTCCAGCCAGCCCTGGAAGGGGCAGGCTCTCTATCTTTGGGGCTTGCTTATATGTGTCCTTGATGGAGGTCACTATAATTTGGACAGGTACTGGGTGGTCTTGTAGTCGTGAGTCCTGCACCATCAGGCTTGCCCTGACTGCCTTGGTCAGAAGGCCCAGGAACAAACTTGTAAGCCCTGGTATCTAACAGTGCGCATGTCCCAACCATGGAGTTGTTCCGACTTCAATAGTCTCACCTGTAATGCTTTTGTGGCAGTTTTCTTTGTCCTCTCATGCTGTTTTATGGTTTATATCAATAAGCCCATGGACATTATTTGAACGGTGTGTTAGTGGCCTCCCTCAGCCGATGATGCGTCTGTGTTTTTGTGTTGCCTTTGTCTCTTTGGAGACTTAATAAATGTCCTCTTTAGAGACAGTGCCTCTTTTGTACCCCAAAACATAAGAAAAACACACAAAGAGTAAAATATCCCCTACTCAAGATGCTTCTGCCCTAAGTCAGCAAGTCTATAGAGACCCTGTTTCATTTTCTAAAAGAGAACCCGAAGCTCTTAATACATGATGCTAAGGAAGTGATTTGTTTCCATGTAGATTCTACACTCAACTATTCTGCAAACTCTTCAATTGTCTTAGGAAAGAGGGTACTTGAACTGGCCCAATGATCATGACACACCACTTGGAAATTTAGTAAGACAAATTCCCTTTCAATAGCTGACAGTCATGTAATACTTATAAAAATTATGTAGAAAGCATACACCGAACTTTCTTTTTTCTAATTAATTGAATTATCTGTTTCCTTTTATAAATTATTAGTAATTCCTTATCATTATAAATAATTTCTTCCACTATGTTTGTATCTCTGAATAGTCTAAAAAAGTATGAGTTAATTTATTTAGAAAAAGCATTAGACAAGAAGAAGAAAAAACAGTGGGTAAACGACAAGTACAGTCTAATTATAATACACTGATGTTTATTTCTAAGCTGATCACAGGTATCTACCCAAAATTAAATAGTTCCTAAGACAATGATTTATTACTATGTTCAAAGGACAGTGTGCGTGCAAGCCTAGAACAGAAGGGGCAACACAGCCGGTATCTATTAACAGGGAAAGTTGGTTGGAACTGTAGGAAAGTAATTAACCTTCTGGCCCAGAGCTTTAAAACCCCAAAAGTAGTTCCTAGAATGTCTTTCATAATTTATGAACAACCGATGGAATTCCTGTCACAGTCCATGGATTCCCCTGCTGAATTAACCCCAGCTCTCAGTGACCCTAAGAAGCTGTAAACCAACAGGAGAATGTGCACTAGGCTTTCAGCTGACCCACAGAATGAAGGCTCTGTCATCCGGGTAGGGGAAACCTGATGATAAATTACAGAGCTGCCTGCCAGGCACAGACCTGCACAGTCACCTTCACTCAGAGTGACAACAACACACTGCCCATGCGCCTTCCCTCACCCCCAATCAGCCCAGTGTCCACAGCCGCACCATGTGCTCTTGGCACTCATTAACAGCCTGGTGCTGGAGGACATAAAAAGAGGTCCATGAGGACACTGTGGATAGAGAGTAGAACAGATACAGGCAGTATGAATGTGATGAAACTCAGGTGAAAGCATAAATCAGCAACATCACCATCAACAATAGCTCCTATCTTGGCATTATGGGCTTATATGGTGAGATGTGCTAGTGGTTGTGAAGGGCCTTTGAGAATGGACCCTGCCCAGTCCTGTACCACTCTGGTCACTATTACATAGGAGCCCAGAGTTGCAGCCACTGCATCAATCCATTGTGAGAATCTTCCTCTATTTTGCTGCCCCTCCAATTACCAAATACAATGTCCTTCTCCAGGGACTGGTCTCTCCTGATAATCTGTCCAAAATATATGAGATGAAATCTCGCTACCCTTGCTTCTAAGGAGTGTTCTGGTTGTACTTCTTCCAAGGTGACTGGCTTGTTCTTTTGGCACTTACAATATTTTGCAGCAGCACGCTGATACAGATGCAGGTGTCCTTCTTCCACCTGCCTTAGTCAATGTCCGACTTTACATGCATATGAGGTGATAGACAATACCATGGCTTGTGGCAGGAGCACTTTAGTTCTCCACTTTGAGAACTTTACATCCTTGCCCTTCAACACCTTAAAGGAGTCTTGTGCAACAGATTTGCCCCAAGAAAATGTGTCCTTTGATCTCCAGACTCTTGTTTCCATGAGCACTGACGTAGATCCAAGCAAGGCAAAGTCGTTGACAGCTATAATGTTTTCTGTTGTTATAGTGACTATTAAGTCTAGTTGTGAAGCTTTTGGTTTTCTTTACATTGACCTTTAATCCATATTGAACACATCAGGCAATTCAAATCATGCTGGGTATTAGCTTAATTGAAGGTTTGAAACAAATGATTTCTTTTATATTCCCAGTGTCGGTAATATCACATTAAAAAAAATCTATGGCAACCAGATTGCTTGTTTGCACTTCCAATGTCCATATTCTAATCTCTCATCATGAAGAATGAAGGGACTTTAAAAGTGGTTAAAGAGTTCATGAAAAACAACACTTTATGGGCAATAGAAACAATAAAGTTCCGGGAAAGCTCAGTCGTGCGGTGTAAAACGGTGACAATGGGAAGAGTGGAAGGCGAGTGGAGAGATAAGAAAAAGGTGAAGCAAAAATCACACAGGGTGGTCTTTAAGGTGACAAAGGATGAGATCCATCAAACAGTTTAAGACTCAGTTTGTTGATAAACAGTAGGTAAGTAAGATTCCTCACAGGGTGAACAGAGGAGTAGGGATATAACAGCGAGGATGTCATAAACCATGAAAAAAAACTGTTCCAAGAAATTTGATTTGAAAGGACAACGCCACTAAAACAGTTCTCTCACGGGACTAGACAGGCGCTAGTGAACGACGTCAATGGTGGAAGCCCATAAGGAAGAAAGATCAACCCGGGTCCTATTTCCTCTCCAGAAACTTAGTGCTATCTGATGTTGTAAACAAGAAAAGTGACTTCTTAAATCGTTGATGGGAAATTTGAATACTATCAAAACAAATGAAATCAACTCCCTTAATATTTGGGGGAAACAAATCTTAACTCTCTAAGACTATCATCTCATCATGCTTTAGGTATTTATCATACTAAATATGCACCCACCTCACTAAAAACTGCCGCCATCAGGAAATGAAGTATCTGAAGAAGAATGCGGCATCAGGATTGGAGGAAGGCTAATTAACAACCTGTGATATGCAGATGACACACCCCTGCTTGGTGAAAGTGAGGAGGACTCGAAGCGTCTGCTGATGAAGCGCACAAACTGGACCCTTTGGTTCGGATTAGGAATCAATGTAAAGAAGTCCCAAATCTGTACAACTGGACCAATAGGCCATCTGCTGATCCATGGAGAAAAGGTTGACATTCTCAAGGATTGCTTAGATCTACAATCAATGTTCCTCGAAGCAGCAGTCAATTGATGAAAAGACGCATTTCACTGCATCAATCTGCTGCACAAGATCTCTTTAGAGTATTGAGAAAACAGAACGTTACTTTGAGGACGAAGTTGTATCTGTTTACATGTGGAAGTTCTGAGCAGAAAGAAAGACAAAGAGCTTAATTTATAATTGTGAGTGGACCGAGCTCATAGCTTGTGAAATTTATCAATTTTCTTCTTTAAGGTTAGCATTGCTACAAGTAAAACCCATAGATTTTTTTAAGACATTACATAAAAAACATCAGCGATGAATTAGATTTAGATGCAAACTTAGCACTGCAAATCAAACAGGTACTTCAATCTATTTGCATGCCGTTTATTCATTCAACAAACCTCAAAACAACAATAAGAGCAAACAACAAACTCATTGCTATTAAGTCAATTCCAATTCATTGTGCCCCTTTAGGCCAGGGAAGAACTGCCCTGTCCGTCTGCTGCTCTCTTTAGGAGAGGAACCCTGGCCCTCTCTCCTGGAGCAGCTGTGGGTTTCCAACGCAGACCCCCTGGCAACCCCATGCACCAGTTTATTCAACAAGCATCCACAAAAAAGCTTTCTGTATACCAGGGAAGGTAGACAATTCAGATATCAGACATGAGCATGGCTCTCAGGGAACAGATAATCAACAGTCTACTGAAGACCATGGAGAACAAGCCTTCAGCAGGGTACTGAGTGTCCCAAGAAGCATGGGATAAGACAGTGTGCCGATTGAACAGAATGGACATACTTGGGGTCAAGTAACACGTCGTGGGAAAATAACCATGACTTGGAGCCAGGAAGTAAGTGGGAGAAGCCCAGTGCTCGAGGTTAGACTGGAAATGGGAGTCGTTGAAAGGATTGATGAGTATCATGTTATACTAGGGAAATGGCTATTTTGAATAAGGCAGAGGTAATTTTTAGAAGACTATTTCATTTATTCTTTAAAATGAACATAGGAGATAAAATAGGTAAGTCTGCTGAGTGATGCACAAATAAAAAGTGGTAGGGACACCAGAATTTGAATTCAAGGCATCTTGACTCCAATGTGCATGCTCTTTGCATTTTGTGAGGCTGTTCACAGTAGTAGCAAGGTATTGCAAGAAACACATCAACACATTGCTCCGATCAAGCAGGGAAAAGAACTTAATCTAATTTTCCAGGTAGGAAAGTAAATTAATCTTATCATAAATACACAATTCTAAACCCTAACTGATTTTAAATATCACTAACCAACTCACTAACAGTTCTTCCTTTTGGACAAAGTTCTATCTTATTTTTTTCCTCAAGAGTTTTATTGGCATAAAATTCACACAGAACACAATTCAATACTTCAATCACATCAAGAAGAGTCATACAATTATCACCAAAATCCATTCCAGAACATATTTTTCATTCTTGTATTCATCAGTACTAGCTCCCCATGAGCCCCAACTTCTCATGCCATGCGCTCAAGGAACCATTAATCCAGCTACTGTTTCCATAGATTATCTATGCTGAATTTCATATATATAAAAACATTAAAAAGCAAACAAACAAAACTAACAGGAATAAAATAAAACATAAAAATTTCAATGGAAAGGAAAGAAAGTATTAAGAAGGTTCTTTTGCTATCCATAAGCAAATTGTAAAGGTATGTCTTGAAGTAAATCTACAAATATGCTAAATATATTAAAAGGTTTTCTATTTTAAGTGTAAACATATTACTATCAGTTTAACAACAGTTTATACAAAAGTAGCTATATTTAGCTATATTTGGCAAAGTTCTCATTCATCACATGGCTTTTTAAAAATTCAGATTTCATTAAAAACTCTGGCAATGGGCATTGATAGCATGTCTCAACAGCAGCACCAAAAATTTGAGAATTTATCAAGAAAGAGCGAGTAGAAGCAATATATATGAGATTAACACTAGTATTAACAGTGCGATCTTAGTCGCCTGTCTTCCTTTTCCCCGTGGATCAATAGGCTTTCTCTGCCTCCACCACCCTACCAACCCCCACCATATGGGTGAGGTACCCCGCAAACACTGAAAATGCTCCACTGGGCGGAGCTTTCCAAATATGTATTTTTCCCTGCTCGTTGACTATCTAACAACTCGTTCTGGTCGCGGTGAATTTTTTCATAAAAGCAGTTTCGCTTGAACCTCGTTTTTTGGTGATGGCCTATTTAAGGGAACAGTGAGTGGCTGTGACATGTTGTTTCCTGCTGGGGGAAAATGCCGCAGAAACTGCTGTGATGTTGAACACAGCTTACAAGGACAGGGTTATCAGAACAACTCAAGTGTATGAGTGCTTGTCTCATTTCAAAAAAGGCGAAATGTCGATTGATGGCAAACCTCTTTCTGGACATCTGTCAACGTGGCGAACAGATGATATTGACTCATGGCGCATTTGGAGTTTGTTCCATCAAGTCAGATTGCTAATCAAGCTTTCAATGTAGAGGGTGTAAAAAGATTGCAAAAGGCCACGTGTGGCAGACAGGGGACTGGTTTTGTCACCACACAATGCACCTGCTCACACAGCCATGTCAGTGTGCCAGTTTGGGGTAAAAAACAGCATGCCTCGTTTGTGCCCCCCACACCTGACTCACCTGACCCTGCTCCAGGCAACTTCCTTTTATTTCTCAGAATGAAGAGGGACATGAAGGGCAGGGATGTGACAACACAGAAGAAATGAAGAAAAAAAGGAGCGAGATGCTGTCAGCCATCCAAATAGGTGAGTTGGAAAAATGTTTCCAAGAATGAACTCACAGATTTGACAAATGTATGAAGTGTAAATGGAGAGTGCCTTGAAGGTAATAAGGTTGTTTTGAAAACAAAAAAAAATTTTAATAGATAACTTTGAAAAAAATTCTGGGTTATTTTGGGGGGTACCCCCTTTTATGCAGATACACAACATTAGGTCCTCCCCCTTTTGGTATTCATCACTTACTACAAGGTTCATCAAGGAAGCGTGGTTGTTAACCGGTAAGTGGTTCAACCCCACCAGCTGCTCTACAGCAAAATGATGTGGCTGTTGGCTTCTGGAACAATTACAGGTTTAGAAACTGCATGGAGTAGTTCTGCCTGTCTTCTCAGTGCCATTAAGTCAATGCTGACTCATAGCAAACCCCCCTGTGGGCTTCTGAGACTGTAACTGTTTATAAGAAGAGAAAGCCAAGTCTTCTCCTGTGGAGCTGCTGGTGGTTTCAAATTGCTGACCACAAGCCAATGCATAACCACCACACCTAGCTAGGGCCATCAGAAGTCTAACTTGATTGTATGGCAGTAGGAAGACAGTAGTAGTGAGTCTACTAAGAGTGGAAGTTCCCAAAATGTAATCGCTGGATCCTTATGGGTCCCAAATGACCTTCCAGACTCCTGAGGATCAAAACAACATTCATAATAACTGTACCTCTTTTGGACTAATGGTCAGTAAAAGTGCGAGTGCTTTGGTATGAATCAAGGCTCTCATATCAAATGGTATTGCTTACAGTCACAAAGCCTCAGTCGGAATAAATGACAGCTTCATTAACAATGTTCTTGATAAACTCAATAGATGAATCCTGATCAGCAGTGGGGAAAGATACTTGAAATTCTATGAACCCTTGCTTTACTACAACCAGGAAAACTGAAATAAATGCTACAATTATTGCCTTGAGAAAACACAGAGGCCTTATCACCCTTGAAGTCACCTTTAAGCTAAACTGCAGGGTAAACAAATTAGTAAAGAATGTTTACAGTGAGCATGGTGATCATTTTAAGAAATTATATAGATGAGATCAATGCTGGTGACGTTTATAGGGCAGTAAGTCAACCTCAATGATGATAGAACAGTTTGGGTCGAGATTAGCGAGAAAGTTAACAAAATGTAAAGAAAATAATCAATCTTACAACTATACTTGTAGAAATTATTCAATGGAAGTATAGTCTGATTTGTATATTGTCACCAAAAAGAATATTTTAAAGGTCTTTGTGAAGTAAATATAATTTTAGTAAACTCTGCTCTCTTGAGTAACATCATTTCAATATTCTCGATAATAAAACAGGAAGTTGACAGAAAGTGCTTATACTACATATGAACACATTGAAGTGGTCTAAAGGTGAAATACATTTACAATTGAATTATGAGCTGAACTAGAGGTTCCATTGCTGGAGCATCGTGTTAACTGGGGAAACCAGATCATTGACAGGTCATTGATGTCTCTTCCGACTGGGGGACACCCCACTGAGTTGGAACTCACTCAAGGGCAACTGGATTTTGTTGGTTTAAGACTTGATGGGCTATATTTTGATAAATAAAAGGAAATTTTTACTTGAAAGACTATAAATGCTAAGTATTTACTCTCAAATATCAGCATTAGAATGGCCAAATGAAAGTTACAATTTGGAAAAACTTGTATCTGCCCTCATGTGCTTGAAGGTTTCTAAATAAACATGTCTAAAGAAATCCATGAGGGCATTGACAAATGTGGAAGATGTGAATAACTCAGTGAGCCAACACTGCCTAAATTACTACCTATACATCATGTTACAAAAGAATTCAAAGTACAAGACAGGTATTAATAGAGTAGAATAGGAAAAATCCCTTGATAGGATTTCAGGTTTCACTTCACTACTAACATTTCCAAAGGCCTAAGATTTTTTGTTTTTTTGCTGTATCAAGTAATATTCAGAAGTATCTCTGAAAATAGGTATTAAAAATATTTTCTCCTTCTGACTACCTAGCTGCCTGAAGCCATGTGTCCTCCTGGAATCCAAAGAGAAGAACATATCCCAGTGGTATGAATGAAGAAAAAGATATGAGAATTCAACTATTTACTCTCAAATCAGAAATTAAAATTATTTTCAAAGATGTAAAACAATGCAATTTTTCTCACAAAATTAGTTTGGCCTAGAAGATAAAGTTTCTTTCTGTACAAATATTCATATTTTATTGGATTTGTTATTATTAATCTTAATGAAATAGTAAAGATGCTTAAAGTTTCTGAGTTTGTTACTTATATTACATAATTACGGCTATAACCTACATACACAGAAGCTCTCCAAGGTCTCAATGCGCCATGTTGAGAACAAAATTTAAGCATCATTGATCCAGAGGGCTGTGTTCCACGGTGCCTGTCACCCTTCCCCACCCAATGTTACTTGGGGTGCTTGACACATTGTGTTCTTGATCATGTTCTTAGTAAAGACCTGCTTATACTTACCTGTGGAACTGGTCCTACTGCATTCTTAAAAAAAAACAAAAACCAATAGGCTTCTAACGGAAATATTTTGAAGTCCTTTGCTAATATGTTATGCTACCACTCAACCATAAATGTCTAAATTTAATATAGATCATATAAAGCTATTCCGATTGGATAAAATCATATAGGGAGCAATAACTTCATAAGGAAAAATAATGAAGGGAGATAAGAAAAATCAATTTACAGAACTCAAAGCAGTGATAGCTCTATTGTCATAGTTAGGAGCCCTGGTGGTGTTGAGGTTACACATAGGGCTGTGAGCCACATGGTAGGCCATTCAAAGCCCCTAGCAGCCCCATGGCACAAGATTGGACTTTCTACTCCCTTAAACAGTTCCAGTCTTGGGAACCCAGTGGGGGGGTGGGGGTGGTCATTGTGATTCAGCATGAACTCCATAGCAGTAAATTTGGAGTTTGGGTTACTGTCATGGTTACAAAATAGCTACTGTAAGCCCATGAACCAGTGAGCCAGGAGTACTTTGGGAGTCCAAATGGACACAACTTGGTGAAGAGGGCAAGGGAAAGAAAGAGATGAAAAAAAAAATACCAATGCTAAAATAATTGTAGAAGCCCAGATGCCAGGCCCTGGCCAGGTTTATGTAGTCGTGGTCATCTATGCAACCCATTATTTACAGCAGAACTGCAGCCCCGATGCCAGGCAATTGCCGTGATGTGCATAATTTGACATAAAAATAACGGCAATCATAAAATATGAAAGTGAAATTAGTTGTAAGCACAACCTACAGCTATAAATAAGCAACTGAGGGCATATGCATTGACACATACAAACCCCTCCACCACCTTCATTCAATGCCACGCGCTACTAACAGAGTTCAGTACTGCTGTCTAAGTTCAGACGGTCAGCCAGCACGTTCACAGGCTACAATTAAGAGGCAGAATGTATACAACCTTTAGCACTGAGAAAATAAAATCCAAATCACTCATGAAATTAACTGAGCTTAGAATATGCTCTACAACATGTATTCAAAATATGACAAATAAATCATATAGGGCAAAACACCCAATATAAGCTAATATTTTTGTAAGAGAGAATTTTTGGATCTTAAAAAAACTATTGTCCTGGTTATATCAGAGGATGTACAGCGGTGCAGTAGGGATCTGGAAACACAGGGAATCTAGGACGGATGAACCCCTCAGGACCAGCGGTCAGAGTGGCGACACCGGGAGGGAAGGGGGTGTAGAAAGGGAGAACCGATCTCGGAGATCTATGTGTAACCTCCTCTCTGGGAGATGGGCAATGGGGAGGCGGGTGAGGGGAGACGCCGGGGAGTGTAAGATAAGATATAATAATTATTTATAAACTATCAAGGGACCAGGGGTGGGAGCGGGGAGGGAGGGGGACGGGGGAAAAAAGGGAAACCGAGCTGATTCCAGGAACCCAAGTGGAAGATGAATTTTGAGAATGACGAGTGCAACGAATGTATAAGGGTGCTTTGCTCAATTGATGTATGTATGGATTGTGATAAGAGTTGTATGAGCCCCAATAAAAAGATTTGATTAATATAAATAAATAAATAATTGAAAGTTAAAAAAAACAAACTATTGTAACTAAGTAGAAGGGCACAATGATTAAACTTGTGACAGTAAGTACTTTTGTAAATGCTTTGTCTCCACTTCTCATCCTTCCTACAAGCATACAAATAGAATTCTGAAGGGTGGAATTACATTGAATAATCGAGTGTTCTCCTTGATTTAGCCCATCTTTTCTGGGCTGGAACTAAACTATGGTCAATGTTTAGCAAAAAGGCCTCGCCTTATACAAACTGCTAAGCACAAATTATGTCATGACATCTTAGAGACATTATCTTCCACTTATCCTTATGATGACAAACAAAATCACACTTATCCTCTTCTCAACTTGCCCTCTCCTGTAAAAAAAATAAATGCAAGAACATAGACCAGAAATCTGTGCAGCAAAATAGAGGTTTTATTTTCGGTGTGATATAAAGACATGACTGATATACAAAATGGGAGACTGCTGAATTTGTTCTTGCCCTTGTCTTCAACTCCACAAGGCCCCAGGCACCCATAAAATAATGATGTCTAATTACCACAAAGTGCATAATGCACAGGCTGGCCCTGGACTTGAGAACTATCTACATTCTCTCTTCATCACAGAATTGCTTCTGCACAATCGGTATATGGTGGGAGCCAACTATGTACTATTTTCGGTATATTACCCTCATTATACCACACCTGTGCCTTACTGCCTATTGTCTGTACATTGCTGAGGTTCCTATCAGTTTCTGCAACACGGACTGACGTTTTCATGAAAATCTCATTTGCTATAAATGATAAAGATACAGATAAAGATCAAGACCTTTCTTTCCTTCTGTATGGTACCCCCTTTTCCAGACATCTTTCCCCAACATATTTTGGTAATATATCTGCATCTATTTAAGACACGTTTTTATTCTAGGAATAGAACTTGACCTTATGTCTACTTACCTCTAGTCACAAAATTATAAAAAGAAAGAAATGTATGCCCCATTGCTACACAGCCATATATATATAAAACAGTCACAGTTTTGACTGGTTGGACTACTTAAAGTAACATTTCTTCAATAAATTTCATAATCACTGAGCTAAACACTGTGTTAGACATTTAAGCAATATAATAAAATGTTTTCTTAAAATTTAAAAAGACCACATGCGATATGAATGACAGGAAGAATTTTAAGAGATTTTCAAGCCTCTTTAAATGTGGCTAGAAATAAAAAAGAGGAAGAAAAGTAAAACTGAGTTTTTCATGACAAACAAGTTCACAGCAAAAAGAGTTGCTATTCCCTATCTATTAAAATAGTATATAAAATGTATATCCTTCTAAATATTTTCCTAAGCTTAGGAAAATATACTTCTTCAAAAATCTTCCAGAGCAAAGACCTGGATTTCACAATACTTTATGGGAGTGAAAATGGCCAAGATGAATGTTTCCTTGAGAACTTTTTCTTGCGGTCGTATGATATCCTCGCCATGAAGGAATGAGATTCCTCTACATTGTTTTCCTTGCCAGCGCACATACCTGTGTGACTCCGGATATGGACTCTCAGCGTCCCACTGCTGGCAAACTTCTGGCCACAATAAGGGCATATTTTCTCCTTCTCTCCGGTATGTGTCTAAAATGGAAAAGAATAAAAAGCGCTGAGGGCAAGTAAAAAGAGCTGGGGAGAGATGATTAAGTGCCTCTGACAATGGCAAATCCTTTTTTTCAGGATTATGTTTCATTAAAATGATTTAATATCACAATGAGGTTTTAAACAATTTATCATGGATATTCCCACTGCTCCAAAATACACTTCAAATCATGCATTAGTGTTAATTTGAAAATAATTGTACAGTTTACTTTTGAAGCCCCTATTGGAGCCCCCATCTACAGATGATTAAGTTATATGAAACCAGTATATGCTATGAAACCACATAATCAAATGGGGCTACAGCTGCCCGTGCTTGCTGCCAAGAAACACTTTCTTAGAAGCATTTTTCACATTCTTAGTGTGCACTTAAATCTTGAAAATGGAATTAATCTCAATAATCTGTAACTTACAGTCTGCTTGATTTTAACATTATTTTTATCATTATTAATAAATACTTTAAAAAATAATTTTATTGGGGGATCGTACAATTCTTATCACAATCCATACATCCATCTATTGTGTCAAGAACATTTGCACAATTTGTTGCCATCATCATTCTCAAAACATTTGCTTTCCACTTGAGCCCTTAATATTAGCTCCTCATTTTCCCCTTCCCTCTCTGCTCCCACCTCCCTCATGAATCCTTAATAATTTATAAATTATTACACGTCTGATGTCTCCTTTCACCCACTTTTCTGTTTTCCATCCCCCGGGGAGGCGGTTATATATAGATCCTTGCAATCAGTTTTCCCTTTTTACCACACCTTCCTTCCACCCTCCAGGTGCCACCACTCTCACCACCAGTCTTTAAGGGGTCATCTGTCCTGGAGTCCCTGTGTTTTCAGTTCCTATCTGTACCAATGTACATCCTCTGGTCTAGCCAGATTTGTGAGGTAGAACTGGGATCATGATAGTAGGAAGGGGTGTGTGAGGAAGCATTTAAGAATTAGAGGAAAGTTGTATGTTTCATCGTTGCTACCCTACAACCTGATTGGCTCATCTCCTCCCCGTGACCCTTCAGTAAGGGGTGTCCAGTTGCCTATCGATGGGCTTTGGGTCTCCACTCTGCACTCACCCTCATTTACAATGATACAGTTTTTTGTTCTTTGATGCCTGATACCTGAGCCCTTCGACACCTCATGGTCACACAGGCTGGTGTGCTTCTTCCATGTGGGCTTTAATGCATCTGTGCTAGATGACTGCTTGTTTATCTTCAAGCCTTTAAGACCCTAGATGCTATATCTTTTGATAGCCAGGCACCATCAGCTTTCTTCACCACATTTGCTTATGCACACATTTGTCTTCAGCGAGCGTGGCGGGAAGTTGTACATCATGGATTGCCAGTTTAATAGAACAAAATATTCTTGCATTGAGTAAGTACTTGAGTGGAGGTCTAATGTCCATCTGCTGCCTTAATACTAAACCTATAAATATATGCACGTAGAGGGGACTCTTACATCTCTTATCATAATCAATACATTCATCCATTGTGTCAAGGACATTTGCACATATGCTGCGATTATCGTTTTCAAAGCATTTTCTTTTTACTTGATTCTTGGATATCAGCTCATTTTTCTTCCTCCCTACACCGACTGCCCTCCCTCATGAACCCATGATACATTAGAGATTATAATGTTCATATCTTACACCATCCTCTGTAGCCCTTCACCCACTTTCCATTGTTCTTGTTAAACTTCTAGATCAGCGGTTCTCAACCTCTGGGTCATGACCCATTTGGGGGTTGAACGACCCTTTCACAGGGGCCACCCAATTCATAACAGTAGCAATATTACAGTTATAAAGTAGCAACGAAAATAATTTTATGGTTGGGGAGGTCACCACAACTGTGAGGAACTTCATAAAAGGGTCATGGCATTAGGAAAGTTGAGAACCACTGTTCTAGATGATCATTTTACAACAAAGCTCATGGGGCCTGTGTTTACATTTTTAATGCAAATTATTACCAAGTGTTTTTATGAAAATTACCATGGCCTACTGGCAACAAAATATGCCTTAGTAAAAAAGATGCATTCCCCGAAGACCAAATAACACTGCAGAGCATGTAAAAGACATCACATTGGCTGGACAGAGAACAGGGGAAGATGGAAGCAAGTTCGTCACCTCACAATGTCAAAGCATCCCATACAGGGCAACGGATCTTCTCTTCCATATTAATTGCTAATTTTAATATAATTGACTTTATATCTTTATTAATATTTATTTAATGAATTTATATCAAATCTGTATTTGTAAAATATGCTATCATATTTACAACTTGTAAACAGCAAGATAAACTACGTTAGTCAACATCAGTGCCCTCATGGATGTCCATTAAAATGCACATCATCCCCAGGTGTGAGAAACATGTTCTACTCGACCTCTGTGCTCAGCACCGGCACGGGCATCGCCAGGAGTCTCCATTTGGCAGGCATTTGATTTCCCATTTTCGCTACAAGTTCTTATTCAAAACAATTGTACATTCTTGAAACTTCATTAAGAGCTTATACTCCCATGATACTTGTTATGCTTAAATTAAAAGTAAATGGAATAACATTTAACAAACAACAGATTACTTGACAGAGGAAAATGAAATATGATAAACCCTTCTGGATTAGCATAACACCACTTATAAATTTACTATATCAATTATTATAACACTAGATTGTTATAAAAGATGCAAAAATAAATTTCTTTGAACTATTTTAAGAACATCCTCAGGACTTATTTTTCTGGTACATAAGTAGTCCACTACTCACATATATGGCATAAGTTACTTATCAAAGGAGATAAAATATAAAGGTTTCCTCCTATAAGATATTGAACCACACTTCAGAAAATAATTTCACATATAAAATTTAATTTAAAAATAAAGTTTGTTGTTAGACAAAGATTTTGGCTAGGTGATTTAAGAAATAAAATCAAAACACAGTCATGGCCCTCAAGTCAATGCTGGCTCATTGTGACCTCCTGTGGATTTCTGAGACTGTTTACAGGCATGGAAAGCCCAGTCTGTAGAGCTGTTGGTGGTTTCAAACTGATGACAGGCCAACACGTAACCACTACAACACCAGGAATCCTTTAAGAGACAGTGATGGTACAATTGCAAAATGTCTTAAATATAGATAAGACAACATGGAAAAAGCTCATTGTCAAAACACACTCTAAAAATACTCGGTGACAATAGGCTATTACAAATAAAAAAGCTAAAACTCACTTAAAAACAATATAATTTGGACATCTCCTTGCAGAATGGCTGTGGGGAGGAGATGAGCCAGTCAGAGTGTAGTGTAGCACTGATGAAGCATACAACTTTCCTCTAGTTCTTGAATGCTTCCTTCCCCCTACTATCATGATCCCAATTCTACCTTACAAATCCGGCTAGACCAGAGGATGTACATTGGTACAGATAGGAACAAGAAACATTGGGAATCCAGGACAGATGAACCCCTCAGGGACAGTGGTGAGAATGGCGATACTGGGAGGGTAGAGGGAAAGTGAGGGAGAAAGGGGGAACCGATTATAAGGATCTACATATAACCTCCTCCCTGAGGGATGGACAGCAGAGAAGTAGGTGAAGAGAGACATCAGATGGTGTAAGATATGACTAAATAATAACAATTTATAAATTATCGAGGGTTCATGGGGGAGGGGGAGCGGGGAGAAAGGGGGAAAATGAGGAGCTGATATTAATGGCTCAAGTAGAAAGAAAATTGTTTTGGGAATGATGATGGCAACAAATGTACAAAAATGGTTGACACATGGATGTATGTATGGATTGTGATAAGAGTTGTACGATCCCCCAATTATATGATTTAAAAAATAAAATAAAAACAATATCATTGCCCCCTATGTACTAAAATGTAGTTAAAATGTACACCATTCAATAAAATAAAAAAAACCTGAAAACAAAAATAGTAGAAAGAGTATTCTATTTGGAGATTTTTTAAAGGGAAACAACATCATTATTGCTATTGTTAGGTGCTGGCCAGTTGGTTCCAACTCATAGCAACCTTACATATGACCGACGCAACACTGCCCGGTTTGAGCCATCCTCACACATGGCTGTTGCAGCCACTGTGGCAATCCATTCTATTAAGGTCCAGCCTTCTCTCTGCTGCCCTTCTACGTTATCAAGTAGGATTTTCTTTTCCGGGCTCTGGTCTCTCTTGACAACATATTCAAAGCACTTTTGCAGCGTGTCCTCCAGGCAGAAGGGTTTGTACTTTACGCTGTCCATGGTCCTTTCTCCATTCGTTGCCAGCACCATCATTCAGACACACAGATTCTTCTCCAGCCTTCTTTAGTTATTGTTCAACTTTCCCATGCATACGAGGCAATTGAAAAGACCACGGCTTGGGTTAGGTGCTCCTTCGTCCTGAAAGTGACACCCTTGCTCTTCAACAATTTAAAGAGGTTTTGTGCAGTGGATTTGCCTACTGCAATGTGTTCCTTGATTTCTTGATGGCAGCTTTCGTCAATATTAATTCTGGATCCAAGACAATAACTTCAATATGTTTTCTGCTTATCACGATATTATATTATCTACTGGTCCAGTTGTGAGGATTTGTGTTTTCTTTACATTGAGTTTAAATCCATATTGAAGCTGTGGTCCTTGATCTTCATCAGCAAGGGATTCAAGTCTCCTACCTTTCAGCAACTAAGGGTCTATCATGTGCATATTGAAGGTTGTTAACTATCTTCCAATTCTGATCTTGTGCTGTTCTCATGGTCCAGATTCTCAAATTATTTGCTCAGTATGAAGATTGCATAAGTATAGTGAAAAAAGATAACCCTGATACACACCTTTCCTAATTTTAAATCATGCAGTATTCCCTTCTTTGTTTAAATGGCTATCTCATGTTCCATGCACAGGTTACTCATGAGCACAATGAAGTGTTATGCAATTCCCACTCTCAATGTTATACGTACTTTGTCATGATCCACACAGCAAAATGCCTTTGCATAGTGAATAAAGCACAAGTAGGCATCTTTCTGACATTTAGTTGCGAGTCAAGATCCATGTGATGTCATCAGTGGCACCCCTTACTCCTCATTCTCTTCTGAATCTAGCTTGAATTTCTGGTAATCGCTTCTCAATGTACTCCTGGGCACATTGTTGCATGATCTCCAGCAAAATTTTCATGTGATATTAATGATATTGTTAGACAACTTCTGAATTCTGTTGGGTCACCTTTCTTTGGAATAGGTACCAGTGTAGGTCTCTTCCAGTTTACTGGCCAGGTGGTTGTCTTCCAAATATCTTGGCTTGGATCAGCAAGTGCTTGCTTCATCCGTTTGTTGAAGCATTTCAATTGGTGCCCATCAATTCCCGGAGCCTTGTTTTTGCTGACCCTTCAGGGCACCTTGGCCTTCTTCCTTCAGTACCTTAGGTTGATCGTATGATATCTCTTGAAATGGTTGTTATGTCCTGGTTAATTCTTTTGGACAGGTGACTGCATTCCTTCCTTCTTCTTTTAATGCTTCATGTATCATCCATTATTTTTCCAACAGATCCTTCAATATTAAAATCTGAAGCTTGCATTTTTTCAGCTGGAGATGTGCTGAGTATGTTCTTTGTTTTGGCTTTATAACTCCACGTCTGTGCACACTTCACTATAACACTTTCATTTGTTTTCTTGGGCTACTCTGAAATTTTCTGGTTAGTTCTTCTACCTCATTTTTTCCATTTGCTGCAGCTATTTTATGTATAAAAAAGCAAGCGTTCGTGTCTCTTCCTGACAATTTGGTCTTTTGTTCTGCCTTGTCTTTCACATGTCCTTCTGCTTTTCTTGTGTTTATTCTTGATGGCACCTCACAGCTTTTCTTATCGTCTCTCATCAGTGTTCAGTGGGTTAAAGCTTATCTTGGAGTGTGCTCTGCACTCAGGTGGGATCTACTCCGCATCATATTTAGGTTCTCATGGATTTCTTTGCATTTCTTCATCTTCAATCTGAACTTAAATGTGAGCAACTGATGATCCCTTCTACAGCTAGCCCTAACCTCATTGTGGCTGCTGATACTGAAACTTCTCAATAATGAAAAATACCCAATAGTATTTGCAACGAAGTGTTCCTGGCTCTTACCAAATTCTATCATGGGATCTTCACCATTCTTTCTATCACCAAGGCCATGTACTCCAATAACTTTTCTCCCCATCTTTTTCCTACATTTGCATTCCAATCGCCAATAATTATCAATGCACTTTGATTGTGTGTTCTTCAATCGATTATAGATTGAATAAGCAGATTGAATCTTCAATTTCTTTGTCACTAACTTTAGTGGTTGGTGTGTACATTTGAATAACAGTTGTATTAATTGTATTTCCATATATCTATATGGATATTAAATTATCACAGACAGCTTGATACTTCAAGAAAGATCTTGAAAGATTTTCTGTGACAATGAATCTCATGTCATTGCTATTGAATTTGTCATTTTTGGCATAGAAAGCCATATGATTCTCTGATTCAAAATGGCCAATACCTGCAATTTAGCTTACCAGTATCACCTGGGATATCAAAGTGTAGAATCCTTGTCATATTGACAACTTTCAATTTTTCTAAATTCATGCTTTGTATCTTCCATGTTACAATTAGCAATGGATGCTTGCAGTGGTCTCTTCTCGTTTCGAGTAGCCATCCAGCAGAAAATAAAGGTTCTGCAAGTTGTACATGATCTACATCCTGATGGCTGACCTTACTCTGAGAAGGCATCTCATCCTCACGTTCACTGTGAGCACCTCACAACCTGAGGAACTCATCTTCTGGCATTTTATCTGACAAAGTTTAACAGATATTCATAAGATTTTCAGTGGCTAATCCCTTCAAAGTGGATAGCCCATTCCTTCTTAATACACTGTTCTAAGTCTGGAAACTCCATTGAAACCTTCTCCCCTTGGGTGAACCTGATGACAATTGAAATATCAGTGATACTGATCCCAGTGTCACACATGCAAGTCACCACAGTGTGACACACTGACAGACAAGGGGTTATAATATTAAAGACACATGAGTAGGAACTATACAAAATTCAGTCATTTTGAAACAACTCTACTAAAGGTAGATACTAAAATTAAAATCACAATAAAATAGAATCATTTCTTCAGATTCAGTCATCAGCTCAGACTAACTGAAAGAAAACCACCATTCTTCCTTGCCATTACTAAAGTCTGCCTGTATTCCCTATATAAATGTGCTTGTTATGATATGAATTCTGCTATTTTAAATTATTTCATAAGTTGGAAAGAAGAAAACTACTGATTTGCTTCAGGTAATTATCCAATTCTTGTAACACAACACGAATAGTTCTCAAATCACAATATTTGCAAAACCATATTTGAGCTAAGCTCATTGTAATCAAGCCCCTGTAGTATACCAGAAAATTCCTTCAACTCTCATCAACTGCCACTGAGTCAATTATAACTTATAATGACCCTATAGGGCAGAGTAAAACTGCCATTGTTAGTTTCTGAGCCCATAACTCCTGAACGGAGTAAGAAGCCTCATTTTCCCCCCATGGAGCCCCTAGAGGTTTAGAACTGTTGACCTTGCAGTTAGCAGCCCAACGTGTAACTCACTATGCCACCAGGGCTCCCACGTCCTAGGTTTGCAAAAATGAAGAAGGATTACTCTAACCTTTGAAGAGTTAAGTCTAACAACTCATCAATAAATATTTCAATAATTTTTACACTGAAATAGCTTTAAAATGGGTCAAAAGGAGATCAAATGATGACATTATATGTTACTTAACTCTGTCTGCCAGAATCAATTCTACAATGTTCTCTGTCTGATAACAGGGCTGTTCGCCTTTCTCACCTATGATCAGAGAGGATTCACAAGAGGCTCAGTCTATGTGTTGACCCTGTAAATTGGACATCCTTTGTCATCCATGGTGTCCACAATTTAAGTTCTGATACCATTCTCTGCGTTAGATATAGATTGTATTATTTCAAATTCTTGGATCACAGAGGCTGGTGTGCTTCTTCTACGTGGACTGAGTTGACACTTCACTGAGAAGGCTGCTTGTTCTAAAAACAGCCTGTAAGGCCTCAGACGCTATTCTTTCTGATGGTCAGGCACCAGCTAGTTTCTTCATCATATTTTGCTATAGCACCCATATCTTCAGCAATCACTTCATGAGGTTGAACAACAAACAGGGCCATGTCATAAGAACAAATTGTTCTCAGATTGGGCTTGAATTAAGTGCAAATCCCAAATCCATTCATGCATCTATGATTTCTAAATATCCCTGGCTCACCTTTCAGGCATCTCTCTTTCGACCCATTTTAAAGTTGTTTCATTTTAACAGTAAAAAAATAAAATAAAAAGTGAAGGGAAATACATATGTATTAAGCCACTGGTGAGTCCCCTTCTGATCAGGGACCAGGGCTGGGAAGAGCCTTGCTATTTGCAGAATGCACTGGAAAGTGGATTGTTACAGACGCAGTTAGGCTTCAATTTAACACCCTATCATTTGATATCCCTTATTATCCCTTTTAATTTGTTCTAACTTTTAATATTTTCTGCTTTCTTTTCAATTGAGAGTTTTATCTGTGATATTTTGTTGATGTTGTTAGTTTTTTGTTAGTTTCTAATCTGTTAATTTATTCTGTAGAGGAAATCCAAGATAGATAATATTTACAGAGACAGGAACTGAATTAATGGTTCCTTGGGGGCAAATGAGGAACTAATAATATTGAGTACAAGAATGAAGAAAATGTTCTAGAACTGATTGTAATGATGACTATATATATCTTCATGAAGTTAAATTAACTATTTAATTGCATCACATATGAATTAAATGCCAATACAACTAATGAATATATATATATATGGAATGTGAAAATAAGTATTTCAATTTGTTTTGAAAAACAAAATGATTAAATCACTACTACCATTATAAAAAATACCCTAAATCGAGGTTAGAAACATATTAAAGGCGAGAAAAGCTCCTAGTGATCTTCACAGAGTTCGATTCCCAAGATGATTAGGGGCTGTGTGGCGTCTGTGTCTCACACCGAGGTTCTCTGTCATGAGAAAAGTAGATCAACTCAAAAGGACTCATACAAACCATCCATTCCTTTCTTGTCATTTTTGGTAACTATGTTGGTAATTTAATAGGAAATGGGCACCATGTGTTAACATACATGATTATGTTAGTTAAATATATTATCCATTTACACTAACAGTAGGCGTCTACTTACTTTCTTATGACTTCTAAGTACGGATGGTGTAACAAATGCCTTATTACATAGATCACATCGGTATTTCTTGTGTCTTTCATGAACCACCTGGACATGAACATTTAAGGTATCCTTCCTTTTGAAGGTAGCATCACAGTGATGACATTTGAAAGTCCTCTCACCTTGTAAATAAAAAGTCAAAAAACAAAACAAAACCATAAGATGCTATTTACTCTAAGGCAAGTGAACTACTTACTGTGGCTCTTCTAGTCTGTGTCAGTCCAAGTTGACTAGAGAAACAAATTCATAGACACTCATTTGTGCATAAGAAAGAGCTTTCATAAAGAGCAACTATACATTAAGAAAACATAGCAGCTCATAAAAATCAAGCCCATAGTCCAATATTAGCCCATATGTCCAATACCAGTCTACAAATTCCTCTTCAGACTCACGAAACACATGCAATGAAGCAAAATTCAGGAAGATCACAGGTCAGTGGGTGGAAAGTCTTGTGGATACAGTGGTGGTGGAAGCATCTCAGTGCCAGCTTGGGTCTCCATGTGGCTCCTCCAGCTCAAGGGCTCTGGCTCCACCAGCATAGCTCCTACTGGCTTGTCATCAGGAATGTCTTGCAGCAAGTTTGTGTCCACTTCCAGGGAGGAAGACAGGAGTTCCCATCATCCTCAGGAGAAGGTCAGGTTAATATAGTGGCCTCATTGGCTGTCCCCTGATTAACAGGCTAGACTCCACCCCTTTCCAAAGTCGACAGATTATGTCGCTGCCATTCAGTCAAAGTCTCTAACTGGCACCAAATGATGAGCTTTCCCTGCATGGGTCTGCTGAGAAAGTGGGGCAAGATACTGATAGGATTCACCTGTGAGTAACTGCGAGCAGGGTTCCCTAGAGTGGCAGCCTGCTGTGTATAAAATGAGTCCTCTGAGTAGCAGGAGGGGGAATCTTATTACCAGAAAGTGCCAGGACTGGAACACACTCCTGGAGGCATTCGAGATCTGAGATATTCAATACCTGATATCTCTGCGCAATGCACCTCCTGGATCCAGAAGGCAGCTATAACATCAGAGGAGCAGTGGCAGAACCAGGAGCCAGAGCAGGGAACACACTGATGGACCTCTCTGCCCACAGACCAAGTAAAGCTGAATGCTTTTGTGCAGAGGCTGGCTTGTGGAGTGGGGTGCCTCTGGGAACTTAAGAGGGGAATTGGGGCTTGCTGACTTACAGAAGTGGAGCTGAGTGCGTTCGGGCTGCGGCTCACTTAGTGGGGGCTTCTGGGCACTTCCATAGTTCAGGGAGCTGGGTTTGCTGAGCCATGGAGCTTAAGCTGAGAATGTCGTTGGGTTGAGGCTTACAGCAGGGTGGTATGCCCCTGGGGCATTTACTAGCAGATTTGAGAGGGCTTCCAACACATCCTGATAAACTGCTCAACCCTGAGCATTTCTCACTGGCATTACAACTTGTTTATTCCCTTAATTAACCCTTTAATCGTGAATTTTGTTTCTGAGTTCTGTGTAGCCACTGCAATGGATATTAGAACCCAGAGAATTAAAATTGAGAACACTAAGACTTTACAATTTACATTAAGTCACCGATGTTAACTCATTCATAGATACTGAATATGCTGTTGCTCTTTCTATGTGGTGAAACTTATATTTCCAAGGATTTACCATGTCCACAAAAGTGAATCTTTCCAAAACAATCCTCAGTTCTACATTTGTTAACTACCGGTGTGATCACAAGAAAGTCAGTTAACATTCTGAAAGTGTCTAGCTCCTTAACTGGAAATTTGGTGACTGCATTAGCTAAGTGGCAAATGGTAGCATGGAATCTGATGAAACACTTTTAAGACAGAAGTTGGGTGTGGTGGTTAATTAGACAATTACGGTGACATGAGGCCTCCATGTCAAGCCTGGTCCCAGGCTATCACACTGCTATTCCCAGACCTTACATGGGATAGAGCGGAGGCAGGAACTGGGTTATAGGTCAAAGTTGGGAGGAAAACTCCTGAGATCAGTCAGAACCTGTCTAACTCACTGTCATGAAGTCCATGCTGACTCAAAATGAGCTCCCTGTAGGCTTCCGAGGCTGTTGACAGGCGTAGAAAGCCCAGTCTTTCTCCCCTGGAGGTGCTGGTGGTTTTGAACTGCTGGCCCTGGGGATCACGGTTGACTCCATAACCGCTACATTGCCAGGGCTCCTGAACCCATCGAAGGAGATCCTCATATTCCAGGATAGGGAGGGAGAGACGCTGCCTGTTCATTCCGTAGCAGTCTCAGGAGTCTGGCCTAGAGGCTATCAGATTTAGCGTTTGGTCTGCTGTGAAGCAGCAGGGGGAGGGGTTGAAATTCAGAGGCTCGCAGACAGACAGGGAGATTCCACTGGAGTTGTGGCGCCCAGTGAAGTGGCTGCCACTTTCTACACTAGGGCCCCTGAGTGGCTGGGAGGACTCTCGTGTTCTGCTCTTGACGTCTAAGAAGCTGGAAACTCTGAAAACGATGGTTAGAGGTTTTATAGCGCTTGTCAGCTCTCATGGAGCACTAGTTCTGCAACTCTTCTTGCACATACAGTTACTTAACTATATTTAAATAAATGTTCAGCAGTGAATGTACTCCAATAGAACTCACTGGTTTCTCTGACAGTCTAAAATGTGTGTAGTAATCAATACCTATGATAAGCTAGCATATGAACATATTCTCTCTTCTAGAACACCATAGTAGGATGTTGTTATTCTTAGTTGCCATCCAATCAATTCCGAATCATGGCGACCCCCTGGGTACAGAGCATAGCTGTTCCACTGGGGTTCTCGGGGCTGTAGCTTTTCAGAAACACGTGGCTAATGGGCTTGTCTTCTGAGGAATCTCAGTGTACTCACACAACCCACCTTTCAACTATTATTTAAAAGCTTAAAAAGCTGTGCCACCAATCAATCCCTATATCACATTTATTGTGAAGTAAAATATATAATCAATTCTAGCAAGCTCTTTTAACTTCTCTCCATTACAACTGGCACTAAATTTAGAAATGTGAAGATCCTACTATTGTTTCACATGAAAGTTAAGGAAAGATGTAAAGAAGGAAAAACCTGTTTGGGCCAGTCCGGACCATGCAGCCACTTCCCCCAGCCTCGCAGAAAGAGGGGCATCTGCTGGACTGTGCAGCCCCCACCTCCAGTATTCCGAGGAGCTTATCTCTCCGGGCAGGTCCACACAGCCCCTTCCCCCAGCCTCTCAAGGCCAGAACTGCTGTCTGCAGGCTCTCCCCCCACATTCCAAGAAGCTGGTCTGTGGAGGCCTCAGACTGCAGCTGAAGCACCAGGAAGCCTCCCTCCTCCTTACTGGTGCAAGCACCAGCAGCTCTCTCTTCACCTCATTTGCATACTGGGTCAGGGAACTGACCCAAATCCTACAAATATCCCACTGCTCCACCTACAGGTGTGATTTCCCTGACCTTGGTTTGCGGAACCACCCAGGACCTCAAGATGCTCCTGTCCCTTTCTCTGCTCTCCTTTCCCTCCTGGGAGTTCTTTCCTTCAATAAAATCTTTCCCAACTTCACATACCTGGCTTATTCTATCTCTGTTCTGCATCTCCGTTTTTCACCTCTCGCTAAGGATATCCAAAAATAGGGCGGGAAACAAAATCACCCTCCTTTCATCTTCTCAAATAAAATAATGATATGTAATTAAAAGTCCTGCTGAACTTTAAAGTTTTTTTCCCCTCAGATGAACTTTTTTGTCATTAAAAACTCCAAGTGCATTTCAATTTTACTGTTCTTCTTTTTGCTTTTAAGATACTATTGAAGTTTAGAAATAAGATTTTTTTTAATGACTAGATTTATTTCTTCTCCTATCACAGGTTTGTTGAGGTTTTCTACATTATTCTGTGGTGAGTCTTAATGCTTAACCAAAAGACACATCTAAAATTTTTACACACTGAGAGAGAGCTTTTTATATTTGTTATGCTTGTGAATTTTTGGTTTAGAATGCTATTGCTGTAAACTGGTTTGTCTTCCTTATTTTTAAGTAATTATTATTTCATTTTGAATGCTAGTATGAGAAAAATTTCAGTCGAGGTCATATCACAACTAACAACAATTCCAAATCTGTTGAAATCATGTTGCTAACACCAAATTTATATTAAATATTTTAAAAATTGGAAAATTATCAAAGATTTGTCATCTCAAAACATTTTCATTTAAACTATCATCTTCAATCAAAATGATGGTCCCTATACAAAAATATCATCAAGGTATATTATAGTTCTTACGATAACATACCTCTCTTCTTTCATATTACAATCTCGGATTTATTTATGTTATATTCATCCAAATGCTTCTAAATACTCAGACTAATCCATTGTATTAAGGAAGTTATTAAAGAAACACTAGACTTTATTCCATCCTCTAATGACACATTTTAGTCTTCAAAGGTACACACGCACACATTTTATTCATTCTCACAATAAAGCGGCAAACTAATAATAGTCCTTTTGACTTTGACTTTATGAGAACACAGCAGAAATGCCTGCAGAGTGACAAGCTATGCTCTCTGTGTGCTTATATAGTCTTCCAGCAGCAGTTCTGATCATTTAACGTGATAACCACGTGTGTAATATATGCCATGTGGCAAGTTGAAAGTTGTCAAAATTTAAAAGGAAAGCTTGAAATTATAGAATCAATGGGCTGAAAAAGACCATTTTATCTATTTTTTATCAGATAAGCATGGTCTACAGAGCTGGCAATGGCAAACTAAAGAGGAACGGAATCACATTCATTGTCAAAAAAACAACTGAAAATGTTTCTAGGCTTTCCCTGAACTCTGCTGTCAGTGACAGTGTAATTTCTACATGGCGCCATTACATCAGTGTTATTCAACTTTATGCATCGACCACGGAGACCAAGATGAAGAAAACAGGTTTTCTTCTGCACTTGATCAAACACTTACTCTCGATGCATTGATAATTACTGGGGATTAAAATGAAAAATTGGAAACAAAGAAGTATCGGTCATTAGAAAATATGACCTTGTTAACAGACATGAAACTGGAGATCAAATGAGAAAATTTTGCACAAACAAACATTTATCAGGAAAATTAAAACAAATCTACAGGAACCAAAGTAAGATAATGAGTATATCCACCCAAATTCCATCATATATAGACGGGGCACAGTCAGAAAACAAGACCAGATTCAAGAGGAGATTCAAGAGGGCTGGAAAGAGCAAGACCTCTGCTGATGTCAGACAGACCTTGACTCAAAGCAGAGTATACCAGAAGGCTGAGATGCATTTTATTCACTATGTAGAAGCATTCAGCATAACATTGATCAGAACAAATTGTGGGTAACATTGCTAAATATGGGGTTTGCAGATTACTTAATTATGCTCATCCAGAAGTTGTACCAAGAAGCACCCATTCATGCAGAACAGCGAGAGACTGCTTGGTTTAAAATAGGGGAAACTAAGTATGAGGGTTTGAAGGATTTCGTTTCACTTGGTTTCTTAAAGCCCATGGAAGCAGTTGCCACAAAATCAAACAATATGTTGTGCTGAGCAAATTGGTAGCAAAGATTCCTTTTAAGTGTTGAGTAGCACTGTGTGTGACTTTAAGGACTCAGATGCACCAGAGCCAAAATATTATCATTATCACCTTTTATGCATGTGAAAGACAGGCAGAGGAGCGGGATGAAGACTGGGAAAGAAGTGACGTATTTGAATTACGGTGCTGATGAAGAATACTGAATAGGAACCAACGAATCTGCCGTGGAGGGTGTGTAGCCAGAATGTTCCGCAGAAGCTTGGATCACAGACTTTGAAATGGTTATCAGGAAGAACGAATCCCTAGAGAAGGGCACATTTGGTAGAGGATCAATAAAAAGGAAAGCCTGAATGAGGTGGATTGACTCAGTGGCTGCAGCCATGTGCTCAAACACAGCAATGGTCATGCGGATGGCACACAGCCAGGCTGTATGTTCATGCTGTGACATACTGGGCTGCTATGTGCTGGCATGACTCAATGCTACCCCAAATAACAACAGATTTATCTGTTAAAATAGCCCATTTACTTACTCAATTTTTCCTTGGCCAAGGAATCAAGATGAAGCTCCATTAAGCCACCAATAAATGTTCTGATTAGGACATACGTTAAATGCACAGGCAAGCTCTAAACCCAATCATTTCAAACTTATTTTGCAATTGGATAAAATGAGCTCAAATCCAAAGTATTAGATTTCTATTTAAAATCCCTTGCTGTTATCTCAGAAATAAAAATTTACCATTGAAAATTAAAACATATTTTTCCTCTGAGTTTTCGTTCAAGTTTAACCATATAAGTCTTAAGAATATGATTCAAATTCATTGTTCCAAATCCCTATTCTAAAATACATCTAACTCCTGATATTTTCCTTTTCACAATCTTTATCATAATGAATTAGAAAGGAAATTTCTCCTATTGAATTCCATATTTTACTTTTAAATATAGAACTTCTTTTTATAAGAAAAAGAGAAAGTTGTGCCAATAATTTCTATAGACCTGTAAGGTTAACTATTTAGAATGGGATGAATTCACAAAACAATATTTTGCCTAGAAAGCAAATTGAATAATATAATAATCATTATCACTCAGAAATTATTAAAATTCTTAACCATTAGTAATAACATTTTAAACACTACATCTTAACCTGAGAAAATGTCTTCCTGGGGTATTCTATACAATAGTTTCCAAGACTGAGTGATCATTTTACTTTCCTCAGAAATAGTAAGCATGTAAGCAGGGGCATATATTTTTGGAATAGAGGATATTCTAATGATGAAAAAAGTCATATTAAAAGTAATACATATATGTGAGATTTAAATGTTAATGACTTTTTTAAATGTTAGGATATGTTAGTATAGCGTAACTTTGGCTATTTCAATATCTGAAATGAAAGCTCCAATACAAAGAGAATCCATTTTTCGAATTTAGATTAGAAAAAACATTTTTTGACATTGCATAAAGTGATACCCTCCAGCAATACCCCACATTTTGTGGTATTCTATAAATAGCTCTGAGTGAAATGCTACACAAATTTTCATGGTGGATTAATACAGAACTAATCCACAAAGAGGAAAAAGTATGCCCGTGTCAGAAGTAAGAAATCAGAAGTCATAAAGTTAGCATGAAAAGGGCTTGGCTTGCTGAGCCCTGAATGCTACCCAGGCCTTATCCAAGCCTGACTGTCCTCCAGACCTCAGCTTTCTCCGCTCCAGCGAGGGGATTATTGTCCATGTGCATTCTGGGATTTGCCAACATCGAAAGTCTGTGGGTCAAAAAACTAATGCCAAGCATGTGAATGATTGATGTGTGAAGGTACACTTCCTTCGAAACAAAGCTCCAAGATACTTCACTGACTTCAGAAAATAATTCCACATCCAATCCTTCACGTAACTAGAATGAGGAATGCAACAGGAACTGTCGCATAAGATAATCTTACTGTGGAATAATAATGGAAGAGGAAATGACGGGCTATGTTCCTGGAGACCAAGAAGAGCACCGGGGTGACTCTATCTGTCCTGAAGAGCCTGCGCGGTGACTTACTGTTATGTATCAGCAGGTGTCTCTGCAAGGAAAATGGGGTCCGGAACAGAGCTTTGCACTCCTCACAGCGGAATGGTCTCTCTTCGGAGTGAGTCTGCGGATGAAAGAAAGCGCCAGTCAGGGAGTCAAGAAGGCCTGCTCACTGCAATGATGGGGCCTCCCATCTTCATGACCTGACAGCACAAGGAAAGGAAGATGGCCAATATCTGTTTCTTCTTGTGACAGTTTCCCACCAGAATGTGGTAGATGGTAGTATGCTGGGTTCATAGGAGAAAAACAAGTGATCTTTTTTAAATCTACACATTACACTGATAAATAGTACCACATTTAGAATTGTTAAAATGGATACAGTTTTTATCCTTTCTCTCAACTTCACTAGAATAATTTCAAATAATTTTTAGTCCAAAGTGCTGCTTGTGTTCCTAAAAAAAACTAGGTCATTTACTCACATTAAACAGCAAGGTAATATTCTCATTAATGTTTAATTGGTGTCAGTGCTGGTCTAAATACAATACATGAATTATATCATATAATTCTAACAGTAGCTCTCGATATAAGCTAAGCTCTAAAAATATTCATTAAAGAGTAAATACAAAAAAAGAGTAAATACATAAAAAGTAAATATATCACTACAAAGCACAGATGACATAGAAATAAAATACATAATTATTAGGTGTTCTCACATCAGTTCTAACTCATCATGAACTTCTGTACAACAGAACAAAACACTGCCAGGCCCTGCACTAGCCCCACAATGGTTGCTATGGTTGAGCTCACTATTGCAGCCATGGCGTCAATACATCTCATGAAAGGTCTTCCAGGAGGCTGTTTGCTCCCACAAAGATATACAGTCTCAAAAGCTGCACGTAATCATGATGTGTCAGAACTGACTCATGACATTGGGCTTCTACTTCACCAAGCACGATGCCCTTCTTCAGGGACAAGTCCTTCCTGATGGCATGTATAAAGTAAGCAAGACCAAGTCTTACATTCTCACTTTGAAATGGTACTCTGCCTGTATTTTTTCTAAGAACGATTTGTTTGTTCTTCTACTACTCCGTAGTAATGCTCCTCTCCAACACGATTATTCAAGGGCATCGGCAATTCCACTGTCTTCCTTATGCATTTCCCAGCTCACTTATTCGCTGTCCACCCTGGGACCTGATTTCAAAGACCATGGCTTGGATCAGGTGCACCTTGGTTCTCAGAGGAGCATCTGTGCTCCTTACTACATTAAAGAGCTCTTTTGTAACAGGCATAGCCAGTGTCATTTGACTTCTTGACTGCCGCATCCAAAAGTGCTGATTGTGAGTGCAAGTAAAATGAAATCCTATTTGACTGGGACCATGGTAAAGATTTTTGTTTTCTTTACACCGGCTTAATGATCTTCATCAGCAAGTGCTTCAACTCCCCTTTACTTTCAGCACACAAAGAGGTGTCGCTTGCATGTAGAAGGTCGTTAATGAGTCTCCTAATCCCGATGCCATCTTTATCAGAGGCCAGTTTCTTGATTTCTCAGCATAGAGATTAGATAGGAATCGTGAAATGATACAACACCGGTACAAACCATTTCTGAATTTAAACTGCTGCCTCTAGATCTATGTATAAGTGCCTCATAAGCTCAATTCATTGTTCTGGAATTCCCATTCTTCATCACATTATTCAAAATGGATTAGGATCCACATAATCAAATACCTTTGCATATTCAAAAAACAGAAATAAGTTTCTTTCAGTAGATCTGATGGCAGTGGAGCTCTATTATTCAAATGACAAATGTCTGTATGCTCTGGCTAAACAACTATTTTTATAGAAATATATCTGGCAGTATTTTTAAAATCCTTTTATTAGGGCTTATACAACTCTCATCACAATCCACACATACATCAATTGTGTAAAGCAGACTTATACATTCATTGCCCACATCAGTCTCAAAACTCTCGCTTTCTGCTTGGGCTCCTGAAATAAGCTCCTCATTTTTTCTTCTCTCCCCCATATCTTCCCTGCTCGCCCCTCCCTCACGAACCCTTGATAATTTATAAATTTTTTTATCATATCTTACACTGCCCAGCGTCTCCCTTCACCCACTTTTCTGTTGCCCATCCACAGGGAGGAGGTTATATGAAGATCCTTGTAATTGGTTCCCCCTTTCTACCCTACCTTCCCTCTTCCCTCCTGGTATCGCCACTCTCACCACTGGTCCTGAGAGATTCATCTGTCCTGGATTCCCTGTGTTTCCAGTTTCATCTGCACCGCTGTGCATTCTCTGGTCTAACCAGGTTTGCAAGGTGGAATTGGAATCATGATAGGGGGGGAGGGGTAGGGGAAGCGTTTAAGAACTAGAGGAAGGTTGTGAGTTTCATCAACGCTACATTGCACCCTGAGTGACTCATCTCCTCCTCACTACCCTCTGCAAGGGATGTCCAGTTGTCTACAGATGCACGAGCCCCCAATAAAATGATTTTTTAAAGGATTTGTAAGAGCCCCCAATAAAATGATTTATTAAAATTTTTTCAAGTACCTAAATGGAAAAATGGCTGCTATATTCTCCAAATTCTGCATTATACTGCATTTCTTTCTGTCTTTCTATCTATCTAAACATTATAAGAAAAACCATTTGTTTTGATGACTTATTAACTTGATTAGGAAAGAAGTGGGGCAACATAATGCTTTGCAACTACGTAAACCGAAAGCACGACATCTAGATGTGGAGTCTAAACTGGATGGCATATTCTCTACGGTAAACTGTTGGTGTGCTACACACTGACTAAATACTTTTGTCACAAAGATCCCATCACCACATCTGGCTTGGGATGGCATGGCTCATACTGTTCCCAATCAATAGAGAACTAGCAGGCCGTCTCATTTCAGCAAAGTGACAGTGTCGGCTTGTATAGCCACTGTGCCACCCGGGTATGGATGAAAGACTTCTGGTTCAAAGAATATAAATTTTACAAGAATCAGAATTTTTAAAAGTGTTTAATACGGAAACCTCTACCACTTCATCTCTAAAAGAACACCAAATGTTTCACTTATTTATAGATCCTTGAGCTACAGAGCATCCCCTGTTTAGATATCATGAATGACGCCAACAGCTGCCAGATTGGCAGATGGGTTTGTTTGTGAATGAGGGAAAAATGAAAATATAGATCTTATGTATCAATAACTGGAGTTGAATCTCATTACTGTTGCAGATATAGAAAATGTGTAAGAAACTTTGTTGAACTGTTTATAATAACTACCAGTATTCTTCAGACATACTTCAGAAGGTTTGGGGCATATTTTTCATACAGTAAAAATTGTGTTAGCAGATTTCTATCATACAAATCAAATTCTAATTTCATGAGGACAGAATAAAAATTTTACCAGGACTATTCACAATTTAAGATGATTGCCCTGATAATTTAGTGTTATATGTCATTCTGTAAAAAACAACATTCTAATGGAAATTCTATTTCTCTGGGAAGAAACATGCAAAGAAAGAAAACTCATAAATTTAAGAGAAACAACTAGAGATACGATAAATTTGGAGAAAATATTCCAGAGATATTTTTGTCACAACTATTAAAGAACAGAGTTTGTTATTGAAGTTTCAAGTATCTATATCACCAATACATCATTGATCCATTGGGCCACACCATAAACCTACATCATATCAAATGGGGTCATTGGGCTGTTTATAGGTATGTGGATTACCTCTTTACTGTCAGCTTTCAATCCTGGTTCTTTAAAAGTGTTCTTCCTCACAAAAATATATGGAAATTGAAGTTTGTTGAAGAAGTAAGTTCTTTGACTCTGAGTACCTGAAAGGCTAGCACACGGCACAGAGAGGCCCTTATATGATGTCTCTACAGAACTGTGTGATGGTTGGGTGCTTCCCAGTCCATGTTTGATGCGTACAGACTCCATCCATGTGATAGGGCAAAGGTTCCCTAAAGATTTTCCAGGCTGTAATCTTTATGCCAACTAGATGAACAGCTAAGCACGTAACCACTGCACCAGCAGGGCAAGTCCCTGCACAGCCAATGCCCCACTTTGCCCTTCCTGAGAGACACCTCATGAAACAACACACTGCAGTCCACCCAGCACGAAGCACAGTCTGATTAGAATAAAAGGAATGTGCTAAGATGAAGAAGAATCATCGACTTCCATAAGAAACCTACAGGACAACAGCAGAAATCCGCCTTCAGAGGGTCTCCCCTCTGCAACATGAAGACACAGCCACTCCTATTGGAGAAACACTGGGCGGGGAAGCTGAACACATGAACTCCGAGTTAGTGGATTTGAACACTGGTTTGCTACAAGTATGAAGTTATACAGAACAAACATAATACCTCTTTTGCGTGGTGGTCTTTAAGTATATGGAACCAGCATTCATGTCTCCCCAGGGAGCTGGCCAGTTAACACACACAGACCAGCAGCTTTACCCAGAAAAATAACATTATTCACACTCAACACAGTAATAATAAAGCAATTTTTCTGTGTAAAGCTAGGAATCCTAACTTTAATAGCTCATATGCAGCCAACTTCAAGGGGCTAACTTGTTTGATAGTAATCTCTCATCCAAAGAGGATGGTCATGTCTTACTCAGAGGCAAGCATGTACAGTTTCTTAAAAGTACAAGCTGGGAAGTAGACTGTGATGGAGCCATTTCAATCCTATCCAAAAATACTCTCTGAAAATTAATGCTGGTTCTTAGGAAGTATATTTCCATTTAGGGTAAAACCTAAGCATTTTAAGAGCTGAATGGATCCAAATACTTGGCAAATACAGGGTCAGGAAAAATAACTAAATGCATACTAGGAAGTTGTTCATTTTTTAAAGTAGCATAAAGTATCCGCACCATCCAAAGTCGCAATCTCCATGAAATCCTCCTAAGACTAATCTAGTTCTCCAGATAATACTGGTATAATGTCAACAGATCCAGAATTTTAAAATATAAAACATACAAGAAGGAACATGAAGCTCCAAGCCTAATATCTATTGAAACACCAGACTTTAGCACATTTCAACCACACCCAGTGTTCTTTACTACATCCTTGGCTTTCATTAACTCAGACTTCCGTCACTTTCTAGTATGATATACAGTATTAAGAGAAAAGAGTGCCTCTTTTTCAAAACATTAATCTACTATTTCATTTATTGTAGACTCTGAACTTATATGACGTAGAATCATACCATTTAAATTCAGTAGCCTGTGTACCGAGGGTTCTAACTGGCATATGCTTGCCCCTTCCCTCACATCAACTTCTCCTGGGTCAGCTATGGCGATGACAGTTCTCCTCCTGTCTCTGATAAGCCCCTACCGTATCATCGGGCTCTTGCTGACCTGTCTACGGGTTATGTGAACAAGTCTCTCTCACCTGTATGTCTTTTTCTCCTAGTGACTGAGCGGGATGAAACTTATTACAGTGGCAGGTTGAGTAAAGGAGCATTGAGGGAACAAATTCCATGTACGTGAGGAGGTGAACTATGATGGGCACCATCCCCAATTGCCTGGAGACCCCCATCTGGGAAACTGTGCTCTGTGGTATTGTCGAGGGAGGAAGTTTTCAGCGCGGACTTTTTAGAAGTACAGTGTCAGGCCTTTCTTCCCTGGGGTCACTAGCTGGACTCAAACCTGCAATCTCTGGGTGAGCAGCTAGAGTACTGACCAGTTACACTGCCCGGGGGGGAATGTACATGCAAGAAAAGTGCCGTCAGTGAGTGCAGAGGACACTTAGCTGTTTTATCTGTATGCTTTCCTGCCAAAAAGGGGTAGGAATAAAACTGGTCCCAATTGAAGTATTATAATGCATCATTGTAAAGCGGAGCTCTTTTTTCTAATGGTCAGAAGTTGTCTAGGGGTCAGATGTATGTTCATCTACCTTCTTCTGCCCGAGTACCATCAAAGAGAATTTTAAAAAGGGAGAAGGCCTTGAGACACGTAACAAACTGACGTTATGAAAGCAGTAGGATGTCATCATGGAAACCAGTCCAGTAGAATGGAATGGGGTCCTCAGATAAACCTGCAGGGGTATTCAGGAATAGGGTAATACTGGCTTGGTAGGTCAATACTTCAAGTCATATCTAACAATATATTCCAAATGAATTAAAACACGAATTAAAAAAAACTATTTTAACTTCAAAAAGGGTTGATAAGTAGTTGTAGAATCTTAGAACAAAATAATTCCATACAAGACAAAACTTCATACGTCATAAAAATACTGTCACATTTAACAACATGCATGGAAAAATCTTCATACAAATGATACCAATTGGCAAATGGGGACAAGAAAGGAATTCTATTCATCCTCAAAATAAAAAAGAAAACAGAAAATCGGACAGACTACATACAGACATTTCATAGAAGAAATATAAGTAGAAAATAAACTTCTAAGGAGCAAAATCTGACCTATTAATGTTAAAATACATTCATATAGCACTTTAAAACTGACTATAAAAATAAAAAAGACAGATAATAGAAAATACTGGTAATGGTACACATAAACACATTTTCACACACCCTTGAGCTAATACACAGTTTTTTCAAAAGGCAGTCAAGCAAGAGTAATTAAAATTTGCAATACGCTTCCTATTTGCCTCATAAATTCCACACCTAGAGCTGTACTCTCTTTAGTTGGTGGCTCTTAAATCACTGTTTGGGGGTGGAAGAAAGCTGAGAGGGAAAGTTCTCCACTAAAGTCTGAAAACAAAAAGGGATCAGCGATTTGGCAGGAAATGAACTGGAAGTCAAATATTTATGACAGTGCCAGGAAATGGTTCGGAAAATTAGAACATCACAGGGTAAAATGTGACCCAAAGAGGAAGGGAGAAGTAGCTGTGAGAGATTTACCGAGTGACAACCTCTCCGTCGCCAACTTGGCCACTTCCTGAGATGACCAGGGACTTTTCCTATTTTAACTGTGTCCGCTCTTTGCCACATCTTCCGTTTGGGAACCGGAGGCCATGAGCTGCTTAGGAAGAAGCTCGGCCTGTTCTTCAAGGGATAAACTGACTGTGACCACAGAGCTACTTCAAGAAAGAAAACAAAATGAATTCCAAAACCCACGCATTAGATGCCTTACACGAAACGCACTCTTTACTTCCTATTTCCTATTGCACGGCTGCTCACACCCCACTGAGCTTATTTGAGGCCCCACAAAGGGCTCATGGTCAAGGGTTTGGAAAACGCTGGGTAAGAATGTACTAAGGGATCAGTAGATGAGGTCAGTGGATGATATGATTAGATCTCTAGATATGCTTAGGCCTCAAACCTCGGGCATATTATGCAAAGGGTTCTTTATTTGAACAGAAAACACCTGTCCTGCCAGAAGGATGCTTATAGTTTTATCAGGAGAAACCCTTCTGAATTCCTATCCATTATCAAGCCAGGGCTTCCAGCTCTAGCTTCCAAGACTATGTAGTCCATCTCGGTATCCCACTGAGGTAGGTAGTTTATGGTGCCAACCTGGCCGATAAACACATGTGGGGTTAATTGAAGGGCAGAGGGATAAATGGCTCCATGAGCCTCCCTTTTCTAGTTCTCGGGTCTCTTGCTTTCTGATGGTCGGACCAGGGCGCAGCTGCCTTAGCAGTTCCTGCTTCAGCTTGCAAGGCTCACTTACTGCAAGAAATACCCATGGAAATGCCACATGGACCTACCCTGATGCAGCTCCGGGTGCTGGAGCAGCCGTGTGGAGACCCTTGCCAGCGGTGAGATGCTTACATGTTCACTAGTTTGGCTTTCCTCCTGCAGTTGGCATCATTGTGTCTGTTTTGTGAGATGAAGGAGGACTTTGTGGATTGGTGTCGGGCATATAGGTTAATGTTGGACTTGTGGGCTTGGGCAGCACTGGGTTGGGATGTTTTCTTGATGTATATAAAATTCCCTCTTATACATGAGTTTCTGTGGATTTGTTTCTCTAATATACCCAGACTAACACACCCATTTGTAGCAGGAATTGGGAAGCAGTAGATGCCTTCCCTCAATTTTGCATTGCATTAAATTTGATTTTTAAAAAAAACAAAGAAAGGATTGAAATGCATTGACTAGATTCTGTCCTCTATGATTCTGAAATGTTTCCCTGATAGCAATTTAAATGAATGAAAGTACGTTTCCGTGCACACAAATACTAACTACAACTAAACTACAAGCTAAACTGTAACTATCAATCAGGTCAAAGGATAAAGAAGAACCTGACTAATTTACTTGTGACTGAGCCTGTGTAGCTTCCAGGATCACAAGCAGTCTACGTTTGAGAAAGAAAATAACCCTTCTCTGTATATTGCCCTAACCCCAGTGGAAGATCGTATTTCTGTAACGGGCAAATCCAAATGTTGCGGGGGAAGAACTGTCCTAAATCAAGAACGGCAAAAATGCACAGGCTAAATAATCTACAACAGAGAAAGAAAAGTTGAGCATCAACAGCTGCTGAGAGCTCAATTCTGGCTCGTGACACAATGACAACCATTGGGCGTGTTCTAAAAAATGAAGCTCGGGATGATTCTTGATAGTTTTTATTGTTACCCCACATCACCCCCACTTCCTTTGGCATATCACCATATTTCACCTTCAGAACCAGCAATTAATGAATAATGATGGCAGAAAAAGCTGTTTTTTAAACCAAAGTATCTTCATGCAATATACCAAACACATGCTAGGATGACAACACAGCGAGAAGCGCATTGGTCTTCGGCAGAAAAACTGAATGCGCTTTCCACTTTGTAAATGACAGGCATCCTTGTTCCCATCCTTTCCAAGACGCCATCATGCTGTTCATGTGATTTACGACCGAAAGCATGGGAGATGGTGCAGAGATCCCGGGCCAAAGCCCCATGTGGCATCTTACATAAGCCAAACTGTGAAAAACTTGGAAATGTGAGGAGATCAATTTCATCAAGAAGGAGCAAAGGGGTTCTAAAGACTGAGCAGGAGCCTGCCAGATACTATTTTGTAGGCACGTCATTCCAATGCCGCAGTCCTGGATGGGGTCCTGCCCCCTAAACATATAAAGCTGGAGTTAAAAACCTGGGCAGGCAGGCAGCAAGAAATGAGGCGGAGACGATTTGGGACATTATCACTCAAGCTTGCTTCTCATCGTTTGGCAGGTCTATTTTTTTTAGATTAAACAACATGTAGAATTAATATTATAGCATTTAAAGTGACTTTAAAACACATAAGAGTATCTTTGGCAACAAGTAATAAATACTGAAATCATAAACTCCAATGGAATAAAGTGCAAAGATAAGAAAAAAATTCATCTAAGGGAAATTCGTTTAAGTGGCATGTCACTTCATGACATGCTAAAACACAGTAATCAACTTCAATGTACAAATATTTATCACATCACAAGTACATTTTAATACACTTTAAGATATTGAGTATCATGGCCTTCAATTCAAATTCAATTAGTTATTTATTGTCTATACGAAGTAGGTAAGCTAAAACAATAAGCCTTGAAACAAAAATTTGAGTAAAGTAAGTGTCAAAATTGCAAACAAAAGTCAACAAAGGAAATGAAAAGTACAAAGGGAAGGCAGCGAGGTCTCACTGTATGAAGGCTAATTATTTTAAGAACAACTCATGGATAAAAAGCTAGGAAGGTAAGCGGAAGGCACAGTGTAAAACGTGGTGAAAGACAAGGTAAGGTGTGTGTCCTCCAGCATATTCTAGCAGAGCCATCCATCACTTACAACATGACAGTATGAGAATGATATACTAGAATTGTGCTTTGACATAGACTTCAATGAGATACAATGGACAGTAAAAAGGCTAAATGGGGTTATTATGTATTTAAAGGATTCAGGTGGAAAATAAATAAGATGTTGGGATGTAATGGAAAGGATATGTATGAAGATGTTGAAATAATGTAGAAGGCAGGGTTTTTATAATGTGGCATCTAATAAAGGGGCTAAGGCTGCAGAAAGAGACTAGGATAATTACATGCTTTTGTCATTAGCTGAAATACAAAACTCCAAAAAGGAAGTCTGTTGAGATAAAGAGAATGGAGGAGTCAATGTGGGGTGTGCTTCATTCACTGTGTGAAAAGAATCACAGTTGTACATTTTAATCTGAAGCTTGGGGTTAAAGAAAAGAAATGACCTTTGTAAAGGTGAGAGCCAAAATTATGGCTATACCTAACTTTTTGGAAGTAGAGAGAACATAGCAGAGATAACAAACGAAGCATTTAAATAATCTGACACTCCCCACTGGAAGGACAGACCAAGGAAAGGTTCCTAAAACCTTGCAGAAGAACCAGTCCATCATACTACTAGCACACCAGAGAGGACTGTCAAAATCGGCCCTATTTTGCAAAGAAGAATGAAAGTTTAGCAATTAATAGTCTTGCACCCCACTAAATTGGGTTAGTGGCTCAGAGTTTGAAACACACTTTGGTTGTGAATTTCAATAAACAAATGTAGGCAAAATCCAGACATCAAAGCATTCTGGCCTAAGTAATGATAGGAAAGTGCATGCCAACTCTTCTCTAATTGCTCCATGTTGTGCAATAAGTCCCCAATAGATAAGAACTCTTCAAAAGATAAACAATGGCAATCGCGCCAGCAAATACTCAAAAGAGCAAAAAGTGCTTACCTTCTTGTGATTCTTGTAAACATTTCTGTGGGCAAATCCCTTTCCACACAGCTTGCATTTGTAAGGTTTATCTTCACTGTGTATTACTTTGTGAGCACCCACTTGATCAAGCCTTTTGAAAGACTTATTACAAATCTCACAATTATAAGGTCGTTTTTCTAGTAAAAAAAATGAGTAGAGGAAATTCTGTTGAAAGCAAAACATTCAAACGTGTTTAAAATGAAACTCTGATTTTGAAAACTAATATTCTCCAAGTGTACTTAAATACCTTTCTCACTCACATTTATTAGGACATTAGCTATAAAAGTATCCAGAAAGCTGATTTTGATTATTCAAAGGACTATAAAGAAAATGAGTAGAGACGACAGTTGTTGAATCCCCACTAAAATTCAAGAACAAACAGCCTTGTTCAACCTTCACGGAGATTCTGAAAGATCAATGCCAACTTCCAATTTCAGGCATGAAGAAAAAAAATCCAAAAACACGAGGCTCAAAGAAAAGGAAGTGACCAATTGAATGGTGACTTTGAAGATCTCTGATATGATTTAATACGATCAATCCATGTTTTATAAATGAACTGGGCTCCAGAGAAGTTAAGGAACTTGCCCAAAACACAGCGCTAGTGACGGCCATGCTGTAACTGATAGCTGGGTCTCCTGTCACCATTCCAGGAGCTACAAAATGACGAAGCGACTCTGTTGCAGTGGCTTCAATATATGTTAAAAAGTATGTATTTTACCTGAGTGGGTGATCATATGACGTTTTAACTGGTTCGCCGAAATAAATTTCTTCATACATTCTTGACAATCAAATATCTCATGAACCTACAAAAGAAACATTTAAAACTGCCTGTCAAAACCTAATAGATTAAATAGAGCTCCAAAAAAGTTACACTTATAATCAATTGCTACTTCATTACCCAAAACTATACAATTCTGATATAACTAATGCTTAAGGAGCCCAGGTGACATCTGATAAGCACGCGTTGCTAACCATAAAATCGTAGGTTTTAAACCCAGCCACCATTCCACAGAAGATAGATGAGCCCATTTGCTAAAGCTAAGATTTTTTAAAGCCCTGAGAAACTCTACAGAGTCACACTGAGTCAGAATTTACACGATGGAAGAACGTTTGGTTTGTGTTCTTTCAAATTAATTCTTACAATACAACGTCAGTCGGAATTTTGTTTTGAGCATGAAAACATACTCTGATAGAACATACTATTTAATATGTAATGTGGCTAGCTGATCTGTGTGATGCATGTTGAATTCACATTTTCAGTGAAAAGGTCTATTAGACATTACCTCTTTCGTTATGCACAAATTCAGGCTTAGAAATACATAATCATATAGTGTTGCTTTTACAGTCGCTGACAAGGCTTTAAATTTAACTAAATGGCATGTAACTATGAAGAGCCTTGAGAAGAATGGGAATTCCAGAACACTTCGTTGTGCTCGTGTGGAAACTATACATGAATTAAGAGGGAGTTGTGCACCTAGAAGAAGGAAATCGTCCATGCTTTAAAATCGGGACGGGGTGGAAAAGGCTGTATCTCTCACTGTACGTATTCACTATGTATGCTGAGAGGCGGGTTTACATGAAGAATGTGGCATCAGGAACGGAGGAAGGCTTGTTAACAATCCGCAATGTGAAGATGACACATCTGTGCTTGATGAAGCACTTGCTGACGAAGACCAAGGACTGCAGCCTTCGGTATGGAATAGTCAAAGTAGTATTTGGTGTAAAGAACACCAAAATCCTCACAACTGGGCCAACAGGTGACATCACTCAGGATAAAGCATATAAAAAAGTGAAGTTGTCTAGGATTCCCTCTTGCTTGTATCCATAATCAATGCTCATGGAAGCAGCAGTCAAGAGATCAACTGTCACACTTCATGTGGGCTAAGGTGTCCCTGATCCAAGCCATGGTATTTTCAATCACATAAATGTAGGTGAAAATGGGACACTGAGTATGGAAAACCGAAGAAGAATTGACTCGTTTGAATTATGTTGCTGGTGAGCAATATTGAAAGTACCACGGACTGACAGAAGAACAAACAAATCTGTCTTGAAAGAAGTCTAGCAAGAATGCTCCTTTAGAAATAAGGACGGTGAGACTTCGTGCCCGTGCATTGGACATGCCAGGAGACACCGGTCCCTGGAGAACACCGCGCTTGGTAGAGGGGAAGTAAAGCAGAGAAAACCCTCAAGAGGATGGACTGACAGTTACTACAACTGCGGGCTCAAAGTAAGAACACGTGTGAGGATGACGCAGGAGCGAACGGTGGTTTCTTCTTTACACATATGGTTGTTATGAGGGGAAACCAGTTGCATGACACCTAATAACAACACAACATAAAGTAATTTGAAATTGTCATAAAGCACTATCCAGTGACAGGGTATGATACTACACCCAACTCCATTAGACCCACGGCATGGGATTCGTTCTGATGCACACAATCTCCACAGGGCTGGGTCAAACTGCCCCTTCATGGAAACCAGCCTCATCTTATTCCTGATGGAACTTTCTACCACTGTCTTGCAGCTAGCAGCCGAATTTTAAAGTGGTGACTTAGATGAAGGTTTACATTTCAGATGGTCAGATAAGATTGGCATTCATCTCAAAAGTATGCCAATCTCTCTCCAGCCTATTGCTTCATCTTCCCTTCACTGGCCTTCAGCAAAGTAACCTGGAAAGTCTGTTTTCCTGGTAGGAAAATCTTTGTTTGATTGCTTTTGTAACAGTGATCTCACACAATAGTTTTTCTTTTTTTTCTCTTCCTCTTGCAATTGCAATTTTATTTTCTTCTGTGAAAATAAACAACTGGGAGTTTAAATTGCTCCCAAAAAAAACCCCAAAATTTTAAAAAATAATACACACAGACATAGCTTGTCACGTGATGGTGGGGAGGGGAAGAGGGTCCTTTGAACTTGGGCAGATTGTGCTAGCAGGGACCCAGGGGGCAGACCCCAGACCTTGGGGCCAGGTCTGCCAACCTGGACTGTGTGGGGCCGGGGAGGTGAGGGGGTAGAACACAGACTTCGTCCCCCGAGGAAGTGGCAGGCACCTTGAGTCCCTTTAAATGTCGGTGAGAACCATTTCAGACCTCTCCCCTCACGAGACGCTGGAGACCCGGGGCCTGAGGTCCCACTGAGAGAGAGACGATGCTGGTGGAAGGAAATAGGCAAGGGTTTCTCCTCTGGGGCGAGGGCTTTACACGGAGTAGAAGACAAAGGAGACCGGCAGAGGGCACAACCCGTGGTGCTCAGGCCAAACCCCCAGTCCCATAGGAAAGGTCTAGGAATGAGACCTGGATGAGCGGACCCCAGCGATGCACACATGCAGGCTGGGAAGGGGAGAGGAGGGCAGAAATCACAGGCGGTGGAGACAAAGTTGGCTTCTGCCCAAGTCCATCCACCCACAGCATATGCCGTCGTCTCTTTCTTTTGTGATTGATCAATTAGTTCAACATAACATTTTCCAGGCCAATCCATGCCATGAGTTGCTTCAGAGTTTCATAAATGTTCATGTTATGACTCTTCCTTCTTTTGGGTAGGTACAGAGCAAGGGGCCTGCTAAGTCATACGGGATGTCAATTCCCCGTAGTGTGAGGTAGCACTACATCCCTTCCCACACGTTTACAATGGCACCCCAATATATGAGAGGCCTGATCCTTCTGGTCCCTCTCCAATATTTACCACCTTTGTTGTATTGGAACTTGGCTGTCACTGTTGGTGTATGGTGCTTTGAGCTTTAGCTTCCAGCTGGCTAGTGATCACGAGCATTTCTTCATGTTCATTGGCCATTTAGAGGTCATCTTTGGTGAACTGTCTGTTCATATTTTTGCCCATTTTAGTGGAGTACATGTTGCCCATTTTAATGGAGTTATTGGTCTCTTTCTTATGGAAGGGTTACGGTTTTCTACAGATTTTAGTAATTAGTCTTCTGTCCCTTGTGCCGTTCCCAAGTTTCTTTTCCCACCCAGTGGGTTCTCCTTTTATTCTTGAAGTTTTCTCATGCACAGAACTCTCCTGTGCTAAGCAGACTGCAGTATTTATTTAGTCATCTGCTGTGTCTCCTTCATTATGGTTGTTAGTGTAACAGATGCGCTCTAAACCACTGCACACCAAGGGCTCCATGTTACATATTAGATCGATCCAGATGTAAGAAAGAAGAGAGGCAAATTCAAATCAGAAAAACCTGCCTGTGGGTTAGGAAAGGCTAAACTGGCAGGACTCTGGGGTAACGGAGGACGTGCTGAGAGACATGTTACTAACATCCTGCAGAAAGCCCCCAAGAGGTACGAAGCTGCAGTTGCTGTATTCCACCAGCAGGAGGGAAGATTTCTATCAACCAAGATATTTCTTCTAAGAGTAAAATGAGTTGATTGTGAAGAAAAATTAAAGAGGAAAGCGCACATTCTTCAAAAAGATGCTCCACAGATTTGTTTCTCAAAACACACATTTGGTAAAATTTTAATTTGGAAGAGTATCCTAAATTTCCATATGTAAGAATGGACATGGCATTAGGAGAGAGCAGTCCCTGGAGAAGGACATGAGATGGGGTGAAGTGGAAGGTGGGTGACGCAGTGCTGGAGCAATGAGCGCACAGCAATGATGAGGATGGTGCTGAACTAGACAGTGCTTTGTTCCGTGACTTTAAGGGCTGCTATGCATTGGTGCCAACTTGATGGTATCTCACCTAATAAAAATCATGAAATAGATGAATGTAGTAAGCATTACCTTTTTTTTCTTTCAAGTTGATTCTGACTCATAGCAACCCTGTGTAGAATTTCTGAAGCTACAGATTTTTAGGGGAACAGAAAGCCTCATCTTTCTCCCATGGGGCATTTGGTGGGTTAGAACTACTGATCTTACAATGGTAATCCAATGCTTACCCAACAGCATATACAAAACATTCACTCCAATGAATTTAATCTCTGTCTCAGAAATGAAGGTTTGGCTTCAGAAGTAATAAGAGAAGCAGAGAGATATCCGGATGGAGCATAGTGTAATATTTGTCTGAAAATTATTCTCCTGACACTCAAAAAGATTTATAAAAAACAAGAACCAGTCTATGTTCCATGTCATGTAAAGTGTAGTGACAAAGAGGGGAAGGCATTGTGCTGCTCTCAGTCTTCTGTTTCCTAGGAGGTCAAATCATTTCACATACAGGAGTGACGTCAGGACATACCAACATGGCCTATTAACCATCTCAGGCACTAAAGCTTCATTCTATAGCACATGGGCTAGAGGTGGCGGATTAAGTATCATATGAATAATGGGTTTGTCCAGTTATTTTGCAACACATGTATTGGGGGCTTCAGACAGTTTGTACAAAAATTCCATTATCTTTAGATTCCATTTTTCATGAGCTTTTTTCAAACTCATTCCTATTTATATATTGGATAAAAGGTAAAGTTCAATTCTCAAGCCACAGAACATTAAAATTTTACTTTCACTTCTCTTTCGGTAGAAAATCCTTAAATAAACAAATGTTTCAAAGTAATATGCTCCAAGATATTGTGGGGGGAAATGCAATGTATAAAATTAGAAAATGGACACATAGGTTTTGAATGTAATAATATAAGACAAATAAATTGTTGGACTCTGCCATGCTATTAATGAAATCAAAATTGTACTCTAATTCTATTTTTAATAAGTTTTATTAGCTAGCTGATAATGGTGATATAGTTTATAATAGCCATTTATTTGCAGACAATCTTTTCATATCCAAATAATAACTTGGTAAGTTTTTTAGTTATTACAAAATATTTGCAATCTAGTTTCTCCTAATTTATTCATTTGTTTTTGCTTACAGCATTTTGATATACAAGTATGTGGTTTGGGGGTCTTCAAAATAATGGCACTTCTGTCTTTGTTGAAAGACTTAACTATCACATGCTTATGTTCGAATAGCTAGAGGCCATTGCACATTATCCTGCGAAAATTCACAAAAACATACACTTTCCTTATTCATTGATATTCCCCGAACCATTCTCAGCTGATAAAAGGGCGAAAGCACAGGTGTTGCAGGCAAGGGACCCATGAGCCGAGCACTGGGCAATGGAAAAGTGTTTCTAGCTCCCAGCAACAAGTTATGAAACTATCCTTTTGCAGGTTACATTTCTTCATACTCGTCTTGTATTCGAGTCTATGTTAGTACTTTTAAGTTACTGGCAAAGCTCTGTCATACTTTTTTTTTAATTCACAGTTACATGGCAGACACTATGAATGACTCAATATTTTGTATTGTCATGAGTGCCAATCTTTCTTACTAACCTTTCTATGTTCCTGTAGGCTTAATGCTGAAGAACACTTTTTATTGCACACTGAACATATAAGCTTCTTCTTAGAGTTTCCTAAAACAGAAACACAATATCATTATCATTTAAGGATATGGAGAGGATTATTAAACACTAAGGGGAGGATTCTAAACAGTAAGTGGAGGAGCACTGGTGGCTTAGTGGTTACCAGCTGGGCTGCTAACCACAAGGTCAGCAGTTCAAAACCACTAGCCACACCATGGAAGATAGATGAGGCTTTCTACTCCTGTAAAGTTACTGTCTCAGAAACCCACAGGGGCAGTAATGCTCTGTCCTCCATGGTGGCCAGGGGTTGAAATCCAACTGATGGCAGCATGTTTGTTTTTGGTATAGGTATGTGGAGCCCTGGTGGTGAAGTGGGTTACAAATTGGGCTGCTAACCACTAGCTCTTGGGAGGGAGAGAGATGAGATTTTCGCCTCTCATAAACAGTTACAGGCTCAGTTGTGTTGTCCTAGATGGTCGTGCGAAGTTGGAATCAATTCCATTAGCGTGACTTTGGTTTCTGTTTTTAGTTTTTCATACGGTATGTAATTTCTAAATAGTTATCTTCATAATTTAGAATTATAAAATTCTCAGTATTGTAGATACACCAATTACAGTCAGATAAAGGTGTACTTAAACCACTTCCGTAATTGAAGAAATCTCGTTTTCTACATGTATAAAATGGTACGTGTAACTCTTCCTACACTAACTCAATTATTAAATCCCACAAAATATTCCACTCAAAATTAACATTAACTAAATGCATTTATATTTTTTAAGTTGGACTGATTACTTCATGTCAATTTCATAATTTTTTAGCAGAATAATTTGATCTGCTCACATTGGTAAAGGAGTTTGTGGAGTATTCTTCCAAGCACTAGCCTCTTATAAATCTCTAAGGATATGTGTTATAACATTAATGTTAAAAGAAATAGAATAAAGTAATATCAAGTACAATAATTAAAGTGAGAGTTCATATTATCATAAAACTCAGAACAAAATTCAACACAGTCTTCTTACATGGTGATTATATTTATTATAACTCACTTCATATTATCAAATTTCACAGTGGTTATGGCAATGAAGGCTCAAAAAAACAATTTTCAAAGTCAATGTAATTACAATATCATGTGCACTTCTATTACTATCAGAAATGACCATAACATTTTTATCATTTTTTGATGCATCTTCTGAATCTGGCTTGAATTCATGGTTATTTTCCATAATTATATTACTGCAACAGTTTTTTAAAATTATCTTCAGCAACATTTTACTTGCATGTGATATTATGGGGAAAATTTTGGACACATAAGACATCAAAAGAAGTTGTAAGGAATACAGAAATCAATATAACAAAGGAATGCATTGGCCATCAACCATTTTAGGATATAACACATAATCAGGAACCAAAATTATTGAACAAAAAAATCCAAGCTTTACTGAAGGCTCTGGAGAAAAGCCATGCTCCAGGGATTGACAAAGTACTAATTAAGATCCATCAACAAACATACAGTGACAAAAGAGTTCACTTGTCTATTCCAAGAAATCAGGACCATAGATACCTGGCCACACGACTGGAGGAGCAGCACATCTGTACCCACTGCAAGAAAGGTGATTTCATAGAATTCAGAAATCACCAAACTATATCATTAACCTATCTTTACTGAAGATAATTTTTAGGTGGTTGCAGCAGTACACTGACAGGAAAGTCCCACAAACTCAAGCCAGATTCAGAAGAGGACACAGAATATGGAGAATAATTAATGAGGTCGGGTGGATCCTAGGTAAAAGCAAAGAATGCCAGAAAGATGATTTACTGTGGGGTTTGTTTTTGACAATGTAAAGGCATAATAAATGATAGATACAATTTCAAAGGGAATTCTAGAGCATATTTTGTGGAAACTGAATAGAGACCAAAGGTGAGTTAATTGAGCATAACGAGGTAAGACTGGTGGTTTACAACCGAGAAGTGTGCATGGGGGTATATATTTTCACATGCTTATTCAAACTGCCAATAATCTGAGAAGCTGGAATCTATGAAAAAGAAAACGACATCAGCATTGGAAGGGAGACGCACTAGCCTTCTGCAACATTCACATAACACACTTGCTTCCAGAAAGGGAAGAAGACTCAAAGAAATTACAGATGAAAATCAAAGACTACACCGTCTTCAATATGGATTATTCTTCCACACAAAGAAAACAAAAATCCTCATAAATGAACCAACAAGCATCCTAATGGTAAATACAAAATATGGTGAAGTTGTCAATGATCCCCACCTCTCCCGTGTCCCCCCCTGGAACCATTGGTCTCATTGTTTTCCCCTCCAGATTTTTTATCCAGTCTATCTTATCTAGACAGACCTGCAGAGATAATAGTATGCCCCCAAACAAGGCAGAGCAAAACAAAGCAACAAAGGAAAACACAACGACAACAACAATAGTGACAAAAGAGAGAAAAGCCTGTAAATAGTTCTAGATCTGTTTGTTGACTTTCAGGAGTGTTTTCCAATTGAGTCTGTAGGGGTGCCACAACCTAGCCCTAAAGTCTATTTTTGGTATTCCCTAGGGACTTTGTTGCTCTGTTCCCTTGCTGTTCTGTTGCACACCCTTAATGTTTTGTCTCAGTGTGGTGGGGTCAGATCAGGCGCATAAAGTGATCATACAACTTTTTTTCATAATGCCATTTTTGCATTATGAACTGGTCTTGGAACCTCATCATGTGGCTCAGTGAGAAGTAGGTATAGTTGGTTTAATCTAAAGATAGAGATACATTTTATGTCGAAAAGCCACAGAGTCTAAGCCAAACGGCAAGATGAGAAGCAGGTGAAGGCAGCCAGTGCCGTCTCTGTATGCTCATCAGCCATGTGAAGCCTGCCTGGGGGCCGGGCAGCAGCACCGAGCAAGCAGGACTAGAGTGCGCCCGGCTACATTCCCTCTCCTCCTGCCAGCCAGGCCCATCGCTGACTTTCAGATTCAACTTCAACAGTGGTTTTGGTAACAGGTAACTTACACCAGGAGGAGGCCACATGAGAAATGAGTACAAACTCAATGCAACTGTACTAACTGAAGTTGTTTCATGACACCGTGTGATGTGTGCTTCTGCAGTCTGCTCTGAGAACCCACCCGCCACCACATGTTATAGTTTCCATGGAAAGGCATAATACATATTTAATATCTCCATCTCTCCCATCTCAGCATCTTCAATTCATATCACCTAATAAAACACCACTTCTCATTTTTATGGCAGAAGCTGAAAAATGATTCTTGCTCCATGAGCACCTTGCTGTTTTCTAGGAACAAGATCTACAACCTTGCGTGTGAAAAAAGTGCCACTTTAAGAACTTGCATAGTTACTATTCCCAATACAGAAAATGTTTTCCCAAGATATCTCTGTGTCTCACCCTCCACTTCACTAAGGTTCCTGCTCAGGTGTCACCTCATTGGAAAGGCCTTTTCTGACCATACTGCATAACCTGGAGGCACAGAGAATGCCCCTGTCATTCTTTATCCCAGGAAATCTATGGACCTGAAGGGAAAAAATGTGCCACATTAATACCATCACTCAACTTTGACTGAAATGTAATACTTCCTTTCATTATAAATCTAGCCAACAGGAGGTGACATTATACCTATGATTTTTGTCACCTATAGAAATATACATATAAAATTAAATAACTGTTGATAAATTATATTTATCACTACCTTAACTGAGGAGGGTAATTATCACAACATTGATAAAATTACACATGAATAAAGCAATAAGTATATTATTATATTGTTGCTGTTACTATAGGTGCTGTCAAGTCAGTTACGATTCATAGCAACGCTGTACAACGCAATAAAAAGCTTCTCCATTCTGTACCACGTTCACAATGGTCCTTGTGATTCAGTTCATTGTAGCAGCCTCTGTGTTGATCCATACTGAGGCCATTCTTCTTTAGGCTGACCCGGCCACCTGACCCACTGGGAAGCCCTTGAGGGTCCAGGATCTTTGTTAATGTATCCAAAATATATAAGGCAAAGTATTAATGTCCTCACTTCTAAGAAATATCTGGCAATCTACTTCTAACACAAACTGATTATTCTTCTGGTAGAGTATGAAATATTCAGTATTCATTGTCAATACTGAATTCAAATGCATCGATTCTTATTTGGTCTTCTTTGTTCATTGAAGATATCTTACATTCACATGAATCCATTGTTATTTCATTAGAGGCCATTGAGCCATTTTTGATTCACAGCCAACATACAGAACAACATACAGCTCAATCTAGACCTATCTCCTTAAGAGCCCCCTCTGTTTACTAACCCTCTATCAAGAATGGGAACCCTGCTAGCACACTGTTTACTTGTTGGGTTGCTTACCAAAAGGTTAGCAGTTCAAAACCACAAAAGAAAGACAGGACTTTCTACTCCTGTAAAGAGTCCCTGTCGCAGAAACTCACATGAGCATTGTACCCTCTCCTATGAGCAAGCATAGAGTTGACGGCAGTGAGTTTGGTTTGGTTACCAAGAACGATACCCTCTGCAGGGACTGGTTCCGCCGAGAGATCTGTTCAAAGTATGTGAGATCAAGTCTCTTTTCTTGCCTCTGTGGAGTCTTCTGACTGTACTTCTTATAACATAAATTAGTTCTGTCTTCTGGCAGTTCACAGTGTACTTAATACCCTACATCAGCACCACCCTGCCACGGCATCAAGTCTTCTCGGATGCTCTTCATTCACGGTGTAGGTTCCGCACACATAGAGACAACTGCAAATCCCATGGCTTGGGCCAGGTGCACCTCAGGTGGCATCTTGGTTTTGTAAAACTTTCAAAGATCCATTTTAGCATAAACATCCTCTCCCAGATGGCATTTGACTTTCTGACTGCTCTGTCCATGCACCTGAATTGTGGACCCAAGTAAAAGGAGATCTTCCGACTTTCTATCGTCTCTCTTTTTACTGAAATGGTTTAACTTAATGGTAGCAGCAACATATCAATTGCATGAGTTACTGGGTAGTCAAACATTTGATTTTATAAACTTAAAAACATCGTTTGCAAAAGGGCTCCGTAGGTTATCAGAGGGTCCCATCCACACAGAAGCTGAAGAAGCTCTGCACTGATCCTTTCAATCCTGTTTGATTCCCTTTGCTAGCTTTTCCCTCAACTGAGATCCCCCATCACACAGCGTTTCTGCTGGTTGATATTCTGCCTTGCCCTGCCCCTCCTAAGAGGTAAGGTTCTTGAGAGCCTAGGCTATTTGACTTTTTAACTATGGTTCCCTAGCCTCTTTAAACACTGCTAGTTTAAAGCAGTCGTTGAGTTAATGAATAACTTGCATATATGATGAATAATGTGTTAGAAGCAAACATCAAGTAACTTACTTTATAGTATACATTCCTATTATTTAGCCTAAATGCTGCTTGAAAACCACAAGAAGTCACATGTAAAGCATCCAATGGATACAAAAAGGAAAGAGGAGATCAAAGAGGAGGAGAGGAAGAAGACCAGGGGCTGGGGGAGAGAAGGGCAATGTGAGGCAATGCTCTGAAGGAGAGAAGATGACTGTAGTCCTGGCCTACCAAAAGCTTCATTTACATGGTGGCACCGGGCTGACATTTGGTAAGGTGTCACAGTTTATATATCCACATGAACAGAGGACAAATCAAACAAAATTGCATTTTTATAAATTATTTCCTATAAAATGTTAGGGAGTTCCAGAATCAGTAATATTAGATTCAAGGGCAATTACAAAAAGCCCCCAAGAAACCATGCTCACAGCAGAGCCTGAAGACCACATGCCCAGTAATGAGTGCACGGAAAATTTCCCGAGTTTCAGGATACATCTGTTGTTGTTTTTCTTGACTTAGTTCAGCAAAGTTAACTTTTAAAACTAACATGAAAGAGTTCAGAGAAAGATGGAGAAAATAAAAGCAGCATTTTAACCATAAGAACTTTACAAATATACATACGGAGGCAGCAAATATATATATATATATATATATATACACACACACACACACACACATATATATATACATATATTACTCTTCCCTCCTGCACACATACAGAAGGCACACGTATAATAAAGCCATAAAGTACCGTCTTCCTCAAGCCAGCCATATATTCTTTGTAAGAAAAAAGAACATCAGGACATTGTAGAGTCCTGGTGATGGGCAGTCTCCCGAAGTTTGATAGTGCACTAACTTCTAGAAGCTTCATGCATAGGTTGAGAGCAATGCACTTCAGGATGCAAAGTCTGAGCCTATGTCATGCCCTGACAGCTCCTATCACTGTTCGATTAAAATAGATCATTTTTGTAGTCAACACTAGGATGCAGAAGCTGACCTGGGATATCTATTTCTACAGAATGTGAGATTAAACAAGGTAGGCAAACACACATCTACCTCTCCCCATCCAGAGAGGTTCGTTTCCACTTAAGTCCCTGGGCAATGTCAACATTTAAATATTTTATTCCTAGTCAGAAGGCTGGTAGTTCAAATCCACCAGCGGTGCCTCAGAAGACAGCCAGATGGCCTGCTTCCAAATGGTCACCATCTTGAAAAGCCACCCTCGGGAACGAGCTAGTCTGCTCTGCACCCATGGGACCACCTGGAGTCCAAATTCAATCAAGGAGAACTAATACTATCATTTCCACTCACTTCCCTGCAGCTAAGAAAGGGCAGAAATGAGCACATGAGACAAGTACATGCACAGAAAGATGCAGAGTTCTGTTAACCGCAGCGCCCTTTGAGGAAGACATTGAGTAAGTAAAGAGTTAATTCTGACAATGCAGCCGTCTGTCCAAGTCAGTGCCGTCGAGCCATCCTGGAACCAAAATGCCGACTGCCTACCATGTGCTGCACAGACGCAAACTAACGAGGAGTCGGTTCTCATCGCGGCTTCTTTGTTTGATTGGCCATTAGAAGGAAGTCTAAGGGGCATTCATCATTAATCCGCACATGCAAATCCTCTATCAAAATGCAGCCAGTCATTTTCTCCAAAAGAGGGGAACTCTAAGCATTAAATATTGGGATTTCCATATAAAAATACTAAAACAGAAGGACATTGCTTAAGAGCTTTAAAATGCATCCAAAATGGTCTATTCTACCGGTTTATATAAATTTCAAAAGGTAAAATACGAAATTGCTATTTAAAGTATTTGTTCTCTAGTTGACTGCCAAGGACAATGAGATTCCGGCTTAGGTTAAAACCCTATCTCACCGTGGTCCAGTAGATTCGGACGCACAGCGACCCCACAGGGCAGAATGGCACTTCTCCTTCGGGTTTCAGAGGGGCTTTATGTCATTAGGGAAGCAGGCTGCTTCATCTTTCGCCAACACAGTGGCCAGCAGGCTCAGGCCCTGGACTTTGGTTTAGCAGCCAGTGTTTAACCCGCTGTGCCAACCGGGCTCCTTACCTTAGGCTGATGTGGGATCAATGCAGAGGTGGGGGAAATGACAAATGTTGCTGACATCAACTTGGCAAAGAAATAGAGTGTTCAGAGGGAAACAGAACCCACTGGCAGAAGTCCACATCTGTGTAAAATATGAGGGAAAAGCAAACGCTCTCCTTGGGGGTGAGAGCGAAAACCACATCGCTGCAGCCCGGGAAGAGGAACCCCCGTTACGAACAACCTTCCGTGGCTGCTCACCAGTGTGGACGTTCTCCTGGTGTCTTCTCAAGGCATCCTTGCTCTTCAGTCTCTTTCCACAGCTGTCAGCCTTGCACACAAAACGGGCATCCCCCCGGCAAGTCTCTCGGTGCTGCTCGAAACTACAAGATGGCCAGGAAAGAGAGACAGGGAGAAGAGCGGGTGAGACGCAAGGAGACTTCCAACTTCACTGCCCGGTTTTGTAGCTCGCGCTCCCTAGTAGAGGTCCGGGGTAATTCCATGCATTGCTTATGCAAGTAAACGGGAAAGCAATGATACACTAGGTGCAAAGGGGATGGAGCCACTAAGAAGCATGAAAAGGCGCATGCAGAAAAGGATGCACAGTCCCATAAAGGCTATCTGACACTCAGACACAAAACCTCGATGTTGAACTGAAGGAGGAATTGCAAACAGAGCACTGAAAACTTCGTGAAGAATCCTTCAGACTGCTTTTCACTGTGCACTGAAGAATACTGGGGAAGGAGATACAAAACAAGACAACAACAACAAAAACTGGAATGCTCGGACGAACACAGAACAATATTCCACTTCGATAAACTCACACTTGTCATCTCTCTCTTCAATCTGTCATCTGCCTTTTTAACCTTTTAGCAGTACCTTTTAAAGTATAGCTCCCAGATCTACAACAATTCCATTGTAAACTCCTTTTTTATTGAAGTCTATTTTCCTGGCTGTTTCATGTGTTAGTCACCTGCATTAGAATCTCCAAATGTTTTGTGTTGTCTATTCTAACAGGAGAGCCGGTGGTGCTGCGGTAGAAGCACCAGGCGGCGACAGCCTACAAGGCAACGGTCATTCTGTGGAAGAAAGATGATGCTTCCCACTCCTTTAAAGAGTCATAGGCTCCGAAATGCTACCAAAGGTACCATGAATCAAAATATATTCAATAGCAATGGGTTTGGTTTGAGCTTCGATACAATCATAAAAGTTTAATTTTTAAAATGTTTTTCTAGTTTAAATTTTGAAAAGAAATTTTGCATCTAAAATTTTACCTACAAGATGTCTGTAGGTAAACAGTCTTCCTATGGTATATAACCTGTTTCAGCGAGCTCTGGGGTAGGTGGTTGGGGGCTCAGCTGCTAGGAGGAAGGACATTGTTCGGACCCCATCAGCTGCCCCGAGGAAGCGAGGTGGGGCGATCTGCTTCCATAAAGAGGACAGGCTTGACAATCGACCAGCTCTACGCTGTACTACAGGCCGTCATGAATCAAAGACAATGCAACAGCAACGGGGAACAGAAATGAAGTGATAACGTGTGTAGAGAAACCTGTGTGGGATCAAATTATTCATGCGACTGACACTTACTTCAAATTACTCCTCAAAATAGCTGTGAAATATACAGTGCTCCTCAAAATGTCCATGTATCTTTTAGACACTGAATTAATCTAGTTCTCCAATGTTTAAAAGATTAATTCCAGTGGGGGTACCTACTGCCGACAAGTGAAGCATGAGTCAAAGCACACACAGATAAGTAATGAACTTGACATTCAAGGACACGTTATTAAATGGACAAAAACAATGAAAAAATTCATGTTTACTTGTTAATTTTTATAATCAGAAGAGTTCAGGAATAAATATTATTCTATACTAGGAAAAGATCAATTAATAGTAACAGCAATATGAAACGCTTAATGTCTGTCTCTCTCTCCCTCTCTCTCTCTCTCTCACACACACACACACACAAATGCTGAAACTATAGGACAAACCACATGCACTATTGTGAAGAAAAATTAGTGTCTATTCTGAAAGATATTCATGATGTACGCAGAGTGTGTGTTCTGAAAGATAACCATGAATGTACGCATAGTGCATGTTCTGAAAGATAACCGGGAATGGACGCATAGTGTGTGTTTTTAAAGATATTCATGAACGGATGCATAGTGTGTGTTCTTAAATATATTCATGATGTACGTATAGTGTGTGTTCTTAAACATAACCAGGAATGGACACATAGTGTGTGTTCCGAAAGATAACCAGGACTGTACGCATAGTGAGTGTTCTGAAAGATATTCACGGATGGACGATAGTGTGTGTTCTGACAGATATTCATGAACAGACGCATAGTGCGTGTTCTGACAGATATTCGTGAACGGACGCATAGTGTGTGTTCTGACAGATAGCCGGGAATGTACGCACTGTCTGTGCAAAGCCTGCTTCACGGGGAATTTCTTCGCACAGCTTTCGCACTGATATGCCTTCTCTTCTCCAGGCTTCTGATGCAACGTCTGCAGATGCTCGGCAAGAATCTCCTCACTGGCAAAACTCGACTCACACTGGGGACAGGCGTAGTCCTCTTCACAGCCAACGTGATCGGAACATTTGTCAATGAAGAGTATTGATAAGACAAAAATTCAGAGCCAAAAATTGTTTGGTTATCCTCTCATTTAAAAAATAAATTTTGGTTAATGGTACTATATTAGTAAACAGAAAAAGTAAATAGGAGTTATTTTTTAATCCTTTCACCTGATTGTCACCAAATTAATTCAAAATAAAATTCAAGTTTTTATTTACTATATAGGGTTAACTTTGCAGATCAGAGTGTTACCATAAGTGTTCATTTGGAAAACAAATTTCCCTTAAATGGTTTAGCTCTAGTTCTCTTTTTGCTGTACAAGGAAAAAATGCCTACTAAAGTAAACAGCATTCCGAATAGCAAGAAGAATCTGGCCTACATGAAAATATAGCAAGATCACCAAAAGAGTCCTCATTTCAGACGGTGCTATGGCTTCCACTGTCTCCCAAACGCTAAGAAAACCAGGCTCACTGCCACTGAGTCAATGCTAATCAAAAGTGATCCTCTATATAGGTTCTGGGACTGGAAATCTGTATGGGAGCAAACAGTCTCATCTTTATACCATGCTGGTGGGTTTGAACCACAGTGGGTTTGAACCACAGACCTTGTGGTGAGCAGTCCAATGCTTATCCTACAGAGGCAAACCAGGGCTCCTTTCTTGTCTCGTGAATCCCACATGGATGGACATGATCCCATTCTTTTTTGTTTTAATCATTTTATTGGGGGCTTATACAACTCTTATCACAATACATCCATGCATCCATTGTGTAAAGCACATTTGTACATTCATTGCCCTCATCATTTTCAAAGCATTTGCTCTCCACTTAAACCCTTGGCATCAGGTCCTCATTTTCCCCCTCCCTCCCTGCTCCCCACTCCCTCATGAACCCATGATAATTTATCAATTATTATTTTGTCATATCTCCCACTGTCTGACGTCTCCCTTCACCCACTTTTCTGTTGTCCATCCTCCAGAGAGGAGGTTATATGTAGATCCCTGTAACTGGTTCCCCCTTTCCACCCCACCCTCCCTCCACTCTCCCAGTATCACCACTCTCACCACTGGTCCGAAAGGGATCATCCACCCTGGATTCCCTGTGTTTCCAGTCCCTATCTGTACCAGTGTACATCCTCTGTTCTAGCCAGATTTTTAAGGTTGAATTGGGATTGGGATCATGATAGTCGGGGAGGGGGGAAGCATTTAAGAGGAAAGTTCTATGTTTCATCATTGCTATACTGCACCCTGAATGGCTCATCTCCTCCCCATGACCCTTCCATAAGGGGATGTCCAGTTGTCTACAGATGGGCTTTGGGTTGCCATTCCGCACTCCCCCTCATTCACAATGATATGATTTTTTGTTCTGATGATGCCTTATACCTGATCCCTTCAACACCTCACGATCACACATGCTGGTGTGCTTCTTCCATGTGATCTTTGTTACCTCTGAGCTAGATGACCACTTGTTTACCTTCAAGCCTTTAAGCCCAGATGCTGTATCTTTTGATATCCATCAACTTTCTTTACCCATTTGCTTATGCACCCATTTGTCTTCAGCGATCGTATCAGGGAGGTGAGCAAACAACGATATGACTTTTTGTTGTTTGATGCCTGATATCTGATCCCTTCAGCACCTCATGATCACATAGGCTGGTGTGTTTCTCCCACGTGGGTTTTGTTGCTTCTGAGCTAGATGGCTGCTTGTTTACCTTCAAGTCTTTAAGAACCCTAGACACTATATCTTTTGATAGCCGGCACCATCAGCTTTCTTCACCACATTTGCTTATAAACCAGCTTTGTCTTAGCGATTGTCGGGAAGGTGAGGATCATAGAATGCCAGGTTAATAGAACAAAGTATTCTTGCATTGAGGGAGTACTTGAGTGGAGGCCCAATGTCCACCTGCTACCTTAATACTAAACCTATAAATATATGCACATAAATCTATTTCCCCATATATATATTTACATATATGTATGCCTTTATTTAGACCTCTATAAATGCCCTTTGCCTCCTAGCCCCATTCTTATTTCTCAAATTGTGCTATTTTAAATTAAAAATACTTTTCTAATTAAAAACCAAAGTTAGAAAATTGAAAAGAAAATAAATATAAAAAATAACCCATTCTAAGGAGATGATCATAGCAGTATACCCCCACGCTCACTTGTCCTTGTGCGCATATATTTTATGCGTCCCTAGGTAGGGCTACATTTATGATCACTTAAAAAGAAATTGCATATTTAACCCATTTTCCCATTTAATATTTTCTCAAGTCACCTATCTGTTATTTAAGCTTGAGACAGATGTAATTATTTAATCAAATTCTTCATTGCTATACATTTGGGGGAGGTTTCCTTCTTTCATTTTTTTTGGTTTGGGTTTGATCTTTTTGTTCTATTTCTATAAACAATGCATGCACTGAGAATTCTAAGATTAAAAATAGCATAATGTACATAGATGATTTGAAAGTTTAGAAAATGTCAAAGTTTCTATTGATTCTTTTAAGAAAAAAAAAGGAACCTGACATTTTGACAACAAAAACAATAATAGATACGTTAAAATAATGGATGTAATGATCCTAGCAAACCCTAGAGGTGACAGAGAAAAACAAGGAAAACAAAATAATACAGAAACACTTCCAACCCCCCCAATTTGACGTTCCAAACAGCATAATGCATTTGACAAAACAGTCCCCTGAGCCGACCCCACCTTCGCCTTAACTAATAACCCTGAAGTAGAGTTTCACAGGTGAGAATGCTCACGCTCAGCCAATGGCATCCAGTTAGACTACTCACTGAAAGGCTGTGAAAGGCAAGACTGCTGCTGCTGCTAACAAAGCCCATGATGCTCTCAAGTGACTCTGCTAAGACAATGGAAACATATTACACAGCAAGTGACAAAATGCAAATGCCTGCCACATCACTCCTGGCTCTGTCAGCCATATTGGGAGTAAAGCACAACACGAGGGAAACAAAGGCCAATAATAAATGATCGTTCCCCAGGCAGTGACAAGGAGGTGAGATCCACAGAGGAAAAGATATCTATGGGGGCAATTTGTGTTGGGAGAAGAAGAGTCACAATGCTCCTTGTAAGCGAGGATTGCAAGACCTGAAGGTCTCACATACGTGCTATCGGGAGCAACCAGTCCTTAGAAAAGGACTCCATGCTTGGCAGAGTGCAGGGTCGGAAGGGCTGACACAGTGGCTACAATCATGGGCTCAAACAGAACCACCGGGAGGGGTCACAGGACCGGGCAGTGTTTCCTTCTCTTGTGTTTATGGTCACTCTGATTGGAACCAACTTGAAGGCACCGTACAACATCATCACCCTGGATCATGGGGCTGACTTAGCTGCTCTGACCCACCAGGCTTACTGCAAGCTTTTGTTTACCACATGAAGCAATCTTTCAATCCTCCAGGCCTCTTGGATTAAAGAATAAGGAGGCTCAGATTCCCATAAGCATCAGATTCTCAAAGGATCTCAAACGAAAGCAAAGCCCAGAATCACCTCCCTTGGACTCAGCAGGGCCCTCTTCTTTGCCTCCCATGCTCTCCGACATTCACCTTTCTCTAGTGGAAGATGAGAAAGTAGAGTGTTGCCCGACGATACAAGACTAATGAGTGGCAGAGCCAAGGCTAGAGAACTGTAATCCTCATGACTCAGGCGCCACCAAGCCACTGAGAGGAGGGGGAGCCAGGAGCTGCCCCAGCAACACAGTCCTGACCCTTACTGTGCCAGCCCCACTGGTCACACTGTCATCCACAGCAGCACTCTGTCCCTGTTGTCACACACAAAAAGACTGTATCACTGGACTTCAAGACTGGTTTAAACAAATATTAACTATTACTTGAGAATTCCCTATCAATGCAAGTAGTATTGAACCACAATTCCAAATAACATTGTGCCTATAACTTTCCTTCTCAGAGAACACTTATTAAGACCAGAATACCTTTTTTGCCGGCTGTTGGTTGTACTTTGCAATTTTTAACTTCCCCCTCTTTGGCCACTGTCATAACTTGTTGTTCTTCCTCATCTGCCTCCATGTCACTGTCCAGGTAGCCAATCAGAAGCTCTGTATCCGTTTCTATATCTTCAATTGCCAGGTAAAAAATGTTTTCTCCTTCCTGAGGGGAAATGGGGGAAGGGGAATGCTGGACCATTACTTTATTTCTGGTAATAATTATTAACTCATATAAAGATCATTGACTACCCTGTACCCATGAAGAGTTTCTATGACCTTTTTTGGGTTTTTTTGCATATGCAATAGATGGTGACACTGAGAAAGATAACCAGCAACACTCAGGCAAACCCAATGTAATTACAAGTTATAAAATATTGTGAGCTATACATACATATTTTTATATAGAATATATAAAACAAAACTCACTGCAACCAATCCCAACTCATAGCAATTCGATAGGACATAGTTGAACTGCCCCTTTGGGTTTCTGAGGCTGTAAATCTTTACGATAACAAAAGGTTCCATTTTTCCACCCAAGGAGCAGCTGGTGGGACTGAACTCCTGACCTTGTGGTTAGCCACCTAGTGCATAATAAACTATTCTACCTGGATTCTACACACATACCCACACACAAGCACATGTTCTCGCGTGTGTATGTGCATATGTGTGTGTATATATTATATATATGTCAAATGAACAACTTCATAAAACCAAATTCAACTGTTATCAAGTCAATTCCAACTTGATTAGGGCCCAATGTTTACCCAAAAGTGCTATCAAGGGCAATACCTTGTAACTGCCCATAAATCCGGTAGAATGAAGTTTATTAAATAATATACTCACTTAGAGCAGTGAGACAGCAATTTCATTGTGATTACCACTAAACATACTTTTGAAGAGGGGGTGGGAGTTCAAGTTGAAGTGCAAATTAAAAGAACTGAAAGCAAGTCCTGAAACAATGTCTGCAAAGCTGGGCTAGAAATAGAGAAAAAGACTAGACGCCTGGCAGGTCCAAGAAGTAACGGAGCTAGCATGCAGCCTCATCTCTTCACACGCCCCCGGTCCCGCGCAGCGAAGAGCAAAAGGAATCACGAGAACAACTATCAACTTACAAATTTCTAAAGAAAATTCTAAAGATTCTAAATTTCTAAAGAAAATTCTAAAGATTCTAAATTTCTAAAGAAAATTCTAAAGATTCTAAATTTCTAAAGAAAATTCTAAAGATTCTAAAATTCTAAAGAGAGTAGGCAGGGTTGAAGCATTCGAAAGGAAGAGCAGTGCACCCACGGAGAGACACAGGAGAGGCACCCTGCACAGAAAACCCTCCTCCAAGGAACCCCAGGGAAAACCACCCACTTGGATTCAACTAGTCAGAAAAAAAAATCCCTCCTGGGCCTTGTGCCAAACACCAGAGAAGCCAAACCGGGGAGTCTTAGATGCTGCCCCAAGAGAAAGCACCAGAATTGCTCTTTTTCACATGGTTGGGGATTTGTCCTGGAAGGCTCCTTATTTGGCTACTGAAGAAAAGGAAGCAAAACGGAGTTTACTGAACCTTCACAGCAGGCATGGAAAGGGCAAAGAAAGTAAGTTCCGCCCAGGAGTGAAGTTGAGGCAGACCCGGAAGGCCTCACAGAGTCTCCTTCCTTTGGCCCTCCAGAGCACTGGGTTTAAGAAGCAGAAACTGAGCGAAGGGGTCAAGAAGTGGCATGCATCATGTCACAGCTATGCATGTATACATGCAAGGAGGCTTAAACCCACATGGAAAAATGCAACTAAGAGATCATGGAATCTCTCTATAAGCAGAATGTTGACACCGAATTGAAAAGATACACATAATCTACAATTTTAACAATGTCTACACCGAACTGAAAAGATACACATGCAACAGTTAGTTGCCCAGGCGATCTACATTCAATCATATACAATTGTTGACAAGTCTTTGTAATTTTACAAACAATATAGATTAGAACCTAGCACGCAACAAACATAATGAAGACCAGACACATCAAACACTATGGGAGGCTTGACTCAAAAGTTCCAAGCAATGAAGCAAATATCACTAATAGCTGCAGTTAATTAAAAAGCATTCCTGGGATATTTAGAGCATTCTTGGGAGTTTTTGAATGTCATACCTACAACAACACAAGAGCTCTGTATTTCTAATTAACAATGCAGAATTAACCCTGTGCACCAAGAATTAGCTTAGTGCAACAAGAACTAATGAACACTAAAAATATATATAAACAGGAAAAAGAGAAATATTTTTTAGAATAAACTCAGAGAAGGCACACACCTGGAGTGTGGAAACTACTTGCTAGGGTTACTCGGGGCCACAAAGGACTCACACAATGAAGACTTCAAAATAGAATGATTAAGCTTACTGTTCATCTGATCAATGTCTAAGAAAGTTAATTGAACCATCTTAACAATATATTAAGCATTAATTTTCATTGGCTTCACAACAATAAAACCCCTTTTTTGTTCTGTTTGTTTTTAATTTTAAACCATGACAACATGAACTTAAAATGAAATCATAAAGCATAAGATATCTATTTAGGGACTTTGTAATAAAAAGAGGATCATTTTATTTATTATATCAGTATAAACTCTAATTCAGTAAAAGTAATAGCAACATTACCAAATCCAACAACCAATCACATGTTCTCTACTTATACCAAAATAAATGTAATGCAACAAGAAGGGACATAGTTACAGGTCTTAGTCCAACCTGTTGATTGATGATGATGTCTGGCTATCTCCCTAGATATGCCTCCAGACCATGTGCTGCTTTGTTCTTGTGCTGTTGCAAACATCGCAGGAAGTATCCTCTTAACTGGCTTACATGCCTACACCTCACGCTCTTCATTCCTATGGCAATTTATTTCTTCAAGACTCCAGTTGTCAGAAGTGGCCAGATTGTTCATCTCCAGAGCCCTCTGCATTGTTTCCCACCTGTCGGATCAGCCCAGGACTAATCTTGGGCAGAAAAGACTTAAGAAGCGCTGGCCCAACATTCTGGGATTCAGCGTCTCGTCCCTGTGGTCATTAGCCTGGCTATGACCCTATGCCCCAGTTTTGATAAATGTTTTAATATTCTTATCCTGAGATTTAGTTCTCCTTCTTACCTGTATCATTTCAGGTCAGAGTCCCTGATCTATTCCCCTGGACACAACCCCTCCATAACAGAATCACACTGCCTGGCCTTTCCTGCTTAGGGATTAGAAAGAAGCCTCCGTGAATCTGCCTGGGGTATGACATCCCACTTAGTGCTGACATAACTCCCTGCTGCCACCGGCTCCGGGCAACTTGGCTGAAAATATCTTAGCTAAAAACCTGGTCGGCTCCAAAACAATTATCACTCCGCTACTGGTGGTCATAGTATTGATAATTTGAGGACACACAAACAGAAAATGATGTGACAATTTTTCCCCATCTCTAGCATTGCTGTCTGTAGTTCATAATTTCTCAAGTTTCTTTGCAGTCCTGCTTCATTTTGTGTTCTTTCTAAATCATTTCAGCTAATGGCTTCGATTGTATACACTTTTTAATACCCAAAGGATGCAGTTATGAAGTAGCAACAAAGATACGTCATGGATGGGGGGTGCCGCAACATGAGGAACTGTACGAAAGGGTTCCAGCATCAGGAAGGTCGAGCACCGCTGTCTAGGGGCACTAGGAGCCAATGGCAGTGAGTTCACATAGCTACTGGGTTCCTCGGGGGTGAAAATGATTAAGAGCTCAGCCACTAGCCAGAAAAATGGGGCTCTGCGTCCGAGCAGCTCTCTGGGAAGACAAGCCCACGGCTCTGATTCCGAAAAGCCAGGAACTTGAAAAGCCCCTGGCCCAGGCCTGCCCTGTACATTGGCAGCCCAGTGTGTTGGGATCTACGTGCAAGCAGGTAACAGCGGCATACTCCGAACAAGTTGGCTTAATTGTTCCTAGTCTATTTCCTCATCCGTAACATAAAATGGGTCAGTAATGCCCAAAGCAAACAATAATCTCGAGTATGAAATAACATAAGAGAGAAATGACACATGCTCTGTACTAGTCACGTAAGAAACCACTAGCATCAGGGATTCCCTCCAATAGGAAGTCCTCTAACCCACTAACATTTTACATATAAAACTGGAGGCTCGGAGTTATTAAATATGTCTTAAAGGTCAGATATAATTACTCCTAGAGTGAGTCTTAAATCTGAGTCTAGGACTTGGACCATAGAAGAATGGCTAAGTAAAACATGAAATGGAATCTGTTCATCTCTGAAGTTAAAATTTCATTTCTCCTAGGTAAAAAACATTTTCCTAAATGAATCTCAAATAAATTGATGCATTGAAAGGATGAAGGAAATTTGGTCCCATAGAATTTTTTTGTGATTACAAAGATCAGCAGGCACCAGGCTGGGCACCCATTATTTGCCATGTGACGCCAATGTTGCACACAAAAGAAATTTACATTCCGGTCACCACCAAGAGTTGATAGTAACACATTCTAAGAGTGGTTACTTATACGGGGGCTTGGCTTAGTTTTTGAATGAGTTCTATTATCTTTCAATTCCATTTGTTCCATGAGTTTTGTTGTTGATCATTTGTAAATAATATACAATAGGAAGAAGACTATGTGTCAAAAGACTTTGCGTCCGCCCCTCTTGGGCACTCTCTGGATAAGTCTCTTACCAATCCCGGGCTTCTTTCAATTCATATCCATGCGTATTTAATTTATGAAGGGGTACCCCGCAAAAAACAGAATTGCACTGGGCAGAGTGGAGCTTTCTTAGTACGCATTTCCCCCTAGGCAATCATCAAGCAGCTCGCTCTGAGTTAAGTGCACCCAGTGGCATCTGGGAAGGTTCTCTCTGGTCACAGTGAATTTTTTGGTAAAATCAGTTTCACTCGAACCTCGTGTTTTATGATGGCCGTTTTAAGAGAACAGCGTTTGGCAGTGATATTTTTTTTCCTGCCAGGAAAAATGACAAAGAAACTTGTGATGCTGAACACAGGGCAACAGGACAGCACTGTGGGAAAAACTCAGCTGTACGAGTGGTTTGCTCATTTCAAAAACTCTGACATGTTGATTGATGACTAACCTCATTCTGGACATCCATCAACTCCCTGAACAGATGAAAATGTAGACTCATGGTGCATTTGGGGTTCATTCCACCAGGTCAGACTGTTAATCAAGCTTTCTATTTAGAGGTTCTGGAATAGATTGCGTAACAGTGCGTGACCAAAACAGCCTGATTTATTGCAGATGGAGGTGGGGGGACAGCTTTGCCACAATACACCTGCTCACACAACCATCTTAGTGCATCAGTTTGGGGAAAAACAACCCAGCAGGCCTTTCTTGCCTCACACACCTGACTTAGCTGACTCACTATGTGCAACTTCTTTTTGTATCCATGAATAAAGAGGGGCATGAAAGGACAGCCATTTGGCAATGCAAAAAAAGTGAAGAAAGAAACAAGGGTGGTGCTATCAGCCATCCAAACAGACGAGTTAGAAAAATGTTTCCAAGAATAGAATTGCAGATTTGACAAATGTATTAAGTATAATGGAAATGTATTAAGTATAATGTATTAAGTATAATGGAAAATATTTTGAGGTTGTTTTGTGAAAAATATTTAAAATATATAGCTTTGAAAATATCCATTTTTGAGGGGGTACACCCTTTTGCATCTATAAAAATAAAAGGGTTGGACTTTCTTATCTCATCATTTCCAGCACTAGTTTAAATTATATAGGATAGACGCTCAACTTTATAAGTTTAGTCAATGAAGTTATAAGGAAAATTACACATCAGACTGATCTAATTAGATGTGTCCTATCAGACTTCTGTCCAACTAACGCCAGGGTGGAATGAAGGGAAATGTTTAACTAGAACGTCCATTGAAAACTGGAGGACACCAACATGGAGACGGGGCATGATCTTCACCACAATTACACAGAGCACTTAAGATTTGTTCACGTTTCACATAAGATTTCTTCCATGTGCCGGCTTCTTTATGGTCGCCAAGGGTTAGAACCAAACTGAACACGAGGTCTTCAGTTTGATGCTTTCTGATCCTTCCATTACACCAGAACACTCGGCCCTAGCTATCTGTAAGGGGCATCTCCTTTTCAAATTCCCTATCTCCTTGACTTTCTCGGACAATTTGCCCATTGTCTCTTCTTGAGGGCCAGGTTTCACTATGAAGGACATTTAAGATTCAGTTCTATTATTTTAGAACAGCCAAAGTAACTACATCTTGCTTTGCAAAGACATAATTCCCACTGTGTGCAGATAATTATAACTCTAGAAACGGCTGTGGGTGATTTGATGTTTCAGTGGCATTTGTCTATGACTTAACTTGGTTTTTGATGACTTGCAGGCAGCCTGTTGTCCACATGTGGACAATGTCTCAGAAACAATGTCTGTGAAGTTATCAGGGGGACAAATATATCGTATGAAAAGACAGTAGACTGTGAGAGCCTAAGCTGACCACTAAAGTGCCTAACAGACAATGAGTACAAATGGAAACCATCTTCAAAGCCATCCTAAGGCTTCCAATTCTTCAACATCCATACTATCTTGGGGAGGAGAATGGGGCAGGCGGGGGGAGTGGTGCTCGACTGCTACTGAGCAATCAATAGAAGTAACAGACAAGTGATAAAGAGAGAGAAAGGAAATGTATTAAAATAGTAAGTACAAATTAAATATCTTCTCATTTAAATCTTTATTAAAACCTTGTCAGTCTCAACTTGAATATCATTTTTATAAATCTCAACCTACAAAGTTGACAGACATGAGGAAGAATCATTTCCAAAGAAAATTTACAGAAGCAAAATGAGTAATACCCAAGTGGAGGTGTTAAGAACCATCACGTGTTTGGTCTATTATTGCCTTCTCCTTGTCCGCTCCTTGCGACAACGCGTTACCGACCGGTGGACAGAGTTGCCACCCCTTGCAGTCTGCACACTGGCTGAGAAATAAGCCTTTGTTGCTATAATTCACAAAAACTCTTTGATTGCTTATTAGAATGGTCTTCCAGAAGTTGAATGATGTAAACATTAAAGCAACGTATTTGTATTTTTATGAGAATAAGGGAAAAAAAACCTGCAATCCAAGAAAATAATGCAAAGCAGAAGGGATAGATGTATTTAAAATAGGGAACAGTGCAGGATGGTCTAATTTTATGTTTAAAGTGTATGAATCCGTCTTATAAGAAAAATCACTTTTCAAGGAAACACAAATAAAACTGTCTCTTTTATCATCTCAGTGCATAATGAGCAAGTCTAATATGATTCTTAAGAACCAGATACTATATTAAACAAAAAATCAAATTCATAAACAAAGAATATCAACTGCAAATCACTAACACATACACATATTTCCCTATGAGTAGTCTAAGCAAAGATGTTTGGAGCATTTTCTAAAACATTTCTAAAAATGTTTGGAGCATTTTCTAAAACAAATACAAGCAAAGAGAAAAGATTCAGTAGAAAAGATATAATGAAAAATCAGTTATTTAGGGAGGAAGTGTTATGATCATCAGAAACTGCTTGACAGAAAAAGAATGGCATATTTCATCTTTTTAAATTTAAAAATTAGTTATTACGAATAGCCTTGTACCAAGGAATAGCTGAAAGCTGAAAGGGGAAACTACACCACATTGCTAAAATGAATCACAGAAGAATTAATAAATGGAAGAATGTACTGTGGTTCATGGACTGGAGGGCTTACTGTATCTAATGTCAAAAGTACCACAAAATGATCTACAAATTCAATACAATCCTCATTAAAATTTCACCAACTTTCCTTATGGAAATAAGATCAATCTTCAAATTTATTGGATAGTAAAGGGACCACAAATACATTAAGCAACATTGAAGAAGCGGAAAAAATTAGGAGAATTCCGACTTCCTAACTTCAAAATGTACGACAATGCCACAGTAACCAAAGCAGTCAAGTATTGGCATAATAATAGAAATATATACCAGCTTAAGTAGAACCGAGGGTCGCAGATTGATCCGTGCATCTATGGTCAACTGATTTTCGACACAAATTCATCCAAAGCTCAAAGAAAGATAATGTCAATAAATGTTGTTAGGTTCTGACTCATAGCAACACTAGGTACAACCAAGCCAAACACTTCCTGATCCTGCGCCAACTTCACAGTTGTCCTTAAGTTTGAGTCCATCAGTGCAGCCACTGTGTCCATCCATCTGGTCAGAGGTCTTCCTCTTTTTCACTGCCACTCTCCTTTACCAAGCATGAGGTCCTTTCCAGGGACTGGTATCTTCTGACAGCGTGTCCAAAGCACGTGAGATGAAAACTTGTCCCCCTCGTCTCTAAAGAGCATTCTGGCAGTGCTTCATCCAAGACACTGTTGTTGGTTCCTTTGGAAGACCATAGTATTTTCAATATTCTATGCCAGCATCGTAATTCAAATGCAGTGGCTCTTCCTCGGTCTTCCTTAGTCAAGGGCTTTCGTAGAGAGTAAAAGCGAAGAGGCTACCAAATTGCCTGGGCCTGGACTTCTCGCCATGGGCTGGGTGTTGTCTGGTGCACACAGCCGTAATGTGGACATGCAAAACTGTACTCTATCATCATGTGAAAGTAGTACAGAGGGGACTGGGCCAAAAAGAGTCCCTGAAGGCACAAATTACGTGAGAAAGTGGTCCAAAGGTCTGTGGTCCCTATTCCTATCACATTACTTTCCCTCTCCCAGCCTGTGCCTCGCACCTCATGGATAGTAAGGATCTTTTTGTTTGTTTGTTTTAAACATTTTATTAGGGGCTCATACAACTCTGATCACAATCCATACATACATCAATTGTGTAAAACACATCTGTACATTCTTTGCCCTCATCAATAAGGATCTGAGCAAGTGACCGAGGAAGAGAAAACGTATGCCTGGCACACAGGTGGCCCTGCACAAAATATGCACACAGCACTCAAACACGAGGAGTAGCAGCATGGTAGCCCCTTTCTGGGACCTCCCTGAATGGCAGTGACAACAATAAACCCCCTAATGGACAGAAGCTTGAGGACTACATCTGGTTCACTCGGGCTAGGAGTCTTCCAGCAACAGAGAGCTGCACTGAGTCCCTGATATGGCGCATTCCTTAGAGTCATCTGTCAGCAACCTGGTGACAGGTTCAGTCACTGGACCACTTCCATCATGAAAAGAGCTGCTTCTTGTCCTCACTGGAAAAGGCACTTATTCCAAATACAAATGTCCCCTCCTTGCACACAATGATTCTGCCAACACCACCAACCATAGCTTCATAGAAAGCCTTCTCCACGATTGCTCTTCCTGGTCTCACAGCACTGGGTCATATCAAGGAACTCCCTGCACAGCAAATGAAGAAAGGCACTAGGTCCATGCGTGTGGAACCCACTAATCTTACTGTGTCCCCATCATCCTCAAGCAACTGGATTGAGAGCAGGAAAGAATGGTCTTTTAAAGAGATCGTGGCAGTACCAGCCAGTGGCAGTGCTTTTCAGGCCTAGCGCAATGTTCTCCAGGAGGCTATACCAGGTCCGAACTAGTGAGCAATATATATTTCTCCACAGAAAGGATTTAAGTGACCAAAAATCAAGGAGTGGAAATGAGAGTGGCACCACCTACTATGACCCCGAATGACCCACTCACAAAATTGCTGGTCCATGTTCTAAGTGGCACTGCTCTGTGAGTCTAGAGAGCTTAATTCCAAAGAGCTTAGTTCCCACCAAGGCACAAAACTGATTTCATTGACTTGGAAGTCAAGAACGCCATCTGGCCACATTGGGATCCTCATGCCTATAGTTTCTGTGTTGTCTCTCATGACTGGTGCTGCTTACCAAGGGGAAAGTGGAGTGATATGAGATGAGAGAGGTCAAAAAAGAGTATGTCTCAGATGCAGGAGACTCCTTGAGGCCTCTGTTAGTACTACCATGCCTTGTGGTTAATGGAAAACTATAGCAACCCTATTCCAAATGACTGCTCATGGCCAAGACCCTTCAGAAATACAGAATTCATTTACCCCACAAAGCAAAGAACCAATACTAGCTGAGATGCTTGCTCAGTACTAACCACACATACACACGTGCGCGCGCACACACACTCCTTGTCATGGTGCAGATGTCAACGTATAGGACAGAGTAGAACTCTCCTTGTGGGTTTCCAAGATTGTAACACTTTACAGAAATAGAAAGCCTCATCTTTCTCCTAAGGAGCAACTGGTGGTTTCAAACTGCTGAGCTTAGTGTTAGCAGCCCAATAAGCCACCAGGGTTAATGCAAAGGGGCTACTAAATAGGTGATGAAAACAGTTTTTCTTAATTCTAGTTATGACCACATGCCAGTTGCAGAAACAAGGACTACTAATTGTTATCAGTATTTGTCTCTTGTTTTGTTGTAGGACTGTGTGTATGTTATGAGAGAAAGAGAAAGTGAGAGAGGATATTTTGTTTTCTCTCTTCTTTGTCTCATCATCTGTCATAAAATACAAGATGTAAAATGGGCAGGTGCATTTTCAGTTGCATGGAGGTGTGTTGTGTCATGTTAGGTTCAAGAATGGTTCCCTGATTGTCATTATTTGGATTAATTACCATTTAAGGACATGTGCATAGGTGCTAGCCTGAAAAGAGATGGACTTTGATATTGAATGCTGACTATTAATTTGGCTAGGCTAAAATTCTATTATGTGGCAGACACTATATAATCCATTTCCACTTGGGGGTCTGATGGAAAGAGCCAATCCGTTGAGAGAGGAGTTTCCTGTGGGGTGAGGCTTGCCCTTCGTATATAAATGGATGTTCTGACAAAGCTGTTCTCTCTCAACCCACACTTTGCTTGTTGCCTAAACCTCCAGTTCTTGGGATGCAAGTCAGCAGAAATCGTTAGCCTGTCACCCAACTGAAAACTCTGGATCCGCTCACCTCTACAAACATGTGAGCCTAGCAGAGCCACCAGGATGACACCTAAGCTGTCGATGGGGGGTTCTTCAGTGACCGCAACCACATAAGCCAGGAGAGCTCTTCGACCTGCCATCTGATCCAAGGATTTGCGACTTGCCAGCCCCCACAACTGCATGAGCCATTTCGTTTAAGTAAATGTCTACAGAATGTACATTACTGATTTTGTTCCCATAGAGAATCCATATGACAGGTTTAATTTAAAGTACATACTTACTTGGCACTCCCCCTGCCTTCAGAAAACTAATATTTCAAAAATTCTATCTTCTTCATTCACTATCACCAATCCTGTCCTCAAAGCACAGTCTCAATTAGAATCCTGCATTCTTGGCTTCTTCACCAGCTTTTGTTTAAAGACACAAAAGTGAACTTTGTTGGGTTATGAAATTACAGTGAGCACATGAGTTCTTTATGGCCATGATTTCTAAGTATATTATCTACTAACATCCTGAATCACGTATGCTGAAAGACAACTAACCACAAGCAACATGTAAACCTTTTCTATAAAAAAATAATCTGTTCAAACAAAATCTAGGTTCTTTTGAAAGTCTGAAAAGATAAAATCATGACCATCTTATGCCTTCCCTAGGGCTGCCAAACCACACCATCTAATAAAGATCTCGGCACATGGCACAGGAAGACGTCTCCCCACAGGCAAGTCCATAAAGCCCTAGTTGTCTTCCCAAAGAGAAAAAAAGCCTCACAGCCAATATAATATCACAGTAACTAGCATGCAGCCTCAAAAAAAATTCTTCCTAATGACGGAGTCACCCAGCAATAAGGTGTACACGCTGCTAACGTCAGGGTCAAGGTCAAGGCTAAGACCTCAGTCCCTCCACGCAACAGACTGTTCTTGAGTAGGGGATGTTGGCTGATTTGCACAGAATTATAGCATATACCTCAAGAGGAATTTATAAAAAAGAAAATATATTTAGTTGTGTCATAGTATCAGTACTGCTCTGACAGGGATAATGACATGGGGTCACTTTAATGAACCGTCTTTCCCCCACAGTTTGGAGCTAGAAGTCAGAATTAAGGGTACCAGCTCTCTGTCTTTTCTGGGGGGGTGGGAGGGGGTAATCATACTTGGCATTGCTTCTCTAGTATTCTCCTCTGGATTCCTGCAGGACCTCCATGTGCAGTCTATCCATTCCCCCCCCCCTACAACCCCCCCCACACACACACCTTCATGCTTGCTTGCCGGTAGGTTTATGCTGCTCGTCGATCACTCAGTAGTGGGTGAGTTTGGGGCACACCTTACACTGCTAGGGCCTCATAAACGTTAACTGAGAAAACCCCATTCTCATGAGAAATTATTTCCACAGGTAAAGGGTCACATATATTTAGGGACAAATTCAATCAGAAACCAAAAAAAAAAACAAACTCACTTCCGTACAGTCAAAGCTGACTCGTAGTGACCCTCTGGGGGGTTCCGAGACTGTAACCGTTTAGGAGTAGAAAGCCTAGTAGTTCTCCCTCAGAGCTGCTGGTGGTTGCAAACTGCCGACCAGGCAGATCACAACCCAATACATAGGCACTAGCCACCCGGGGTCCTCTCAGTCTGAAGCAGTAGGTACGCTTACATCAGTGTATGAAGAAGTCCTACAGTTTAAGAGTTGTCTTTACTAATGGAAAGCCAACAATTAGATCATTTTTAAACCTAATATTTCCAGCTTTTTGCACAGGGACCAGCGCTCTGAAGATGCTCCATAGCAACAAGGTGAATGGATGAGCGAGCTCAATAACCTAATTAACTGTGAAAGCTGAAGCAGTGGAATCTAGCACAGACTCTCAGATAACAAAGTTCGTTAGTTGTCTATTGCTTTAAACTGTCTTTCTTACTAGTGTTCGAACAGGTTTGGGATCCACATTCCTTTTGATATTATGTCAAGTGCTTGCTTTTTCCACTCTAACTTTATCAGATTCTCCATTTAAAGCAAAGTTTCCTTACTAGCCTTGGTGGTGGCCAGCAAATGATCCCTACCTCACAATCGAGTGTTGTCCCTCTGACACTGTATCAAGGCTACTCGGAGTGGCCAACAATGTCCAGCAGAAGTGACAATGTACAGTTTTCCAGAAGAGGTTTGAAAGAGTGTGATTCACATTCTTTCTTTCCCTCTCTCTCAAAGAACCCTCTGGGGAAATCAAGCTATCATGCTGTGAGCATGGTGGAGAATGGAAACCGCCTGTCAATAGCAACGAGAGTAAAATCCCCAGCCCAGTCAAATCTTTAGAGACTACAGCCCCAGCCAACCGTCTGAAAGTCCCAGAGCTACAACCCCAGAACCACTAGACAAGATCATCCAGGGCACCAGTATAACAAATGTTGTTGTTCCGGGGTATTCAACCTCGAGGAATTTGTTGTGCAGCCACCGGCAACCCTATGTGCAGGTAAGACAAGATGTATTCATCCTGGAAACGAACTCAAAAGCCATGCTCGAATAAAGTGGTTCAGAAACTTGAGTGGTTACTTAAAATCTGAATTGATACCTTCATAAATTGTCTCAAGCTAAAGCACATGAGTTAAGAGACTGGGCACTCAAGAGAGATCATCTACATTGAAATTCTTTCCAGCTGCTCACTGGCTGAGCAGCCTCAAAAGTCACTTGGACACTTTACCTGAAAGTATCCTCATCTGACAAAAGGATACTTCTCACAGGGGCCTGGGATAGACTGAATGAGCCAACAGACAGAACTGGTAAGCATTATATGCCAGCTGCTATCTGCATCATCAGCACAGCATCTATCTCATGGTCAGCATTACATACAATGTATCTTTTATTTAAGGATAGTTCTATGAATACACATTTACTCTGCCAATAAATTAATAAGTAATAAAATTTCCCTGTTTCCCGAAGGACCATATGACCACAATAGGGTTGGTATTTAAAACTTCTTGTGACCAATTGCTTGCAATTTTACTTCAATTTAAACTTTTACCTTAATGAAAGACAAATATGCCCCTCTCTGGATAAAGAATCCGTTACAAGAAAGATCTGCCAGTTATTTCGCTGATATTTTAATGGCATTGGAAAAAGAGACCCTAGTTATACTTGACGTTTGTGTAAGATCCATGCTGGAAAGCAGGGCTCCATTCATATATTCCTGAAGGCAAGAAACAGAAAGAGAGAAGAAAGAGAACTAAAACAAAATATTCACAATTCTTCATATAAATAATGAATACTTTTGATATTTCTTTTTGTTGGTTGTTTGGCTATGTTTGATTAAATTCGGATTCTGTGTCCACAGTGGTTGAAAAGCCTGGGGGTTTCAGGAGTTTGATGACAATGAAGATGGTCCTACTCATGCTTTAAACACTCTGAGGTTGCCTGGCAGGTCACTTCGCTCTATCAATCCGACCACACTCTCAGGCCATGCGTCGTCAGTGAAGACCCTGGGGTCCACTGCCAAAGACCCTCACTCAAGGCAAGCTGGTAGGCAGATCAACTAATAAGCACAAAAAGCACACCCCTGGTGAAAAAGAATCCAAATTCAAATCAGAATTGGATCAGAGCTCGTTGCCATGAACTCCACTCAATGCCCACTACCCACTCAGCTGGTCTGGACCAGTCGGATGGTCCGGCTGGGTTCTAAAGTACATAGCTACACTGTCTCCTGCGTGATGGGCTACAGTACCAGTGCTTCTCGTTGCCAGGGGACACTGGGTGATTTTTCTTTTCTGGAAAGGTGGTAGTGGGCAAGTAAGTTTGAGCACAGCTGGTATAGAGCTAGGGGTCGGCAGACCACAGCTCAGGAGCCACGCGTGCGGCTCTTTGGGTACATACATGGGACTCAGAAGTAGGGCTGAAACATTTTGAAGGCTGTTATTGAGATCATGCTGATTTCATTTGTTTGTTAAATGTTGACTCTCAAATAACATTCACAAATCTCAGAAAAAATTTTCATTGTTGTTAGGGACAGAAGCTTACAGTTTGCCAGCTCTGGTCTAGACTGTGCCCACACCCTGGTGCCCTGAGGTACACCCTATCCCAAAACAGAGTCCATATTTTCACTTTTCTTAATATGGCACTTTTTCATTTTTGTCAGTAATATATTGAAAATTTCCCAGAGAAGACATGTATGGAAATACATCCATAAGAACATGAACTGTGGTGCTGCCATAAGGGAAGGGAAAAGTGTGCGTGAAGGGGGAGGGGGGAACTGATCACAATGATCAATGTATAACACCCCCACCCCTACCGCCGAGAGGGATGAACAACAGAAATGTAGGTGAAAGGAGACGTCAGATGGTGTAAGATAGGAAAACAATAGTAATTTATAAATTATCAAGGGATCATGAGAGTGGGCGGTGGGGGAGGGAGGGGAAAGGGGGAGGTGATGTCAAGGGCTCAAGTAGAAATAAAATGTTTTGAAAACGATGATGGCAACATATGTACAAATGAGCTTGATACAATTGATGTATGGATTGTTATAACAGCTGTAAGAGTCCCCAATAAAATGATTTATATTTTCAAAAAGGACATGAACTGTAATATTATATTTCTAAAATTTCTAAATATAGTTTCAACTCTAAATGACACTGATTCTTTATAATGCTAACTTTCAATCAAAAGACTATAATTTCTAAGTCTGTAAAACACATTTTTGGGTTAGTAACACATATGAATTTGTATTTTTAGTGTAATAAAATTAAATGAAAATTTATTAGGTCTTTATGATTTTTGGTTCATTTCAAGCCATATCTTTCTCAATGGAATTATCCTGTTGTTGTTGGAAATAATTTTCCAAACTGAGCGTCCAGCTCAACTGATTACAATAAAATGTATTCATGTGGGAAACTGTTTGCTTACTAGATTCTCCTTCAATAATGCATACACCTAAATAGTTTCCAAAGCAAATCTTCCCAAATCAAATAAATTGCAAAGTTAGAACTATAACAGAATCTCCAAGAAGGAGATCCAAACCTCTGCCAAAACAGGCTTCGAATTCTTAATCCCTTGTTTGAAAAAATTGGACAAAGTTTTGGCGTTTTCCATCAAGGAAGCCACATAGACACAAATGTTTCTCATTTACTCCACTCCTGAGACATAAAGCTCAAATAAAAAATTTCCTGAATACCCTAAATTTCAGAGGCAATTTTTAAATCCAAGTGATTCATAACGCTATGCAGAAAGCATTATGATCTTCTCTGACCAAGTCAATGTTTCCAGCATTAGCCTGGAACGCAATCCTCCGGAGATTCTAACAACCAATCAGAGAGCTGCCATCCATTTCAGCGGTCTGACTATTAATACTCTCTGCCCCTAGCTCAGGTGTGATCTTGAACCCTGAGCAATCTTCTGTTCCAGCTACTGTTCAAAGAAGAGAAACTACACACCAAGTGAGCTAACAAAGATCTCTGTTGTGTTTTGTTTTGTTTTTAAATCATTTTATTGGGGGCTCATACAACTTCTATCACAATAAATACATCCATCCATGCATCAAGCACATTTGCATACCTGTTGTCATCATTATTCTCAAAACATTTGCTTTCCACTTGAGCCCTTGGTATCAGTTCCTCGATTTTTCCCCTCCCTCCCCATTATCCCCTCCGTCATGAACCCTTGATAATTTATGAATTATAATCATTTTGTCATATCTTACACAGTCTGACATCTCCCTTTACCCACTTTTCTGTTGTCCATCCCCCAGGGAGGAGGTTAAATATAGATCCTGTAATCGGTTCCCCCTTTCTACCCCAACCTCCCTCCACCCTCCCAGTATCACCACTCTCACCAATGAACCTGAGGGGCTCATCTGTCCTGGATTCCCTGTGTTTCCAGTTCCTATCTGTACCAGTGTACATCCTCTGGTCTAACCGGATTTTTAAGGTGGAATTGGTGTGTGTGTGGGGGGCGGGCATTTAAGAACTAGAGGAAAGTTGTATGTTTCATGGTTGCTACACTGCACCCTGACTGGCTTGTCCCCTCCCTGTGACCCTTCTGTAAGGGGATTTCCAGTTGCCTACAGATGGACTTTGGGTCACCAATCTGCACTCCCCCTCAATCACAATTGTATGATTTTTTTGTTCCTTAATGCCCAATACATGAGCCCTTCAACACCTCGTCATCGCACAGGCTGGTGTGCTTCTTCCATGTGGGCTTTGTTGCTTCTCAACTAGATGGCCGCTTGTTTACCTTCAAGTCTTTAAGACCCCAGATGCTATATCTTTTGATAGCCGGGAACCATCAGCTTTCTTCACCACCTTTGCTTATGCACACATTTGTCTTCAGCAAGCATGTCAGAAAGGTGAGCACCATGGAATGCCAGTTTAATAGAACAAAGTGTTCTTGCATTGAGGGAGTACTTGAGTGGAGGCCCAGTGTCCATCTGCTACCTTAATACTAAACCTATAAATATATGCACATAGGTCTATTTCCCCATAATCATAAATGAGTATATTTACATATGTACATGCCTATATTTAGACCTCTATAAATGCCCTTTGTCTCTTGTCCTCTCAACTCTCACATCCAACAAGCACTGGAAAGAGTAGAACAAGTGTTGGAATTCACGGCACTATCATGACTTTTGCAACAAAAAGACTCTCATCCTCTAAATGGGCTTAGACGAGGGAGGGAATAGTATCAGAGCCTAAATTGTAAGATTCTTGTTTGCAGAAAGTAATGGAAGAGAGCGGGAGACTATATTCATTTGTGAGATCTATGCAGAAAATAAGCCCCTGGTGATTTCCCTCGCTGCATTACAGAGGGCTGGGGAGCAACGGGTTGCCAAACAGAGTGCAGTGCAGATATGACGATAAGAGATCTAAATGATGGACCTGACTTGTTAAGTTAAAATCTTGTCAGTTCAGTCACCTGCACTGATACACACAGGGCCTGGTCTGGTTTTAAACATTTTTCTGGTTGTTGTTGTTTTTTTAAGGGGGGGGTCCATATTGGGATTTATCTCAGATGTATTTTGTCATTGTTTTTCTGTTTTTCAGTATATATGAAAGCCAGCATTCGTGAACCTAATGAGACAGCAAGTAAAATGAAGTTTTCAGGAAAACCAATTTCAGGTACTACTGTGCAAGGGGCAGATGATAAAACGGAGCTGATGCCAAGGAGTTCAAGAAGGAAGAGAAGGTTTTTAAACTGATTTTAGTAGCAATTGCACAATACTGCTTCGTGTGATTGAACTATGGGATGATATGTTATCTGTTTTAGCTTCCAATAAAATGGTCTCAGGGGAAAAAAAATAAAAGGACTTAGATTCTAATTAAGGATCAAAGTGAAATTTCAGTCTCTAACTCCCATGACGTTTATTCTAATCCTGCCCAATGTACGCCCTCCCCATGTTAAGTCAAGCAATAATTCATCGGAATGGCAAAGTTGCAATTCTCATCTATTTAGATTTATATTCTTTCTCAAGGAAAGAATCATAGTTTAATTAGAAGAAAAATATTTCATTAAGTACACTGACTCAATATGAAATCTAGTAAGTCTTAGAAATGTGGGTAATAAAAAAAGATGCATAGGTGCCTAAACATGATTGTATTACATAAACAGGACATGGAATAGCAAATATAGATGGTAAAAAATGACAAACGTGTATTGACACAATTTTCTGTGAACTAAAGAAATCATTCTAGTACAAGTCAGGCAAAAATCAAAGCTGAGTACAAAGCACCTTGTATATTTGGGCAAACGAGGAGAGAGCATTGCTATGAAACCAACAGCAAACAGGGAGACATTTATTAAAGCAGCGAGGAGAAAACAAAATTATTATTGAAGCCAACCTGCAAAGAAAAATGGTTGGACTTGAGTAAATTCCATGATACTACCGATTTTGAGACTAAGCAAACTGGAAGGCCCTAAAGCAATACCAATAGGGAATTTTTCTATTAGTGACATTTTCAAAGAAATGCTTAAATTGAGCTTATAGATCATGATATACCTGAAGATCTCATGAGATGCATTTAACCTCAAAAATGGTATTTTTTAAGTATAAAAATATTTTTCAGAGAAAAAAAGATAATGTCTACATATGCAAGAGAAAAAGGAAATAAGGAAGTCAGGTCAGTTTAAATCAGCGGTCAGTTACTGTATCTCGTGAACACACTGAATAGTGGCGTGGATCCGTTTTGGTGCCCAAGAGTCCTTCTTCTCCATTTCGACACATCCTTTCATTACAATTATCTCTCATTTAACCATCCAAAGAGACAATAATCATGTTGACCTTCTAATACTCACTGGTTTTGAAAAAATTTGGTTAGCTAACATTGCCAAGAAATGGAATATTCAAGAAGATGATGTCTTCTGGTTACTTTAAAATAATTTTATTTATTTTCCTTCTACCATTTTTGATTTTATATTCAGAATTGAGTGAAATCATAATAGGTTCACCAACTTATCAGAACTTTATTAGTGAGAATAAAGGATATACTGTATATTTAACTCTGAGAACAGTGCTCAAGGTAGGTATAAAATATTAGTTCTCTTTTTTCCCTTCTCTTATTGCTTCTGCCAACCATAGCTTTGCTTCCTCTTCTATAGTTTAGGATCTGAGAGGGTGAGCTTTTATGTGTGACACGCCAAGTCTCTGCCAGATGATATGTCATGATTCAGATAAACTCCATCTTTTTTATCTTCTTGCCCAATTCCCACTTAGGCCTCAGTTCAACTTAGAATTTGTAACTGAATCCAACATTCTATAGAATTCTACACTAAGATACCACTGGGGTTCAGACTAATGGTGACCCCATGATTCTGGGGGCAACTGGGACCAGAGGGGTTTTAATGCATGTGATCTTTCCGAAGTAGATTACCAGTCTTTTCTTCTGAGGTGCCTCTGGGGGACAGGGATTTGAGACAGTAGTCAAGCACTTAACAGTTGGCACGACTCTGGGGGCTCCATACTAGGAGGCAGGGACACAGAACTCAATAAAACATGTTTCTACCCTCAAAAAGCACCAAGTCCAATCACGGAGAATGTGCCCAAGGAAAGTCTCTCCCTAAAGCTTGTCTCAACCTACTACACTGTGTATAGACCCCGAGCAAAAAAAGTGCATCGGTACACATTTGTTAAATGAATTAAAGGTACTTGCAAGCAAAATTTGCCAAGGACAATATCAGTGCCTCTAATTCAGTCCCTTGAGAGTTCTTATAAAGGGAGTGATCCGGTGTCAGTTTACAGCTAAATTTGCCCCGCCTGCATATGCTGATGACATGAGATTTTTCTGCTTTTATGAGTTAGTTGCTGGTATTTGAAGCAGGTCATTGGAAAATACATTTAAAACAGGGAATACAATTATAAATTAACTCACTCTCCTCAAAGTCAAGAGGGCAAATAAGAAGCAAATAAAGCTCACTTGAATCGCAGCCAAGTTCTTCTGGTCCTGAGAGGGCGCCTCGTGAACAAAGCGAAGCCAGTTGGAGTACCGTGGGTTGGTGGCATCCAAAATGTACAGAACTTCTCCCTTACGCCCACGAACCTGAAACATAAAAGACTTCTGGGTTCACACAGGATGTCAGCATGCACCCTGCTAATTATATCAAGCAGATTGTGGCTGTGCTTGTGTGCCATCGCGTCTGTCCCAACCCATCAAGACCCCACGGCAGCCACTGGACAGGGCAGGACAAGGGGCGAGGGCGAGCCAAAACGTGATTGTTACGAAGGTCAATTGTGATAGCTGGTCATTTGGTGTCTCTCCCATTTGATCTCCCATCATGGATTTGCTCTAGTTTAAAGAGGATTTCTCGCAGAGTTGGTTGTTGTTTTTAAACAAAATTTCCAGTATTCTTTTCTCTCTTTCTTCCTTTTTTTTTAAAATACAAGATTTCGCGCTTTTTTTATATATGCCCCCATTTATGAAGCACAGAAGGAGCAGATGCGTCGAGACAATGACGGCGTAATCGTTTATCAGGGTAGGTGGGAGGAGGTTGAGGGGGACCGGGGAGGGGAAATGACTGAGGGGGAAGAATGCACTAGAACTCAATGCAGGGATGCATGTCCAACTCTTGTTAAAAACGACTGTGCTACGTAAGCATGTGACATATGAAGTTTATCACAATGCAACAACTGGGGGAGGGAAGCTGTTATTACTAGGACTCCCATAGACACATGCGTTGGTCCATTGCAAACAAAATGTGCTTACACAAGTTTCTGTGCTCAGTGGATGAGCACAGAGAAGCTCTCTCAGGAGTGCACTGATTTGAGTCACAAGGAGTCCTGGTGGCGTGAGTGTTAGGCTGAAATCTGAAAAGTTATCAATTTGAAGTCACCAGCCACTCTATGGGGGAAAAAGGCAGGGCTTTCTACTCCTGCAAAGATTTACAGTCTCAGAAACTGACAACGGCAATTCTACCCTGTCCTACAGGGTCACTGGGAGCCAGAATCCCCTCCAGGACAGTGCGATGAGAGGTACGTTAGGATTCGTTCCTATAAAAGGTTCAGTGAAGAGTCGGTTCCAAGGTGTCTGTTGGGTCAGTTGAATTCAAGGCAGAGAAGCAGGAGTTGTGGAACTGGAGAAGACTCTGCTATGAGTATTATCGCCACAATTAGAAAAAAATAATCACATGAATAACAATGACTACAAGGAAAAAGAGAGTACTCTGGAATTGAATATGGTGACGATTGTATACCTTCTTGATATGACTGAATTATCTAATTGTGTGACATATGAATAACGTACTAATAAAGCTGTTAAAAGACAAAAGAGGTGGTGTGCGGTTGATCTCTTGAATGCTGCTTCCGTGAGCATTGATTGTGGATCCAAGCAAGACGAAATCCTGGACAACTTCAACTTTTCAACCACGACCGCCCCAACATATATATTTAGTTTGCAGGGGGTGGGGAGAGAGAAAGCAGCTTGTTCCTATTATCTTATATACAGATATAATTCTGCAACAATTCCTATTTTCTTAAATGCCCAAGGATCCTCAAAGGTCATTCTTAAATCTCTAGGAAAAGTCCCAGAACTCATTAAAAAGTAGGAAAGTTGTAATTGCTTTTTTCAAAAAGGCATTTTGTAATTACTCATATCTTATATTGGTACTTCATATACTTAGGTATGTAGCTATTGGAATTTATAACTTGTAGCAAAATAACAATCACACTAAGAAGATCCGATTTGGGCATTATTTGAACATTGTCCTTTTTCCCCGCATACTCACAAACTCAACAATGCTCACCCCCTCCCCCCAAAAAAACTGTACAGCAATACTGCTATACAAGATAAGTCAGCCATGCCATCACTTTGATTTCTGCTCACAGCAACCCACTGGGTTTCCAAAACCACAAATCTTTATGGTAGCAGGTAGCCTCTCCCATGGAGCAGCTGGGGCCTTTGAACAAACGACCTTACGGTTAGCAGTCCAAGGCTCACCCAACAGTGCCATCAGGCCTTACGATAGATTGCTAACACTCGCTATGCCTTGCGCTCAAGAAGGGCGACAGCGGGTGTTTCTGTAAGTAAATAATTCACAATGTTTGTGTAAAAGCCCTTCCTCTCTAGGATCCTCTGTCGCTAGTGACAATATCCCTATTTATAGCAACAGACAACTGAAGTAAACAGATCGTGCACCAAATCCCTGAGAGAGAAATCTTCTCTGAATAATTAAATATTTAAATCTGCAGCTACTCTTAAAATCCCAAACAATCCAACTAACTTGATGGCGTGGGAGAATGAAGGGTTTGCCCACAGTGCGGATCCGTTTCAGAACGATTGCACTCCTTACAGAGACTGGATGATGGGCCTTCTTAGTCATACATTTGTTACTCAGTATTAATCACAATGTGCATCAGATGTGTTTGACATTTGGAATTCCATGTGCAGATATGAGGCATACAAAGACTTCTCTGTGGCTTATTAGAGTGAAGCACGTTTGGGGTTTTTACCGGGGCATTGTTGGTTCTTCACATAGTTCAGCTTTCTCCCAGGCCCTAGCACTCCAACAATGTACGATTACTCAGGATCAGTAACTCCTTTTTCTTTCCAGTCCCTTACATGATAGCACTGTCTGTTACATTCCCAAATCATATGCAGGCTTATGAGAAATGCATGATTCAATACTACCGTAAGCTTCTTCCGAAATGTGTCCCTTTCAACAATCCAAATTCACATGCAGATTTTCTTTTATTCTCATCACACTGTTATTATCCTTTATATATTATATGCATCATAACAAGGTTGCTTACAAATCATAGTTTCTACTCATTAATAAAAGCAATTGCATAACATCATTTTTAATTCCAAATGCCTTTTCTATCTCATCCAAGTGACTTTCGGTCTCCTACGCGGGCTTTCGGCTGCCTCGTGTTTTCCTCACCTTTCGCGTCGCTGGCCATTCCCTTCGTTACAGAGCTCCTCCCTTGAGTAGTTCACTAAAGCTGTTGCATCACCTGCTAGCAGGACGCTCATCTTTCTCCTCTACCCACATTCTCCTCGCTGAAATAACACCTTAAAAGGACATTCAGAAATAACCAACTCCATCCTTCCCCTTACCAGCAAAGCCCAACCAACCAAACTCCAGACAGATGGCTACTATTACAGGATCCATTTATTTGTTTTAATGCGATGCTAAACCCTGAAGTAGTAAGCAGAGCATTTTAAAAACATGGAATGCATAAAGAAAAATCACAATTCCTCTTAGGGCCATCCACGATATTCCACCATCTCATCAACCTTGGCAATTAACGTCTTCTCCTCACCCCCACCCCCATCAAAACTAGTCTCCCAAAGTCTATCTTCTCTCATAAATGTTCACGGGAATGAAGTCCATTGGTTAATGTCCTACTTGGGATGCTCCTCTACATTCCTGGAGCCTGTAATAAAATCAACGCCCTCATGTCCTACTACAAATCATCTCCATTTCAAAAGCACAGGCTTCCCACACCAGTTTCACGGAGAAGGGTGAGCTAACATAGAAAAAGAGAAGGAACGCCTCACGTGACAATGAAAACCTTGCATGCTTCCAGACCGCTGCCATATCTCTAAAACTGTGCCACCTCACATTACATGAGAATCCTCTCCGTGTCAGACCTTAACAGGCTCCCGCCTTGGTCAAATGCTCTCTCCATCCCTTCTCCGGCGCCTGAGAGAAAAGGGGCACAAGGCTCGGCACTGCTGCCATGCAGCCTGACCTTGTTCCGGGCTCACCCTCAGCAGTGCTGTGTCCTTCAGCTGATGATGGCTTCTCACACAGAAAAGCACACCGAGACTCAGCTCAGTTATTTATAAACACCCTAATATGTGAGGGAAAGAAAACTGAGACGAATACCCAAATCTTATTGTCCTAAAATTACATTCGGGGGAGGAGGAGGAGGTTAAATTGTGACAACCGCAGATGGAGAGATTTGTTATTTGGATGGTTCTTTTTTGCAGGAGGAAAGGAAGGTCTGCAATGCTATTTCCTAAGTGTCCTTCAGTTTTTGCAGGCTCCTGAAGATACTTCCCCTCAGGAATGTGCGTGCCGTCAGGTTTCACAGAGCACAGCTAATGAGCCAGACTTGTCTCCAGAAGTGGCAACATCTAACTGATAGCTGTAATTTTATTTAACATGTGGTAGGGTTGAATAGCAGTGAGAGGCAGTTGGTTCTCACTGCAATGAGGTTCTTGATGAGAAATCACAAGTGTGTTATATTGTGTGATTTATTTACAAAAGAAAATCCATGTCCCTGTCTTTCAACAAGGCTTTCAAAAATAGGTAGATTTGAGCACTAAGATTTAGAATATGGTTGTCTTTGGTGTATGAAATGTCATCACAGTTTTTATTTAAGTTATAGGCTTTCCCTTCCTGCAATTGTTGTAACTGAAGCAGTGCCCTATGCCATACTTTCAGTGCTTCATTAAGCAGACTTCCGGATATCTTCAGGAGCAGAGCAAAGCGAGCGTGTTGTACAGAGCAATCAATTCTGACAGCTCGCTGTGGTCAGATTTAAAGCAGAGAGCGAGAGCGAGACACTTTCAGATATCAACAATTTCTAAGCAGAATAGTTGGCTTTGATATATGTTTTTTTTACTGTCGATTCTTCTAAGAATTATAAATGTTTGCTGGTTTGGAGGTTTACACACGTGTGCACACGCACGTGCACAGGTATGCATGCAATTGCTTACATGTCCTGTTCCTTTCTTACCCAGTTTACTGTCTGATAATCTGGAACCACAGATCCTCCTGCCCGTCTTCACTTGGGAAAGTCCAGGAGCTCTTACAGATCTGTGTCCCCTTACTGAGTGACTGGCCTCTGGAATCAAACACACCCAGCGATAATATTAACTAGAAAGCAACGAGGAGATGGATGCAGTCCCTTTTTGTTCATGGCTGCTACTGTTATTTTTGGTGGCCATGCGATGACTCCTACTCCATGGCCCTGTGTGTGCACAGGACTGCTCCCTATGGTTGCCTGACCTTTCTTCCCCGACTCCTCGTTTGGGGCTGGAACTGCCAATCCGTCAGCTTGTAACCAAATGCTGAACTGTGTGCGCCTCTCTGAGACTCCGTTATGAATATTTAGAGCTCTAAATTTGTCAAGGTAAAAGAAGTCTTTGAGACGTATCGGGGAGCCATCATAATGGAGGACTAGGTGTCAAAAAGCCATTGTTACCCAGGGTTCTCCTCTCTCTGGGCACAGTGCCCTGGCCTCTGAAACAGGGATGGCTGCCTCTGCTCTGCTGACCGACCACACAAAACGGTGCAAGCGGCCAATGACATAAATGCTGCCCATTTCACACCTCCACTGGACACCACCGAACCATAAGGGAGCAGTACAACGCGGAAACTGAGTCCACAGTGGTGCTGATGCCTTCAGGACAAGCATTCAAATTTCAATGGCACAAATTGGGATATGCACACCACTTGTTTGTTTGTTTGTTTTTTATATGCCAACATTTCCTGAAAATCCTATACTTGGGCAATGATAACTCTGGGACAAAAACATTTCATTGACTTTGGTTTTCACAGTTCAGATAGTCCATTTCGTGTTTAACTCGTAATCACCCCCTGAGATTTTACCTTGACCCACTCCTCGATCGCTCTTCTTCTTGGGAACTACTGTCTTTCACTTCACCCAAGTTCACACCATCAATGGTCTAGGCAGCCCATTGCTTTATCTTCCTGCCCTTGCCCTACCTTCCTCTAACTCCTTGTCCACCTCTAAAGTCTATTTCCTTCTCAAAATCTTTGCTTTGATTGAGGGATGCGTAGACTTGTAGTCATTGGTATCCCTTAGAGCACATTCTCTATGACATATACAAAGAATACCTACAATGTGCCAAATTATAATAAAAGATTTTGATACTAAGGTTTTAATAATTATATTAAAAGTTTCAAAGAGTTAGTTGTATAAAAGAGAGAATTTCCAAGACCTAGACATCATCATTTTTTAATCATTTTATTAGGGGCTCATACAATTCTTATCACAATCCATGCATATATCAACTGTGTAAAGCACATTTGTACATTCATTGTCCTCATCATTCTCAAAGCATTTGCTCTCCACTGAAGCCCCTGACATCAGCTCCTCATTTTTCCCCACCCTTCCTGCTCCTCCCTCCCTTATGAGCCCTTGATAATTTATAATTATTATTTTGTCATATATTACACTGTCTGACATCTCCCTTCACCCACTTTTCTGTTGTCCATCCCCCAGGGAGGGGGTTATATGTAGACCCTTGTAATCAGTTCCCCCTTTCCACCCCACCCTCCCAGTGTCATCACTCTCACCACTGGTCCTGAATGAAATATCCACCCTGGACTCCCTGTGTGTCCAGTTCCTGTCTGTACCAGTGTACATCCTCTGGTCTCGCCAGATTTGTAACATAAAATCGGGATCATGATAGTGGGGGGCAGACGGGGACAGGGGGAGCATTTAGGAACTAGAGGAAAGTTGTACGTTTCATCGTTGCTACACTGCACCCTGACTGGCTCGTCTCCTCCCTACAACCCTTCCATAAGGGGGATGTCCAATGGTCTCTACTCCACACTCCCGTTATTCACAATGATATGCTTAAAGGTGTTTTTTAAAGTACTTCTAAAACTAGAATTCAAACCACTGCCAGAGATCACCTTTCAGGCAGATTACAGTGGTTCAGAATAAATATTATCACCTGTGAGTACCGGGCTCCGCTAGGTAATCATCTGAATAAACTGAACAGTGAGCGGGTGCCCTAGGCTAAATATGAGCGGATGAGGAGACAAGGGGAAATATATTCAAGAAAAAAAGTACAACCAGAATATTAATAAGAAGAATGCTGATACATTGTGGAAAATGCAGATATATAAATTGTTACATGAGAGCCTAATTTGTCTTGTAAAATTCCACCAAAGTTACAATATAACTTCTTAAAAAGATGTTTTGTACCTCCTAACTCCTGTGTAAAGTTTCCATAAGCACTGACTAAGAAAGAGAATTATGCCTTCCACAGGCAGAAAGAATAGAAAATTATACACTTTTGCTTTAATCCCAATTACCTAACCCAAATTCTAATTATTTTGTTTTAATATTTTTCCTAGTACATAGATTTTCTACAGTTATTAAAATACAATACACTAAATCACGTTAAATCTAATTATATTCCTTCCATTCACATCTTCAAAATATCTACAGCTCCATGTGGAAGCAAATGGATTATGTTAGGATAAGAATGTGCCTAAGGCATCCAAATATTTCCCAGTTACTAAGGCTCATCCATTCCCTTTCTTATAATTTTCAAAAATCATACATCTGCTCGAGGAGGAAAGCCCAGTGTGTGTCCCACTAAAGATTACAGCCTAATCACACCTGTGGCATGACGAATGAAGAAAGCTCATGGTTTCACAAAGGTAGAGTAAAAAAAATGAGACTCGAACTCATTGGGAATATATCGATTAGTAGACACCAATGCTGTTTGTATGTGTGTGTGCATATGCATGTATATCAGTGCAGTCTGTCGTATAAGATCTCTCTGAGTCAGATTCAACTCACTGGAGCACAACCATATTTGAAGGGTAACAGTAGGAAAGAGATAGGGTTAGCATTCAACTTTGTAATGTTCATAGATAAAGATATCTAAAATGACCTATCCTTTTAGAATTGAAAGAGAGAGAGAACTGAAAATGAAGATGGGAAGTGTCAATTTAGGAACTATTAGAGATTGAAATGTCTCTCTCAGAGAGTTATGGATAAATCCTAATCCATAAACCTATTTATAATTCCACTGTGAACAGGGGTATTCTCTGATCACATGGACCAAATCCCTCCTATTGGAGTCAGGTGGTTCCTAAATCCCATTCCTTCTGAGTAGTTGATGGAGAAAGCAGATTAGACGCAGAAACACACCCTAGAGATACCGTGCGAAGAGAGAGTGAGACGAATCCACAAACGCAGAGGTTCCCCCACCAGACCTATAAGCTGAGTCAAAGAAGAAATGTCCCATAGAGCTCGTGGCCTAAAATCAGAGTCTCGAAACCTGAGAAAAGAAGATTCTGATTTCTGACAATACATTTCTGGTTCCTAGTTGGGGTGTCCTTTGTTAACCAGCACTAGCAAACTATGCGGCACAATAGGAAGGAGCCACGATATGACTTACATGGAAGTCACTGAAGGCCTGTGAGGGCCAGTGCACAGTCTCAGTCAGGTTAAAGGGCACCCTAAAAGTTACAGAGATGCCCGGAAAAGCACACTTCTCCAACATACGGATCTCTACTGTACTTGCTTCTGAAAGATTCAGGCTCTCCATTTGAAATGTCTAGCTACAGCCCTTCCCCTCTCTCATCTGAAGGAGAACCCAGAGACAGGCTCACACAGGGCCACCACCAGTCTGGCTGCATGAGCTTCTTTGGCATGCTACGTCAGTTTCTAAAACTCATGCAGAAAAGGCCCCTGTTGCCAGGAGATGGGGCACTACCACAGAACGATCTCCCTGCTCCAAAACCGCTTGGCTGCAGTAAGAACTTTAGCAACGAATGGCCTCGCGAGGAAACCATCAAACCTGGGCATAAAACCTGCAGCAGGGAATATTTTATGATAAAGAAAACGGGGGCGTTTCCTTTGGCCTGTTTCTCCTCACAGCAGACATAAGCTACCCCGGCCACAACAGGCAATGGAACTGAGGACTTCATTCTGGTGTGGGCAGAGCTTCAGCAAAGGAACCTTGAACACTCTAAAGGGAAATGTCCTTCCAGATCGTGGTGCTTTCCCGAGATCTGAGGCTTAAAGGTCCACCCTGCCTCCGTAGCTCAGAGAATTAATCTCATTCTCAACTCCTTTCATGAGTGGAGCCAGCTCCTGGCCTGTTTAAGCAGAATATGGAACAACTCAACAAAAAAGGCAAATACAATACAGAAATGAGCAAAAATGTGAGTAGACATTCCACCCCAGAAGAAATACAAGTGCCCAACAAGCGCCGGGCAAGAGTACCAACCACAAGGGTCAATGTTCCATTTGCACTCTTGTTCAGTGGCCTGTAAGTGGCAGCCCAATGGGACAAAGGGGTCTTTGCCTCATCTCACATTTCACAGGGGCACATCGTCAGTCTTCCTTCTGCAGAAAAGCAGACTGGCTTTGAACTTCCAACCTCTCAGCAGCAGAGACCTTAAACATAGTGCGACCAGGCTCCTTAGGGAAATACAAGTTAAAAACACAACAGAAGAACTTCACCCTCCTTAAAAGCCCACTGCCAGCTAGACAACGTTGGCTCACAGCAGCCCCGCAGAGGGTTTCCAAAACTGTGAGTTCTACAGGAGCAGACAAAGCTTGCCTCACACTTCTCCAGCTCACCCGCACTTCGTTTCCATTTTTCAGGTCCCAGCCATCCCAGTGTCACCCCCACTGCGGTGGCGATTATCAGGAAAATGGAGAGTGCGTGTTGAGGGGCTGTGGAGGACCTGCGACTCTCAGGCCTAGCTGCCGGGATTATAGGAGGGTGCAGGCTACGAGAAGTACAGTCTGGCAGTCCTTCAAAACGTTAAAATAGAAATCACCGTACAATCCAGCAATTCTATTCCTAGGTAGATGCCTAATATATTTGAAATTACTGACACAAAAACGCACGTGCCCGCCAATGTTCATTGCAGTATTACTCACACTGTGGTGGAAACAGCCCAAGGATCCATCAGCAGATGAACCGATGAAACATGGCATGTGGACTATTACTTACCCATCAAGATAAATGTCCTGATACAAGCAAAAACACAGATGAATCTTAAAAACATTGTGCTAAGTGAAATAAGTCAGACACAGAAGAACAATTCATGCATAATCCACTTCAAATGGAATATCTACACTAGGCAAATGTGGATGAATCAGTCTGGAACTGGTTCCCGGAGGCAGCGGAGAGGGGAAGTGAGGGAGCCCGAGTGTCTGTTGAGAGTTATGAAGAAACGTGGCAACTGCGCCAGCAGGATGCAGTGAGCGTGACTGATGCATTCTCGAGCGGACCTTCTTCCTTCTCACTGCCTCTCACTAAGGGCGGTGGATTGACAGCGGATAAAATGGAAAGTCGCACAGACGAAGGGAGAGGAAGAGATGGCGTGGCACGTAGCGTGCGAGGTGGAATGACACACAGAGGAAGACCTTCATTGAAATACATTGACCAGGTGGTGGCCGGGTCCATTTTTCCAAAGCAGCTGTGTGTTTCTGGGACGTGACAGCACTCATCTAACAACTCCGAGCAAAACCTAACCATCACTCTCTTCACGTGAGTGCCCACAGATAGCTGAACAGACAAAAGCAACAGACCATGCCCTCAGGATTTTTATAGGTATGTTCTGCAGAAAGACTTTTCACATACTCCTAAAAGAAAAAATACCTTCAAGATTAGGCAAGGAAGAATATGTACATTAGAACCCAATGCTATGGAGTCACAGAAGCCCTGGGGCAGAGAGGGTAAGCACTAGGCTGCCAACTTCAAGGTCCGCAATTGGAATGCATCAGCAGCTCCTACAGAGAAAGATGAAGCTTTAAGCATCTGCCACCTCAGAAAGTCCCAGGGATAGTTCTAATCCATCTCCTGTGGGTCCCTTTGAGTTGGAATCGACTTAATGGCATTGAGAACTGTATATTCTCACTCGGGGCAACAAGATGGGACAGATTAGACCTTCCCACGGGGGTTCCAGCCTTGTTGTTTTTACAGAAGCAGATAGCTAGCTCTGTCTCTCCTTGAGCACAGTGACTGGCGAGGTCAAGCCCCCACTGCATTCCAGGGCTCCTCTCTATCCGGGTAGAATAAGAAGGGAAATGCTCAGAGCATCCCTGCAGGTCAAGAGCCACACTAGCAACATCCGCGTTACTCCTCACCCAGAGTTAATGCTAGTGCAATGCGTTTTATATTATCTTAGAGCGGACTACAGAAAAACTTTCTCACTATAAATTATTTGTACAATATGGTCTGGGAAAGAAAATGTATCAAAAATGTATGACTAAGCAAAGAGTTTTATGATCACCATACAATGTAAATCATGTAACCCCAAAACAAATGCCTTTCCGCATCATTTAAACCCTACATTTAATTGTATGGAAATTGTTGACAGTAGATGAAGGAAATGAGTGGGGAGAGGGCACGCTGCATATTTGTGATATATGTAAATGTTTCCTCTTGTTACAGAGAAAATCATTCCTCTTACCAAAAAAAGAAATGGTTGCATATTTCCCATTTCATGAGTTTTATTCAAATCTTAAGCCTTATATTATAGAGATTACTTTTTCGTTTACATTTAAGACCAAGCTGCCTGACTACACTCTCACTAGTGCATCTGTAGAGGTCTCCAACTTGCACCAGGAGTGCAGCACATAAGGAAACTGTTGACCATACGTATTTTCCATTGCCTTTTTTCACCTCATAAAGATATAATAACCTATTAAAAATACAGATGTTGAACACAATAAAGAGAAGAACTGGGGGACATTGACGCTCAAAAGGTTCTATGTCATACTGGTTTGGGTTTGCTAAAAATGTGCTACAAATCTAGAGTTTTTCCCAAGGGAGTGTTTTTAATTTCATAACAAACTATCCTTTAAAATTAATCATCTAAAATTACAAAGTGACAAAGACACCTCCCTTCTCCAGAGAGATCACACTTCATTGGCAGCTGTTAGCACATAAAGCGAGCACAACTTGTCCAGTGCGCCAACCGCAATCCTAATATTAGACTCAAAGGGCCACAGAGACCATGCTTTCAACTTCCAAAAGTGTTAACTGGGTGAATCGGAAGTGATGTTCCATGTAATGAACCCCCAAACAGAAGAACTTAGGAATGTGGCTATTATCACATTGCGCATCATAATAAATAGATGGCATCATTCACAATGATTAGCAAATATTTCTTTACCAACTTTAAAAGTCTACTCTTCTGCTCATATGCTATTTGCTGTTAACATAGTTGTTCTACTTATTTACCTTTAATAGTTCTCTCTAGCAGAAATACCTTATAGTTATCGGGCATTGACCTAAGTAAGAAATGGGAATGAGTCTATACTTCCTTAACCAGGCATTTAACAAAACCGTATTGTTTGTTTTTAATTTACTTTAGAAAGTTGCCGCAGTGAAAATAATGTGATTGTGATGCATATAGTGCTGATATCAGAGTAGGGCACGCCATCCCCAAACGAAGCACATTCATATTTCTGCAATATCGGAACACTCGCTCTGTGTAAGATAAAACAACAAGCTAGAAAGAGTTTCACAGCAGTTCAAGTCAAACTTTGTGGTTAAACGATTTATTTTAAGTTTAGTTTTTTTTTAGAGAGTTTTGGTTTTCCAATAGCCAAGTGAGAAAGCAGTCCTGGAAGTTCCCAAAACCCTAAGAGCCCCCGGAGTCCTTGGTCCACTGAGATGGGATCATGTCACTGATCTGACGCAGGTGTTTGGTGGGTCAGCTGGGGAACGCGCAGTTCTACCTGCATATGAATTGACTCGGGATCCTACATGTGCTAAATCTGCAAAGGTTGCATGGACACCCTAGACACTCTGTAAAGCGCCTCTCGGCACTCCAAATGAGTTTTAAAGTTTTTACAAATTAAAACCTTAGGTCAAACGAGCATGTCTAATGCTAAGACCTACAGTTGCTTCTACACTTATGCATATATTACTGTCCAAGTCTTCTGCAGTTTACTTATTAGCATGCAAATTGAGGACAACATGCAAGTCCTGGCAATATGTCAGTACAGTCCTCCGCTGGGTTTCAAAAAGTCCGAGATCTGTAAAATATAAAATTACCATTTTAAATGCAGACGGAATATGTATGTATGTTTCTGTGGACCCCTCGGGCTTGAAAGAAGAAAAGCTTGTTTAAAAGCACGATTAATCAACAGTTTGAAAGTAACAAATAAGCACATTGAAGTATTATATAAGCTGCCTAAAAAATTCTTCAAGGAGGGAACTATTGTGGAGTAGTCATTTATCATACAGTGGGAAAATTATAGACAGAATCATTAAATGAAATTTATTCAAGTCCGTGAACATTAATCTTCTGTATATAAAAACAAACAAAGAACTCAGATAGAATTCTGTGCATACCTTTAGCAGTGTCTGGTCAGTTCCTATTATAGACAAAGTAGCTACGTGCTTGCAAGTGATTTCGGAGTTGTAGAAAATATCATCCCCACGTCCTATGGACCGAAATGCATCATGAAAGTATGTGTCCATCTGGCTAGGCCATGGTGCTTAGGGGTGAGGCAGTTCAAGATGAGGCAGGGTTTCCTTGAAGTGTGGACTGCATCACCTTTATCTTACAAGAGATAAGAGGAGAGAGAAAGAAGCACCAAAGAGTGGCTTGACTGCCACCAAGAAGGAGGAGCCGGGAGTAGAGCACATCCCTGCACTGAGATTCACCTAGACCAGTGATTCTCAACCTGGGGGTCACGACCCTTTCATAGGGTCACCCGATTCATAACAGTAGCAAAATTGCAGTGCTGAACTAGTAACGAAAATAATTTTATGGTTAGGGGGTCACCACAACATGAGGAACTGTATCAAAGGGTTGTCGCATTCAGAAGATTGAGAACCACTGCACTAGAGCCAAGGAAGATTGATACCCAGACACATGAAGATCCCAAAAGAATGGGAGGCCCACAGATGTTGAAGAAAGACAGATCATCCCCCTGACTGGACCGAGAAAAGGCCTTCCACTAGCACAGGCACCGGGAACTCAGAACTGCTTACCTCCCAAACTTTGAAAGAACATATGTCTGTCTCTTAAAGCCACTATGTGGGGTGTGTCTATGACGGCAGCACTAGACCCCTAAGGCATACACTTTAAGAAAAATTCATTACATCTGCTTTTTAAGTGAGCATGAGCAATTGTGGTGAAGAAAGCTGATGGCGCCGAGCTATCAAAAGATAGATAGCGTCTGGGGTCTTAAAGGCTTGAAGATAAACAAGCGGCCATATAGCTCAGAAGCAACAAAGCCCACATGGAAGGAGCATACCAACCTGTGGGATGACGAGGTGTCGAAGGGATCCAGTATCAGACATCATCAGAACAAAAAATCGTAACATTGTGAATGAGGGGGAAAGAACCCAAAGCCCATCTGTAGGCCACTGGACATTCCCTTACAGAAGGGTCTCACGGAGGAGACAAGTCAGTCAGGGTGTGATGTAGCAACGATGAAACATACAACTTTCCTCTAGTTCTTAAATGCTTCCTCCCCCAACTATCATGATCTCAATTCTACCTTACAAATCTGGCTAGATCAGAGGATGTACACTAGTACACTGGTGTACTAGTACACTAGTACTAGTACTAGTACACTAGTACACTAGTACACTGGAAACACAGGGAATCCAGGACAGGTGATCCCTTCAGGACCAGTGGTGAGAGTGGGGATACCTGGAGGGAGGAGGAGGGGTGGGGTGGAAAGGGGGAACCGATTACAAGGCTCTACATATAACCTCCTCTCTGGGGGCTGGACAACAGAAAAGTGGGTGAAGGGAGACGTCAGACAGTGTAAGATATGACAAAATAATAATAATGAATTATGAAGCATTCATGAGGGAGGGGGTAGTAGGGAAGGAGGGGGAAATGAGGAGCTGATATCAAGGGCTCAAGTAGAAAGCAAATGTTTTGAGAATGATGATGGCAACAAATGCACAAATGTGCTTGACACAATGGATAGATGTACAAATTGTGATAAGAATTGTATGAGTCCCAAATAAAATGATTTTTTAATGAAGAAAAAAATGTGTTGAGTATAAATCCAAGCTACAGACAACCTGTTACAGAAATGGAACAAAAAATACGTAATCAAACAAAGACTTCGTCACTCAGATACAAATACAGCAAGCTGCTCATAGAGACTTCCAGCCTGCCTGTTGTTCACACATTTAATTTACTGCATAATAACATAAAAAGGTCTTGGCAAACATAAAAATGTAAACCACCCCGAAAACAGACAGAGCCTGTGTTGCTATAATATTAGAGGATCAACAGATGGTTGGCATCAGGACATTGGCACACACACAAAAAACAAAACCAGAAAGACAAATAAATGAGACAAATGTGTAGAAACTGAGTAAGGTATATTTTGACTCTCATTGGACATATTAAAGAGAAAATCCTCTCAACACAGTAACGATCTAGAATTGTTAGGGCTATGCATCTGCAATCTTGGAAAGTGCTGGGAGTCAGCTAACTGATGCATGGCCTCAGGAATAACAAATGCCTTACACCCCTTTTTAAATGCCTGCCAAACTCTAGGCAAACACTCATAAGGAAATGTCCGGAAGGACAGACAGGAAGGGGGGGGGGGGTGAAGAAGAGAGGCAGGGAGAAAAAGAAGAGTATGGTAAAGGGAAGAAGGGGGAGGGGCTGGCATTTGAAGCTTACTTTTCTCAGCCCTTGTCCTCAGCTCCATCTTCGTTTCCTTCGGTCTCCACGTGCTATGACTAAAACCCAAACAACTGCCATCAAATCAATCCCGATTCACAGTGGCCTTCTGTAGGATGCCCACAACTGTCAACATGTATGGTAGTGCAGTCCCATCTTTCTCCTGATGGAACTGGACCACCGAACGTGTAGGGAGTGGCCCAGTGCCTGAGCCACGGTGCCACCATCTGAAATGAACAAGGTCCTCAGCTGCCCTCGGCATCTGTCACCATGTTTCTCTAAATCCCTCCCCCTCTCTCCCACTTTTCTACTGCCTTCTGAAAAGGGAAGACTTCCATCCTCCGTGCAAATAACTTCCCGGCTGTATGATCCTGCCCCAGCAGGTTGAGTCCTATAGAATTCTGCTCCTTTATTTACTAAATCCGCTCAGATTTTTCAAATATTAAAAACTCATTGAATTGCATGTACAAGCTAACTATTAAAATAACAAATGCCTTGCTAACTATGTATTTACCACAATTTTAAAAAGTCAATTGGTCTGCCTTACAAACTATCCTCTTATATAATAATTAGCCTTTCTTCCTTCTCCAAGGTTAAAAGAAATGTCAAAGGAATATCCAATATTCCCTTTTCCTTCCATATTCGTCACGTTCCTTAACTTCCTTTGCTCTCCTGATACTGCTCAAACATCCTCCAGTGGCTTCCCAAATGAATTTTCCCAATAAACAGCACTTCATGACTTCTGTTGGAAAATTATTCTACCACACCGGTCCTTTTTCTAATTTCTCTTTCTTCTCTCAGTCTCAGAGACTTTCAAAATTACTCAGGTCAAAACATTAAAAGAGATCACTGTTGGCTTAACCCTCCCCATGGCTCCCCAAAACTAACCATTCATCAAATCCAGTTAACCCCTCATGCTGGCTCCCAGAAAGCCATGCCCCCCCTGCTCAAACGTTCATCAGCTCATGGTTGGCATGCATAGTCAACTTCCCACCCAAAGCGTGGTGGTTGAAACGCACAGAAAAGTGTCCTGGAGGGCAGGCCTGAGAAGCTGCATTTCGAAGGCTGGAACCTTGAAAACTCTAGTTGCTCTACTTTGGATAGCTGGAGTCACCATGAGCCAGGATCAGCTAGCTAAAGCCTGTTTTTTGTTTTGCTCCGTTATTTTAATTTAATGTGCAGACTTGTGCAAACTTCCCAACTGGCCTCTAGCATCTCACTCTGTGACTCCGCATACCCCGGGCAGAGGAAGGTGTCTAAGAACCACATGCTGCCATGACCTCAAAACACACACACACACACACACACACACACACACACACACACACACACACACTCAACTACTTCTTTCCTATCACTAAAAACCAGTAAAGTGCTATACAGGACACCACAGAGCGAAAACACTCATCTCATTCAGTAAACACTTTGGGGGGTTTGTGCTAAGACATCAACAATATTGAGGTGAATTAGTGCTGGACTGCTAAGCACAAGGTCGGCAGTTCAAATCCACTAGTCAGTCCTCAGAACTGTAAAGATCTGCAGCCTTAAAAACACCGCATTAGGTCACTGCGAGCCAGAATTGACTCCAAGACAGTGGGTCTAGGTTGGGTGAAAGCTGGCAATGCAGAAAGGAGGCTAGACACACGCAGTGTGTGCTGAAGGCACCTAGAGTCCTGCCTCGGGTCATCAGAACCGTGACTACAGCAGCCTGGGAGGCAACAGGGAAGGGAAGCCTGGGGGGTGGGGGATAGGGGGCATGGGGGGCATGGTAGTCAAGGGCTTGCAAGGTGGAGGCAGTCTGACAAAGGAACTACCATACAAACAGGACATGTGGGGGTGATTAAATGTAAGCATTGCCCTAAGTGGATTCTCAGCATGTCAAAAATACCATCTTTTTCCAAGTAGAGATTTATTAACTCCGACTGGAGAGGGCCGAATATGAGTGCAAGAGCATGCGCACTCCACAGGCACCTTTCTTTGTCTTTGTCCCTGGTATGCTCCCCCGGTTCGTGGCTGGATGTGCAGCGAAGGTAGATGCTCACGAAGCTCCTCTGTGAAGCTCCCTACACCTTCACGGCTATGCTCCCACGTCTGTGCAGCTGGCACATCTGCCCAAGCATCCACTCAGAGATGTAAACGTTAGCTTTTTGTGCTGTTTTATTTTGTTTAGTCAATCCTACAGCATGCTCAAGAAGGCCTGGTATTGAAGTGGGACATTTACTGGGGTGCTAATCACAAAGTCAGCAGTTCTCCTCCAGTAGCAGTTCCACGGGACAAAGATGAGGCTTTCCGCTCCCGTCACCACTTACAGCCCTGAAAAGCGCAAAGGCGCAGCTCTCCAGTCATAGAGGGTCATGATCGTCACTATCGGATCCACAGCCGTGGTGTAATTTTTAAATAGCGTTCTCAATTGGGACCACACGCCCTTGTGCATGATAGAGGAGGTGCAGACACTGTGGAGAGTGTAATCACGCCCAGCCGCCCAGCCAGGGGAGCAATGCCCGGTACCGGAAAGCTCACAGGCAGCATCCAGCCTTTGCTCCAGCACACCCCTCGACTGGGACTTGCCCACACTGGGAAGGAGCCTGCTCTACAGTTGGACTCTTCTGACTGCCGGAAAGTTGGCGTTTTCCTCCCCCTCACTTGTTTCTACAAGTTGTCCTGTCATTACAGAGAAAGGTTATTTATTTGACTCACTTACTTGGGTTCTCAAACAGGGAAGTTAAATTCTTCCGATGTCCCACATGACCACATTTAAATCACCTTAAGAGAACTGTCTGATTCTGTTTGACCTTTCGACAAGTTAAGAATTCTGGTTTCTTCAACTGATGGACTGATACAAACTCCACATATGTAAGCTTTATCTGCGTACGTTCACCAAATTCCAGGTCTATGCCCAACACCCAGAACCTCACTGAGCCTCCTGGTTCTATCTCGGCAGTTGACAGTACAATGGCCACTATCTCTCCCATGACCAGAACATGGTAAGAGTTCCTTTTTGATTGTTTTGTTTTTAACACTTCTATTGGCATGTAATTCCTATATCATACAATTCAATCATATCAAGAAGGGCTGCACAATCATCACCACATCAGTTCTAGAACATGTTCTTCATTCTTGTACCCATGGTTACTAGCTCCCATTCTTCAAATTAAATTAATCTCAAGGAAACCTTATGAAACATTTGACTATGAACCAATATCAAGTCTGGTATCCCTATCCTGAGCTTCCAAAAATGACTTTACACATCTCCATGTTACATTTGGTCATATGGGGACTGTGCTGCCATCTACATAATCAATAATCAATAAGCTGTGGATGAGCTCCTATCTAACTAGGCTACAGATGGATAGTATTCTCTGGCTACGATGATGTCCGAAGGGCTGGCTAGCCTTGTAGATGGACTAGTTGGGACATGTGAATAGACCACCTAGTTGAAATGGATGATCAAAGACAGGTAAGTGGCCAATCTTCTCCATTTACCTGTTGAACGACCTAGGGCTGGCTTAGACCATCCTGGAAGTTGGGGCCTGAATGATGCAAACATAGAAAGCAGGCTAATACAAAGATGTAGCAAAGGCTTCTCCTGCCATGGCAACCCTCCTTGGTAGTGGCTGCACGGGCACTGTCTGAGAATCATTCTGAGACTGCAAAGGGACTAACTCCCCACCCCCACTCCTCTGCTCCTCACCTGCTGTCCACATAAGCCAATGTGCTAAACCTAACCAGTTTGAGGCAGAGGTTTCTTCCCGAGTCACAGGCAGGCATTTCAAATACCTCCCAGGGCAGCCCTGAAACTAAGTGTCCACCTAGGAGGAAGGTCTGAAAAGGTTACCTGTGATTTCTTGTGGCCAGGTCAATTAAATGGTGGAGGAATCACCCAATGGCCCATGAGAAGATCAACTATACACAAACCCAACGTTGGAACTCTAAACAAGTGGTGACAAAAGGATTGATCCAAAAGCAAGAGGAAAGTGTGTTGAGGGGTCAAAACAAAACAAACAGCTTGGTTATTGGCAACGTTTAATAAAAAGGAGGAGAGACAGGGAGAAGAACACACAGGCAATCTAGCTGGTAGCTGCTCTTAAAATAAGAAAAAAAACATTTCAGGATATTTCTGTTTTTGCATTCAACAGATGCTTACAGAGTAGGTGTAATGTTGCCTTAGATAAGAAACTTATGCCAAGTTGCTTCTGAAACAAAACGTTTATACAGTCAGTTCTGCTCTAATTGTTGTTTTGGAAACATGAATTTGTTCCCATGTAACTGATATATTAGGGAACCATCTGCGCATAAAACAAATTTCTTGTTTCCTTATATGCAATGTCAACTCTCTTAAAGGCACAAGGAATGTAGAAAAATGGCCCGACATAAGCAGAGCTGCTAGCAATCACTAAACACACACAATGAATTTCTGTTACCTCCTTCAGTTTACTACAAATGCCATACGCCACCCCCATCCACATCTACTGCAATACGCCTGCATTCAACTGCGGATACCAGCCTTCCACCACTTCACCAACGCTCACAAGCTGCGGCCCTGCTCATGGCCTCCACATGTAGTATGATGTTTGATCTCTCGACTGCAGCTTCCAGTCCTTCCCAGCTCCCATCCTAGTGGCATAGTGCATTATGAATTGAGCTCCTAACTTCAAGGTCAGACTTTCAAATCCACCAATGGCACCGCCATATAAACAGGAGACTGTCTACTTCTGTAAAGATTTAAAGTCTTGGACATCCAAAGGGGCAGTTCTACTCTGTCCTACAGGGTCACTATGAGTCAGGATCAGCTAGATGGCAGTGAGCTAATGCAGACAATGTTCTCTATGCATTTCGTTTTTGACAAATTGCAATTCTTCTAGATTCCTACAGTGTAAATTATATGTTCCAATTATCAATGGTTGTTCCCAGTTTTTTCTTTTCATTCACAGCCAAAGCCCATATCAGGATCTAAGAAAGGCCCAAAACCTTTGCTCCATCCACATGATTAAGGTGAACTCTACCCTGAAGAGGCAGCTCTTTCCCAGTTGTGTTTTGAGGGTCTGATCTTCCAGCACTATGTGAGACAATGTTCTGTGGCTATTCATAAAGTGTTCAGTGATAAATCTCTCCAAAGCGGACAACCTGTTGCTTCTCCCTGGTCTGTCCTTATTCTGGACCCTCTGCTGAAACCATCGCTAACCCTGCTAGGATTTGAACTATTGGTGCCACAGCCTCCAGCATAACAGTCACATGCAGACACCACACGATGACATACTGACAGATAACTGATGGATCATTTGCATATAGGTTCCAGTATTTTTAAGTAATATTTACTATGTTTACATACTGCACCCCAATCACATGTTTTCCCACAATACTAATAGTTGTTACTGAGTAATTTTGTCTAATACATGATTTTTAGTAGTGTTTATGTCATGGTATAGCTGAACTGACTGCACAGTCAAACAGTAAAAGAAAAACATAGTCTAAATATTTTAATATGTCAGAGCATCATATAGTTTAAACACTTGGAAATAAATTACAGCTCAATGTTTATTCCATGGCAAAACTAAAATTTGTAAACGTTTTTTTAATTTGTAAACTTTACTTTTCAGCTATGACACCATATACTCAAGTTGGACTTGCCAACTCCCCTTCACCACTGCATGCACACACAATCATGGGGCTTTGTTGGGGAGTGAATAAGTTACTACAAGTCAGGGTTAGTAATCAGGAAGGATACAGCTATTGGTCCACACCAACAACTTCCCTCAGCCAGAAGTCCAGTCTCCCTCCAGTCCTCAGCCGCTCAGCCATGCGGCTGCTGGTTCCGCTCTGTAGATCGGGAAGCACTCCTGTCACTGCGGGTCACAGCCCCGTAGTTTTGGTGCTGCTCCTGGTTTCTGTGCCCTGGGTCTGGCTCCTGCGCTTTGTACCACAGCCTCCACGCCACTGGCTCTGGTGAGTCTGGTCTTGGTCTCTACCCCTTGAGACAGAGGCCGGAACGTGCTCTTCCAAAGGTCCTGGGAATTCTCTTTCGGTTCCCGCTTGAGATGGCTCTCATGTGGTCTTTCATGGATTCAACAAGGGAGCATTTCTCAGATCTTCATGATAGGTGGGTGTGAGACCTGTTCATGGGTATGGCCGGTAGTTGGTCGATTTCATGTGTATTTTGGTTAAAAAATATATAAACATGTCACTACCTCTGTTACGAGACCTGGTGGTACAGTGGTTTCATGTTGGGCTCCCAACCACAGAGTTTGCAGCTAAAAACCACCAGTGGCCCCACAGGAGGAAGATGGGGCCCTCCACTCATACACAGTTCAGATTCACAGGGGCAGTTCCACCCCATCCCATATGGTCACCATGAGTTGGTATTAACCTGATATCAGGTAGTGAGAGGGAGAGCGGCCTCTTTTACCTCCAAAACCAAATAGAAGCTCGATTCACTACAAGCCCCTAGAGTCCCCAGAACATAAAGGAATGCGTGTATAATTTTAGAAAAATAAAACTACCTTCATTTTCCATTGTTCTAATAAGTAGAATATAGCCTCAGTATGACGTGGAAGAAGCATACCAGCCTGTGTCACTATGAGGTATAGAAGGAACCAGGTATTAGGCATCAAAGAACCAAAAATCATATCAGTGGGTGCCCACCTTCCAGATATGATCACTGAAGACAGATCTGTGCATAAACAAATATGGTGAAAATGGTGACGGTGTCCAGCTATCAAAAGACATAGTGTCTTGGATCTTAAAGGCTTGAAGATAAACAAGAGGCCATCTAATTAGAAGCAACAAAGCCCACATGGAAGAAGCACAGGGATCAGGCATCAAAGAACAAAAAATCCTATCACTGTAAATGAGGAGGAAGACATAGTAGAGTCCCAAAGCCCATCTGTAGACAACTAGACATCCCCTTACAGAAGGGTCGTGGGGCAGAGATGAGCCAGTCAGGGTGCAGGATAGCAATGATGAAATATACAACGTTCCTCTAGTTCTTAAATGCTTCCCCATCCCCTATCACCCAATTCTACCTTACAAATCTGGCTAGACCAGAGGATGTATACTGGTACAGATAGGAACTGGAAACACAGGGAATCCAGGATGGATGATCTCTTCAGGACCAGTGGTGGGAGTGGTGATACCAGGAGGGTGGAGGGAAGGTGGGGTAGAAAGGGGCAACCAATTACAAGGACACATAATCTCCTCCCTGGGGGATGGACAACAGAAAGGTGAGAGAAGGGAGACATTGGAGAGTATAAGATATGACAAAATAATAATAATTTATAAATTATCAAGGGCTTATAGGGAAGTGGGGAGCAGAAAAGGAAGGGGGAAATGAGGAGCTGATACTAAGGGCTCAAGTAGAAAGCAAATGTTTTGAGAATGATGAGGGCAACAAATGTACAAATATGCTTGACACAATGGATGGATAGATGGATTGTGATAAGATTTGTACAAGCCCCCAATAAAAATTTTTTTAAAGATATTGACAGAAATTTACAATGTCATATAATACCAGTGGCATCCAAAACAAAACAAAACTTACATAAGGTATGTGAGTTATTATATAATTTATTACTGTAAATGGAAAAGATGGTTTCCCCAACAGAAGCATGAAGCTCAGCTTGCAGAGAAATGTTTCAGGTGCTGACTTTGAGATATGGTAAGGTTTCCGGACCATAAGCTTAGCAAGTAGGAGACATGAGGAAAGAACATTCATGCTCTCGAATAGAAAGGTGAGTTTATTCCTGAAACACTGTGCCTTTTATATGTGGCAAATAGTTTCTGCCTCAAACAGTCACATGTCAGAGCCCGACTACTTTCCTGTACCACTTCACTCAAAACGGAACTGCCAGTGAAATAATTACGGCAACATTTCTCAAGCCAAGCAATCCTGTAGGTGTCCAGCTGCGTTGATATTCATACATTCTATTCCTGGGAGAAGTTTCCAATTTAATAATTCAGATGACTATTCACATTTGGTACCACTGTTTAATCTTAGGCTTTTTGAATGATGATTTCCATTACAAAAATGCTATCTTTAGACAAATGTTGTGTACCCTGTCCTGGGTCAATCTCCACAAAAATCACAGAACATGGTACACAAAATTTCATTTTCTAGCCAAACAAAAAATGATAAAAGCCAAAAAAATGGGTACTAGTTGATTATGCTTTTGTTTTTGAGAAAAAGGACTACATTGTTATCAAGAGCCCTTGTGGTACAGTGGGTAATACGTTGAGCTGCTTACAGCAAGTTCAGCAGTTCAAAACCATCAGTTGCTCTGAGGGAGAAAGTTAGACTTTCTACTCCTATAAAGAGTTACAGTCTCAGAAACCCACAGGGGCAGTTCTACTTTATCTCTGAGTCAGAATCAACTTGATTTCAGTGAGGTGAGTTGACATTGTTATCAGATTGGTTGTCAATGCTCCATTAGTTATTTCTAAAATAGGTGACCAAAACAGTAACTAAACATTCCAATAGGATTAATTTTTTATTAGCTAATATCGGTAGGCCTTCTTCTTTGTGTCTTCATATATATATGTATATAAATATATAAGTTTGTGTGTATATTTCATAAATATTTATACATTTAAATCTTCAGTTGTGTATGAATAACTATCATGTTTCTTTATCTACTTCTGTCATACTGCCTGTGACAGCAATGCTTTCATCTGCCACCAATCATAATTTTGTGAAATTTTCCTTTATTTTCTATAATCTACTAATTTGCCACATGGCCATGACTCCTGTGGACACTAGATGGTCTCATGTTGATGATATCCCTCATGCAAATTGTCTTGTCTGAGATTTGATAAAACACACCAAACTCACTGCCACTGAATCAGTTCTGACGCAAACTAACACTATAGGCAGAACAGACCTGACCCTCTGGGTTTCTAAGACCGCACATCTTTATTTCATTAGAACTACTTTCTTTATTTGAATTATGGCGCTGGTAAAGAACACTGAAAGGACCATGGACTGACACAGAGACAAACAGATCTGTCTGGAAAGAAGTGCAGCCACAGTGCTCCTTGGAGACAGGTTGGTGAGACTTTGTGTCACGTGCTTTGGACACGTGGCCGGTCCCTGGAGAAGAACCTCATGTTGGTAAAGTGGAGGGCAGTGAAAAGGGGAAGACCCTCGGGGAGAGGACCTGACACAGCTGCATGATGGGCTCAAACAAAGGAGCCACTGTGAGGCCGGCAAGGGCACGGCACTGATCTGCTGTCCGCAGGGTCACTCTGAGTCACACAGATTCAGTAGCCCCCAAACAACAGCAGCAACTCTTTACAAGGGCAGAGAGCCTCTTCATTTTCCCCAGGGAACGCCTGGGGGGGTTCGAACTGCTGAGCTCATGGTTAACCCACTATGCCACCAGGGCTCCTAGGATACAATAATGCCAATCATAGCAACCCTGAGGAAAACTGTCCTCCTGAGTTTCCTAGACTACAATTCTTTATGAGTAGAAAGCCTGTCTTCCTTGCAAGAGTTGTAAGAAAAGAGTCACTAAATTGCTATATTTGATTTTGGAGCATTTCCCCGCACATGCTGTTGTCACTTACAGCCGTCAGGGGGATTCTGATGCCTAGGGGCCCTGTACCACTGAGGAGAACTGCCCCTGTGTGTTTCCAAGACTTTAAATTACGGAGTAGAAAGCTTCATTGTTCTCCTCCCACTCCAAACTCAGAAATATGCAAACGACTGTAAAGAGTTCTAATAGGCTGGCCCCAATCCCAAGTACTACATGGACACCTGCCCCTCCCCCCAGAAGAATTTATTTCAAAGTACAGCACTGAATATGCAGCTCTGGAGAGGGACATGTCTGACTGGAGAACATGGGAGCAGATGAAGGGGGAGGAGGAGTAGAGTGGAGCACATCCTGGCCGACTAAGCCTTGAGAACGATGTTCCCGATTAGAGCAGTCAGTCCACAGAGAAGACCACATGGCCAGCCCCACTAAGAGACATGAAGTCCCTCACTGACCCATAGCCTACAACACTGGAATTGCACCCGAACTGATCCCGCCACACCGAGGCAAAACACTAAGGGGGCACAACAGATCAGCAAGGAAACAGAGAGGCAAGGGCCCCAGGGAATACTGAAGGTGGACTTTGGGACCAGGGCATGGTGCCCCAACAGACTGGACTGGATAACATTCCTAAAGATCAACAAATAGTCCTTGAAATAACTACAGCTTTTCTTTCTTGTGTTTTTGTCATTGGTTTGTTGTTGTTGTTTTGTTGTATATTGTTGCTTAGTTTTGCTCTGTCTTGTTTTGTGCATGTTATTATCTCTGCAGGTCTGTCTAAATAAGATAGGCTGGATGAACAGTCTGGAGGAGAAAACAATGGGAATGACAGTTCCAGGGGGACATGGGAGAGGGGGAGGTGGGGGGAAAGATAGTGGTGTTAACAAACCCAGGGACAAAGGAAATACAAATGATCCAAATCGGTGATGAGGAGCATATAGGAGGCCTGGTAGGGTGTGACCAAGGGTAATATAACCAAGAGGAATTACTGAAACCCAACTGAAGACTGAGCATGATAGTGGGACAAGAGGAAACTCAAAGGAAATACAGGAAAGAGATAGGAGGCAAACAGCATATATAGAGGTCTAAACAAAGGAATGTACATATGAAAATATATTTATATATGAGGATGGGGAAATAGATCTATGTGCATATATTTATAGGTTTAGTATTAAGGTAGCAGGACTTTGGGCCTCCACTCAAGAACTCCCTCAATGCAAGAATATTTTCTTCTATTAAATTGGCATTCTATGATGCTCACTTTCCTGACACAATCGCTGAAGACAAAGCAGGTGAATAAGCAAATGTGGCAAATAAAGCTGATGGTGCCTGGCTATCAAAAGCTATAGCGTCTGAGGTCTTAAAGGCTTAAAGCTAAACAAGCAGCCATCTAGCTCATAAGCAGCAAAGGCCACATGGAAGCACACCAGCCTGCGTGATCACAAGGTGCCGAAGGGATTAGTTATCAGGCATCAAAGAACAATATATATATAATTTTGTGCTCAACTCCCTGATACAATCACTGAAGACAAATGGAGGCATTAAGCAAATGTGGCGAAGAAAGCTGATGGTGCCCGGCTAACAAAAGATACATTGTCGAGGGTCTTAAAGGCTTGAAGGTAAACAAGCAGCCATCTAGCTCAGAAGCGACAAAGCCCACATGGAAGGAGCACACCAGCCTGTGCGATGATGCGGTGTCAAAGGGATCAGGTATCAGGCATCATCAGAACAAAAAATCATAACATTGTGAATGAGGGGAAAGTACGGAGTGGAGACCCAAAGCCCATCTGTAGGCCACTGGACATTCCCTTACAGAAGGGTCTCAGGGAGGAGACAAGTCAGTCAGGGTGTGATGTAGCAACGATGAAACATACAACTTTCCTCTAGTTCTTAAATGCTTCCTCCCCCCTCAACTATCATGATCCCAATTTTACCTTACAAATCTGGCTAGATCAGAGGATGTACACTGGTACAGATAGTAACTGGAAACACAGGGAATCCAGGGTGGATGATCCCTTCAGGACCAGTGGTGTGAGTGGTGATACTGGAAGGGTGGAAGGAGATCGGGTTGGAAAGGGGGAACCGATTACAAGAATCTACATATAACCTCCTCCCTGGGGGATGGACAACAGAAAAGTGGGTAAAGGCAGACGTTGGACAAGGCAAGGTATGACGAAATAATAATTTATAAATTATCAAGGATTCATGAAGGAGGGGATAGAGGGGAGGGAGGGGAATAATGAGGAGCTGATGCCAGGGGCTTAAGTGGAGAGCAAATGTTTTGAGAATGATGAGGGCAACAAATGTACAAATGTGCTTGACACAATTGATGTATGTATGGATTGTGATAAGAGTTGTATGATCCCCTAATAAAATGTTATAAAAAATTTTAAGGAGTTCTGATAAACAAAAGGACCTCCATAAAGTGTGTTCTCTAAAAAAAATACTGGGGAAATTTGGAAATAATGAGTTCTACAAATCACAGACTCCTTGACAAACAGTAAACGTTACCTACCTTGTCAGGTAATTGTTATCTCCTAAAGTAAACTAAGAACCAAATGCATTATCTGGTAGAGAGGAAACATTCAAGATACACTATTGAATGAATAAATAGCCAATGTAGTCATTCTCATGGGGACGCTCCACTCATCCCCCTTCCTAAACGAACACTCCATGTGTTCAGATGGTCAGTCTCCCTCAGGAAGGCCAGGAAATGCTGACCTCTCTAAGGTCCATGGAAAGCCTACCTGGGTAAACTTGTCTCATTCTCAGGTGACCCGCCGCTGTCATATTAGAGGAGACCTAAATAAGGTAAGGAGCCAAGGGAATGTGTCCTGATTCCTTATGAGCAATGTCTTTGGAAAAACAAGCCTGACACTGGATCAGTCCTTCTGCCAATAGCCTGAGAAGTAAGATGCTACCAAGGACAGGGAAGTGGCGAGAGGGATAGAACTGAGTGACAGTATTAAGTGAATCAATAAATGGTTCCTCAAGCCTCTGCTACTATTGAAAGTCTTATTTAACATAGAAAGACCCTCATTATGTCAATCAGCCAGAATTGAAGTTGCTACTGTTTGCAGCCAAATTCATATACAACTACTGCTGATTATTTGTAGTTATTCCCCTATATATACAGTAACCAAGAACAACGAATTAGCAAATGTTGGACCAATAATCCTAGACAAGGCAGGGTTGGGTTCCCGTGAGTCTCTGGTAACATTTTCACTAGCTAATTAATACATACACTCAGGCACTTCAGGGACTTCTTCTTAGGAGCACTGAACATCACTGCTCTTGGAGGCCATTTTAAAAAGTAAAATCGCCAATAAAAAGAGGCACAAAAATACATACACACCCAAAAAAATGAAACTAAATACAAGGTGGCTTCAAAAAATTCATTGAAAACAATGGAATTAAGAGATGATGGAATTTTTCCATGAACTTTTCAAGTCCCTCAAGGCTAAAAAAAAAGCACTTGCCACAGGATGAGAACTGAAACATGGTTGAGCACTGCCTTATTTGATCTCAGCTAAAAACACGAGATTCCAAACCAAACTCACCACCATCCAGTTGATGTTCATGCATAGTGACCACAAATGATAGGATAGAATTGCCCTGTGGGCTTCCTAGACTGTAATTCTTTATGAGAGAAGAAAGCCTTGTCTCCATCTAGACCAGCTGCTAGTGGTTTCAAACTGCTGACCTCAAGCCCAATGCATAACCACTATGCCAACTGGGCTACTAAGAACACGAGAGCCAAGCAACTCAAACTTCTCACCGCTGTGCTTTTGTCCATGAATGTTTGTAAAAGTGCCATAAATATTAATTTTTGAAAGTAGGCAAATTTATTCTAGAGAATGGATGAATTCATAAAGATGGAATCTAAAAATAATGATCGTTGGTATCATTTTCTAAAATTCCTCTAATTTTGCAAAATTGGGGTCATAACCGCAAAGACTGTAGAAGCTGTTTTATCTGTAACTAAAGTACTGAGCTACGGATAACCAGATTACTTGTAACCATTGGTTCAGCGGAGATTGGCTGACATATCAGGAAAAAGACATCTTGTGGGGAGCAGACAAATGCCACACACAATACAAAATGTCAGACTAACTAGGGCACAGGGTCAGACAGAGTGCTCTACAAGGCTTACTAGGTGGTACTGGTCTCCTAATGGCTACACTAAGTGGTTCCATTCAGATCCTAGGAAAACACAATTTTATCACCTGCAAAAGAAAAACACTTGATAAAAAGACTTCTTTGGTCCAAACACCTAAAGGGCATCTATAAATAATCTTTTTTAAAAGATATTAAACAATTGATGTTTTTTCCCCAAACCCAAAACATAGAAACCTGGTGCTGACTCAGGTTCCCACACAACAGAACAGCTGTAACCACAAATAACTGCAATGAGAAGGGGGAAAAAGTCAACTAAATATCCAATCTAAGCAGAGCCAGCCACTAGATCCTTGACGCACACCTTTCCCGATTCTAAACGAGGCAGCATTCCCTTGTGTGTACCCACAACTACCTCTTCATCCGTGGAGAGAGTCACCAGGTCATTTCTACATAAAACTTCGTGTGGGTGATGCCAACAATGCCCTTAGAAAATGAAAGGACACCCCGGAGCCAGCAGGGCTCCATGGAGGAGTCAGGGAACAGTGGAATCGCCTCAGTCACTCTCAGAACATCTGCGCACTTACTGAGTACGTGATGAGGAATTCTCCATCCTGATGTAGTCAATCTACAGATGCCAAAGCATGAAGGATGTGCTGGAAGCACCAGGTTGATTTTTTTTTAATAAATCATTTTATTGGGGGCTCATACAGCTCTCATCACAATCCATCCATCCATCCATTGTGTCAAGCACATTTGTACATATGTTGTCATCATCCTTTTCAAAACATTTTCTTTCTACTAGAGCCCTTGATATCAGCTCATCCTCCCCTTCCCCCGCCTCCCTTCCTCATGATCCCTTGATAATTTATAAGCTATTTTTTTCATATCTTATACCGAACACTGTCTCCCTTCACCCACTTTTCTGTTGTCCGTCCCCCTGGAGGGTGGGGGATTATATATTGATCATTGTGATCGGTTCCCCTTTACTCCCCGTACCTTCCCCTTACCCTCCTGGTATTGCTATTATTGGTCCTGAGGGGTTTATCTGTCCTGGATTCCCTGTGTTTCCATCTCACCTGTACCCCTGCACATCCTCTGGTCTAACTGGATTTGTAAGGCAGAGCTAGTGTCATGATAGTGGGTGCGAGGAAGCATTCAAGAACTAGTGGAAAGTTGTATGTATGCTACACTGCACCCTGCCTGGCTCTTCTCTTCTTTGTGACCCTTCTGTGAGAGGACATCCAGTTGTCTACGGATGGACTGTGGGTCTTCACTCCGCCCTCCCCCTCATTCACATAGATATGATCTTTTGTTTTCAGTCTTTGAGGCCTGCTACCTGATCCCTTCGACGCCTTATGATCACACAGGCTGCTTTGCTTCCTCCATGTGGGCTTTATTGTTTCTCAGCTAGATTGCTACTTGTTTACCTTCAAGCCTTTAAGATCCCAGGTTCTACATCTGTTGATAGCAAGGCACCACAAACTTTCTTTATCACATTTTTTATACACACATTTTGTCTTCAGCAATCATGTCAGGGTAGGTGAGCATCACAGAATGCAGGGTTATTATAACAAAGTGTTCTTGAGTGGAGGCCCAATGTCTGTCTGCTGCCTTACTACTTAACAAATAAATACATGTACATAGATGTTTTCCTATTTATATATATAAATGTACTTACATGTGTACATGTTTTTATTTAGACCTCTATCAATGCCATTTGCCTCCTAGTTCTTTTCTCTATTTTCTTTTACTTTCTTCTTTTCCCACTATCATGTTCAGGCTTCATTCAGATTTCAGTAATTCCTCTTGGTTACATTGCCCTTGATCAAGCCACCACCACCATCCACTCTCCTACCCCCCAGCATCCTATGCCCTCCTCACCATCAATTTTAGATCACTTGTTGTTCCCTTGTCCCTGGGTTTGCTGGCAACCCTCTTCCTTTCCCCACCTCTACCTTTCCTGTGTCCCCAAACCTGTTGTTTTCTCCTCCAGATTGTTTATCCCACCTATCATATCTATATAGACATGCAGCAACATTAATGAGCACAGAAACGAGACACAGCAAAATATAACAAAAGAAAACAAAAAGCAAATCAGCTACAATAACAACCACAACAACAAAAACCATCAGCAAAGAAAGAAAGATATTAGGTCTGTCTGTTGACCTTTATGAGTGTTTTCCAGTCGAGTCTGATGGGGTGTCATGCCCTGGCCCCAAAGTCTAATTTTGGTGTTCCTTGGGGACTTCATTCCTTTGCTCCCCTTGCTCCTCTGTTGCACACTCTTAGTGTTTCACCCCGGAGTGGTGGGGTCAGATTGAGCACAATTCCCACACCAGGTCTCTAGTGTTATCCCCTGTAGTGCTGTAGGTCAGTGAGGGGTGCAGTGCCTTGCAGTGGGGCTGGCCCTATGGTCCTCTCTGTGCATCGGCTGCTCTGAGACGGAATATCATCCTCAGGGCTTGGTGGGCCAGGAAGTGTTCCACGCTCTCTCCTTCCCTCTTCATTTCTTCTTGCTAAGAAGGGGCCCATCTCCCTGAGCCACAGCTTCAGAAGCACTGAGCTGATTCTGGGGTCTCCATTGTCCCAGGAAAATATTAGAGAAAAGGACTGTCTTTGGGATTTAAAAACAGAAAATCACAGAAAGTTTTTTTCAGAAATACAGGAAGTGACTTGTAGGAGGTAGAGAGTAGAAGAACACGTAACTGAAACTCCAAACAATGGGGCAAAAGGCAGGCACAACCGTCACCTGGTTAACTGAAGAGAATGCAATGACGGGTCCTGAGCATCCAACTGTCAGGAACAGAATTTTCAATCAAGCACTAGTTTCCAGTCCCAAGCGCTGTACTTGTTCTACGGTCTGCAAAGTCTAGAGTTCTTCTGTTAATACCCTTCATTTTAAAATAAAAGTAGAAGGCTGAGGTTATTAGGAAGCTTTAGGGACAGGTAAGACAGTTTCTTCAGAGCTCAGGCTCAAATCCTGGTGGCTAATTCAGAAAGAACAACGGGCTGGTAAATGCACTGAAGCAGTCGGCATTAGTAAATGCCAGGTTCCAATTTTGGAGAGCATGAAGAATGATTTTGACTGTGTCTTTCCTTAAAAAAAGGTGAAGTCCTAAATCTAGGTATCTGCAGTGATCTCATTTGAAGATGTTATCATTTAACATGAGGTCAGACTGACTGAAATATGGTGGGTCCTAATCCAGCAGAGCTGAGGTCCTTGTAAACATGTAAAGTCACAATGACACCCAAAGGGAAGGTGGTCATGTGAACAGGGAGATGAAATGGAATACTGCAGGAGCTACAAGCCAAGCAGTGCCTGGGGCCACAAGAAGCCACACAAGACATGAAGGGTCTCCCCTGGAGCCTTTGGAGAGAGCTTGCCTCAAAGACACACTGACGCTAAACTTCTAACTTCCAGAGAACTGTGACACAATTAAAAAATTCACCTACTTTGTGGTGCCTTCTTGTAGAAGGTCTAAGAAACAAGAAAATCACAAGAAACGAGAGCAGTGCTCCCTAGGATTCCATCAGAGACTATAACTTGTTCAAAATTGGCAGGCGCACACACACCAGGAGGCTCAATCCTGACGGATGCGTCCATGTTTCTTGCTATGTAATGCCACCCAGGAGCTCTTGGTCCATGCGCTCATGGTTTGTTATGGAGAATGCACGAGAGCACTGGCACCCCCAGCACAGGTATGTGCTTTCTCACGGTCATCGAGTCAACTCTGACCCATGGAGACCCTGCAGGACAGGGTAGAACTGCCCCAGTGGGTTCCCTGGGTGGAGCTATTGACAAGGTTAGAAAGCCTCACCCTTCTGCGGGCAGTGGGTGGTTTCCAATAGCTGACCTTGTGGTTGGCAACTGAGCTCATAAGCACCACACCAAGTTGACCAAGAGCTGTGCCAAATGGGCCCCTGATGCCATTTTACGGATACTACTGCCAGTCTCTGAGCCACGTTCCACAACCGTAGCCTGGGCACCTAATGTCTTGAGAATAAGAGCCATACATTTGGAGACAGTCGTGGTGTTACCACAGAATCCACAGAGACGGCTGTGGGGCACACTGGAAGGGCTTACATAACCAGTCCCAATGTAGCCAACCGAGAAGGGGAGGCTCAGTTTCCCCATGTGAGAGAACACGATGGTTCCCTGAGAGGCAGATATATACACAATGATCAGATCAGTGGCGCGCATCGCCCTGGGCTCCTTAGGAAGTCCGGCACCCCAAGCTAACATAGTGAGAGAATTGTAAAAGTGCAAGCCATAGTGGGGAGGCAGCTCACGCAGGTGGCACAGAAAGGAGTAGCAAGCAGTAAGTCTGTGCACTTGACGGGGTGCTGGTCGTGTTTTTAAGGTTTCACACCACTGAGAGCGGGTCCTTCTCCTCCCCTCTCTGCTTGCAGCCCATCAGCCAGCAACCCCAAATGAGGGCCCGACAGAAGAGAAGAAGGTGGGGAAGTTCAGGAAGTACGAAACTAAGGGGCGACTACAGGACTCTGGTAACGACAGGGCTTGAGGAGGGCAGAGCATCTTCATCAACATCCTTTCGTAAGACAAATATTGTATGCGATCTCCATACAATTATAAGAAAAAAGAAGATGAAGGTTTTCATACCCCAAAAAAACCCCAGACTTTTTAGTTTCTAGAGGCAGGAGGGAAAGGGAGGAAAGGGAGTCGTAGGCTAGAGGTAGATTGGTGTTAGCTCGGGTGAAGGGCAAGAAAAAACTCCACATGCCTGAGATAGGGGGAAGACGGGGCGCACAGAAGCCCATTGGGAGGTTTGCTAAGTTGTTTAAGTTCTTGAATGCCAAAATGCTGATCTGATAAGTAAAAGAGAACCAAATCCACAGTCAAATAGTTCTACAAACATATATATGCTTATACATATATGTAACAAACATATATATACATATATGGAACCTATTGTAATAACGGTACAAAGAGTACCATGTATCAGTTGTTGTCAGGTCGGCTCTGACTCATGGAAACCCCATGTGCGTCAGAGTAAAGCCGTGCTCCACCGAGTTTTCAATGGTGGATTTGGCGGCAGTAAATTACCAGGCCTTTCTTCAAAGGCACCTCTGACTGACTCAAAGCTCCAACCTTTAAGTCAGCAGGAGAGCAGGCACGCTGTTTGCACCTCCCAGCCACTCTTCAATAAGTACAGCATTAGCTATTTAAAACACGGACATGAAATAAAGAGTAAAATAAAATAGAGGCGAGCAACCATTAGATGGCTATAACATGGTCTGAATATAAGACTGTATAAAATTGATAGCTCTTTGAGCAGTACAGTGAGAGGACCAGAGATACTAGTATCTAATAACAAAATTTAAACATGCAAAGGTATTCAAGGACCACAAGTGTAGATTGAATAACCTATAATTGATATGACTGTACAAAACAGCCTCCTCAAATGACCTACCAGCAAACCTTTCCTTACAACATTAAAATCACTCTCCACTACCCAATACATTCTCACCCACCTCCAACCCCCCGCCATCAAAGCTTTTCAGATTCCTCTGCGCGCTGCTGGCGTTGCGCTTATGAGCTGGACTGCAAACTCGACGTGAGCAGTTGGAAACCACTAGCCACTCCGTGGGAAAGATGAGGCTCGCTATTCCTGTAAAGAGTTACTGTCTCAGAAACCCAGAGGTTCCACCCTGTCCTCCAGGGTCATTATGAGCCTTTATCACCAACCATCTATTAGTCTGATCACTACACTAAATATTTAAAACTTAAAAACATATGTACTAAAATCCATTTGAGATCTTTTATATCATTGCTATTTTTATCATTTACAATTTATTTAGATTATTATCCATTTTGGTCACATAAAGATTAAATTTCTAAAAATATTCACAGTAAGAGAATTAACTGCTGAGAAAATTAATACCTGTGGAAAATCATTGAAAGCCATTCAAATACTTTGAGGCTCATAAAAAGAAACAAATAAATAGATATGCTAATTTAAAGCAGTTTCAGTAACCTTTTCTATTTAATTATACTGAGGCTTATATTATTATTTTCCATCACTTTCTCTAGAGAAACCTTTATGAATCTCTTTCCCAACCCTTGCCAGCACTTTCTTCCTAGTGTATTGCATTCCTTACAGCGAAAGGACCTCACACTTGGTGATGTAGATGTAGAGGAAGGCCCTCAATGTGATGGACTGACAGTGGCTGCACCGAGGCGCACACACTAGAACAAGTGCGAGGATGCTGCAGGAGCGGCCATATTGAGTTCCATTGTACGAACCAGCTCTACGGCGCCTACGAACATCAACAACACAAAGAGCACCTATTCAGACACTGTGCGTGTGTAATTCTCTAGTATTCTAAGCCGTTTTGACTTTAGGGCCCTCAAATCTCTCAGCTTCACCAACACACCTCAGCACCTACCCTCCCACACAGTCAAAATACACAGGGCGCTAAAATTGTTTCTCCAGGTTTTTTTTTTGTTTTGTTTTGTTTTTGTTTGTTTTTTTAAACATTTTATTGGGGGCTCATACAACTCATCACAATTCATACATATACATACATCAGTTGTATAAAGCACATCCATATATTCCCTGCCCCAATCATGCTCAAAGCATTTGCTCTCCACTTAAGCCCTTTGCATCAGGTCCTCTTTTTTTTCCCCCTCCCTCGCCGCTCTCCCCTCCCTCATGTGCCCTTGGTAATTTATACATTGTTATTTTGTCATATCTTGCCCTATCCGGAGTCTCCCTTCCCCCCCTTCTCTGCCGTCCCTCTCCCAGGGAGGAGGTCACATGTGGATCCTTGTAATCAGTTCCCCCTTTCCAACCCACTCACCCTCCACTCTCCCAGCATCGCCCCTCACACCCTTGGTCCTGAAGGTATCATCCACCCTGGATTCCCTGTGCCTCCAGCCCTCATATATACCAGTGTACAACCTCTGCCCTATCTAGCCCTGCAAGGTAGAATTCGGATCATGGTAGTTGGGGGGAGGAAGCATCCAGGATCTGGGGGGAAGCTGTGTTCTTCATCGGTACTACCTCCCACCCTGACTGACCCATCTCCTCTCCTAAACCGAGGGGATCTCCAGTGGCCGACACTTGGGTCTTGGGTCTCCACTCTGAACTTCCCCCTTCATTCACTATGGTATATATATATACACACACACACACACATATATATATATACTCATACGTATATTTTTTGCATGATGCCTTATCTCTATATCTTCCTATTTCAATCGCTCAGCCCTCTGTATCGAATGTCTAGAAAATGATGTAATTGGAATTAGCTAGGGTGAAAGTTCTCACAGGATATGACTCACATTGAAACCAACTGGTGCATGCACAGGGGACTGAATAAGTTGAGTATAACCTGTGTACAGTGATGTAGTTCTTCAAACATGTATTTTTTAAAGATTAGCTACATTTTAAAGTGGGATTTTTCTTTGAACAAACAAAGAAAATTCAAGCCCAGTGCTATCAAGTGGATTCTGATGGACTGGATGGCCCAGAGTAGAAACTGCTCCTTAGTTTCCTTGACTATAAATCTTTGAGGGCACACAGCCCAGCTTACTACCGTAAGAGTGAAGGTAAGCTTGAACTTGTCATAGGCAGCCCCCCAAGCTTATGCCACTGTGCCACCAGGAGCTCCCAAATGGTTGCTATGCAATTTAAATTACAATTGGGAAATCAACATTAAGGAGAAAATATAATTCCATTTCAAAAAATCAAACTGCAAATACAAGATATGCCGATTCTGAAATCTAACTACCTTTAAAGATCAAAAACGTCCTTTTCAATGATGAATTACAACTTCGCAGCTCTAGAACAACTATCTCCTATTTCAACTATCTAATGTTTTTGTAATGCTAAAGTTAAAGTTAATCCATTTGCCTAAAATGAAATTGTTTCGATGCCTAAATAGTAGACTGCAATCAATATGCTTAGCCTTAAAAATTACACTTGTAAATGGATTACATAACATAAAAAGTTTTAAAGTTAGTTAAGTAACAGTCACAGTCTCACCTCCCACATCAACCTGTAATCCAGAGTTTCATCCAAGTCTTCAGGCATTTTCTTCTCTCCAGCAAACGGTCCAAACTTTTCACCCTGAGGAGCAATAATTATATTGATTAATACTATAATCCAGTTACCAGAGTAACCTATCACCTCTCCTCTGGAAACAAAAAAATAATCTCCAAATTGTCATGCCTAGTGATGGAAGCCACATTTAAAAGGTTAACTAATAATGGTACAAAACATTTTCCTACTTAAAACCTAATTTATCCTGTTTTCAATCCAAGAGACCGAAACCACAAGGCAGAGGCTAATATAAAAGGGTTAAATTACTTAATATTCAAATTCTGACAAGGCACGGTACTTTGTACTTAATCTGTCTCCATCTTCTTGAGGGCCTCTGGCAAGTGGTGTGAACATCAAAAACTCTGAAGTGTAATTGACCTGAGAGACAAGCCCACCAGGCAGAAAATCACCTGGTTTCCATAAAAATCATGAATTCATCCCTATTACATACTAGAAAGAAGTGGGCTTTCTAGTCTCAGAGGAAAACTCTTCCTAAATAAAATTTCAATTCTTCTGCCAATCTTGCAAGCAGCCATGAGGACGCACTAGAAGCCGGGGTTTTCCAGAGCATAGCGGTGAATCCCACATGCCTGAGAAGTGCCCAGTCTGCTTCTTTCAAATACTTATTCACCCCCAGAAGGACCTACTCTTGAATGGTCTGGGGCCAGAAAATACCTCTAAGCAGTCCTCAAATCAAAATTGCAATTTGAAAACCCAAGCGCAAAGACGCAGACAGATTACTTACATCATAGTTCTGAAATAAGTACTGTCAAACAGGTTTAGAAAGCAGGTTTAGAAGAAGGCAGAAGGATGGTCTGCTCCTCAATTCTGATGTGCCTCGTCAGTCAGTTGTTGTGATCGCAGGGCCCTCAGCAGCACGCCTCCCAGATACAAAACAATACCCCAAGGATGCTGGCTTGCTTGCTTTTTTTCTTAGCAGTATGATTGGCACTTCATCTACATAATATGCAATTCAATGGTTCAATCATATCAAGAAGAGTTGTAGAACAATTACCCCAATAAACCTTAGAACATTTTCTTCTTCCTTGCACTCATTGTTATTAATTATTTAATTCTGGCAAAAATATATACAACGAAACCCCAAATCAACAGATTCTACATGTATAATTCAGGGCCACTGATTATACTCTTTGTGTTGTCAACATTGTTGATGCACTTTTCCAAATTATTCCACCACCGTGACGTAAACCCAAAGACTCAAGCCAATACTCTTCCTCCTTCTCCCGTGGTAATCCTAAATTAAGTTTGGTTTCTTTTTTCTTTCTGTCTGCCTTTCTGTCTGTCTTTCTTTTAGTAGTTTTCTTGATGTAATATTAGCATATCATAACCTTCTACAGTTAAATTACTTTAAAATAGTGGTATATACATCGTCATAATCAGTTCTAATGCTCCCCCCTCCTGTATTCATTGTTTCCTCCCCAATTCCCCTCGCCCTCCTCACTACCCAGGATGCCTTCTTAAAAACCAAAGTAATCACTTTACTCCTCCAGGCAGCGCTCCCCCAGGATTCAAGGCACCTAAAGGAAATTAATACTGAAAATACCATGGATAGCAACAGGGCAAACATGTGTGTCTTGGCAGAAGCACACCCACAACGTTCCTGAAAGGCGATGGTGAGACTTGTCCCGTGTGCTCTGGACACGCTTCTCGGGAAAGAGACATCCCTGGAGAAGGACGCCACGCTTGGTAACGTGGACGGGCAGCGAAAAAGAGGGAGCTCTTGAGGACATGGACTGACACAGGCTGCAAACACGGGGCTCAGGCACAGGAACACCTGTGCGGTGGCCAAGGAATAGACAGTGTGTCATTCTGCTGTGCATTCTGTCCCCGTCGGACGGTGTAATATATGACAAAATAACAATAATATATGAATGATGAAGTGTTCACAGGGTGGGGGGCGTGGGGAGAGAGGGGGAAAATGGGCAGCAGATATTAAGGGCTCAAGTGGAAAGCAAATGTTTTGAGAATGATGACGGCAAGAGATGTACATATGTTCTTGATACAATAGATGAACGTATGGATTGTGATAAGAATTGCACGAGCCCCCAATAAAATGATATTTAAAAAAAGAGTTGTATGAGTCCCTAATAAATTTTTTTTTAAAAAGAGAGAGGAAAGACGAACAGCAGAAAAGGGAAGAGAATAGATGGTGTAGGATACCATCCACAATAATATTCTATTATTAAAAATGATTATATTGTAAGATACATTATTAGATATAATTTAATTTTATTGTAATCTAATTGTAGTAGAATTTAATTATTAGTAGTATTATTAGTAGTATTATTTATCATTAATCAGGGATCCACAGAGTTGGGAGGGAGGGGGGAAAAAGAGGAGTTGATACCAAGGACTCAAGAAAAAAATATTTTGAAAATTAAGATGGCAATAGGTACAAATGTGTTTGGTTCAACTGATGTATAGATTGTTATGAGAGCTGTAAAAGTCCCCAATAAAATGATTTATTAATGATAATTTTTTAAAAACAGGACAGAAGAGAAAAAGAGGATGTAAGAAGAGACTATGAAACATGCTTTTGAATATAGAGAAATTAATGTGAATGAAACAAAGAAAGTTTAAAAGCTGAACATAAAATTGTAAAGATCAATAAGACAAAGTATTAAAATGAAATGTGTAAAGACCTGGAGTCTGAAAGCCATAGGGGAAGAAGACACTCAAACACATTCCAAGCTGGAAAAAAAAATGGAGAGAAGATCGAGGCCTCCGGTTGCAATCCTGAAGAATTCTGTGGGTAAACTGAGGTGCCGTGGTGGTACTGTTCAATCACATTAGACAACCAACCACAGGTAAACAGTGCAAACACACCAGCTGTTCCCTGAGAGAGATACTAGGCTGTCTGAGCCCATAAACATGTACAGCATTTCAGAAACCCTATAAAAGGGTGAGCTTTGTGTTGGAGCCACCTCTTGTCAGTCAGCTTATCTCGCAGTGTGGAGGCTTGTGTGGTGCTGTGCTGCTGGAAGCTGTGTCACTGGGATTTCAAATGCCAGCAGGGTCACCCAAAGGGAACAGGTTTCAGAGGAGCTTCCAGATGAAGTTCAGATCACGAAAGAGGATGCTTTGGTAGAAGAAGCCACTAAAAACCTCATGTGTTGCCTCACATCGTCAGACACTGAAGGCCTCAAGAACAGAGGCATGACATTATCAAGGATGGTGCTGGAGGATGGGCTTCTAGGTTGGAGGACACTTGAAATGTGACTGATGAGGAGCTGATTTCCGTGACCGGAGTCCACCGGGGTGACATGAACGGAGTAAAGGCTTTGGAGTGGGGCCTTTGGGATCTTCACTCACTTATGGGAGTGACCCAAGGTAAGGAGAAAGGGCTGTCCAATTCAAATGATCTGAATTTGGAATGTCCAGAGTATGAGTGTAGGAAAATTGGAGGTCATCAAAATGAAATGGAATGCTTAAAGATTGACATCCTTGGCATCAATGAGATGAACTGGACTTACCATAGTGGACTCAACCATTTTGAATCAGAAAATCCTGTTATTTACTAAACAGGGAATAACAAAATAAAGAGGAATGGTACGGCATTCTGTGTCAAAAGTAAATGATGAAGTACAATGTTATCTGTTACGGGATTATCACCTTTCTCCTTTTGAGCAAATCCAATAAATACAACTATACTTCAATTTGAACACAAAAGCTAGTGGTGAAGACATTGAAGAGTTCTACCAACCACTTCTGTCAGATCAAACATGAAATCAAGATGCACGGATAATTATTGCCAAATAAAAAGCAAAAGTTGAAAACAAAGAGAAAGGAACAATAGTTGGAAAATATGGTCTTGGTGATAAAAATGAAGATGGAAATCCCATTGAGGTAACCCACCACAATTGACCCCAATGTAACCATAATGTGGCAGTTAACTTAGATGTAGCCTTTTAACAATGTAACAATACTGCATTAATTAGCCTGAGTTGTGGTCATTTTGAATTGATCCAAGCGTGGCCACTTTGTAACTATTGTATCTCCTTCCATTTGTAACTTCCGTAACTGCTGACCTGCGGCCATTTGTTTTTGAAACGGCTGATGTGGCTCTAAACCCCCAAGGATGTTTTAGAAGTGCTCATTTTTTTCATACATCATGATGCCACCTCCCCTTGGGCCTTGTTTATTCCACAGTATTAAAACCCCCTTCTTTAAGCATTCATGTTCCAGGGTGAATTAGACATATTGACTTTAATTAAAGTTGTGGGGGGGGGGGGTTTAATTGATGTCATCCAAGCATAACACCATGATAGAATTTGGTAAAACCAAAGCCTTGTTCATAGCAAATAACTTTTTCCAAAAACACAAAAGGTGACTGTACACCTAGACCTCCCAAATAGAATACATAGACATCAAATTGACTATATCTGTGGGAAGATACGATGGAGAGCAGCTAAAATGAGACCAGGGGCTGAATGTGGAACACACCATTAATTGTTCATATATGAGTTCAGTATAAAGATGAAGAAAATTAAAATAAGGCCACAAGTGACAAAATATACCTTGAATCTCTCACACCTGAATTTCGAGACTATTTCAAGAATTGAATTGTCACTCTGAGCATTAATGACAGAAGGCCTAGTGAGTTGTACGATGACATCAAGAACATCATTCATCATAAAGCAAGATGTCATTAAAAAGAAAAAAGAGAAATATGAGATCAAATTAGATGTCAGAAGACCCTCTGAAACTTGCTCATAGAATAACGACAGCAAATGGAAGAAAAGATGAAGCCAAGGAGCTAATAGAAAAATCAAAGGCCAGCTTGAGAAGACAAAGCCAAATATTTAACTGAAATGTACAAGGACAGAATTACAAAATCAAAAAGGAAGAACATGTTCAGCATAACTGAAATTGAAAGAACTCAAGACAAATTCGAGCCTCAAGTTGAGATATTGAAAGACTCTAAATGCAAAATATTGAGTGCTTCAGGAAGCATCAAGAAAAGATGTTGAGACCAGTGTCACTCACTGTATCAGAAAGAGCCATTTCGAGATCGCAGGTGAGCAAGAACCAGTGGTGCTTAAGGAAGAAGCTCATGCTCACTGAAAGCATTAGCCAAAAACAGGATTCCAGGGATTGATGGAATACCAATGGAAATATCTCAACAAGACGGTGAAGCACTAGAAGCACTCACTTTATGCTAGGAAATTTGGAAGACAGCTACTTCACCAACTGAGTGGAAAAAATCCATATTTGTATCCATTCCAAAGAAAGGTCGTCCAACAAAATTCTAAAACTATAGAACAGTATCATTGATATCACAGAAGTAAGATGGTGCTGGTGTTAATATAACAATGGTGGCAGCAGTACACTGGCAGGGAACTGCAAGAGGTTCAGGCCAGATTCTGAAGAACACATGGAACAAGGGACATCACTGCTGACGTCCGACAGATCATGGCTCAAAGCAGAGAATACCAAAATGAGGTTTACTTGTGTTACATTGACTATGTCAAGGCTTTCAATAGTGTGGACCATAAAAACTATGAATATCTTTGAAAAGAATGGAAATTCCAGAAGACTTGATTGTGCTCAGCCCTTGTAACGGGATCAAGAGGCAGTAGGATGAACAGAAAAGGGGATACTGGATGGTTGGAAACCAGGAAAGGTGTTTGTCAGAGTTGTATCTTCTCACTATACTTGTTCAATCTGTATGCTAAGCAAATAATCAAAAAGTAGGAATTGTATGAAGAAGAATATAGCTTGATGATCGGAGGAAGGCTTATTAATAACCTGTGATATGCAGAAGACACAACCTTGCTTACTAAAAGCAAGGAGGACTTGAAGCACTTGATGCTAAAGATCAAGGATTATAGCCTTCAATGTGGATTACAATGCAATGTAAAGAAAACCAAAGTCCTCACAACTGGACAAATAGATAGCATTACAATCAATGAAGAAACGATTGATGTTGCCAAGGATTTTGTTACAATTGAATTCTCACTTACTGCTTATAGAATCAGCAATCAAGAAAGCAAGCTGTACATCCACTTGGTTTGATTTTTTTAAGGGCTGGGGAGATACGCATGATTCAATAAGTCTCAAGTGAATGGCCTCTCACCATAGACTAGACAAGCGAATAGCCTTGTTCACAATGATCAGGTGATCACTGCAGATGCACTTCGGTTAAAATTCAAGACCTATCATTTGATCTCCCTTTAGACCCATTTTAAATCGGTCCTAGTTTTTCATATTTTCTGCTTTCTTTTCTATTCACGTTTCTGTTTTGCTTTTGTTGTTTGTTGCTATTGTTCTGCATATGAAATCCAGGATATGTACATACACAGAGCCAGCAATTAGACTGTTCCTTGGGGTTGTAGCAGGGGAGGCTTGGGGGAAATGGGAAGCTAATAACAATAAATACAAGACAGAAGAAAATGTTCTAAAGTTAACTGTTATGATTATATAACTCTAAAAATTGTGAACTATAGAATTGTATATGTGACTTATTTGTTAATAAAACTGGCATATACACATGTGTATATCAGATATTCATCTATATGATATATACATACATATGATATATATATCATCGTGATTAAATACATCACTTTGAAGGCTAAGGTGTGTCTGATGCAAGCCGTGGTATTTTCAAACACCTCATATACATGTAAAAACTGGATTAGGGAAGATTGGAGAAGACCTAAGGAGAATGGATGCCTTTGACTTATGGTGGTGGCAAAGAATACTGAAAGTACCAAATACTGCCACAAGAACACACAAATCAGTTTTGTAAAAGGTACATCGGAATGCTCCCTGGAATCAAAGTTGGTGATATTGCACTCTGCTGTATATAGGGTTCCTATCAGCAGGAACAGACTCGATAGTACCTAACAACGATAACAATTATGGACCTGCAGGTCCTGGGCTGTTCAAATGGTGAACTCATCCACGTGTGGAGGGAAAAAGATTGTGTCCAAACACAGGCATCTCCAAAGGAAATTATGATGATCCACTTCTAAAATTTCACGCAGTGAAAATCTTGTGGGACACGCTTCTAATCTAACACTATGTGGTAGTTAAATGATCTGTTGTCAAATTGAGATGGAAGAATGAAGGGGTAGAGTTTATTTAACCTGTCAATCAGGTCACAGCTTGATGACCTCATTTGGAGGTGCTACAGAGATAAATAGCTCACTGGAGGTAGGACAACTCCCTGTGAGACATTACTGACAACGAGCCTGACGCGGCTATGCTGATGCTGTTGGAGGAGCCATGTGGAGACCCACGCCAGTGTTGAGATGCTTCCACCACCACTGGATCCACAAGACTTTGCACCCACTGGCCTGTGACCTTCCTTCCTGCATTCGGTGTCATTGCATGTGTTTTGTGAGTCTGAAGAGGACTTTATAAATTAGTATCACACATATAGGTTAATATAGGACTTATGGTCTTGATATGGACTGGTCTGGGATGTTTCCTCAATATTCAATTGCTCTTGAATATAAAGCTCTTTCTCATACACATGAGTGTCTATGAATTTGTTTCTCTGATCAACCCAGACCAAAACACACTGGTAGAGATAGCATGCGCTGTATTCTACCCCGTGCCAATTGGTGGTTTTTTGTTTGTTGGTTGGTTAGTTTAATAATATAATTGACTCCGGCAAGAATTATGAATAGATGCTAAAACAGTCTGTCAAGGAAGAAATCAGTATCTAGAGTGTCTAGTGTATTGACAGATCACTTAAGAAGCACAAAGAGAAAACAGCACTGTTATAATAGAACAATCATCTTCGCCCAACCTGGCATCACTAACCGAAAACAAAACAGCCATAGAGCCCATACTTATGAAGCACGCATGACATATTCTTGCCAAAATACGTTTGCGTCTAACTCCCAGATGATGGGAAATACGCAAGATAGAGAAGCAAGTTAGATAGAGACTGGGAAAAATGGACAGCTGGGACTGTAGGGTATTTTCCAAATAATTATCCTGAGTTCTTCATAAACTTGGTTATAACAAATGGGGAGGAAAATGTTTAAAGAAATATAAAAGGTATAAAATGAATGCAATGAATAATCCTTGATAGACCTTGTTCAAAAGTGAACATTTCAAAAAGATTATAGACGCAACTGAAGACGTGTGAACGTAGGCTGCTGTGATAAGACACGGGGAATTGCTGTTATTCTTGTTCGGGGCTTGAATGATATTTTTTAGGAGAATGTTATTATGCTGAAGTTATTTAGGATGAGTTGTTATAATGTCTATAACTTGCTTTGAACTGGCTCAACAAATAAAAAACTATAAATAGAAGAGATAGACTATATTCAGGTGAATCAGTTTACAGCCGAAGCAGTTAAACGTAATGTACTGATGATATTCCACAGATGGAATCTACAGTTCCCACTTGGCATGATTGCATTTCAGTCTTAAACTCCAGGCTATCAGTGTGCATTTGCAATACAATTAGGCCTCCCACAATGTATTGAATGTAGTTCACAGTGGAACACGTCCAATCTTCTTCCCCTACTGTGAATACTGGGCACAGACTAGTTTCCGCTCTGTATCCAAAGTCCTCTTTTCCCTTAGTACTAGAATGCAGATTTTGAAGGTACTGATATATCTACCTATGGAGCTCTAGTCTCGCATTGGGATATCAACGGAAAGGCTGGCTGTTTGAACCTAGCAGCTACTCTGTAGGAGAAGATAGACAGACACTCAGCCTCTGTAATGGTTTACAGAATTGCCTCAAACACCTATGGGACAGCCGTGGGTCCTGCTCTGTCCTATGGAGCCATTCTGTCACACATGAATCAAATCGACCCAACAGCAGTGGGCCCTTTAGAAATACATCGAGCTGGGAAACAAAGACAAAAAAAATAGCAAAATCAATAACCAGCTTTCCATTGAGACAGGGAAAAGAGCTAATGACACATAAACAAACATCATAATGTGCAGCTACCAAGAAAGCACTGATGGTTGAGTCAGCCGGACCACATACCCTTAACTATTCCCTTGTCGTTTCCTCTTCCCATGTGGAAGAGGAACATGATTGTTGGGGCTGAAATAGCCGTCTCAGAAGCATACACGCGCAAAAGAATAGGAGCACTACACAGGCATTTTGACCCACTGAAGCAAAGGCTGCAAATTATCAGCTTCTTGTTTTAGGCAGAGAATAAACTTCAAGCGTAGATTACTGAAGTTGTCTCTATTAGTTTCCACTGATTCAACAGACTTCGGGGGAAAGAAATGAACTGGTTCCTAAGATTTAACAAATAAAGATGAAAAGGGAAATGCGGAGCCTTTTGAGGAAGAAGGGATTCTGAGTAGAAGCTGACCTAAAAGCATCATCTTTCTTCCCCTTCCATCCCAAGCCTACATCTCATGCTTGTCTGTGCTGAGCAAAACCACCATTAAGAATTATGGGCAACTGGGTTTGCATGAAACCTTAAGTTCTCGCAGAAAACTGATGTGTGGCATTGCTACCTTAGGGCTAGGTGATATTTAAATGGAGAAAAATGAAGCAACAAGACCTGACGTGTGAAAACTGGAGGATCCTAGGGGGGGGGGGGGGATGAAAATTAGCAATGGGGAAGAAAGTCATCACCCCGTCATTCCGATCTTTAATCCCAGGAAAGTACAAGCACAGAGAAAAGATTGGCAGACGATGGATTGTAGACCCTTGACCTTCTACTACTTTCAAGACTGGCACCATAGTAGATTTGCCAGTCACAAAGCCAAAATTAACAACTAATGAGAAATAATCTGTAGTAAAAGTTCCCTCTAGCAGAAGCCAGGAATATCAGGAAGAAAAATAGAACTTCTGTAGGAGATAGAATACACAAAATACCTTAATAAAGCTAATACCTCGATTACATAAGGGGATTAAAGAGAATGAAGCTTAGCTGTCAAAAAAGCAAGCTGTTGAGAGACTAAAAACTATGATTTCGCAATTAAAAATGTTAAATATCAATTGAAGAAAAAAACAAGCCTCAAATTGCAAAACCATTTCAAAGACAAATTAGTGTTTTTGTTACGTGCTTGAGTTGGTTCAAACCCCACATACAACAAAACACACACTGTGCTGTCCTGCACCGGTGCTCCAGTGCTATGTTATACGAGTCCACGGTCACAGCCACGAGGTCCATCCAGCTCACTGAGGGCCTTCCGCTTTTTCACTGCCCCTCTTTCAAGCACAATGTCCTTCTCCAGGGACTGGTCTCTCCTGATAGTCTGTCCACAGTGGGTGAGATGAAGTAAGTCCATCCTTTCTAGCCAGAGAGGAGGCATTTTAGCTGTACTTCGTTCAAGGTAGGTTTGTGTATTCTTCGGGAAGGTCGTGATGCTCTGAGCACTCCTCCCCAGCACACTAATTCAAATGCATCAATTCTGCTTTGGTCTTCTTAGTCAACAGCCAACTTTCAAGTGCATATGAAGCAATGTGGAAACTACCATGGCTTGGGTCAGGTGCACCTTAGTTCTCAAAATCACAAACCTTGCTCTTCAAAACTTTAAAAAGGTCTTGTGCGGCAGATGTGCCCAATACAATGTTCCATTTCTTGACTGCTGTTCCCTGAGCATTGATTGGCAATCTAATCAAATACAGGTACAGGCACTTAAACCAACAAATGTCAAAAGGCTACTAACCACTGGTGAAGAGGCAGAAAATCTCCTTCTGCAAATAGTTTACCGCCAGGACAAGGCAACTGTTTACCTGCCGTGAGAAAAGGCAGCAGCATCCCTTGCACAGGGGTAGTAGGGAGGAGATGAGTCACTCAGGGTTCAGTGTAGCAACAATGAAACTCACAGCCTTCCTCTGGTTCTTGAATACTTCCTCCCCCCCCCCCCAATTATCATGATCCCAATTCTGCCTTGCGGACCTGGTTAGACCAGAGGATGTACAGCAGTGCAGCAGGGATCTGGAAACACCGGGAATCTAGGACAGATGAGCCCCTCAGGACCAGCGGTGAGAGTGGCGACACCTGGAGGGAAGGGGGTGTAGAAAGGGAGAACCGATCACAAGGATCTACATGTAACCTCCTCTCTGGGGGATGGGCAACAGGAAGGTGGGTGAGGGAAGACACCGGGCAGTGTAAGAAAAGATAAAATAATAATTTATAAATTATTAAGGGTTCATGAGGGAGGGGGAAGCGGGAAGAAAGGGGGAGGGAAAAAAAGAAAATTAGCTGATTCTAGGAACCCAAGTGGAAGGCGAATTTTGAGAATGATGAGGGCAACAAATGTATAAGGGTTCTTTACTCAATGGATGGATGGATGGATTGTGATAAGAGTTGTATGAGCCCCAATAAAATGATTTATTTAAAAAATTATCCACTGAAAGGATTGTGTTAGCATATACATAAATAAAAATATCTCTTCTTACAGTCTCTCCAGCAAAAAAAAGAAGAAGTCCCAAGGGCTCAGGTATAGGTAAAACTACCTCAGGTCCTATCTCGATGGATTAAAACCTCACACTCAGAAAAACACGGGTCTCCACTTCCAAGTCACTGTTTACTTCACTCCTCACACTACATATGGCATCGGTCAAAAGTGCCGGATAGTTTAAAAAGAAGATAAAGGAACAATTCGTGAATAACCTATTGTCAAGAGACAAAGCAATCAGAGAAGCAAACTCAGAGCAGATCCCAGTTGTTGGAAATGCTCAACAATAACGTAAAACAACGATGAGTACTATGTCAAGGACTCTACTAGAAAAGACAGGCAATGTGCATACACACGTGCGAAAGTTCAGTGCAGTGGTGGAAACTGTAAGAAAGAACCAGAAGGCAATGCCAAAATAAAAGTAACCAGAGGTGAAGCGTTCCTTTGACAGGTTCATCAGTAAAATTCTATACACCGAGGAACTAGTCAACAACGTGAAGATGCTGTCAGTGGTTGGTAGGTCAATTACCAGTCAGGGTGACCCCACATGTGCAGAAGCAAGATTCTGTCATGTGCATATCACGCATTGACAAGAACCTCTCCTCCAACCGTGATGCCGTGTTCTTCAAAAAGGCCAGCTTTTCAGATAATTTCCTTAGCATACAGATTGACTTGTATCTAACAGACATTTCAAAATCAATGTCTTAAGCTGAACTCTGATCCACCCCCGCCCCCCAATCCTGCTCCAATCACAATTTTCTCCACCTAAAATCATTGCTGGAAGTTCAATTTTTTCAATTTTTCAGGTCAACACACTTAGACTTGCTCCTCCCTGCGCTCTCATACATCATATTCACTCCCATCAACATGCTCTTTATCTCTGCCTTTAAAATATTCTACCAAGATTCCCACAATGCTGGTCTAAACTTCTATCACCACTCACCTCTACCATCACAACAGAATCCAACAAGTCTCACAGGTTATACATCGGCCCTACCACTTTCAACAGAACCACCAGGGATTCTTGGTGAACTTAGATAATGATCCTTCTTTCTTGAAACGCTTTCGTGGGACCTCATTTTGTCTAAGGAAAGTGAAAGCAGTGCAATGGCTCTCAAGGTCCTGAATAATATGGCTCTTCTAACCGTCCTCCCTTCCCTAACTCCCCTCGCCTAGTATTCTCTTCACTCACTACATTCAGCCCATTGGCCCCCTGCATCCTGGAACAAAATAAGCATGCTCCCAGTTTAGAGACTTGGCTCTTATTGCACCCTCGACCTACAATGTTCTTTTTCTATAAATGTGCGTCCCTCTCATCCTTCACGCCATTGCCTAAATCTCACCTTGTTAGTGAAGACTGACTTGACCATCTACTTACAATAACATCATCTCCCATATCCTCCCAGTCTCCCACGTCAGCACCCAGTGCTTTTTCGTATCTTCCTTACACCAGCGGATCCCTTTGAGCACAGACTAACGTTCATCTACCATGCTTGTTGTCAGCTCCCATCCCTAGAGTAGAAGCTCGGCAAGGCCAGCGTGGCTGTGGCTAGGGAAGGGTGTGTTAAACCCCTGATTATTACTGAACGGTGACATAAAACAAGAAACGAATAAATGAAGATTGTTACACCACCATACAAAATACAGCCATAAAAATATGAATTCTAGCCAAAGTAGATGACTCAATGTGATTTCCATGACGTCACTGAATGAAAAATCATAGATGATGAAGCTTGCTATGATGCATTTCTGAAATGTTTGAAGTGTATGTGAGTATGTTATAGTGTATGAAATGTATACAACCTTTTTTTAAAAAAAGAGAAAAACCACTTTGTGGTTAGTGAAAAAGTTCTATGAAATGGCCTGAGTTCTAATTGTGATTGTCTTCTTAAAAAAAATCAGTTCCCTCAGGTATAAGACAGGGATAATATTGGCTCCCTTACTAGGTTGCTGCTGAGCTTACATATAAACAGTGTAGACATTTGATGACTATTGTCCCTGTCCACTCACCCTATGTCACCAGCAGCTAGCCCAGTGTCTCAAACCTATAGTTGTTCAATACACACTTCCTGGATGAGTTAAGTTTCGCTCCTATTATAACAAAATAGCATATAAGGTTCCTGAGAAAACATTAGTTACAGTATATTCATGTTTTTAAATATTGTAATAGTACCAGACGATGTAAGATTGCACTGAGTCAGTAATAGTGAGTGTAAACAAACGCATGAATACACAAAAAGATAGCATATATGGCAAACATTGACAGTGATTATTATCCCTCTGTTGTTTTAAGATTAGTTATCTTCAGCTTCCATAAAATATAAGCAAACATCCTCAGTCAAAATTTTAGACCCAAGGATAAAAATCCATTTTCTCTTTGTGGAAGGCATCTTCCCAACTGATCAACAAAATACCTTCTTCCACAAAAACCTCTTCTTGTTTTGACATGCATGCATGATGATTTTTCCTCTGTGTTTTTACTTAAACATTTTTTATGGTTTCTTCTTTCCATATACTTTTTGCAATCTGTGATAAGTAGGTTTATTGTGCCAACCTGGCCAATCAGAACACGTGGGCTTAATAATGTCGCAGTTTGACTGGAGGGCAGAGAGATAAATGGCTCAGCAAGACCTGCCCCTCTCTCTCTTGCTCTCTGGTGATCAGACCAGCATGCGATTGCTTTAGCTAGTTCTCTACCTCAACTTGTGAGCTATAATGTCTGTGAGACAGCCAACCTATGGATTGTGTGGCTAGAACTTGCAGTTCCTTTGAGACTTGCTTCACCAAACTGATAGTGTATGCATTGCTTGAGCTTGATATCCCAGCTGGGCCTGCTTCGCTAAGTTCCTGTACCGCTGTGTTGGTGACTCACGCTGCTGTTTGCTGTCTGTGGCCAGCCTGCCTGCATTGCCTTAGGGAAGACTCAGCTGTCTGCTTTCTTGACCTAGGACCCAGGAGCCCCTGTGAGTTGAAGGACTTCCAGTATATTAATTGTTCCATGGAAGTAAGTTAAACTGGGCCCTCTGTACTGCTCTGTGGACTAATTGGCTGTTATATTCCTTCATGCTGTGTATATCTATCCATGTATCTATAAAATCATAAGTACCCTGGTTTTGTTTCTCTAGAGAACCCTGTCTAACACACTAACATTTTTCAAGTTGATAATTCTCTTAACATAGTTTTACAAAGTTAATTCTAAATTTTTATCTGCCACCCCTCCTCCCACCCCCTAAAAAAAACCCTCACTCCCATTGAGCTGATGCAGACTCACAGCAACCCTCTAGAGCAGGCTAGAACTGCCCCTGAGTTTCCTAGACTGTAACTCTGTACGGGAGTAGCACACCCTGTCTTGCTCACTCAGAGAGCCTGGTGGTTTCAAACTGTTGACCTTGCACCTATGCAACCAAAGCTCCTCTTATGTTTCCCAGGGTAGCACTAATAGGTTAAGCACTAGACAACTAAAGGTTTGCAGTTCAAACCTAACAGGAATGGCTAGAGCCAGGCCTAGTGTTCAGCTTCGGAAAGATCACAGTTATAAAGCACTTATAATCGGTGCACACCGGATTGCCTTGAGTCTGAATCTACTCAGCAGCAACCAACAACAGCAAAACCCCAAGGAAATATAGCTTATTGGGGGATTTTTACCTAACCAAAGGCCTTTAGCCCAAACCCTTCAATAAGAATCGAGTAATATCTTGGTTTGAATGAAGGGGGTGGTGTTATGGAAAGTGCACTGGCCGGAGGCTAAGCCACAAAAAGGAGGAAGATGGACTGATGCAGCGGCCGTGAGCGTGGCTTCACATGTCACAGTGGCGAGGATGGTGTGGAAGGGGAGGTGTTTAGTTCCACTGGATGTAGGGTCACTCTGAGTAAGAACTGACTCAGAGGGGCTTCACAACAGCAACAACCTCTCAGTCTGAGAGGCAGCAAGGGGCCGTAAGACTCTGCAAATCTCCTTTGGGTATCAGTGTCTTCAAGTACAAAATAAGGATATACAAATCAGATTACTTCTAAGTTTTACTATCAGTAAGACCACCTGTTATTTTCTACTTCTTCTGCACCTTCTCTACCTCTTTATGAGGAAACGATTTACACCAGTGTCGCTACATAAATGATGAATGGTCAACTTGTAGATCTGTGTCAACATCAACACTGAACAAAAAGCAGAAAATTAATCAACAATATAATTTTAAACAGGTATATTTCCAGGCTAAAGCCTTTTATGTGGACAAGGGAACACTTCCGGTAGTCACTGTACAATGTACAAGATGCAGTAAGCAAAGGCGGTACACAGTTCTGTTCTGTTACACATAACGTTGCCATGTTGCTTCTTCTTTGACAAACAGGTGACAACTAATGGTCTGGGCAAGGAAAGGGTGTACTTTGGAGCTGTGACAAAGTAAGTAATAACAAAGATTTCCATGTCCTGGTCTCCCCAATCCGGGAGCATGCTGTCTGATAAAAAGGGATGTGATTACACATCCAGGAGGATTGTTCTGTAGTATCTGGATGGGTCCTCTCTGATCACAAAGACCCAGATAATGAAATGTGACAACAAAAGCAATCGTCAGAATGATGCGAGTCCACAAGCCAAGGGATGCAGGCAACCTCTAAAAGCTAGAAGGAAATAGGCCCTTCTCTAAAGCCTCTCCTCCTCTGAAAATGGGAATGATACCAATACCTAGCTGGAAGGGCTAACGGGAGAGTAAAATGAAATAATACATGTGAAGCGATGGAGCACCAACTGTCGCATGTTGAGTTCTGTAATAAAGACAATATTAACAATAGCCTATCCTACTTATTGGCTCTGATGGACTTAATTCCAACTTACAATGACTCTGTGAGAGCAGAACAGAACTGCACCGTGGGGTTTTGAGGCTGTGGCTTTTAAGATCACCATTCCCGTCTCTTGATGTGCCAGAAGTTCGAGCACAAGCTTTGAAGTTAGTAGAGTGTGTATCCATTGCACCATCCACTGAGTCAATGCTGACTCGGAGATGAAAGAACATCATAAAAATGCACCAAATACGAGTGAGCAAAACACGGACAAGTTATTGATAACATCTAGAACATTATACCCGAAGACGAAAAATGCCATTAAACAGACAGAAGAAATTCAGAAATGTGTTTTGGAATTTATAGTAGATCGAGTAAAAGAATTTAACAGAACTTCCCAAAGGGCAGTTCAAGAAGACGCAATACAGTATGATGAAACGCACACAGATCTTCGGTTAGAAAAGCAAAACAGAAGAAGACAACTGACGTGTCAGATGGAAAGAACTGAGGAAAGATTCAAGACCTGAGTTGTAATATTCAAGGATTCTCCCAGCAGGATATTGATGGATGCCGGCAGCATCAAAAGAAGATGGAAGGAATACAGCCAGCACACTAAAAATACTCGGTCGATATTCAAACATTTCAGGAGCGAGCACGTGACCAGAACCTATGGTGCCGAAGAAAGAAGCCATGCTGCACTGTAGGCTCTTGTGGAAAACACAGCTCTAGGAATTGATACATACACACAAAGGAAATGTCTCAACAAAAAGACGTAATGCTGAACGTGCTCACGCATCTCTGCTACTATACTTGGAAGGTAACGAACTACCCGGCAGCAAGTTGGAGAGTTTGTATTTGTACCCAGAGAATAATGATTCAATAAAATGTAAAAATTATAAAACAGTATCATTAATGCCACAGACATGTAAATTTTTGCGTACGATGATTCAAAAATGGTTATAATAATACATCAGTACAGAACTGACAGAAATTCAAGCTGGATTCAGAAGAGGAAATAGAAAAAGTGATACCATTGCTGATATTCAATGGATTTTGGCAAGCAGAGGGTGTATGCTTACAGGTTATTTCATTAACTACACAAAGGCATTTGACTTATGGGTTGTAACAAACGATGGATAATATTTTGAAGAATAGTCCAAAACATATCATTGTGCTCATGAGAAAACTGTTCGCAGACCAAGCAGCAGTCATTCAAACTAAAAAAAGGAAACTGTATGGTTTAGAATCACGAGAAGTTTGAATCATGGCTCCATCATACTTAATGTGTGTGCTGAGCAAATCCCACAAGAAAGTGGACTGTACGAACAAAAACACGGAGTCTTCATTGGAAGTAGACTGACTGACGACCTGCATGCAATATGCAGATGACACCACTTTGCTTGCTCAGAGCAGACAGACACTGAAGCACTTACTAATGAGGACAAAAGAACACACCCTTCCGTGTGGACTGCACGTTAACCCAAAGAAAACAAAACTCTGCACACCTGGACTGGCTAGCAGGAGCAAATGAAGAGACAAAATATTGGCGTGGAGAAGGATGTTTCACTTTACTCGGATCTATAACCAATATCCCTGGACCGGAGGCAGCAGTCAAGAAATCACATTAGATGCTTCCCTGGGCAAGTTTACTGCAGAAGATTGCTGTAAAGTGTTAAAAAGCAAGGGAGTCACTTTGAAGATTTCGGTGCACTTGACCCAAAAGAACAAAACCAAACTGACTGCCATCAAGTGAGTTCCAAATCACAGCAAGCCTGCAGACATGGTGTCTTCGATCATCTTCTCGCTCGTAAAAGCTGCACAGTGCAGAAGGGTGGCTGGAGGATAGGCGGATTGATGCAGCTGAATATTGGAGTTGGGGAGTCATATTGAAAGTACCATGGACTCGAAAAGTATAAATAAATCTGTCTTAAAGGGAGGGTGATAAAATATCGTCTTGGAAATTTTGGACATGTCCTCAGGAGAGACCAGTCCCTAGAGAAGGATATCATGCTTGGTAAAATATAAGGACAGCAAAAAGAGGAAGATATAGTACCTTAGCAAATAAATCCATGCCATGTAAATTGGTGTATTTAATACATGCAAACCACGGTCCTCATGTTTATTTCTCCAGCAAGGTTCTCAGTACCTCAGTACAGGCGAGGTACTTTGACGAGACGTGAGCATAGGACTGTTTCCATGATAGGCTGTTGCTGTTGTTGGCTGGCTACAGAGTAAGCTCATGATTCAGAGACTCCCACGAACAAATGAGCGAAATGTTCCTTCGTCCTGAGCCAGGGTCTGTTTCAGAACAAATGCATGTGATCCACCAGGTTTTCACTGACTGATTTCCCAGAAACACATCACCAGGCCTTTCTTTCTGGTCGATCCTGGTCTGAAGCCCTGCTGACATCTGGTCAGAGCAGCCCTCAAGCCTCCGCCAACAGCGGGTGACGGCTGTGCGTGCGGTGCACTTGTGGTTCAGGGGTAGAACTCTCGCCTTCCAGGAGACAGACACAGGATGCCAACAAGACGCCGCAAAAGGATCCCATGCTTACACCAAACCCACTGCCATCAAGTCACTGCTGCACCGAGACCCCAGACAGAGTACCCGCAGCTGTAAACCTTTGTAGGCAAACACGAGCCTCAACTTCGTTCCGGGGAGCATCGGGTAGATTGAAACTAACCCTTGTGGTTAGTGGTCCCAATATTTACCTAATAGCTTCGCCAGGGCCTAATGTCTATTTCATTATTATTGTTGTTTAATGTTTCCATCAGCATAGTCTTACATGGGAATATCCGGGGAGCCAGTGCAGCAGTTTAGCATATAAACAAACAGCACCAATATCTACCCTGTTGCTCAAGCCATAGCCAGGGAGTCCCCTTCTGTGATCCACCACCTTCAATCCTTTGAAAGGTCCTGATTCTACCTCTAAAACATGCCTTGAATCCATAAAATTTCCTGTCGTCCCCACACTGCCCTTGGTCCTGGCTTTCTTTTTTCTGGCTGGCTCCCCATCTAAGTACAGAGGTGCTATCAGCTGAGAAGTCTTCCCTGCCAACTACACCCCATCTGCTCTCTAGTGTGCCTTCCAGTTTGTTTCCTTTATGCTTTCATTAGCTTAATTTCCTTTCCTTTTTTTTTAATTTTAACTTTTGCATTGCTTATCTCACACAGGAATAAAAGTTCCTTGCAGACGAACTCCAGTTCGGCTTGGTCGCCGTGTCTTCCCAGGGCGGAGTAGAGCCTGCCACAGAGGAGCCATTCAGTTTACGAATGATTAAACGACCGAGCGTGCACAGAGGAAAAACAGACGCTCGCATGAAAACAACTCTAAAGAGAAGGAGGACTGGCATGCTACCGTTCCTCGCTGCAGCCTTCCACAGCGTCGCAGATGCTGGGAGCGCTGACGGAACCCACCTTTGAACTTTCTCCTTTCAAACCTAATGTCAAACACCACCCGCTCATAGATGGTCACAATATTTAAAAAGAAAGTAATGTATAAGTGTTTGCTTAATTTTTTACTGTATATTATAGTTGATAGTGTAGTTTGCAACCTGGAATTCCACACTTTTACTGCTCTTGAAACAACATAAGGCAAACACTTAGAATGGGGTTTGGCACATGGTGTGTAACAAGTGTCAACTCTACTTTTTTTTTTTTACTTATAAAATAGTGTATTAGAATGTCACACAGAAGAAAAACACAATAAGTCTGACGTTAGAAACCTTATAAGGAATCCCCCGAGGGGGTGCACCGTTCCTGGAGGTACTGCAATACCAGGTCGATGCGTGAAGTGGACGGAGCAAGCTACTATTCCAACTCCCTGCTACAAAAATCCATTTAATATATTGTCCTCGGATAGAGGACGTATCAGATATTAAACTGATAAGAACAGATACTACACTTGATCTTAGCCAAAAGGCCGAGAAGCGATCTATTTTTATGATTCTTATCCATCTGAGATTGCAAGGTGTTTACGTGTGAATGAACTCAGGACTGTCTTTCTACAAGGAGCGTTGCGACAGTCAGGGATTCTTCCTGTAAGAGCATGGTGTGCACTGACTTATCTACCAGGGGACTTTGTCCACATCCGCTTCTCTACTTCAGTGTATGACATCCACAAAGAAAATAAGTCTCTTCCTTTTCCTATTGCCATTATGTCTGTTCCATGTTGAGAGAGAGAGAGAGAGAGAGAGAGAGAGAAGCAGCAGCCCACTCCAAAACCCACTACCACTGAGTCGATTCCAAATCACAGTGACCTTGCAGGGCAGAGGAGAACTGTTCCTGTGGGTTTCCTGGGCTGTACATCTTCATGGGAGCAGGAAGCCTCAAACATTGGAAGCTGGTGGCTTCCAAGTGCAGAGTTTACTGTTAGTCAGTCGAAGCATAATCCACAATGCAGACTGATGAATAAAGCAAGGAAAGATCTTCCAGGCATCCTACTTTAAGAGAAACGGTATTCACCAAACTCACTACCGTAGAGTTTATCCAACCTATAGGGCCTTGAAGGACAAAGTAGAATTGCCCTTATGAGTTTCTGAGACTGTAACTCTTTACGGAAATAGGAAGGCCTGTCTTCCCTATGCTGTGTGGCTGGTAGTTTTGAACTGCTGACACTGAGGATCTCAGCCAACTGGTAACCAATGCTCCACCACAGTGGGGATGTATCCAGTGAAGAATTAAGAGGATATGTTGGTGGGAATTAAGAGAATCTGCTGGGTTTCCAGCAACATCCCCACAATCTGGATTAGGATGTTCTGAAGTCTACATCAATAGATGGCTCGAATTGTAATCCTTCTTAAAGCAGGCATGCTATACCAATGAGTTTTAAATGCATGATAAAACGTCTATCATTTCTAACATATATACCTAACATGATCTATTCCAAAATTTGTTTACAATAGAGGATATGTAAACATTTAAGTAAGGCCCTTAAAAATGCTCTCTTCTCAGAACCCTTAGTTTTATGGATAAGTATAGGGAACTGTTGTTAAATGCCATCAAATTCCTTTTGGCTCAGATCAATGCTATCTACAAAAGAAGGCAGCACTGCCTGGTCCTGTGCCAGCCCAGTGTTGCAGGTACTATGTTAATATGTCTTCTGAGGGCCTTCATCCTTCTCAATGGGCCTCTACCAAGCATGATCTCCTTCTCCTTAGACTGATCGCTCCTAACAATAGAGCCAAAGTCCGTGAGGCAGATCATGCTAGCCTTCCTTTAAAGGAATATTCAGTTAATGGCTGGTTAGTTCTGACTTCAGAACTAGAAAAACACATAGGAACAAGAAAGCACATTAAAAAATATGAAAACATGTCAACAGGAAAAAGATGCTTTCACATTCAGCTTCAGCCACTGAGTCAGCCAAAGCCTGTGGTCTGACTTCAACTTTATCCTCAGCCTTCAGAAAGACAAGGTGCAAAGCCTACTTTAAGATCCTGTCGTGTATTAGTGAACCTGCCCATTAACAATAACTTTCTAACAGTGTTGTGATCATGCCTACACACTTCATAATAGCTGTAAGATGCATCATTTTCAGTTATTGTTAATAAGTGTATATTGACTTAGAACTACAGATAAACATTTTAGGTGAAATCTAGATTAAATTCTCTGGGAAGACTTTAAAAGATTGATGGAAAATTTTCCATTATCTTTCAATTCCATTTTTCCAGATATATTTTGACTTTACATCAACTCATATGTTGAGTTGACATCAATCAAGAAAAGTTATGTGCCAATTACTGAAGAGGAAAATATAATGATAAATGATGATTTTGAGCTCTAACTGTAGCGGCCTGAGGTGACCTGCCAAGATGGTTCGCTACTCACTCGATCCAGAAACCCTACAAAATCCTGCAAATACAGAGGGTCGAATCTCCGGGTCCACTTCAAGAACACCCGTGAAACTGCCCAGGCCATCAAAGGCATGCACATCCGGAAAGCCACCAAATACTTGAAAGACATCACTCTGCAGAAGCGATGTGTGCCTTTCCGATGGTACAATGGTGTGGTGTTGGCAGGTGTGCCCAGGCCAAACAATGGGGTTGGACCCAGGGTCGGTGGCCCAAAAAGAGTGCTGAATTTTTGCTTCACATGCTTAAAAATGAAGAAAGTAATGCCGAACTTAAGGGTTTAGATGTGGATTCTCTGGTCATTGAGCACATCCAGGTGAACAAAGCCCCCAAGATGCGCCGCTGGACTTACAGAGCTCATGGTCAGATGAACCCATCCATGAGCTCCCCCTGCCACATTGAGATGACCCTGACTGAGAAGGAACAGATCGCTCCCAAACCAGAAGACGAGGTTGCACAGAAGAAAAAGATTTCCCAGAAGAAACTGAAGAAGCAAAAACTCATGGCTCGGGAATAAATTAAGTTTAAAATAATAAAAGTTAAAGTGCTAAAAAAATGATGATTTTGAAAAATGTTTCATTCTTAAAAAAAAAGAAAAGAAAAATGTTTCATTCTATGCCCAAATATAATTAAGAACTTTTAAATAATCAATACCTGGAAATATTATGTTGAAAGTAGCAAAAAAAATTTAAAAGAAGGTGCATTAGCAAGCTTTTTATAAAATCTAAATAAAAAACAAAATACAGTTGCCTTCTAGAAGATAGAATCTTCAGAGCTGTGACATTTCAGAAATATAAGGCTTTCTTCCCAGGGCCCTCTGGAAGGGTTCAAACTGACAGCCTTTCGGTTAACAGGCAACTGAGGTAAAAAGTAGAGCATATATACTCGTGCTGTTTATGAGGAACTTGAACGTGGATCAAAGGCAGTTTTGCAAACAGAACAAGGGAATACTGCATGATTTAAAATCAGGAAAGGTGTGTGACAGGGTTGTATCCTCTCACCATACTTGTTCAATCTGTCTGCTGAGCAAATCATCAGAGAAGTAGGATTATATGAAGAGTGTGGTATCAGGACAGAGGAAGGCTTACTAACAACCTGTGATATGCAGATGGCACAGCCTTGTTTGCTGAAAGTGGAAAGTAACTGAATCACTTACTGATGAAGATCAAGGATTGCAGCCCTCGATATGAAATTCAATTTAAAGATGAGCAAAATCCTCACAACTGGACCAATAGGTAACATCACGATAAATGGAGAAAAGGTTGAAGGTGTCGGGGACTTTTTGCTTGGATCTACAATCAGTGCTCATGGAAGGGGCAGTCAAGAGATCAAAAGACATGTTGCATTAGGTAAATCTGCTGCATAAGACCTTTCAGGATATTGAAAAGTAAGGATGTTACTTTGAGGACTAAAGTATTTCCCATTGCCTCATGTGCATGTGAAAGTTGGACACTGCATAAATAAGAAGGAAGAAACATCGATGTGCTTGAATTGCGGTGCTGGAGAAGAACGCTGAAAGTACCATGGGCTGCTAAAGGATGAGCCTTGGAAGAAGTACAGCCAGAGTGCTCCTGAGAGGCAAGGTCGGCAAGGCTTGATCTCACATAATCTTGACAAGAAGTCTGAGAGCAGACCCTGGAGGAGCACAGGGGGCTTGGTGGAGGGGCACCGGAAGAGAGGAAGGCCCTCAAGGAGACGGACTGGCAAGGTGACAACAAGAACAGGCTCAGGCACGGGAACTGCTCTTAAGATGGTGCAGGATCGCCCAGTGTTTTGTTCTGTGTGTGTAGGGTCTTTATGGGTCAGAACCACCTCCGTGATACCTAACAACTGTGTGAGCCACTTTCTTGATACACACTTTTTTTGTCAAAATATATATCTATAAAATTATCGTTGGTTCGGTTTCTCTAGAGAACCCAGCCTAGCACACAAATCACATGCCTCCACTGGAACTAGCATGTAACAGTCACCAACACGGTTCGAAGCTATCTTAGCTCATACTGAGATGTTGAGTTTAGCTCCAGAGGAAGGAGTTTTCCAAGGCCGCCCGCAACGCTCACAAGGGGCTGCCTCTTAAGTGGTTCATTGCAACACAAATGTTGAACTCTGGTTTCACTCTTCACCATCTTTTGTAAAGGGGGAAATCTTTGGATTTCTTTCAACTAGCTGAAACAGGTACGAGTGTCAATCTTTCACAAAAACAAATGGCATAGGGCAAACTTTCAACAAGCAGGAGGTACCTGGAACACTGATATCACTGTGCAGGTGAAGCTAACAAATGTACAGAGGGTACCAAGTATGGGTACTGGCACAAAGTAACTGCCCAGTAAAACATGGCTCTTATCACCGCTGCCTGAATTGTTCCACGTTGTGCATATTTTGTTAAACTAGCAGAACACAGGTCTCTTTTCCTTCCTAGGCCTTCGCTCCTATCAGCCAAGATTTGAGATCATGGCCTGCTCAGAGGAATCTGCATTTTTAGGAATCAAACCAACCAAATCCACTGCTATCAAATCAATTCCAATTCACAGCAACCTGTGACAGGGTTCCCCGTTCTGTGACTCTTTCCCAGTGCATGCGACCTGGTCTTTCGCCCACTGGTGGGCTGCGAAGCTCAGGCAGCAGCCCCACACCTCACCTGCAATGACACCTAAGGAAACCCGGCAGGACAGCATTTCAAATTCCCAGGGATTGAGGGGGAAATTCTCGTCATAGAGCCTAAACCCGACTCATAGCAACCACACATAAGGTTTCCAGGGCTGAAACCACCAGACTCATCTATCTCCCATTGAAGAGCTGGCAGATTTGAACCTTGCAGTTAGCAAGTTCAAGGCCTACCCCACAGTACCACCAGGCTCTTTATAATCCTCAAACTATAATGCCTTTAATCTTCAACCCTTAAACTAAAAATACCTTCTTTAGTCTTAAAACCATACAACAGTTTATCGTAACTAATGAAGCTTGTTTGCCTTGACCACTTTGCTCTTTTGACAACTTCGTATGGGGCTGGGAGTCCTAGTACTGCCCTAGGTTAGGATTTGCCATGAAACTCACAAGGTGGGAGGGGAGGGGGACCCACCAACCACTCCACAGAATCACCCTGAGGCTGTCTGCTCCTATCAAAATTCAGTCTCACAAAATCAAGGAGCAGTCCCACTCGGGCCTGTGGAGTCCCCATGAGACGGAATTGGTTAGACTAGACCGAGTGGGTGGCATGGCCATAGGAGGTACCAGTGACAATAGCTACTGGACAGATTGCCTTCATAAAGCATTTCCAACTCGGAAAGGACGTCGAAGAAGAGCCACGCCACTCAAATAATGCAATCAATGTCACCAAATGACACCTGCATCGGGTGCAGGCCATGCAATGGATATGCACAACTACATAAAGGAATATTAGAGGGAACCAGGGAGAAAGAGAAATTCCAAAACACAAGCTGAGACGCAAAAGATCGACGTCCCCAAGTGCGTCCATTTGGCAGGCTCCATCCAGTGCCTTTTGGAAGGAGGAACCCCTGCAAGGTCGGAATGAGACTGGGAGGCCTGTGTGCGCTGAGCCGGGATGCCCCGGTGCCGCTGCTGCAGACGCGGAGCCGGGAAATGGAGGATGGAGGGAGCGCGTCCCTCCCCCAGGCAGGCGGGGGCGGCGGCGGGCGCGCGCGGCCACGCATCCGCCCCGCGCGCCTCGCCCGCGCCAAGACGCCGCTCGCCCGGGCCGAGGGCGAGGGAGGCTCCGGCGGACTCACTTCCTGCCGCGGGGAGGAAAGACCTCTCGCCGCAGGCGGACCCGGCGGGGGCGGCGGAGGGCGCCGGCTGGCACCTACGTGGCGGCGCCCGCTCGGGAGGCGCCGGCCCGAGTCCCCGGCGGGCAGCCGGCCCCGCAGGCGCGAGTCCGGGCCGCGGGCGGCTCACCCACCTTGCGCACTCTGCGCGCCGTGTACAGCCCCATCCCGTCCTGCACGCGCGACGACTTCAGGGAGAACCTGTCCGGCACGTACATGCCCAGCATCGTGCCCGCCGCCCGGCGCTCAGCTCAGCTCCGGCGCCCCGCGCCCGCGGAGGGCCGCCTGGACATCGGGGAGCCGGGCTGGCGGGGAGAGGCCGGCGGAGCGGGAGGAAATGGAGTTTTCCTCCCAGAATCCCCACCTCCCCTCCGATTCCAGGATCCCCCGCGGCTCGGCCCCTCCTCGTCCCGGCGCTGGCCCGGCTCGGAGCCGCCGCGGGGGCGCAGGGCGCGGGCCGGGCGCTGCGGGCGCCGGGACGCCGCGCGCTGATTGGCCTGAAGTTGGCCGCTCGGACCCGCGCCCGGGCACGGAGCCCGGAGCCCGGAGCCGGGCGACCCGAGGCCTCAAGCCCGCGAGCCGCGGGGACTCGCCCGCAGCCGCTCGCCGGACCGGGCCGGGCCGTGTGCGCTCCCGCCTTTGTCCTGCTCCGGGCCTCCAACCACGCGTCTCCGAACCACCCCGCCAAGTGTTACTGCTCTGCGGCCCGCAGGCGACTCGGGGTGGCGCGGTGGGGGTCGGGGTCGGTGCTAACCAACCTTCTGAAGTGGGTGACTCGGGAAGGAAGGAAGCCTGTTTCCCCGTGACCGGGAACAAACCCCCGAAGTCTAGGAATAGGGGTCCTTCCCACCTCCGAGTTAGGCATCTCTGTTTCTGCGTGCTTGGCTCGGTTGTTTGAGGATCACTAAATAGACGGATTAATTTCCAGAGGAAAGGAGTGTTCACAATCTACAACTAATTCATTTCGAGGTAACTGCAAAATTGGTTGTGAATGAGGTTCAGTTTTAAAGCGCTAGAAGCTAATTCTTCCTGCGTCCGAACCCCTGTCAAGTTGTACGATTTCCCTAGTTTCCCAAGTCTTCCCCTTACTGAAAACACACCAGGCCTATTGTGGAATTTCAGTCATCAGGGGTAACGGGAAGGAAGGCACAACACACTACCTGGTAACTCAGTTTTTAAAAAATAAATAAAATTTAAAACCTCCACAAGCTTTGTTTTGGTATTTTTAATAATGTTATTACATGATACGGTATGCTTAAAGGGAGCTAGCTTTAAAAGCCCATTACATCCTTTAAAATGAGCCCAGAGCTTCTCATATGCCTCCGAAGCCTTTTCTTGGAAACCATTTGGTGTTCCCAATATGTTCTTCACAAGTCTTATGAGGAGGGAGGAGAAACAAACATCATTTTGACAAAATTTCCAATCCCACCTGCACACAAAACGATCATTCTTACTCAGGCACGCACACCCACCTGGATATAATTCTTTGGAAGGTAGAAAATTGGATCCAAGTTTTGAATGAGGTATTTGTTTTTCTTTTCTTTTAATGTACTTTAATGAACAATCACATAACAACTATTGAGGGGGTGCTTTAAAAAATAGAAATGATTTTTTGATAAATTTAAGAGCAGCTTTGCAGAGATAGAAGAGATGATTGAATCGCTGTGTGTTTTGATCCCTTTGGCCCACCCTGTGAGATAATAACTATAAGAGGGAGCTGAGGTGGGGCGACCACAAGCAGTAAACTGCTTAGGGAAAGCTCAGGAGCTCCAGAGGAAGATGTGGGGTTGGCTGCTTTCTTAAAGCTTCCAGACGAGGAAACCCTAGGGGAAAGATCCTGTCCTACAGGGTCCCTATGGCAAAATCAACTCAAAATCAATGAGATCCACTCGATTTTGTTGAAATGGGAAAGTCATAAACAAAAAAAATAATGTTTGGGGTGGGAGACACTTCTAATTAGCAGCCATGGAAGTTGGGACACACAGAAGTTGCTCACGAAATGTTTCTTGGCTAAAAGATCAGTCTGAAATTGGCCGATGAGTCAATGGCACGTCTAGAATCCACTTGGTTTTGTGATGGACCTAACAGGAACCTTGGCTACATAGGTTTTCCAGGAGACCATTGACCCAGGGTGAAACTAGACTCAGCCCCACTGGGGCCCGGTTGGCAACAGACCCACAATGAGGTATCTTCCCCATGGCATTCAGTGCTTTGTTAGGCAGCTTTTTAGCTCTGGCCCTCAAGCCATACTGGCCTCTTCATCAAGTGCCCTGCCATGGTTCTGGGCACAGACAGAAGTTCCCGCTGCTTTTGAGCACTAGAGAGAAAATACTTTCTGATTTCTTTCTGGCAACAAACCTCATTCACTGATGACCCTATTTTGACATGCCTCCCTGTGGGTTTCATGTGATTTTACTTGGGAACAGCCTGGCAGCTTGAGAGTGCCCAGCTTTGTGAATGTAGCCATCTTTACTAATGATGAAAAGATTTCCAAAAATAGATCAGAGATAAATCTGAAATTAGTAAAATAGAAACTTTTCAGACCTTTTACATTTGGGAAGAGATGTTGTTGAAATTGATGTTACAAAATCGAGTGTTTCATGAAAGCATGGCATGTTCTTTTCATCTGTATTAATGTGGTATTCTGAAAAGCTAACTAAACGAAAATCAACGATATTTTCTCTCTAACTCTTAATAACAGGCTCTATTTCAACACATGAGAAAAGAGTTCATGTTTGCCAAATCAAAATGCACAACGCTAACCGGAAATTTGATTTTGAAGCCCATAATACAGTAGTGATACGATGAGTCATTTCCTAAAACTTTAAAAGCTAGACAATGACCTTCCAACATTATCTTTTAAAAACCTAAGGAAATGAAATGTCTGCTTCATATCAGGAGTTTAAATCCAATTTTTAAAGTAAAATAAACACACGCACACACATTAAAGTGCTCCGATGCATATGATTTTCATATTCTTGAACTACTGTACTACTTAACACCAAGGAAATTATTACAAATTTCTCAATTCCAAATTTTCTTTTGAAGTGTTTTTTCTTTCAAAATCATTTGGACGCAGAGGATGGAGGCCCGGTGGCATGACTGTCAAGCATTTGGCCACTAACACCACAATCCGTGGTTCAAATCCACCAGCCACTCTTCAAGAGGCAAACTCCTGGCAATCTGCTCTAACCAAAAAGATTTCAGGGGGGGAAATAAAATATTTCAGCCAAGAAAACCTTATGGGCTTGTTCTTTGCTGTGAAATAGGGTTGCTAAGAGTTGGAATTCCTTGACCACTATGACACAATCCATGGGTAAGGCAAGTTTGAGTCCGTACATTCTGATATAGTTGCATAGACGTTGTTTTTCATTACAGCGAAGGCTTGGGATACAATTCTGTATTAATAATTTTACTACACATACTGCTGAATTAAGTCTTGATTTTATCTCAATTATCAATGACTCCAATGGTCACAATGCAACTTGTATTGATGGAGAGGAAAAATACTGTATTTGTTTGTCTTTAGTTCCCTGATAGTACAGGGAATTTTTAGAAAATTAATATAAAATGCAATTGCTCTACCCAGAGATAATAAGGATTATTTGTTGTAACTCAAAAACAAAATTCCTTTAAAATAAAGTATAGAGTTGGGATGTGTCAGATTCATACTCAGAAGCCACATTTCCTCAGCATTTATTGCATAAAGGCAATTAAAAAAAAAACAACCTTTGTTGAGGAGTAGACCTGTCCCATATGGTTTCACGGCTGTGAATTTGTATGCAGTTGATGGCCGCATCTTTCTCTGGGGGAAATACGAGTGGGTTGAACTTGTCCATTCAGAACTGAAATCCCTGGGCCACCAAGTCTCTTTTTCATGGCAACAACATCACAGAAAGAGCATCTGTGTTAGGCTGGGCTCTGTTGAGAAGCAAAGCCAGTGATTGTTCTATGTGTGTGTAAGAAAGGAATTTTTTTATCAAGAGAGCAGCCTACACATTTACAGAAGAAGGTAAACCCATTTGGGCTCAAGGCCGTGGATATGATGCTCAGCTGAAGGCCCTTACCAACTCAAGCAGCCACTAAGGCCAATGAGCCATGGTTGGCAAGAAGCTTCACAGGCCACCAATAGCTCCCAGGTCTGCAGGATCCAGACCAGCAAGAAGGAGCAGCGAGCATTAACATAAGAAGCAGGTCACGCTCTCCAGAAGGTAACAATTTTCTACCTGAGGAAGGAGCCACACAAAATCTTCCCACAAATGGTTGGCTGCTTACAGAAATAAATCATATCATGAATTTGGTTGTTGTGAATTGTATCACATCATGGGAGATTTCTTAGTACCAAACTTATGAGGATCCTGTCCCAGGCAAGTTGACACGAAACCTCTCACATCACCTGGTTCCTGTGTGGACTGCAAGTGGTAAAGCATAAGATACTGTAACTAGGACATGAGATACCGTTTGACTTCTCTGTGACCCCGATTTCTGGGTCCATTCATTGGAGTGGCCTTTCAGGTCTTACTTGTCCTCTTGACTAGTTTCTAAACAAATTTTGAATTAAGGAATAGTCCAGGGAAATGCAGAAGACAGTTTAGCCCTGGGCATTGTTTTCTTTTGGAATAATTCCATTTCAGGAACTGAGACTCCAAAGATCAGACTGAGAGCTGGGTTCTTTTGTTGGTTTATTTGTTTTTAGGGTAAATCAGTAATTATTTTCATTGTTCTTCAGGAAAATGTTTTATGAACATTTTCCTGACCACAAATAATCCAGTCTGTTTCTGCCATTTTCAATGGAAATCTTGATGAGATATGGTAAAAGAATTTTGAAGTTGTTCTTATCTTTGGACCATTTTTTAAAGATCATTTTATTTGAGGCTCTTACAACAATCCATACATCAATTGTATCAAGCACATCTGTACATATGTTGCCATTATCATTTTCTAAACATTTACTTTCTATATGAGCCCTAGGTATCAGCTCCTCTTTTTCCCCTCATTCCCCATCCTCCCACCCTTGTGAATCCTTGATAAATTATACATTATTATTATTTTCATATCTTACACTGTCTTCTGTCTTCCTTGACCCATGTTTCTGTTGTTCATCCCCCTGGTGGGGGGGGATGGGGGTTATGCGTCAATCATTGTGATCAGTTCCCCCTTCCTTTTCTTCTCCCCCCACGTTCCCCCTACCCTCACGGTATCACTACTCCCATTTCTGTTCCTGAAAGGGTTATCTGACTGGGATTCCATGTGTCATGAGCTCTTATCTGTACCGGTGTACATGTGCCAGTCTAACCAGAACAGAAAGGCAGGACTGGGGTCATGATGGTGAGTGGGTGAGGGGGGTGTTGAGGAAGCCTCAAAGAGCAAGGGCCGTGATTCTCAACCTTCCTAATGCCACAATCCTTTAGTACAGTCCCTCATGTTGTGGTGACCCCCAACCATAAATTATTTTTCATTGCTAGTTCATAACTGTAATTTTTTTACTGTTATGAATCAGATGACCCTTGTGAAAGGGTCATTTGACTGCCAAAGGGGTTGTGACCCACAGGTTGAGAACCACTGAACTAGAGGAATATTGTGTTTCATTGGTGCTATACTGCACCCTGGTTGACTCATCCCTTCTTTGTGACCCTTCTGTAAGGGGATGTCCAATTGTCTACAGATGGGTTTCTGGCCACTGTTCAGACCTGCCCCCACCTCATTCTCAACAATATGCTTTTTTTGTTAAGGGTCTTCTGATGTCTGTTACCTGATCCCATTGACACAGGCTAGTATGCTTCTTCCATGATCACCCAGGCTAATGCGCCCTTCCATACGGGCTTGTTTCTTCTCTGCTAGATGGCCACTTGTTTAACTTCAAGCCTTTAAGACTTCTGATGCTGTATGTTTTGATAGCCGGAGCACTATCAGCTTTCTTTACCACATTTACTTATGCACGCATGTTGTTTTTTGCGATTGTGTCAGGTGGGAGAGCATCACAGACAGCTAGGATATTAGAACAAAGTGTTTTTATGTTGAGGAAGGACGTGAGCAGAGGCTCAAAGTATCTTTGGACCATGTTTGGCTCTCTGGTTGAAATGTTACCCAGAGTAACAAACTATGTATAAATTAATTTAAGATAAAATTCTATTATAGACTTTAGGTGAACAAGAGAAACCTGGAAGTTTTAGTCATCTTACTTATGATTAAAATAGTAAAGTATAAACAGGGAAGGTAAAGCATTAATAAATAATAATCTCATCCCCAAGTTCAGTACTCTTCCTGAAGTGAAGTTTGGAAGACTTCACTTAACAATAAGATGAGAAAAAAAATGATAGAAGGCAACAAAGAAATGTAATAGTTTCCTTCCCTGAGTGTTTACTATAAGTCAGAACCTGGTTTATGTACTTCATAGTTATGACTTCAAACCCTGCACAGTCAACTTTCACTAGTCTCATTAGAGAGAGGAAGGAGACCTGGTGGCAGAGTAGTTATGTATTGGGCTGCTAACTACAAGGTCAACAGTTCAAAACCAGGGAAAGAAATAAAATTGAGTTTTCTACTCTCATAAAGAGTCACAATCTCAGCAATTCACAGGGGCAATGATACCCTGCTCTATTGGGTTGCTATGAGTCAGCATCAACTCGATAGCAGTGAATGAAATGACAGGTTACTCATCACAATAAATTTAAATTTCTATGAAGTAGTGAGCCCTCATGGCACTATGGGTTAGACATTAGTCTGCAAACGCACCTGATTCTCCAGCAAAATGATGAGGCTAAGTGCTCCCATCAAGATTTATAGTCAAAAGGACTTGGGAGCAGTTCTACTTGGTCCTCTTGAGTTGCTATGAGTCACGGTTGATAGCAGTGTGCTGGTATGAAGTGGTGGCAAGGGGTAAAAGCTCAAAATTGATGAACTCACTGCAAGTGAGTCAGTTATAACTCATAGCGACCTTATAGAATAGAATAAAAGTGCCCCTGTGGGTTTCAGAGACTAACCCCCCGAGGCCATTGTACCTTGCACTCTAGAGTCACGATGAGTCGCAATCAGCTGAATGGCAAATGAGTTAGAGGGGTCTTTTTAGCCCAATGTCAGACAAGCTGAGCAAATAATCAGAGAAGCTGGTTTATACACACGTATGTAATAATGGGTTGGAGGAAGGCTTATCAACAACCTGAGAGACACAGATAGCACAAACCTGACTGCTGACAGTGAGGACTTGAAGCACCTGAAGATCAAGGACCGCAGTCTTCAGTGTGGATTCCCTCCATGCAAAGAAAACCCAAATCCTCACAATTGGACCGGTATGTGGCAGCGTGATCAATGTTCCTCATGTAACCTCATGAGAACAAAGTGAAATTGCCACAGATTTCGTCTTGCTTGGATCCACAATGTTCACGGAAGTAGCAGTCAAGAAATCAAAACATACATTGCATTGGGTAAACCTGGTGTGCACGGCCTCTTTCAAGTGTTGAAAATCGAGGATGTTACCTCGCAGACTCCAGTGTGACTGACCCAGCCATGGCAGTTTCGGTTGCGTCGCACCATCATCTGCATAGGAGAGGTGGATGCTGACGAAGGAAGCCTGAAAAGGAGAAGCGTTTATGGAACTATGGTGTTGGCAGCGCCTATTGAAAGCACCAGGGACTTCCAGAAGAACAAACGACCTGTCTTGAAAAAATTACAGCCAGACTGTTCCTGAGAGGTAAGGATGGCTAGACTTCGTCTCCCGGATCTTGGATAAAGCGAGACCTGCAGAAGGACATCAGGCTTGTGAAAGAAGACGGGCAGCAAAGAAGAGGAGAGTCATCGACAAGATGGATTGACACCCTGGCTGTGATAGTGGGCTTGATATCGATAAGCTACTATAACCCCATTTTTTTTAAATTGACCTAAAGGCTAAGTAAAACCTTCACCAAAGTCCTTTGGTAGGAAGCCCTCTTGTCCTCTCTGATCAGCCTTAGTTCTGCCCAAGGCAACTTGTGTTTTTCTCTTCCCAACGGAATGCTGGTCAGTAACTGTCCTTAGAACAATTCTTGTTTAAACTTCTCCTGTTCATATCAGAGAGGACAACTTTTTCCTTTACCAGGGGACTTGCTAAAAGACAAGATCCAGAGAGGAACCACTGCCAGCAAAATTTACCTAGATCTGCTTGATTTGTATTTCTTCCAATATTGCTCACTACTAATATGTGAAAATTTCACTTGCTTTGTCTGCTCCCTGTACCCTGAACCCCATTTGTTTCTTGAATTATATAAAAGCTTCAGGCAAAGAACTCTCAGAACCGCAGCATGGCGAATTGTTCCTCTGGATCGTTCATCTGCAGTTTGGCCTAGCCTGATATAATAAAGACATCACTTAATTCCACTTGGTGTTCATTTACTCGAACCGGCCACAGGCTCAGACGTACGAACAATTGTGAGGATGGCCCCGGACCAGGCGGAGTTTCATTCAGAGTGTACAGGGTTGCTATGAGTTAGACCTGACTTGGCCCCTAACAACAACGATGTGTAACCCACTAAGCCACCAGAGCCAGGACTGAATAATGCCAATATCCTGGTGGTGCTGAGGGTTAGGTGGTGGGTGGCCAACTGCTACATTGACAGTATTAAATTGCATCAAAACTTACCTTCTGAACACTAGATTTTCAGGCTCCAGTGTACAGTGAGAGAACGAAGGCCGGTTAAGTCTTCACGTATATTCAGCTGCCACTGACTTCTTCCTGATCATTGACCTGCCATAAAAGCTTTGTCCTCAGCAGGAGTGGATTACTACTACTCCCCGCATCAGCCCATGTGAAAGTTAGACCTTGAATAAGGAAAACATAAAGAAGAATGCATGCATTTTGGATTATAGCGCAGAAGAATATTGACAATTCTGTCGAGAGACCAGTCCCTGGAAAAGGCCATCATGTTTGTAAACTAGAAGGGCAGTGAACAAGGGGGAGGTCCCCTGCATTGGATTCACACAGTGGCTGCAACAATGGGCTCAAACATAATGGTTAAGATAGGTCCTACGGGATCCGACAGAGCTTCATTCTGCTATACAGGAGGTCAGTCTGAGTTAGAACCGAGTTGAGAGGACCTAACAAGGTGAGTCCCAGGTGGTGCAGCTTAGCCCTCAGGGACTTTCCTGGGTGTTTCCTGGATGGAAATTGGAGTATTGGGTCACATAGACTGGAATCATTCTCTAACTTACTTGGTTAGAGGGTCCTAAACCAAGGTTGTAAGCTTTTTAAAAATCTTCTAGAGGGTATATTGTGGGGTTAGGCCAGCCCCCCACAACTAATCGCAAGTTCAATAGGTGCAATTGTACGGTTAAGATAAAATACAGAATTTAATAAAGTCATAGAGAATAAAGAAAGAAGAGCGATTGAAATAATGGAGTCAGACACATTTCATGGTACCATGCTCACCTCAGCCCCTCTTGGTGGTACAGGGCAGGAGAGGGGGCGGGAAGGAGGACAGCAGGAGAGGGGACAGGAAGAGGGGACAGGGAGAGGAGAGAGCTTCTTTATTGCTAATCAAGGTTTAAATATCTTTGGGGGCATGCAAGCCCCCTAATTACAGGTAAAGACATACATCACATGAAGGGGTTGCACTAGAGGTAATACAGTATTGAGAGGGGGGGGTGATCTAGGGGTATTCAGGCAATAGGAAGGGATGGGATTAGGGGCAAGCATGTGACAACATGGGCAGATCCCAGATTCAGGATGGCAGCCTAACTTTGAATGTCACTGAGCAGCTTCCACCACTTCCCTGGCTCTTCATGGAAATCATTACTCTCTTTCTCAGTAGGGTGTGAGTCCCACTTACAGTGGGCCAGATAGATGCCTTCAGGGAGAAGTAATCCATTGTCCTTAACAGCAGGGAGCGGGCTCCACCTGTGGTGGGACCAGACAGTAGTCTGGAGGCTGAATGCATCTGACCTCCCACTGTGTGTTGGCAAATAGCCTCTACTGTTTGGCCTATCTTTGGGGGAGACAAAGCCAGGGGAAAGTCTTTTTATGTCCCACAGTATATCCCCCAATTATGCCCTTCTCCCCACTCCATAGTCCTGGCTGCAAGTGTACTGAATTGATCGCCACCCATCATGGTTTGGGGAGTTTCTTGGTTCTTCAGGTGCTATTTGCGTAGCTGAAAGACTTTCGGTTTTTTATGCCCCTCTGTGCTGATGGTCGCCCTCATCCTTAGTCTTTGTCTCACCTTTGTCCCAGTTAAGACTTAATGAATGTGTCTGTGGGAGGCTGAGTTCTCTGGAGAAAAGAAACCAGTCACACTGAAATATGGATAAGGAAGAACTTTATAGAAAGAGAGAACGCCTGGTCCGCTCAGGCCCAGGGGTTGGATGATAGTTGGAGGCCTTTTCAGACAAGCGACTGCCAAGTGGATGAAGCAGGAAGGGAACCTGGGAGATCACAGCCCTGAGAGTGGGTCACAGGAACAAGGCAAGGCGGCACAGCTCCCAGGTTCGTAGGCCTCATGGGATGCCAAGCCCAAAGCCAGATTTGCAATCCAGGCAAGCAGGAAGGCAAAAGGAGGCAAAACCGAGAGAAGTTCTCACTGTCTGTCTTATAAAAAGGTCACATCCCGAGGCAGCATCCTCGGGCTGGGTTCCATCCCTACTTTCACACCAGTGTCAGTTGACATACTATCACAGTGTCTCTATAAATTATATTTGACTTGGAGGTCTGTTTTCTCCACTAAAACAAAGCCTATCACTGCTCTCTGAGAGATAGAGGACCCTGTCTGCTCCCATGTGGATTTATAGTCTCAAAACCCCCTACGCAGGGCCCCACTTCGGTCTCCTTCATACAGGTGATTCGCTTGTGTCTTTGTCCTCTCGAAGACTCACTAACCACTTGCCATTTAGCTCACTCCAGCTCATACGTACCCTAAAGGGCAGAGCAGAACTCCCTCAAGGTGTCTGAAGCTGTAATCTTTACAAAAGCCAAGGGCCAAGTCTATCTCCTGGGGGGCAGCTGGTGGGTTCAAACCATCAACCAAGAAACCAAACATTAAGTCACTGTGCCTCTAGAGGTCCTTCTCTCAAAGACTGCAGCCAAGGAAACCGTACGGGGATGATTGATTGTGCCATATATGGCCTCTCTGTGATGAAGTTGAAGGTTCACAGCAGTGGCATAGTAACATGGACTCATTTCTAACACAGTAACTAATGTTTTCTGTTGCTGGAAAAGTTTGTAAACTTGAAGCTCTTCTTTCCAACCTGCAGAGTAATGCATTTAAGTGTTTTTTTAAAGTATTTTATAATATTGAAAGTTACTAATATTCTTTGCCCTAGAAGTAATTTAAATCCTTGGTTATAAGAAACTTGTCAACATATGGAAAACCACCCTGGAAGACTTCTGGCTATGTTACAGGTGTGTTCCCTGGAGAGAAGGTGCCCTTCCCCCACCCCCTGAAAGGAAATCATCCAAGAGGGCAAAAACAAAACAGTTTTTCCTATACCATTGGACCCAGTGTTTTCTCCCGGCTAGCCCTTGCACTGCTGTGTAGATTTCAGTTATCTTAAGTCTCTCTATTTAGGCAACTGTGACAGAAAAGAATGGCATTATGCTGGTTTCTCAAGTCAAGTTCTGAACATAACTATAACATTCTACCATAAGTAAACTTAGACCAGCAGAAAGACAAAAAGGTGGGGGAATCCTTTTAAAAATCAGAGTATGCTAAAAAGAGATATGGACGACCCACGAAAAATGGCTTCAGGAACCTTCTTCCCCAAGACACAATTGCCAGAATTATCTTTCTCCATTCCTTTACAACAGAGAAATCCCTTTCTACTAAAACTGCCTTTTGTTCAGGGAGGGTGTGGATGGAGTCACAGATCTGAGGCAGATTACCTCGGAGATCATGGGAAAGGAAATAACAGGTCCAGGCCTCCGTTTAAGTGTACAATGCAGGTGACCATGCCCAAGGCACCCAATATGTTCAACACAAATGGAAGAGTCTCTTGTGACCATGGATCAGGACTGGATTTCATAGCTAAACGTCACAGTTCCTCTTCAAGCCGTCTAGGTTTTGCTGCAATTATACAGAATGGAGTCTCTCATTTTATGCTATGGCACACAGAAGCTGCCAATTACCCTTCCAGGGCAAAAATGATATATTCCATATACAAATAAAGCTGGCTACAAAACAAGGAGGCTTCCACTGTGCTAAGCAAGATTTGAAAATTTTCCAGTGGGAGCTGGATTTCTCCTCTAGGTTTATGGTGCCTTCCAAAGGGGTGGGAGAAAATAAGCTACCTGTAGTTTAATTGTGTTCCACAATTTTATCACTTTGAAGTCTTTAAGTATATTTCAGGTTTATTTAAAAGTCTATGAGAAGTTCTTCCATTTTAAATTCAAATATTTTAAACAGTCGACCTTTAAGGTCATCATATCTTACTTCAACAAGTCTTGACGTTGTTGTTATTATTAGAGGCCATGAGTCACTTCTGACTTACAGCAACTCAATAAACTGCCGAAAGGAGCACCACCTGGTCTTCCAGCGTCCTAAGAAGCATTGCTATGTTTGAATCTACTACTACAAACACTGTGCCAATCGTATCTTGTAGAAGAGATTTTTTATTTTCCATGACCTTCTACTTCCCCTAGCACAATACCTTTCTCCAGGGACTGGTTCCCCTTGATCACATGTAAGTACTATGTAAGACAAGTCTCCTTTGGGAGGAGCAGTCTGCCTGCACGTCTTCCCAAACACTCTTTTTTAATATAATTTTTAAAAACATTTTATTAGGGATTCATACAACTCTTATCAAAATCCATACATACATCAATTGTGTCAAGCACATCTGTACATTATTTACCCTCATCATTTTTAAAGCATTTGCTCTCCACTTAAGCCCTTTGCATCAAGATATGACAAAATAATAATTTATAAATTATCAAGGGTTCATGAGGGAGAGGGGGTGGGGAGGAAGGGGACCTGATCCAAAACACTCATTGCTTCTTCTGGAAGTCTATGATGTATTCAATATTTGTCACTAATTCATAATTCAAAGGCATCAATTCTTCTTCAGTCTTACTTCATTAGCAAACATTTTAATGCATATGAGGTGACTGACAAACACTATGGTCTTGTCAAGCTCACCTTAGTATTCAAAGGAAAACCCATACTTTTAAACACTTTAAGCAGTAGTTTGCGGCAGTTTGCGCAACACAATACAATATATTGCATTTTTTGCTTGCTCCTTCCATGGCCACTGATTGTGTGTCCAAATGCAATGAAACCCTTGACAGCTTCAATATTTTCTCCTTTTGTCCCATTGCCCCTTACTGGCCCCTTTGTGAAATCTCGTGTTTGCCTGTTTTCTTCATGTTCAAGTGGAGAACATCCTAGTCTTTGCTCTTCATCGAGAAGTGCTTCAAGGTTTCCTCACTTTGAGCAAGCGAGGGTGAATCCTCTGAATGTGCAGAGTGTTAGTTGAGTGAGTCTGCCTCCCATTTTCATGCAGCATTCTTCTTCAGCCGACACAGATTCTTGGATTTTTTTTTTTGCCCAGCATACAGATTTAATAAATGTGTTGAAATGATACAATGTTTTCCGGGCTTTAAATCATGCTTGGTCTAGTCTGTTTGGATGGCTGCCTCTTTGCGTATGTGCAGGTTCTACCCGAGCACAGTGAAGTGTTCTGGAATTCTCATTCTTTGCAGTATGCTCTATAATCTGTTATAATCCACAGAGTTGAATGCCACTGCATAGTCAGTAAACATAAATAAGCATTTTTCTGGTATTCTCTGCTTTAAGCCAAAATCTATCTGATACCAGCAATGACATCACTCTGTTCATTTCCTCTCCGGAATTCAACTTGAATTTCTGGCAGCTCCCTATTGTATTGCTCTCACCATTTTAAATATCTTCAGGAAATTTTTATTTGTATGAAATAGTAATGATATTGTTGGATAATTTTCACATTCTGTTGGATCATTTTTCTTTGTAATGAGTGAAAAATATGGAAAAATATTAAATCTACCATGGACTGCAGAAGAATGAACAAGTCTTGGAGAAGGAACAGCTGCAATACTCTTTAGAAGCAATGATGGCAAGACTTAGTCTCCAATGGTTTGGGGTGTTTCCAGGAAGGATCGGTCACTGGAGAAAGAAATCATAATTGGTAAATGAGAGGATCATAGAAAATGAGGAATACCCTCAACTACACGAATTGACAGACTGGCCAAACCAAAGGGTTCAGAAATAACAGCCATTATGAAAATGGTACAGGGTGAAGCTTTATCAGTCTGGTGCACACAGGGTGCCTCTGAGTCAGAACCAACTCAGTTACAGCTAACCGCAACACAGATGACTTATTCCAGGGAGCTGACCAGGGAGCTACCTGACTTTCAAATTTCTTGTCACGGGCAAATGAGCACTTCAAGCATTGAATATGTTTGTTGGAGCATCTTGATAGGTATTCCATTGATTCCTGGAACTTGGATAATTTTTCTTCAATACCATCAACTTTTGATCATATGCTACCTCCGGAAATGGTTGACCATTAACCAATTCTTTTAGGTATAGTAATTATATGTACTACTTCCATCTTCTTTTGATATTTTCTGTCATCAAATATATGTCTGATAGAAAAGTTCAGCATTGCAACCCAAGGCTTGAAGGTTTTGTTGTTGTTGTAGTTTTAGCTCCTGGGTACCCCCATCCTCCCATACCATACCCCTAAGTAATTTTCAATCGAATTATTGCCTCTATAGATCTGCCTATCCTGGATTTTATATACAGAAAACAATACCAAATACAAATAGGTGGGTGGAGGGCGGACAACAAGAACAACACAGTCTAGTTAAACCATAGAAAATCCTCAATCAAAAGAAAGCAGAAAATATTAACAACTGAAGCAACTTTAAAATGGATCTAAAGGGAGAGAAAATGATAAGGTATTACATTATAACCTAACTACGTCTGCAATAATCGACTCCACAATGCTCTCTGACTGACAGAAAGGCTATTCACATTCCTGGGTTATGCTCAGATGGAATTCTCAGGAGGCTTAAGCCACGTGAGGATCCTGCAAATGGATTTTGGGCCAGGCTTGAAGTTTGTATTAATTTCTTTCAGGTCAAGAAATGAGGAGAGCGTATTTCCATGTCAGCATTCTAACTTCAGGTGCTTGAACATTGCAGTACGATATTTTACTGTGTCTTCTCAAGCCACCCTTTTTGATCTGTTCAGCTCTTTTACTTCATCCTCCTTCCATTCACTTTATTTCTATTTATTTTTTAAAGAGATAAATTGTTTTATTAACCAATCATTCACTATTACCTACAGAGTATATGTGCACTTACTTTTACATCGAAAAGATGGTTTATCACTATTCATCAAACAATTGCTCTATGTGGAAATAATAGTAGCTAATAAAAATTCAACTCTCTTTACAGACCAACAATCTCTAGATCATGGCACACTCGAACATTGCATTCTAATCTCTAAATTTGGAGTCTGAAATGTTTATAGAAATAGATCATGAGGATTCTGATAAGAAGCTAAAATATGTTAAGGCGAATGGCTACAAAACCCTAGTAAAAGGCTCCTTGGTTTCTCATCCTCTGTAAACAGCTTCTCAGATCATATGGAAAATCAGCCCAGAGGCAAATGAGAACCTGCGTGTCCCACCCCCATTGCCGCAGTCGACCTCCCCTGAGAACCGATCCAGCGACACTAGGTGTGGAAGATCACACTGAGGCCTGCCGCTTATCCGCAAGCCTTGGTGCTGGCCCACTTTGCTGGTTTGGACTGGTCAGGTTTCACTCCTTCGGAATCTCATTAGTGAATGTAAGCAAGTCGATGTCAGCAGCATCTCCTCCTTCGGCGCTGCCATCTTTTCTGGGAGGGGCACACTGGGAATATCCATGTCAGGTGCATTTACTATGGCCTTTGTTTTGAAGAGGTAGCATGCCGTTTAGTCACTGAAAGGCGAAAGTGACCTGTGCACCCAGCAAATGCCGCAGGCATAGAGCAGAGATGGAAACGAATGGCAAGTCCCCAGGAGCTGCGGGACAAAAATGGTTGTGAAACTGTTTTCGATGAGCCTTCAACGCCAACCAACAAGAGCGCTCCAAATGCGCATTCCTTGTGACTCTGGAAAGACCCTGGCCCCCAGGCATGGCTACAGACAGGTCCCAGGCGAGGCGCAGCCAGTGCATGGTGTGACACAGCACGCAGGGAAACAGGGCACAAGGCCTGGGCTGCAGCCACCAAGGTGGCTGGCTGTGGGCTCCTCCGCCCCTGACGCGAGGAGAATGGCCAGGAGCCCGCCACCTCGTCTGGGCCTCAGTCTCCTGAGAGCCACCAACACACACATCTGCGCTGCAACTTGGCACAAACTGAGCCAAGCTGCCTGGGACTGAGCCGCCATTTTCCTGTTGCCTCCATTCATTTGAGGTACTTTATTGGCAAAAGCAAGTTTCAGCATCTCTACTAACGTCCATTTCAGTCTTTTTTATATTTCTTGTCTTTTCAATGACTTTGAATTTCTTCATGTGTGATGTCCTCGTTGGCACACCACAACCGCCATCCCTCAGTCTCTGGAAGACCACACGGTGGAGGTAGAGTTGAATAGATTCAACACGGACAGACAGCAACTCTGAGGCCAGCAGGCCACATGGGGGTCACAGTCGGTAGGAGCCAGGCACAATATCCAGGCCAGCAGGAAGAAAAGAGAGACAGTTCCCCTCGCTATACTCTTATGAATCGCAAGTAGGTCACACCCTCAGAGAGACGTCATCAACCCAATGACAGAAATCCGATTGAGGGGATGGGGTACACCAATACCTTCTTGTGGTCTTAGCGGTGGAGTCTTGGCTGCTAATCAGGAAATGGCCAATGAGATCTTTGTGTGGGCATGGCCTTCCCCTAAGGATTCTGAGAATTGCTGAATTTTCCTTCTTGGAGGTGGGAGACTCTCCTCAAACCCTGGGAGACATAGCAGCTGACAAGACACATGAACCCACCCTGATGCAGAAACCCCTGCCAGCGCTGAGATGTTTCCAGTGACACTGGATCCAAAGACTTTCTACCCACTGGCCTGTGAGTGCTCTGCATTTGGCATCATTGCATGTGTTTCATGAGTCTGAAGAGGATTTTATAGACTGCTACTGGGCATATGGGCTAATATCGGACTTATGGACTTGATATGGATTGGGCTGGGATGTTTTCTCAATGTTCAATTGCTCTGGTATATGAAGCTCTTTCTTTTACACATATGTGTGTCCATGGATTTGTTTCTCTAGTCTACCCAGACTAACACACTTCTTATAGTTACAGACAAGTTGACACAAAACCTAATTATCACAGACTTCCAATTTCCCTAGGCTCATACTTTGTACATTCCACATTCTTATTATTAATACGATTCTGAAGGTATTTCTTCTTATTTTGAGGAGGCCAAATTGGAGTGAATTAGGACTGGGGATCTAATAAAACAGCCTCCGATAGCATTCCTGACACTAATGGAAGGGAATACGGAAAAGGAGCAATCCAAATAGCGGCTGAGAGCTACAGCCCTGCACAGTACCCAAATCTCTTATCACGTTCACAGGAAATGAGGGAAGCGGTTTCTCACCATCCATTGATAACTCCTCAGGACGAAGGGACTGCTCTTTGAGGACGTGCAGAAGCAAAAGCTTAGGCTTCAAAACGATGCTCCTTAATCTAGAAATTGCCGTGACAGCTTCGCCTAAAGAACAATTGTTTGGAACATATTTAACATCATAGACACAGGGCCCAGAACTGCCTTTTATACTCAAAGTTCAGAAATGGTAGGTGGAGGTGGAAGAGGGAATCTATGCAACAAGCATTAGAAAGCAGTATAGGTAGTACCTTTAATAAATGGTACCCATGCTGTTGTTACTAGGTGCCATTGAGTCAGCTCCAATTCATAGACGCTCTATGTACAACAGACCGAAACACTGTCCACCCCTCCCCATCCTCACAATTGTTCTGATACGTTTCATCCCACTATTGAAGCCACGATGTCACAGAGCTAACTATTAATCAATGTGTGGAATAAACGGCTATAGTTCATTTTGAGAGATTGGATACTATCATTTCTCACATAATGGGTCTTTCATTAGGTACAAAAATAAATTCCTGCAAAATCAGCAGCAAATTTGAATGAGCTCCACCTGTGTCTTCATATCAAAAGTCTGCTGCCCAAACTGACAGCTCCTAATAAACAACGTGCTTCACGGCGTTCTTTCGACATAAGATGGAACTCTACCTGAGGACACTGTTACTCTAATATTTAGAAAAGATCAGTAAAGTCAAAACCAGAAAACAAGAGAGAAGTATTTGAAATCATTATAATACTCTTAACAGAAGGAGAAGGTAGCAAGGAAGTAATATGAGTTCATCTGAAAACTATGTGGCCCATTTACTTGGAGTTTCTGAGTCCAATGGTTCTTACACATTCCCTCTTGAATCCTCTTTATTTCCACTCTCTCTTCCTGCCAGTGTCCTGGAGCTTCAGAGTCATGATATGCTGTAGAAAATGTTTTACTTATGCAATTGCAATGCTGTCTAACTTTCAAGCTCAGTAGGGAAAATATGGAGATGTTTAATTCTCCAGCTTTATTATTTTTTATAGGAAATGAAAGTCAAAATCTGAAAAGTAGCAACTCACAGTAAAAGATTACTTTTCTTCTTTCCTCAATATGTCTCAGTGACATCAAGCTCAAATATTTTATTACAGATAATCCTAGTCAATTTAAATGTCCAATTTCTCAATAAAACATCAATCAAGAAAAGCCAATATCTTTGCAAATGTGATTCCAAATTTTGCTCTCAGATAGTCTAACTAAATTTCCACTCACTTCTTTGGGAGTTATAGAAAGTATATCTGAGGGGAGAATTGGGCCCATGAAATTTAAAAATGATTGTAGGTTAGTCACAACATGTCTTATGCTGATGATTATATTGTAGCTGTGGGGGTTTCTAAAAGGATGATATAGCAAAATGCAATTACAGTTTGTTAATTTAGCTCGATTTGAAGGGTTTTAACTACAATAGTGTACACATCTAGGAATGATTTATTCTTTGGGTAAAAAAACATTAATTCCTAATAACATCACTTTTTAAAATGATGTTTTTCATAGCATGATAATTCTCCATGTGATAAATAGTTCCACCATAAACCCTGCCCTGAAAACGCTCGAAACACTGCCTATGCCACTATTTTTATCCCCACAAATATTCCGTTGGAAGCATAGTTGTATGATCTTAACACTGGCTCTAAAAGGAAAGGAAAGTTTGCCAGTCGTGGCACCGTCACTTAAGGGGAAAGGAAAAAAAAGCTTGGGAGGAAGGTCTGACTTCTTTCATTGAGTTTACAAACCAGTACTTGGGTTTAGACACTCACGGACACACGTTAGCATGCTTTATCTTTCTGACGATCCTAGAAACAGTTCTGCCAGCATTGTGTTTGAATTTCTGACTCCCTGTTTACCAGATGTCTATGATCTAGACTCATTTCATTCTTGCTCTTCCTCCACCCTTATCACTGGCAGTGTCCATTCATCAGCCTCTGAACGCTTCATATCTCATGATTACAATATTTAGCTAGTTCCCCTGTTCTAGCTTCCCTTAGCCTGAATGCAATGTAAGCAACACTGTCCGATTAATATTCCTAAAATATCTTGAAAACCTCTTTCTCTAACAATACAAATAAGACCAAGTACACAAGCAAACTCATGGTTGTGGAGTCAATTTCCAGTCATAGCAGCCTGATAGGGCAGCATATAACCATCCCATAGGTTTTCCAACATTGTGAATCTTCAATGAAGCAGCTGGCGGGATGGGGGGGGGGGGGGAGTGTCGAACTAAGAATTTTAGTTAGCAGCCATGCACTTAAACATGGTACCACCAGGACTTCCTAACTAGCAAGTAGATGTCCCCACAGCATTTTCCTAGAGTCAAATAACTGTCCACAGTTAGCATCTGTGCTACCTTTCAATTTTGCCTTTCACTGTTTTTGTAAAATCTCTTCATTAAATCCATCCCCTCCCTTTTCCCTTAAACTTCACTGCATCTGATGGTTGGGGCACTGTTTTACTCAACATGCCTCCTCTAGTCAGAGTTTTAACTCTCACCAACTGTAACGCCGTGTAGTTGGGATGTATTTTCTCTCCTGACAGGGCTGGGTAAGAAAAGGTGGGGAAAGATGTTGATAGAGTTATATGATCTCAAACTCACTCACTGCCATTGAATTAATTCTACTCATAAAAAACAAACAAACAAACCCCTCTAGCATAGAGTAGAACATTCCTGTGAATTTCCAATGCTGTAAGTCGTTACAGGAGAAGAAACCTTCATCTTTCTTCAAAAGAGCAGTGGATAGGTTTGAATCATCAACCCTGTGGTTCATAACCCAGCAGGTTATTTAATTTTGTGGTTAATAAACCAACAGGTTAATTAACCTGTTGTGTTAATAACTATGCCGCCAGGGTCTTTGTGAGAGGATCTCTCCAAACTCACTGCCGGGGAGCCCCTGCTCATAGTGAGCCTATAGGACAGAATAGAACTGCCGGTGAGAAGTCTCAAGACTACAACTCTTTATGGGAATAGAAAATTTTCTCTTTTTCGGTGGTTTTGAACTAATGACCTTGCAAATCACAGCCCAACGCATAACTACTACGCCACCTGGGTTCCTCTGCTGGATCAGCAGTCGTAGTGAATGATAGTTAACAAGGTTGGTTTCTATTATTTAAAACATGGGCCTCTAGGAAGAGAAATATTTAATGATGTAAAGACACATATTTAATTTCACTATGAGTGAAAACAAAGAAAAAGTAAACTGGCTTTTACACCGAAGGGTAAGACTTTGAAGACCACAAGGAGGCCGGGGACAGGGAAAGGAGAGGGGTAGGAAATTATGGAGGTGGGGAGGGAAGAGGAAGGAGGAAGTAACCACATTTAAGGGATTTGACAAGATATTATTACTGATTTCATTTGTTGACATGGGTTGTATTACTGATATAGAATATACCTCTTTGAAACCCCCAAATAAATAGTAAATGAGAGTGAAGGCTCATAGCCGAAAACCCCTCCAGATTCCTTACTCTGGAGCTAAATATCGATCTAAGTGGTTGAAAAGGGGCGGGGGGTGAGGAATACAAAACTGAAGTGGACTTGGAAACTTTAGTGACATACTAGTTAATTTCTAACAGATGGCACAGAAATAAAGAAAACAAACCTGGTGTTCGTCAATTCTATTATCCTGCTGACTATCAAATAAACCATTGCAGAAGCTGAGCAGAAAGACGAGTGGGTGGGTGGGTCTCACTACCATGAAAAGAGGAGTGAAGTATGTCTTTTGGACCCTGAGATAACCTTGAGTACCTTAAGCTACCTTAATATACCCATTGTTTTGTTGTCTGTTAATTGAGCACTTAATAATTAATCATTATGCTACATTATAAAGGCTCTGGTGATGCCCTTGAGTAAGAGTTGGACTGCTAACCACAAGGTTGGCGGTTCAAACCCACTAGCTGCTCTGCAAGAGAAAGATGAGACTTTCTGCTCCTGGAAAGATAACCTTGGACATCTTATATATGAGTCAGACTCGCTGGCATTGGTCTTGGTTTGAGTTTATCTAGGTTGCTAGGGGTGTGTGTTTATTTCTCTCACACGTACTGAATTAGATTTTGAAATCCTGAGAGGTAAGTGTTATGTCTTACATTTTACATTCTTATTTACCTAGTGTCCCAATTTGCAGAGGGCCTCAGTGTAGCGTTCAGCAGGTGAGGCAGCACACACCTCTAAGAGACTGGTCATATGACAGCCCATTTGCATGGCTCCCTCTGGGGCTCTGGGCTGAAAACGGACTGGCTATCACTGACAGCCCCAATGGCATGTAGCATCACGTTAATATTTAGTATCCCTCTCACCACTTTGTGTCACTGTTTGTAAAAGTTTCAGAATGAGCGTTCTCACTAGACCTCGCTAATACCCATTTTAAAGGACAGGAGACAACAAAAGGACCAAGGTTGTCACCACGGAATCAGAAGACACTGCAACAACAGAAAAATGGGTGAAGGGAGACGTTAGACAGTGTAAGATTTGACAAAATAATAGTAATCAATATATTATCAAGGATTCAGGAGGGGAGAGTGGGGAGGGAGGGGGAAACGAGGAGCTGATACCAAGGGTTTAAGTAGAAAGCAAATGTTTTGAGAATGATGATGGCAATAAATGTACATATGTGCTTGACACATGGATGTATGTATAGCTTGTGATAAGAATTGTACGAGCCCCCAATAAAATGATTTTTTAAATGGTTTTTGTTCCTATACATATCTAATTAAGATTTTAAAATAAGGAGTAAATAAGCAGCATTAAGGTGATAGCAGAGGCACTGAATAAAAATTAGCTTCAAATGAGTCCTCTCATTCAAAGTACAGAAACAATAAATAGAATTGTATCATATCAAACTGATAAAGGCAAAGAAAAGAACTTTAATCTAGAATTTTATATCCAAATAAACCATTGTTTGAATCTAAAATCAAATGATGACATTTTCAAATACACAGTGATTCAAAGCAATTCCCTCCTAAGAAGTCTTTCTGAAAGAAACCCAAAAGACATAAACTAGGAGGAAGAAATGAGAAATGAGATTGAAGCAATGATTTAATAAATAAAAACAAACAAAAGACAGTAAATCTGCATATGCCTCCACAGTAATAAACGTCTTTAAAAATATCTATCTGAACTGATCATTCTAGATGTTTTTAACATAACACATAAGAGGTATATGTCTGTGTGGACTATATTGACAGAAAAGTCAAGGTCAGTAAAAAGCATGTTAAGGTGTGGGAACTTATTTTGATTAATTATCTTTTGATAGTGTTATCAAAAAAGGTTTGAATCTCTATTAAAATTTTGAGATACCCATAAAGAGTACAAAGGGTTTTATAAAAAAAGGGTAAAGCATGATACAAAGAGAACATAAAATAAGAGGAGACCATCAAAACCTAGAATTACAACCAGCGTGATTAATTTTTAAATAACCCAGAAAAGGCAGACTCAGTGATTTGGTTTAAAAATGAAAGTTTGAGGGTTGCCATCACTGGAAAAAGGTTAAAAAGTCAGACTTACTCTTGAAAAGAGATGTACTTGTTGCTGGATGAGGTTCATTGCAGGCTGGAGAAGTGGTAGAAAACAGTGGCTCAGGAAAACCTAAGCACCATCAAACTGGCTACACGGAGGGGCATACATTGGATCAGCCAGTTCTGGTCTGCCCAGCGTGTGCAGTCCGACTCAGCAATGCCCAAATGATGCTATGGTGTCTCCTCTGTGGAAACAACTCCTCGCTGATCGTGCCAAGAACCAGTCATTTCCTGAACAAGACATAGACCCCATGGCCATTGTGTGCATCGCCTGATCTATGGCAAATGCATACACACAAAGCGTCAAAAACATTCTTATGAATATCAGTAACTTCTCTTTTACCTAACCCTTGTAAAGGTGAAAGTCCCAACTGTTCAGGGAGTCAGATGCGAGGATCCATCATCCTAGCTCCTTGCTCTGTGCTTTGATATAAAACAATTTTATCTGTCTGAAATTAATACTAGAGCCCACAGCACGGCCTTCGAAAGCTCGGGTTCAATCAATTTGTTCTTACTTAGACCTGAAGCTAAATTAATGACAATGTCTGTGAATCTCAAAAACCAAAGAAAAAATTTAAAAACCTGAAATGTTGTCACATTGACTGAACACATTAAAAAATTGCTAATAATAGATATTTAAATTTGACGGACAAGAAAGTACTACCATAATAAGACCTGTAGTGTGCAAAATGGTAACTAATTAGAAACAAACAGTCTTAAGTATGAGAAAAAGAAGTTTATGTCTTGAAATCAAAATGCAAGGAGGAAATAATGGAAATATAATCCCATAGAAATTTGAATGAGGTAAAATTAATGGTAAAAGTGTAAATTTGTAAAATGAAAAACAATCAAAAAGGAAGGCACTATTGGAAAAACAAGGCTCGGGAACTATCAAAATAGCAATTGAAATGTCTCAACAAGCTGATGAAGCACTCGTAGCACCTACAACTCTAATGCCAAGATATTAGGCAGACAGCCTCTTGGCCAACGTGGGTGAGTCATTTATTTTTGTCCATGCCACTGACCGTTGACCCAACAGAATGTGGAGATTATTAAAAAACACCACTAATATCACATGCTAATACAATTCTGCTGAAGAAAAATTTTAAACTAGTTCCAGCAGTATATCAGCAGAGAGCTGATAGAAATTCAGGCCATTTTCTTAAGAGGACGTGGCTGATGGCCGATGACTTTTGGTTGAAAGTAGAGAATACCAGAAAGATGTTCACTTGTATTTTATTGAATATGCAAAGGATAACAAACATTAATAACAACATGAAATCCAGAACAGTCCATTGTCCTTGTGCAGAACCTGTACGTGGGTCAAGAAGTCCTTTGAACAAATGATGGTTGAAAATGATTTACCATACTTAGTCAATTTGTATGCTGACTAGAGAATCTGAGAACCTGGACTATAGAAGGAAAAGTACAGCATCGGGATTCGATATGCAGTTGATACATGGTTGTCTGGGGACTTTGAGGAGAACTTAAGGCACTTGTTGATTAGAAGTCTTTGGTGCAGATTGCAATTCCATGGAAATGGCAAAAACCTCACAAATAGACTTCATCGTGATAAATGGAGAAAAGATCGAAGTTGTCAAGCATTTAATTTTCGGTGGATCTATAATCCATGTTTAAGGAAGCAGCGGTCAAGAAATCAAATGACATTAGACAAATCAACTGCACAAACCTCTTTAAAATGTTGGAAAGCAAGGATGTCATTTTAAAGACAAAGATGGCTCTCATCCAAGCCATGGTAAAGTCAATCACTTCATTTGCATGTGGAAGTCAGACAATGAATAAGGGAGATCACAGAAGAATTGATGCATTTGAATTATGGTGTTTGGTAAGAATACTGGGAGTACCACAAAAGAGCATAAGAACAAACAAATCTGTCTTGGAAGAAGTACATCCAGAATGGTCCCTAGAAATGAGCCTGTCAAGATTTGATTTCACATATTTTAGCCATATCAGGAGAGACCAATCCCAGGCAAAGGGCAGCATGCTAAAGAGGGATGTCCTTGATGCGATGGATTGATACGTGGCTACAGCAATGGGTTCGAGCACCATATGTCTGAGGGTGACACTGGAGTGGGCGGGGTTTCCTTCTATTGTACACAGGGTCACTATGAGTGGAACGGACTTGATGGCATCGAGCACAGGGGCTAGTGGATGGGGGAAGGAAAGACTACCATCCGCTCCTATAAAGATTGCAGCCTAGAAAATTCATTCAAGGGGCAATTCCGCTCTGTCACGTCAAATCACATAATGGCAAGCAATAACTACTCTCCAAAAATCAAGGGCACAAAGTAGAAGTTTTGTTCTGTGACTGTGCTCTGACTCATCTGGTTTGACAATTGAGTTTGACTTGGGCTGCCTCTGTGATAAATGGTTTCCCCAGAAAGGCAACTTTTCTCCCTGCATCACTCGCATGAGGTTCACCAGCAAAGGAAGCCATCAATCATCATTGCCTACCCCTCTGGTGCCCTGGACCCATCTCATGGACTGGGTCTACTTCTGCCACTCTCCATGCTCCCAAGTGAAACCAGAGGGAGCAATAGAAGCTCTCTTCCAGGTTTTGAAATGGTGACAAGAAATAGGCAAGGTGATCAAGGGATTACCAACAAAAAAATCCCCTGGACCAGATGGCTTCACTGGAGAATTCTACCAAGCATTTAGGGAAGAACTAACACCAATCCTACACAAACTCCTCCAGAACACAGAAAAATATGGCAAACTCACGAACTCCTTCTATGAAGCTAGTATAACTCTGATACCAAAACTGGGCAAGGATCCCACAAGAATCGAGAACTACAGACCAATATCGTTAATGAACATCAATGGAAAATCCCTTAACAAAATACTAGCCAACAGAATACAAAAGTATATAAAACAAATAATTTACCATGACCAAGTGTGATTCAGACCAGGGATTCAGGGATGGTTCAGCATATGAAAGACCATTAGTATTATTCATCACATTGACATGAAAACTATAAGAACCATGTGATAATATTGATAGATGCAGAAAAAGCATTCGACAACATCCAACATCAATTCCTGTTTATGACACTTGAGAAGATAGGAATGGAAGGAAAATTCCTCAAGAAAATACAAGCTATGTATGAAAAACCAACAGCCAACGTAGTAGTCAATGGAGAAAAGACTAACACAATCCCACTGAAAAAGGGGACCAGACAAGGATGCCCCTCGTCCCCACTCTTATTTAATATCTTGCAGGAGGTTTTAGCTAACAGCATAAGGCAAAAAAAAAAAAAAAATCCATCAAAGGTATTCATCTGGGGAAGGAAGAGGTGAAACTACCATTATTTGCAGATGATATGATTTTATACATGGAAAATCCCAAAAGTTCCACAAGGGGAGGACTGGTTGCAATAGAGGCGTTTGGCAGAGTGGCAGGATACAAGATCAACAAACAGAAGTCCATCGGACTATTATATACATCAGATAAAAACCACAGAAGAGGAGATCAAAAAGGTGGTACCCTTCACAATAGGCAAACACAAATTGAAATATCTAGGGATATACCTGACTAAAAGAACAAAAGATCTATATGGGAAAAACTACAGAACACTATTATAAGAAACCAAGAGGGACTTCAACAAAAGGAAGAATATCCCATGCTCTTGGATTGGAAGACTCAATAGAGTTAAGATGTCAGTTCTGCCAAAAGCACTACATAAGTTTAATAAAATCCCGATACAATAACCCTCATTTTTCTTCAAAGAAATGGAAAAACTGATTAACAACTTCATATGGAGAGGGAAGAAACTCAGAATTAGCAGAGAACTCCTCAAGAAGAACAACACAGTGGGAGGGTTTCTTTACCTGACTTTAGCACATACTAGACAGCCACAGTTGTCAAAACCGCATGGTATTGCTACAATGACAGATAACTCAGACCAATGGGAAAGAACTGAAAACCCAGAAATAAAATCATCAGCATATAGACAACTGATCTTTGATAAGGGCCCCAAAAATATCAAACGGGAAGCAGATTCCCTCTTTAACAAGTGACGGGGAATGCTGAAGCTGGACTTTGGGGCCAGGGCGTTGTACCCCAATACACTGGACTGGAAAACACTCCTAAAGCCAACAAACAATCGTTGAACTAACTACAAGCTTCTCTTTCTTGTTGTGTTTTGTTTGTCATTTTTTGTTGTTGTTGTTTTGTTGTATATTGCTGCTTGGTTTTACTCTGTCTTGCCTTTGTGCATGTTATTATCTCCACAGGTCTGTCTAAATAAAATAAGCTGGATGAACAATCTAGAGGAGAAAACAATGGGACCAACAGTTCCGGGGAACATGGGAGAGGGGTAGGTTGGGGAATGTTAGTGGTGTTAACAAACCCAGGGTTAAGGGAACAACAAGAAATCCAAATCGGTGGTGAGGAGGGTGTGGGAGGCCTGGTAGGGCATAGCCAAGGGTAATGTAACCAAGAGGAATTGCTGAAACCCTGGTGGGGACTGAGCATGATAGTGGGACATGAAGAAAGTCAAGGGAAATAGAGGAAAGAGCTGGGAGGCAAAGGGCATTTATGGATAAAGACATGTATATATGCAAATATATTTATATATGAGGATGGGGAAATAGATCTATGTACATATATTTACAGGTTTAGTATTAAGGTCCTAGAAGGACATTGGACCTCCACTCAAGTACTCCCTCAATGCAAGAATACTTTCTTCTATTAAATTGGCATTCTATGATGCTCACCTTCCTGACACAACCGCTGAAAATAAGTGAGTGCATAAGTAAATGTGGCAAAGAAAGCTGATTGTGCCTGGCTATCAAAATATAGCACCTGGGGTCTTAAAGGCTTGAAGGTAAACAGTAGCCATCTAGCTCAGAAGCAAAAAAAAGCCCTCATGCAAAAAGCGTTCCACCCTGTACAATCGCGAGGAGTCAAAGGGATCAGGTATCAGTCATCACCAGAATAAAAAATCTTACCATAGTGAATGAGGGGGGGGGGAGTGCGGAGTGGAGACCCAAAGCTCATTTCTAGGCCACTGGACATCCCCTTACGGAAGGTTCTTGGGGAGGAGACTAACCAGTGAGTGTGCAATGTAGCAACAATGAAAAATACAACTTTCCTTTAGTTCCTAACAGCTTCCTCCCCCCACCCCACACCCGCCCCACTATCATGATTCCAATTCTACTGTGCAAGTCTGGCTGGACCAAAAGATGTACACTGGTACAGATAGGAACTGGAAACACAGGGAATCCAGGGTGGGTGATTCCTTCAGGATCAGTTGTGTGAGTGGCGATCCTGGGAGGGTAGAAAGAGTGTGGGTTGGAAATGAGGAACCAATTACAAGGATCTACATGTGACCTCCTCCATGGGGGATGGACAACAGAAAAGTGGGTGAAGGGAAACGTTGGACAGGGCAAGATATGACAAAATAATAATTTATAAATTATCAAGGGTTCATGAGGAAGGGGGACCCGGGGAGGTAGGGGAAAAATGAGGAGCTGATGCCAGGGGCTAAGGTGGAGAGCAAATATTTTGAGAATGATGTTGGCAATGAATGCACTAATGTGCTTTACACAATTGATGTATCTATGGATTGTGATGAGTTGTATGAGCCCCTAATAAAATGATTTAAAAAATAATAAAAAAGAAATGATGACAAGGAAATAAGGTTGTTTGATGAGAAGGGCTGCAAACCATAAGGTGAGTGGTTTGAAACCAATAGGCACTCTGAAAAAGAAAGTGGAGGCCCTCTGCTCTTGGAAACTCACAGGAGCAGTTCTTCCCTGCCCCAGAGGATGGCTGTGAGTTGGAATGGACTTGATGGCAATGAGCTTGGCTTTTTAGTTTATTGAGCATTGAATAAGTTATGTATAAGACAACTTCTAGAGTTGCTCTTAGCTGCCTTCACTCAGTTCAAACACATAGAGCATAGCAAAACACTGTCCATCTTACGCCATCCTCAAAATTGTTATGTTTGGTCCACTGTGCTAATCTAGCTCCTGAAGGGGTTTCCTCTTCTTTGTTGACCCTCTATTTTTCCAAGGCCAATGTCCTTCTCTAGAGACTGAACCCTCCTGAAATCATGTCCATAGTACCCAAGATGAATTCCTACCTTTAATACTTCTAAGAAGCGATTCTACAACATTTCTTTCAAGGTAAATGTGTTCTTTCTTCTGGTAGCCGATGGTATATTTAATGCCTTGTCAATGCCTTCATTCAAAGGCATCCGCTCTCCTTCTGGTCCTCCTCTTTCACTGCCCTGCTTTCCCATGAAGTTGAACACCCTGGCTGGGCTGAGATACACTCTATTCCTACAATGGCCATCTTTGCTTTCCAACATGTTGAAGAGCTCTTTTGCAGCCGAGCTGCCCACTGTGATAGGTATTTCACTCGGTGATGGGTGCTCCCATGGTCATTGGTTGTGGATCCAAGACTGATCTTTGCTCCATTTATCATGATGCAGCTTATTGGTTCTGTTTTCTTTACACTGAATTGTAATTTACACTGAACGACGCTCAATAAAGACCAGTTTCCTTCCCTTTTCATTCAGTGAGAATTCAGGAGGCATGAGAGCACTTACGGTCTTTTTATAAGGGTAACTTAATTTGTGGGTTCACTAATCTATAGTCATAGACACAACCAAATTATTGGAGGGAATCCAAGACCTAAGTTCCGATGTGATTCATTAACTTGTACATAGCCTTGAGATCTCCTTAAGACCATCACCCGAGAGTTTTAAAACACTTTGTTTTCCAGTCAAAGGAACTGAAGCATTATTACCTTAGGAAACAGAGAAAAGAGCCAAAGGTCTTTGAAACTCACATTTCTTACCTCTTTGAAAATATGTCTAGGCAGAGTAAAATTAAATATCCCATTGTAAAAAGATATAGTACCCCCCATTGAGATATTATTTTCTGAATAATTCCAGGGATATTCCCAGTTTGAACTCCAAACTGTAACTCACTCTTGGAGGTTTGTTACTGTCGTAAACTGCCAGAGCACACTTTTATGAAGGACAGAAGGACCTCAGACTGAATTTACCCAATTCAGCAGATTAAATTCTAGCTGTGAATTCAGTCCAGGACCATGCATCATGGTTTTACTGCAGAATAAACATAAATTTACTAATGCAATGAAGTTTGCAGCTGGTGAAAGTCCATGATTTTCCCAATAGAAATGTTTATTTAACTCTGATTATAAAATTAAAAAGGAATCTAATGTATCTAAGGCAAAAAAGGGAGAAAGAAAGAAAACATCTGTAACTTAGAAATAAACATTAGGGAATAAATTGACTCTTGGTTATTTGTGAACTGTTTTAATTTGATTTAGATGCAAGTAGTTGAGGCAAATGGTCCCACAGAGTAATAAAACATGCCTTAAAAACATAATGTACCAGAGTACAAGTAGCGACAAAGATAATATATCAAGCAAATATGTGGCCCCAAAACTAGATTACGTAAGATAGATGTTAAACGCAGTTAATGGTGTAAAATAAAAACTACAGTTTCTTTGAGAAATAAGAATAGACTAAAAAGAATGAGAATAAATTAATATTTGTAAAATCTTTAACAATTTGAGCTGGGAGAGACAGGAAGAGGTTTTATTTATAAAGGTAAAGTTTTATTGTTTTACACTGAATTTGATTAGTAGTTTAAGGATTAAAGGATTATCACACAGGAACTTAAGGTATTGTAAAGTCATTATTATTTTACCATTTAATATCAAATAGGTGGGAAAACACACACACACACACACACAACAAAGTTCCCATTGTTTCATAGTAATTGCCACATGATATAAGTGGCTGGTGAGGCACATGAAAATAAGGTTTTTGTTGACAGTACAGGGATGCTTAAGAATATTTGTTGGTCTAAATACTTATTTACTAATTTGTATAAGGAAAAATAGTTATAATCCCCTTCAAGAGCCACTTCTCTTTTGAATATTGAACGTTGCAAAAGGTCTGCATAAAAGGGGAAAAAAGCGGGGTCCCCAAACTGTGTTTTTCTGGTGACTTGGGCCGTATCTCAATGCCCATGGAACACCAGAGCTCAGCTAGAGTAGACTGACATTTTTTTTAAACAAGTGCATAATATTTTGGAGCTTCACTTGGGAGCCTCTCCCTTTGTGCATGTACGTATGCATTTTGATGTACGCAAACATGCATGTGCCTGGAGCCCTGGGGCATCGTGGTTATGCAGTGAGCTGCAATCTGCAGTTAGAAACCACTGGCTGCTCTGTGCGGAGGGAGGTGGGGTGACGTGGGAAGATGGGCTTTCTACTCTCTTAAGAAGTTACAGTCTTGGAAACTCACAGAGGCAGTTCTACCCTGTCCTGCAGGGTCGCTGTGTAATGACATCAACATGATGGTGTTTTCTTTCATTTTGTTATTTTTTCATTTGTTCCAATTTTATTTAATTAGATTCCTAACATGAATGTTTCCTTGACCTGCGCTAATGATCTCCTTCATCCAGGTGGCATGTCTGTGTCTTTATATTCTCTTTGTCTCTTTTAAGACTTCATAAATGTTCTCATTAAATTTTACTTGAGATTGGAGTCTCTTTTGCAGTCTAAAACAGAGGACAAACTAGTTTCCAATGGGCAGAAATGATTTAGGAGGGCTAAGTGGTCAAGATCAGTTTTAGAGTAAAAAGAAGACCCCATTAAAATATTAACATTTATTAAATATTTAAATATTAAAGATTAAAATATTCAAATATTAAATATTTATTAAATATTTTCTTTTAAAAATCACTTTATTGAAGACTCTTATAGCCCTTATAACATTCTATACATCAATGGTATCAAGCATATTTGTACATATTTTAACATCATAATTTTCTAAGCATTTACTTTCGATTTGAGCCCTTTGCTCCACTTTTTTCCCCGACTCTGCCCCCCCTCCACCCTCATGACCCCTTGATAAATTATAAATTATTTTTGAGGAAGCCTCAAAGAACCTGAGGAATATTGTGTGCCCTGGTTGACTCATTCCTTCACTGTGACCCTTCTGTGAGGGGATGTCCTATTGTCTGCAGATGAGTTTGGGGTCTCTGCTCAGACCCCCCCTCATTTTCAACAATGTTTTGTTTGTCTGTTTGGAGTCTTCTGGTGCCTATCACCTAATTCTGTTGACACCTCATGATCACACAGGCTCGTGTTGTCGTCCATGTGGGCTTGCTGCTTCTCTGCTAGATGGCTGCTTGTTTGACGTCAAACCTTTAAGACCCCAGATGCTATTTCTTTTGATACCTCGGCACTATCAGCTTTCTTCACCACATTTGCTTATGCATGCATTTTGTCTTCAGCGACCTTGTCTGAAGGGTGAGCATCACAGAATGCCAGAAAGTTAGAATAAAATGTGCTTGTGTTGAGGAAGTGCTTGAGCAGAGGCCCAACGTCCACCCACTTCCTCAATGTATTGCCATATAAGTATATGTGCATAGGCCAATACTTCTATTTTATGAACTAATATATTTACACAAGTGCACAACTATATTTATACTTCTATCTATAGCTTTGCTTCCTAGATCTTTCCTCTTTCCTTTTACCTTCCTCCTTCCCCACCATCATGCTCACCCTTCTTCTCCCTCTTAGTAATTCCTCTTAGTTTGCTGTTGCTCCAATGCCACCAGGATCCCTATGTCCTCCTCGTTGCTGCTTTTCATTCCCTAGTTGGTCCCTGTCATGGGGTCGTTTGCTCACCATTCCTTTCTCCCACAACCATCTCCTCCCAAGTCTCTCCAGAACCATCAGTCCTATTACTCTCTCCTCAAGGTTGTTAACCATGCCTATCTATATAGGTAGACAAAACAACAATAACAGATGAAACAAAAGATTGAGAAAAAGAGGAAAAAGGTAAAAAATTAAACAGACAAAGAAATCACAAAAAAGCATACACAATTCCAGGTCTGTGAACTCATCTTTATGACTATCCCCCTACCAACCTTCAGGGATTCCAGGAAATGCCCCTCCTATCCTGAAGTCTATTTTTGGGGCTCCACAGGGAGCTTATGTATTTGCTTTGCTTCCGTTGCTGATCTGTTATGTTCCCTTCCTGGTTCACTCCACTGTGGGGTGGTCAGACCATACTCACTCCCCACCAGGTGTCCCCACTATTGACCTCTGTCTCAGTAGGGTCCAGGGTGGGGTCATCATGTCTTGAACTTGTCCTCTGTGTGCCTTAGCAATTCTGTGCAGAGACATCATCCTCAAGGCCTGGTGTGCCAGTATGGGGTCTTTCTCTTTTTCCTTCTTAGTTTGTGTCTGTATACTTATGGCAGACGGACCCTTCTCTCCAACCTGTAGTTTTACTGTTGTCCTCTGTAGCACATACTTCGGGGTCAGTTTGGCTCTGATTGAGGGTGGCCCTGTAGACTTCTCTGTTTATGAGTTGCTCCATGAGGTTATGATGTTCTCAAGATATGGGGCACGTTGGTAGGATCTTCACTCACACTTCCATTTCTGTGGAATCACAAACAATAGCCTCTCCCTGGGCGGATTAGTGCCCTACTTCCCCCAGTGCCATCATCTCCCTGTTTGTTTGGGAGGGTTTTTTTGCCCTTTTTCTCTCCCCCTCCCCTGCTTTCCCCTGCTTTGTTTTGGAGTGACATGTACAGCTGAAATAGTTAATGTTTATTGTGCCAACCTGCCCGATAAACACATGTGGAGTGAATTGAAAGGCAAGAGAGGAAATGACTCAGTGCGCCTTGCCTTTCTAATTCTAGGGTCTCTTGCTTTGTGATGGTTGGATCAGGCTGCAGCTGCCTTAGTCAGTTCCCTGCTTCAGCTTGCAAGGCTCACTTCCTGCAAGACGTCCCTGGGGATAGGCCACATGGACCTACCTTGATGCAGCACTGGGTGCTGGAGCAGCCATGTGGAGACCCCTGCCAGTGCTGAGATGCTTACACATACACTGATTCGGCTCTCTTCATGCAGTCGGCATCATTGCATGTGTTTTGTGAGAGGGAGGAGGACTTTGTAGATTTGTGTCAAGCATATGTGTTAATGTTGGACTTGTGGGTTTGGGCAGCAGTGGGTTGGGATGTTTTCTTGATGTGCACTTACCCTTTATATAAAACTCTCTCCTATAGATATGAATTTCTGTGGATTTGTTCCTCTAAAATACCCAGACTAACACAACATCTTTGGGTTTGGTCTGTCCTCTACCTGATTGCCTGTACTTCAGCCCATATAGTGTAGAAAAGGGGCTTTTCTTCTACACCTAGTATGCTGATTATACTTACCTCAGTGACATTTGAATAGGGATAATATTGAACTTATATAGTGCCTTGGGTAAGATTGATATCTTTAATATATTGAGTCTTCTAATCCATGAGCATGGGGTATTCTTCCACTTGTGCAGCTTGCTTTTGGTTTCCTGTAGTAGGGTTATGTAGTTTTCCTTGTTGAAGACTTTTGGTTAGATATATCCCTAGATATTTAAGTTGTTTCTTGGCTATTGTGAAGGGTACTACATTCCTGATCTCCTCTTCGGTGGTCTTGCCTGATGTATATAGCAAACCAATAGACTTCTTTGTTGAGCATATATCCTGCCACTCTTCCATATTCCTCTATTGCTGCCAGTACTCCTACTGTGGAGGTTTGGAATTTTCAATGTATAAAATCATGTCATCTGTAAATAGCTATAGTTTCACCTCCTACTCTCCCAGAAAGATACCTTTAATGTCCTTCCGCTGCCTTATGTTGTTAGCTAGGATCTTCAGTATGATGTTGAACAGATATGGGGATGTCCTTGTCTGGTCCCCTTTTTCAGTTGGATTGTTTTTGTTTTTCTCCATGGACCATGATGTTGGCTATTGGATTTTCACAAATAGCTTGTATTAAGGAATTCCCCTTCAAATCCTATCTTTTTGAGTGGCTTAATTAGGAATTGGTGCTGCATGTTGTTAACTGCTTTTTCTCCATCTATTGATATTATGTGATTCTTATCCTTTTTCATATAAATGTGGCAAGTAATATTAATGGACTTTGACATGCTGAACCATCCCTGCATCCCTGGAATGAAACCTACCTGATCATGATGGATGATATTTTTAATATACTTTTGTATTCTACTGGCCAGTATTTTGCTAAGGATTTGGATCTATCTCCATTAGAGATATCAGGCTGTTGTTCTCAATTCCTGTGGGATCCTTTCCCTGCTTGGGTATCAAAGTCATACTGGCTTTGTAGAATGAATTGGGAGTTTGCCATCCTTTTCTGTGCTCTGGAATCATTAGTGCAGAATCAGTGTCAGCTCCTCCCTGAATGCTTGGTAGAATTCTCCTGTGAAGCCATCTGCTCTGGGAGCTTTTTTCATTTGTAGTGCCTTGATAACCACATGTATTTCTTCCTTTGCTATGGGTCTGTTGAGATTCTTGGCCTCTATCTGTGAAAATCTAGGGAGGATTGTTTTTCGAAATATTTGTCCATGTATCCCATATATGGGGAATTCATTAGAATAGAGATTTTTCATAGTTCTTTGTGATTATCCTTTTAATCTCTTTGGGGTCCACTGTGATTTCCCCATTTTCATCCCCCTTCCAGGCTATTTATGTTCGCTCCTTCCTTTCCTTAGTTGGGTTCACCAGTGGCCTGTCGATTCTGTTCATCCTTTGAAAAAACCAGTGTTTTGCTGCATTGATTTTTTTTTTTTTTGCATTGTTCTCTTGTCTTCTCATTGGGTTAACTCTGCCCTGGTTTTCATGAATTCTTTTCTTTTTCTGTTGGAGGTTTTGTTTCTGTTGATTCCATTCTAGTTGCTGGAGGTTTGGGATACATATCAGTCATAAGTCTCTCTTCCTTTCTCATATATGTGTTAATCACTATCAAACTTTCTCTGATAACTGCTTTTGCTCTATCCCATAAGCATTGGTATGTTGTATTCTTATTCTTATTAGTGTCTAGAAAATATCTAATTTCCTCTCTAATCTGGGCCAGTAGCCACCACTGAGCCAGTGTCACAGAAGATCATTATTCATCCTCCAGCTGTTTCCCTTGTTTTTCTGGTCATCCTGTTATTGATCTCCAGCTTTCTGTTGTGGTAGTCTGAGTGGGATGTCTGAATGATCTCTGTGTTTGAATGTATTCAGGCTTGACTTGTGTCCCACCATGTGGTCTATTTTTGAAAAGAAGTCACATGCTCTTGAAAAGAATGTAATTTTTAAAAAATTTGGATGGAGAACTAAATAAATGCCTATCAGGTCCCATCACCTAATTGTAGATTTTAGCTCCATAGCCTCCTTGCTAAGTGTCGTTCCCAGTGATCTATCATTCCTTGATAAGGGTGTATTGCATGTCACTTAATATGATTGTTGAGTCTATGCTGTCGTTTTTCATCTTTTGAATAGTTTTTGGATGAATTTCATGGTTCTCTCATTATATATTTATTATGCTTACTGGTTCTTGGTCTACTAATCTTTGAACATTATATAGTGCCCATCCTTGTTTCTTGTTATGGTTTGTACCTTGAGGTTAATTTTGTCAGAGATTAAGAGGGCAACCTCTACTCTTTTTTTGAAGTTGCTGATGGCCTGGTATATTTGCCTCTAGCCTTTTATTCTTAGTCTATTTTTGTCTGCGAACTTCAAATGTGTCTGTTGCAGGCAACAGATTGATTGGTTGTGTTTTCTGTGCCAGTCTGCTAACTGTTGTCTTTAAAGGATTGAGTTCAAGCCATTGACATTCAGAGTTATTGCCACCATCTGTGGATTCATTACTTTCATCTCATACCTTTTGTGTTTGTTGTTTGCCTGCTCCCTTCATATAAGTGTGCTGTGTTTTTGTGTGGGGCTTCATTCTTGCCTTCTTTTCTCTCTGAGGCAATGTTATCTTAGTTATTGTTTACAGTACATTGACTTCTGGATAGAGTTGTGTTATTTTGCTCTTGCTTGGTGGATGTTGGTCATGTCTTATGGTGTGTATTCATTGAGTTTTTCCTTGTCTGGGAAAACTCTTACCTCATCATCTATCTTAATAGATAGATTGGCAGGTTAGAGGATTCTCGGGTTGGCATTTTTTTTCTTTCAGCTTTTGGAAGATGTTATTCCACTCTCTCCTCCTCTTCATGGTGTCTGTTGATATATCTGAGCATATTTTTACCTGAACACCATTGTATGTGACTACTGTTTTTTCTCTTGTTGTTCTTATAATTTTCTCTTTTCCCTCAAAGTTGGATTATTTAACTATTGTGTCTCTTGGTGAGTTCTTCCTGGGGTTTAGTCTAATTGATGTTCTCCTTTATTCAGATTCTCCTTCATTAAGGTGGGGAAATTTGCTTCCTGGAATTCCCTTGCAAATTTAGCTGTTGACTTCTTGGTTGTGTCTTGGTCTGGAAAACCAATTATTTAAATATTATTCCTCTTCATAGCATATGTCTTTGTTCTCAGGTTTTCTTCTGCCTCTTTGATGATCTTGTTTGACTGCCTTTCCCATTTGTTGAAATCTGCCTGATCTTGAGATCGCTGATATGGTTCTCTGTCTCTGCTAGTCTATTGGCGATGTCCGTTATCTTGTATTTTGCTTCTGTTACCTCATCCATTAGTTCTTGGATTGTCCTTTGATGTGTGGACTTCATCCCCTCTATTGTGGGCTTCATCTCCTCTCTCACGGTGTCCTCATTCTGCATTGCTTAGCTCATATCCTGTATTACTCCAAGCATCATTCTGATGATTTCTTTTTGTTGCAGATCAACGTTTGTTTCTTCTATGAGCTTTGTTGGTTTAGGACTTCTGCTTTTTTATTTTGTTTTTCTAATTTTCTTGTTGAGCGTGTTGAGGTATTTTGCTGTCTGTATGTCATCTTGGAAGAACAGGGTGCCATATTCCTTGAAGACTGAGGAGCCTGACTTTTTTTCTCTCAGTTACTGGTAAGAGTGGTTTTGAGGACTACATGTGGCATGCTATCGTCATGGTTTGGACTGCTGTGTAGTTGAGGTATGAGGTAAATCAATGGCCAGAGGTGATGGGTGGGGTTGCAGGGTGTGCTGAGGCTGGAAACTGTAGTTATGCCACTGGACTGGGGTGGGGCGGGCCTGCAGTGTGTAAAAGGGCCTGGTCTGGACTGTCTGGCCACAATATGCAGTCTATTAAAGAGTCTCTGGGGCACTTGAAAGTGGTGGAGCCTGGTTTTGGCTTAGGCTGTGGCTTTCAACCCCTGTTTTTTCCAGTTTATTAAAATCCTAGACTGTGCTCTTGGGATTAAATTTCTGCCTGTCTTGTTATGTTAATATTATGCTAATAGAGCAGGACAAGGTCTAGCAGCTTACATTCAAAGTTATGCAAAGGAACACAGCCTGGAATTGTAAGAGTGTTTTATTTTTAATTTTTGGGGGGGTTCTTTTTGTTATGTGCCTGCGGAGTGTCCTGATATTGGAGCTGTGGTGCGCTATCCCCCAGGGGAGTGGGGCCAGATTAGCTGAGTGGTTTTGGTGCTGATTTGATTGAATTCTCCCCAGGCTACACTACTGTGTGCCCCCTGGCTCTCTCCTCACAACTATGTCTCAGGTAAATATCCCAGGGGCTTCTCAATTTCTGCAAATTAGTGACTAATCATCTATCATTACCCATGCTGGCAGGTGCAGAGCTGGGGAGGGCCAATGTACTCACTCCATTCCTGGCTGGGGAAAGAGGATTCAAAGCCTAAGAATGCAGGAGGAGGGTGGGTAGCAGAGAGGGGAACTCTGATGTAAAGTCTTGTGGCTAGTTCTCAGAGGCTCTCTCATAGTCTGGGATTATGACCACCTTTAGACTGCATCCTGAGGAAATGCTACATGCTATGAGTCTAGGATCTTGGGCATGGGAAGGGGTGGCAGACACCATCCTGTTGGATCTGATGAGGGATTAATGGAGTCTGTAGGCAGACACAGTGAACTTAGAGCATTCAGCAAGTTCTTTAATTGCTCTGTGGGGGGAAATTGCAGGGGGAGGTCTGAACCCTAGTACAGTGTACCCTAGTACACTGAATCTACTTTTAGCAGTCAGCTTACCAATATTGGCCTCTTTACTTCTTAATTTCCTAATCTAACAACAGGAGCACTGGGTGAGTGATTCTACCTGGATGTCATCTCGGCTCTTGTTGTGTTTTTAAAATACACTTGCATTCACTCAAATAACCACAGTTGTGGACTCAAAAGTATACACAAAATCATAGTCATTTCCAAATGCTATTATAATGAAATTTGAATTATCTGTTGGCAAGTACCACCTACTAGGGTGTAAAGCAATTGATCTTGACAAATGGAACACTTGGGGGGCTCAAATCAAAGCAAATGCAGTCACCTAGCAAACCTGGTGTTGTTAACCATACCATACAACATAGCCCTACTTCCCCAAATGCCGATTCTTGGCATGACCTCAGCCACCTTTTCCATTTTATTTACTACTAAATCTCGTTAGGGCTCCTGTACATCAATCTGATTGATCCCTGACTTTCGTCAACCATCTCACTGTCATTGAGTTGGTTCTGACTCATAATGACCCTGTAGGACAGGGTAGAACTATCCTGGTAGGTTCCTGAAACTATACCTCTTTATGGAACTAGTAAAGCTTATTATTTCTCCTGCAGAGTGGCTGGGGGTTTCAAACCGCTAACTTTATGGTTAACAACACAACGTGTAACCCACTACCACACCTCTCGTTCAAACCATTTAGTGTACTATTTTCTTCAAGTGACTATATTCTTTATGTTCTTTTCAATATGCCATCTAGCAGTTTCACTTGTTCTTCCATCAGAACATTTAAAACCAAACACACACACACACACACACACTCAACACCCACAAAGTCAAACACAAGCACATGAATCCTGGTTCTTCTTTGAGGCTCTCTATGGTCTTACCAACAAGAAAGGTGATCTTTGCCTGAACTGAATGCCAGACACACTCACCTATTTTGTTAATTTTACTTTAGCCTCTCTTGAGTTTTGCTTATAGATATTTTTCTACACTTGAGCAGCCAACTTTTGAGTTTATAGTCCAGTACAAACCAGGGCTCTCCAAATAAAGATAGGAAGCTGAAAAGAGAAAAGCAAGAATTAGCACCTGTTTTATTCAAACTGTGACCTTACATCTGTGACAGCCTTCTCTTTGTAACTCAACTTCATCACTTTCAGATTGGTTCACTTAAGATCCCTAAGACCCCTTCATTTCTAAAAATAAAAAACTGTAGTATGTTCCTGGAGTTAGCTTTTTATTTCTTTATTTCTCCTTCCAAAAATGTAATCTAAATTTTAAAAACTATGGAATGACCATTAAAAACACACCAGGCAACCCAATCCATCCATACTAAAATCCTCTAATTAAATGAGGAATTAAAAGCTGAGATATGTGTTCTAAAAATTTTTTCCCTTAGTGAACTTGTTGGTAGATAACATTATGTAATCTTAATAATTCTCTGACATTACTGTTTTTATAACTCCAACAAAAGAAAATCCAGTCAATTATACATTATTGAACTTATAATTACTGTATGTTATCCGTGTCTTTGCTCCCTAAAACTTCTGTCATTGCCATTGTACCAAAGGGAAGAATAGCTGACAGTTTCATGAAAAGTACATTCTTATATACATATATACACACAGGTTATCTATCTATCTATCTATCTACCTATCTATCTATCTATCTATCTATCTATCTATCTATCTATGGCTTCAACAACGTTGTGGGTAAAATGTATTAAGTTTCAATTCCATCTTTTCCAGAAGCTTTTTGAAGTCTCTCACCCTTGGTATGCTTGTGTACATGTGCATGAGCGCATGTTTGTGTGTTACCCAATTGTTTACCCAGGCCAGACAACACTAAATATACATATATTTCTCACAATAATCTTGTGAAAAGGTAGGACTTAGAGTATTATCTCCATGATCCTTAATAATAAAGCCCCAAATCACATGGTTTAGATGTGGAACAGAGAGGCTGCCTTTAATTCTGAATAGTTAACCATGATCTTCTATGTCAAAATTAATAACTAACTTGATTTGCTTGGCCAATTCTAGATTCAAATTGCCTACTACCCTTGGCCGCCATCACTAAGTATAATTGACAGTTGGCCATAACAACCTGCCTCAAAAGAATGCAGCTCCAACTATAAAGAAGAAAGAATTTAAAAGCACATTGGGGACCATTTATCAGGTCTTACCAACGAATGGGAGCTGTGCTCTTCATATTTCAAAGGCATATTAACTTAGTCAAATCATAATAATGTCACTAGTAATATGGGCTTCCACATTAAGCCTAACCCTAATGATACTTAACCAAATATTCCTTTGAAAATCTGATCCTCTATGAAATACAAATGTCAAGTTATATTTCATTTCTTTCTCCAGTCTGGTTGCCCTTTGTTAATCTCTTGGAATTTGTACAATGCAATATCTTGGTGGAACTAATCTGGTGATGAAGATTTAAGAATGGATTTAACCTATATATGAAGTACATTTCATATGTAATAAATATAACATTGATGGATTTTTTAATAAACTCATTGCCAGAATACTATGATTTCTATCTTTCATCTCTAAGTCACACAAGCCCATCACTAAGCTTGTGAGTTTATGAAACTTGCATTAAGATCAGGACCTAGAGAAAACTTGCCAAGATTCATACCAATGTCTGCCAATATTCCTACAGCCTCACCATTTATAACAGCACAGACAACTATTGATGTCAAATTCAGAAAGAGCTATGAAACTCTGACTAAAGCATGAACAATGCTTTCTAAAGAAAAAAATCATCTGTATGCTGGATAAAATGGCAAATTAAAACTAAATAAATTTCCCTAGGAATTCTAAGGTGTCAGAGAGACTAGATGGAACAGGCAAGAGAAGTTCGTGAGTTCCAAAAGCAGAGAATGCTTCGGGGTTACTGTTTGTCAACCTGGCCCTAGTCACTAGCCCATTTCTCTGAACTTTCCTGCCCAGTTTTTTCTACTTGGATGGGGAATACTGAGAGGAACTTCCTTTTCCAATGCCACATGGTGGGGCTCTATCTTCCCTATATGTGATTGCTTTCTTTTGTTGCTGTTAGGTGCCATCGAGTCAGTTATGACCTCATGCACAATAGAAGGAAACGCTGCCAAGTCTGGTGCCATCCTCAAAATTGTTCCTATTCTAGAGACCAAGCTTTATTTCAGAAGGTCTTTATTAAATTATTCTTTACTAACTCAAAAATGTCCTTAGCCCACTTGCGAGGTGGGCAAAAGACTTGAACAGAAACTTCACCGGGGCAGAAATCCGAATGGCCAACAAACATATGAGAAAATGTTCCCAATCTTTAGCCATAAGAGAAATGCAAATTAAAACAACAATGAGGTACCACCTAACACCCTCAAAGGTAGCCCAATAAAAAAAATCAGAAAGCAACAAGTGTTGGAGGGGCTGTGGGGAAACAGGAACTCTCATCCACTGCTGGTGGACCTGTAAGTATGTACAGCCACTATGGAAATCAATCTGATGATATCTAAAACAGATGGAAATAGAGTTACCATATGACCCAGCAATTCCCCTACTGGGCATATACCCAGAAGAGGCAAGAAACAAACCAAGGCCAGACATCTGTGCTCCAATGTTCATTGCGGCACAGTTCACAATTGCAAGGAGTTGGAAGCAACCCAAATATCCATCAACAGATGATTGGATTAAAAACTGTGGTATATACATACAATGGAGTACTACGCATCACTAAAAATCAGTGATGAATGTATGAAGCACATAGCGGCATGGGAAGAACTGGAGGAAATCATGCAAAGTGAAGTATGTCAGGAACAAAAGGACAAGTACAACAAGAGCCCTCTGAGGTAAGCATTAAAAGAAAAAATGCAAATGGGGCATAGGGAAAAAGCTACTGTATACAAAGAGTTTTGGGGTGAGGACTGTGTAGTATGTCAGAGACCAGATCAAATCCAGGGATGCACATGGTAGACAACTGGGGAGAAGGTGGGGAAAGGAAAAAAAAGATGAATATAAGGAAGAAAAGGGGAGCGGGGGCATGGGATATTAACCCACCCAAGGGGAGGGTATTGTTTATATCTCCACAGAGAAACAGGGACCAGACTTCAACCCAGTGCCTCAAGGTGTGAATGCAACATTCCAGCATTGAGTAGGGAACCAGTGGAGCAAATATTGAGTGGATGCCTGCCCCTGCCCCCAGAAGAATTTGTTTCAAAGGACGACATTGATTCTGCAGCTCCAGGAGAGGGACATATCTGATCAGAGCACATGGGAGCAGATGAAGGGGGAGGAGAAGAGAGTGGAGCACAGCCTGGCCCACCAGGCCATGAGAATGATGTTCCTGATTAGAGAAGCCAGTCCACAGAGAGGACAACATGGCTGGCCCCACTATGAGACATGATGCCCCTCACTGACCCATGGCGCTACAGGGGACAGCACCGGAGACACAGTGTGGGAATTGCACCTGACCTGATCCCACCACACCGAGGCAAAGCACTGGGGGAGTGCAGCAGAACAGCAAGGGAATGGAGTGGCAAGGTCCCCAGGGAATGCTGAAAGTGGACTTTGGGGCCAGGGCGTGGTGCCCCAACAGACTGGACTGGAGAACACTCCTGAAGGCCAACAAACAATCCTTGAACGAACTACAAGCTTTTCTTTCTTGATGTGTTTTGTTTTGTTCTTTGTCAGTGGTTTGTTGTTGTTTTGTTGTATACTGTTGCTTTGTTTTCCTCTGCCTTGTTTTTGTGCATGTTATTATCTCCACAGGTCTGTCTAAATAAGATAGGCTGTATGAACTATCTGGAGGAAAAACAATGGGACCAACAGTTTCGGGGGGACTTGGGACAGGGGAAGGTGGGGGGCAAGGAAGTGGTGTTAACAAACCCAGAGACAAGGGAACAATAGGGGATCTAAATTAGTGGTGAGGTGGGAGTGGCAGACCTGGTAGAGAATGATCAAGGGTAAGGTAACGTAACAAAGAGGTATTGCTGAAACTCAGGAGAGGACGGAGCATGATAGTGGGGCAGGAGGATGGTCAAGGGAGATGGAGGAAAGAGCTAGGAGGCAAAGGGCATTTATAGAGGTCCAGACAAAGACATGTACATGCAAATATATATATGAGGATGGGGAAATAGATCTATGTGTCTATATTTATAGATTTAGTATTAAGGTTGCAGAAGGACCTTGGGCCTCTACTCAAGCACTCCCTCAATGCACGAATACTTTCTTCTATTAAATTGCCATTCTATGATGCTCACCCTCCTGATACAACCGCTGAAATCAAAGCGGGTGAACAAGCAAATGTGGTGAAGAAAGCTGATGGTGCCCGGCTATCAAAAGATATAACGTCTGGGGTCTCAAAGGCTTAAAGATAAACAAGCGGCCATCTAGCTCAGAAGCAACAAAGCCCACATGGAAGAACACACCAGCCTGTGTGCTCACGTTGTTCCGAAGGGATCAGTTATCAGTCATCAAAGAACAAAAAATCATATCATTGGATGCACACTTCCATGATACGATCGCCAAGGACAAATGGGTGCATAAGCAAATGTGGTGAAGAAAGCTGATGGTGCCCGGCTATCAAAAGAGATAGTGTCTGGGGTCTTAAAGGCTTGAAGGTGATCAAACAGTCATCTAGCTCAGAAGCAAAAAAGCCCACATGGAAGAAGCACACCAGCCTGTGTGATCACGAGGATCAGGTATAAGGCATCATCAGAAAAAAAATCTTACCATAGTGAATGAAGGGGGAAGTGCAGAGTGGAGACCCAAGATCCATTTGTTGGCCACTGGAGATCCTCTCAAAGAGGGATCTAGGAGGAGATGAGTCAGTCAGGGTGTGATGTAGCACTGATGAAAAATACAGCTTTCCTCTAGTTCCTAAATGATTCCTTCCCCCCACTCCCCACCCCCCCCCCCACCATGATCTGAATTCTACCTTGCAAGTCTGGATAGAGCAGAGGATGTACACTGGTGCATATGGGAGCTAGAGGCACAGGGAATCCAGGGTGGCTGATACCTTCAGGACCAGGGGTGTGAGGGGTGATACTGGGAGGGCAGAGTGTGAGTGGGTTGGAAAGAGCGAACCGATTACAAGGATCTACATGTGACCTCCTCCCTGGGGGGTGGACAACAGAAAAGTGGGTGAAGGGAGATGCCGGACAGGGCAAGATATGACAAAATAATAATGTATAAATGATCAAGGGCTCATGAGGGAGGAGGGAGCAGGGAGGGAGGGGAAAAAAGAAGACTTGATTCAATGGGCTTAAGTGGAGAGCAAATGCTTTGAAAATGATGAGGGCAAAGCATGTACAGATGTGCTTTATACAATTGATGTATGTATGGATTGTGATAAGAGTTGTATGAGTCCCTAATAAAATGTTAAAAAAAATGGAACATTCACATGCACAAACATAAGTCCGTGTTTCAGTTTTACTAAATAAACAAGTACGTATTGATTTTATGATTGATCTGAAAGACACCTATTATTGGAATGGCTGAAAATGTAAAATTGCATATACTTGTATTCAAACAGTTAGTGTCTAATACATATGTTTTATTAAAATTTATAATACATTAGTTTAATTTCAACCTTGCGTAATATCTGTCACAACCCCCTGGAAGGTATCAGTTAGAATTTTAATAATCTCTCTCATGTTCCAAGAAGTGTTAAAACACAAAATTTCAACCCCTCTTTTGAAAAAACCCAAAGTGATCCCATTTCTTACTGTTCAACGAAAGAAATTTCTTATCTTTAGCTAAAGTGGCACACTGTAGGAAATATTTAAAATCGATTACATATTGCTCTATATTTACATTAGTAAAAATACTGTTGTAAAATGTAGTGATTTTTATTTATGTTTGATTTTACATTGAACAAATGTAAATGCTTCTTTAGAAGTAAATTGTTTTCCAGATTAGGTAACTTAAACCAGATTTATACAAGGTTTTGTCCCTTTACATCTATGTTTCCCTCATTTTCTTTCTAGGCAATAGGAAGCAATTTCAGTCAATGACTTAATGGGTTTCCATATAAGCATAGACCCTGAGGGTACTTATGGTCTCATCACAACTCAGGTTAGATGTCTTCTAGATAGCCCAGGTCTTCGAAAAACTGTGCATGGCTTTCACATTCAATCACAGTCAACCAACTTCTCAGAATTGAGAAAGACATGACTTTCACACATTTACGTGTAACAATGTTGGGAAGAATGAATTGCCAGAGTGAACCCTTCTGTTAAATCAATTTTTTTCTTAACAAATACAAGTCCTGATTCGATCCAATTTTCTTTAGATCACCTATAATGAACAGTATTTATACACACCAAATATTAAAAAAACCTTCAAGAATTTGAAGGCATAGTTGAAATTTGGGAGTCTTCTCAGACCCTTTAAAAGTGCACCAACCAAAGCAACTTCTTATTTGATATTTTTACTTCTTTGTCTTTAAAATGCATCGTTTACCTCAGTCAAATCATTCCCCCTTCCTGTTTTGTCTTTGCTCAATTGAGTGCCCCAGGCTGTAACAGTTTCCTCTGTTAACCTGACTTTATTATACCTAACATGGAACCACTTATGCTAAGCCCCAAATCAGCCAAGCCAACCTCACTAGTTTCTATTTCTATTAAAAGCTGAACGTTCCCAAAATCCAAACTGTCCAAGTGGTGGTATGTCCTGGTAGGGACAGTTCCCAATATACCATTCAAAAGGAAAGCAGCTTTTACCTTAACCAATCACTTTGCATCCCGGGTCATTTTCTTTCTTCTTATACTACTTTGATTAAATAATTCTGGTCTCTTCCACTTGTCCTTCAGTGCTCTTGTGTAATATCAGACCCATGCATTGTAAATAAAGTTGGAGCACTCTTCCTGAGAATATTGTCAATCTCTAATTTCTGGTGTCATTGCATTTGAGGCTACCCACCCAAGACACTTCTCTGAGACCTTTTGAAATTTGAGCCTCAAGAAAACTGAATTTGAAAGTTCACCTTAGAGTAAAATAACAGCCTAGATAAATCAATGAAGATATTGTTCTTAGGCATTGTCCTCTTTGGCAGAATTATCTATAATATGCAGTCAGTTCCAAAATACAGCAACTCCAGAGGTGAGTCAAAAGCTATGATTTGGGGTAAATCCCAAGTTATTTCTATTATTCTTCAACAATTATGGCAATATGATTAGATGCATTATAAGAGTCTTTGGATTTTTCCTCATCTTTAATTTGTTGATCATATATTAAGCATCAATCAAGTTCTATTATTAACTTAATATAATTTCTGCTTTAGCAGTACATAAATTTAATCTTGTGAAAAATTTATTTTCCCTTGGCCAATCCATACCCTGAAGTTTTTTATTTTATGTATCAGTCCATATTTCCGGTATTGCATGAGATTTCAATTCAAACAAATGTTGTATTGAAACAACAAACAATACAAGCAAACGTCACGTCAAACAAATGTTGACGTGACCTTATTTTTTCTGGAGATAATACATTTTCATGACATAGAAAACGAGTTGTAGGTGCTCCCAGAATGAGTATAATGTGCATAAAGTGTGGTTTGTTTGTTTTCTACAAAATGTGCAATAGCAGGAGATTTCTTCCTAATGTGAAGCTCTGCAAATGAATGACTGAGGCGACACAGACCACAGCTGACAACTAACCTCAGGAAGCAAGGAGAGGGGAGACGTAGTTCAATTATGCGCATCTGGTTACTCAACAGGTCATGAGGAGGCATTGAAATCCCAAGCATGACAGCAATGCAGCCAATAGAAGGCATTGAATATGGAAGGTTGGGGACTTTTAGGTGGATTTCCCTGGGAACAATGGAACACTTGTTCAGGAACCCATTCCAGACCTTCCTTGATGGGACCCTTAGTTCCTTAAGCTTTTCTGGAGAATTACCGTACCAATCAGGAGCAGTGACGGCCAGCAGGGGTGATGTCTGCTTATTTGGCAACTGGAAACATTGACACCTTCAGATTTGTGAACTCTGACTTAGTCTGAGATGGCAAATTCAGGGAAGGGCTGCGTAGGCAATTGATCTGAAGGACTAAGTACTTTTACTGTGTAAGGTCTGACTTATCTCTGAGTACTTAGGACCACAGAGAGGGAAAGGGTCACAGGGGTGACTGCTGAAGAGGAAATTTGAGGATTGGGTCTATTTCCAGGTTGCAATTAAATTAATGCTGATACAGTTAATCATAAAGGTGAACTTTTAGCCCATCTTGCCTCTTGCTTATTAGTGCAACTAAAGCAAAATGAAAGCCAAGCTCACTGTCATAGAATGGATTCTGACTCACAGCGACTCCATAGGACAGAAGAGGATTGCCTCTAATTCTTTACAGGAGGAGAAAACCTCGCCTTTCTCCCACTGATGGCTTCAAACTGCTAACATATGGCTATTAGCCTAATGAGTAACACACTATACCACCAGGGCTCGCTCCCAGTGCAATTAGCATTGCAAAAATACTTTTCAAAAACCCCACTTCTTCCAAAAGGATGTTCTCAGCTGTCATCAATTGCATCCGTTAATGGAGCATGTGCATATTCCTTCAAATGTCTCCATGTCTTTAAACCCTGGTATCATTGGTCAGAATTTCAAAACATGAATGTCTTGGATTTAAAGAAGAATTCTTTCTTCTCTCGCCTAACCAATGCCTACCCATATGACTTAATTTTTACACTTTCTTTTTAAACTATGAAATTTCAACCAAAATTTTGTGTCTTTGTGTAGTGATTAATTGTATCATACTAAAACAGTTAAACGAATGTTCCTCCCCAAATAAAAAAGATAAATATTTAATATGTGCTGAAAGCCAATGTCGCTGGCCTTTTTTCCTGGGAGAAAAGGTAACAAGTTTCTCTCGAATGGGTTGCCGCCACCACAGAGGGAGGCACACATGCAAGACACTAAGAGAAGACCGTGCTGTGCAAGGCAGTGAGCCGAGCAAAGTAAGCTTCAATCACTACAAGGGTCACCTCATCATTTGAGGACGACACCATCTAGGGGTATGACGTTGGAGTCTGTAGGAGTTGGGTGGTACTTTCCCGTTGTCCAATATTCTTGCATACTGATCGGTGGTTGCAGTGCAAGGATCGGTCTATTCTACAGCTTGTGTATCTCATTATCATGTGAGGAAGTTTGGGATGAGTTTTCCAGATCTCTAGCCGACACTACTACTTTGTTCTGAAATATTTCAATCACAATTTGCCCAAGTGGACTCTCCTATGTCAAATAACCTACTGCAGGCGCATAACGTATCTGGTCACCATCACCTATCATTTAAAGCCTATTACCCAGCAGTTTTGGATTTTGACTCTTTCCCATGCTAGCCACCCTGTAGAAACCGGCCCCGGCCAGCTCCTACATCTAACACATGCTTCAAGTTCTCGCTATATCTAACACAGTCTTGTCCCCACCCTGGAACACAAATGCAGAAATCAAGATATCTAATTTCAGAGTCTTTGTTTGAATTTATAAAGTGCCTTATTCCATTAGTAAGGCCAGCGGAATGGGGCCAAAGGCGTGGCTGAATAATTTAAAAGCACACGGTCATACTAATTATCCACCGATCATTCTAATAGACTCCTAGAGTCCTTAGGCAGGGCGCATTTAGCTCTTAACAGTTGTGGTAGGTTCTAGGATGGATTTCCCGGTTCTTGCTTCTCAACATTGAAAGAATTCACGCCGCAGAAGCACTTTTGTAATCCAAGTAAATGTTACATGGGAACAAGGGGAGTTTGGGGTGACCCGGTCTCAGAAGGTACGCGTTCTCCCTGGGAAGCGTGCAAGGCCACCTGGTGGGGCCCTGGGAGAGTTCCTGACTGAAACCGGCTGCTTCTGGGGAGCACGATAACCCACTCCTGGGGGTACTTTGTTTTTTTCACTTCCGGGACTCCTCTTCTCATTTTGTGGACTCTTAATGGCCAACTAGTTTACCTGGTACCTGATGCCTAAGGATTCTTGGATCCTGACCGACTGAATGCTACTCTCCCACCTTGACATGGAATGAACATGAAAACATTCCTTCGGTCTTTCCCTCTGAATTGTTGGTATGAATATTTTGGATACTCTCTTCTGCACTATCATGTTTGTGTGTGTGATGGTCTTTTGTATTTAAAAATTATGAATGCAAAGTTCTGGCACTGCTAAGTGTAAAGTGGTTATTAATTATTCCGTAAAGTATTGGTCTCTAAACTTATTTGGTCTACCGACCCTTTTCTAGACAATTACTCCGTTGCTCCCTTTTGTGTAGGAGCCCGTATCTATTCCAGGATAAATGTAGTCATCCACTTTTGCAAAGGCACCAGATGGTTCCAGCACGCCCCCAGGGGGCGCTGTTAACTCTTTGGGAAACCAGTGGTTCTCAGCCTTCCTGATGCTGCGACCCTTTAATCCAGTTCCTCATGTTGTGGTCAACCCCCCCCCCCCCCCCCCCCCCCCCGCCAACCATAATGTTAGTTTCATTGCTGCTTCATTCCTGTAATTTGCTACTGTTATGAATCGGGTGACCCCTGGGAAAGGGTTGTTCAACCCCCAAGGTGGTCACGACCCACAGGTTGAGAACCACATAGTCGATTTAGAAAAGACATTCTACAAATAGAACCGAATGAATTAAATCCAAGAGTGTAGTTGTTCTAAGTGGCTTGTAAAACTGGCTAAATCTACAGACATTTTCTCAGTAACCCTTAAAAACACCTAAGAGAGTAAGTGTAGATTAAAGATGAACCAAAACAAGCATTCTTCAGAAGCTGTTATTGTAGAAATAGGTTCGAACTAATTCTATTTTACAAACTCTTCCTTCCGTATTCATGGCAAGGATCTGTGTCTGTGATGCTCATTGCTATACGCCTAGGACACTACTTCGCACATAGAAACAGTCCATAACTAGTGAATCAATGAAGGAAAACATCAACAAAGAGCAACAAGAGAAAATAACATTTAATGAACTTACTATAAGAGAGGCACTGGTGAAATTTCCACACAAAGGCTATCTTTTATCCTTATGAACATAGGAACTTTAGGTCACTTGGAAAACATCTAGATTTTTAAAAAAATGGGACCAGAACAACTGCTTGGATGATGTATAAATTTAAACTCACACAGAAAATAATTTATCTTATCTAGGATTATGTAATTCAGCAAAGCACAAAATAGATATTTTGTCTGAATTACTTTATTAATCATTTGGGGTTTCCACATTGTTGTCTTACTTCCTAGAAAATCCTGGCTAACAACACCTGCCTTAGAGTGCACTTATGTAAATTGTAGGGAGTAAAGTTGACAGATACTTAGGAGGGAGAGTATGATGTATGCTCTATGCTCAGTAAATATTATGCTTCATATTTTTCTTCAAATATTATTACTCCACGAAAATGCATCATTTTGAGAAAAAATTGATATTAGGTTACTGATAGTTAAGATTCGAGTTTCAGATAAGAATATATGATTGTGAAATTACTGTGCACCTTTCAGAATAGATGCATATTGTTTATTTGACAAAAAAATCTTAAGATTTTTCATCGTGGGCCAACTAAAACTTGTACGTCGTTCTAGGTGGACTCCCAGTAAGTGACCCGTGAAAGCAGAAAGGAGTTTGATTTGCTGCCACTCGGTGGCAATACAAGCAATTGTTAATAACCTCTAGTGCCAACAAATTAGGATGAATAGTACGTGCCAAACAGTGCACAACTTGCCTCGGAAAAGGCAACGTTTCTCAGGTGTGGATGCAATACGATGTCTGCCTTTTACTCCTTTGCAGACTAAGAATTGGTGAAGGATGAACAACTAACTGTGTTGCCTACACACAATGGGACTCGGCATCCCTCAAGAATAGTGTTCAACTGGTCAAGCATATCATGACCTGGATAAGTTTGGAAGGTACTATGCTGTGTGAAGTTAATCGAGTACTATTGGAGAGCATTATAAAGGGGGGAAATAAAGGAAACATTGCTTTTACAGCCAAACAAGCAGACTACCATAGTTCAGGAGAAGCCAGGGTGAGCAGGGCAAACATATATATTTTTTAAAAACACATAGATAGTAACATACATAGATAGATTCATAGTAGCACAGATAGATAAACAGATAATGACATAAATTTAAAATATGATATTTTCAGACATTGTGTGGTTTAAATTTTAATTGATAGGCCTCTCATAGAAATATTAATATAAAAACTGAGTGGAATTGTTTTTAAAAAGCATTTCCTATAAATGTTCTAAAACTTAACACAAATTTAAATAGACTTTCAATGCATTTAGCTATTATTTCTCTCCTTTCACTCACTATATTCTTTTTTCTTTCCCATAATGCCGCCTTACGCATTCAGTTTACTAGAAAATAGGAAGAACAAGCATTTGTTATCAGTGCTTTCTCAACTCTTTCTGCGCCCCCCCCCCCCGCATCTATGGTTCTAATATTTGTTTTGGACATAAATGGCATAATTTCTTTTTCTAGCAGATATTCTGCAAAGCTGTCCTTGTTTGTTTTTATTATTATTAGTTAGGATGTAATTCATATAACATCATTTCATCTTTCAATTTGCATCAAGTAGAATTGTACAATTGCTACCACAATCAACTCTTCCTTAACGCTAGCCAGTCTTCCAGCTATTTCATAAAACTTTACTCTTCAAGACAAATGATAAGCTGAGCATTTGAAATTTTTTCACATCTTAGCAGTAGGAGGAGACAAGACCCCTCCATGAAAGGCAACATTCTGAAAACATATGTGTAAAGTAGAAATTCAGTATTACTAAGGTGAACTTTTGGGCATCTAAAGATATCCCTGAAATTGAAAAACAAACCAACCCATAGAGTGCCAGAATGTGTTTGCCACATGCCAACAAAGGGTTAAAAGAAAGAATCCATAAAGAATACCTGCAAATCATGGCACAAAACAAAACAAAAATACCAAAAACTCAAAAAAACACAATAGCAGGAGAGGTTATAAGACTGTGTTTGTGGATCATTGGATGCCACCTTTCTGAACTTTTCCTTCTTTCGTTCTTCAGTCTCCTGGGGTCTGTTCAGCTAAGCGAACCACTGCATCCCAACTCCCGAAGCAGGTTAGTGCCTGTGCAAGCTCACGATGAAAAGAATGTCGGAAGGGTTTCGGGAGTTTAATTCCGTTTTAATGTATTATTAAAAGTTGGGTTTTGCTCATGTAAAACAAATAACAATACGTTAAGAAAGATAAGCCAAAGATCGCCGAATGCCAATGGATTTCGTATAAAAAACAAAACTGCCAGAGATGTGAGGTTAGTAAATGCAAGTCATACTGCTCCTGTTATCTCACAATAGTTCATCTTTATAGAGCTATTACTATTCGCCGCAGGATGAGTCTTACTTTATTGAATAACCACAGAACCCAGCCCATTGCCACCAAGCAGGTCCTGACTCACAGCTAGCCAACGAGCTGAACTCCCGAGTCAACGCACTGAGTTACACGAATCAGAAGAGCTGCTGGAACCACAGCTTTTGCCCACAGTTAGGTTATTTCCTTTTCATTTTGATGATTGCACTATTGGTGACAGAAAAAAAGTCAGACAAGAAGTATCTGATTCACATGACTGAAACGAAGGCAAAAACCCATAGATTAGTGCAGTTATTTTACAATGTAACAAACAACAATTATAGGTGGATGACTAATTTTTTTTCATTTCTGATCCAAAAAAACCTTCATAAGTAATATTCCCAGAAAATACTTGCCAACATTGAGCTATGAATCCACTCAATGATCTTTGAGACAAGAAAGAAAGTAAAGGATGTTCAGGAAAATGGAACTCACTACGGGTTTAGGCTGATGGATCAAAAACTAAGACCAGAGCCAGCAAAGGCAAGAAAAGCCCTCACTGTGCTTTTACAAACGACATGCAAGTTCCTTGGGTATAGGTGAGACGATGCGAAACGACTGGGCCAGGTGTTGACTGAGTCTCCAGATGGGGGTCTGGAAGGTGACATCCACTGGGTAGAAATTGCTTCTGACAGCTCTTGAGCTTCTGCCACACTCGCTCAGCTCAAGGGGAAGCCCCTCGTGACTTTGGGAGGGGTAAGGCTTAAGGTGAGGAGATAGTATCCATGCAAAGCCTAGGCAAGGTCAGACAGTGTATACCATATACCATCCTGTGTATTAATTACATCCTGCTTCTGAAAGCCTCGCTTTTTTCTTGCGTTGATAGGAAGAGGACAGTTAGATATAAGACCTGGAATGAATTGCATTGACATGAACTCAACACAAACCACATGTTCACGACTGATTTCGGACCTTGCATCCCTTAAAAGAAATCAAAGGCACAATCTACTTTCTTAAACAATTAAATGGACCTTTTGTCAGTATTTAAGCAGCCCCTTACACTCAGGGAAAATGGCCTCTCCCTGGCTCTATAATGTTATTTTTTTTGCCTACACGTTTGAGAATTTGAAAAACATATGTTCCCCCCCTAATACATTTTGTTTTGCCAGAAGATAAAAGTTGGTAACATTTGTTTCTAGAAGTTGTTTAAAAACCATTTGACTTTGATCAGCATTTCAATTTCAAGCATTTTATTTCAAGAAGCTTATACAATTATAAGTGTACCATCAACCCCACTAGGATGAAACGTGGAGAATTGTATTTTTGATTAGCAGAAATATACTATTTAAATAGCATCAGTGCAGTCATGGCCAAGTCCAAGAACCACACGGGCACAACTAATCCCGAAAATGGCACAGAAATGCCACCCAGAGACTCTGAATCTCTTAAGGGCCTGGACCTCAAGTTCCGGAGGAATATGAACTTTGTCAAGTAGCACAAGAAGGGCCTGAAAAAAATGCAGGCCAACAGTGCCAAGGCCATGGATGCTTGTGCCGAGGCTAGCCAAAGGAAGTCACGGCTAAGATCCCAATGGGCATCAACCACAATCCCAGTCAACTGGCCTGCAGTGTCCATGACAACTTGGCAAGAGGGTTGGAGCACGTATTGCCAAGGATCTGAGGCTCTGTGGGCCAAAGTATCGAGCCAAGGCACAAAGTAAGGCCAATGTTCCAGTTAAGACCTCCACTCAAGTTTAAGGTCCCCAAGGTGCCCAGACTCCAGGTCATGCTCCCCAAGGTGCCCAGAGTCCCCAAACGTAGAGTTCTCCACCTGAGAATAACAGGGACTGGCGTCACCCCTGGACTGCCATCTGTCCCGGACTTGTGTTCTCCTGTGCTACTTGAACAAATAAATTTGGAGCAGGCAAATAAATCAACAAAGGACATTATACCGTTGAGTTTGCCTCAAATGGAAGAGCTTCATTAAAATGGCTTCTCAGTTATTAGTGTTTTTATTGTTTTTCTCCTCTCTATTTTAAATGAATAGTCCATAAACATGGCCTCTCCTGTCAACCCAGACTCCACAGCACCCCTAAACTCAAAATGAACAAAAATGAATCAATATTGCCAACCTCAAAAGGAACCAGAGTGGATCAATAAATCGACCACTCTGTGGCGATATTGATAAAGAAGCTGGAACGAGCTGCATAGGTCCTGGAGAAAGGACATGCATTCTGCCGCTTTGCCTGAATCTTATTTCCAAATACATCTGCTTTCATTCACTATGCCATTCTGTCTCCATCCCAAGCGTCCCCTCTATAACTTTGAAAGAAGTCCTGTTTTCTTTTACCATGTGAACGTAGACACTCAGGGTAATTAATTACCATCCTCATTATTTCCTTAAATAACACCCCAAATTACAAAGCTTTTAAATAAAGGGATTCGTCTTTCAAACACTCTCCAAACCTAAGCTAATTTGCCATTGTAATTCCCTAAGAAGGGCTATTATCCACTCTTTGCAAAGGGTGAGCTAAAAGGTTAAGTGAAGACTTTAAGGCTCCTGAATGAGGTAATGCTATTTCTGGGCGTAGATCACAGGAATACCAGGTTCCTGCCTGGAAGCTCCCATTAGAAGAGCACATTCGTAAGAATAGCCTATTGAAAAGTCTGAAGAAAGGGCACTTTTCTTTCAAGGGACTTTCCTCTCTTTAAAAATAACTACACAACAATGTCTCATCTATTTAATTCTTGAGTACTTTTCCCCCCTAAGTACATATTTATCATAGAAAAAATGGAATAGACAGAAAGAAGTGGAATATAAAATAACCAGCACAAACCATTCTGAGAGAACCAATATTTGACCTATTATTGTGTGTGTGTATATATCTATATATACACATATTATGTCATTTATTTATTTTTAAAAGGAGCACATGCTTTCATTGTCTTGAGGTGAAATCAACTTGATGGCAATTGCTAACTGGTAACATTTGTAACCTGATTTCTGATTGGCATGCATGTGAACATATATGAACATTTCTCCCGTGTCACTTAATATTCTTCTTAAATGACAGCAAAAGCAAAGTGTCAGAAACAGACAGAAAATAGAGAAAACAGAACCAAGCTTATGACTGATACAGCTGAAGGACAGGAGCAGATGTTTACATCAAGAGGGCGTTTAAACCAGCACAAAGGAGCCTCTGAATGTTGAACACAGGCATTTGAATCCTGTTAAGTCATCTCTCTCCAACCATCTGGCTGATTTGAATCTCTCACCTTGCAGTTAGCACCCAATCCTTGACACAGAGCACCATGCAGGCTCTTAATGAAATGGCAAACCTCTCAAAATCCAGGGAAACAAATAAACAAGCATAACCTGGGTAAACTAACAACTTTACTACCTTATTTATTATTATTATTATTTGGCCTTTGATTACCCTTTCCTACAACACAGGTTTAGAGATATTGTTTTCTATGGTGAGAAGAGTGAGATAATATATATTTTTCCCTTTTATTATCAATAGATTGGAAAAAAGTTATTTCTAGCTTTATAAATGATGATTGGCAATGTCATATAAATATTCGAGATTTTTTTTTCTAGGTGGGGAAGCCTCTACCATACTTCAAATATATAAACCAAAAAGTTCCCAGCCCGTGGTCACATCCAGTTCCAATGTCTGCCGACCCCATGCTCCACCTGTGTGAGAGTAGAACTAGCTCCTGGGGGTCTCAGGGACTAAATTTTGGGGGAGATGGACCTTCAGATCGTTCCCTTGAGGTGACCTTGGGTGGACCCATAACTTTTACCTATTAGCTGTCAGTCACACATTTCAACTGCACCCATGGGGACACTTCTAATTGGTTCACTTTCTATGAATTAGTTAAAAAGCAAACAAAATGGAGGATGCACGGATTTATAAATTGTGCCCAGGTGTGTTGGAGGCATGCACAGGGGGAAAAATCCATGCTAATTAAATTAAGAATTAGCCAGTTTGTTACTGGAATCCTTTGTTGTGGTGGTCATAAGTGTGTTATGTTATCCAATTAGTAATAAAAGTAATTCCTTTCCCAATGTGTTTGGGATTCACTTCCATTCATTAACTGTATTCTTTAAGCACCCAAGGGTATATTTAATCATTATTGTTTCCTTTTAATTAATTACTAATTTTGAAGTAATCTAATGTATATTTTATTGTACTGTGTTTCTCAATATCAGAATCACCACTCACCGGACACTTCTGTTTCCTACTTCATTACATTTTATCTGAATTTCTATTTCCTGATCTAATAAATTTAAATATTTTAAAAAGAAACTCTTCATATATATTATGAATCATAAGTCTATGATTTTAAATTTCTTTACTAAAATTTTCCAAAATATTTTTCTAACTTGCAGTTATAGTGTATTAGAGCTTTATAAAAGATTTATGCATGAAAAATTTAAAAAGTATGCTACGTGTGTAATTCTGTGTGATGCCTGGTGGAGAGACAAAAGAGCATTGTTTTTCTTTATCAGCTTCTAATTCTGTGTGCTTAGATCTGATTTCTTCACCATTGGGTATTTCAGCACAGGGCCCTGTAGAATATGCTCGTGCATAAGGAGAGACAGCGATATTCCTGGAAGTCATTTTTATATTAGGGAGAGTTAGCATTGACTTAATTACACAGAAAGTATTTTGAACCAGATATAAATACCCCCATAAGGCTAGACTACATGAGTCTCTCATACAACTTTCCAGAGCCACATTCCCTGGGCACAAAAGGTCCCTGCAAGCACCTAATCCAGAAGAACATTGTAATGAAGAGGAAGTTGGCACAGAAAGAACTACCGGTCTTAACCAAATATGCATAAAACATTGAATTTTGAGACTGATACAGAGACAAAAACCTCCATGAATTAATTTCTAGGACTACTCTTAGGGACTTGGAGGAATCTGTGAAATGGAGACACCTTGAAGCTTAAACTTCATTAGTGTTAGAGCACATGCCCCAGATTAGTTTACTTACATCTTATTTGCCACTTCTAGCAGACCCATGAGGTAAGCACTTTCATTTCTCTAGATGAAAAATTAAGTAACTTACCAAAGGCCACACAGATAGCAGACAGAAACCAGGACTTAAACTGAGTCTGTTCATGCTGGAGCCCGGTGCATTCAACTGAAGCCTGGGTGAGCTAGAAATTATGCTGAATACCTCACATTCAATTGTAATCCTCATCACAATCTTATAGAGTAGGTGCTATTATTATTACTCCCATTTGGCAAATGGGGACAATCAAGGTGCTGAGACTGTTTCTTGTCCAAGATCTCCAAGCTAGGAGAGCGGCATGTGAGTCAAAAGCAAGTCTTGTCTCTAAATCTGAAAGGCTATGCACGTCAGGACACTACCCTAAATAGGAACCTTACATTATGGATAGTATATGGGTGTGCTATCAAGTGAGGAAAAACTCATTTTAAAACCTTACTAAATAGATCATCTTTTCAAACAAAAGAAAATTAATTTTGCTTTTGTTGAAGGCTCCTCAAGGCAGGTTTTGAATTTCCCCGGGGATATGCTTGCCCCTGTGTTTCCCACTAGTTTTCCTTTAAAGAAAGGGAGTGATTATTCATCAACAATAAGAGTACTGTTGATTTTTGTGCCTGATGAAAACAATATTTAGGAATATTATTTTTAAAAATTCGGTTAGTTGGTCAAGTGGGACTAACCTAGAGTGCGGTCGCAGAGAAAGCGGAGAGCGACACTGCAATCAGTCATGAACCCTTTAAAGAGAGGACAAAATGATCAAAGACAATCTAGAAGAGTTGAATGTGCCAAGTGCAAGAGACCTAAAAAGCAGATAAAAATAAACGTTTGAGGTAAAGGGAGATAAACTCATTTTTGTAAATAATTATTAAGGCATCTTTGGAACTGCCTAGAACACTTGAGATCATTTGGCTTGACCTCATTCAATAGTAGAGGGATTCTGATAAGTTCCCAGGAAGGTTGAATGATTTATTAACACCATCAAATATTAAGAATCAGAGCCAGCTCCTGAGCCTTGTGGTGTCCAGATCACATGGAAACTTTTCAGGGAAGATGTACTGTTGGCACTTAGCCCCCTGGGGATGTCTTGGGTCCCATGGTGGGGTTCTACTAACCTGAAGGTGAGAAACGTGAAGAGCAGTCCTATTCTGTCCCATCGGGGCACCGTGAGAAGGAATGGATTCGATGATATTGAAATTGGATTTAGGTTTGGAACCTCACTCGCTGCTGCCAGGTGGATTCAACTCATATTGAGCCTAGAGGACAGAGTGGAGCTGTCTGGTAGTGTCTCTGAGACTGTCTTTATGGGAGCAGACGGCCTTGGTTTTCCTGGTAGATTGGCTGGTGGATGTTAACCGCTGACATTGCAGTTTGCAGTGTAATGCTTAACACACCGCACCATCAGGGCTGCCGTCACAATTAGGAAATAGGGAATGAGGGTGTCAGTAAAAGACAGGAGCATGGTATCCATTTAGGAATTATCTTAAAAGATGATTCTTGAAGTCCTGTAATTGAATACATTTGTTAAGGTTGTGTTTTAAAGAAAAGGAGTGGGGGAAGAAAATATGACTGAGTTCAAAATCAAGTATTGGGTAGAATGAGAAATTTACGGAAGAAGAGGAGAAAATCAGTAAAGGAGACAGAAGAACAAGGGCCAACACAGTATAAGGAAATTTTCCTGGAATTGGAGAGTGCTAGAAGCCAAGCCAAGGGAAGATCCATTTTAAGAAGAGTTAGATGTTTAAAAGACGCAAACCTCTAGGAAGATTTATTAACTGAGAAAGGATCATTTAAAAGTTTCAAGAAGTGGTCAGAACTGCTTTACCCATGTTTAGAATCAGGGATTTGAGAAATAGTACTGGAAGTTGCACCAGGACTGATTTCTTAACATATTTATTTGTGTCAATTGGAAGGCACAGACAGAGCGACTGAGATTTCAAGGATGGTCTAAAGAAGATGAAAGCGAAGGTTTTCTGAGGATTTTGATGCGTCTCTTCCATTCTCCTTCCAGGATTGTGAGTGATCTCATACAACAAATGCCATCGAATGCTTGCTCAATGTTTCCTTACGCACCTTTGTTTTCCCACAGCCGAGGGAGCAAACAGATGAAGCCCCCTCTCCTGGAGGAGTAGGGGTGGAGAAAAGTGATCCTAGCAGAGCAGGGAAGCAATGAGAGGCGGAGGGATGCAGAGGACCAGCGCTAGGTGGAGGACCTGGAAGGAAGGATGCACAACACTCTGAGACAGTCCAGCTTTGCGCCCGTCTATCTGGCCTAACCGGATCACAGGAACCCATCCCAACGGATTCAGTTAGACTACAGCCTGCATGTCTCATCAGTAACTGGGGTAAATAAGGAGTCACTGGCCCAAAGGAACTCAATGCATTAGGGCCTATGTAAAATTCCAAGACCTTTGTGCAGCTCTCAAAGGAAGCCTAGCAATGACTGATGCTGAATTTGTTTGCAGCTTAACAGAATGAGACCTCAAAGTGGGCTTTAAAGATTGTCACACACACAATTTTGTCTAGATGACTTTGTGAACTATGAATAATAATTTCTTCCCCTACAGGGAAGCCGGGGAGAGCTAGAGCTCGCCAGGACTGCCTTGTTTTCCAGGGTCTCAAAGGTTGTCTGCTTTTCACAAAGTGCAATCTTACCATGCTTTGTTTTTTTTAACTCAATAGCAAATAGCTGTGTTTTCCTTCCCAGGAAAGTTTCCGCTTCATATAAGTCCAGGGGTTTTAAGAGTTTTATTGTATTAGTTAGGGAACAGCCAACTCCAAAGCAGCTAGCACAGTTGCTTAAACATAGGGACACTCAGCCAACGCACTGTGGATGGAGGGACAATTGAAAGCTAGTACTCCAATGATACTGGACAATGATCAGAGATGATTCAAATAAATCTGTAACAATCAAGCCCAAGTGGTGCTTTCTTTTAGTTGTAATGGGTATTATTGAAGTCTATAAGCCTGGTGTCACCACTGAGGCCAAACAAAAATGAATAGCAAAGACAACAAGCGAACTCCCAACCACACAGGGATGGCTTGCGGCCATTCCATCAGAGCAGCCACATGTGTCAACCAAACACAACAGACGTGCAGGCCCAGTCACGGGCAGAAAATCACAAAAAGGGACCGTGTGATTCTGAAAGTCACAGAATTAATTCAATGTATAGAAGAGTTAACAAGTAATTGAGTGGCTCCCAGGTGTTCGAGGAGCCTTGGCTTATCCCCCCCACCCACTCCCATGGAGGGATTGTCCTTTTGGAAATTCATGTAAATTAGGTTCTGACCTGGGGTCTATTTTGGCCTATCAGCTAACGACCTACATTTGGCAGTACACGCATACAATAATCCTTTATGAACTCTTGAAAGAGTTTGAATAATCTTAATTTTGGGGGGTAACATTATGAAATACGACACAGGAGTTCAAATTCCATGTTGTATTTTCCTGCAAATGAAGAAGTGGGTCTATTATATAAATGAGATTTTATAATGGACCCATGTCAACTGACCCGTGTTCAATGTGAAGTTTTCAATATTTGACTCACCTTATGGCTTTATTAAATTACATCTGAAAGATGATAAATAACTACATAGAATAGATATAATTCTTAGGAGACTAAACATATTCAGTTCGACTGCCAGTAAATTAAGATTCTTCTTGGTACAAGAGCCAATTATGAGTATTTTTACATTGGGGAAAATATTTTAAGATGTATTTTATGTTAAAAATTGCTCTAAAGCTCCACTGTTCCTTTTTTCAGATGATGAAGAAGTTGTGCAAAATTGCCCCCAAGACAGATTATTGTAGATGACAGATGAAGTGCAGAGTCACTGCTTAGTGACAGGGAAAAAAGATCCAAACCAACTTTAAAAATACTATACAACAGCTTTAGAATGGTCTATGATATTTAGAAATCCAAGCACATTTAAAAGTAAGTTTAGAGTGTGTGTTATGTTAAGGACCGATTTCCCTCCTTCTGGGTCCCAGAGCAAACTCCAAAGAAATCATATCTGTTTCAATTGAGCGGATGCATTTTTAAAATGTATATCTACAGAGTCTATCATGCTATTCCTACATTTGTGAAGTTCTTGCTGTACCTTACAAAATTCAAAAGAGAAAGGTGATTTAATGAAGGTGTCATGAGAGGAACAAGTGCAGTATAGAAATCTAACTAGTTCTAGTGGGTCCTTAGGGAAGGGCAACCAATCAATGTGCTTTGAGTGTGGATTCAAACTTGTTAGTCAATGTGGGAAGGAGTAAAGAGAAAGAAAAAAGTAGTAAAAATAGACAAACGTCACTCTTCTAGTTTTAATCATAAGCAGAGGTGAAAGGGCAAGGGGTCCTGAAAGATATCTTGTTTACCTTTTCTTTGGTGTTACTTAAATATTTTGCTCATTAGAAACATTGTGAAGAAATAGATCAGACAATTTAAAAACTCCCAACATCAAAATGTCTGGTCCCAGATGATTTTACTGGAGACTTTCACCAAGCATTTATAGAATAATTAACAACAATCCTAAAGAACGATTTCACAATATAGAAAAGGATAGTATACTTACTATAAAATTCACTTTATGAAGTGAGTACAACCACGATACCTAAGCCAGGCAGACATAACCAAAATCAAAAAGTATAGACCAATATCCCTGATGAATAAAAACACCATCATTTTCAACAAAAATCCAGTCAAGAAAATTCAACAAAGAATAAAAAATTATACATCATTATCAAGTGGGATTCATACCAGGTTTTACAAAGCTGGTTTAATGTTAGAAAAACTATCCATGTAATCCACAACATATACAAAACAAAGGAAGAGAGATCATATCAATTGATGTAGACATGGCATTTGATAAAATTCAACAACATTATAAAGGCCACGTACACACAACCAATGGCTAGCATTCCTCCCTTCAAATGGGTTGCCCTTGATCACCCTTCTTATTTAATATAGTTTTTTTAAAAATCATTGTATTGGGTGCTCATACAACTCTTATCATAATCCATACATCCATCCATTGTGTCAAGCACATTTGTACATTTGTTGCCACCATCATTCTCAAAACTTTTTCTTTCTACTTGAGCTCTTGGTATCAGCGCCCCATTTTCCCTCCCTCCCCATTTCCCCCTCCCCATGAACCCTTGATAATTTATAAATTATTATTATTTTATCATATCTAACCCTTTCCGACGTCTCCCTTCACCCACTTTTCTGTTGTCTATCCCCCAGGGAGAAGGTTATATGTAGATCCTTGTAATTGGTTTCCCCTTTCTATCCCATCTTCCCTCCACATTCCTAGTATCGCCACTCTCACCACTGGTCCTGAAGGGATCATCCGTCCTGGACTCTCTGTGTTTCCAGTTCCTATCTGTAGCAGTGCACATCCTCTGGTCTAGCCAGATTGTAAGGTGCAATTGGGATCATCATAGTGGGGATGTGGGGATAGAGAGCATTAAAGAACCAAAGGAACGTTGTATGTTTCATCATTGTTACACTGCACCCTGGCTGGCTTGTCTCCTCCGAGCCACCCCTCTGCAAAGAGATGTCCAGTTGCCTACAGATGAGCCTGGGATCCCCAATCTGCACTCCCTCTCATTCACAATGATATGATTTTTTGTTAGAAGTCTTAACCAGGGCTTTAAGACATCAGAACAATATTAAAAACATGCACATCAGCACAGAAGAAACAGAATTCTTTTATTTGAAGATGATATGTCCTGTAAATGAAAAAACTCCAAAGATTCAATTAAAAATTTCCTGTAACTAATTGAAAAAGTTGGCTATGTGGCACTTAATAAATTCAACATACAAAAATCAGTTGGATTCTTGTATATTAAAAAAAGAGACACGAAAAAGGAAATGAAAAAAACAGTAACTTTTACAATAATTACACAAAAGATAAACTATTTAGGAATAAGTCTTGCCAGAGAAACTAAAGACTCATACTAAGAAAATTATAAAACAATAGAAACTAAAAAAGGACACACACATAGAAGGTAGAAAGAATATTATAATGAAAAGCACAACATTACCAACAGCATTCGATATATTCAATGCCATTTCTATCCATATTCCAACACAATTCTTCAAAGAGATGGAAAAACTAGTCACCAACTTTATATGAAAGGAACGAAACCCAGGAAAAATATATACATAAAGTAGGAGGCCTTCCCTAGTCTTCGAATCTTATTATACAGACACAGTAATCAAAACAACTTGGTATTGGTACAAAGATAACACGTAGACCAATGGATTAGAACTGAGAATCCAGAAATATAACCAAGCCCCTACCTACAGACACTTGATCTTTGATAAGGAACTAAAATACTTTAAGAGGGGAAGAGACAGCCTTTTCAATAAATGATACTGAAAAACTTAGATCTCCACTTGCAAAAGAATGAAACAGGAATCAAAGCTCACACCATATACAAAAACGAACCATAAAGACCATCAGTGAAAACATGGGACAGCGTCAAGGGCCCTAATATGAGACATAACTACACTTTCAACCTTAATGCAAAAATACCTGCACTACAGAAGACAAAATAGAGGACTGGAGCTTCTAAATACATTACTTTTATGCACATCAAAAGACTGTCAGAAAAGTAAAAAGAGAACCCGTAAATTAAAATATGTTTGGCAACGATACATCAGATAATGGGCACATTTTTAAAAAATTTAGAAAACAACACATCTTAATATGAAAAATACAAATAACCCAGTAAAATACACAAAATAAGTACATGACACAAATAGATAATTTAGATGACACGCAGGTGGTGAATACTCATACGGAGAAATATTCACATATATTAACTATAACTGAAATACAAATTAAAACAATGAGAAAGCACATAGCACCTACAATCTTAGCAAAATAAAAAACATGAAATAATAAGTGCTTCCTAGGATATGGAGAAATTGGAATGCTCATACATTGCTAATGGAATTGCATAACTGGACAATCACTTTAGAAGACTACATGGTGCCTCCTTAGACAAATGCAAATACAAATAACTAATGATGCTGCAATCTCTCCACTTTATACAAACCCTAAAGAAATAAAGAGCAAAACCCATGCATAATGATGTTTATTGCAGCAATTTATATAATAGCAAGAAGAGGAAACAATTAAAAACCCATCTGTAGAGGAGTAGATAAACAAGCCCTGGTATACACGCAATAGAACATGATGCGTCCTTAAAAAATGATGAGTCTGCTAAACTCCTCGTGACCTAGAAGAAAGTGGGGGACCTTCTGCTCAGCAAAGTTAGTCAATCTCGTGAAGACCAATAGTTTATGACATCATTCTTTTAGAGGAAAAGCAAAAATTATTTCCACACCAAAGGCTAAGATTTTACAGACTCTGATGAACCCAGGTTCAGGGTAAGGAAAAGGAAAAAGAAGCAGAAGCAGAAGAAGCAGGAGAAGCAGAAGCAGGAGAAGGAGAAAAAGAAGAAGAGAAAGAGCAGACAAATAAAAAGGAACCACTTTCCCTCTTTTGATGAGATGGGCTGGACAACTACGTAGCAGATGTTTTTCTTTGTAAGTGTTACATATTCCACACACGAAACAAACGACTCAGTAAAAGAAAGGAGGGAAAGGCAGAAGGCCCCCAGCCTGAGCAAACCCTGAACATGCTTTACTCGTCAGATCTCAAGACCATCCTGGGCGGTTAAAATACGAGCACGTGTAAAAGTGAACCGACTCGAAGCATTTTGTGACACAGAAGTTAGTCTCTCAGAACAGAACACGGACTATTTCAGAGAATGGTAAAATCTCTTAGCAAAATAAAAATAGCTCTCAGTTTTGAAGTTATCTTCTGCTTTGACCTGACTGAGAGATCAGTGGCCCTGAACATGCAGGAGACTCTTACATGCACCTCAGTATTTCTCTTCTTCAGTCGCCCTTAAAGAATCATCCTTTTCAAAATCACTGTACAAACAGTTACATTAGTTATAAAATTTAATTCTGAAATGAATAAATGCTTATATGTTAATAAGCAAAAATCCTCCTATAGTCTCTGAAAATGTCCCATTAGAATAAAGATGAAAAGCTTCAAGTTATCTCCAATAGTCTCATTTTGTTTTGTGCTTGGAATTGTCTTGGATGATAGGAAGAACTTCTTCAAAGTTTGTAATACTCTCATTCCGTTATTATCCTAAAATATCTCCATTTTTAAAGTGTGCATTCTTTTACCCATATTCTGGGCAATGCATGGGCTTTGATGGTTTGAGGCACTAAATGTTATCTAAGACCTCATAATTTGAAATATTGGAACCTTACAAATATGTAGTGAAGTATTGTTAGAAGTGCTGGGCTACAGGAAGTTAGTGGAACAGTTCAAGTCTCCTCAAAACTGTTAATTTCATTGACGGACTTAAGAAAAGAAGTAGTTTGAAGTTAGAGATTCCTAAGAAATGTTATTGAATAACATCAAGGATATTATAGATGAAGAAAACAAAAAGTCTTTAGGAAGACAGAAAAGAAGGCATTTTGATGGATGCCAGAACACAATCTGAAACTTGTTCTTAGAAGTAGAGTAAACAAAAGCTTACAAATATAATGAAGAAAAAGCCGAACAGCAGATCCCCAAAGCTGGCTCAATAAAACAAAGTAAAGTATAATGAAGTGTTCAAAGACGTGGAACAGGTGGTTCTCAACCCGTGGATCACAGCCTCTTTGTGGGGTGGGGGTTGAATGACCCTTTTGCAGTAAAAAATGATTTTATGGTTGGGGGGTCACCACAACATGTGGAACTGTATTAAAGGGTCACGGCATTAGGGAGGTTGAAATTAGAAAACTGAAAGTAAAGGATACACTTGACATTACTCAAGATTAAAAAAAAACAAAACCGCAAAACTGGAAGAAAAAAATTTAACCTCGAGTTACAATATTGAAATATTTTGTACACAAATTAAGGAATGATGCAGGAAACAGGAACCAAAAAGAAGTATTTGGCACTCACTGATTTCGGGAGATGGCATATGATTAAGTACTGACTGTTTCAAAGGGAGAAGCTCAAATGGCAGTGCAGGTGGAAACCAAAGCACCAACAAAGCAAGGCTCCAGTAATTTACAGAACGCCAACTGAGATGTTCCACTGAATGCGCGAGACTCGGGAATCTCTCTGATCAGTCATCTGTAATGGGAAATTTGGAAGATGGTCAACCAGCTGGAAGAGATCTATATTTGTATCCATTACAAAGAAAAGTGACCCACTGAAATGCAGAACTCATCAAACAGTGTCATTGAGATCATATCCAAGTAAAATTTTGCTGAAGATAATTTTAAAAAGGATGACATCTTTACGATGACAGTGTTGCCAGAAATTCAAGCTGGATCAAGAAGGGGACATGGAATGAAGGCTATAGATAGAATTGCTGACATTGGATAGATCTTGGCTGGAAGTCAAGAACAGCTTTGTTGCTGCTCAGCTAGATGGCCACTTGTTTATCTTCAATCCTTTAAGACCCCATATGCTATATGTTTTGATAGCTGGGCACCATCAGCTTTCTTCACATTTGCTTATGCACCCATTTTGTCTTCAGTGATCATGTCAGGGAAGGTGAACCTCACAGAGTGCCATGTTAGTAGAACAAATAGTTCTTGTGTTGAGGGAGTACTTGAGTGGAGGCCCAATGTCCATCTGTTACCTTAATACTTTATAAATAAATATAAGTACACATCTCTATTCCCCTGTCATTGTATATAAATGTACTTACATATATACATGCCTGTATTTAGACCTCTATAACTGTCCTATGCCTCCCAGTTCTTTCCTCTAGTTCCTTTTACTTTCCTCCTATCCCGTTGTCATGTTTGGCCTTCATTCAGGTTTTGGTAATTCCTCTCAGCTACATTGCCCTTGAACAAGCCCCTACAAGCATCCTATGCCCTCATCACCATAAATCTTAGATCACTTATTCTTCCCTTGTCCCTGGGTTTGTTGGTATCCTCTGTTTTTCCCCCACCTCTCCCTCTCCCATGAGAAAGATATTTACCTGAGTTGAGTTAGATACGCAAAGGCATTCTGTAGAATGGTCGTAACAAAGCGTGATCACATTTCTAAAAGGGGACATCCAAGCATACTCTAACTGTGCTCCTTCAGAATCCATACATAGGCCAAGAGGCAGTTATCTGAACAGAACAAGGGGACAATGAGTGCTTAAAATCAGGAAAGGTGTACATTGAGGTTGTACGTTTTCACCTTGTTTTCCAATCTTTATGGAAGTTTAAGTAGCTGGACTAAATGAAGAAGAATATGGGGCCAGAATTTAAGAAAGACTCATTAACAACCTGGCTTTCTGAAAGTGGAGACTTTCTGAAAGCGAGGAGACCTAAAGCACTTGTTGGTGATGATCAAGGTTTGCAATCTTCGGTGTGAGCTACAACTCATGTAAAGCTGACCCAAATCTTCCCGATCATGACAAATGGAGTAAAGGTCGATGTTGTCAAGAATTTTGTCTTGCTTGGATCCACAATCAATGCTCCTGGAAGCAGCAATCAAGGAATTAAAAAATGCATTGCATTGGGTAAATCTGTTGCACAAGATCTCTTTAGAGTGTTGAAAAACATGATGCTACTTAAAGGATAAACATGTACCTGATCCAAGCCATGCTGTTTTCAATTGCCTTATATGATTGTGAAATTGGAAACTGAATAAGGAAGGCAGAAGAAGACTGTTTGCATTGAAATGTTGGTGCTGGAGAGGAATACTGAAAGTATCATCAATTGCTAAAAGGATAAACAAATCTCTCTCGGAAGATGTACGACCAGAATGCTCCTCAGAGGAAAGGGTGGAGAGACTTCGACGTATGCTATTTGAACACGTTGTCAGGAGAGACCAGGACCTGCAGGAGGACATCGTGTTTGGTAAAGCCGAGAGGCAGCGAAAAAGAGCAAGGCCCTCAAGGAGCTGGGCTGCAGCTGTGTCGGCAACAGTGGGCTGAAGCCTAGGAAGAATCACAAGGCCGGTGCAGTCCTCAGCAGTGCTTTCTGTTGCACATAAGGGCACTATTGGTTGGAACCGACTTGATGGCACTTAACAACAACAACCACAATATACAGGGGACATAACCTTGCTTGCTGAAAGTACACAGGAATCGCGATACTTACTGATGGAGATCAATGCTTACATCAGTCAGAACCTATGGTACACCAATGTAGACAACATAAAAGTCTTTAAACTGGACCAATGAACATCATAATATGCAGAGAAAAGATTAAGGTTGTCAAGGATTTCACCTTACTTCGATCTATAATCAATACGCACGCAGACAGCAGTCAAGAAATCAAATGATGTACTGTGTTGGGCAAATTTGCCGCAAGAGACCTCTTTTAAAGTTTTTTAGAGCAAAGATGTCAGTTTGAAGACTCGGGTGTTCCTGTCTCAAACCATGTGTGGTGGTGATTTAATCCTTTGTCAATTTGCAAATTAAGTGTGAAGGGGTGGAGTCTAGCCTGTCAATCAGGCCCTAACCACTGAGGCCTCTGTGTGGGTATGGCCTTCTCCTGAGGATTCTGGGGGCTCCTGTATTCCTCCCTGGAGGTTGGAAGCACACTGTCTCTATGCTCACTCCCTTGGAGACTCTCTCAGCTCAGCTCACTCCCTGTAGATATGCCTGAGGAGAAGCCATATGGACCTACCCTGATGCAGCCAGTGCCCTGAGCTGAAGGAACCAAGTGGAAACCCCTGCCAGTGCTGAGACGCACTGGCCTGTGATCTCCCTGCATTCAGCATCATTGCATGTATTTCCTGAGTCTGAAGAGAACTGTATAGATTGGCATTGGACTTATGGACTTGATCTGGACTGGGCTGGGATGTTTTCTCAATATTCATTTGCTTTTGTATATAAACCTCTTTCTTTTACACATGTGAGTATCTATGAATTTGTTTCTATAGTCAACCAAGACTAACATACCATGGTATTTTCAATCACTTCATATGTATATGAACAAATAAGACAACAAATAAGAATGAGCAGAGAATAACCGATAACTTTGAATTGCCCTATTGGTGAAGACTACTGAATGGACACGAGCCATCAGAAGAACAAACAATTCTCTTGTAGAAGAAGTACAGCCAGAATGTTCCTTAGAAGTCAAGATTCAGAAACTTAGTCTCATGGACTTTGGATATGTTTTCAGGAGGCAAAAGTCATGGGAGAAGGAACTCATAGTTGGAAGAGCAGATGGTCAGAGAAAAAGAATAATATCTATAGTATCAATGGGCACAGTAACTCCAACAATTGCATTGTTACATTATTAATGTAATTCCTATTAACTGGAACCTACTCAATCACACTTAACAACAAGATCACCAAGAAATATTACTATAAATAAATCTATATTTTTCTTTTTAGAGTTATGTATGCTTACTTCTGTGGGTTCAAGGGGGTATCCCCCCAACACGGATTTTTTTCCCAAAGCTATGCAGTTTTTTTTTTTTTACAAAACAACCTTCAAAGGACTCTCAATTACACTTAGTACATTTGGCAAACCTGTGATGCCACCCTTGGAAACCTTTTTCAAACTCATCTGTTTGGATGGCTGACAGCACCTCCCTTGTTATTTTTCTTTTCTATGTTGTCAAATCACTGTCCTTTCATGTCCCTCTTCATATGTGGAAACAAAAAGAAGTCGCACAGAGCGAGGTCATGTGAGCCAGGTGGGTGGGGCAAGAGAGGCATGTTGTTTTTTGCCCAGAACTGGCGCATTGAGATGGCTGCTTGAGCAGGTGCATTGTTGTGGTGGCAAAACCAGTCCTCTGTCTGCATACATCAAACCTTTTTTGTCGTAAACTGTTACTCTATCTTTTCAGAACCTCTGAACAGAAAGCTTGATTAACAGTCTGACCTAGAGGAATGAACTTCAAATGCACTATCCCCCTCACATCAAAAAAAAAAAACCAAATGAGCACCATTCTTTTTGGGATACCCCCCTCATACGCAAATGAAGAAAATGAGTCTGAAAACTGAACACAAAGAGCCTTTTCCTTACCAACTCTCATCTTACATTTATAGGGGATGACAACAATAAAAGGATAACCAATTTTCTTTTTTCATGTAGAGGCTTACTTTTTACTTTACCTGAACTGAGAGAGGAGCTAACCAGATACACAGGAGTTATTCTCAAAAAAGACTATTTAAGAAGATGCTGGACCATAGAGTCAAAATGCTTTCCCAGATTGTTGACCTCTGGCTACATTAATGTCTGTAGGACTATCTGGGGAAAGTGCTAGGTTTATAACTCATGGGGAAATTTTCTGGAATAGAAGGAAAGCCTTTATAACAGAGAACAAAATTCTTGAATGAGATGTTCAGTTATTTACCTTAATGCTATTGATTAACTCATTAAGTTGACTTAACACATCTTTGTTTAAATCTCTCATGTTTTTTTGCTTCATGTAGAAAGGCTATTTAAGTGTAAGTGAGGTTAAAGTGTTACATAGATATTGATCACGGGAAAATACTTTTTATTGCTTAGTAATTTAAAGAACTACTTTACTAGTAACTATAGAGAGTATATACAGAACTCATATACAAACTTACTGCCATTGAGTTGATTTTGACCCTTTGAAGCCCTATATAGATTTTATGATGCTTTAATCTTCATAGGACCAGGTCGCTTCATCCTTTTCCTCAGAGAAGCAGGTAGATTTGAACTGCAGCTTTTGTGGTTACCAGTTCCACACTCACCAGCCAGTGCTCCCAGGGCCCCTATAGCTAGAGGACACATACAGACATGTGTATAGCTATGGAAATGTGCATTGCTATTGTTGTCATTAGGTGTCAGGCATTTGTATCTGACTCACAGAGACGCTATGCACAACAGAACACAACACTACCAAGTCATCCCCTATCCTCACAATTGTTGTACTTGAGCCCATTGTTGCATCCACCGTGTCAATCTATCTCATGGAGGGTGTCCTTTATTTAGCACTTTACTAAATAGATATCCTTTTACCAGGAACAGACTCTCCTGATATCATGTCCAATGCACCCAAGGCAAAGTCTTACTGTGTTAATCCGGATTGACGAGTGAAACAAATTCAGGGAGATTCATATGTGTACAAGTGTGCTAGTTACATAATCTGGTGTCAATGAATGGCACCAGTGAAGGGGTGGAGTCTGGTCTGTCAATCGGATAATAGTCAATGAGGCCTCTGTGTGGGCATGTCCTTTTCCTGAGAATTCTGGGAAATCTTGAATTTCTTCCTTGGAGGTAGGAAACACTTCTCTCTCTCTGCTCACTTCCTGGGAGATATCCCTGAGAAGAAGCCACATAGACCTACCCTGATGCATCCCTGGGTGCTGGAGAAGCCACGTGGAGAGCCCTGTCAGTGCTGAGATGCTTACAATGTCACTGGATCCAAAGACTTTCTACCCTGTGATCGTACTGTATTGCATGTGTTTCATGAGTCTGAAGAGAACTTTATAGACTGGTATCAGACTTATGGGATAATATTGGATTTATGTGCTTGTACTGGACTGGGTTGGGATGCTTTCTTAATGTACCCTTTATGGATTTGTATCTCTAGTCTACCGAGTGAACACAATAAGAAAGAGGTTTATATACAAGAGCTATTGAATATTGAGAAAACATCCCAGCCCAGTCCAGATCAAGTCCATAAATTGGATATTAGCCCCAATGTCTGATACCAATCTCTAAAGTCCTCTCCAGATTCAGGACACACATGCAATGCTGCCTATTGCAGGAAGATCACAGACCAGTGGGTGAAAAGTCTTGTAGATCCAGTGGCAGTTGAAGTAGCTAAGGACTGGCATGGGTCTCCACATGCTTCCTCCAGCTCTAGGGCTCTGGCTCCATCAGCATGGCTCCATCAGGCTTATCAGTAATGTCTTGCAGGGAGTAAGGGTATCTGGCCTCCAGTGAGCTATTTATCTCCATAACGCCTCCAGATAGGGTCATCAAGCTGTGACCTGATTGACAGGCTAGATTCCATTCCTACACAAGCTGACACCAGATTATGTAACTACATTCCTACTTGCTAAAGCAATTCTGGCTAACTCCATTCAAGATAGATTTGGTTTTCTGATAGGCTATGGCACCTTCAATATTCTTCACTTGTACCATATTGCAAATGTATCAAGTCTGCTCCATTCTTCCATAGTTATTGTCTAGTTTTCACCTGCCCACAAGTTGATTGAAAATACCGTAGCTATGGTCAGGTACATTTGAATACTCCAGGTAACATCTTTCTCTTCAATATTTTAAAGAGGTCTTGTGCAGCAAAGTTATATGTCATTTGTTTTCTTGACTGCTGCTTCCATGAGCACTGATTGTAGATACAAATAAAATGAAATACTTCACAACTTCAAAATTTCTCGGCTTATCATGATGCTTCTTATCAGTCCAGTTGTGAAAAATTGTTTTCTTATGTAATCCATCCTGAAGCCTTTGATTTAAAATACATGGTGTTCTTCCTTTTTAGTTTTCTCATTTCAGGTTTTATCTTCTTGAACTGCCTTTTGACATTTTCTCCTAAGCTATTTTGCTACACCATTTCTTCAGTTTGCTTTAGCTATTCTACATTGAAAAACAAAGTCCAGATTCTCTTTTGGCATCCACTTTGGTACTTTAAAAAAAAATAACCTTTGGCTTTCTTCATTTATGATGTTTTTGATGTTTTATCACAACTCAACTAGTCTTCAATTATTAGTGTTCAATGTGTCAACTTTGTTCTTGAGAAATTCTCTACCGTTAGTTAAGATGTACTCCAAATACATATTTTGGTCCAGAAGGACTTGATTCAATTTAAAATTTTTTCCATTTCAGTGTGACCTTGCATATGAGCTACTGATAATCCATTACACAGTTGATTGCTGGCCTTGTTTTGGATGATGATACCAAGATTTTCCATTATTTCTTTGCACACACACACAATCAGTTTAATTCCTATATGTTCTATTTGATGAAATCCTTGCACACCATTGCCATTTATGCAGTTGAAAACAATATTTCCAGTGAACAAGTTGTTGGTCTTCCAAAATTCTATCCTGTGATCTCCCACTTCCTGTCTATCATGAATGCCGTGCTTTCCAATGTCAGGTTCTTCTTCTTTGTTTACAAACTTCCCATTCCTCACTGGCAAGCTCATCATTATGTAGTCAATTCTAACTCACCACGCCCCATAGGACAAGGTCAAACAGTCCCTGTGTATTTCTGAGACTCTAATTCTTTCCAAAAGTGCACAGCCTAGTCTTTTGCCCGTGGAGCCGCTGGTGGTTTTGAATTGCTGACCTTGCGGTTAGCTTCCCAACAAGTGACCCCTATGTCACCGAGGTTCCTCTTCACGTTCTTCCTTGTTGTCACCCCTCACCTTAGTGGTTGGTGTGTACATCTGACAAATAGCTATATCAACCTGTCTTCTCTGTACTTGTATGGATATTATCCTATCACAGAGAGCCTTGTACTCAAAAATAGATATTACGCTGCCCTCCCAAGTTTACATCCCTGGCATGATAAACCATATGAGTTTCTCATCCAAAAAGGTCCATATCAGTCCACATTAACGTAATAATGCCTAGGATACTCATCTTTATGCATTCCATTTTTGATGACTTCTAATTTTTCTAGATTTGTACTCCATGCATTAGCCATTTCTTCTCATTTTGTGTCAGGCCCCATCAGCAAATAATGATTTCCAAAGTTTTACTCTAGCCTTGTCATTAAGGTAGCTCTAAGGAAACTGCTCCCAGTAGGATTTTGAGAATCTTCCAACTCAACAAACACAGATGTGTGGAATATATATGAGCTTCAAAACACTCATCAACATATGGAATTAAAATATAATGGAATTTTCCCACACACATTTTGAAAGATCCATACACACACACAGAGGAAAACCCATTTCCATATTTGCTTGTGTGTGTGTATATATATATATGAATGCAACATTTCTTTGTAAGTTTATGATGGAGCAAAATATTTTAAAGGATGGTATTCACATCTGACCAACATTATGGATTTGTCTACAGATTCTCCAGGATTAGGTTATTTGATAGTTTGTGCTTATGTGAGTGTTCGCTCCACGTGCCAGACCTCATGATGTTGAGGAAATGACTAATGCTAGTAGTTTAACACTGCCTGGCCCAAGTCAAAAGCTTGATTACGTTTACACGACTGTTACCATCCTCATCATCACTGCTGTCATTGCTATTAAAGAAGAGGAAGTTATTTCCTGGATAGTTTATTGCACTTTAAGTTGTGTGGTATCCTTATTTGGAGAGAAATGTCCTGGCTGAGGCTTACCCATTTAAATCTTGGAGTAGCTCATGCCTGACTGAGAAGAAGAAAATAGGAGTAATTCTGATGGAGGTGTAGTATGCATTTTTAAAAAAGTTTTCAGGGACGAAAGAGAAATCCCTCTAAAATATACATCAGGAAAATTAAAATCAAGTAAATGTAAATGTGCATTCTTTAATGCTGAAATAGTCACATATATACACTAGAATCCTTCTAGTTATGAATATTGCTAAAGTTAGTGAAATTGCTTCTGAAGCCTGGTATCCATAGTGAACTTGCCTTATTAACATAACATAACATAACATAACACACAAACATAACATAACATAACACAACACACAAACATAACATAACAAAATCTACCATGTAAAAGACAACCCATATCCAAATAAGGTTATAACCACAAGAATGAAGGATTGGATTTGCAACACAATTCAATCCACAATAGATACAGAATAAAATTCCAGAACTCTTTCTACACTTATAAATATCCATGGCATTGAAACAAAAATTTTGTAATCGCTCATTATTTAATGAATACTTTTTTATATTTTAAACAATTCAAATCTAATCAAATGAGTTTAATTAAAACCTTTTTTTCTTCCTTCAAGGTAGCTAGTAATGTACCACAGAAGCTTCCATCAAGTCTCCCAAGCTCTTGTGGAAAGGTATCACTTTGTTCTCGGAATGACTGGTAGAAGGAAGCTTTGGAAGATAATCCAATGAAACAGTTTCTGAGAGTACTGCACATGCAAGTTACACGCCGCCAGAAAATCATTTGCACATTTGGATGATTTACTAGAACTGAGTTCAGTTAAAAATGGTTGCCTTTTGCATTAACTTTCCCAAGAAGAGAACCATTATTTGGCCCTTGAGCTCCCTTCGTAGTAAATAACAGACAAATCTTAGCTTTGGGAATAATTCCCTTTCCATGTCCCAAAACTGATACTGCAGCGTGATATGGCCTCCTTCCCACCCGACTGTGTGGGACTGCCTTAGGGAATTTCCTTATCCAAGTTTACAATAAGACACCCCATTAGTCATCAGTAACACCTATTAAAAAGTCAGATTCTTAGAATTCCTCTGTCGAATTATTCATCTTAAGATTTTTGGTTTTGGCATTCAAAATACATCTTCAGGAATCCAAATTCCAGACCAATGCTGATTTGATTCCTCTAACATCAGGGGGAAAATGCCTTGGTAGACTCTCCTGTTTATTTACTGCTCATTGAGAGTCTGGATGCTTGCTTCCAGCTCAGACTTCTTGGGCCAGTGGAACTAATAATGAGTCAATTTACTGCTCTCAAAGGTCTCCTTGGAGAAGACGGAATTGAACCCAAACATGGAAAGTTAGCATGTTTAATTGCATGTGCTTTATAATTAGCCTCTGAAAGAAAATCAGCCTGTAGAATGGGAGCGTTCGGCGAGAAAAACACGAGTGTGCACAGAGTACAACTGGTGTGAGAAAGGACAATTCTGATCATCTGCTCTTCAAGGAAAAATCTTTATCTCACAGCAGCATATGCTCAGATTATGAAGGTGGCAACTGGGCAAGCCAAAGTCATCTGAAACCACCAAGGAACGTATCTTTAAATCTTGCGTTTGGTCACTGTAGGGCATCATCAATTTTCCTCTCAGTTTTAAGAAGCAGAGGACATAGTCCCACCACAAATTCGAGTTTATGTAGTTAACATTTCACTCTTGGACTTAAAGTTTGAGTGATGATCCCCGTAATGGAAAACTTACACTGAAAAAAAGCCAAAAGAAAAATTCCAACCTTCACTCTGTATCAAACTCACTTTCCAGCTGATATTGCTCGCATGTCTACGTCTTCTTTTATTTATCCATCACGTAAATCCAAATAAAACAGAGGTAAGAATAGAAATAGAATTTTTGTGAATCTAGACTCTGCTGAGAAGAATAAACCCAATTATTCCATATGTAGCCTAAACCTAAGATTGAATTATATAATTAAAGATGAACCAAAAGATGGGCCAAAAAAAGAGAAATGAATATTCTTTCAGTGCAGCGCTAGACATGATATTTGGCTGTCTGGAAGTGTTATAAACTTGTAGAGGCAAGGGAGTTATTACAGAATCTTGTCCATTAGAGATGTCAAAACTTCCAAAGAGGAAGAATAGATAGCTCCAAAAGTTCACTGTCCTATAGGCATGAACTAGTTTTTAATTTAATCCAGCAATATTATCCTAAAGCTAGTTTTACATTTTCAGAAAGATGAATCAACAACAGCAAAAACAACCCACTGCCATTGAGTTGATTATGACTCATAGATAGTTATGGACATACCCTAGTGTTCTTTGAACCGATTTATAACATCTTCTGAAGACTCTCAAGGAGCCATGATGGTGGTTATGTGTTACCTGCTAACTTAAAAGTCAACAATTTGAAACTACCAGCTGCTCTGAGGGAGAAAGATGGGCCTTTCTATTCCAGTAAAGAGTTACATTGTCAGACACTCACAGGAGCAGTTAGTGATACCCTGTTATATGGGGTCGCTATGAATCAGCAGTGTTGTTAGCAGTGAATCTGGAGTTTGGTTTATGGAGACTCGTTTATTCATGTGTGAAGTAATATCTTTGCTACACATTAATTTTATATTTGTGAGACACTCATGATTTAAAATTGCTTCCAAACAAACAACCATCTAAGTGAGATGTCAAGCAGGCCTACATGGAGGAAGCTCACTAACATCTGAGACCCAAGGATTCTAAAGGGATATGATCCAAATCTGAAGTAGGGAAGGGCATCGGAGCTTAAAGTAGTTTAAGTCTGGTGTGCAGAAGGCTATGGATGCCAGTGGAAGCCCAAAATACATATGCAGTATCTAGTGATTCACTCACCTGGGACCACGAATGAGGGATTGGAAGAGCCTGGTTATCCGAATATTGTAGAGATATTAATATAGATTAAAACCAAAAAACCTGTAGTGAATGGTTAAAACCTTGTCATATGATCTCTTTTTTTCCTAGTCACTATTTTATTGAACATGATTTGGGAAAAATATTAATAGTTACAATTTAATCAATCACCTCTTATTGAAGACATAGAGAAGGAAAATAAGAGTAATTTTTAAATAAAAGATTTTCACCTTTAGAGTGAGATTAATTTTATTTTCTGACCTGGTTGTTACTGTCATCTTTACAAATTTTCGTGGCTAGAGATCTCTTTTTTTACTGAAAGTTAGTTTATTTCATACAGTTACTATTTAGATGACAACAATAAAAGTATACAAAACTAGATTGCTATGTGTTTTAAAATATTAATGAAAAATCTTAACTAATACCTAACAAAAATTAATAAAAGCTGTTATTGATCATTTAACAATATATATCTAATATACCATAAATTTTAAGCTCAGCATTATAATAATAACCACAAAAACAAAATTGTCAATGCATAAATATAACATTGCAATATTAGGACATTTCAGAATGAAGATATCTTAAATAACTTCTACCCCATTTTTCATCCTATTTTCCAAGGCAAGAAAACTTAAGAGTAAGAAGAGTAAGTAAGTAAAATAAATTCTTTAGTTCTGGGGATTCTATCTTCTTACTAATTCTGCAGTCAAGCATATCTAGCTACCATTACCCCTTATTGTAATACTTCCTAACTTTAAAAAACCAAACTCATTGCCATTGAGTTAATGCCAACTCATAGTGACTCTACATTTCAGGTAGAACTGCCCCTGTGAGTTTCCAGTCTGTAGTTCTTTAGGAGAATCTAGTTTGCAGAAGGCTGAGGGTGACATTGGGAGCCCAAGATATATGTGTGGGACGGACAAAGGACATAAGCCTCTGGCAATCTCCTTCCAGCCACAGAGGGATGGGAGGAAAGCACATTGGAGAGATGAGAATAGAAGATCAAAGTATAAACCTGACTTGAACAATGAAATCTTTGTTTTTTTAAATCATTTTAGTGGGGGGGTGTACAACTCTTATCACAATCCATCCATCCATCCATTGTCTCAAGCACATTTGTACATATGCTGCCATCATCATTTTCACAGCATTTTCTTTCTATTTGAGCCCTTGGTATCAGTAAAATCTTGTCAGTTGATCTCCCCTCTGATGCACCCGGACCAGATCTGGTTTTCAATATTTTCTTTATCTTTTTTTTCACTTGCTTTTTGTTTGCTTATATTAGGGTTTATTTCAGATGTGTTATGTCATTGAGGGTCACCTGTTTTATCTGTTTTTCAATGTATGAAACCCAGAATTGATGAGTCTATAGCAACAGCAAGTAGAAAAAGAGGTGTTTTTTTTTGGGGGGGGCAGAACAAGTGGGGTTGGGTGTTATAGGCCTGGTAGTGGTGGGCGGGGAGTAAAAGGGAGATGGAGTCAAGGAGTCCAGGAGGGAAAATAATGTTCTGAAAATGATTGTGGTAGCAATTGTACAATACCGCTTGATGTGATTGAATTATAGAATGACAAAATATCTGTATTAACTACCAACAAACAAACAAATAAATAAATAACAGACTTCCAGCTTTCTGAACTGTTAGAAAAGACATTTCTCTTTTTTAATATCATCCACTAGTGGTATTTCAGTTATAGCAGTACTAGGAACCTGTGGTAGACAGGCTATTGTTTTGGGATTTTCAAGCCATACCGTCTCTTCTACATCTACTTACTACCATTTGTGAAAGCCACCTAAGTGATATGGGAACACAGTGGTATACTTATTAGACTCAAGAACTTTATTCACAAAAAACATGTGGTAGGCTAGGTTGGTGTATGGTCTATATTCAGCTAATCTTTGCCCAGATCACCTAGGTCTTCCTCCTGCTTCCTCAATATGTAAACCCCTCCTAGGTCAAGTTCTTTACCCACATTTCTCCCTCTCTCCACCGGGAATACTTTCTCTTGCCCATTTTTCCTTTTGCAATTCTAGTAGTTGGCCATTCCTCTCTCATACCTGGCCTGACTTATTCCGGAAGTTTCTAGAAGAATCATGACACTATTCCTGATCTAGAAAGAACAGTATATTTTCAAAGGTTCAATTTAGTATGAAAACCTCTCACGTGCCAGTTTGAGGGTGACCTGTATTGGAATCACTGTGAATATCTCAGAGGCAGATGACTTTGAATTTGTGCTAAAAGAAACTGGAGCTAATTTGCATAGTTTCAGAAACACCTTTAGGCAGTGTGTCTGCTCAAACTAATGCAGCCAAAAGAATTTTCCTTTCTTTCTTTTAAAAGGCCTTTTTTTTTTCTCTTTTAAGCACCAGATCTCCTTTCCCATTGATTCAAGCATAGGAAGATCCTCCTTTGTGCAAAACCTTTTGAGAAATGTAAAACAAACACTAAATAAGAAAATAAATCTATTTCCCCCCCCAGAACAAGATGGAATGTCATCTTAAATAATTTCAACTTTGGTTTCGCATCTTTGGAGTGAATCCTCCCATGACTCAGTAAAAGCCAATTTCTAGATACTCCGCTTCTTCATTGGAAATCAACCCTTCTGGAAGCCATACTTAAAGCAAAAGGCTATCTTTCCGCACGTGCATTGTTGTTGGCTTTGAAATTCTAGCCACTTCATGGAGAGATACAATAAGAATGAAATGCTTTTTCACTTTTATGCTGAACATAAAGCTGTTTTCAAATGCTGCAGAAAGACGTTAGTTCATTTCTGAGAGGTCAACAAAGGATGTGCCCTGGAAGGTCAAGTAGCTTTCTATGGAAGCCCATGAGAGGCTGGTGTCTACCTCCGATGGCTCTGTGCTTTAGGCTTGATAAATTGGGGCAAATGTCCCGGGTCATGGATTCTTTCCTTGACGGGGGAGCGATGCTTCTATAGAAACCAGGCAGGCATTAGGTGGGAGGGAAACAAGTGGGAAAAGCAGTTGGTGCTAACAAAGGCGCCAGGGACTGATGTCCATGACGAAGGCATGTAACCACCCCCGCCCCACCCCCAAAACAACAAAGCCTCCTTCATCTCCCCCACCATACTCAAGTTGGGTACTTTCCTTCCAAGACACCCCTATGGTGGCCTCTTTTTCTTTTAAGTTTTATATTATTGTTTTTACAGACAGTTGACCGTGGATCACATGCACAAAGAAATCAAATGCTGCCTGACCCTGTTCCGAGGAGCCCTGGCAGTGCTGTGGATTCTGCAGTGGACTGCGAACCGGAAGGGCAACACTCTCAGCCGACCAGCGGCTCCATAGGAGAAAGACAGGCTAGGAGACCCGCAGGGGCTGGTCTACTCTATCCTTTATGGTTGCGAAGAGTCAGAATGGATTCAATGGCAAGGAGGTTGGTGTTTGGTTTTGACCCTTTGCCAAAGCGAATGATTGGTTATGAATTAGGCTATTATAATCCATCAAATTTTCATTGGGTGATCATAAATAAACCACCAAGCCTTGCTTCTTCTTCTTTTTAACTTTTTGTATTATAATATTCACTTTATTGTGGTTGTCTAGAATCAACTGTACAATATCTCCAATATTTCCCTGTATACTAGTAAAATATTCCCAAGAGTGTCTTAGATAATAGGATACATGGAAAAATCACTTAAAATTTTGTATATGTATATATATATATTTAAATTGGGAGTTCATACATATATCATATCATTCCATAGTTCAAGTACATCAAGCCAGACCTTGGTTTCTAACCTGTTCTATTCTTGAAGTTCTTCTAAAAGCAGGACTTTAAACCAATTCATTCCGGTTTGAATCCCTGTTGAGAACTTGCATTTCCCTTCAATTAGACTGAACAGACTCTACATTTGAACAAAACCTCTAGGTGATCCTTATAGATAAGATTATTATAGAAACATGCTCTTGTATATAAGATTATAATGCAGTTATCAGGTATCAAAGAACAAACGTTCATACCATTGTGTGCACACCTCCCTGATAAAATCACTGAAGACAAGAGGGTACATAAACAAATATGGTGAAGAAAGCTGATGGTGCACAGCTATCAAAAGATATACCATCTGGGGTCTTAAAGGCTTGAAGGTAAGCAAGTGGCCATCTAGCTCAGAAGCAACAAAACCTACATGGAAGAAGCACACCAGCCTGTGCGATCATGAGATGTTGAAGGGATCAGGTATCCGGCATCATAATAACAAAAATTCATATCATAGTGAATGAGGGGGAGTGTATGGGGTAGAGACCCAAAACCCATTTGTAGGCCACTGGACATCCCCTTACAGAAGGGTCTCGGGGAGGAGATGAGCCAGTCAGGGTGTGATGTAGCAACGATGAAACATACAACTTTCCTCTAGTTCCTAAATGCTTCCTCCTCCTCCATTACTATCATGATCTCAACTCTACCTTACAAATCTGACTGGACCAGAGGATGTACACTGATACAGATAGGAACTGGAAACCCAGGGAATCCAGGGCGGATGATCCCTTCAGGACCAGTTGTGTGAGTGGTGATACTGGGAGGGTGGAGGGAGGGTGGTTTGGAAAGGGGGAGCCGATTACAAAGATCTACATGTGACCTCCTCCCTGGGGGACAAACAGAAAAATGGGTGAAGGGAGACATCGGACAGGGAAAGATATGACAAAATAATAATTTATAAATTATCAAGGGGTTATGAGGGATGGGGGAGCGGGGAGGGAGGGGAAAATGAGGAGCTGATGCCAGAGGCTTAAGTGGAGAGCAAATGTTTTGAGAATGATGAGGGCAATGAATTTTCAAATGTTCTTTACACAATTGATGTATGGATGGATTGTGATAAGTGTTGTATGAGCCCCTAATAAAATGATTTTTTAAAGGATTATTATGCATAAAGACTACCTGAGGATCTTTAAAAATGTAGATTCTGATTCAGGACATCTGGGATTAAAGTGTGAATTCTCAGTAGGGTGTTGAACTGGGATGAACTGGTTTGAAGCTCTGTCTGAAACATGTTCAGCATCATAACAGCCTACAAGTCTCCACTAACAAATGGATGTAGATGTGCATGAGGCATGTAGGCTGGAAAGTAGAGAATTCTACCACTGAACCATGGGCTCCTTGTGACACTATTAAACATAAATATATAAACATGTGACTATCTATAAAGAAATCGGGTGATTGCCAAAGTCTAAGGTCTACACTTTACATAAGCATATGTCCCACATAGGGCTGTCCCTGACTCACACACTTCTAGTTGCCCTTCTATTGTGAAACTGATTTTTTGTCATAGCTAATCAAATTTCACTCATGTTTATGCAGTTAGCCAATTGGTTTTAGTCCTATTGATGATGTGTAAAGGGACGTCAGAATGTTTGTGGAAAATTAAAATATAAAAATTAAAGCTATAATCTTTATTCTTCAACATCTCAGCATAAGCTCTATTAATTTAAGACACTTTATAAGTGACCATACCAGTCATCTGTCTATCCCTAAAATTTAACCATGTAATTGCAGTGTTTTTGTAACATTATTAACTGAAGAAAAATGAATGTTCTTGAAGTAGTTTTTAAATATTAGGGTGAAAAAAAAACGATAAGAAGAAGCCAAATAAGGACTGTCAAGTAGATGTCTAATAATTTATCATAAAATTTTTCAAAATTGTCCTTGTTTGATGGGAGGATCAAGTAGGAGAATATTGTGATGGAAAGTGATTCTCTGATGAAGCTTTCCTGGGCTCATTTCTGCTAAAGATTAAGCTAACATTCTCAATCCATTCTCATAATAAGCAAATGTTAGCATTCTCCAACCCTCCAGAAAGTCAAAAATAAAATTGCCTTGAATATCCCCAAAGATTGTTGTCATGTCCTTTATTCTTGACCTGCTCACTTTTCCTTAGACTAGACCACTTCCATTCCCTGGTAGCCATTGCTTTCATTGTGCTTGGTCTTTCAGGATTGTACTGGAAAAGCCATGTTTCATCTCCTGTTACAATTACTCCAACAAATGCATTAGGTTCTTGATGACATTTGTTTGTTCATTGAACACTCTGTTCTTATCTGTAGCTATTTTGGTTGCAATGGTTTTTGGCATCTGTGTTAGTCTAGGTACATTAGAGAAACAAATCCACAGAAATGCATATGTGAAAGAAAGTTTTATAGAAAGGGTAAGTGCACATCAAGGAAACATCCCAACCCAGTGCTGCCCAAGCCCACAAGTCCAACATTAAACCATATGTCCAACACCAATCCACAAAGTCCTCCTCCATCTCACAAAACACACACTATAATGCTGACTGCAGGAGGAAAGCTGACTCAGTGAATGTGCAAGAATCTCAGTGCTTGCAGGAGCCTCCACATGGCTGCTCTACCACCCAGGGCTGCATTGGGATAGGTCCATGTGGCTTTTCCTCAGGGATGTCTTACAGGACATGAACCTTGCCAGCTGAAGCAGGAATTGGCTAAGGCAACTGCACTCTGGTCCGACCATCAGAAAGCAAGAAACCCAAGAACTCGAATGGCAAGGCTCCCTGAGCCATTTATCCCTCTGCCCTTCAATTAACCCCATATGTGTTTATCAGCCAGGTTGGCACAAGAAACCAAACTCAGCATCCAAGGATCAGTAAACTTCCTCCAGTTAAATTTTTCGGTCAGAATTGAGTAAGCTGAACCAATTGAGACATCCATAGCTTTGATTATTGTATCAGTTGCTCATCGTTTGTCCTCTTCAATTGTGACATGAAGAGGAATATTTCATAGCAAATTAATGTGGATTATCTGCTGCAGTTCTGCATAAGTTTTCCAGTGGCAACTTGTTCTGAAGTGGGCAGCCACGTCCTTCTTCATTGTCTCTTCTGACTGCGGAAGCTCCACCAAAAACCTAGTCACTCTGGGTACCACTCAAGGATAGATGTGATGCATTGAATATTCATGACAGAACACTCCAGGAGCTGTTGGAGGACATCAAGAACACCCTTTATGAAGCCAGTAAATGGTGATTAAAGGCACAGGAGAGAAAGAAAAGCACAAAGTGTTTGTCAAAAAAGATCCTGAAACTTGTTCTTAATTGTTGAATAATCGAGGTAAATGGGAAAAAAAGGATGATGTCAGGGAGCTGAATAAAAAGTGTTAAAGAGCAGCTCAAGAAGACAAAGTCAAGTATTATAATGCTTGTGCAAAGACCTAGAATCAGAAAAACTGAAGGGAAGAACACACTCAGCGTATCTGAAACTGAAAGAAATGAGGGGGGGAAAATCAAGCCTTGAGTTTCAATATTGAAAGATTTTATGGGCAAAATATCGAAGGATGCAGGAAATATCCAAAGAAGATGGAAATAATACATACAGTGACTGCGCTAAAAAGAACTAGTCAACCTTCTGTCGTTTTAAGAATGAAATGACAGAAGGGCAGGAAGACCCTCAAGGAGATGGACTGGCACCGTGGTTACAACAATGGCTCAAGCATGGACTCAAGTGTGTGCATGGCACAGGACTGGGCTGTATTCAGTTCTGTTGTTCACAAGGTTGATGTGAGGCAGAACCTACTCATGACACTCCACCACAAGTAACAACAACCAATTACACAATGCACACGAAGGGTTAGGTTCATTTCCCTTCCTACTCTAGACACCTGCAGTTGTGTAGAACGCTTCTGCAGGTGATGTGTGAACCTTCAGTAGCTTCATTTTGCTAGATCTTTTAAAAGCCTACAGTCTATAGGCTCCGTTGGCAATTGCACTCTCTTTTTTAAAACTTTCTATTGTGAATTAGGCAAAGGTTTTCAGAAGAGATCATTAGTTTTAAATGGTTTTACATTCAACTATCCATACACATTTTTTCAGCTTATCTATTTCAAACCCCACAATGTATTATTACCCAGTTTTTCTTTCTCTTTTTGTCTTGTGTTTCTGTTCCTCTTTCTTTCCTAACAGTCTGATTTTGATATTGGGAATATACTATCCTTTTGGGAAAAAGGTATATATATATATATATTTGTGTATATGTATGTATATACATACATACATACATACATACATACATATGAGAGGAACCCTGGTAGCATAATGGTTAAGCACTGGGTTGTGATCTGTAAGGTGAGTGGTTCAAAACCACCAGCTGCTGTGCAGGAGAAAGATAAGGCTTTCTGATTCTGTTAACAGCTATTGTCTGGGAAACTCACAAGGGTAGTTCTACCCTGTCCTATAGTGTCGCTTTGAGTTGTCATTGGCTCTATGTCAGTGTTTCATTTTGTTTTGATTAGGGTATGGATTTAATTCCAGACCTATAGAATGACTTAGGGCCATGGTCTAGGGATCTCACCTGTCTTTTTCTGACTAGCATTATGACATTTTAAAATTTTTGACTGAAATATTTTTAAACAATGCAATCTCTTTCTTTTCATGATAACTAGATTAGTTTTTGGTTTCCTTGTCTTTATGAATTTCCAAAGTAGCTACATGTATTTAAATTACAAGTATTGGAAATTAAATTTGGTTATTTCACCTGATGAGTTTGATGTGGGGACAATTCAATTATGAGTGAAAAACAGAGTATGACATCCAATGGCAGTTATTTAAATCACCCCTGTGGTTACCTGGAATAAAAGTCTATTGAAAGTAAGAGTTTGGCAGACTTAGAAGGTACTATCATAGACCATTGTGGCGAGAATGTGTCGTGTCAAGGAGATGGGGGGGGGCACTGACTCTTGATTTCTACAAGATATTTAAAGACAAAGTCTAAAGCTCAGCATTTTAAAAATGTCGATAGTATAAAGTCAGAGAACCAGAGACATTCTGTGCGTGGTCTGAAAAAAATACTTAAAGCTAGAGCTGGTATAATTTAAAATCTATATACTCTATCTAATGCTTTAAATTAACTACATTGTGCCCCCCTCCTGTGTCTTATATACAATGTATGGCATTAGTTGGGGAAGAGAGGGACTGAGAGCTGGTGCGGAGGCATTTGGGAGGGTTTAGGTTAATCTCAGCACCTTGAATGCTCAAGCTCCACTGAGCTTTGTTTGGTTCTTTTCACTCTGCCTCTAACTTCCATGCAGACAGTACAGGAAAGGCCGGCCTGGGGATGAAGTCAGCACAGAGAGAGAATGGTGGTAAGTCAGAGGGATAGGCCCTGCCAATATTCTTTGCACCCCAAACTCTACATCTCCCGAGGGCATTTCGCATACTAGATAAATTCGCACATTTGTAAAATATTTGAGGCTCTTCCTAGATTCCTTGTTTCATCAAGATTAGAGTAAAACCTGGCCAACTGTTTGTCAGCAGCTCCCAGCCATCAAGTTGATTCCGGGTCAGGTTGTTGTTCTGCTGAGGTGCCATCCAGTCAGTTCTGAGCCACAGTGACCCAGTACACAACAGAACAAAACACTGCCTGGTCCTGAGCCATCCTCACATGGGTTCTGACGTTTGGGCTCGTGGCTGCCAGCACTGCTGTCGATGCATCTCGTTGAGAGGCGTCCTCTTCTACACTGCCTCTCTACGTTACCAGGCACAATGTCCACCTCCAGAGACTGGTTCCTTCTTACAATAGGTCCATAGTCAGTTACAACAAACTTCGACAGCTTTGCTTCTAAGGAACATCCTAGCTTTACTTTTTTCAAGGCAGATTTGTCTATTTTTCTGACAGTCTCTCGGATATCTGATCCTCTTTCCAAGACCACCACTTGAAAGACTAGTCTCTTGTCTTTTTTTGCATGTGTTAGAAGTGACTGAAAATATCATGACTTGAGTCAGGCACACCTTATGCCTCAAGTGACGCTTTTACTCCTTCACACTTTGAAGAGGCTTTTTTCACCAGATTTGCCCCCTGCAATGTCATTTGATTTTTTGACTGATGTTTCCATGAACACTGAGGGTGCGTTCAAGTAAAATGAAATCCATAACAACTTCAAACTCTTCTCTACTTATCATCATGCTGCTCCCGCTCCGGTGGTGAGGATTTTTGTTTTCTTTAGAATATGATGGAATTCACATTGGAAGCTGTATTCTTTTATCTTTATCAGTAAGTGTTTTCAAGTCCTCTTGTCTTTCAACTAGAAGGTTGTGTAGCCTGTATTCCTTGGATTGTTAATAATTCTGCAATCCTGATACTGCATTATCCATTTAGATCAATTAAGTACAATGCATGAATACAACCACAGCTCATTTCCCCCCTGGTTTTAAATGATGCATCATTGCCTTGTTTCTGTTTGAATGCCTGCCTCTTAGTCTATGCTCAGCAAAAGCATCCTTAGTTTTTCAGGACTACCTATTTTTTCATCATGTGGTACAAATAGTTATGGTCCTTTGCATAATCAAGAGAATCCAGGTAAATATTTTTCTAGCATTCTATCCTTTCATCCAAGCCACATATGACACGAGCTCTGATATCCCTGGTTCCATGTCCTTTGCTGAATATGACTTGACTTTCTGGACATTTCCTATTAATATACTATTATAATAATTTCTAAATTATCTTCAAAATTCTACTTGTGTGTGATATTAATGACACAGTTTGGTGATTTTCGCATTCTGTTGGATCACCTGTCTTTGATCACAAATATAGAATGGGTCATATTGATGGTCCTGGTAGCTGTATTCCAATTTTTTTTAGATCAGAGGACTAAGCACTTCCAGTATTATATTCATATGCTGAAACATCTCAACTGGTATTCTTTCAATCCTGAAGTGTTGTATCCTGGGATTCCATAACAAAGCACGACAAAGTAGGTAGCTGTAAGTAGCAGAGTTAATTTTCTCACAGTTCTGAAGCCAGTGCCTGGTAGCTCTCAGCAATCTTTGATGCTTCTTTATATGTTACAGTAGCATCAGTTTCCCTGGTTATAGGGTGTCTTTTTCCTCCTGGGTGTCTTCCTTGTATAAGAAACCACTCAGAAAGGGTTAGGATTATGTCATATGACTTCTTGTATCCTAATTTATAACGCCTTCAAATATAACTTTATAATTCACTGCAATTCATTGTCTTCATGGGCTAGGTCTTCAGCACATCTCTTTTGGAGGGCACAATTCAATCTACAAACTAGGAATCGATCCACTATTATTATTGGAAATCACATCTATATGTATTCTAAAGACAGAAAACGAAACAGGTCACAACAGGTGACAACAACCTCAGTCTTTTCCTGGGTTACTTATTGGGCTGCTACTACAAGATCAGAAGCTACAGTCCTGCTCTTGTGAAGAGCTACAGTCTCGACAGTTTGGAAGATGGCAGAGCAGGGGAGCACATACTCTGAGAGCTCTTTCAAACAAGGTGGGATGGGTGTCCAAATAGCCGAGTGAAAGGAGTCTGATGAGTGAAATATCCCCCTGAGACAGCACCCCACCCCCACCCCACCCCCACCGCATGCATTTGCCCTGACCCGGGGTCTTGGTGGCCCAGGATCTGATTCTTGGAACATCTCTGGTCATTGGGTAACCGCCTCCGCTGCCGACCAGCCATAGCCCCACTCCACCCCAGACCAGGCCTCTGTGACCAGAGTCACCTGGATGCCCTGCCGAGACACGTGCAGTGGTGGTGGGACCCCCTATAGCAGTTGCCCACTCACGGGAACTACTAGGAGAGAAGTTTCCCTTTCCCACAATTCCCCTCTCCCCACGTGGCAGCAATCTGCCCTTGGGCCTGAGTCCCTCGCTCCATCACTTCACCCAGGGTCCTGGTAACTGACCTGCAATCTACCGGTGGCTGCCTGGGTGACCTCCATTGGGGAAGATCCACCCCCATTGTGGCCTGGGGCCGCTTCACCCCGCCTCTGTCAGCTTAGCTCCTGCTGGACTCCTGTTGTGGAATGTGTGCTGCGCACTCCCCACAGGTGCAATTCTGGGGGCTGGATCCCCATCCTGCTTCTACCCACTACACTGTGTTTACCCCAAAGTCACTTCAGGCTGGCCTGCATCACCGCGGATCCCTGTTCCCGCAGCCCGGAGTGCTAAGCCTGCCCTCCCCAGGGCGTCCCTCACTTTGTCCGCCTGTGCACTGCGGGATACCTGGCGCCGGCAGCCTGGAACTCAGCACGCAGCTGAACAGTGAGCATTCCTGCCTACTGGGAGGGTGAGCAACACGGCTTTGAGTACCCCCTGGAACCAGCTTTGCCCGCCCAGGTGCACTGTGGGGTTTCCAGCGGCTGCCAGCTCCAAGCGCAAAGCCTGCCTGCTGCTACATGCCCCTCTCAGGGCGGAGGTTGCTCGCCACTCCCCTCTGCGTTCCTACTGGAGATGCTGCTGTCCATGCGGTTCACAGGGTCAGCTGCTCATCGAATAAGCGTCCTGCCTGCTTGTGAGCCTAGGGTATGGCTTTACAGTTCCGCAGGAGCCGTCTCTGTCTGCCTCCCTCCGGCTCTCACCACTGTGGTGCCCTGCGGGGTCCCCAGCGCCAGCTTCTAAGCCATCCAGCCAGCGAAGGAGGTGGGCCTTGCGGCCAGCGTCTCCCTCAGCATCCTGAGCAGCCCCTGCTTTTATGGCTGGTGCAGGAGGCTCCCTGCTGTGGTGCTTCTCCTGCTGGCGTAGCTTCTGTCTACCAGCCTAACTCTACCGGCCTGCAGGGACCTGGGAGGGCATGCTGATCTGTAAAGCATTGTCCCCTCACATAGCCTGGCTCCGGAGCCCAGATCAGCACCACGCCCAGTGATGCTGATTAAAAATAAGTTTATTAAACAAAAAAAAATAGGGCTCCTAAGGGTCCCCTGAAAGACCAGGTCAAAGCAGCTTTGGGGCATTCACTGAGGCTACAGCCCCCACTCTAGTCACTGAAGCATCTCACCACTGCTGGCCACTAAGCCACCGGTGATCTCTGCCTACACAGCAGTCTGACCCACCTCTATAGTAGGTCATAGGCAGCCACCTGAAAGAATTATTAACAGTAACACAGATAAGGACCCCCAGGGCTCCCAGAAACATGGAGCATAGAAAGGATCAAGGAGAAATCAACAGATCACATCACTCCCAACCAAAAAACCCCCCAAAAAACCCATAAAACAAAACCAGAGAGACAAAACACAGTAGCAGAGCTAATGACCTTCATAGAAAAATCAAATACAGATCTTCCACAAAAGTAAATCTTCAGAAATCTGCTCCCAGTAATACAGGAGCTGAGGGAAGTAACCCAGAATAAAGATCCAATGATAGAGGAGATGAAGTCCACAATAGAGGGGATGAAGTCCAACCACCAAAGGGAACTACAGAATCTAACAGAGGAGGTATCAGAAACCACACACAAGGTCACAGAATATACGATTAGGCTTGAGGAGGCAGAGAACTGTATCAGTGATCTCGAGGACACTTAAACAGACCTAAGCAAGTGGGAAAGACAGTCAGATAGGAAAATTAAAGAAGCGTAAGATAACCTGAGAACAATGACAGATGCTATGAAGAGAAATAATATTCAAATAATAGGTTTACCAGAGAACAACATAACACACCAGTCAACAACCAAGATAGCAAAGGAATTTCTGGAAGAAAACTTTCCCACCCTAACAAGGGAGAACCAGGCACTCATACAGGAAGCAGAAAGGACACCAACTCGCCTAGACCCCAAGAAGAACACACTAAGACATATAATAGTAAAAATATCCAACTTCGGGGAAAAAGAAAAAATTTAAGAGCAGCAAGAGAAAGGAAGACAGTCACATAAAAAGCAGTGTTGGTAAGTCTATGATCAGACCTATAAGTAGATATCATGAAAAGGAGGGTAGAATGGAGCACCTACTTCCAAAAGCTGAAAGAAAAAAAAATGCCTCCCCCAGAATCCTGTACCCTGCCAAGTTATCCATTTAGATAGATGGTGAGATAAGGGTCTTTCAAGACAAGGAATGACTCAAAAAATATGCTGCAAGTCACCCAAACCTGTGGAAGATACTGGTAGACTCAATATGGCCAGAGGATCAACCTCCACCAAGGTCAAACAGAAGACCACCATATAGCCCATCTCCATCTAGAAGCCAACATGCCAACAACAATTGCCAGGACAACAGGGTCTCAGATGACAAAGAAGACAAGATAGAAACTCTCCACTCAAACACAACACACTGATATGAAGTGAGATAGGTAAAGACCCAAAACAGAAAACAGGGTATGACAACCATGAATCCACAGATAATGATAACTCTGATAGCCAATGGACTCAATTCGTACATTGAAAGAAAAAGGCTGGAGGACTGGCTCAGAAAATATTCATCAATCTGTTGCCTGCAAGAGACACATCTTAAGCACACAGACAAGAATATGCTAAGAATAAAGGGTTGGTAGAAAGTTTACCTATTGAATTGTAACTCAAAAAAGGCAGGGGTGGCTATCTTAATCTCCGACAAAATGGACCTCAGATCCAAATCATAAAAAGAGACAAAGAGGAACACTCCATAATGTTCAAAGGTTCAGTAAACCAAGAAGCACTTAGCATATTGAATATTTACGCTCCTAATAAAGGTGCAGCAAATTTTGTCAAACAAACTATTAAAAAGATGTAAAAAGAAATCCCGGACTCAACAATCATAGTAGGTGACTTTAATTCTCTGATATCAGAGATTGAAGATCACTGTGAAAGAAGCTCAGTAAAGAGGCCATAGAACTAAGCAATGTAATTAGGCAACAGGGCTTGATGGACATCTATAGAGCTTTCCATCCAAACGCAAAGGATTTCACATTCTTTTCAAATCCACATGCATCTTTTTAAAGAAGAGGCCACATGCTGGGACACAAGTCCTGTCTGAGTAAACTGAAACACATAGACATTATCCAGATATCTTTCTCAGATCGCCATGCCATAAAACTGGAGATTAATAAGAGGACGTGCAGAAAAGCAAGGGCAACCAATTGGAGGATGAACAATTATCTCCTGCGACAAGAATGGGTACATGCCCAAATTAGAGAGGATATTAGGAAGTTTCTAGAAACTAATGAGAATGAGAATACAACGTATCAAAACATATGGAATACTGCGAAGGCAGTTATCAGAGGTAGCTTGATTTCATTAAATGCATATATGAAAAAAGAAGAGAGGCATATGACAGATACATTAATACAAAACTTCCAACAACTAGAACAGAGTCAGCAGAACAACCCCTGCAATAGCAAAAGAAAAGACATAATAAAAATCAGGGCTGAGTTAAAGCAGTGAGAAGACAAGAAAACAATGCAAAAGATAAATGCAGCTAAAAGCTGGTTCCATGAAAGGATTAAGAAAAGAGACCACTGGCAAATCTTACCAAGGATAGAAAGGAGCAAACATCAATAGTTCAGGATCAGGTATGAACAGGGGCAATAACAGACCCCAGTGAGATTAAAATGATAATCACAAAGTACTATGAAGATCTGTATTCTAATGAATTCAGAAACATGGAAGATATGGATAAATATTTGGAATAACAGTCTCTCCCTAGATTATCTCGGACAGAGGTCAAGAACCTCAACAACCCCATAGCAGCAGAAGAAATAGAGAGGGTCATCAAGAACCTACCAACAACAAAAAAAAAAACAACCCTGGGCCAGATGGCTTCAGAACAGAATTCTACCAAGCATTCAGGGAAGAGTTGACACCGATCCTCCACAAAGTATTCCATAGCATAGGAAAGGATGGCAAACTCCCAAACTCATTCTACGAAGCCAAAATAATTTTGATACCCAAACAGGGCAAAGACCCCACAGGTATAGAGAATTACAGACCGATATCTCTAATGAACATATATGTAAAAATCCTTAATAAAATATTGGTCAATAGAATACAAAAGTATATAAAACATATCATCCACCACGACCAGGTTGGATTCATCCTAGGGATGCAGGGATGGTTTAACATAAAAAAATCTATCAATATTATACACCACATCAAGAAGAAAAAGGATAAAAACCATATGATAATATCCATAGATGCAGAAAAAGCATTTGACATCTAACACCCATTCCTGATTAAGTCACTCATGAAGATAGGATTGGAAGGTAAGTTCCTCAAGCTGATACAAGCTATCTATGAAAGGCCAACGGCCAACATCATAGTTAATGGAAAAAAGACAAAAGCAATCCCACTGAAAAAGGGCACAAGACAAGGATGCCCCCTGTCCCCACTTCTATTCAATATCATTCTGGAGGTTCTGGCTAACAACATAAAACAGTGTAAAGACATCCAAGGGATCCAACTGGGAGAGGAGGAGGCGAAACTATCACTATTTGCAGACGACATGATCCTGTACAACGAAAACCCCAAAAGTTCCACAACAGGAGTACTTACAGTGATAGAATATGGAAGAGAGGCAGGATACAAGATCAATAAACAGAAGTCAGTAGGTTTTCTATACACATTGGACAGGACCATGGAAGAGGGGTTTAAGAAGGAAGTAGCCTTCATAGTAGCTAAGAACAAACTAAAATAACTAGGAATATATTTAACAAAACACCCTAATACCTATACAAGGAAAACTATAAAACCCTACTACAGGAAACCAAAAGCAACTTCCACAAATGGAAGAACACCCCCTGCTTGTGGACTGGAAGGCTTAGCATAGTAAAGATGACAATCTTACCTAAAGCACTTTACACGTTCAATGCTATACCAATTCAAATACCATCAACCTTTATCAAAGAATTGGAAAAACTGACCACCATTTTCATATGGAGAGGGAAGAAACCCAGAATTAGCAGAGAACTCCTCAACAAAGACAAAGTTGGAGGACCCACCAGACCCGATTTTAATGCCTACTATATAGCTACAGTGGTCACAACAGCAATGTACTGGCACAGTGACAGGCACTCAGACCAGTGGAAAGGAATAGAAAGCCCAGGAATAAAACCATCAGCATATAGACAACTGATTTTCATCAAGGGTCCCAAAACCATCAAGTGGTAAGCGGATGTCCTTTTTAACAAGTGGGGATGGAAACAATGGATAGCCACATGTAGAAAAATGAAACAAGACGTTTACCTCACCCCATGCATAAGAATAAACTCAAGGTGGATCACAGACCTAGAAGTTAAACCCCAAACCATCAGGACCATCAAGGAGGGAATCAGGACAAACCTCAGAGCACTGGCCCAGGGAACTCAAAGGCTCATTGCAATAGGGAAAGGTACACACACAGGTGAACTGGAAATTGATAAATGGGATTTAATAAGAATAAAGCACCCGTGTACCTCAAAAGACAACCCACAGACTGGGAGAGGATTTTTAGTAACGACACATAGGACAAAGGGTTCATTACTTAAATCTATAACACCCTCGTGACCTGCAAAAAGAAATCAGTTAACTCTCTAAGAAAGTGGACAAAAGAACTGAAAAAAACTTTCACTAGGGAGGAGACCCATATGGCCAACAAGCATATGAGCCATAAGAGAAATGCAAATCAAAACAACCATAAGAGATAGCACCTAACACCCCTGAGGCTAGCCCAAATCAACAAATCAGAGAGCAACAAGTGTTGGAGGGGCTGCTGTGAAGTAGGAACCCTCCTCCACTGCTGGTGGTTGTGTAGATTTGTACAGCCACTGTGGAAAGCAATCTGGAGATACTTAAAGAAAATGGAAATTGATCTACCTTATGACCTAGCCATTCCTCTACTGGGTATATACCCAGTAGAGGTCACAAATAAAATATGAACAGTCATCTGCATCCCAATGTTTATTGTGGCACAATTTACAATCGCAAAGACTTGGAAACAGCCTAAGTTTCCATTGGTAGATGAGTGGATTAGTAAACTCTGAAACATATACACAATGGAGTACTATGCAGCACTGAAAATCAGGGATAATCACATGAAGCATGTCGCTTCATGGGAAGAGCTGGAAGGAATCATGTTAAGTGAGGTAAGCCAATCTCAAAGGCACAGGTATAACAAGAGTCCCCTGAGTTAAGTACCATCAGCATGGCAGGAATAGAAGAATAGACACCTATTTTGCAATAAACAGGTGGTAGCATAGATAGTTGGGGGAGGGCAAGCCACACCCAGGGAGGTACATGAGAGTCCAACATAAAGAAGAGGAAGGGGGGCAGGAGGAGGGAGAAGCAGGGTGGGGAGAAACTGAGTTGATGACACGGTGGGAACAGGGCACTAATGGGGAGAGTATTGGTTGTTTCCCCACAAAACTGGGCATATACATACATGTGCATATAGACCCCACCATGATGTGCCAAACCAGGAGGGCAACCTAATGTGCAGAGGACTCCATAAAGAGGCTAGACCACATGCCTGGCCCCACCAGAATCAGCCCGACCTCCACCATCAAAGGGTGTGCCACAGAAAATGAAAAAAGATCATCTGGTGAGGGAAAGGAACTGACCTACCATACCCAGAAGGAAGCTGAAGCAAATGAAGAGGGAGGAAGGGAGTGGAGCACACCAGGGCCCACCAAACTCAGAGGACAGATAGCCCGGGTCAGAGCAACCAATGTACAAAAAAGACCATGTGGCCGGCCCCCACTGCGAGATGCGATATCCTGCACTGACCCATGTCCCTACATGGGACAGCACCAGAGACACAGTGTGGGATGTTCAACTGAGCTGACCCCACCACACTGAGGCAAATCACTGGGGTGTGCAATGCAGCGGTGGGGGAAGCAGAGCAAGGAGATCCTGAGGGAATATCAAGGATGTACTTTGGGGCCAGGGTGTGGCACCCCATCAGATTCATCTGGAAAACACTCCTAAAGGTCAACAAACAGACCTTGAACTATCAACAGGCTTTTCTTTCTTTTTAAAAATTTAAAAATAAATTAATTTATTTTTCTCTTCTTTTAGATTTTGTACCTCAGTGGCCATTTTGTTTGTTTGTCGGTGTTGCTGCCATCATCACCTTGTTCTCATGTGCCACTTTGTTTGATGCTGTCGAGGCCATCCGCAATTTTATGCACATATTATTATTTCTGCAGGTCTATCTAGATAAGATAGTCTGGATAAACAATCTGAGAAGAAAACAATGGTCCTGGGGGGACATGGGAGAGTGGAAGGTGGGTGAAGGGAGGAGGTGTTGGCCAACCCAGGGACAAGGGAACAATGAGTGGTTCAAAACCAGTAGCAGGGAGGGGATGGGAGGACTAGTAGGGAGTGACTAAGGGCAAGGTAACTGAGAGGAATTACTGAAACCAGAATGAAGGCTGAACATGGTAGTGGGACAGGAGGAAAGCATAAGGAAATAGAGGAAAGGAGTAGGAGGCAAAGAGCACACATAGAGGCCTAAATACAGACATGTACATATGTAAATATATTTATGATTATGGGGGAAATAGACCTACATGCATATATTTATAGGTTTAGTAGTTGGATAGCAGGTGGACATTGGGCCTCCTCGCACGCATTCCCTTAATAAAGAGCACTTTGCTCAGCTAAATGGTCATTCTATGATACCATCCTTCCTGACAAGATTGCTGGAGACAAACATGTGCATAAGTAAATGTGGTGAAGAAAGCTGATGATGCTCGGCTATCAAAAGACATAGCGTCTGGAGTCTTAAAGGCTTGAAGGTAAACAAGTGGCCATCTAACTTGGAAGCAAAAAAAATCTACAGCGAAGAAGCACACGAGACTGTGTAATCACGAGGTGATGAAAGGATCAGGTAGCAGACACCAAAGAACAAAAACCATCATTGTGGGATCACCTTCTTTGCCACACTTGCTTATTCACACATTCGTCTTCAGTGTTTATATGGGGAAGGTGTATTAAGGGAATACATGCGAGGAGGCTCACTTCCTGCAAGACATCCCTGAGGAGAAGCCTAATGGACCTATTCTGATGCAGCCCAGGGTGCTGGAGCAGCCATGTGGAGATCCCTGCAAGCACTAAGATGCTTACACACTCACTGATTCGGCTTTCCTCTTGCAGTTGGCATCATTACATGTATTTTTTGAGATGGTGGAGGACTTTGTGGATTGGTGTCAGACATATGTGTTAATGTTGGACTAGTGGCCTTGGGCGGCACTGGGTTGGGATGTTTTCTCATGTGCACTTATCCTTTATACAAAACTGTCTCTTACACATATGAGTTTCTTTGGATTTATTTCTCTAATGTACCCAGACTAACACATATATATCATTAATGTTTGCAAGTTAGAAAATGTGAGTGTTCACTCTTGCTATGAATTTCATTGTGTCTCCTGAAAATATATGTTGAAATTGCAGCCCCTATATCTTTGAATGTGATCCAATTTGAAAATAGGATTTTTTATGTTAATTATATCATACTCCAGTAGGGCAGTGTGGTAATAAGATTTATGACAACTTGTCGAGGCTGGGATTTCAAGAGTGTGAAGTAAGGCCTCCCTCATAAGGTACAGGCAACAGCCTATAAACAGACAGAGCTGGCTCTCTCTCCTTCTTGAAGGCCTGGATGCTGCCTCTGGTCTCTGGGGACATGTGTTAGCAGCCTATGATATTGCTTGGTGATACTGGGAGCTGCATGTGGCAAGTGAGGCTGTGCCATCTACTTATTGGAAATTGTTCATAAGTCTACCTCTAATCCTGGCGCTCCCTTCTACTTCATAGAGTCCTACTTCTTGAATTATTTACTCAGTACACAGATTGAATAAATGTGGTGAAAGAACACAATTTCTTCGTGAGGTTGCAGAGAACTTGAAATACTTGCTGATGAAATGCAATTTTCAGTATGGATTATAAGTCAATATAAAGAAAACCCAAATCATCACAGCGGAACCAACAGGTAACATCAAGGTAAAGAGAGAAAAAAAGTTGTGAAGAATTTTTACCTTGTTTGGATCCACAATCAATGCTCATTTAAACAGCAGTCAAGAGATCAAAGAATGCTTTACATTGGGTAAATCTTCTGCACAAAATCTCTGTAAAGGGTGGAAGAGCAAGAATGTCACTTTAAGGACTAAGGTGCACCTGACTCAGACCCCGGTGTTGTCAATGCCCTCATATGCATGTGAAACTTTCACATTGGTATAGAAGACTGGAGGATAATCGGTGCGTTTGAGTTATGGTGCTGGTGAAGAATATGGAAGGACCATGGACTGCCACAGAGCAAACAGATCTGTCTTGGAAGCAGTACAGCCAACATGCTCCTGAGAAGCCAGGATGGCAAGGTCTTTGCCTCACGTGCTTTGGATATTTTATTAGGAGAGACCGGTCCCTGAGAAAGGACATCAGACTTGGTAAAGTCGAAGGACAGTACAAAGGAGGAATCCCCTGGCTGAAACTATGGGCTCAGACACAATTGTGAGGACGATGCGAGACCAAATGCTCGTTTGTTCTTTTGTCCAGAAGTTCACTGTGAGTCAGAACTGAGGGTACTTAAGACGTCTGTGCTGCCTGCCCTCACACCTGAACTGCTGCTTCATCTCTGTCTCCACCGGCCTCTGCTCTTCCAGCTTCCTGGCTTCCCAGCCCCAGGCAGTCACAGAAATGATTAGGAACCTCAAGTGTCACATCTGACCCCCAAACTAAACTGAACAGTTTGTACAGCTCTGTGAGCCATTTCTCTTGATATAAACTTCTCTCTTTATATACATATATGCATCACTGGTTTTGCTTCTCTAGGAGAATCCAGCCTAACACAGGGGGCACTAAACCTGACCACATGTGCATTGTAAGATAGATACAGAAACATGCACAGGGAAGACCGGCACATGTGGATATTGTCCACAGCCTAGGAAACACCACAGAATCCCAGAATGTCTGCTGAAGCTCAAGGAAGGATTTGACAGGGCTAATTTAGTTGGTTAACATCCAGAATTGTGCAAAACCAAACTTCTGTTTCTTAGAGCCACCCACTGGTGGCACTTCTGTTACAGCAGCAGTAAGAAGCTAAAAACTCCCCCTCCTCACTTTTGTCACCTAAATCACTCTCTACCCACCATCGTTACCACTGAGATATACCGTTTATATTTTTAAGAGTTTTCATAGTCTAAAATTCTTTTTAAAATAATTATGACAACTGGTTAAAATTTGCAAAGAAAAATATACTGATGAATAAAAAAAAAGAAAGCAAAGGCAATTTGATGGAAAAGGACTTTAGGAATAAAAACATAGTCTCTATGACTGGCAGCATGACCCTGGACAACCCACTTCACGAGGAGCCTGTTTTTCATCTCATTTTTCAAACGAGAATGTTTCACTTCCGGGATGAATGGCGCTGTGCCCTGGCCGTGCACTGTGTATTCAAACGGGACTCACATTGACCACGTGAGACAGAGTGGAACTGCCCAGAGTGTGTTCAAGGTTGCACTATTTCCTGGACCCCAGCACCAGGTCTTTTCTCCTAAGAAGGGGTTGGTTGACTTTTTGATTAGTATTTAACCATTGTGCCATCATGACTGTTTAGAATTAATTATCATACACTGACCTCTATCTCTGAGGTTATTAGACTTCCTAGGAATTATGCCGTGTGCAGGGGGCCACGGTTTCCATTTGGCTTATGAGTTGTTGGCAAGGTATGCTGTTCATGTCTCATCCTTTGAACGCACGGATTTCATAACGTTGTAGATGTCGAACTCTTCTCAAGGCACCACCATTCTACTAAAATGGGGAGGGTGACAGTTAGGATATGAACTGGACGACCATTGCCTACACACCTCAGAATAGGTGTGTGTTACAGAAACTAGTCACAGAAGCTCCAGTCATAGCATTCAGCAGACCTAACAGAGGGGTATTGACTCTCTACTGTAAACAGAGATTTTTTATTTGGCCTTTGGTAAAGTTAATGTTTGGATAATAAATTCAAAGGGTAGCACTTCCCTGTCCCTAACAGATAAGTTGTTATTAGCCCACGTTCTCTTTTGATCAAGGTGATACATTCTTCCTAGTTCTTTTGAAAGATAGTCATAGGAAGTCATTGAATGTTAACCATTCTCAAAGACGTTCCAAGGCTCTGTGGTGTGCCACTCAACTTCCTCTGTGGGCAAGGGCAGTGCAGAAGGAAACTTCAGTCAAAACCAATGTCAACAGAAGTAAAACGCTGAAGGATAAGGCTTTCATCTATCTGTGATCAGGTCAGTTTCAATGCAATTTCGTCTTTTGATCCTGATGTCTAGCATGATGTCGGCAACCTTGAGTTTATTTATGGCTCATTGGTATAATCTAGCTATGTGTGAAAGCCTGGTACCAGGCTTCCCTGAACACTGTGATGATAAAGGTCTGTCGAGAGCAGAATTATGAGAGGAAACTGCTATCTATAGTCTGTTCCGTTTGACCTAGCAATAACACGTGCAGGCAAAGTTAGAAATAGGCTTCTTCTGTAAGATGCATGTACAGGCTTGGATTTTATACACAGGCACATATATACCTAAATGAGCATTGAAATGTGGTCGGCTGAGTCACATTTGCAAAGTAATGGCTAAGGAATGCACTGACCGCAGGACCGTGACTTTTAGTTTTATCTTTGCTTCTCCAGTCGAGACGTGTGCTTATAACTAAGCAATGAAGGTAAAAACCAGAGAGGAGTTTCACATTCTTCAGTTTCTGGTACTTGCATTCTACACTTAGTAGAAAACTCACTGACTCCTTTAAAATTTCTATTTTTGTCTTTGTGAAATTTCCTTAAAAAATGCAGAGTCTTACCTAAATTTGAATATCAACTATTCCATAGAGTTGAAATAACACTCTTTAAAGGATATATTTTGTTTAGGAGCATCTTTTTGTAAAAATCAATTGAAATTGATGAAGAGATATTTGTTTGGGCTTCCAAATTCTGTTTACCCTGTTATAACAACATTGCAGCCAAAAGACTCTAATGAAAAGTCTCTTCTGACAAGCCTAAACAAGGATCTAGTAGGAGTGGAAAAAGCAAAGTAATGAGAAAATGACATAAAAGGCCAACTTTCTGCCCTCCCCACAAGGACTTTAATTACAGAGAAATCAACAGCTGTGCCAGGGGTAACCCAGGAGTGCTGGCCATGCAAAACAACACCTTGGAGTGGAAGAAATTGGAAGTAAATGGACTGGAAACGTTGTCTCTCCAAGCAATCCACAAACACACATGAGGGAAAACACGGAGCCTTTAATTTGGTTAAGTATGCTGGTCCTAAACTTCTCAGAATTCAGTGAGCTTATAGATACTGGTGTTGATTCAATGGGAAGCAAATGCTTTGCATAAATGGCCAGTCACAGGATGTGGAAAAGCAAAATTATGTTCAGTCCAGGACCCAATATGCTATCATATACTTTGCTCATTCATGAAAAACAAATGTGCTCTTGACTCTATGACCTGCTGTCGGAGTGTAATGTGATTCTTTGTTGCTGCCTTTTTTATACAGCTCAACTTTTGCAGAATATTTTAAACAAAATCTTTGCCTTTTCTCAGGTGAAAAGGGCTTGTATCTTTCCACATTTCTGCTTTATTAAAGTGAAAGCTATAGATTATCTTAGAAAAATTGCCTAGCACATGCTTTTATTAATCACCTCACTAATGAGAAGTCCTCGTGGCGGAGTGGGTTGGACTGCAGGCTGCTAACTGCAACTCTGGCAGTTCAAACTAACGTCAGTCTTTGGGAGCAAGATGAGGGTGTTCGCTGGCCATAAAGATTTACAGGCTCAGAAACTCAAAGGGGCAGCTCTGCCCCTTTCTATAGGGTTACTATAAGTCTGAGTTGATTCAATGGTAGGAAGGTTTTGGTTTTTGTTAATGAGAAGTTCAGGAATACTAAAATAATATTGCATCATCTAAGAGAGGGAGAGATTCTTTTATCCAAATGGGATGACAACAACAGAATAATGCAAAGTCCAACGAAGAAGATAAGGTCTTTCCAACCATTATGATCAGGCCATAGGATTTCATTGTTACTTTTATTTATTACATGGGTATTATGAAGCACTCTATCCGTTACTTGAATGTGATATTGCACAGCACAAAACAAGAGAGAATAACTCCTATTGAGAGAAGTGGTCAGGACTCCACTTAACCAAAACCAACAAACAGCACGGCAAGCTGGAGCCCCATGCAATCACTCAGGGACAGGGAGCTGTGGTAACACTGCCTAAAGCTTCAGACATTCCTGCTTAGACAGGCATCTTTGGGAGAAGAAAGGGGCCTGCAAGTTGAAATCAGACTTGAGTTCAGAGTTCAGTTAAGCTGTATCACCGAGGCAATACGCTTCCCCTTTCTGAGTCTGGGTTTTCTTAATGAAGCCATGTATCTTAGGCGACCTCATTAGCAAGCGGTGAAGCCAACATGTGAAAGAAGACTGCCTGATTTGAAAGCAGTGATGGTTTAACTCTTATTATTATGATCTTAGTCAAGAGACATGTTTCACATTTATCCAACATAGATAAAAAAGATGTGTTAATTTTAACAGAAGATGCAGCTTTGTTTCTTAAAAACTCAGGTACACCTGACTTAGGTGTCAGTCTTTTTAATGGTCTCATATGCATGAGAAAGCTGGACAATGGAAACAGAACACTGAAAAAGAATCGAAGGATTTGAATTGTCATGTTGGCAAAGAATAGTGACTATACAATGATATATAATGACAGTTAAATTTTGTGTCAAATTGACAGGGCCCAGGACCCTCATGAGTTTGGCAGTAAGGCCTTCCCCACAAGGTCACGGCCAGGTGATGTCTCCTTGGGGAATATGGCCTAGCTCATACCTATAAACAGAACTGTAAAAAAAAAATCACTCTCTCCCTTCTTACTGGTATGGATTCTGCATCTGGTTCCTTGGGAATTGGGTTGTCAGCGTACAGTGTGGCCTGTCAACCCTGAGTGTTATCGGTGGCCTGCCATGTTGCCTGCCCTGTTGCCTGCCTTGGACCCTGTGAACCCTGCCTCCACTAGCCCGTGCTATTCCCATCGCCTGCTTCACCTTCCTGCTTCCTAATTCGTCAGCCCAGCAGCTGTATGAGTCACACAGAGTGTCCAGCTTAGCATCTGACCTACTGACTTGAGCGGGACTGGGGCCTGCCCATCCTGTAGCAGGGCATACCACCCTTTTGAGAATACTTTTCTTTCTTACACACCTCTAACTGCCACGGGTTTCATTTCTGTAGAAAACCCAGCCTAGTGGAGGAAGGGTTCAGGAGATTAATCAACTCAATACAAAAAGAAATAAAACTCTAGAATTCTTCTTAGGCCAAAGAAACACACACTGGAAGCACTTCATCTTGTGGACTGTTGGCACCTGATCAGGAAAGAGCAACAGCTAAAGAAGGACATCACGTTTGGCAAAGTAGAAGGACAGTGCAAGCAAGAGCTGCGCTCTCTGCAGGAGACTGACCCAAACGTCACAAGGGTACAGTAGACTGACCCAAACGTCACAAGGGTACAGTAGACTGACCCACATGTCACAAGGGTACAGTAGACTGACCCAAATGTCACAAGGGTACAGTAGACTGACCCAAACGTCACAAGGGTACAGTAGACTGACCCAAATGTCACAAGGGTACAGTAGACTGACCCAAATGTCACAAGGGTACAGTAGACTGACCCCAATGTCACAAGGGTACAGTAGACTGACCCAAATGTCACAAGGCCTCACATGCGAATGCTCATGAACACAGCGCAGGTCTAGGCAATGTTTCATTCGGTAATGCACAAGGTTACCAGGAGTCAGAGTCAGCTGGTCAGTAACTAACAACAAACGTCCTTCCTGAAGGCTTTACACAATTCTGCCTGCCAACCCCTTTGGAGCATCATGATCGTGGTGCCGGGGCTCCTTGACTCTTTCCCCGAGGGCACTGGCACTGTTTGCAACCTGAAGCAGAGATCCTTTGCCGTCATCTAGGGACTGGTTACATGTACACTGTGCTAGTGGGAGAAATGGTGAGGCGAAGCATTCCTACATTTTAGCACCTGCTCAAGTGGTCACATCTGTGTTACCATCTACTGATCTGTGAAACAGAGAACTACATTCTGGCAGTTATTAGTCGGAGAAGTTGAAAGTTTAAAGAAAAATTGTGGTGAAAGCACATAATTCTCATATAACTATTGGTGGTGGTGGTTCCTATTGAGTCCGTTCCAATTCCTGGCCACGTATATCGCTGCATACGTCTCCATTAGTACCTGCATGCTATGGAGTTGCTAGGTGCTGGAGCATTGTTTGGACTCGTGATGAGCCACGTACAACACAAACAAAGCGTTGCCAGGTCGGACACCACCTCCCATCGCTGCTATCTTGGAGCACTGCTGTAGCCTCCGTGCCAATCCATTTACGGTACTGTTAATACCTAACAAGCAATAAAACCCAAATGGCTACTTTACTTTCTGAATGATGGATTTACTCCTTTCACAAATATTGACAGAGGGCTGGCTCCTCATGAACAAGGGAGGTATTGTGTGTGCATCAGGGGGAAACAGACGTGGCCACTACCTTTTCTATGCTTCTAGTCTAGTAAATACAAAGCCATTCTTTCTGGCAAATCCACCGGGAAACATTGTCTGTCAAGACTACACTTGCTTGTGAGATTTTTTTTCCCCCAAGGCCAAGGGAGCAACATTTTTTAAAGTAAATTTTATTTTTTTAAAAGCGCACATTGACAGAAAAATTGAGAAGCTAGTATATAGAGTTCCTATGTATTCCCTACTCTATTTTTCCTATTGTCAGTATCTTATATTATTATGCAATATATATGTATTTTTTTTCCTTTCATTAAGTTTATGGGAATGTTCCATTATCTTTAAATTTTACTTTCTATATTCTTTTTAAGTCACACACACGCACGCACGCACACACACCATAGTAATGTATGATTGTTGTTGTGGGTTGCCATTGAAATGGCTCTGACTCATAGCACCCGATGTGCAATGGAGAGGAACACCATCTGGTCCTGGGCCGTCTTCGCCATCCTTGCTAAGCTTGAGCCCAGAGTGGCAGCCCCATGTCAATCCTTCTCACGGAAGCTCTTTGTGTTGTTCATACTTCTCCATAAGGAACATTCCGAATCTATGTCTTCTGAGACAGATGTGCTCATTCTTCTGGAGGACCAAGCTATATTTAGTACTCGTCACCAGCACCATCATTCAAAGTCCTCGATTCTTCTTCAATCTCCCTTGTCTATTGTTCAGTGAGAAAATGATAGGGAGACCATGCCTGACCTCCTCTAGCTACATAACCTGCCAATCTAAAGGCCAGAGGTGGAAAACCGTCCAACATCTACATGGAAGACAGAGATGGTGCTCTGTTCAATAAGGATTATAGACTATAGTCCTGATGGAGCAGTTCTACAGTGCAACGTGGGTCACTGCGGGTCGGGGTCTGATTTCACTGCAGCTAACAACAAACTGTTAGAATGACACATTTGTTAACAATGAATGAACCAAAAACAGTAGTATTAACCAAGGTTCATACTCATCCAGCTTTCCTTCATTTTTAGCCTAATGTCCTTTTCTTGTTCTTGGATCCCAGTCAAGATACCACATTACATCTAGTCATTAGCCCTTTGGCGTGTGGCCATTTCTTAGATATTCTTTATTTTTCCTGACTTTGACAGTTCTGGAGAGTACTGGTCAGGTATGTCTCAAAAGTAGTATGTTTCTGATTATTTTCTCATGATTAGATTGGTTTATGGGTTTTCCAAAGTGTCACTCACAGAACTTCATACAAGGATATTGCTTTTAAGAGAGCTTGTCATTGTCAATGCCAATCTCAATGATCTGATTGGGATTGTGTTTATCAGGGTTTCTATTGCAATTACTCTACCTCTGCACTCCAGTTAAACTGTTATCTTTGGAGAAAATTCATTACTTTACAGTTCACATGCAAGGAATGTATGGCAAAATATCTTCATTAATTATTTGAAATATTTTTGAATGGGATATTTGTCTCTTCTCATCCACTCACTGATTTATTCAATCCTTTATTTATCTCAGTATGGATTCATGGATATTGTTTTTTTTTTCCTTCTGTTGTATTTATTTCCTTTTTTTTTTGATATATTTTTTTTAACAATTTATTGGGGCTGATACAATTCTTTTCACAGTTCATACATATACATACATCAATTGTATAAAGCACATCTGTACAGTCTTTGCCCTAATCATTTTTTTCTCTTTTCTTCTTTTACATTTTATTAGAGACTCCAACAACTCTTACCACAATCCATACATATACATACATCAATTGTATAAAGCACACCCATACATTCCCTTCCCAATCATTCTCAAGGCATTTGCTCTCCACTTAAGCCCCTTGCATCAGGTCCTCTTTTTTTCCCCCCCTCCCTCCCTTTTCTCCCCTCCCTCATATGCCCTTGGTAATTTATACCTCGTTATTTTGTCATATCTTGCCCTATTCGGGGTCTCCCTTCCCCCCTTCTCTGCTGTCCCTCTCCCAGGGAAGAGGTCACATGTGGCTCCTTGTAATCAGTTCCCCCTTTCCAACCCACTCACCCTCCACTCTCCCAGCATCGTCCCTCACGCCCTTGGTCCTGGAGGTATCATCCACCCTGGATTCCCTGTATCTCCACCCCTCATATGTACCAGTGTACAGCCTCTGTCCTATCCAGCCCTGCAAGGTAGAATTCGGATCATGGTAGTTGGGGGGAGGAAGCATCCAGGATCTGGGGGAAAGCTGTGTTCTTCATCGATACTACCTCACACCCTAATTAACCCATCTCCTCTCCTAAGCCCCTCTATGAGGGGATCTCCATTGGCCTACACTTGGGCCTTGGGTCTCCACTCTGCACTTCCCCCTTCATTTAATATAATATATATATATACACATACATATATACATATACACATAAATACACATACATACACACACTTATATCTTTTTTTTTTTTTTGCATGATGCCTTATATCTGGTCCCTTGGGCACCTCGTGATCGCACTGGCCGGTGTGCTTCTTCCATGTGGGCTTATTTGTTTCTGAGCGAGATGGCCGCTTGTTCACCTTCAAGCCTTTAAGACCCCAGACACTATCTCTTCTGATAGCCGGGCACCATCAGCTTTCTTCACCACATTTGCTTGTGCACCCATTTGTCTTCAGCGATCCTATCATGGAGGTGTGCAGTCAATGATATGATTTTTTGTTCTTTGATGCCTGGTAACTGATCCCTTTGGGACCACTCGATCACACAGGCTGGTGTGTTCTTCCATGTGGACTTTGTTGCTTCTGAGCTAGATGGCCGCTTGTTTATCTTCAAGCCTTTAAGACCCCAGTCACTATCTCTTTTGATAGCCGGGCACCATCAGCTTTCTTCACCACATTTACTTGTTCACCCACTTTGGCTCCAGCCGTTGTGTCGGGAGAGTGAGCATCATAGAGTTCCAATTTAATAAAAGAAGGTATTCATGCATAGAGGGAGTGTTTGAGTAGAGGCCCAAGGTCCTTCCGCCACCTTAATACTTGACCTATAAATATCGACACAAAGATCTATTTCCCCAACCTCCTATATATATTTGCATGTACATGTCTTTGTCTAGACCTCCATGAATGCCCTTTGACTCCTAGCTCTTTCCTCCATCTCCCTTGACCTTCCTCCTGCCCTACTACCATGCTTCATCGCCACCTGGGCTAGAGTATACCTCTTCTCTAAGCAACCTTACCCTTGATCATTTCCCACCAGGCCTGCCACTCCCCCTTCTCTACCCTTTGGGGTCCCATGTTTTTCCCTTGTCCCTGGGTTTGTTAACACCACTTCCTTACCCCCCCTACCCCCCACCCCAAGTCCCCCCGGAACTGTCGGTCCCGTTGTTTTTCATCCAGATAGTTCATCCAGCCTGTCCTATTCAGACAGACCTGTGGAGTCACTAACATGCACGAAAACTAGACAGAGGAACACAAAGCAACAGTATACAACCAGACAACAAAACAACCAAAACAAACCACTGAAAAAGAACAGAACAAAACAGTTCACAAGAGAAAAGCTTGTAGTTAGTTCAGGGATCTTTGCTGGCCCTTAGGAGCGTTTTCCAGTCCAGTCTGTTGGGGCACCACACCCTGGCCCCAAAGTTCATGGATATTGTTTTAAACTTTCTATTGCAATCTGATACTACTTTAATATGTTTATTGCTAACATATTTCGGTTTGCCTCTGGGAAGTTCTTATAGCTATCGCTTGTGTCCTTTTGCTATAGTGTCATTATTTGCGTGTGTCTCTGTGTGTGTAAGTGCATCCTTAAGTGGCAGTATAAGATGCTCCAGGATCATCTTGACACAGACTAATGTAAAGTTTTCCTACTTTTTGATTTCTCTTGTGTTTTAAAGTTAAATGCATCGAGTGCAACATAACCTAGATTTATTTAACAAGGCTAGAATCAAGAGGACTATAGTCTGAAATGCCGAAATGTGTATCTGTAGGCAGTCATGCATGAGATGGAAACTAACTTATTTTTCAAAATCATGTGATTCTTCAGTATATGCTTGCACAGATGACACCCCCCCCCCCCGGCTTTGCAGATTCAGTCCCACAAGAAAGTGGTTTTCCAAAGGTAAATAAGAAAGGAACTCGGGTGCTCAAAGGTTCAATAAAGGGTTGGCAGTGAGATCCCACCGGCTACCCTGAGAGACAAAGAACTGGAAGTCTGCTTCCTTAAAAGTTTACATCTGATGGAACAGAGGAGAGGTCTGAGGGTCTAATGCCAATCCCTACTACATAGACAGTCGCTCCTCCCCCCAGGAGAATTTATTTCAGAGGACGTCACTGAAGCTGCAGTTCAGGGAGAGGGGCATGCTGGTTCAGAAGACATGGGAGCAAATGAAGGGAGAGGAAGAGAGGGTGGAACACATCCTGGCCCACCAAGCCTGAGGATGATATTCCTGCTCAGAGCAGCCAATGCACAGAGAAGACCAAGGGCTGGTCACACTATGAGACACCACATCCCTCGCTGACATAGCACTAGGAGAGACAACACTGGAGACACAGTGCGGGAATTGCTCCTGATCTGACCTTACCACACTGCGGTGAAAAACTATGGGTGTGCAATAGAACAGCAAGAGGAACAGAGGAATGAAGTCCCAGGGAATGCCAAAAATAGACTTTGGGACCAAGGTGTGGCACCCCATTAGACTCGACCAGAACACTAATAAAAGTCAAACAGATCTTGAACTATTTACAGGCTTTCCTTTTTTTTTGTAGTTGATTTTTTTTGGTTGTTGCTGTTGTTGGGTTTTTTGTTGTTGTTATTGTTGTCATTGTTGCTTTGTTTTGCTATGTCTTGTATTCTGTGCATATTATTATCTCTGCAGGTCTAACTAGGCAAGATAGGTGGAATAAACAAGCTGGAGAACAAAACAATGGTACCGACAGTTCTGAGGGGACATGGAGAGGGGAAGGCAGGGGAAAGGAAGTGGGTGTTAAAATCAGGGAAAAGGAAACAACAAGTGATCCAAAATCTATGGCAAGGAGAAGTTTAGGAGACCTGGTAGGGCTTGATCAAGGGCAATATAACCAAGATGAACTACTGAAACCCAAATGAAGGCTGAACACGAGGAAAGTAAAAGGAAGTAGAGGACAATGTGGGGGAAAAGGCCAACTCCCCACAACTAATTGCAGGTTCGATAGGTGCAATTGTATGGTTGCAATAGAGAGAGATTATAATAAAGTCATAGACAATAAGGAGAGGTAGATGAGAGATTGAAATAATGGAGTCGGACACATTTCATAGTAGCATGCTCACCTCAGCCTCGCTTGATGGTCCAAGTGGAGAGAGAGAGACCAAAGGGAAGGAGAGAGGGGGAGTGGAAGGAGGGCAAGGGGAAAGAGAAGAGGGGAGCAAGGACCAGGGTAAATGAAGGGAGAAGGGTATGGGGGGAGGAGAGGTAGGCAGGGGAGAGCGGAGGTAGGGAAAGGGAGACAGGGAGAATCTTTATTGCTAACCAAGGCTTATATAGCTTTGGGGAAGGTAATTACAGGTGAAGACATATATCACAGGAGAGGGTTGTGTTATAGATAATAAAGTAATGAGAGGGGGATGATCTAGGGGTATCCATGCAATAGGAAGGGGAGGTATTGGGGGTATACATGTGACAAGTTGGGCAGATCCTAGATACAGGATGGCAGACTAACTTTGGATGTCACTGAGCAGGTTTGACCTGTTCTCTGGCTCTCTGTAGAAACCATTATCAGTAGGGTGTAAAGGCCACCTACAGGGACTAGACTGATGGTCACAAATCTTTAGGGAGAAGTAGCCCATTGTTCTTAACAGCAGGGAGTGGACCCCTCTTATGGTGGGACCAGACAGTAGTCTGGCAACTGACTGCCTTCAGGGAGGTTGTCTCTAGGCATCTGATCTCCCACCATATGCTGGCAAATAACCTCTAATATTTGGCATGTCTGGGGGAGACAAAGCTGAGGAAAAGTCTCTTTATAATCCCACAGGAAGAAACTAGGAAGAAAAGGGCATTTATAGAGATCTAAATAGAGGCATGTACATATGTAAATATATTTATATATGACAATGGGCAAATGGATCTATGTGCAAATATTTATATTTTTAGTACTGAGGTAGCAGATGGACATTGGGACTCCACTCAAGTACTTCCTCAACACAAGAACACTGTGTTCTATTGAACTAGCATTCATGATGCTCACCTTCCCAACACAATCACTGGACAAAGTAGGTGCATAAGCAAATGTGGTGAAGAAAGCTGATGGTGCCTGGCTATCAAAAGATATAGCATCTGAGGTCTTAAAGTCTTGAAGGTAAACAAGTGGCCATCTAGCTGAGAAGCAACGAAGCCCTTATGGTCAAAACACACCATGTGTGATCACAAGGTGTCAGTAGGATCAGGTTTCAGGCATCAAAGAACAAAAAATCATACCATTTCAAATGAGGGGGGAGTGTGTAGTGGAGTTCCAAAGCTCATCTGTAGACAACTGAACACCCCCTTACAGAAGGGTCACAGGTAGGAGACTAGCCCGCCAGGGTGCAGTATAGCACCAATGAAACATACAACTTTCCTCTAGTTATTTAACGGTTCCTCCCCCACTCCCCACCACCTACTGTCATGATCTCAATTCTACCTTACAAATCCAGCTAGACCAGAGCACATACATGGGAACAGATAATAGCTGGAAACACAGGGAATCCAGGACAGATAAACCCTTCAGGACCAATAATGAGAGTCGTGATATCAGGAGGGTAAGAGAAAGGTGGGGGAAGAAAGGGGGAACCGATCACAATGATCTACATATAAACCCCTCCTTGGGGGATGGACAACAGAAAAGTGGGTAAAGGGAGACACTGGTCACTGTAATATATGAAAAAATAATAAAAATTAAATATTATCAAGGGTTCCGGAGGGAGACAGGGAGGGTGGGAGAGGGAGGGGGGGAATGAGGAACTGATACCGAGGGCTCAAGTAGAAAGAAAATGTTTTGAGAATGATGATGGCAACAAGTGTACAAATGTACTCGACACAATGGATGGATGTATGAATTATGATGAGTTGTATGAGCCCCCAATAAAATGATTGAAAAAAATTCATCTGTGGAGATTCTATGGGGTAGTTCCTCCCCAATATCATGGCGTTAATTAGCAGTAGACACATCTAGTTAATCCAATCATGAATTGTATTTTCCTAAAAATGGTTTGAAATGGAATTTTCTGGTGAGGATTTGAAGAATATTTGAGTTCTTCATTGAGATTTACTCCATATACCTTAAAAATGCAAAGCAACCCCATTGCCTACAGGGTTAATTTGAGTCAGCAGCAACTCACATGATCAGATTGAATCAATTAGGGCTATGTTTTTGTGGAACTCTGACTGCAGTGATTAAGTATTCAATAATTATATCAAACTGGAGCACCAAGTATGTATTCATGCGTCTGCCTTTTTGTGTTGGCTGCTGATGGATACCTGCACGAACCTTGTATTTTTAGGTCATGATAGTGGCTTTTTTGTGAAAGATTAGAAGAGACAATCATATCAAATCCCTCACTGCACTTGCTATGAGAATGTTGGGAAGATAATTTCCATTACATAACCAAATTTCTCTAGCCTTCAAATCGAGGTTTCAAGTGAGAAATTCAGACATATTTTCTAGAGGGTTTAAAAAAAAGAGATTAGTGGAGTGTAATTACTCATTTGTTTTCAATGGAAAACTTTATGCATAGCTTCAAGCATTGTCAAATTCTTAAAACCTAAACAAAAGAAGCAAAGCATTGGCAGAGATACTTCAGGCCCCTCAGATCTGAGGGCAATGGAAATGTGACTTAACAGGAGATGACTGCTTGGGGGTAGTGGGGGTCAGGGAATGGACCATAGAGCTGTGAGTCAAATAAAGCCTGTGGGAGAGGAGCCTTTGGGGTCGGTCTTCTCTGCTGATGGAGCATGACTCAAGGTATAGCAAAATAGCTTCACAAATTCTATCATGACAAAAATATGTAATGTATGAAGAATTTAGGAAAACTGGAAGCAGTACAAAGATGAAATGAAATGCACGAGGACAGATAACCTAGGCCTTAGTGAGCTGATGGTCTGTTATTGGTCATTTCAAATCAGAAAAGCATCTGGTGTACTAGGTCCAGAATGACACAATCAAAAGGAAAGGTGTGGCATTCATGGTCAGAAAGGATCTGCTAACCCCACTATAAAGTACAATTCTGATGTGATAGGATTATATGTATCTGCCCTCAAGGAAATACAATGAATACAATGATTATTCCACATCATGCAACAGACACAAAAGCCAGTCATGAAGATGTTGAAGAACTCTACCAACCACTTCAGTTGGCAGTTGATCAAACATGCAATCAAGATGCATCGATAGTTATTGGTGATTGGAATGCAAGGTTGGAAACAAAGGGAACAGTGCTTAGAAAATATGGACTTGGTGACAGAAATGAAACTGAGATTGCATGACAGAATTTTGCAAAACTAACAACTGTAGTCAATTTTATTTCTGTGTATTCCATCTGGGGAAGTCTATGTATATAGTTATATTTTGCGAAAAAAAGCTATTTGCTATGAACATCTATGGGAAGACGCGATGGACCAGCTCAATACCAGGTGTTGACTGTAGAACAGACCATGAGTTGCTCATATGTTAGTTCAGGATAAAGCTGAATAACATGAAAACAAACTCCAAATACAACCTTGAGTCTATTCCCCCTGAATCAAGACCATTTCAAGAACAGAGTTGCTACATTGAGCGGCAATGAGAGAAGACCCAATGAAGCGTGGGAGAATATCAAGACCATTGTACTTGAAGGAAAAACAGGAAAGAAAGAACAGTTCGAAGTGGCTGTCAGAAGAGCCTCTGAAACTTGCTGCTATCGTAGAGTAGCTACAGCAGATGGGGGAAAGGATGACGTCACGGAGCTATATAAAAACTTTCCAAGGGCAGCCGGAGACGGAAATGTAAAATATTGTAACAAAGGGTGTAAGCACCTAGAACTAGAAAACCAAAGGGGAAGAACACACTCAGCATATCTCAATCTGAAAGAACTCATGAAAACATTCAAGCTCGGACTTGCAATCTCAAAAGATTCTGTAGGCAAGAACAGGTTTTCTGAATCAAACACTAATGACTTGGTATAAAGAACATCACGCATAAAGAAAAGAATAGATCATTTAAAAAGATAGGGAAGCTAGAAAAGGATGTCAGAAGAGACTGTGAAACTTGCTCTTGGCTATATAGTAGCTAAGATACATAGAAGACATGTAAAATTGAAAAGCTGAACTTCAAATGGCAGCTCAAGTTAAGGAATTATAATGAAATGTGAAAATTCTTAGAGTTAGAAAAGCAAAAAGGAAGAACACACTTAGCATATCTTAATTGGAAAGAACTAAAGAAAATAATCAACCCTCAATAGTGAGAGTCTAAGCAAAGCATTGAATGATGCAGGAAGCATTCAAAGAAGCTGAAAAGAACAAACAGGATGACTGTACCCCAAAGAACTGGTCAACTTTCTACCGCTCCAGGGGGAGCAGAGGAGCAGGAGCTGATGCTATTGAAGGAAGAAAGTCAAGCTGCACTGAAAGCATTAGCCCAAAACAAGGCTCCAGGAGTTGATGGAGTACCAATGGACGCATTTCAACAAGCTGCTACTAACTGGAAGTACTCATTTGTATATGCCAGAAAATTTGGAAGAGAGCTACTTGGCCAAGTGACTGGAAGAGATCCATATTAAAAAAAAAAAGGTGACTCAACAGAATGCAAACATTATGTAACAATATTTATAATAGCATATGCAAGTAAAATTTTGCTGAGGATCATTCAAGAGTAGTTGCCAAAGTATATTAACAGGGAGCTGCCAGAGGCTCAATCCTGATGCAGAAGGGGGCAAGGATGGAACATTACTCACATCAGCTTGATCTTGGCTGAAAGCAGAGCATATCAGAAATAGTTTAACTTGTGTTTTATTGATTATGCCTAAGCATTTGACTGTGTGGATCCTAACAAACTATGGACAACCTGGAGCAGAATGAGAACTGCAGAACACTTCATTGTGCTCTCACGGAACCTGCGTGTATGTCAAGAGGCAGTTGTGCAAAAAGAACAAGGGCATACTGCATGGCTTAAAACCAGGAAAGGCATGTGTCAGGGTGGTAATCTCTCACCATCTTATTCTCTCTGTATGAGTCAATTGAGAAGCTGGACTGTATGAAGAACATGGCGACATCAGATGTAGAGGAAGGCTTCTTCACAACCTGTGATATGCAAATGACAATCTTGCTTGGTGAAAGTGAGGAGAATTTAAAAGCACTTGCTGATGATGGTCAAGGCTTGCTGCCTTCAGTATGGATCACAACTCAATGTAAAAAAAATCCTAACAAGTGGATCATTAGATAACATAATGATTAATGGATGAAAATTTGAAATCTTCAAGGATGTTACCTTGCCTGGATTCATAATCTATGCTCATAGAAGCAGCAGTCAAAAGATCAAATATGCATTGCGTTGTGTAAATCTAGGATGTTACTTTGAGGACTAAATCCAAGTTTTTTCATCCTCCTCAAATGGATGTGAGAGTTACATATTGACTAAGAAAGATTGGAGAATAATCCATGCATTTGAATTATGAAACTGGAGAATATGGAAAGTTCCATGGACTTCCAAAAGAATACACAGCTCTGTCTTAGAATAAGTACAGCCAGAATGTTCCTTTGAGGCAAGTCTGGCAAGACTTGGTTTCATGTACTTTGGACATGTTATCAAGAGAGACCTGTCCTTGGAGAAGGACAGCAAGCTAGGTAAAGCTGAGGGACCGTGAGGAGGAGGCAGGCCCTGGACAAGATGGATTGACACAGTCGCTCAACAATGGACTGCAATATAAGAGTAATTGTGAGGTTGGAACAGGACTGGACAGTGTTTTGTTCGGTTGCAAATAGGGTTGCTGTGAGTTGGATCTGAATTGATGAAACAACAAATTAACAACAACTTACATCTGAGTTCTCAAAGTGGCATCTTTGCTCTTTAACACTTTAAAGAGATCTAGTGCAGCATATTTCCCCAGTGAAATATGTGGCTTGATTTCTTTAAGGCTGTCTCCATAGCAATGATTTAGAACTTAGTGTTATAAAAACTTTATTAGGAATGGGTATATTGCTTTCCTTTCCTCACAATAAGATATGTGCCATGTCTCCCTTTTGTACTCTGGGCACCAAAAACATTTAGACCTTCACATTTAATTTGAATAATAACCTGGCTTTTGTAGTCAATATATTACTGTTCTTTTGTCATTTATATTTTACCATTATGCTCCTGAAAATTACTTCAATTTAAACATAAAGTTACAGAAATTAAAAAAGTTGCAACAAAGCAGTATAGATTGTTGGAATATAAATAATTCTATATACTAAATTGATTATGGAAATAGCCATTGTGTGTAAATATAACTTCTTACATGGGAAATTCATTGGTAAGCCATGAAATCGAGTTTATTTGTACATAACAATGTAACCTCACAACATATAAACAGGGCAAACTGAAATAGAAATTTTGACACGTCAACAGTTACTTGATATTTCAATAAATTTCTCTCATAAATTGATCTCAGATAGAAAATTAAAAGTACAAAGAAAGTTGGACCATGTATTTTATAAGCTGCATGAATAGGCATTGTTTTCAGATTCTTAATAGCTTGAGAATACAGTTTTTACATGCTTTCATGGGATATCTGTAGAGATGGAACATGAACTTGGCTGTAGCAAATCTTAAACTCTCCCAAAGAATTAACTGTACACAGTGAAATTAAATATATATTACTAACCAAAGGAGAGTCATGCCCCAATTCAGAGTTTGTAGAAGAAATCATAGTGGCACTCACTGACTACTTAGAAGTTCATAAAATACGACATGTAAAACTCTATTGAATAATGATTGAATGATACTTAGAGCAAACATTAACAGAACACTTGGAGGATCATGTATAACAAGAAATGTATATATTAAAAAATATGGCTAATAGAAATAAGCTTAGTGATGAACATGAAATTAAAAACACAATGGAAATGAAAAAAATTAGAAGAATATAATTAAGACTAGAAATTAAAACATAAATATTTGCCTTAGAAAATTAATGAAATTAAAGATGCTTTTATACATATAATTAATTTTATTGGGGACTCTTACAGCTCTTATAACTATCCATACATTAATTGTATCAAGCAAATTTGTACATGTGTTGCCATCATCATTTTCAAAACATTTTCTTTCTACTTGAGCTTTTGGTATCAGCTCCTCTTCTTCCCCCCACCCCCTCGTGAACCCTTGATAAACTATAAATTATTTTTGTTTTCATATCTTACACCGTTCGCAGTCTCTTTTCACCAACAGTTCTGTTGTTCATTCCTCTCGGGGGGTGAGTGGTGCTATACGTCAATCCTCTCAGTAGATTCCCTCTTTCTCCCCCAACCTTCCCCTATGCTCATGAAATTGCTACTCCCACTATTGTTCCTGGTGGGGTATCTGTCCTAGATTCCTTGTGTTGAGAGCTTTTATTTCAGCCGTTCTCAACCTGTGGGCCGTGACCCCTTTGGGGGTCAAATGACCCTTTCACAATGGTTGCCTGATTCATAACAGTAGCAAAATTACTGTTATGAAGTAGCAATGAAAATAATTTTATGGCTAGGGGGTCACCACAACATGAAGAACTGTATTGAAGGGTCGCAGCATTAGGAAGGTTGAGAAGCACTGCGGCCTGGCTGGGTTTGATAGAGGAGGGGTCAGGGGGTCAGGAGCCTTAAAGAACTAGAAGAATGCTGTGTCATTGTAGGTTCTGTACTGCACCCTGGCTGACTCGTCCCTTCCTTGTGACCCTTCTGTGAGGGGATGTCCAATTGTCTACAGATGGGCTTTGGGTCCTCCACTCTGACTCCCCTCACTCACACAAAGATGCTTTCTTTGAATAAAGTGACACAGGAGTCTAACTTTTAGAAACATCTTAAGGGAACAATAATAAATTATTTTAATTTAAAAATAATAGATGCAACAGCTGTATATATATAATTATATATACAACATTTAACCACCATAAAATAATGCTGTGAACAACTTTAGAGCAACACATTTGAAAATATAAATAAAATAGAAAATATTAAAAGAAAATATGAGTTAAAATTTTAGTTGAACCCCAAATAAAAATCAAGTCAAATGCCAGCTAGAAATGAGTCAAATGCAATCAGTAAATAAAGAGAACAAACAGCTATAATTCCCCAAAGGATAATAGAACCAGATGGTTCACATGTGTGTGTTATCAAAAATTCAAGGAACCAATAACTTATACTACACAAATTTTTCCTGAGGACAAAGAGAGAAGGAAAGCTTCCCATTTAATTTCGTGAGACAGGAGAAACCTTTATAAGAAAACCAGACAGCAATAGCACGAGGAAGAAAAATCAGCAGGTTTTCTGATTCCACAAAATGAAATCATAATTTTAAGTCTAATGCTTAATGGTTATTATATCCATAGAAGATTTTATAAATAAAATGTACAGCTCTATAGTTAAATAAACTAGAAATGATATTTTGTAAATACATATGAAATCAGGACTTGTACAGCAAACCAGATGTTAGTATTAAATGCATATCAACAAAACACTCCCTGCCATCGAGCTCATTGTGACTCATAGTGACCCTATAGGAGGGGAAGGAACTGCCCCTGTGAGTTTCCATGACTGGGCATCTTCACCTTTCTCCTCCAGAGTGCCTACAGTTTCAGACTGTCCACCTCCTTGTTAGTAGCCCAATATGCAACCCACTACGTCACCACAACTCAAAAACAAAGTCACTGCCCTGAGTCAATTCTGACTCAGAGCGTTCCTCTAGGGCAGGGTAGATACTGGACCTAGGGGTAGACTCCCCCTGTGGGTTTCGGAGGATCTCACTCTTTTTCTGAACAGAAAGTCTCACCTTTCTCCAAACTGAGTGGCCGGTGGTTTTGAACTGATGACCTAAAGGTTAACAGCCTAACAAATGACCCACTATACCACCACCAAGGCTCCTTAATTTCTTGCCTAACTTGTAGGCCCAAACTGGATGCTATAAACATATTTGCTATAGTTTCTTTAAGTATATTTTCAAGTCTTAATTTAGTTCCCCATAATTCCTTTGTGAGTAGTTTCATTTTACCTTTTTTTTTTTTTTTTTTTGCGGTGACCTCATTTAGTCAATTAATTGTAATCCTGTAAGACAAAGTAGAACTGCTCCTGTGGGTTTCTGAGGTTTTAATCTTTTAAATTATATTTGGCTAAAGAATTGTGTACAGGTGCCAAGTTGCCAATGGGTGGATTGAGGTAGTTTATTGTGCCAACCTGGCCAATAAACACATGTGGGATTAATTGAAGGATGGAGAGATAAATGGCTAGACAAGTCTCTCCTTTCTTGTCTCTCTCTCTTTGATCATCGGTCCTGTGTGTGGCTGCCTTGCTTATTTTGTGCCTCGATTTGCAAGCTACCTACATGTGGGACACCTAATCAATCTTTTAATCTTTCTCCTGAGGAGCAGTTGGTGGTTCTGAACTGATCTTGCATGTAACCAACTATGCCACCAGAGTTTGGAACCAACTCAATAGCAGTGAATTTGGCAATTTTGTTTTCGTTTTACCAGAATTTACAACGTGCCTGAGATGAGAATTTTAATGGTAGTTGTTCAAGCTCTTGCCAGCGACCAATGTCATGATATTGAGCTCCCAGATGATTGAGATACTAAACCCAAGTGTCTGACCTGTTTGGTTCCTATTCCATCAGTCCCCTCCCTGAAGGGCAGCATGAGAGGACAAACACCTCTTATTATTTATGTGTAGATCCACGGAGTCCATTCTGACTCTTAGGGACCCTATGTACAAGAGAACAAAACCCAGTTCTGCACCAGCCTCACCATTATTCCTATGTTTCAGCCGATGGGAGCAGCTACTGAATCAGTCCAACTTGTTGAGCCTTCCTCGTTTTCAGTGGCCCTCTACTTTATCAAGCATGCCATCCTTCTCCAAAGACTGAGCTCTCCAAGTACATGAATCCAAGACTCGCCATTCTTGCCTCTAACGAGCATTATGACTATTCGTCTTCCGAGACTCATTTGCTTGTTTTTTTTTGCAGCCCGTGGTACTTTGAATATTCTTCACCAGCATCATAATTCAAGCATAATGATTCTTCCTATTAAATAAGGAAGACCACCTCGAGTTGGGAAGACATGCTGTCATTTTCCACAGTGACAGGATTGTCAGTAATAGAGGAAAAGGGACAGTGGTAGATAAGAATACTTGTCTTTCATGTGAAAAAAAATTGGTTCAATTTCTGGCCAAGGCATGTCATATGCAACCACTACCTGTCTGCTAATGGAGGCACATCTTGCTACCATGTGATCAGATCTCAAAGGAGCTTCTAATCTAAGACAAACCTGCCAATCTACTTCCAAAAATCACCCGTGAATAATCCCATGAGCCAAAATTGTCTGTGATGCAACTGATCTTGGAGATGGAGCAGGACCAATGTGTTAAACAGGGTTCTCTAGAAAGACAAAACCAAATTGCTATTAATTATATATATACACTTATACAGATAGATAGCTATATAACAAAAAATAAACAATCAATTAAATTATAAAGCAATACAAATGGCTCAGTGCAGCTCACTCCCGTGAGACAGTTGTGAGACACTGACAGTCCTTCAAGTCTTGAGGGTCGCCGGGTAGTCCTCTGTAGAGCAATTCAGGCTATCCGGGCACAGGCAGCAAACAGCAAGGCAGGTCACCAAACAGCAAGGCTAGATGACAGCGTACAATAATCTCCATTTCAAGAGATGTAAATCCAATGGTGTGGCAAAGCAGGCCTTGAAGGAACCTCAAATTACAGTGACACAGTCCACGGGTTAGGTGTCCCACATGTAGGTAGCTTGCAAATCGAGGCACAAAATAAGCAAGGCAGCCACACACAGGACCGATGATCAAAGAGAGAGAGACAAGAAAGGAGAGACTTGTCTAGCCATTTATCTCTCCATCCTTCAATTAATCCCACATGTGTTTATTGGCCAGGTTGGCACAATAAACTACCTCAATCCACCCATTGGCAACTTGGCACCTGTACACAATTCTTTAGCCATATATAATTGTATAATTTCTGGACATTAATGAAACCACACTTATAATCAATCATCTATCATACATATAAATGAAAACACACTAAGTCCAATTGTATCTGATATATCATATATGAACAAAGGAAAGATATGCAGTAAGCACATAAAAAGAAAATTCACTGACAAATACAAACCTCACTTTTGCAATTGATCATGTGGTTGTAATTGATAGGTAGAACTAACTTCTTCGACTACCCATTTTGTATTACCTTTGCCCTCAGCAGGCACCTCAGCTGGCTGTGTTTTTTTGCCTGGTGGGGTGACCCAGACCTTCATTCCTGAGGGGTCGGAGTCATAAGTCCTGTCACGATTGGGTTGCTGTAATTTACCATTTACATTAATCACAGGACATGGTAGGACTAAGAATCAGCCTATGGGATCTCCTGGATTCCAGACATATTCTTCTTTACCTCCATTATGTAGCACCAGTCCAATTTTTCCTTGGTAATCAGGATCAATCACACCACTCAGTACAATGACACCCTTCCTGACCTGTTGATCCAAAGGCATGAGAAGCCCAAAGTGGCTAGGGGGCATTCTCAGCGGCCAGTTCAGTGGAATCTGTGCTGTGTTTCCAGGTGGGAGAGTTCCTTCCTTCTGGAACAGGACCTCTAGGCCTGAGGAGCACAGGGTTGCTGGGCCAGGAAGCAAAAATGCTGCAAGTGGATCACTAGGAGTAATAGTGAGTGGTGCCACTCCAGCTTTCACCCCTTGGTTCCTGGACCCATGAATTCTGGCTATTGGAGACACAGCACCATATATTGGCCACTGGTTTAGAGAATATACAGCCTCCTGGAGAACATTGCCCCAGTCCCATAAGTTGTTGCCACCTAGTTGATGGCGTCATTGTGTCTTTAGGAGCCCATTCCATCGTTCTATCAAGACAGCAGCTTCAGGATGATGAGGAAAATGATACGACCAGTGGATTCCATGGGAATGGGCCCTTTGCCGCACTGCAATTGCCATGAAGTGAGTTCCTTGATCTGAAGCAATGCTATGTGGGATGCCATGCCGGTGGATGAGGCATTCTGTGAGTCCACGAATGGTAGTTTTGGCAGACGCCTCACGTGCAGGGAAGGCAAATCCATATCCAGAGTAGGTTTCTATTCCAGTAAGAACAAAACGCTGTCCCCTCCATGATGGAAGTGGTCCTATATAATCAACCTGCCACCAAGTTGCTGGCTGATCTCCCCAAGGAATGATCCCGTATCTTGGACTTAATGTTGGTTTCTGCTGCTGGCAAATGGGGGCACTCAGCAGTGGCAGTGGCCAAGTTAGCCTTGGTGAGTGGAAGTCCATGTTGTTGTGCCCATGCATAACTTCCATCACTGCCACCATGTCCACTTTGTTTGTGTGCCCATTGGGCGATAACAGGGGTGGCAGAGGAAAGAGGAGGACCAGTCTCCACAGCGCGTGTCATCTTACCCACTTGATTATTAAAGTCCTCCTCTTCAGAGGTAATCCTTTGGTGAGCTTTCACATGAGATACAATTACCTGTATTTTCTTGGCCCATTCAGAGAGGTCTATCCACATACCTCTTCCCCACACTTCCTTGTCACCAATTATCCAATCATGGTCCTTCCAATTCCCTGACCATCCAGCCAAGCCATTAGCCACCGCCCATGAATCAGTATATAGTCTCACATCTGGCCATTTTTCCTTATATGCAAACTGAACGGCCAGGTGCACTGCTCGAAGTTCTGCCCATTGGGAAGATTTCCCTTCACCACTGTCCTTTAGGGAGATCCCAGAAAGGGGCTGTAGTGCTGCTGCTGTCCACTTATGAGTGGCACCTGCATATCGTGCAGAGTCAAATGTCAAGCAAGGTGACTTTTTTGGTCTTCAGTTAAAGTATGGTAAGGAACTCCCCAAGAGGCCATAGGTGCAGACTGGGAGAAAGGAGGCAATGTAACAGGAGTGGAGACTGTGGGCATTTGGGCCACTTCTTCATGCAGCTTACTTGTTCCTTCAGGTCCTGCTTTGGCCCGATCTCATATATACCACTTCCATTTAACAATGGAATTTGCTGCGTACATCCAACTTTATGATTCCATGGGTCAGACAATACCCAAATCATGATAGGTAGTTCAGGCCTCTTGGTGACTTGGTGGCCCATGGTGAGGCATTCAGTCTCCACCAAGGCCCAGTAACAGGCCAACAGCTGTTTTTCAAAGGGGGAGTAGTTGTTTGCAGAAGATGGCAAGACTTTACTCCAAAATCCCAATGGTCTACGCTGTGATTCACCAATAGGGGTCTGCCAAAGACTCCACACTGCATCTTTATCTACAACTGACACCTCTAGCACTATTGGGTCAGCTGAATCATATGGTCCCAATGGCAAAGCAGTTTGCATAGCAGCCTGAACCTGTTGACGAGCCTTTTCTTGTTCTGTGCCCCACTCACAATTGTCACATGTCACTTGATAAATAGGTCGAAGTAGAACACTCAAGTGAGGGATATGTTGGCTCCAAAATCTGAAGAGGACCCACTAGGAGTTGTGCCTCCTTTTTAGTCATTGGGGGGGGGGCAATGCAATAGCTTATTCTTCACTTCAGTATGAATATCTTGACATGCCCCACGCCACTGCACCCCTAGAAATTTTACTGATGTGGAGGGTGCCTGAACCTTTGTTGGGTTAATTTTCCAACCTCTTGTACACAGATGTTGTACCAACGAATCTAGAGTCTTTGATACATCCTCCTTAGTGGGTCCAATCAGCACTACATCATCAATATAATGGACCAGTGTGGCATTCTGTGGAAAAGATAGATGATCAAGTTCCCTTCAGGCTAAATTATGGCACAAGGCGGAAGAGTTGATGTACTTCTGGGGGAGCGTTTTGAAAGTGTATTGTTGCCCCTGCTAGCTGAAGGCAAACTGCTTCTGGTGGTCCTTCAAGACTAGTATTGAGAAGAGGGCATTGGCAAGATTAATAGCTGCATAACAAACACCAGAAGAAGTATTAATTTGCTCAAGCAATGAAATCACATCTGGAATGGCAACTGCAATTGGAGTCACCATCTGGTTAAGTTTACAATAATCCACTGTCATTCTCCAGGATCTATCTGTCTTCCTTACAGGCCAAATAGGTGAGTTAGATGGGGATGTAGTAGGAATCACCACCCCTGCATCTTTCAAGTCTTTGATGGTGGCACTGATCTCTGCAATCCCTCAAGGAATGTGGTACTGTTTTTGGTTTACTAGTTTCATAGGTAATGGCAGTTCTAATGGTGTCCACTTGGCCTTTACTACCATGATAGCCCTTATTCCACATTTCAGAGATCCAGTATGGGTGCTCTGCCAGTTACTAAATATGTCTATTCCAATGATGCATTCTGGAACTGGGGAAATAACCACAGAATTGATCCAGGGGCATCCTGGGCCCACAGTAAGGCGTACCTGGGCTAAAACTCCATTGATAACTTGACATCCATAAGCCCCCACTCTCTGGTGGTCCTTTGAAACACTTTGGGTCTCCTGGAACTCGTGTCAGTTCCAAGCCAGTGTCCAGTAATCCCCCCAAAGTTTGATTATTTCCTTTCCACCAATGAACAATCACTCTTGTGAAAGGCCGCAGGTCCCTTTGGGGAAGGCTAGAAGAAAGACTAACAGTATAGACCTTCAGTGATATAGCAGGGTCCTCCTTCAAAGGGACCCGGCTTCCCCCTCATTCAAGGGGTTGTGGGTCTGTAAACTGGGTCAGGTCTGGGAATTGATTGAGCGATCATGACTGTCTATTCTGCTGTTCACCTGATCTACCATTCTTCTGCCTGTACAGATCATGTAAATATTTAGTAGGTTTCCCATCTATTTCATTCCTAGGGACACCGTGGCTAAATAGCCAATGATATATTCCACACGAGACAGGCTGCTTTGATTACTACTGAAACCTTGTTGTCTATCATAATCACGCCCACCCTGTCTCTGTTGATTCAAAGCTGACAACTGCCCTCTACCATCAAGGGACCAATCAGCTCCATTGTGGGCAAATGTCAGAGTTCGCTTAGGGCAGTGCCCAATGTTAATCCTGGTGCACATAAAATAGCAATTACAGGAGTCTGAAGAGATGCTGGGGCCCACTTCACAAACTTGTTCTTTATGGTTGTGGTAAAGGTTATGTCCTCAGGACAACCCCTTTTTTCGGTCTATGGGAATATCCTGATAGATCCATTCCAACATACCAATTTCTCTAGGCTTTTGGATGCCTTCCTCTACAGTGTACCAAGGTAGGTCAGGTACTTCAAGTTGGTCCAGTCTAGGCCATCTGGCAGTCCATGCTTCATTGAACCAATCAAATAAAGAATTAGATCCTTTCTTAGCCTCTGTCTCAGAGACATTGAAAGCAGAGTCTGTGCTTAGGGGTCCCATATCCAGAAACTCCGACCAGTCTAATATTACGTTTCATGCACCAGTATCCCACACCCTTAGTAACCATTCCCAGGGATATTCCCCAGGCTTCTGTTTGTACGTATTTGAAAACTCGAGCAGAACTTTATGAGTATAGCATGCTTCTTCTTGGGAAATCATTTCAACCTCACCTTTAGGAGCTTTCTGAGACTTAATTTTAGTGAGAGGTCTAGTGGAAATAATGGGTGGTGAGGGTGTTTCCTGGGTGCTCTCAGCAACATCTTGTAAGGCACCTCCCTCATGCAATGCTACTGATGCAGCCCCACCTGGCATATCAACTTGAATAGTTTGGCTAATCTGCTCAGGTGTGGATTGTGAATTAATAATTTCAGCTGGGAGGGGTGGATCTATTGACTGGGGTGGGTCAATTTTTTCTAAGGGCTCAATATCCTCATCTTCTGTATCATCAGCCCTTATGTTACCATCCCATGTTTCAGGGTCCCAACTTTTCCCAATCAATGCCCTTACTTTGGTTCCAGATACTGCTCTAGATCTGCAATTCAGCTGCCATTGTAATTCAGCCACTCGCATAATGAGACTCTGGACCTGGTTCTCAGCAATGTCAGTTCTTTTACTAGAGGAGAGAAGGCTCTCCTTTGTAACACAGGTGGAAGTTTTCAAATCTGGTGTTCTGCACCTGAGGCATACTTCTGAGGCTCTGAGACCATCCCTCTCCTTAATCACACTTTCCATTTTAAGAAGGACCAGCCAACCAGCTTCCCTATACTTGTCATTCTGACAAAACTCCTGGAAAATATCAAAGATACGATCACTCAGAGTCTTTTCTTTAACCAGCACCTCATCTATCGGTGGTGGTGCTGTAGGTATTAGCTCTGCTATTTCACACCATGGATTAGGAAGAGCAGCAGGCTTATCCATGCTTTGAGCTATTGAAGTAGCATTACTAGTGCTGTTAAGACTAATCAGGCTGGAGATCCAATTTAAGAAGTCCATATTTATGATTTTATTTCTCTAGAAGCACGTCTGGTACCAAATGTATTAGACAGGGTTCTCTAGAGAGACAAAACCAGATTGCTAATAATTATATATATATACAGATAGATAGATATATAACATAAGAAATAAACAATTAATTAAATTTTAAAAAACCTTAAAAATGGCTCAGCGCAACTCACTCCCGTAAGACAGCTGTGAGACACTGGCAGTCCTTCAAGTCTTGAGGGCCGCCAGGTAGTCCTCTGTAGAGAAATTCAGGCTATCTGGGCACAGGCAGCAAACAGCAAGGCAGGTCACCAACAGTCAGCCAGATGACAGGGTCTGACAGTCCCCAGTTGAAGAGATTTAAATTCCATTGGTGTGGTGAAGCAGGTCTTGAAGGAACCTCAAATTACAGTGACACAGTCCACAGGTTAGGTGTCCCACAGGTAGTGTAGCTTGAAAATTGAGGCACAGACCAAGCAAGGCAGCCGCACACTGGTCTGATGATCAAAGAGCAAGAGACAAGCAAGGTGAGGTTCACCAAGTCATTTATCTTTTTGCCCTTCAATTAATTCCACATGTGTTTATCAGCCAGGTTGGCACAATAAACTAACTACCTCAACCAGAAAGCACTTTCTTCTTCAAGATGAGTCATCTTGACAGCAGGGGCATGGGGAGGGAAGGGGTGCTAGAAGGCAAGTATCAAGAAAATGGGTAAAAAATAAAAACCGTTCTCCCCCACCCGCTTCCCTTACCAGCTTGGGGGCGGGGGGACAGAAATGGATCAAGTTCCTTAAGACCATCTCATTGTGGTTCAAGATAAATGAAGGGAGAAGGGCTACTTTGAAAGCACTTGGTAAAGTCGAGGGGCAGTGAAAACAAGGATTGAAGTGGTGGCTGGAACACTAGGTTTAAACGTAAGGACAATTGTGAGCATGGCACAAGACCCCGGTGTTTCGTTCTCTGGTCTGTGGGGTTGCGATGAGTCAGAAATGACTCAATGGCACCTGACAGCAACACACCTCTAAGGAACATGTCTGCGAAGAATTGATGTCAACACAAAGAACAGGACGGTGAAGGCGACATGGAATGCAGACTAAGATATCAAGTCTGGTGGAAAGAGCCAGTTTTAAAACCCTATAGTTAGGATAGTTCCATATTTGATAAAAATGATTAAAAATAGTATATGAAAAGGAGTGGAGAAGTCTTAGCATGTAAACAATTTTCTTGAAGGAACAGGGTGAACCTGAAAGTTCATGTTACTCGGTATGTCATTTGGAAATGTTTCCATTTTTATAACAAATATTAATTTCTTGTTTAGGGGGGAAAGTCAAGTGCAAGAGGGGCAGCAGGGCACTCACAAATCCTTAGCCTTATTGATAAAAGGCTTCAGCTAAAGGAGCCAGACCGACCGACTCCCTGGCTAGCGCAAAGGTACGACTTTCATTGGCCTGCTCTTCCTCCACGCAGAGCTTTCCTTTGCAGCCTGACGTTCAGGAAGCTCTGTTGTCCTCAACGCCATGGAAGAGGAAGAATTTATGTGGGAAGTACTGTATCACCAAGCCCATCAGAAGAATCTCAATTGTGCGCACTGACCGTGTCAACAACACGTGTCCTCAGCAGGATAATGGTGCACAATGCAACCGACTTTAACAGCCGCGCTATGCCAGGGGATTCCAGGAAAAACACAGTCAGAGAATCTTGTCCCCAAAGAGGGGAAAGGCCATTATCCCTTTAAGCACTGGCTTTAGCTCTAAGCTGTCCTTTCACGCTGGGTGTACTGCTCATTAACCTCATGATGTTGGGAAAATAACTAACCTTTGCTGAGCCTTGGTTTCTTCATTATTGTAGTGTAGGGAACAAGAGTGTCTGTCTCAGAAGGCTTTAGTGTGAATTAACCAGAGAATGCCTGTGAAATTCTAGGTTAAGATGAAGGCCTTGGCAAACTACTTCTAAAATATGGCTGGTGAAAATTTTGTGAATAGTGGCAGAACGGTGTCTGATTCAGTGCCAGAAGCTGAACCTCTCCAGTTTGAAGGGAATCAAAATACAGCCGGAGAAGAGCTTCCTCCTCCAAGTGGTTCTTAGGCGTTGTCAACTCCGTTCCAGTCACAGTGACCCTGCCGACAGCAACATGGAGCACTGTCTGATCCTGTGTCATTCTCACCATTGTTGAGGTTGAGCCTATCGTTGCCATTGGTCCCTCTCATTGAGGGTCTTACAATTCTGATTATTTATATATGTTGGCAATGGTTTCCTCTCATTTTGAGTAGTGCCTGACAATATGTTTGACTTTACTTTGAGAAGGCCGATCCTTATGGTCGATTCTCCTTTGAGAAGGCAGCTCTTCCTCAGTCATATTTTGAGTACCTTTTGCCATACGTGACTAAATCTGTGTGCTGGCAGCTGGGCTGTATGACGCACCTAGCATCAGAATCGGAGAAGACTCATTAACCCCCTGCAACAAGCAGATGACACACTGCTTGCTGGCTGCCAGGAGGACTGGAGACACTTGTGATAAAAAATGAATGAGTACAGCTTTCAATTAGGAAAAAACCTCAAAGAAAACAGAATTCTCACAACTGCATCTCTGAGCAACATGATAGCAAGTGTTAAAGACTAGCGTTGTCAAGGATTTCGCTTTACTTCCACAACAAAACCCACAGAAGCAACAGATGAGAAGCTCAACTGACAACAAAAGTTTTATTTTTTTTAAATAAGATGTCATGTGGAGGACTGATGTGTGTTTGAACTAAGCCACATGTATTCCGCAATCACATGTGTATTTGGAAGCTGGACATTGAATAAGGAAGCTGAAGAAGACTCGGTGCTTTGAATTATGGTTGAGCTGAAGCATGTTGCATAAATTATGGATTGCCAAGGAAATGGACAGGTCTATCTTGGAGGAAATATAGTTTGAATGTTCTTCACAGTGAGGATGGGGAAACTTATGTCATTGGACATGTTACCAGGAGGGACAAGTCCTGGAGAAGGACATCGGCTTGGTAAAGGAAAGGGGCAGCGACAAAGAGAAAGACCTTCTCTTAAAGGCTTGAAGGTGAACAAGCGGCTATCTAGCTCAGAAGCAATAAAGCCCACATGGAAGAAACACACCAGTCGGTGCGATCACAAGGTGCCAAAGGGACCAGGTATAAGGCATCATGCAAAAAAAAAAGAATATATATGTGTGTGTGTGTGTGTGTGTGTGTGTATATACCATAGTGAATGAAGGGGGAAGTGCAGAGTGGAAACCCAGGGCCCAAGTGTCGGCCACTGGAGATCCCCTCACAGAGGGATTTAGGAGAGGAGATGGGTCAGTCAGGGTGCGATGTAGTACCGATGAAGAACACAGCTTTCCCCCAGACCCTGGATGCTTCCTCCCCCCAACTACCATGATCCAAATTCTACCTTGCAGGACTGGATAGGGAAGAGATTGTACACTGGTGCATATGGGAGCTGGAGGCACAGGGAATCCAGGGTGGACGATACCTTCAGGACCAGGGGTGTGAGGGGCGAGGCTGGGAGAGTGGAGGGTGAGTGGGTTGGAAAGGGGGAACTTATTAAAAGGATCCACATGTGACCTCCTCCCTGGGAGATGGACGGCAGAGAAGTGGGGGAAGGGAGACTCCGGATAGGGCAAGATATGACAAAATAACAATCTGTGGATTATCAAGGGCTCATGAGGGAGGGGGAGAGGGGAGGGAGGGGGAGAAAAAGAGGACCTGATGCAAAGGGCTTAAGTGGAGAGCAAATGCTTTGAGAGTGATTAGGGCAAAGAATGTACAGATGTGCTTTATACAATTGATGTATGTATATGTGTGGATTGTGATAAGAGTTGTATGAGCCCCTAATAAAATGTAAAAAAAGAAAAGAAAAAAATGATTAGGGCAAAGAATATACAGATGTGCTTTATACAATTGATGTATGTATATGAGTGGATTATGATAAGAGTTGTATGAGCCCCTAATAAAATGTTAAAAAAAAGAGAGAGAAAGACCTTCAATGGGCTAGACTGACAGAGTGGCTTCCCCCTTGGGTTCAAACACGGCAGTGGTTATAAGGATGGTCTATAACAGGGCAGTGTTTCCTTCCGCTAGACCTGGGGTCAGAGTCTTAACTCAGCCTTGGTATATATCAAACACTCAAGACGTATCTCTTATGAAAATAACCGTCACACGAGAAGGCAAATATGTGAAGGACAAAGCAGAACAAAAACCAAAAAAGTGGGCACACAAACACCAAAAGAACTCTTTATGTGCTGACACGGAAAGCGTCAAATAAATGTTTATTGATATTGTCTTACAGACATACGATGAGCTTGACAGGAAATTCTATTAAAATAAATATATGTGCAAGTAGCAAGGGAGTTTGTAGGAGATGCCACATGTGGCAAATTATAATGGAAATATTCAAAACAGAAACAAGCTAGCAATACTTTTGCCAATTTTTTCTCTAGCTTTTCATTGATATCCGTGTAAAAGACAATCTTTCTAGGTCTGGCTTGAGCTTCAACTTTCCCCATTTTCATCAATTTACGCTTCCTGTTTTTCCTCCTGATGCAATTCTGACTTATTAATAACTGAAGTGTCCACAAACATTCAGGAGAGAGGGGACAGATGCATACATCATGCTTGATGCTGGGTGCACCTGAGTTTAAATCCCAGCTTCACCTTGTATGAACTCTGTGACTTAAGCTCCTTATCTGATGGCTTTGTGATTTGGGTCCCTCATCTGCCCGATGAGATTCCAACACTCTCTTCACCTCAGAGCTGTTATCAGGATCGATGGGCTGTGCCCAGCATGTGACCAACGTTTGCTAGTTTCGGGCTTTTCCCAAATAGAATCTGCGAGATCAGCACCCTTCTCATTTTACAAATAAGAAAGCTCCACATCACGAAACTTACAATCATGCCCAGTGACCTATTTCTAGGCTTTTTCCATGGCTGTCCTTTCCCTCAATAGTTTAGCTTCAATAGAAGAGAACGCTCAGTGGGATCAGAAAATACCCCTTTCCTCTTTGTAATGTAGGTGAGCTACCAGGAGACTTTTAAAGTGGGAGTGAGTTTTATGAAAGGTAATAAGTAGTCTAAGTACTGTTTTAAGTCCTTCGAGATATTAAAAACAGAAGTTCTGTTCTTCCAAGAGTTCCACAGCCGAACATAAGGAGTCTGTGTGCTTTGGAACCTAAAGCCCCAGGCCTGAGTATCTATCTACACATGTCAATTCAAGCCTCCCAGATTGCTTGCCCATGGAATTGGCAAACGCCTCCGTGTTCTGTATCTGCCACAGTCAAGTTTGCTGAGGAGCAAATAGCTTTCTCTGAAGCACAGTTCTGTCCATGGACTTGCACCAGATGGAAGGTGCTTCAGATGTCAATGCTGTGGTTCTTTCTCTGTTTTCACGTCCCTGTCATTCTTTCTGGCACTGGCCACCCAGGGAAGCCCGAGACCACATGGATGATGGAAACTGGCAACATTCAGCAATCTGCAGGTTAGATCTAGACTTTTTTATGTGAGGAATTATTCAGTAGAAAGGAGATGTATAATCATTAACAAAAATTGTCCACTACAAAAGTCAGTTGTTTCTTAAGAAACTAAAACACAAGCATGACATTTTGACAACAATACAAATGGTCACAAGTACTTGTTTGTCTCTTTCAGATTTTGCTTCGGTCAGATAAAGTGGAAAATATTATACAGTACTACTCTCTTGCACGTTGCTTCGAGTAGGTATCAACTTGACAACACACAATAACAGTAACAGCAGTGCTCTATGTAGCAGCCATTGGGAACGGGCCATACCCATGACCACACCAGTTGCTCTTCTCAAATTGCTTGCCTAACAATCGATACCTATTGTTGTAACTAACATATTGGTTGATTCACAGTCTGGATATTTTCAGCAGGTACAGGCTGGGTTAGATAATTGGAACAAGCTGTGGGACATTTCAACTGTGGCTTTTGAGAGTAAAATGCTCCTTCTAAAAACTGTAAAATATAGTTTTGGGTGGGTGGGTGGGGATCTGCTTGATGAATAGTTAATATATTAATCCTATTTAATAGCTCTGAGTTCATTTTATGGCAAGGAATAAAACAGAACAGTCAAACCTTCATTCCCTTTATGCATTAACATGTTTGATTCTGCTTATTACAGACAAATTGTCTCAGAAGCCAAAGCCTTATGTCAGAATTAAAAAAAAAAAAGCATACACCAGGAGTTTTTTTAAAATACATTTAAAAATAATTGTTTATGTTATTCTGTGCTGTCCTGTCTATGCAACTTGGAATGATTATAACCAGAAGTCACTTGACAAAGAAAGTATATTTTCCTGTATGCAAATTATGACCATTTGGGTACTCATTCTCTCAGATATTTACAGCAGAAGAGAGAGGCCAGAAACACTCAGAGCTGCTTCTTAAAACGTACTAATTTCTGATGATAATACTAGACACAAAGCTAGTGCAATCCATTAAGTACATCTCTTTTTTATAAGATATTTTTTGTTTTTAATTTTATCTGGAAGGTTCTGTGTGGATCTGATCACCAGTGATCAGAAGTGTCTGCTCGTTTATACCTTCATTGCAATGTGAAACATTATTCCAAATGCTGACATCTTGGATCCTGACCACACAGAGGTACATCAAAAACGATTCCGACCAGGGTTCTAATTCCTAGGTGAATGGATTCGTACCCAATGAAACACGCTTGCACATGATTCTGCAGTCAGTGGGTGACTGAGAACATGCTTTTCCAGTCAAACGTTGATCTCAGTCTTGTTAGTGTGCCCTCTTTTAAAAAAAATGGGGGACCATCAGAAAATTATTTTGAAGTTGAGTTTTTAACAAAAATCAAGCAGACATCTTCCCGAAGCATTGAAGGTTTAAAACTAGTTTCCAGACGTGCCCTCTCACATGCAACAGCAGTGTTCAAAGGATCAAACAGTCCAACGAAGGACTGGAGAGCCCGCAGAGGAATTCAAGGTCAGCTCAGAAGGTTACAGTCATTTGTGCTGGGGACTTGATAACTTTGCTTGAAGGTCACAGGGAGATCACAGGGGCTTTTAGGAAGTTTTAAGATTGAAAAGTACACTGTTGAAGAAAAGGCCAAGGAAATTTCACTAAGAACTTTTTCCGCCTTTTTCTTTTTCGGCTACACTAATGCACTTGCTCAATTTTCAAGGCTAGTAAGGGCTGTCCTGTGGGAATGTCACTGGAAAACCTTATTCCATCTACCTTGCAACTCTGATCTTGCCTCTGCAGACGTGTTTTTGTCCCACAAACTCAGAGAACATTTGAGTCCCACGAAGATGGCAAAACTGCTATTTTGACATGCTGTAAATCAAACAGTGCAGAATTCTTCCAGGAAGGGATAGCGAGATGGAAGGACCGCCCCCCCCCCCCCCCCTCAGAAAGGTAAAGTCTTAGATGGAGGGTAGCTTGAGAAATATCAGTTTCTTATATTTTTATTATTATTGTTTAATATGGGGTTTTATTATTTTGTAGAAAACCTTTTTGACTCATCCTCTTTTTCAGGGAGAACACTTGTTGTCTCTGTGTCCTATAGTTGGAAGAAATATCTTACCTGAAAACTCTCCTTCCCGGGAGAGTAAGGAGATGATTAAGTTATATTCCTGATCCTTCATTCTTATTTCTGGTTTTTAAAGAATTTTTCACTGGAAGCTCTCAGGGACTCTTCCTGCCCCATTCTTATCTGCACAATACTTGTCATTTGCCACAAAAGAGGAGACTTTTTGTTGCTCTTTTTGTTATTTGCTGTAGATTCTGCTTGGACTCATAGTGATCCCATCTCTGTTAGTATCTAAATCGTAACAATGTATCAATGAAGGTCTGAACCCTTGAATTCTTCTATCATGGAGCCAATTATTTCTCTCTGGCCCATAGAGATAGTCTTTCATTTCCTTATACTTTGAAAAAAAATTTTTAAACACCTTTGCAATTGATCGAATAGCAAATCTGAAAAGTCCATGTAAGTGACCTCATCTCTAAATTTTCTTTACGAAATTTGATTCTCAAAGGCAAGGATCAAGAAGAAAGCATATCAATGAATAAAACAAACCAAACCTTACCTGGATATATGATCAGCCCCTCAGAGGAAATAAAAACACTTTTCAAAGGTACATCTTTCTCGAGGAGATAAGTTTCCCTAGGTAAAGTTTGGGGGTCAAAATCCAAACTGTCAATAAAATCGATACATTAGGTCTCTCTCTTCCTCGTAGTGAGAAACATTGTTGGTGCCATCAGTGGTTCATACCCACCAGCCAATTCATGGCAGAAAAAAGGCTATCTGCTAATGTTAACATTTACAGTCTCAGAAACCCTAGACAGTGGCACTATGAAGTGGGTTTGTCACTTGGAAAACTATGGTGCACCTGACTCAAGTGATGTTGCTTCAATTGCCTCATAAGCCTGTGAAAGTTGAAATGAGTAAGGAAGGCCAAAGAAGAACTGCTACATTCGAATTATGATGTTAGTGAAGATTACTGGAAGTATCATGGCTTGCCAGAGCAATCAAACCTATCTTGGAAGAAGTGTAAAGCCAGAATGCTCCTTAGCATCAAGGACGGTGAGTCTCCGTTTCACGTGTTTTGGACATGTTATCAGGAGAGACCCGTCTCTGGAAAAGGACATCATGCTTGGGACAGCAGTAGGGCAGTGAAAAGAGGCAGAACAGAGTTTAGTTTTGTTGGACACAGAGTTAATATGAGTAGGACCAGACCTGTGCCATCTAAAAGCAACAGCACGAGTTGGAATGGACTCAAATGCCGGGGATTTGTTTAGCTTGTTATCCCCTAATTAGAAAATGAAACTAGATCAAACTAGACGTGTCTCCATGCTGCTGCTTCTCCCTGCTCTCCTCTTCCCGTTTCCTACCCTAACAACAACAACAAAGGCAGAGTTTCCAACGTACTCTCTATTTTCTGACCAAACCTCTCTGGAGGAAGCACAGTGAGGAGTGTGTGTTGATGCGTCCCAGGTCCTGTGGATGTCTACAAAGAGAGGACAGCTGAAGTCTGCCAATGGTCACCCTGCTTGGTCCTGGGGCGAGCACCAAAAGACAAGCTCCCAAGAGATTTTTTTCTCTGTCACACCATATAAAAGTGCAGAAGGGGAAGGCTGTCCCCAGGCCAAATGACCTTGTTCTCCAAGGCATATATCAGTTTGCTTTTAGTTTTGTTTTACAATAGCCAGTGAATAGAGACAAAGGAATTTCCTTTGTGTGAACTGCTGAGTGCTTTCTGGAATGAAGGAATGCTTTAAATGAAGTACTGAAGTGAACAAGGGATTAGAACTAGAGAAATCTGGATTCCAATATTAATTGGGTCTCTATGTCCTAAATGGTAAAATGGGCAATGGAATGCTATTATCTCTGAAGGGTTAATAAAAAATAGTGGACAGTATATCCAATGGGTTTCCGAGTCTAGTACCCTGAATTTTATGGAAAATTGTATATATATAAAATTAATTTTGTTTAAATGGTCTGAACTCCCCCAAACCATTCAAAACCATTAATTTATAAATGCTAAATTTCAAGTACGTCATTTTTGTTTTCATTTAACTTTTCAGGATATCCATGCTTTTAAAAAAATGGGTTCTGAATAACATGATAGGAATGAATACATCCTTTTTGGCACTAATTCTCTAGATTATTTAATGAATGTCTTCAAAGTTACTCTAGATATTGATTTTAGAGTATTGTAATCTATAAAGCCATCTGCTATAAGTTTTGCATATATTTTAAACACCAAAAAAGCAGTTTATAATAAAAGAGTTTATAATAAAAGCAATTAATTAATGTGATCTTACAAGGGGGTAACCCCCCAGTGGAATTTCTTTTTCACAAAGTTACGTATTTAAAGTTTTTTTTACAAAACAATGTAGTCACCTTCAAAGTACTCTCCATCACCCTTAATACATTTGTCAAATCTGCAATTCCATTCTTGGAAACATTTTCAAACTCATTTGTTTGGATGGCTGAAAGAACTACCTTGTTTTTTTTCTTCACCTCTTCTACATTGTCAAATTGCTGTCCTTTCATGTCCCTCCGCATTTGCAGAAACAAAAAGAAATCACATGGAGTGAAATCAGTTGAGTCAGGTGTGTGGGGCAAGAGAGGCATGCTGTTTTTGGCCCAAACTGGCACACCGAGATGGCTGCAGGAGCAGGTATATTGTTGTGGTGACAAAACCAGTCCCCTGTCTGCCACAGATCAGGTCTTCTGTGTCACACCCTGTTTTGTAATCTTTTCAGAACCTCTAAATAGAAAGCTTGTTAAGCAGTCTGACTTGGTGGAGAGAACTCCCTCCAAATGTATCTGCATGCCTATCTAGATAAAATAGGTGGGATAAATAATTCAAAGATGAAAAGAATGGGACCAATGGTTCAGGGGATATGGGAGAATTAGAGGTGGGAGAAAGGAAGGCAAGGGGGGAACAAACCAAGGGACAAGGGAATAACAATGGAAGGAAGGTCATAGGATGCCTAGTGGGGTTCAATCAAGGAATTATAAACCTGAATTAAGGTCAAATATGATGGTGGAACAAGAGGGAAGTAAAAAGGAAATAGAGGAAAGAACAAGGAGGCCAAGGATATTTACAAAGGCCTAAATACAGTCATGTTCATGTACGTGTAAATATATATAAAATGAGAGTTGACTAGCACTATGTACTTATATCTATATGTTAAGAATTACGGTTGTAAATGGGCATTGGGCCTCAAGTACTCCCTTGACACAAGAACACTTTGTTCTAACAATCTAGCATTCTGTGATGCTCACCTTCCCAACACCATTGCTGAAGACAAAGTGGGTGCATAAACAAATGTGGTGAAGAAAGCTGATGGTGCCCGACAATCAAAAGAGATAGCATCTGAGATCTTAAAGGCTTGATTATAAACAAGCACCCATCGATCTCAGAAGTAACAAAGCCCACATGGAAGAAGCACATCATCCTGTGTGATCATGAGGTGTCGATGGGATCAGGTATTAGGAATCTAAGATCCAGAATAAAACCATACCCACGGTGAATGTAAATTGGGGGAATTGAGTGGAGACCCAATGCCCATCTGTAGACAATTGGACATCCCCTTACAGAGGGGTCACAGGGAAGAGATGAGCCAGTCAGGGTCTAGCATAGCACTGATGAAACACACAACTTTCCTCTAGTTATTTGGTGGTTCCTTCACCCCACTATTGTGACCTCGTTTCCAGCTTACAAATAGATTAGACCAGAGCATGCACACTGCTACAGATAAGAGCCTGCAATATAGGAAGCCAGGATATATAAACCCTCAGGGCCAATAAGGAGAGTAGAGATACCAGGAGGATTAGTGGAGAGTGGAGGGAGAAAGGGGGAATGGATCACAAGGATCAGCTTAAAAGCCCCTCCCAGGGGGAAGGATAATGGAAAGTAGGTGAGTGGTGATGGAGGATGATGTAAGATATGGAAAATTAATTTATAACTTATCAAGGGTTCGTGAAGGAGGATGTGCGGGGAGGGGGAAGAAATGGGGAGCTGATATCAGGGACTCAAATGGGAAGAGAATGCTTTGAAAATGATGATGGCAGCATATGTGCAAATGTGCTTGACACACTGGAGGAATGCATGGATTATGATAAGCGATGTAAGAGACCCAAATAAAAGTACTTAAAAAAACAGAACAATAAAAGATGAGATAAATATATTTTCCCATATTTTACAGTAACCTAAAGAAAAATGTTAAAGACTTAATGACATGTTATGAATAAAGATCAAATAAATCTAAAAAACAAAACAAATGAGCATTGGTTTTGGGGGTTATCCCCTAGTAGAGTCTAAGGCTTATGTATGCATGCAAACCCAGAGTAGAACTAAAGTGTTTGTAAAGCTAAAATAACCACACAGACTGTTTGTTGTATATTTTAAATCATCAGCTATAGCTAGCATATAAATTCTCACGAATAAGTTGCTTAAAATAATCTCTAAGAGATCAAATGGTCAACCATTACCTTAACGCATAGATGTGGGGGGTGAGGGTGGGGAGGCTAGTTTAATAGAAACAGAATCACCGGAATGGAAATAAAGAGAATGGTTGACATTCTACAGATATTGTAACAAGTCTTACTGAACAACATGTATCTCATCACTCACTGCCATCTAGTTGTGCTGACCCATAGTGACCCTAAAGGACAGGGAGGAACTGCCCCTGTGGGGTTCTGAGACAAGCACTCTACAGGAATAGAAAGCCTTGTTTTGGAGCGGCTGGTTGTTTCTCATGCGTAACCATTACTTTGCTAGGGCTCCTTGAACAATATGTATCGACACTGTTAAAGGTGAATCTAACTTGCTGTTTACATTTTCATCATATATATACATACACACACATAATAATTTGCTTTGCAATCACAAGAAACAAATTCAGCCCTTTCTGGAAAGTGAAACACACAATAGCTTCTCCTCTTTTCTCCAAGATTTGGTGCATTATGTTCTTGTGATACTTTTAGAGTCTGAGCATTGTTCCTTACTCATATATTTTGACTACGAGGATTTTATTTATTTTCTAAGTCCTCAATTTTTTCCCCTGCACCTGAAAAGTAAAGATGATCCTCAAAGATTCCATACACCCTCTTCAACAACACTGAATTAAGGGAAACAGAACGACCAGAAAAGATGGGATTCTGAGTAACCCCTTCTTAATATTGCCACCCTGGGTCTAAGTGCAGACAGGTGGCCCTTTCCTATGGACAACTTCTAGTTCTGTTGCTAATTAAGACAAGTGTTTTCTGACTTGTCTCTCATTCACCCAGTGCTCCTGAAATCTAACTGCATTCATAAATCAGTAAGAGGACTTTACTTTTAATAGGTTTGATCTTTCTTAATAAATGATACAACTTTTAGGATGCATATTTCATTTTCCTACCATTTCAAAGAAGACAGATTTCACTGTGGCTCCGAAAAGATTCTCAAGTTCATCCAGAGTGTGTAGCAACACCCCTTACAGCTGGCTGAAAGGTCAAAGCTTGGCTACACGATTTGTTTCTGGTTCCCAGGTATCTGAGAATTAAACTGCTCACCCCCAGGGAGCTACACTAATACGCTGATCCTCTATCACCCCATGTAGTGCGCTGCTTTGTAATGAAAAGCACACACATTATATGAGAATGTGGATTCTCTTTCCCACAGCGGCACACTGATCACTTATGAGATATCGTTGCAAATGTTAAGAGTCTCTCCTACCATTTTGGTTGGTTACATAATCATTGGGTTCGTGTTTATCTTTAGAAACTATTTCCCATGGGATAACTGTTTGTAGCGGTGTGATCAATTTTCTTCAGCCATTCTAACACTGAGGAGGTGGGTGTCTCCCTAAGGTGAGCAGAGCACCTTTTGAAAGGACTGTCATTTTTATTTCCTTAGCTGTAGTCACTTTAGACTCCACATGACCAGTACTCAGGCATGCACACCGTATGAAAGGTGGGGACAATGCACAGGGGACAGGGGCTAAGAGACTGTATCTGTCACCACATACAGTCACAGAAGCGTTTATAATCGAGAACTATAGAAATCGACCAAAGAGCACTTTTTGTGGTAGAAGATAACTTACAATGTCATCTTTGTAACTCAGGACAGGCTAGTTGTCCTGATGGAGTAACAGAGAAGGAAGGCAAACAGTTGCGACTAAAGTCACATAGCGTAGGTGATTATAAAACAAAAAGGCTCTGAATCCTAGATCAATAGTCTAATTACATTTCATGGTTTCTATATAGAACTACAGAGAACAAAGCTAACTAAAGCTGCTGTATGCAATATCTTTCCATGAAAAGATTTCTAGGTTTATTAGCATCCATTGTATGTTACAAGTAAATTATGTTTTAGAAATCAATTAAAATGTGAAGTTATAGATAGCAGACTTCTGCTATTACAAAATAGAAGCTTCTGAAATTTTATTGTTATTAAACTAGTTGTTAGATCATCAAATGCTTCAGTCGAATTGTAGTGTTGGCAACAAATATTGAATAAACTAGGAACTGTCAGAAGAAGGAAGGAATTTGCCTTGGATGAAGTACAGCCAAATTGTTCTTGGTCGCAAAGACAGTGAGAGTTCGGCTCACGTGCTTCGGGCGTGTTGCAAGGATGGGCAAGTCTTACTGAAGAAGGAGAGGTCGACGATAAAGAGGGAGATCCTCAGACGGATTTATACAGTGACCACAACAATGGACTTTAAAAAACAATTGTGAGGATGACACCGAGTTTAGCATTGTTGTGCATGGGGTCTCTGAGTCTGTCGTACCCACACGATGGCAATTAAAATTAACGACAAGATTCAAGCCGATGGAAAATAGTTGGGATATTGAAATTTTATACTTAAACTCATCCCATGCTATTGAGTTGATTCTAACTCAGAGCAGCCCTAGAGGACAGGCTAGCCCTGTCCCGGTGGGTTTCTGAGACTGTGAGTCTTTACCGGAATCTCCCTCAGTTGGACCGTGGGTTTGAACTGCTGACCTTATGGTCAGCAGCTCAATGTGTAACTCACAATGCCACCAGAGCTCCAAATGCTTAAAATAGATGCTTCAGAGGTTGTGTATTTTGGGTTGTTAAGGATAATTTGTTTTAATAATTATCATGGCTCTTTGAAATCAAGTACCTGTTAGTGTCAGCCTCTCACAATAGGTACCTCCTATTCAACATCAAAATACAAATATTAGCAACGTTCTCTAATGGCTCGGTACCTTTGGAGCAAAGCAGCATGCCTACCTAACAATTAAGAAAGGTCAATTTTGGTTCCAAATTATATGTAGATAGTTTTAGGGACAAAATAGGCATTGAATACACCAAGGTAACAGTTTGAGAAAATGAGGAGTATATAATCGAATATCTTTAATTTTATGTACATGAATATAATGTATGTCAACTTTGTACAGGAGATACATAGTCTTTAAACGTTTTACTCAACAAATAAGAATTTACAATAGCAATATCACTGACTAGACAGCTGTCCACTTAATAATACTTAGATTAGATCTTTACTTTAACACGTTTAAAAGTTTACAATCATAGAAACACTGACATTTTAAAACAAGACTTTATAAAATAATTTATGTATATCCTAGCATCTATTGAGAGGAATGGTTTGCATTTGTGGAGGTGTGCAATGAATGGCATATTTTAGATTTTTAGGTAATAAAATAATTTAGAAGGAGTTCATGCAGTGGTCAAAGCAGGGGCGGCAGTTCCTTAGAGATTCCCTCCACCTTTGACGTCCACACGGCATCGATGCACCCTGGGTACCGCTGGGGCCCAGGAGACCAAATCTCCTGCAACAAGGACTCATGTCAACATAAATATACACAAGTTGGTATCTTTTCTTACACAGTACAAATGCAGGTCACACTTCTCTCAGCTGTGGGAGTCGTCCGTTTATACTTAAAGTGATTGCCTGTCTCTGCTGGAGCTCTACGCACATCTCTCTACAAGGGAACTAGCACAACTTCCGGGTCTTCACAACCTTACTCTGATACTTGACCGAGTGGCCCCCGTGTCCTATGACGTACACATCCAGCAGGTAAGCTTTGCCAGGCTGAAGCCCACGGATGGTCTCGGTGGTCACTGCTTTTTGCAGGTTTTCACTGTGGAAATATTTACACAGAACCTTCTCTGACTTCTTCCGCGTGTCTGGCCCCAGGCACCGGTTTTGGTCCCTCCTCCTCTGGTCTCCGTTGTAGTCGTCAGCCACTTCTTTCTTGTAGATGCAGAACTTGTTCCTTTCCCGCGTGCCCAGCCAAGCCACGGTGGCAGACGCACAGGTGCGGAGCTTGTCGAAGGCTTTGATGCGCGTGTCCTCCGGAAGCGCGGGGAAGGAGTGCTTGCTGGGCTTTGTGGTGGCCAGAAGTTTCAACATGGAGGCCCCTTTCTTGTTTCCTCTCAGCCTGATGAGGTACTTCGCTTTCGGCTTTCCTCGAAGCTGAAACTGCCGGATGTCTTCCACGGTCTGAGACAGCAGGAGCTTGCCGTCCCGTCTCACTTGGATTTGGACAGCGTCCAGGCAAGAATGGACGAAGAAGGTGACTTTTTGGTGAGAAGAGACTGGCGCGAACCGGAGGAACTTGGCTCCCTTCCTTTTCACGAACACGTCGGTCACTTTCCCATCTTTCAGCTCAACCGTCGTCTGCTTAGCTTCTTCCTTGGTCCTGGCAAAGGTGCCAACATAGGCAGTGCTCATGTTGCTGTTGCCGTTGCCCACAAAGACGTCGAAGTAGTACTGCGTGTCCGGTTTCAGATCCGACACCGTGAAGAGATTCTTGTTCCCAATGCATATTTTCTGAATGTCAGCCCTGGGCCTCAGGTAGACATGGCGGCCGAGCTTTGGAGATGGCTTTGCTAGGAAGCCACGATCCTTCCCCAAATGCTCGGGAGGAAAGCCAAAGTGAGCAAAGTCGAAGGGACTGAAGTGCACGCCAGGTTTGGGCGCCATCATAAAGGCATCGTCGGCACCCAGCTTCGCTTCCACTGCACAGAGGCTCTTAAAATTGTGCTCCTTGTTGATGACCACACAGTACTGGATGGGCTGTCTCAGCAAAGAGGACGTTGGGCTGGGTTTCCAGGCCAACGTGACGGTGGTGCGTCCCAGCGAGGTCACATCCACTCTTGGATCATAAGGTAGTTCCGGATAGGGTTGGTCGGACTCCGGCGTTGTGGTGGCGTACATTTTGAAATGAGTATCCTTCTCTGTGGAAAGAAGCTCCAACTGATACAACCCAGATGGCGAACTAGAAGACGTGAAATACTCAACATCATTGCCTTTGTAGGAGAATAGCTCCGTGCTCTCCTCACGGATGACCTGCTGCTTCTGCTGCTCAAGAGGGTCCGGGTCACCTAGAAGACACAAGAGAACCAGAGGTGGGGCATGTCAGGGCAGGTGGCTCATCAACCTGAAATTACATTTTGAAGGTTATCGTATATATTTTCCTCCCTTTTGAACATAGCATAAACTTATTGTATAGAATTGGAGGGGGGGAATATCAGGATAAAAATCATCCATTAATTCATTATTGAGCACCCAGCATCACAGAAGTTGCTTTTTCCTTGATGTAGACTTCATCCAACCCGGAATAGAACTATGCTTTACAAGATTTTCCAAAGAAGATTTTTCACTGCCAGACCTTTTGTCCCCAAGGGCCTCTGGGACATTCAAACTGCCAACCTTCCAGTTAGCAGCCAAGCATGTAAGCATGTGTGCTACACAGACCCCTAATTAGACACAGCTCTTTATAGAAGTAATTTGGTCTATTTCTATCTAGTATTTTCCTTTGTATATTTTATACAGTTGCTATTAGTTTCCCACGCCTCTCCTTATAACTTAGTAATATCTATTCTCATGCATAAATTTACTCATACAAACTCCTGTTTTCAACTTCAATTTTTATCACTTAGTTTTTGTAACACCATGGTAACATTGTTTGCAATTTTTCAGTATTACAAAAAATAATATTCTTCAGTAGTCCTCATTGTCTCCCTTAATCTTTCATTTTATTAACATCACTGTTAACTAAAGTCATTCTTCATTTCCCTCCAAATCTTCAGTTTCAATTATGCACAAAGTTGCATTTTCTTCATTTGTTTTTGTTGTTACTAACAGAAGCTTGTACGTTTCATATACCATTGATCACCCATTCAGCGATCAGGGGATCATCTATCCTGTTTCTTTTTTTGTTGTTGTTTTAGATACTTCTTTTTTTTAACATTTTATTAGGGACTCATACAACTCTTACCACAATCCATACATACACACACATCAATTGTATAAAGCACATCTGTACATTCTTTGCCCTGATCATTTTCAAAGCATTTGCTCTCCACTTAAGCCCTTGGAATCAGGTCCTCTTTTTTCCCCTCCCTCCCTGCTCCCCCCTCCCTCATGAGCCCTTGATAATTTATTTCTTACCTGAGCTTTCCCCACTAGCCTCTTCAGGTAGCTCCTGGAGGCTCAGTTTCCATTCCAAAGGTGCATCGCAGGGCGTCACGATGACCGATAATGGAGTGTTATCTTCCTCGACCACAAAAAAATACCTGTGGGAATGCAGACCAATTCAGATCACCAGGATTCCTTCCTACACGTAAAATCAAGCCGTAGTATGCAAATAATTGTGTTTTAACTTTTATTTATTTAGCAGAGGACCAAATTGGCCATTTGACACAAATTACAGCATTTAAAAGATTAGTTGTGGAAATAACTGAAGGTCCTGTAAACAAATTTTTCATCAGCCCAGTGTGAAATAAGAAGCCATTGAACCAAAAGTGTTTTGAGTTAGGAATCAACACTTAGCTGAGTTGAAGTGCTGTTTAACAAAAGCCACACCATTGCAAAGTACACAAACCCAGCCACATTTCCAGGTGTGCAACGCTACAGGTGCCTCCTTGCCCCACAAACTTGGTCATAATTGTAAGGTACTTCGGAGAATTTGTGACAGTAACCAACTACTTCAAAATGTCATTTTCATGACAAAACAATTCTACAATGGGTTTTCTCGCTGCTATCAAGGCAGTTCCAATTCTCAGCGATCCTGCAGGGAGGGTAAAAGTAGGGTCCCTGTGGGTTTCGGAGAGCGTCGCTCTTTATGGGAGTAGAAAGCCTCATTTTCCTCCAGTGGAGTGGCTGGTGGTCTAGAACTGCTGACCTTAGCAGCCCAGTGCATTGCCATGCTCTGCAACGTAACAGCGCAGTCACATTTCTACATTGCAAAATGCTACTGTAAGTTCACACTAGAGACTTTTACTCATCGCCCCCCCCCAAAAAAAAGTACTCACTATTTGCGAACCTACTTAAAAAAAAAAAAGTAAAGACCACTATATCAGTGAGAAGACTTATTTTTCTACTCTTTTATCTATCATTATTTTTTTCTTTTGAATAAGGTATTTTAAGGTGTCCTTACATGGAGCAAACCTTTAAGCACCCGACTGCTAGTCAAAGGGTTATTGGTTGGAATACAGGGACAGGTGTCTTAGTGCACGACGTGAAACCCCTACAGAAGAGGCTTCCTCCACACATGAGGGTTGCCATGTGTTAGGATCAACTCCAAGGCAACTACTAACTACAACAATGATCTTAAAACCATATTTACAAACAAAAACATACTTGCTCTCTGGTTTTTTTCCAGGCTTTTCTGTTATGCCTCAAATGACTTTTCTAGGTTGATAAAAATACTGCCTAACTATAACAATCTATATATTCTTGCTCTGAATAGCTTAAATGATTTCATTTAATTATCTTCTGAAGTTTATAATCTTGTAAATAAGGTAAAAAGGATTTCAGTGCTGGCAAGCCAGGTAGCTCACTAGTTCCATGGTAGAAAAATAGCAGGTTGGATTTCTCCTCTCTTCTCCTTGAGTATCTCCTCCGTCTGTATCTGTGCTTTTCCATCACACTTTCCAAACTGAGCACCAATGCCTTTTATCTAAACATGCACCCTTGCTGGTTTCTCATTCCCTCTTCAATCTCTGAATACTGTGATGAACCAGGGAATGTGTCAAGAGGCCTCTTCGCTACCAGCGTTCACTCCCTGAGCGATCTCAACAAGTTTGTGATTCACAATTCCTGTGCTTTGTTGTTGTTGGTATTAGGTGCTGTTTAATTGTGTTTGACCCATAGAAATCCTATACACAACATCATCCTATATACAACATAATCCTCTATACAACATAATCTTATACACTATATAATCCTATATACAACAGAATGAAACACAGCCTGGTCCCGCACCATGCTCACAATAGTTGCCAAGTTTGAGCCCATTGTGTCCACCATGTCAATCATCTCCTAAGAGCCCTCACATGATTCACGGAAACCTCTGCTTTACCAATCCTGACACCCTTCTCCACAGTCTAGTCCATCCAGATAACACTTCTGAAGTACATGTTATTAGGATGGCGATACTTCCCTGCTTCCCTGGAACATTCTGGCTATACTTCATCCCAGACAGATCTGTTCATTCTTTTGGCAGTCCATGGGACTTCACCTGTTAGTAACTCCCAAATTCAAATAATCACCCTAAACTTTTTCCTAAACTCTACATTCACGTGCAACTATCTTCTTATTTTTAGTTGATATTTAGGAAGAAGCCAACTTAAGATATCTGATCCAAATTTCTGATTCTTCCTCCCAGAAATACGTTTCTGAAATCTATCCCTTCTCAGTAAGTGATACCTCCACAATTCTAATAGCTCAGGGGGTGGCAGTGTTCTATATATGTCAACTTGGCTGGGCTGCAATTCTCAAAGGTTTGGCAGATATTGGACTGGCTGCTCTTCTACAATGTGATGGAACCCCTTTCTTGACCTTATCTTAGGTTATCACTCAATCAGTTGGGAGAAGAAGAGTTTCCTTGGTGATGTGGCTTGCCTCCAGTACATACACAGATGTTCCACCAAAGCTCTTACCCCTCTGCTCTTTGCATTGCGTAACCACTGATTCCTGGGACATAAGCTCATAGAAGTCTCTGCTCTGAAGTCTGACCTGCAGATTTTGAGGTTTGCCAGCATCTGCAATCCCATGAGTCAGTGGAGATGTCCAATTTTATGCCTAGCCTATAGATGTGGGCCTTGTCAAATATTTAGAGACATTCCTGACTTTTTCTTTCTCTTATACTCCACATTGAGTCAATCAAACATACCTTTGGTTTCCACTTTTAAAACATATCCAGAATCTATGATGAACCAAGTCATGATGAATCTATGATGATCCAAGTCACCCTGATTGCCTAAGTATTGAGCAAATACCTTCCCTGCCTCCACCGGTGCCCCATTAATTTTCTCTTTTCCAGAATGATCCTATATCAGAACATACCACTCAACCTTGCTCAAGATCTAGTTTAAAGTCCAATATTATATGTAATACAGTAATATTTGTATGCCTCTAAAGAAGACCAGTGTGTCAGTGCATCTCATTGAGGGCTTTCCTCAGTTTTGCTGCCCTCCTACTTTATAAAGCATGATGTCCTTCTCCAGGGACTTGCTGCTCCTGACAACATGCCCAAAGTATATAAGATGAAGTATTACCATTCTTGCTTCTAAAGAGAATTCTGGTCATACTTCTTATAAGACAGAGACACTGTTGTGTCTAAGATAATTACTGTTGATGGGATAAGTAAAGGTGGGAATAAAGAGGTAGAATTTGAATTTGGAAAATATGGCAATGGAAATGGTGTTAAAGGTCACATGAAGAGGAGAAAACAACGGGACCGATGGGAGAGGGGAGATGGTGGAAAGGAGATGGTGTTGACCAGCTCAGGGACAAGGGAACAAGAAGTGATCCAAAATTAGTGGCAAGGAGAGTTAGAGGCCTGGTAGGGATTGATCAAGGGCAATGTAACTGAGAGGAATTACTGAAACCCAAATGAAGGCTGAGCATGATAGAGGGACAAGAGGAAAGTAAAAGGAAATAGAGGCAAGAACTAGGAGACAAAGGGCATTTATAGAGGTCTAAATACAGTCATGTGCATATGTAAATATATTTATATATGATGATGGGGAAATAGATCTATGTGCATATATTTATAGGTTTAGTATTAAGGCAGCAGATGGACATTGGGCCTCCACTCAAGTACTTTCTCAATTCAAGAACACTTTGTTCTATTAAACTGGCATTCCATGATGCACACCTTCACGGCATGATCGCTGAAGACAAATGTGAGCATAAGCAAATGTGGGGGAAAAAAGCTGATGATGCCCGGCTAGCAAAAGATATACTGCCTGGGATCTTAAAGGCTTGAAGATAAACAAGCGGCCATCTAGCTCAGAAGCAACAAAGCTCACATGGAAGAAGCACACAAGTCTGTGTGATCACGAAGTGTTGAAGGGATCAAAGAACAAAAAATCATATCATTGTAAATGAGGGGGAGTGGAGTGGGGATCCAAAGGCCAACTGCAGGTAACAGGACATCTCCTTACAGAAATGTCTCAGGGAAGAGATGAGTCAGTCTGGGTGCAGTGTAGCAACAATGAAACATACAACTTTCCCTTAATTCTTAAATGCTTCCTCCCCACCTACTATCATGATCCCAATTCTACCTTACAAATCCAGCTAGACCAGAGGATGTACTCTGGTACAGATAGGAACTAGAAACACAGGGAATCCAGGACAGATGATCCCTTCAGGACCAGTGGTGAGAGTGGTGATAGCAGAAGTTGGAGGGAAGATGGGATGGAATGCGTGAACCGATTATAAGGGTCTAAATATTACCTCCTCCCTGAGGGAGAGACAACAGAAAAGTGGGCGAAGGAAGATCTTATAAGTTGTGTGATGACATCAGGGCCATCATACATGAAGAAAGTAAAAGATCACTAAAAAGACAGGAAAGAGAGAAAAAACAAAACGAGAAGACGAAAGTAAGTGTGATCATGAGATGTGCGCACACTTGGAGTTAGGGAAAGAACACACAGACAAAGAAGCCAAGGAAAAATCAAGTCTCAAGTTGTAACACTGAAGGAATCTATAGGCAACTTTTAAATAAAGTGGGAAGTATCCAAAGAAGATGAGAGGAATATTCAGTCACAATTCTCAAAAGAGCCGGTCAGCATACAATCAATTCAATAGGCGGTGGATGGTCAAAAACCTGATATTGAAGGAAGACGTCTAAGTGACATCAAAGGCGTTGGCAAAAAGCCCTCCAGTAATTAAGAGAATACCAATAGAAATGTTTCCATGCATAGATGCAGCACAGGGAGCAGGCACTCGTCTATCTACGCCAAGTGATTTGGAAAAGAGTTACCTGGACAAGTGACTGAAAAAGCTCCCTATGTGTGTCCATTTCAAAAGAGGTAACCCCACAGAATGCAGAAATTGTTAAACAATATCATTAATGTCATTCGGAACTAAAATGTTGATGACGATAATTTACAAAGTGTTGCAGCATTACATTCAGAAACTCAATCCAGACTCTGAAGAGGATGTGTAAGGAGGGATATTATTGCTGGTGTCAGATAGACTTTGGCTGAAAGCAGAGAACACCAGAATGTTCATTTATGCTTTATTGACTATGCAAAAGCATTCAATTGTATGGATCATAACAAACTATGGGCAACGTTGCAAAGGAATCTAATTCTAAAACACGTGAATGTGCTCACGTGGAATCTGTATCTAGACCAGAAACAGTGATTTCCAACAGTGTGAATAGTTTAAAAACAGGAAGGGTTATATCAAGGTTGTATCCTTTCACTTTGTTCAATCTATTTACTGAGCAAGTACTTCAAGAGGCTGGACTGTATGACGAAGCATGTGACAAGAGGATTTGAGGAAGGCTCATTAACAACCAGTGATACATGACACAAATTCTGTTTATGGAAGTCAAAAGTATTTGAAACAATTACTGATAAAGATCAAAGAATAGAGACTTCAGTATAAATTACAAATCAATGTAAAGAAAACAAAATTCCTCACTACTGGACCAACAAACATTATGATAAATGGAGAAAAATCTTTCATTTTTCTTATATCCACATTCAGTGCCCTTGGAAATAGCAATGAAGAAAGCAAATGACCTGCTGCGTTGGCTAAATGTGCAGAATCTTCCTTAAAGGTTTAAAGAGCATAGCTCTTACTGTGAGGACTAAGGTGTGCCTGGCCTGACCCAAGCCATGGCATTGTTTTACCTCATATGTGTGTGAAAGCTGGACAACAAATACAGAAAACTGGGAAAGGCTGCATTGGACTTATGGTGTTGGTAAATTATACTGGGATTTCCATGGGCCACCAGAAGAACGTAGAATCAGACTGTTCCTTAGATGCTCAGTTTGTCTCATATATTCCGGACACATAATCAGAGGGATTTGTCTCTGGGAAAGAATTACAAAGAATGTTCTTGGTAGACAGTCAGCCAAAGAGAGGGAGATCCTGAATGAGATGGGTTGACTTAGTAGCTGCAGCGATGGGTCCAGCATAGCGATAATTGTGAGGGTGGCCCAGGATCAGACAGTGTTTTGTTCTGTGTACATAACGTTGCCATGAGCTAGAACTCACCTGATGGCATCCAGCCACAACAACATCGAAACGTATCTACTTCCTGGGATACATTTTGTGACTCTGCATTTTGGATCAAGTTCTCTTAGATGGGGATAAGTAAAATAGTATTGCTACCAGTTTGTACATTCACAAGTCAGTCCAAACAAAACATGTCTCTGTGATCGGTGGTGAACTTCAAACAAGTTTTCTCAGTATCTTAGTTTAAGGAAGGTTGGAAATGTGTCATAGTGGTTACATGTTTAGCTGCGATCAGCAAGGTTGGCAGTTCAGAACCACCAGGTGCTTCATGGGAGAAAGACAGGGCTTTCTACTCTGGCAAATACTTATAGTCTCAGAAACTCACATGGGATGGTTCTATCCTGTCCTATATGGTCAATATTGGTCAGTATTGACTCGGTGGCAGTAACCTTGTGTTAGACAGGGTTCTCTAGAGAAACAAAACCAGGATACTTATAATGATAGATATAGATAGATTGATTGATATATGGATACAAGATAAGAAATAAACAGCTAATTAGTCTATAAAGCAGTACAAATGGCTCAGTGCAACTCATTTCAGCGAGACAGCTAAAAGACTGGTTGTCCTTCAAGTCTCAAGAGCCACAGTGTGCAAGTAAATGAAGCAGACAGCTGAGTCCTCTGCAGGGCAATTCAAGCAATCCAGACACTGACAGCAAACAGTAAAGCAGGTCACCAAAAATCAGCCAGATGGCAGGGTCTGACAGTCCCCAGCTAAAGTGATATATACACCAGTGGTGTGGTGAAGCAGGTCTTGAAGGAACCTCAAACTACAGTGACACAGTCCACAGGTTAAGTGTCCCACAGGTAGTATAGCTTGCAAATTGAGGCAGAGAACAAGCCAGGCAGCCACACACTGGTCCATCATCAAAGAGCAAGAGACAAGAAAGGCGAGGCTTGCCTAGTCATTTATCACTACGCCCTTCAATTAATCCCACATGTGTTCATTGGCCAGGCTGGCACAATAAACCTACCTATCACAGACCTCAAAAGAATCACTAAAGGAAAGACCATGAATTTCAAAGAATGAAGAAACAAACTAGTAGAAGACAGTTATCATTGATATGATAGCTGGTGAAATTGGGGTCTCGTAAGATTTGGCACTTTCCATTTTAAGCAACTTCTTGGTCTTAGTAAGTTTTTGGCTCAACTGGTTAAAAAAAAGTTTCATGAACCTACTCCATCAAGCAAAGCAGATCTTTTTATATTGCTTTTATGCAAGACTGAAGTAAATGAAGACATTTTTATGGAATAAATCATAACTAGGTTCAAGTCTTGGATTTCCCAAGATGGTCCAAAGTGCAAAACCCAACCAAGACAGTCACTTTGGAAGGATTTGCTGGGTCAGGTAAATTCAAGTCAGAGAGGTAAGCTCAGAAGGTTAATGTAAATTTTTTTTCTTTCTTTTATTCCAAAGGGTTAATCTTGATAGATACTTTTCAGTGGACAAAAGATGATCACATAGGCTTATTTGGAAAATAATTTTAATTAAATGGAAAACTGTATTGGTTAGAAGTTCCTTTTCTTTCTCCCATTACAATAATGTATCTACTCTTCTTCAAGGGTAGCAAGGGCTGTCCTATGAGAATTTCCAGAGGTAATCTTACCCCATGGCCCCAACAACCCCGATCTTGCCTTTTACAATGTCTTTTTGTTCCTGAAACTCAAAGTACAATGAAAGTAATATAATGCATCCCTCAAGATGTCAAAACTGCCATTTTGATGTACTATAAATGAAACTGAAAAATTCTACAGGGTGTATAGACGTAGAAGAAGCATAAGCCAAAAAACAATAACTTTCACATTTTGATATTTTGTTAAATAGAGCTTTCTATGTCATATTAGCATTATTTTTGAACCTATTCTCTGGTACTCCTAGAGAGTCCTATACTTGGGGCACTTATCTCTATTTATAGCTATATTTGTGTTATTATTTGATTTATATATTTTTTCTCCACATGAACCTACTTTAGGCTCATTTTCTGTGTCATTGTATTTCCAGCATTTAGCATCGACATCTGGAAGTGGTAGATGCTTGATAACTACTCTTGAATGAATGAATTACTAAGTTAATGCAGAGAATCCGAGAATCCTAACCCTGTTCTTATTGTCCCAGCCTGACAAGACAGAGTTATCTCTATGTGAAGATATGAAATGGGTGGGAAAAACTGAGTACTACCCCTTACCACTGAGAGCTGAATTTGGAGATGAGGGTAGGAATAGAGGAAAGGATAAAGAATGTGAACACTCGATGCATGCAAAATCAATTTGTTTATAAAATAATGGAGTCAGACAATGATGCCAACTAAGTAGTTAGATGATTTAATTGCAAGGAAATTTTTATGTACCATAAATATCCATAATGAAAGATGTCAGCTGGTTTCATTTCCAGTTCAGTTTACTTCTTGGAAAGAGGAAGTGTGATTCTTTGGCTAGGTTGTATAGAGATATTAACCATCGAGAAAACCATTGAACCAATTCATGGTACAAAGAAATAGGTACAGTAAAACGAATTTACTCGGCATCATGAGGGTAAAATAAGAGTGTTGGAAACTTTTTGTTTGGTTTGGTTTTTATGTGAACAGCATAATGAACTGAAGCCAAAGCAGAACTGACTAATGTGAAAGCTCATCTGTTCCCTCCTCTTCTCTTTACAGACAAGTAAGTAGTTTATTTCCCAAAGTAAACAACTCTATCTCAGTAACTTAACTACAGGACAGAAGTGGCCAGTAACAAATAAAACAATGCTTGCATTCTACAATGTAATTTATACATGCATAAAACAGGAGGAAGTTCCTCTCGGGCAACATGTTCATACTGAACCACTTATGATTAGAGATAAATGAATATTTGAGAACACTTTAACAATTAAATAAGCATTTATTTTCGACCATGCAGAAAGCTGTCATGGAAGAGAACACTCTGAGATGGTAAGATGTGGTCTATATGATCAAGGGATTTACTAATTAATGAGGTACATAAAACTATAATGAATAACTAGAACCATGCCCCAAATTACAATGCCTACGCTGAAGGATAAGCACTCCATGGCGTTTGGTCTTTGGAATGTATGTCTAAACACACTCAAATACTCTGGCCATGTTAGAGACGATTCCCTGGAAAAAGCCATCATGCTTGGAAGAGGATCATCAAAAAACAGACAACTCTCAAGGTGGTGGATTGATAGCAACGATGTGTTGAAGCTAACGATGTTGAGGATGCCGCAGGCCCGACAGTGTATCCTTTGTTGCACATAGGGTCTCTACGAGGCAGAACCGACTAGCAAAAAGCAACATCCAGTTGTTTAATGGGATTTACACAGACTATAGCTAGAAGATTCTTATCAAATAATTTGCTGAATTGCACATATATAGAGAAAACTTTACATATTAAATATACAGCATTACGAATTTTTAAAATAAATAATGCATTTCTTAGTTGTATTTTTCTACTGTTTCTACTGAACTTTATTCTGAAGTTCATCTTGAGTTGTAATGTCTACTTTGACTCTGTCTGCTTCCAGTTGTGTATTTTGTGGAACGGTGGCTTTCACACCATAAGGATTCAACGTGGAAACCCTACTAAGTGACCTGGGCTTTATCTCACACTCACCGGTACAGATTTAAGGAACTGAAACACTGTTGGACTTCAGGCTGAAATACCTGTAGTGTGAGAAGAGGCAGATGGCTATTATCCCAAGGTTATGGAACTGGAGCTTGTTGGACTTTGGTTTGTGTTTCTTATTTTGAGGGTGCCCAATTAATGGCTGCCTGGAACACTAACATTATATTTGCTATTTTGTGAATGAGTACTATTCAAAGTTTTGTCCTATCACCAACCCCCCATTGTTCACATAAATAGTGTCTGGTAACTTAAGAGTTCAACAATTTATGTATTCCAGTTTGATGCTGGCATATACTTTCATATTTTCCTTTTCTCAATAATGTTTTAAATTCTGCACCATTGGTTAAATTAGTGGCACTATCAATAGAATTATCTTCTGCCCCAGTGGGATGACTTATAATGTTCTCTATCATGAAATGACAATGATGTCTTTAAAGTGAATCAGAAACACATATAAACCATAGATATATGAGATGATATGGGGCTCACATTGAACTCTGAGAACAATTAGTGTACATGGCATGACCCTACTCAATAGTTGCCTTCCTAATGAGATCAATGAAGAGTTGGGCGCTATGAAAAAGTGTGGTGAAGAAACCACGTGGTGCCCAGCTGTCAGAAGGAACAATGTCTGGGGTCTTGAAGATTTGTCTTAAAATAACCAGTTAAGTGAGGCATCGACTAAGTCCAAATGGAAGAATCACACACACTAGCCTGAATGATCCGAAGATTGACAATAAAAAATCAAAATCCAAGGGAGGAAATGGTGTCGAAACTTCAATTATGCACAGCTGGTTTTCAGAACGCTATGAATGACAATGGAAGCCCAAATCCATATTCACGGTCCCCAAATGGATTAAGCCTCCAAAAGCCCCCTCTTGAACACAGGCCAGGAATGTGAATAAGCTTGCAATCAGACAGAGCATTGGAAAGTCTAGTGTGGTAGATACAGGTATAGGTTAGAATGGGGTCTCCCTTCTGAGAGGTTTAAAAGTTTCAGTCTTTAATATTTTCTGCTTTCTTTTTTGTTGTTGTTTACTTATCTTTTGCATTTGTATGATTTTCTTTTGAATCCAGGAGAGGTACCTTGATTAATAATTACATAGGGGAATAAATGGCAGAGGAGGTTGGGGGAAAATAAGAAGCTAATAAGTATTAACCAGAAGAAATGATCTGAAATTAATTGTGGTGATTATTGCACAACTCTGATTAATATGATTGAATGATCACATTGTGTGATATGTGAAACATATACCAATAAAACTTTTTTTTTAAACGAAGGCAATGACAATAGAGGAAGAATTGTCTCTAGGCTAGTGATATCTAGGAGCAGCCTAGTCTACCGGCTAGTAATATTCCGTTCCTGGGAACTTCAAAGGTGTCCAGTCCCCACAGTAGACAGAGAGAGAGCCGACTCCTAAAAAGAGAGCCCTGAATTTGGACTTGGAACCTCCTAATTGTAGAAGTTAGGCATTGGGATGGGAATTGCACGGCTGGCAGATGGGAGCCCCCAGCCGCTCTGCAGGACAACGTGTGGCCTTCTACTTCTGGAAACATAGTTTCGCAAACCCACAGGGGGATCGTGATATGGACTCACCAGCAACAAGAACCGTGGGAAATTAAAGTTCATTACAGTGAAACAAGAAAATAAATGGTGGCTCTCGTGTAAGTCTTTTGTGTACATGAGCTAGTCACCTTAACTGTGTAAATGAAGGACCCCAATAAGTATGAGTTTTAAAAAAAGACAAAGTGAATGAATAAATGAAGACATATGAAGGTAGGAAGAGAGGGGGGAGCATAGTAATTGTTTTGCAATGTACTTTAATAAAAACATGTGGTTTTGAAGGGAAAAAACATAATGTAATTTTAAAGACAATTCTCAGAACAAAAGTTTGTTTAATGTTTGGCAGACTGGAAGACTACGGATAAGCTATATTGGATTAAGTGATATGAATGCATCATGTGTAATGTTCTAGTACACAAACTCCAAGCAAGTATGCGTAGAAAATCAAAGTGTTTTCCAAAAACAAAACAAAAATTTTATTGGGGGCTCTTACAGCTCTTTTTTTCCCCTTTGTATGCTTTTAAAAAATAATTTTATTAGGAGCTCACACACTCTTATCACAATCCATGCATACATCAATTGTGTAAAGCACATTTGTACATTCATTCTCAAAACATTTGCTCTCCACTTAAGTCCCTGGTATCAGCTCCTCATTTTTACCCCTCCTTCCCCCTCCCGCCCCCTCATGAACTCTTGATAATTTATAAATTATTATTTTGTCATATCTTGCACTGCCCGACGTCTTCCTTTGCCCACTTTTTCCTACAACTCTAATCACAACCCATACATCCATCCATTGTGTCAAGCACATTTGTACATTTGTTGCCATCATCATTTTCAAAATATTTTCTTTCTATTTGAGCCCTTGGTATCAGCTCCTCATTTACTTCCTCCCTTCCCCACCTTCTGTCCCTCAAGCATTGAGGGGGTACTTGAGTAGAGAGGCCCAATACCCATCTGTTTCCTTAATATTTAACATATAACAGAAGCAAAAGACATTTATAGAGGTCCAAATACAGGCATGTACATATGTAATTGTATTTATATGTGGTGATAGGGAAATAGATCTATGAGCACATATTTATAGGTTTAGTATTAAAGTAGCAGATGGACATTGGGCCTCTACTCAACTATGCCCCTAATGCAAGAACACTTTGTTCCATTAACCTGGCATTCCATGATGCTCACCTTTCCAACATGATGTCTGAAGACAAAGTGGGTGCATAAGCCAATGTGGTGAAGAAAGCTAATGGTGCCCACCTATTTAAAGATATGGCATCTAGGGTCTGAAAGGCTTGAAGATAAATAAGTGGCCCTTTAGCTGAGGAGCAACAAAGTCCACATGAAAGAAGCACACCAGCCTGTGTGATCATGAGGTGCCCATAGGATCAGGTATCAGGCATCAAAGACCCCAAACAAAAAATATCATATCATTGTGAATGAGGGGGAGTGCAGAGTGGTGACCCAAAGCCCATCTGCAGGCAACTGGACATCCCATTACAGAAGGGACGTGGGGAGATGATGAGCCAGTCAGGGTGCAGTGTAGCATTAATGAAGCATACAACTTTCCTCTAGTTCTTTAATGCTCCACCCCCACAACTGTCAGTACCCTAATTCTGCCTTATAAATCTGGCTACACCAGAGCATGTACACGGGTACAGATAAGAGCTGGAAACACAGGGAACTGAGGACAGATAAACCCCTCATGACCAATATTGAGAGTAGCCACACCAGAAGAGGAAGGGGAAGGTGGAGGGAGAAAGGGAGAACTGATCATAATGATTTTTGTATAACCCCCTCCCAGGGGGACGGACAACAGAAACGTAGGTGAAGGGAGATATTGGTCAGTGTAATACATGAAAAAGTATAACAATTTATAAATTATCAAGGGTTCATGAGGGAGGGAGGGTGGGTGCTGGCAGGGGGTAAAAAAGAGAAGCTAATACCAAGGGTTTAAATAGAAAAAAAAATGTTTTGAAAATGATGATGACAACAAATGTAAAAATGTGCTTGACACAATGGATGTATATATGGATTGTGATAGGAGTTGTAAGAGCCCCCAATAAAATACTTTTTTTTTAAAAAAAGTAAGTTTCAAGCAAATAAAAAATATGTGCTCTCAATTTGCATGCTTGTCTATGACTAAAAAGAAAAGGCTAAATTTCAAAACTCAAATATATATACATAGTTCTATGTCCCCATCATTTTATGTAAATATATTTACATATGTGTGTACTTGTATTTATATCGCTATAAATGTCCTTTGCCTCCTAGTTCTTTCCTCTATTTCTTTTTACTTTCCTCTTGTCCCACTAGCATGCTCAGCCTTTATTTGGCTTTCAGTATTTCCTCTGGGCTACATTGCACTTTCTCATGCCCCACCAGGTACCGAATACAAAATTTAATTGGCTGTGATTCATTCGACATTTTCTAGAGACAAAATTATACCAAAAGGAAGATGTGTATAGTGAGAATTCAGTAGATATTTCAGATTCATGTGAAATATTAGGTCTGCCTCATTCATCTTTTCTTAATTTCAGAGATGCAGCCTCAGTAAGGAGCAGGGTATTAAGTTCCTTGGATGTAATCACCCTTATATGTAAAGATTTATAATTATTGGTTGTTGCCATATCAGTTCCAAATCTATTGCATTTGTTCAAATAAAAGCAGACAATCTCATCTGGCCGCACTGAAGTGATACTCCAGCAACAGGTCACTTCAGTCAAAATAGGAAAACAGATGACCCACAGATTGGCCAGATGGTGATGTGACTGGGCCACTAGGTGGGAGGGTTTAGAGCGTCAAATTCCATTATTATTGTTGGTCTTAATCTCACTCACTCACAGCCATTAAGTCCATTCTAACTCAGAGCAACACATAGGACAGCGTAGGAGTGTATGTGTGTTTTTCCGACTATAACTCTACAGGAATAGACAGCCTTGTCTTTCTCCTGCTTGTTGAGCTTAATACCCAGTTTTTAATCACAGTTTGGTTTGATTCTCTCAGAATCTGATAATATTGGTTTAAGAAACATTATCCTTACAAAACTTAATGCAAAGCCTTAAAGAGTCATATGTATTCAATTAATTTCATTTTTGAACCCACGTAGTTCTTTTCAGATATTTCCTTCTGCCCTGAGAATATGAGAAAAAGCCTTCTAAAAGATAAGAAATGGCAAGGATCGCCTTTCTACCCAAAAGGAGATCATGATCACACAGTCTCCGGCAGCCTCTCAATAATCGATAACTGCCCTGTCATTTCCCTCGTACTAAAAGAAAACTGTAAATGTTATTCCTAGATTGGATTTCAAATGTTCTAAACTAGGTCTAAAAGGTCTACTCCCCTTTGGGGGGGGGAGCTGTTGTTTATGAGCATTTTAACACAAAAATTCTGCAGGGGGCATACCTTTTAGGTGTGTCTCTAAAGAGGTAACTGCTAATTTCAGCTCCATCTGGAATTACTGAAGAGTCATGAAAAAATGCTTTGTCCCGGATCTGCATTTGAAAAAGTTCCTCATCCCGAGTAGGTAACTTCTGGGTCCTTGAGCTGAGTGGTAATAGCAGCCACAGCAGACACCAGTGAAGCAGCACCATCCTAGGACAACAGAAATGATTGCTCACATTAGTTCCACAGGTAGACACTGAAGCAAGCTGCAAACTTCCTAAAGGGCGAGTGCTAGCTTAGCTTTGACTGGAACTTATAGATGGATCAGGTGCTTTGGATACAAGCACATGAACTTGAAACATCTTTTCTGATTTTATGTCTTCAGACGATTTTATGAAGGTGAAATGAATTCACAAGAATTTAAGATGCTGGAAAGATTTTGAAATGGAAGAATCTTGGTGAATTGATGCCTGTGGATATTACAGAGAAAGGTCCCACTCTATTATAGAAGAAGCTTATATGGTCATTGAAAACAACTTCACTCCAGTGTCTCTGAGACTGTACTAAAAGGAGTGTTAAGTGTTTGTTCTCCCAATAGTTATAAAAGCTACGCCAAGAGTTGGTTGGAATCCTTGCTCAACAGTCGGGTCAGTAATTTGTGACATGTCTGAAATGATTATTACATTTACTATAAGTGATAAAGACCACTGAGAACCATAAAACTACCACTGGGCAATCAAATTTATTCTTCCTTAAAATGCAACAAATGATTATACTATCCATTCTCCATTATACAAACTTGCAAATTCAATATTCATGAAACAAAGATTGCTATAGATAAAAATTTTCAACACCTTCATAGGATATCAATTTGTCTAAAATCACAAGATAAGTTATATGTTGATGTCTAGAAGAATATATCCATCAGTCTAGACTGTCTCAATGTAACCAAAAAAAGAAGGAGGAGGAGGAGGAGGTGATGGTGGAGGAGGAGGTGGAGGAGGAGGAGGAGGAGAAAGAAAGAATCTTTACAACTGTATCAATAAGCAGCATAATAAAATAAAATCTTAACAACTGGACCAATGACCAACATAATAAAGATTTCATTCTTTTGGGGTGAAGATGTAATGCCACTGTAGCAGCAGTTAAAATCAAATGATGTATATCATTGAACAAATCTGTCACAAAAGACCTGTTTAGTATTAAAAAGCAAAAATAACACTTGAATGACAAAGGTGTGCCTGACCCAAGTCATACTATTTTCAATCGTTGTTGTTAGGTGCCGTCTAGTCAGCTTTGACCCTTAGTGACCGTAGGCACAATTGCACAAAACACTGAGCAGTCCTGTATCATCCTCACAATTGTCCCTATGCCTGAGCCCATTGATGTAGCCATTGTGTCAATCCATCCCATCCATGGACTGCCTATTTTTCTCCACTTTACCAAACATGATGTTCTTCTCCAAGGACTGGTATCTCCTGGCAATATGTCCAAAGTATGTAAGATGAAATCTTGCCATCTTGTCTCGAAGAAGCACTCTGTTCTTACTTCTACCAATACACATGTGTTTGTCCTTTTAGTATAGTCTATGGTACTATTAATGTTTTTCTCCAGCACCACAATTCAAATACATCAATTCTTCTAAGGTCTTCCTGATTCAATGTCCAAATTTCACATGCATATGATGCAATGGAGAATGCCATGGCTTGGGTCAGGCAGACCTTAGTCCTTAAAGTAAAATCCTTGCTCTTCAATATTCAAAAGAGGTCTTGTGTAGCAGATTTACCTAATGAAATACATCTTTGGATCCCTTAATTGCTGCTTCCATGAGCATTGATTTTGGATCCAAAAAGACACAATCCTTGAAAAGGTCAACCTTTTCTCCATTTATCATGATATTATTTATTGGTCCAAGACTTTGGTTTTCTTTACTTAAGTTATAATCCACATTGAAGTTTATAATCCTTGATCTTCACCAGTAAGTGCTTCAATTCCTCATTTTAAGCAAACAAGGCTGTGTCATCTGTATACCACAGGTTGTTAATAAGCCTTCATATAACCCAGCTTTTCTGATGATTTGCACAGCATATAGATTGAACAAGTATGGTGAGAAGATATAACCCTGACCATGACATATATCTTTCCTGATTTTAAACCATGCAGTATCCTCTTGATCCATATACAAGTTCCTCATGAGCACAGTGAAGTGTTCTGGAATTCCAATTCTTCTCAAGGTTATCCATAGGTGAATATGGCCCACACAGTTGAATGCATTTGAATAGTCAATGAAACACAAGTGAACATTTTTTCTGCTATTCTCTGTTTTGAGCCAAATCCATCAGACATCAGCAATGCTTGCCCTTGTTCCAGATCCTTTTATGAATCACCCTGAACTTCTGGCATTTCCCTGTCAACGTGCTATTGCAACCATTGTTGGGTGATCTTAAGTAAATTTTATTTGAGTGTGGTCTCAACAATATCATTCCATAGTTTGAGCATTCTGTTGGGTCACCTTTCTTTGGAATGGGCAAAAATAGGATCTCTTCCAGTCAGTTGGCCAGGTTCCTGTCTTCCAAATTTCCTGGCATAGACAAGTGAGTGCTTGCAGTGCTTCTTCAGCTTTCTGAAACATTTCAGTGGGTATCCTGTCACTTCCTAGAACCTTGTTTTTGGCTAATGCATTCAGTGCAGCCTGAACTTCTGTTAGTACACTGGTTCTTGCTCATATGCTACCTACAGGAAAGGTGGACTGTCGACTACTTTCTGGTATGGTGACTCTGTCTTTTCCATCATCTCTTGATACTTACTGCATCATTTAATATTTTACCTGTAGAATCTTTCAAGATTGCAATTTGAGGCTTGAATTTGTCTTGAGTTCTTTCATTTTCAGATGCGCTGAGTGTTTTCTTTTGGTTTTCTACTTCTAGGTCCTTGCACATTTCGTTGTAATATTTTGTCTTTGTCTTCTTGAGTTTCCCTGTGAAATCTCCTATTCAGGTCCTGACTTCATTCTTTCTTCCCTTTTCTTTGGCTGCTCCATGATTAAGAGCAAGTTTCAGCGTCTCTTCTGACATCCACTTTGATATTTTCTTTCTTTTTTGTCTTTTTAATGACCCTTTGTTTTCTTCATGAATGATGGTCTTGATACCCTCATCAGTCTTCTGTCATTAGTGTTCAATGTGTCAACTTGGTTCTTGAAATTCAGGTGGGTTAGACTTAAGGTTGTATTTTGGCTCCTGTGGACATGTTTCCATTTTTTTCAGCTTTACCCTTCACCTACATATGAGCAATTGATGGTTTGCTCCACAATTGGTCCCTGGTCTGGTTTTAGCTGCTGATATTGAGCTTCTCCATCATGTCTTCGGACACATGAAGTCAATTTGATTTCTGTGAATTCTATCTAGGTAATTCCATGTGTATGGTTGAAAAAAGGTACTTGCTATGAAGAAATTGGTTTTACAAAATTCTATCATGAGATCTCCAGCTTCATTTCTATCAGCAAGACCATATTTCCCAACGACTTCCTCTTTGTTTTTGAGTTTTGCATTCCAATAACTGTCAATACATCTTAATTACATGTTTGATCATTTTCCACTGAAGTGGTTGGTAGAATTCTTTAGTTTCTTCATCACTAGTTTCTGTGGTTGGTGCATAAAATTTAATTATAGTTGTATTAATTGAATCCTTGACGACTGATAGATATAAGCTGATCACAAATAGCATTGTACTTCATGATAGATTTGGCAAAATCCTTTCTGATAATGGATGTTCCCCATTCCTCTTGATTGTGTTATTCCCAGCAGATTAATCATATGATTTTTTTTTCAAAATTGCGAATACCTGTCAATTTTGGCTCACCAATGCCTAGGATATCAATCTTCATGAATTACATTTCATTTTTGACCACTTCCAATATTCCTAAATTCATACTTTGCACATCCCTGGTTATAATCATTAGAGTGATTTTCTCTTCACCCTGAGTCGTGCTCCATCAGCACATGAAGATGCAGAAGGCTCCTTTCCCACAGGCTTCATCCGGCTTAAGTCACCCTGGTCACCTCCCCTCTAAGAAATCAGCTCCTCTTGAATCACATTTCACGTGCCCTCAGCACTGAGGGTCCATCAGCTGGCACTATACCAGACAAAGTTCTTCTTTTGCTTAGGCATGCAGTCTTTGAAAATGCTTCGAAGCTGTGCATAAGGTTATCAGTGGCTTTCTGGAAAATTATTTCACATTGCTATAGGAATGTTGCCAAGGATACTGATTTTACATGTCAGAGTATTCCCAACAAAAAACCTAAACAACAGGTAGGCAATTCTTTTTCATGCCATGCTAGTGAAAGGTTTTGCTTCCACTGAAAATTTAGTACAACATTTTTCCCCCTCACCAAATTGTCTAAGCAATTTTTAAAACTTAATATACTTCAGGAAAATTAATATATATAAAATAGTGACAAATATAAATATATGTGATAATTTAAATAAATGAGATAATTCTCATTTTATTTTAAAATATACATTAATATAACTATTAGTTCATATGCACTTAAAGTAATCTTGTGACTTTAATTTTATCTTTCTATGAGTTCTATCAAAAACTGATTCAGACAACTGAATGTATTTTTGAAAATAATAAAACTTGTCATTTTTGTTAGAGTGTGAGCAGTTTGCCCCAATAACTAGCTTAATCAAAAAGGCATTTAACTCTTTTTTGAAAACTGTTTTTTTATAAACAGTTTTATTGGGATATAATCCACACATTTAATTTGGTAGTTCAGTCATATGAAGAAAAGTTGTACACTCATTACACAGTCAATTTTTAAATTTTTTTCTTCTTTCTTATACTTTCTGTTAATAACTCCCCATTACCCCAGCCCACCCTGTCATATCCCTAGGGAATTATTAGTCTAGTTACTGTCTCTATGGATTCACCCAGTCTGGATTTCATATACTGAAAAACACACAGAAACAAACAAAAACTAGCAAAGAGTAAAGAAAGCTAACAACAGTAACAAAATAAGATAGAGAAAAATCCCAGGTGAAAAGAAGATACAAAATATTAAAAACTAGAAAGACTTTTAAACGGACCAATAAGGGAGTTCAAATGACATTAGATTTTAACCTAACAACCTGTGCCATAATCCACTTTCTAGTCCACTGCATGGTCTCTCGGCTTTTCACATCCCTCATCTTTGTTCAGAGGGGAGTCATTGGAAGTTTAATCCTTGAGTATCTATCTCCACTTCACTTTAAACAATTTTAAACTGATCGAACTTTTAAATGGGCCTATAGGAGGATAAAATCAACTGCTACATTTGAATCTACCATTTTCCCCCTGCAAATTGTTCTGCCATCTCTATACCAAATACCTGCAACAAGTGAGACTGATCATGTGGGAAGCCTTGCGCTAAGTTCATGAACTATATGTTTGCACTCAGTCCTCACTGTAACGTAGGTACTCACTGTGACATAGGTACTCTTTTTGTGTAGGAATAAACGTCTTTTGCATAAAAAACAGATATCCAAAAAACCAGTTACCAGGGGATCCATGCAGCCTATGAGTGACTTCCTGTGCACCACAACAGAAGTGTGCTCCACGGAGTTCTCAATGTCTAAGTTTTGGAAGTGGACCACCAGGGCTTTCTTCTGAAGTGCCTCTGGGTAGACTTGAACTTCCAACCAAGTGGCTAGCAAGTTAGTAAATTAACTGTTTGTAGCACCCAGGAACTCCACAGAGGTAGACAAATGACATGAATCCAACTGAGTCCAAGAATACAGTATACATTTTCTTCTGCAATAAATCATGTTTCAAGAAAGGTATAATGATGTCTTATAAGCTCTTTTTTTAACCATCCTAAGGAAAGTGGGGATGTGTAATGGAGCTCAACGGTTTGACTGACTGCAGACGAGTGTTAGGTTTGCACAAGAAGGCTGGGTGGAGCGAAATCAAAACGCATTAATCTGTTCTAAAAAGTAGGGGCATGTTTGACTGCACTGGATAGAGCATTCACCCTTAAGTATCCAATCTCTCTCCTCCGCACCATGTTCTCTTAGGCCATAATGGATTGGAAAACCAGATGGAATTTTACATAATGCCCCTCTTTAGAAATACCGGTACTTATCATTTCTCCATAAAAAAATATTCAGTTTACTTCTCTTTGCAGTGTTATCTTCAAACTTTCCCTCTTGAGAGGCAAGAAAAATGTCTCTTCAGAAAAGTTTAGAATTTGCCTTATTAGGACATAGAGTGAATGTGTCAAGGCAACACTTGAAAGTGAGATACTTTATCCTAGCCTCACTCAAAGAGAGTTCTGCTTCATCAGGCTCTCTATTTGCCCATAAAGTTGTCAATCTTACAATTCACTGAGCAGGAAATGATTCTCAACACTCCAGGATAATTGGGATACTAAGATCAACTCCGTAGTCAGAGAATTAGCTAGGTATCATTTATGGGCTCTTCTCAGCCTGTTGAGTGTCTTTTTTGCTGCCCCTCTATTTTACCAAGCATGATGCCCTTTTCCAAAAACTAGTCTCTCTGATAGCATGGCCCAAGGACATGCAAAGTCTCTCCATCTTTGTTTCCAAGGAACATCTGGCTGTACTTCTTCCAAGCCAGGCTTGTTTGCTATGTTGGCAGGCCAAGGTACTCTCAGTATTCTGCTCGAACACCATCATTCACATGCATTGATTCTTCTGTGGTTTCCTTTCTTCAGTACACAGCTTTCACATATATAAGAGGCGATGGAAAATGCCATGGGTTGGGTCAGGCTTGGGTTAGCCCTCAGAGTAATGTCCTTCCTTTTCCACATTCTAAAGAGGTCTCCTGTGGCAGCCTGACTCCACACAGTGGATCGTTGACCTCTTAACCGCTGCCTCCAGGAGCATCAAGAGGGTATCCAAGCAAGACGAAATCGTTGACAACTTCTACCTTTCATGTGCTTTATCGTGAATGATGTCACTTATTAGTCCGGTCGTGAGGATTTGGGTTTTCTTTACATCTGAGTAGTATTCCACCCTATAGGCTGCAGTCCTCGATCTTCATCAAGTGCGTCAAGTCCTTCTCACTCTTAGCAAGTAAGGCTGTGTCATCTGCATGTCGCAGGTTGTTAATAGGCCTTCCTCCAATTCCGATGCCGCATTCTTCTTCATATAATCTAGTAGTTTCTCTGATAATTTTCTCAGGAGAGAGACTGAGTAAATATGGTGAGAGGCTACAACCTTGACCCACACCTTTCTTTCTTCTATTTTTTAGACCGTTTTATGGGCATATAATCCATATATCATAAAATTCATTACTTCAATCAAATGACAAACAACTTTCTTATTTGTTCTGAGTTCCTAATAAACCAAACACTCTCTCAAGTTTTCTTCACATTATGCTTAGCAAGAACTCTGTGATGGAGTCACCATTGATTTTTATCATTTAAAAAATGGAACTTGGACAGGAAATATGAGAATTATGAGCTATTTATCATGGTTGGCTAAAAATTGATATGGTAAATCTGATGATTACATCATCATCATGTGAGTTATATGGGACGGAGCTCAACTGCTTTATGGACTGCAGACAAGAGTTAGGTTTACAAAGCAGTTGCTGTTGATGTCATCTAATTTCATGGCAACCCCCTGTGTTTCAGGTAGAACTCCACGGAGTTTTTACTTTGGAAGTTGATAGCTAGGCCTCTTTTCCAAGACACCTCTGGGTGGATTTGAACTATCATTCTTTGGGCTTGACTATTGGTACTCCCCAAGAACATTTCAGTGACTTTCCAAGGCACTACCTAGTGATGTTACCAGTTTCAGGTGATAGGACCGTGGAAAGCATGTGTTGGGAGGTGATGTCCCAGCGCTCTCCTGCACTTGTTTTTGGGTATCTTGGGGTCTGAAGCAATGAGTGTGTAAGTATGAAGTACCCTCGGAAAGCAAAGAGAGTATCTCCCTCCGAAGTAAACAGTAGGCACGGTGACTGCCCATTTTAAAAGAAATGTGTTCCCTATGCACAAGGTGACTTCTCTTCTCCTACAATAAAACTGATGCCATCTGGTCTCCTTGATGTGGTGCTGTGGAATTTAGTTTGCCACCAAGTGCTTAACCATTGTGCCACCAGGGCTCCTTGTGCCCTGGCTAGAATGCAACGATGGCAGGCCAGTCGGCCTTCAAGAATGATAACATTTCTAAACGTGCATTATTAAATTAATTTACTGCCTTACATTCTGGGTCAGTTAGAAATGTTTATTTATATATCACCAAGAATAAATATGTTCTAAGATATTTTGCTTATTACATAAATAATATTTCATTTTTCTAAGTTAAATCAGTTTAAATTCTCCCCAACCCTGAAACGGTTTAAATAATCTGAATTGTCAGATCAGTTTTGGGAGGAACATGTTTTTCAGAAAAGATTTTAAAATTAGCATGGCTTTCCAAAGCCAGGATCTTATATTGTGCTAGATTATGGTTTCCAAAATATAAATGATTTTTATCTGATAACAGTCAAATTTTCTTAGGAAAAAAACTTACTCAGTTATTAGGGACAGTTAATAATCCATTCATTCTGATCAGGTTACAGGCAGTTTTTAACGCGAGATGTTTTTAAAAGAAGCACTTAATGTAGCTAATAAAAAAGCAATTATTAGCTGTCCAGACATAGTGTGTATATTTTTACATCTCCTAGTCACTGAACAAATCTGAAACCTCACTTAAATATTTTAAAGGATGCTTTTAGGATTTCATGGATTCTTTTTTCTTTACAATAAAATGTTCATGCTTAAGTGTTCAGTATAAGAATTAGTTACTTAACACAAACAGCTGAAAATACTTATTTTAAGAATAAGCCTCAGGTAGACCAGTCAAGAAGAACAGACTTTTATTCTAAGCTTACAAAAGTGCCCTCTAATGGTATAACTCTACCTCTCGTTTCATTTTATTACTCCGAGGTATATTCTATTCTAACCTAAGTAACATTTCGTTCATCATTCTTGCCTTTTCTGTGGGCATCTGGTGCAAAATAGGGTCACTTTGAGTAAGCATTGACTCAGGGGCAGATTTGATGGATAATCTGGGAAAGAAACACATTTGTATAGAAAGAAACCATCTTTCCATTCATTCCACAATCAGAAATAGAAAGTTGCAAGATGATGCTTTTTGCTTTTTTCGGGTTGTTTTTTTTGTTTGTTTGTTTTGGCAAGGCAGATCCATCAACTTGTTTGTACAATTATTCACAACCCAGAAAAGTCAGGTGTGGTGTTCTATCACTGTGAAGACTGATGGTGACTATTTTGATAGAAAAGTTATGATGAATGAAGTATGCACGAGAGCGTATAAAACTCTGCTCCTGCTCATTTGCCAAAGGCCTTATTCATATTTGAGAAACAATTTCAGTTCCTGCCAACACTGTAATCACACAACAAAAGATGACACCGTGGTTTGATACATCACGGTCTTTGGAAGATAAATTATTGGTAATGTGTGATGGTTTTATCCTTTGGAATATGTCACAGATTAAAATGAGCTGTGTGTGTGTGTGTGTGTGTGAGAAATACAACTGTAAAAGATTATCTATGTGTTTTGCAATTACAAAGGTTTAGAGGATTTATATACAAAGTATATAAATTTAAATATAATGAATTCACGTGATATGTATACAGAAATATTTAGGAACATTATGCGAGCCTGAGGTGTGGTAGCACGAAGCCCAGTGAACTGGAGTTCTAAATGAGAGTTGTAAATGTAAAAACGGGACGTTTGCTGCCCCCTCTCTGACGAGCCAGTAAACAACACATGCAGCCCAGTAAGTGGCTTTCTTTTTAGCTAGCACCTGCACTCTCACTCCTTCCCTTTCCATTCGCCGTTTCCCCTCTCCCCTGGGTCATGTCAAGGGAAACCGGGAGGCCTACGGACTGTACTGAACAAACAGAACACTAATTTTAAAGACAATACCAAAGAATGGATGCGAAAGTGGAGCTCTTTTTTCTTGTTACTGTTCAGTGAAGGGTAGAGCATGAGGTAGGGGATGGACAATTGAAATGTACAGATAATTCTAGGACATGATTCTCCGCATTCTTTTACATGTTTTGATCTCGGGAGTCCTGAAAGAAAGAACAACATTCCTGTCAAATCAATCCCCACTCAGTCCTGCTACAAGGCAGAGCGGCACTCTTCCACAGGTTTCCTAGGCGGAAATCTTCCAGGAAGCAGATTGTCACCTCTTTCTCCCCTGTAATGACTGGTGGCTTGGGATTGTCAACCATTAAGTTAGCAGCCGAGAGCTTCACTACAGCATCACCAAGGGCTCCAGGGGGCTTTGTTGTTGTTGTTGTTGCGATCCAGTTCCAAACAGTTGATTTAGACCAATAGCAATCCCCTGTGTGACAGAAAGAAGCATTGCTCATTCCCACATCATCCTCACATTTTTTTCATTTTAATGATTGAGACCATCATTGCAGCCACTGTGCCAAACTCGCTATCCATGGGTCTCTCTCTCTAGGGTCTCCGTTTTGTTTTTTGCTTACTCTTGTTTCTTTAACAATATACTTTATTTAATTTTTTTATTATTTTAAGAATTTTGAAGAATTCAGTATCAGCATGCATGTATCTGTATGTATCTACATTTATGTATATAGAGGATATGTGTAGGACTTGGAAGTATCAAACATTTTAACAACAAAGGAGGAGGAGTTAAGCAACATGACTATTATTAAATATATGTTGTTATTGTTCCACCATGTTGATTCAGTTCCCCCACGTAGCAACCCTATGTACAACACAAGGACATACCTGCTGGTCATGTGACATCTTCATAATTGCTGTCACATTTGAGCCCATTGCTGCAGCTACTTTGTCAATCCACCTCAGTGATGGTCTTCCTCTTTGTCACTGCCTTTTTACTTTACCAAGCATGTTGTCCTTCTTTGGGGACTGGTATCTCCTGACATCATGACGAAGTCTTGCCATCAATGCTTCTAAGGAGCCTCGTGGTTTAAAGACCTCCAAGGAAGACTGGCTTGTCCTTTGACAGTGTCAGGCACTTTCAACAGTCTTTTGCAATACCACAATTCAAGGACATCCATTCTTCTGTGGTATTCCTTATTTTCCAGTTCTTCCATGGATAGGAGGCAACTGAAAATGCCATAGCTTAAGTCAGGCCTCCAAGTGCTAGATTTGCTCTTTACCACTTTCCAGAGGTCTTGTGTGGCAGGTTTCCCCAATGTAATGTTTGATTTCGTGACTCCTGCTTTCTCGAGCATTGGCTGCAAATCCAAGCAAAGCAAAGAACTTGGCACGTTCCCTTTTGTCTCCATGTATTATGAGGCTGTCCCTGGTCCCGCTGTGTGTTTGCCTTGAGTTGCAAGCCAGACTGAAGGCTTCCCTCCCTGTCCATCTTCAGAAAGACTTCAAGTCTTTGTGTTTTCAGCAAGTAAGGTGGTGTCACCAGCCTACCCAAAGGTGCTCATAAGCCTTCTTCCAAACCTTATGATACATCCTTCTTCATATAGTACAGCTGCTCAAATTATAGCAAACATGTTGAATATGTACAGTGGAAGGATACAGCCCTGACACACATCCTACCTAATTTTAAACCATGCAGTATCCTACTGATCCATGTGTAAGTTCCTCTTAAGAGCAATAAGTGTTCTGGAATTCCCATTTGTCCACAGTTTATTATGGTCCACACAGTTGAATGACCTGTGAAAATGCTCATGAAGTTTACAATGTTCAAATGACAAAGGAAACTTCTAGGGGATGTAAGTAACTTGCCCAAGATTCAACAAAACACCCAAGATGATCTTTGTCACCACATGAACACAACATGCCTAAAACCATAAAGTCTTCCCCAGATGTCTATACAGCAGAGACTGCATTCAGATGACGCCTTTTGAGTTCGTTTTGCAACGTTTGTCTTTTCGTTACACGTGATTGACAGTTAATTTAATCTTTGTTGAACCACTGATTCAGTTAGTGAAATACATATTATTTGAAATTGCACAAATAAAATATATTGGATTTTCTTTTTATAAAACCACCTTTAAAAACATATTATATTTATTTAACCACAATCCTAAGTAAGAGCCTTGTTTTAAGAGTGGAGGCATACATACATCAAACCACTAAAAAGCTTGATTTTAAAATTTTCAGACACTTTTTTAGCTCTATGATCTCGCTAATGTAAGGAATTTGGAAATATAGCAAATTAAAAATTCCTTAAAGCTTTCATGTAATTGTCCCAGGGTCTCTGAGTAGATGGCTGGGAGTATATTAAGAGCCTTGAAGCCTTTCTCCCAGCATTCTGGATTGCTCAGTAGTACAGTAGCCAACACTCTACTATCTGAAAAAATGATGAAAACAAGGTCCTCCATGCCCCCGCTACAACCAAGCTCCTGCAAATTCCTTGCAGAAATATAGGAATGTTCGGCAAAACATACTCTTATGAGTATAATGTGTCATTAATAAGATCAGTATAAAAATTCCGCACAAAGTACAAAATTAAAAACAAACAAACAAACACAACAAAAAGGATAGTGTCACTAGGGTTCACTTAAAAATGACCGGGGTACCCAGTTGTGTGCTGGCCACGCTTCAAATAAATTTACAGTGACCAAAAGAGATGGCTAGGCATGTGGAATTTACATGAGGCAAATGCATCTGTAATAAATGAAATCTAATGGTTAATTACAGAGTGGAAAGTGCACGATTATAATTTAGTGTGGATAATTTCAAGGAATGGTCTGCCGCAGAGACGTCTGTTATTTTCTTTTCCTTTTTAAGTGCAAATATTTAGTCTTTTTAACTGCTATTTTAAAACTCAAGGGCATTTGTTTTCATTTGACTCATCCGTGCCACATCTGATAATAAAGTTGAAGCATTTGATCTGGCAGGGAAGGTAAAGAAATCGAGCACTGGTGAGAGGAAGGGCCCTGTGCTTGCCGCACCGCCCTGGGTGAGCGAAAGGGACAGTGCATATTGCCCCGGATGCCCAGCACCTGCCAGCTGAGATGGACAGATACCCTCTACACAGGACTCAGGCCATAAGAAGAGTGGAGTTCTGAGAAGCTTCTTTTGTTTGGTTGTCCTTTGCAAACAATGAAAATGTAGACAAACGAACTGGTCAGTCTTATGAATTTACAAATATGTTCTGCTATGGTTGACAATTGGAAGGAAATATATTAAGGCTTGATATACTCCCATATTTGAAAAAGAGCGAAATAATGTCAGTGGAAGGAAGTAATAGGTTCCTGGTCTGACCTCTTCCTTCAGCTGTTTGGGGGAAGGAATGGTTTCTGGCAGGTTCTACATAAGCGATGTAACCTCGGAGTGGAATTGATATACGCTAACTCCTACTTAGCCTTACAAAGTGAAGCCAGTCTTCTATACAGAACCCGTGGGTCAAAGCTCTCTAGATGTGGGCTGTCATTATATAACAGAATCCTTATTGAGGGTTTTAGAGTTCATTATGTCAATAATCTGTGGATTAGGGAACTTCATATGCATTTCAACCTCAATAATTCCAACTTTCTCTACCACTTCCCTAAATGACTGCCAACTTTCATTTTGGAAGGAAATTAGATTAGTAGGAAAAAATGCAATGTAAAATTAAAACATGCCAAGGATCTGAATAAAGTTTCCATTCTGTCATGCACCCACTCAAGTCTTCGTGGTGTATATAGTTCATCATGGGCATAGTTCAGAGCTAGGGCCTTCTACTCCCAAAAGATTGCCAAAGCTACAGAGTAAGAAAAATCTGAAAGATGATCAAACGCTAAAGCAAGTAACGCTGTCTTACCACCGTCATTAAAGCTAACAAAAAGAACTGTGAACAACAATGCACTGCCATTGAGTTGATTCCAACTCATAGTGACTCCATAAGACACAGCAGACTTGCCCCGGACAGTTTCCAAGACTGTCTTTTATTTATTTTTTCCCAACAGGTTTATAGCACATAATTTACCGACCATACAATTCAATCATTCAATCCTATCCAGGGGTATTGTGCAGTCACCACCACATCAGTCTTAGAGCATCCCCTCCCCCATGGTTGCATAGCCTTGACAATGAGTTGTGCGATCACAATCAGTTCTAGGGCTCCCTCTCCCTACTGCCTTCATTATCTACTCCCCAACTCCCCTTTCCCCTATTGTCCACACCCCCATTCCCTAAAACCCCTTGTATCAGCTATTTTCATTGTGCATCCACTCTTCCTGTGCTTCACAGCTGGGAAACCCAATAACAACAATTTAAAAACATGCTAAGACTAAAATCGTAATAGTATAAATGCAAATAATGTGTAAGAAGGAAAATACCCCATCAACATTCAAAATCTCAGGGAGGAAATTTCTGTTATGTATTAAGAGCTCCTTGCCCCCAGTACAAATTCAGGTCATGTCTATAGCGGGGAGGGGGGATGCCGACTGGCCAAGTCTCAAGTTTGATCCAGCGTAATTAAGATTACAATGGTTTCTGCCTGAGAATAAGGTTGTTTGAGACTAGACTGGATCTTCCAGTGGTTCAGTCTGACTAGATAGTCTGCAGATGGGTTTGTGGGTCTCACAATCCTCCATAACCTTCTACAAATTCGTTGTTCATAACTTTAGCTTGGATACTTTTCTCCTCACCATATTTTAATTTTGTAATGATCATCTTTGGGTCACACAAGCTGGTGTGCTTCTTCCAAGTGGATTCCGTTTCTAGATGGCTGCTTGTTTTAATACAAGCCTTTAAGACCCCAGACCCTATTCTGATTGATAGCCAGACACCATCTACGTTCTTCACCACACTTTCCTGGAGCACCCTTACCTTCAGTGATCATTTCATGAAGGTGAGTATCAAGCAGGGCCATGATGTAAGAAGTAATTGTTCTTCGGTTAGAACTAGGATTTAGTGTGAATCTAAAACCCATGCCTGGATCTATGTTTTGTTTTGTTTTAATTTCAGTACCTTGGGAGTTCATACATATGTGATATTACTCCATAGTTCAATCTTGTCAAACATAATTGTACAATTGCTTCCAGGATCAGTCTCCAAACATACTTTTCCTTCCCAGACTTCTTGACATCATCTCCTTCTCATTTCCCCACCCTTATATATCGCCCCTCTCCCAAAACCTTATTATATTTTCTTTCCCTATAGGCTCAACTTCCTGGGGTTCCTTGACTGAATAAAAGAGAAACCATTAACATAGCTTCAAGAGGGTGACCCCCCAATGGCAGCGCACCTCTGAGATACACCCTGATATAAACACGCAGCAGCATAATATAACTGAATGGCTCTCACGGGTTTGCCAGAATAATACGTATCTTAATACAGCACAGGGCGTTGATGTCGCCAGATCTTGTCTGTCTGCCAACCAAAGGTACGGCATTCACGGTACAGCTGCCAAGACTACTAACGTTGTAGCAACAACGACCGGCAGTTTTCTCTCACAGAGTGTCTTATAGGTTTAGACACAGCACCACTGGAGATTCGTAATGAACAACAAAAGCAATGTGGCCAAAATAAAATAGCACAGGAAGGAATAGTCTTTTGAGTCAAGATCCAGTTTACTAAATTCAGGCACAATATCTCCTAAATGGAATCTGATAAATCATTAGATGCCATGATAAAAATTAAGAAGCAATGTGTAAAAGAGTGCAAAGATAAACTACAGAAAAAATCTGGTATACTTCCCTCTTATCAAAATTGACTGAGCAACTGAGATTGGTGGGATATTTCCATTATCTTAGAAGCAGCTCATGGTTCCTGGAAGGCCGTTGGGGAGGAATCATATGCTTGGTTGCTTTTCTTGCTTTCGTTTGGCAACTTTGCCTTATTTCCTGTTGCTCTACAACAAAATGGAAATGACTTCCTGCGCAATGTTTCCAACAGCAGTTTACAAACTGCACACCTCATCCTCCGCTGAAATGCAGTTCACAGAGATGGCCCCATGCCAGCGGCATCTTGTCAAGGCGCATATTAACCTGGTGAGGGGTAATAACTGCCGACACCCTGCTGTACGCACTAGCCCCACCAAAGCACAAAACCAAATAAAAGAGGAAACGTGCAAAGATATTTACCATAGCTCTTTATAATTCCACTGCTTAGAATTAAGTTGATTATGAAAGTAATCCAAGATAACAAGCCCAAGAGGTAAAGAGGGCCAAAGGATTTGGAGTGAGGACTTGGTAGAGTCCATGATATCAGAGAAGAGATCAAAGCAGCAAAAAAGATGTGTCTTTGGAGGAGGGGCCTGGGCAGGGAGGTAGAATTGTGTCAGGAAGAGTTAAACTAACGTTAATGGAGCATCTGCTGCATTGCCAGACATTGAGCTAAGTGTCCATAACGCCAGACTCGGGCATCCTCTATCTTTGAAGAACATACAGTCTAGCAAGAAATGAGGAAGAACATATATACTGATGAGGAAATCACAGGGAACGAATTGTGAAGGTCCTTAAAGCAAAAGAGAAGGCAGCTTTGAAAGATTTGTGGGAAGTGGAATCGGAGGATAATGCACTTTGCCCACAATGCAAAGTCCCCTTGCGTGACTTTACAAAGAGTGAGAGAAATTGGAAGGCTAAAAGGCAAACGTACATGTAATGGTTTATATTGTCTGCTTCTTGGTAACTGCTGAAATTCCTGCGAGGACTTCCAAAGAGGGCCCCCAAGGTTTTAGATTGTGTCCTGACGCATTCCCAGAAAAGCGAAAGAAACAAGAAGCTTCACTTCCTCAGAAGACCGTCTATCATTCCACAAACCACTATTTATCGTCTTTCTCTCTTCCTCACAAAATCCCCCCAAAGTTAGAAAGAAAGACTAGGATTCCTTGGAAAATCGCGGGTTGGGACCCAGGGGGCTTCTACTCCAGTAGGGAAACTATTGATTTGGTCACCTTTTTCTCTGGACCTCGGTGTCTATTTCAGTAAAGTAACACCACTGGCGAAGGTGTTCTGCAGTTGTGAATCCTTAAGATCCCAAGACCAGTGCATCGGACTTCTTTCTAAAAAGCTAGCAGCAAATACCCTTCCCAGTAGTACACACTGCAGCTTGGGTTCTCGCCTGCCTAATCATAAGACAAGAAAGCCTAGATGGACAGAGTGAGCCAAAGCCAGCTTGCTTCCAGGGAAAAGTGTACAACCATGCTATCTAGTTAACAGCTGCTGTTGTCGGAGCCCCAAGAGTCCCGGTGGTGCAGCGGGTCAGGCGCTGGGCCACTAGGGGAGCAATGTTGGCAGTCCAAACGTGTCCGCCAGTCTCTGGGAGAAAGATGAAGCTGTCTGCTCCCGTCAAGCCTGAGTCTCAGAAACTCTGCCTGGGGTCGCTGTGAGTAAGCACCCATTCGGTGGCAGTGGGTCTGGGGTTCGGTTGTAGGATATCTGGCAGGGGGGTAGGTTATCTGCTGAGCTGCTAGCCACAAGATAAGAAGGTCCAACCCACCAGCCTTTCTGGACGAGAAAGATGAGGCAGGCTATTCTCATAAAGATGCAGAGTCTCCAGCCCCCTACAGTTCAGTCACTGTCAGTAGAAATTGACTTGGCAGAAGTGAGTTTGCTTTGGTTTGGTTTCCGACAATAGGTTATTCATGGGAAGAAATTTACCACCATGGCAAAATCACGCAAAGAACGTTAAAGCACAAAAGTAAAATACAAATGTTTTATTGGTGAGTAAGTCTAGCCTTAGTTCCTCTTGAAATCATCATTAAGACATTTAAAGACTTACCACAGGCAAAATTTAAAAATTAAAATGTCAATTACAGGTTTGGTATTTGTATAGCTCTCGTGGCTGAGAAAAGAACTGTTCTGCGGCATAGAACTGTCTGTGGATCCCATAGACTACCAAATTATTGACAGCAAAATGTGCTAAGATCTGGAAAATACTAATTTGCAAAGCACTGTCTAAACTAAGCGATGAAGGACTGTCCTAGGAATTTATAATCTACCAACAACTACAAACTTACATACTCAGGAAATCAAGCCAAATGAGTTTAGTATATTCACTCATTTATCATTAATTATCATGACTTTTATTTAATAAGTATGTAAGCAATCAGCCTTGTAGACACACCTGATTGGTAGACACACTTCTAGGGACAATGATGAAGCTTATGTTCTAGCAGAGGTGGAAATCCAGACAGAAGCAAATACATAAATAAGAAAACACTGTTAACTGGCTTTTCTTGCTATGCAGTTAATTAAAATAGGCCAAGTGAAAGAGAGTACAATGGTAATGGCCATTTCAGCTTGAATATGAATAGGAAGGTCTTGGAAGAAACATTTTTGCAGAGATCTGAATGACAAGAGGAAGCTAGGGGAACACATGTCAGGAGAAAGAACAAAGAGAAAGAAGTAGAGAAACAGCTGGTGCAAAGGTCCTGAGGTGGTGGTTAACTTGGCCCATTGATTAAATGAAGATATCTCCAGGGCGATCAGAGCGGGTCAGGGGAAGAGTAGAAGGCAAAGTCCAGGTCACATAAAGCGTTGCAAACCACATGAAGGCGCTTGTACTCTATCTGCAGTTGGAAAGCCCTTTAAGCAGGACGAAGTTATGGAGTTCATGTGTTTTGTTTTGTTTTTAATTACTCTGCCTGTCGTGTAGAAAATGGATTTAAGGGAGCAGATCATTGTAAAAGCAAAAATACAAAACAAATCTGAGCCTTGTAAAAGCTAAAAAGGTCCAGTGGAGTACTGGGTGGAGATGGTGTTGGCATGCAACAGTTATAAACAGAGAAGCTTGGGTAGCGGTTCTCACCCTGTGGGCCGCGACCCCTTTGGGGGTCGAATGACCCTTTCGCCCAATTCATAACAGCAACAAAATTACAGTGATGAAGTAGCAACAAAAATAATTTTATGGTTGGGGGTCACCACAACATGAGGAGCTAAAATAAAGGGTCGTGGGACATGAGGAAGGTTGAGAACCACTGGGCTAGGGTGATGCAGAAAGATCTAGAATAGGCTTGGTCGAGCATCACCTAGATATGCAGTCACGTGAGAGATGACAGAGAATAAAGAATACAAGATGTCACTGTGATTATAGAAGTACACTCAATAAAAGAACAAATAATGGAGATATAGAAAAATAAGAGAAATGTGAAATTAGTTGGTCAGAAGTTCCGGGGAGCATCAGAGAATTTATGCTCTGGTGCCTACGTCAGTGGGAAATTTGTAAAATGCCGTCTTGTACCAGAGAAGCTGTTAGAAAATAAAATAAGCAGGCATTCGCTTTCTGTTACGAGGAACAAAAAGAGTAAAGTAAAATGTAGTAAGACGAACTTGTGTTGCTATATATGCATATGTTGATTCCCATTGTCCTGTGGAAAACGGGATGTGCTGCAGATGCAGGTGGTGCATGAAAGATGCTGCAGGAAAACAGCTTCTGCTAAAACCTGCGGTGCCAGATTCAGACTCAGAGTGACCCTTTCCGACCGAGAATGGCCCACAGGGTTTCCTCGGCTGTAATCTCGACAGCGGCAGACCATGGCATCTTTCTCCAAGGGATTGACTGGTGGGCTTAGACTGCCAACCTTTCCAACCTTTTCATTAGCAACTGAGTGCTTTCACCAGAGTGCTACACAGCTCCTCTGGGCAGCCAGATGGATAAGTTACACAAGCAAATAAAACCCAACCTGTGTGGGTTCTTCTGAGTTCACTTGCCAAATGTCAGATAACATAACTCAAAGCCACGGCCACTGCGTCTATTCTGACTCATGGCAACCCTATGGTGCTTCTGAGACAGTTAAATCTTTATGAGAGCAGACAGTGTCACCTTTCTCTGATGAGTGGATCATGGGTTCGAACCACCATGAAATGGTTACCACACAACACTTACCCAACAACACCAACAAGGATCTATAAGTGTCCAAAAACTTATGCTATCAGGTGTGTGCATGCGTGTGTGTGTGTAAAGCAGCACCATGGATAACGGAATCCGGAAAGCTCTGAGTAAGATGAGAATGGGGTGGACTACACAGGTCGGGGCCAGTGGTGGTGAGCACACGGAGAAAAGGCTGGAAGGGCTACCTGCTGTCCTTGAGAAGGTCAGAAAAGCACAGGTTAGCGGGCAGGCAGATGTCATGCTTTGAAGTCTAATACATCTAACGGGGAAAATTCAGCGATCTTTTAAAATAGTCTGTAATTCATAGGGAATTTTTAAAAATCCACTTCCATCAAATGGATTCTGACTCATCGTGACCCTGTAGAATAAGGGAGACCTGGTGCTTTGGGCTTTTGAGACAATCTTTATGGGGGCCAACAAATTCATCTTTCTCCTGCACAGTGACTTGGTGGGTTCAGACAACTGACCGCTGGTTAGCAGCTCACTATTTAATCCACTATACCTCCAGAGCTCATAAAAACTCATTGCCATCGAGGCAGTTCCAGTGACTAGGGTCGAATTGCACCTGTGGGTTTCCGAGACCAACTCTTTAGAGAAGCAGAAAGTCTCATCTTTCTCCCAGGCGTGGCAGGTGGCTGCAAACTGCTGAACTTGTGGATGGCATCCCAACACGTATGTAACCAGTACATCTCAGGGTTTCATATATATTTCCTAATCACAATTGACTTCACTGCCGTTGAATGGACTCTGACTCCTGGTGGCAAAACAGGCCCCCTGTTGCCCATGCTGCTAACCATAGGGACAAATCATAGGGACAACAGTTTGAAACAGACACTCACACTGCGGGAGAAAGAGAGGGCTCTCTATTCTTCTAAAGATCTGCAGCCTTTGAAACCCACAGGGGCAGTTCTGCTCTGTCCTAAAGGGTGGCTATATGTGTTGAGGTTTACTAAGTACAAATTGATCGATCAAATTGACTGATCGCTGTATATGCTGAAGTGAGATCATTGCTGGGTGAGTTTACATTAGTGGTGAATGTAGAAATATGAAAGACTAAAACCAAACTCTGGAGCAGAGGGAAAAAATTTTAACTATCCATCTCTTCATTTTTTGATCAGCAGCAAGCTGAATGTTTATGGACCTTCTAGCTCTCCTGGGCAATAATATACTATCTTCTCCCAGGATCAGCTCAACATAAAAGGTTTCTCTACTTCTACTGACATGAATTTCACAAAAAACAAGACACTTAAAATTTTCAAGTTCAAAGATATCCCAGTTCTTTTGACAAACATGTCTTGAAACACTACTTCAGAAACTCTGCTGAACACATGAACTGCCTTATCCATGAAAATTTGATCAAAGAAACACAACAGCGTGTAGTGATGTAATAAAAAGCGATACCCATCAACAAGGTAGTGACAACACAATTAAAAAAACAAACTAGAGTTTTTGAGTCCAACAAACATTTATTGGACACTGACATATTGTGGGTGAAGAAATGATGAGCGCACTTAGCTGTTAACCAAAATTTTGGAGGTTTGAGCTCATCCGGAAAGAGCTCGCAACTGCACTGGAAAAGCAGCTGCATAAAGCCCTGTGGAGCACAGGTCTATTCTGACAAGTAAGGATGCTGTGCTGTGGAACCGACTGCATGGCAACTGGCTTGACACTTTTGTGGGAGGCGTACTCTGTGCCAGGCACTAGTTGGGGTCCCAGGAATACAGGTGTGGAGCAAGGTGCTCGAAGTTTCTGAGCTGGAATGCTTAGGCTTCAGGGCAGGGAAACAAAAGACGAACAGTACCCTGGAAAATGCATCCCAGAGAAGGGAAAGCAGGTGGAGAAAATGAAACTCTCTCGAGGCAGAGAAGGGCTGGGGAAGACAAGGAAGGAGGAAAGGAAGGCCCTCCGTGAAGTGACCAAGGACGGCTTCTCTGGGGAGGTGACCTTGGAGCAGAAACTTGAACTAAGGAGAGAGAGCCATGCAGAGCCACAGAAGGAACTGGAACACACACACACACACACACACACATATACACACACATACGTACATGCATATGTATGTGTATTGACACATGTGTAAACTTAGGAAGAGCAAGGGGAAGGGCAAGTTTTGGTCTTCTGAGATTCACACCTAGCTGCCTTCCATACATGGGAATGTATGCAACGATCATACACCGTTGACTGTGCCAAGTCACGAAGGACCAGAAGCGAGGTGCTGGCTCACTGAGCCTGGCAGGACCATGCCGTGGGAAGAACCAGTGGCCAGTGTTTAACCTGGGCAGGTTGGCATGGCCGGGGCACCAGCTGTTTCCGAGTACATTATCAGATGAAAGACATTAGAAGCCCAGCTAGCGCCAGAGGTTGATCGTTGTAAGGGAGAGATTTGAGCTCAATAATAGAAAGGTTTATCTGATGAAGCCTTTAAAGGCACGCTTAAAAACGTAGGTGGTGTTCCAGCCAGAGGAAGGATGCATCCTGACATTGGGAATGAGAAACCACCCCCAACTCCAAAAGAAAAAAAAGAGTTCTCTGATCTCTGGGAGGTTCTCAACAGGAGTGTGGCAGTGTGGTGTCTGCTACATGTTCTGTTGTCTGAGCCTCCTCTGCGTGCCATCAGTAAGTCACCTAGTGTCCACTCAGAGCCTACAGGAAAGGCCTGGGGAATTCCCAGAAGACAACCCCGCGGAATGACCGTCCTTCAGGGAAACTTTCTAATCGGATTGAATTATAGTTATTTGTATTTTTTCCTCGTCTTTACAAAAAAATGTTTCTCTTGAAGCTTACATGACATGTACTTAAGTAACTATTCCTTGGAAAAATGACTTTTTATACATGAATAAAATGGAGACCGGGTGGCATTATTGGGTCAGCTACTGAACTGCGAACTACAAAGTCAGTGGTTCAAACCCATCAGCTCCTCGGAAGAAAGATGAGTCTATTTGTGTATGTGTGTATACAAACACATTAATACATATATATATACACACATATAATCTATAAATCTCTATATATCTATACCAACTTAGAGTTCCCACACACAATACTTCAAAAATAGTTGCTGCATTATATTACACTGCTATAAAACCTTTGGAGGTAGACATAGCAGACACCCACTGGCCTCGCTGGCTTGGACAGATGGTGTATGCTAGCTGACCCAGGGGACTGCGGCAAACGATAAAACAAACCAAATAGCCCTGCCATCACGTCAGTTCTGACTCACAGCAACACTCTAGGAATGGGCGCATCTTCCGCCTGGCGTTTCGGAGGCTGTAAAGTTAACCTCCGATTTTCCTGACGGGAAGCTGTTGGGTTCAAACTATTACACTACTGACCTTGCGGTTAGCAGCCCGGACACCAGGGCTCCTCTTTATACACAAACACACACACGCAAATGTCCTGGCAGGAATATACATCATGTATTTGTGGCAAAGGTCCGGGGAGCATTACAAAGAAAGGGGTCACAAATATTATGAACTCCACTGCTCGCCTAAAGGCGAGTCGTCTGAGCCCAGGAAGGAGTAGAGTGGAGGAAAGGCCTGAGCATGGGTTTCCACAGAGTACAGTCAGCAAGAAGCCCCATAGAACAACTCTGTTCTGTAACATGGTGTTGCCATTAGTCACAATCAATTTAATGGCAATTATTTTTCTTTTTAATGTTTGAAGAGGCTCTTCTCCCTTGAAATTGTATCACATCTGGTTGGGTTGGGACCCGTGCTCATCAGGAGACAGGAATGGGGCCGTACAACAGAGTCCTGGCGGCGTCGGGTCTTCACTGAACTGCTAATAGTAAAGGTGCGGTTTAAACCACCAGTTTCCCAAATGGAGAAGGATGAGATTGTCTGTGCCCCCCCCACCAAAATGATTTAAAACTCCTTCAAGCCCAAAGGGGTGGTTTAAATCTGCCCTATAAGAAAACCAAACTCACTGCCAGCGAGTTGATGCCAATTCATAGCGACCTTGAAGGACAGGGCAGAACTGCCCTGTGAGTCTCTGACTGCCACTCCTAACACGACATTTCAATTCACTCGACGGCAGTGGTATTGGCCCCTTAATGTGCACAGGAATCACCTACAGATTCTGGCTCAACGTGTATCTTGGATGGTGTCTGGGCAGGAGGGTTGCCTTTCTAACAATCTCCCAAAGGAGCCCTGGTGGCACAGTGGTTAAAGCACTCCACTGCAAACTGCAAGGTCAGCAGTTCAAACCCACCTGCTGCTGGGCAGGAGAACGATGCGGTGGCCTGCTTTTGGTGAAGAGCTCTCGTATAGGTTCCACATGAGTAGAAATCCATTTGATGGCAACGAGCTTAACAAGCTCCCCGCTGGGTCCCTGACGGGTGCAAACTGTTCATGTGCTCCGCAGCTGACAGCAAGTTTGGAGGCTCAAACAATGCAGGGGAATGTCAGAAGAAAGGCCTGGAGATCTACTTCCAAAAGAAAATTAGCCTTTGAAAAGTCTGGAGAGCACACATTAGGTTGTCGTAATTCTGATTCAGGGGGAACTGAAGCAACTGGCAACAAATTCCCAGGATATCCTGAAGCTGATGGTTCGTGGGCCAAATGGAAGCAAAGAGTCTTGTCTCTCATCCTGAGAGGCGGATGGTTGCTTGTAAAAACCGAAACAAAAGCCAAGCCCGCTGCCATCCAATCAGACTCAGAGCAAGTTATTAGCTGCCATTGTTTCTCTCAATACTATGACTTTTCTATGACTCGCTAAGTCACAGGTGGGGGCTGCCTGCTTCTGTGAAGATGGACAGCCTCAGAAACCCTATGAGAGGTTGCTATGAGTTGGAACCCACTGGATGGCAGTGGGTTTGGTCTTGCTGCTAACAAGCAACCACCAGCTTCTCCACTGGGGGGAAGATGATGCTCTCTGCTCCTGTGAAGATCTACAGTCTCATTAACCCTACAGAGAGTCATCTAGTCTGGAAAGATCCACTTTATGGCAGTGGGAAAAGATGCACCCAAGAGAGGTGGGTTTTGATAGCCCATGGGCTATAAAGAACATGGTTAGAGATGGGTGCTTTTTTCTTCCAATTCTGTGGTTCTTTTGTTCTCTCATTTTTGAAACACCTAAAAAAGTAAGACTTACTCCATAGTAACAGATTACTGTGATTTTCATCTTTAGGATTTTTGTTGTTGTTTTCCTTTTTTTAAAACATTTTATTAGGACTCATACAACTCGCATCACAATCCATACATACATCAATTGTGTAAAGCACATCTGTACATTCTTTGGCCCCACATCTTTAGGATTTTGATAGGATGTTCTGAGTTCTAATTTTTCATTCATCATTTAGATTTAAGTATTTTAAATACTTGTTTTGGAGAAAGACATGGACAAAATGGAGAGTATTAACAATTTTTCTTGAAGAACCTTTCTTTTATTCATACACTGTCACAGCTTTCTGATTTCTTTACCCTTTTTACATGAATATAGACTTTCACATATACATATGTATACATGTATTTATGTCTACACTGGATTATTCCCTTTGACTTTGCTATCTCATAAGGGCCAAAAAAAAAAAAAAGGACTGATTGGAGATTGTGACAAGATTCAAAGTTACACTAAGTTTCTATTTTGCTCCTATACTTAATGTGTAGTGAAAATGCAGAATGGATCAGTAAAAGGCTGTTCCTTAGGCCCTAGCTCATCTTTCACCCAACAGCTGATCACTCTGAAGCTGCATCTTCTGCTGAGCTTTCTCAATCACATCTCCCCAAGTCCCATCCCTGGATCTTGTCTGATTCCAATAACGCGGGTCAGAAAGGGTCATAGCAATGGCTGGTTTCAGCAGAGCCACTAAACCAAAGCACACGGGGAAGAAAGGCCTGGTGATCTGTTTCTGAGACTGAGTCCAGGACACCCGTGGATCACAACAGCATGGTCTGATTGTGCCATGAGCCAGCGGCCAACTAGCAGCAGCTACCGCCCAAAGGGACTTAGGGAGTGTCCAATGCCAAAATGTACACGACACAAACAAAAGTCATATCAATGATAATAAAGATGGTATAACCCATGAAGTAAATGAACTGGATTGATGTATCAGGGACATTAGATATAGTACTTAAAATGGTGAACCTCTAGATTATTGTTATTTATAGAAAAAAAATTAAAGGCGGATGGTTGCTTGTTGAAACAAAACAAACAAATAAACCAACCCACTACTATTAGGTTGATTCGGACTCCTAACAACCCTGTCGAGTTTCTGAGGCTGTGAATCTCAGAAGCAGGTAGCCTACCGCTTGTTAGAAAGACTAACAAGCATGTAGTGGTCTTTTTCTAGTAAAAAGAAAGAAGCTAATGTAATATTTTTCTTATATATTTTTCTGCTATCTCCCTTATATAATCCAAGGTCCTCCCCACCACCACCACGACCAAATTTAAAGAAGAAGCGTTGTCTTGGAAGAGATGAGACAATCTTCTCCAAAGCCACTGTTCCTGATAATCAGTAGTCTGGAGCGCTTCGGGGAAAAGTTAGCCAGCCCTCTGCTTTCCATTGTCTGCTCTGCACACGCTTAGATTTTAGGCTTCAGTATGTCAAATGGGCTCTTTTTAACTCTTTGGTTTCAATCAGTTCGGAGCTGTATTCTTTCCCAAACACCCCGATTTACTCTTCTAGCTCTTCTTTTCTCGTTGCTATCCTCCACAGTCATGTGCTCTTTGTTTTATCCAAGTTTGGGGACAATTAAAATGCTAACAAAACCACGCAGGAAAAGGAGCACAAGAAGTAGAGTAAGACGAGCTGAGGTCAAGTCCAGCCAAATCATTATCAACTCCTTCACAAGAGGCCAGTAAGTGTCCTTATGTCTTTGGGTCTCCGTTTCCTCACGTACGAAGCCGAGGAAATTACCCCAGGGTTGTCACGGATTAAGTGTAATGATGGATATGAATGCCCTTTTCAAATGGAAAGGTTCGGATTGATCTACAAGTAGCACAAACCAGCTTCTCAAACTGGTTGCAAAAATCCATTCAATAGCAAAAAGACACGGGCTTTGATTTGCTCTTAAAGAAGATGAGAGAAGTCTCCGCATCAGATCATTCTATCCTTATTGATTTAACCTATCAGGTAAAAGGCTGGGCTTCTCTTCAGTTACAGACTGAACTTGAAAAAGAGAAGAAGGCCAAGATGTTGGATTTTTTTAAAATCACATAACCAGTCAGAAACTCTTCATATTCTTTGGTTAGCCTCGATACACCATGATGGAGAACATCAATAATTTTTGATAAACAAAGCTGGATTAAAATGAGTTCAAGGGTGAGCGTGCTCAGACTTTTCAGGCACTAGATCTAGCAAGGGATTAAGATGCACGTGCTGAGATTAGAGAGCAGAGGATCTGGCTCGGTCCCTGGGAAGTTGTGCATTATTCTCTCTGGATTAAGAGATGATCGAAGGACAGGGCACTTTCAAAAGGCACACAATGCAGACAGACCCACACGAGCAGCACATTTGGCTGAATTAAGATGAAATAACATGCACATATACACCTACAGTGAGAGAGATGACAACCCAGTAGGTACCAATCCAATACCAGTAATCAGAAACACAATGAGTTCATTCTGTTCTCCTCGGAGAAGGAACGTATCCAATTAGGGTTTGTGTTTTTGATTTTCCACAAAACATGTGTAAAGGGAAGCACTGGAGGCAGGCTGCAGCCGGTCAGTGTCGAGGGTCAGCGATGCGCAGTGCTCTTTATGCAGGACAGAGTCAGCCAAGAGGGAAAGAGGCCTCGTTTGGAAGTATAAATGCATATTGGTATAAATTACAATATGCACATACACTGAAAAAAAAGAAACCCACTGCCCTCGAGTAGATGCCTGCTCTTAGAGACCTTATAGGACAGACTGCCTCCATGAGTTTCTGAGACGATGACTCTTTACAGGAGTAGAAAGCCCTGTCCTCTCGATACACATTCCAAAAAACTCAAACCCACTGCCAGCGAGTCAAGTCTGACTAATAGCGACACCGTGAGACGAATAGTCCCAGTGGGTTTCTGAGAGTTTAACCCTTTATGGGAGTAGAAAGCCTCGGCATTCCTCCCCGGAGTAGCTGGTGGTTTCAAACGGCTGTCTTTGCAGTTAGCAGACCAGCACAAAATCACCGCGCCAACAGGGCCTCGAGAGCTGCATGTGTAGACTTCTTAAAACACAGTGATGACCTAATTTTGCTTTTGTAATTGGGGAGGATGTGTGCAAATGGTGGTGGTCGTGGCGAGGTAAGGGGTGCTGAGGGAAGTTTACACGTGCTCAGAGATTACACTTCATTTCCCTTTTAACATCGTCCCTATGAGAAAGTCTTCCGCCTTCTGGGAGGACAGATGGAGGTCATTATTGCTGCTCTTTCTGTTACACACAAACCACGGGTAAAGCCACTGCTAGCCCCTTGTGTCGCTTACAGCTAGACTGTGTCTACCCCTGAAGGCTGTTTCTGGATGGTCTTACGCACTGACCTACAAGTGGAAAAGTTTAATCAGTTTTCCTTTTAAAATCTTCGAATAAATGAGTTATTGCAACAGCAAAAGGAAGAAGAAAAGGAAGAGGAAGAAGACAAAGAGGAAATCTTAATGCCCCAGGCAGCCTGAAATTAGGATCTGGTGGATTAAGACGAAAAAAAATGTGGTATTTTTTGAATCATCAATTTTTAAATGAACCCTAAGAAAAATGTGTCTCTGAAAATTATTTTGGCAATCCACGTCAACATAAATTCTTAGACATGCCTAATAATTTTACATCTAACCCCCAAAGAGTTATCACCTTCTTAGAAAATGTCTCTGTGACATTTTGTCTATTAACCAAAGTGAGTCTCAGATGTCTAAGGGATAAGAGGATATGACAGCATCTTCTTTATCAGGTCGCTATGAAGATTAAGCAAAAGAGATGGATGTGGGAATACTTTGTAAACAATTAAGAATTATACGCAATTCTTATATTACTAGTAAACAGATCCAATTATGTACACATCATGACAATCAAAACACAGAAACAAACTGACGATTAACTTTACAGGGAAATAAATAATTTAAAAATATTTAGAAATGCAACATAATGCATGTTTTTATAAGCATGATCAAGGTTAAGGTTGAAACTATTAGACTACTGGATTTTGAAGGACTTACTGAGTAAAATACCTATTTTATTGGGAACAGAGGCACTATGAAATTTTATAAATAACTAAGTGCTCCTCAAAATGGTAAAATGTTTATTTTTTTCCCCTTTTACAGCCTTTGGCTCAGATGTACAGCAGCATCTGCAGTCTCTAAAGGTCTTAACGCTATGACTTTAAGACCAAACACAAATTATCGTATACATAATAACCTGCAGGTCTCTACTCTGGGATGAGCATCACAGTTCATTACTGTAGATGAATCTTTTCATTTAAATATTTGCAAAATATTTCATTTAACTCAGGGGAGTTTTACAAGAAGAACTGCCTCCTCGTCAGTGCTGAGAAGTTTATCGTTAACTTTGCTTTCTATTATTTTTATTTCACAGAAGCTGTCACCTTTGCTATTTTTTTGTTGCTTAATTGCCCACTAAGTAAAGTTGGCCTTGTCAATTCATATAATGTCTAATATCAATAAAACAATGTATTTCTCAACACCTATGAGTAAATATAAATAGACAAATAGATGCTCTGGTCTTTCTTTTTTATCCTCTAGTGAAGCACCTTTGGTAGCCTCCACAGGAGCAGGTCCTGCTCTCAGACTAGCAGGGCGACTACCAGACATGCTCCCCTTGCTCAGTATGACTTTCGAAAGACAATGGGCAACCTTGACCTCAGTTGTTCAAGAGTACCTGACAGTGTTCAGGTTCAAGGTGTGGGATGTACATAATAATGGGCCGCACCTTGCAGAGATGATCCCACATACCCGTTGTCATTTCCCAGCATTAAGATTCTGTGTTTTAAAGTGACAACAAGCTGTAATGAGGACGACCTGCAGAAGCAACGGCTCAGCGCAAAATGAAAATCCAGGACGGCTCATTCACAAATGATGGGTTTCGAGATGGCAGCAGTAGCGCATTCAGCCACGTGTGGACGCCTTCAAAAACCCGTCCCTGTGTATCACTCACACGAAAATACAAGAAGCTGAAAATCAACTATTAGGGAAAGAGAACAAGGAGCAGCAGTAGGTAGGCTGCCCAATTCCGTCTTAAGCTAACTTCCTTTCTATCTGTCATTCTGCAGCAATTAACAGATCTTTGTATGCCAAATAAAATCGGCTTGCTCTGTTCCTCCTCCGGGAATATGTCTAGGCCGCGGGGCCGTGACACACAATGAGAGCACAGGCGGGTCAGTGTTAGAATTCTCTTCTTCCAAGCACAAGACAGGGTGTGCGATCCGCGGCTAATCCACTTCACTGGCAGCAGCGACTCACTCCTCTGTTCTGGAGGCTTGCTGGTTGCTCCAGTGGCACTTCCAGACTACGACAGACACGGAAGAAAGGCCTGGTGATCTGCTTCTGAAAATCCACCAATGAAATCCTATGGTTTTGATGCACAAGGGATCGTGGGAGTGGGACAGGGGCCAATCGCATTCTGCTTCATGGTGCGGGGGTTGCCTTTGTTGGACCAGCCGCATCGCTGATGACAACAACCAACCCTGAAAATCCCTAAGGGCCAAGGGAGGCATTAGTGTTCCGGGCTGAGACTAGGCCCTCAGGAGGCTCCGTTTATTGCCCTCCTAGCACAGCTCCCTGGGTCCTGAGAGCATTACAGGGTTAAGCTTCAGCTCCCATCTAAAAGGCCGTCTTGTTACTCCCACCCAAAAGGGGAAAAAAAGAGCACATGCTCATGGCCCATTTTCTCAAACTTCTGAGGGTCACCAATAGAAGTGACATTCATATCCGGGACTGGGGGAGTGCCACGGTCGACATGATTGCTGTTTTCCCCAGATTGCCAGGTGTTTCAGCTAACTCTGCTATTTCCAATCCCTGTCACCACTGCTATCGACAAATATCTCTTCAATTACAGGATCCAGTTACTTCTGAAGAAATCCCCATGTTAAGGTTTGATAATGTCAGTGAATTTTGACCAAAATTGACTAATGCTGCAATTCAATATGAAATCACAATGAGCATTGAGGTCCATTAGCATAAATTTCATATTTAGATGTAAATTATGTTGCTTAACCGAATGGGTAAAAATGTTTATTCTTTTTCTTTGAATGTCTGGGTTTTTTTCTCTAAACAAGATAATGGATCAAGTGCATTTCTATTGTGGCCTTTATTGGTAGGGCTATGATAATTTAATCCCAAACACATTTTCTTACTGGCATAAAATACATAATATTACACTTGGCAATGCCTATAGTTAGCATACATAGGACCTGAACACATGAGACTAATCCAAGCCATCTCTCGGGTTTGTAGGGATTGTAAGGGTTTCCTTTTCACTGCAATGCACTATATATTATAAGGACACTCTAGTAGGCACCTAACACACGTGTAACATCAAAGTTGGAGAAATCAGTCATAAACAAATTGGGCACCTGACACCTAGGGCGCTTATACAGAACACCAAGCCCTCTTATGCATCGTGTCTTCAAGTACGTAGGTCGTTGTCAATTGCAGCTGATGACACCAATTAAGGACAGTAACCACACCATTTCCCCTTCATTGCGTTTGCCGACTCTCCTGATACTGTCTGTCCTTGCAATACTAACTTGCTTAAAATGAAAAAAAGGTGGGGGGTGGGGTGGAGAGTCCTGGTGACTGTCGAAAAACCAGCTATCGCACTTTACAGGGCTTTTCCTAACCAGGAGTCCTGGTTGTACAAGTTATTTGAGGAACAAAGCCAAAATTGCAACCTCCTTTCATCTCTGCGGCTATCAAGACCTGCCCTCACAGGACCAAAGGTAGCTATGACAACTTTCAGTTGTTGATAAACAGCATTTGAACATAGCTCTACATTTTTGGCTATGTTCTTTGAATTTGGGATACATGTTCCCCGAGCACACAGCTGGAAGAAGAGTGTTTACTTGGATTTCATTTTAGGGAGAAGAAACGCTAACGAAAACTTGCCTAGCCATTTACTTCAGTCTGTCACCACGATTTGTGATACTGACCGAAATTACCCCACTAAGGAAACACATGCGTGCAAGTTGTTAACTCTGTGCGGTTGTTGGTTATTGTATTCAGAAGACTCCATTCCGGAGGGGAGTACCTGGAGGTCCACGCACATCAGCGGGTTTCGGATCATGATTAATCATGCTTTTATTGAGTTTCTTCCAAAAGTTATATGAACCCCACCATTTCTAATTTTCCCCTTTCTCAGGGCTATACAAAATAAAATAGGGATTTTTTTCTCAAAAGAAAAATTAAAGGAGACATTTCATAAGCTAATGAGATCCACTCTTCCATATTTAAAATATAAGATTTATTTAAGTGTTCTTACAAATGATTCTGAAAATATATACTTCAGAAAAATACATGAAACATTAAAAATGGATCATTTTCAAATTTGCTACAGGAAGAAATTAACAAATGAAAACCAAGAACTATTCATTAACTTACTAAAATAAATCCATTTCCAAAGGATCTGGAAATTATTGTGGGGGTAATGAAATGTAAAACATTGAAAGTTGCTATACTCTTCCTATATACATGAAGCCTACTAACTCCAAAGGGATTCACAATCAAATAGAGTGCAATAAATATCTTTAAAAAAGACATTGAAATGAGACCCAACACCCAGCTGTTCTGTGCCTCTCCTCATCCCAAATGGAAAAATATACAAGAACATATTGCTAGTTAGCTTTTATTCCACACAGTTTAAAGTTTTACCTTTAATTTCAGAAATCCAAAAACAAACAATACATTTTATTTGGGGGAACTAATGTTACATCTTTCATGTTCTTCAAGTACTTCAAAAGACATCGATATGTCAGTTTGCTATTAGCAAACTGTGAGAAGAAAGGGCGTGGCGGTAGCACTTAGAGCTGTGTGTTTAGGGGTAAGTAGCCAAGACTATGCCTGCCTTGGGCACTAATTTGGCCAGAGTGGACTGAGGCACAGCAAATCCCAGGTGTCTTCTCAGCAGTGGCCAGAGAAACGTGAGTCTGTACACACATCCACACAAACGCAGTTTCACATGTGAACAGTGGAAGTTGGTCCATAACTGAGCTGATGGCTGATACACGACCCCATGATGCAATAAAATATCAGCAGGGTTGTCTTTCTGTGACACTCTACACAATTCCTTTTTAATGACAACCACAGAGTATTTACTCCCCCTCCAATAACAATAATATATATGTTATAAAGCAGTGGTTCTCAACCTTCCTGATGCCACCATCCTTTACTACAGTTCCTCATGTGGTGGTGACGCCAAACTATAAAATTATTTTCATTGCTACTTGATAACTGTAATTTTGCTATTGTTATGAATCGGCTGACCCCTGTGAAAGGGTCTTTGACGCACCCCCAAAGGGGTCGCGACCCACAGGTTGAGAACCACTGCTATAAAGGAATGACCTCAGGTATTCTAGGTTTCAGTTGTATTTGTAATTGGTTAGAAAAATAAAACAAAGCAGCATGCAACCTAACTCATAGGTATCAAACAAAAGCTTTAAAGTAGGGTATTTAAATACCGGGGACTTTAATCAGAAAATCAAGTTTTTAAATGTGAATATTTGGCATAATGTACTATTTAATTATAGCCTATTTAGCTATTACCATTATTAAATGATCATAAACTAATAGAGGGGAAAAAGTTTGTTCTTCAGAATAACCGTTATTAAATAAACATGTATAGGTACTAGATATTGTTTCAAGGTCCAAGGAATTATTTGAATGCTTTTTTGCGGATAGGCTTGTCTTTGACTCGATACAAAGACTGTGATAATACTCTTCCTAGTGGCAAGCAAATGGCAACTGACTGACAAGTTTCAGTCATTGACGCGTTACCTATATTGGGGTCTGGTTTTCTTAAGCAAGACTTGACAAGAAGATGGGAACGTGGACTGGTGGTAATGAGAGAGCAATAAATCAACCTTCATTTTAACCACATGAAGTAAGATGCACACTCATTCTTGACTATCTGTTAAACCAGGCATGTTGGCTCACCTACCATAGCAAAATAGAAGTTCTGACCTGCCGTGTCACACACACACACACACACACACACACACACACGCAAAACACAAATTCTGAAACAAAAAATCTGATCTCTCAAAAACTGATGAGAACTGCTATCAAAGAAAACATAGAAAAATAACAATAGATGAATACAGTCAAACCATTTTCCTCTTCATTTCAAATAATTTGTGAGAGTTTTAAAACTTCTTTCCCCTTCAACTCCATACAGAATCTCGCTAAGATGTCCAAACAAGCAAGCTGAGATCTGAATCGCCAGGTTCCTGGAGTCCATTGAAAAAGCCCCTACATTATCTGAAGACTGGCCCGCTGTGGCTACTTCTAAGGCAGCATTCTCTCAGCATGGTATTGGCAAGGTTGTAACATTGGTCTCTACTCCTTAGTATTCATATTTTACCACAAGACTGTTAAATAGACCCAGGAGAAATAAACGGGGGGGGGGGGGTTCCCTTCTTCTTTGACTCAAGAGATTTTCCAATTATGTATTTTGTTGCATCTTAAGAGATAAAAAGCTGTAGCTGCAAGTGATCAGAAGATGCTTTATATTCATGGTTTCATTTCTGCTGAAATAAATGCGTAATTTAAACCACACATAATTCATAGCAATTTAGGCCCATTACAGACTTCTAGCTTCTTTTTTATGATAGTTACTAATTAAAACAGAGTGTTACTGCCACGCTGCGCCTGCTTCTTTGACATACAGGTTTAATGAATAAAACTTCCTGACATAAAAATGAAAACAATAATCCAGAGAAGGCTGCAAGCTGTTATGTTTCCAGTGTGTGGTAAAGATTAAGGACATTCATTGAAGTTAAGAGCTGAGCAGAGAAGGCACTTGTTTTTTCAAGGAAGAAGTAAAGGATTTCTGAAGGAAATTTGCAGTAGTGTTATTTTCTATGAGTTCTGGGCTCCTTCTTCCCAGGAGCTTTCCCCAACCCCAAGACCATAAAATTCGTAAGAGTTGCTTTTCAAGGGTAAATAACGGGACATTTTAATACGATCTTGAATATAGGCTTAGATTGAAAATGGGAATTGGGACCATGATTAATTATGTTGCTGACTTTTTAAAAGTGAGGGGTCGGGGCAAGTGAGGGCATTTCTTAAGATGGCAACCTTCCAAAAGTTCACAGATTCAAACTTTGGTAAAAGGACAGTATCATTTTGACATCTGATTAATCCCATATGCAGAGTGAGTGTGAGGAATTAATACCCTTGTGGTGTTTTCACTCTCTGAAACCACTGTAATAAGAGACTGACATAAAATCAAACCAAGGATAAACACAGTCCCCAGCTAGGGTTACGGCCTTATTATCACTCTTAATAAACAATAATGAATAATAACAAATACCCAACGCCCTCAGCCCACTGCGCTGCCCACATATCCCCTCTCCTCTCCATCCATCCATCACAGCTTCCAGGACAATAAAACAATTCAATCCCATTAAATCCTCAGCAACCTTTCTCTTGGGAGGGATGTTTTATCTGTACTCAGTGAGCCTAGGGAGGATTTTACTTGTTTGGAGGGGGCGGAGAATGGTGCGGGTCCTATTTATTTCCATGGCCCACTCCCCAGGTTCTCACCAGCGCACAGGGACTGGGTGGGAGGAGGAGAGGAGGAGGTGCCGAGATTCCCTGCTTCCCAGAAGAAAAAGGGTTCAGGAAGCCAGGGTGGAGGAGGAGGAGGGGTGGAGGGGAAAAGAGAGGGTAGCTGGTGTGGGGCGATCAGCCACTAAATGGAAAGTGAAGTCTTCCTTTTACACCAGGGAGCCTGGGAGATCCGAGAGCGAGGAGTAAATGCATTTACCAACTCAACGAAGTTGCTAAAAAAAAAAATCAGTTAAAAAAAAAATCAAAGCCGAAGACTTTTGCCTCAGGTTCACTTCCCGCTCCACGTCTGGGTTCCAGGGAGCTACTTCGCGTCCACAGCAGGAGATGGACAGCGCCCCGAAGGGGACCTAGAGGGGAACCGCGACTTGGCCAGGGTCACAGCTCAGTGCGAGCGCAGTGGTGCGGGTGGCAAACACAGGGGGCCTCCGCGAGGAGAGCGCGGAGCGCGGGCCGGGGATCGGGGACCTCTCCCGCGCCGGCCCGAGGCAGCAGTGCGGGGACCGAGGTAGGCGGGCGCACAGGCAGGAGCTCCGCGGCCAGCGGGAGCGTTTGGTAAAACGCGCACAGAGAGCATCTGGGATCTGGGGGGTACACGTTCCCATTCCTGAAGTCGGGACCACCTGACTCCCAGCTCTGGGTTGAAGGTCGGCGCGGACTAGAGCCCACCCCGACCTGCGCTCCTCCAGGCTGGGGCTCGGCTCGCGGTCGCCCAGCCCGGGGCCGGAAGAGCGTTCCCGGGGTGACAGCTCCCCTCTCCCGGGCGTCCGCGCGGGTCCCGGACCACCCAGCGCAGCCGGAGGAAGTTTCTCTAAAGTTGCTCGCACAAAGGACACAAGGAGGGACCAGAGCGGCAGGGGGTCGCGCCGGCGAGGCTGACGGTGACCCCGGCGCCGGGGGCTGCGCTGGGCGCTCGCAGCCCTCGCTTTGCCGCCTGGGCGCAGACGCCCCGGGGAGTCCCCGGGTCCACAGGAGGGTCGCCCCCCACCCCCGGGGCTGGCGGAGATCTAGAACGCGAAGGGACGCCGACGCCCCCTCCGCGGGAGGGCAAAACGGGGTGTCCAGGCTACGGCTGGAAAAGGCACCCAGGTCCCCCCTCGGCCTTGCCTCGGCCGGCGCAGGTCTCCCCACTCCCCGGTCACGCGGCTCGGAGCCTCCCGCCAAGAAGGTGCCCGAGACGCCGCGCTGACCAAGGGCGTCGCCAGGCCCCGCGAGTTAGGGGACAGGCCCCTGAACCCCCATCTCCGAGGAGCGATCAGGTGTGGACACCCCTCCGGGGCGTCGGGGGTTTGCTTTGCTCTCAAGATTTCTTACCTTGACTCTCAGTCTTTTTCTCCCCGGGCCAGAGGAAAGTGCCGCCCCGAGGTGCGGTGCCTTCTGCGGCTCACGTCCCCGGCTCCAGCCCCGGGGCTGAGCACCGGTATCCGAGAGCCCAGGGCACTGGCGGGGCAGCGGCCGAGACGGATAAAAGCGGAAAAGGAGCTCGGCCGAAGCGCCCCAACTTGGCGGCCGGCGCTGCAAACTTCAAAGCCGAGCGAGGCGTGGCGGCGCGCGGCCGCGAAGTTGCCGGGAAGTGGAGCGGGGAGAAGCGCGGGGTGAGAGCGCCCCGGGCCAACGCCGGGAAGGGTCGAGCGGTCCTAGTATAAGGCTCCAAGCGCGCGGGGGCACCGCCGGGCAGCGCGAGGATGCTGCCGCGGGAGCCGGAGGTGAGGGCTCGGCTGGCGGCCGCTCGGGGCGCTGGGCAGGAGCGCGGTGGGGAGAACCGGGCGCACCGGGCGGCGGCGGATGCGCGGCTCGGTTGGCTCCGCTCGCTGACGGCTCCGAGCTGGGAGTGTGTGTTCGCTCCGGAGTGTCACTGCCAAAGCCCCAGTCTCTCCCCCTCCCATTCCCAACCCCTCCCGCCCGGCCGCTGCCCGCCCTCCCCCTCCCTCCGCTGCCCGCTGACCCCCCTTCCCTCCTTCCCTCCTTCCCGCTGCGCGCGCGCGCGCGTGCACACACACACACATATTAGCACGCGCGCGCGCGCGCGCACACACACACACACACACACACACACAGACACCTCCTGGCCACCCAGGGCTCCCCTAACAGGATCCTCGAAGGCGGCATCCCGGGGAATTCATTGCTGCTGCGGGTACCCCTGACCACTGGGAGGATAGAAGTGGGAGGCTCACAGGCAACCCCGTGAACCTCAAAACCCGGGCAGATACCTACCCATGGGGAACCATTGCCCTGTCAGGGAGAGGGGGTGCACAATAGAGGGGGACTTCCTGGGGGTGACTGGGGGCGGGCTGGGGAGATCTCTTAGATCCGGGAGATTGGGGGTGGAAAACAGAACGAGCAAACTGAGCATTCATGTCCCACTTTTCAGCGGAAAGCCTGCCTGCCACAGCCTTCACTTGGGGAGCGCTGCCCCCTCGGCGCAGACCCAGCCTGCTCCGGTTTGAAACTCAGCAGCTGTTTTAACAATTGAAAAGCGGCCCTACAGGACCAGGGAGAAACGGAACTGAGAGTGTGAAGCCCATTAAGGCTGACTAGGTAATTATGATGAGAAGTTACCTAATTAGCAACGTGGCCCGGGCACTGAAAAAAAAAAAAAAGGACAGTGATTTTGTGATCTCGTTTTCCGGCATGGCGAACTTCGCTTCCAGTAAACCTGGTTTTTGGACCCTGGAGTTTACCGTGTAGAATATGAGCTAGTTCTAAGATTCTAAAAATGTTTGTGCTGATAAGGTGAAAAAGGCTTGCCTCCACAGTGCCACGAAAATGCAAGATGAAAACTAACCTCACCGCGATCATATTAAGAACTTCGATCTTTCTTTTTGTTAAATAGCTGGCCACAGAGTGCACAGGATGTAGCTCCTACGGTTTATTGATTCCTTGATAAGAAGGGGGATTTATGAAACAAACACAAAAAATGTGTTTTGTAAAAATCAGACTCAACTCAAAAGGAACTTTGGAGGTCACTGGGAAATCTTCATTTTGTATGCAAGACAGAAAAGGAGGCCTAGAGTGCTCAGGAATCCCAAGGTGGCCAAAATTGCTGGTCCACTAGCTGAGAGGTGGGAGGCTGAGAACACAGGCCTGGAGGGAGCTTCTGAAATGTCACATCCTGACAGCCCCAGTGGAGCAGCTCCTCTCTGCACACAAGGGGTCGCCAGAGCTGGAATCAAGTTTGCAGCAACTGATTCTGACTCATAGTGACTCTGTGGGACTGAGTAGCATTGTCCCCATGGGTTTCCCAGACTGTAAATCTTTACTGGAGCAGAAAGCCTCCTCTTTCTCCCAGGGAGAGGCTGGTGGATTCAAACTGCTGACTTTGCAGTTACCATGCCAACACACAAACCACTAAGCCACCAGGTCTCCTTTAAAGTGAATCATACACCTGGCTTTAAGGAGCTTACAGCTTTGGGAAGAGACATATATAAATGAAAATATGATTAACGCTTATGATAGATGTTTGTACCCAGTCAGGTGGGAACAAGCACGAGGGAGCATCTAATTCCCCTTGAGAAGGTGTGTGTGGTAGAGAGTTTAGTATAACATCCTGAAGGAGGAGGACAGGATCACCAGGTTAACAAGGGGGCTGGGGGAGGGCACTTCAGAAACAAAAAGAAGCCAGGGAAAAGATTAGGGAGGTGTCAAAGTGTGTCCCGGGATCTGGAAACAGTGAGTTAAGGCTAACCTGTAGGTGAGATAAGTTGTCAGATCTCAGATCTGCTAGCCCAAAGAATCAGAACTGCCCCGAAGGAGATTGGTGGTTAGGTAACTGTGAAAAGTTTTATGCAGGGACAGACTTTTAAGATAGTTAAGAATCAGCAGATTCATAAAGTTATCTTTGATACCGCTGTGGAAGGCAGAGGAGAGAGAGAAGAATGGAGAGGTTATTTCTAGAGAGGGGTGGTGGGGAGGAACAGGTCTGAACTAACGCAGTGGCAATGCCAGTTGGGAGGTGGAGGCAACTCTAGAGATATTTGGGAGCTAGAATAGACTGGACTTGATGATTGATAGGATGTGGAGGGTACTAAAGAGGAGGAGGAGTCTAGACTGACTCCCAGGTTTCTGGCTGGGACAACAAGACGGGGTGGTCTATTAGCCAAGAGAAACAGCACATAGGGAGGGGTAGCTTCAGGAGGAATGTGGTGAGTTCTGTTTTAAACTTGAGTTAGGGAAGCCTGTGTTAGGGACATCTGACTACCATGTCTTAGCGTTGCCTAGAGAGACCTCCTAGGAGAGAAGACCCCCAACTGGAGGAACCAGCAGGAGTCATCTGCATACAGTAGTTTCTGGAAGTCAGGGTGTGGAGGAAGGCAGCAGGAAGAGAAGATGACTGAGGCTGGAATCTGGCAGAATCTCGCTGTTTTAGGAATGGCTGAAGACTCGGGAGAGAAGAGAAAGCAGAGGAGACTAAGGAAAGAGCAGGGCTCCTGAAACCTAAAGAGAAGGATTGGTGACCAGTTAGAAACCGGGTGACAGAGATCATGACAACCAGACTGAAAACCACAGCTATTCTTTCTCAACCCCCGCAGGTTACTTGGACTAAGCGGATTTTATGTTGTAGGTTCACAAAGGACTTGAGTAATACCAGGTACATTGTGGGGACAGAGAATGTAAATTTATTTATTTAATCGTTTGGTTGTGAGGGGAAAATTACTTAGAGGGATGTGATAGTTACATAATCTGTTGTCAATTTGAGTATTAAGAGTGAAGGGGTGGAATTTATCCTGTCAATCAGGTCATAGCTTGATGACCTCATTTGGAGGCACTAAGGAGATAAATAGATCTCTGGAGGTGGGACGCATGCTCTCTTCCTGGGAGACATTGCAGCTGATAAGACACATGGAGACAGGCTGATGGCAGCCAGAGTCCTGGAGCTGGGGAAGATTTATGGAGACTCCTGCCAGCGCTGAGATGCTTACATCACCACTGGATCTACAAGACTTTCTGCCCACTGGCCTGCGATTGTCCTGCACTTGGCATCATTGCATGTGTTTCATGAGTCTGAAGAGGAATTTATAGATTGGTATCGGACATATGGCCCAATATCAGACTTATGGACTTGATCTGAACTGGGCTGGGATGTCTTCTCAATATTCAATTGCTCTGGCATATAATGCTCTTTCTTATACACACATGAGTGTCCATGAATTTTTTTCCTCTAGTCTACCCGGACTAACACAAGGTGAGAAAAGCCTTTTGCGCTGGTTTTTTTCCCCTTCCAAATGTGAAACACCTGGTCTTTTTTTAAAAATCATTTTATTGGAGGCTCGTATAATTCTTATCACTATCCATACATACATCCATTGTGTCAAGCGCGTGTGTACATTTGTTGCCATCATCATTCTCAAGGCATTTGCCTTCCACTTGAGCCCTTAATATCAGCTGCTCAGTTTCCCCCTCCTGGTCTTAACTGTCTGATGAAGACAGAGTGGGTAGAGACGGGAGGCTAAAGATAGAGCACAGAAACCCATATAAGCTCTCTGAGGGTCTCTTCTCTCTTTGATATAATTGGGGTGGGGAGTAGGATCTACCTTCGGGAGAGACTGTGTCTAATATTCACCTGGTGATATACATCTCTAAAGGTTAGTGGAGAGTCCCAAGCCAGCAGTGATTAGAGCACTGTTTACAATGGCTATTGGAAAGAAACTGAGTCCCATAATTCAGCAAATTAACGACAAACCTGTGTTTTAGAAAAATTCTCTAAGAACCCTGAGAAGGATATTTCTGAGAAAATTCCTCAAAGCATCTCTGTCCTCCATGTTGCTGTTGGGTACCACCGTGTTGCTTCTGCCCTATGTATAGCAAAAGGAAACATGGCCTGGCACAGAGCTAGCCTCCCAATCGTTCTTTGTCTGAGCCCACAGTTACAGCCACTGTGTCCAAACATCTTGTCAAAAGTCTTCCTCTTTTTCGATGCCCCTGTACTTTACCAAGCATGAAGTCCTTCTCCAGGCACTGGTCTCTCCTGACAACTTGTCCAACGTACAGGAGACCTTCTCAACATCCTTGCCTCTAAGGAGCATTTTGGCTATACTTCTTCCAAGACAAATCTGTTTGTTCTTTTGGCGGTTCATGGTACTCTCAGTATGCTTCAACAGCCCCATAATTCAACTGGATCAATTCTCCTTTGATCTTCCTTCTTGAGTCTTCCATATTCAATGTATAACTTTCACGTGCAGAGGAGGTGGTTGAAACACCATGACTTGTGTGAGGTGCACCTTAGTCCTCAAAGTCATGTCCTTGCGTTTCAACACTTGACAGAGATCTTATGTAACAGATTTACCCAAGGTCATGTGTCATTTGACCTCTTGATTGCTGCTCCCATGCACTTTAGGGTTTGCATTTAATAGGATACCTGTTTCTCAAACTGAGTCACTGGGAAAGCCAATGGATGGATATGTGTTTATATATGTAAATACTTTCTATGTGTTTTGAGAGAATTGGACTATCTGCCATACACAGAACATGCATTGTGTATGCAGACAGACTTGTATTTAATTCTAGAGTCTGACAATTATGTGCTGTGAAACAAATAACCTTCAAATGTCTGGGTTACAGTTCTCATTCAAATATAAAAACAGAAGCCATGATAGCTGATTCACAGATTCACAGTGAGGATAAAGTAGTGTAACATATTCAAGTGCTTGGCATATTTGTATCTGAATTTACTATTAAACTATGACATGCACTGTTTCCATTGCAGAAAACAAAACAGCTAAACTCCAAAACAATTATAAAATTATGAGTGCAATTTAATAGACTTTACTTAAGAGAATTTTCTCTGTGTCCTGTGTCCTAAGGCAACTGGTTTTGTCATGTGGTCTGTGGGTCTGGGTTGTTCCTGAAACTTTCCACAGAAGTTCTGCAAGGTCTAAACTGTTTTAATATTAACTTTAAGGCATGTTTACCTTTAAAAGTTTTTTTCTTTAGTGTGTTGACATGTGCCCCAGTGGTACAAAAGCCATGTTGGGTAAGAGGATAATATGAATCATGGCAGGCACAATTCACTTCGCTAGTCATCGTTGAATTCTTCACAGCCACAAATATTAGTGGAAAGAATATTTCCCTTAAGAATGTTCTGGTGAAACATTAATGTTTGTTCATTTTATTTACTTGACTATGCTTTTTAATATTCTGTATGATTAAATGGAAAACCCAGAACTTAATATTTGTCTTGGATTAAGAGATTTATGTAATTGACTGAGTTGTTAGCTAAAGTGGCTGCCCACCCCCTCCCCACCCCTCCACCCCCAGAAAATATTTTTCTTGGAAGGAGAACTGACAAACTGATTTGTCAAATGCTAGATTTCAAAGTGAATGAAGTGACCTTATCACTTCAATGTTAAACAAAGGACAGTACTGGTTTCCAATGAAACACTAGAGCTTTCTAAGTACAAACTAGATGCTATGAGACCTGTATCAGCTACTATGAGCTCCATAGATTCCCAATAAATGTTTTTCTTATATTTTTGTAGTTGTACTAAAAAAATCAGGCTTCTTGGCATTGCATACAAAGATATACCAAAATTTGAAAGAACTGCATGACTCAGTAAACCAATATTCATGAAGTGACCAAGGAAAGAAGTTATAAAATTGTAGATGATTAAAAGAAGTAGAAGGTAGACCAATGGACTTTATTGTAAGAGAGTATGAGCAGTTCATTGATCTAAACCCATTGCCACTCAGTTGCTTATGAGACATAGAGACCCCATATAGGGTTTCTGAAATTGCAAATCTTTGCTGATTTTCCTGAGAACCAGACAGTGGGTTTGACTCACCAACCTTCCGATTAGCAGTTCAATGCATCAGCCAACATGCTACCAGAGCTCTTCTGTTCCTATGGGCCACTGGATTTCATTGTAGCAGAACAGGAAAAGCTTATTGATATGGTTTTTATATTCTACATTATAATTACAAGTTTTAAGAAACTACTATTTGCCAAGTTTTATGTAGTACCAAAGAAGAAAATCCAGAATTATTTGAGAGGGTTATTGAAATCTCAAGGTGTTTCAGAAGTTCATGGAAAACATAGAATACAAAGATAATGGAATTTTTCCATGGATATTTTGAATTCTCCCCTTATGCCTTTCTCATCCCCCTGTCCAACTACATATCTGTGTGAGACAGATTTTCATTTACTTAAAACAAAACAACATATTGCAACAGATTAAATTCAGAAGTGATGTGAGAATTCATCTGTTATCCATTAAGCCAGATAGTGAAGAGAGTTGCAAAAATGTAAATCAATACTACTCATTAAAAACTATGTTAACATGTAGTAGATTTACTGTAACTATTTTAAAATGAATGAATAAATACATATTTTAAATGTCAACTTTATTTCAATTTAAAGTGAATGCTGCTAGCTATAACTCATATAAAACAAAGGCTTGGATTCTTCAGTAGTTAATGTATAGGATTGGCTAGAACTACAGTCATTTGAATTAGCTACTATCATTCACACAGATTGATGACTCATGAAGACAAAATAATATTTTGATGAAAGATGGACCATCTCCCAAATTATATTTACACATTGAATTTTTCATTTAACACAAATTATAAAGAGGAAACTACATATAAAATTATACTAGTTCCTGGGTTGATGTAAGTGGGCAGTATATAATTGGATACCCAAAACTGGGGGAATAAAGGCATGAAGTGGTTGGCTTACAAACTTTCATAGATGTGGGAACATATTCACAGGATAATAGGAATAAGGTATAGGTGTTACTTAATTGCAATTGTGAGGCTAAAGAATTACATACAGGTGCCAAGTTGGCAAGGGGTGGATTGAATAGTTTATTGTGCAAACCTGGCCGATAAACACATGTGGGTTAATTAAAGGGTGGAGAGATAAAAGGCTCAGTGAGCCTGGCCTTTCGAGTTCTCGGGTCTCTTGCTTTCTGATGGTCAGACCACGGTGCAGCTGCCTTAGCCAGTTCCCTGCTTCAGCTGTCAAGGCTCACTTCCTGCAAGACATCCCTAAGGGGAAGCCACATGGACCTAACTCGATGCAGTCCTGGGTGCTGGAGCAGCCATGTGGAGACCCCTGCCAGCGCTGAGATGCTTAAACATTCACTGACTCAGCTTTCCTCCTGCAGTCTGCATCATTGTGTGTGTTTTGTGAGATGGAAGAGGACTTTGTGGATTGGCGTTGGACATATGTGTTGATGTTGGACTTGTGGGCTTGGGCAGCACTAGGTTGGGATGTTTTCTTGATGTGCACTTAACCTTTATATAAAACTCTTTCATATACACAAGTTTCTGTGGATTTGCTTCTCTAAAGTACCAAGACTAATACAAATATATATAGTAAGTTTTATATATGTATATGTATGTGTGTGTGTGTGTGTGTGTATTGGAAGGAGCCCTGATGGTATATTGACAGTTAACTATAAAGTCAGCAGTTTGAAACCACCAGTCACTCTACAGGAGAAAGAGAGGGCGTCCTACTCTCATAAAGAGTTACAGTCTTCAAAACTCACGGGAGCAGTTCTACACTGTCCTATAAGTTTACTGTGAGTCAGCACCTACTCGATGGCAGTGAGATACATATTGAAGAACTTATTTACAATGTGTATGTTGAGCAAATGATCAGAGAAGCTGGATTATATGAAAGATTAGAGGAAGGCACAGTAACAACCTGTAACATGCAGATGACACAATCTGTCTTGCTTATTTGTAAATAAACCCTTCTATTCCTATTGAATCAAGAAGTAGCCTGTGAGCAGAACCAATGGTATTGAAGGGAGAAGTTCAAGCTTTCCTGACAGCATTAGCCAAGAAACAGGCCCAGGAATTGATAGAACACCAACTGGAATTTCCAACAAACAAGAACCACTGGAATCACTTATTCCTCATGTCAGGAAGTGTGGAACGAATCCATAGCTCCTTGACAACAACACCTGGCAATCTGCTTCCTTAGAAATTACAACCAAAAGGGTCAACCGTCCAACCAACAAGAGTCCTATGGGGTCATTCTACTCTGTCATATTGTGTTGCTATGAGTTGAAATAAACTCAACTGGTGCGTACCAACAACACTGTAAAACTGAGAGCTCAAGGGAAGGCACATTGGAAAAAGAACATCTAAGGAGAGACGCAAAGGACAGGGTAGACACAGAATACATGAGCTTTCGAGAGAAAAGGGAACAACGTATAATGTGATCAATGCAAAGGATGTTAGAAGATAAGCAATTACCACAGAAAGTGATCTTAGTTTTAAAGTTGTTCATTGTTCAATATGTTTTCACTGAGTTACAGTTTATTTGAGAAGAAAATATGGTATTTTAAATCATTATAATACATTGACTTAAATCAGAGTGATCAATATAATACTGCAAAAGAATAACTAGAATAAAAATAGAATATTGAACATTGTATTAAAAAATGAAAACATAACTTCATGGATTTCCAAAGATGAGAACTTCGACAAGCATGCTGAGGTACAGATATATTTACAGTAGAATTGCAACTGGAATGCTTCTTAGAGTCAAGGATGGCAAGATTAAGCTTCGCATATTTTGGGCATGTTGTCAGGAGAGACCAATCCCTGGAGAAGGACATCACGCTTGCTCAAGTAGAGCGACAGGGAAAAAGAGGAAGTCCCTCAAGAAGATGGACGGGCACAGTGGCTGCAACGCTGGGCTCAAACAGCCGAACCATTGCGAAGATGGCTCAGGACTGGGCAGTGTTTTCCTCTGTCGTCCATAGGATTGCTAGGGGTCGGAACCCGCTCGACAGCATCTAACATCAAAGTATTTTCCCAAGGGAAAATCTCCGAGATGAGTTCCTTTAGGTATCCAGTAAAGTTTATTGTCAATCAGATCCAAGGGTGCATTATTGACATGACAGGTGTTACCTCTGCCTGCAGAGAGCAAAAGTAACAAGTTAGTTGAGTTTCCAGTATTGCTCCGAGTATCAGCTACTGAGTGATAATTACCAAGACAATACTAGGAATGATGGGATGTGGCTTATTCACAGCTTGACTAGACAAGGCAGTTTTCATGAAATCGTCTAAGAATGAGGGAGGTTTGATTTGGTGACAAGGGCGAGGACACCAGAAGTGGAAAACCCACCTTGGGAAAGGCCTGGCCGCAGTGCATTTAATGATCAGAGAGGGGAACCGTATGGCTGAGATGGATTTGACCAATGAGATTAATAGGAGAAACAAGCAGAGGAGAACTGATATATTGGTTGGGTAGATAGATTTGAGCTTCGTTTTCTTGGCAGTGGGTAAATTCTTACTTAACTAAAATGAACATCATTTGCGACATGGCCACTTAGTAAAAGCTATGCTTTTGGGCGAAGGGAGATGTCGGGCAGTGTAAGATATGATAAAATCATGAAAGTAATGAGGAGCTGGTACCAAGGGCTCAAGTGGAAAGCAAATGTTTTGAGAACGATGAGGGCAACAAATGTACAAATGTGCTTGACACAATGGATGGATGTATGGATTGTGATAAGAGTTGTATGAGCCCCTAATAAAATGATTAAAAACAACAACAAAAGCAAACGGAAAAAAGTTATGCTTTTGATTGTCATTTATGATTTTTTCTTACATAAAATTTCATATTTGTTTCACTTCAAAGTGTGCCTATCTGTTTGTCTAATCATTGCCTCTTCTGTGACTATTTTCATTAATTCACATATTATACTTGATCAGTTACATGAGGGAAACCTGAACCCATGTTTTAAAGTGTTATTCTTCAAACAATATAACCTAGACTTCTTGTGTTCTAGAAAAGGAAGTCCACTGAGGACAGTGGCCTCAGCCTGTGGTATCTAGTCTCTGCTTCCGGCTGTTTGGCCAAATCGGGTAGGGCTGGTGTTTTTAGTAGCTGGTACCATGATCAGTTATACAGCAATTCAATAGGAACCTAGGTGAGCTGCAGAGTTGTGAAACAAAGTTGTGTGCACACAGAAATAGATGAGAAGAAAACATGCTAAGTATAAGCATAAAAATGACTGAAAGAAATGGGTGGGATGTATACTTTGCTATAACTGGGTATCCAGGGCTACGTGATTAATATGCTCCTATATTTGGGTTCACTGAATGATTGCTTTATTTGCTACATCTCTTGGCTTCTTGAGAGAAACGTGTAATAAACAAAACCCTTTCCCCGTGAGTAATTTGGCCTCAGGTCCTCTTGTCGGTGTGCCTGTGATATCATAATGCTTAGGGCCGCACAGATACAAAGCCTATTTATTTGAACAAAGGTTATGGAGCTGAATGGCATCAGATAAAGTGTGTGGGGGGAGGGGAGAGGGGAGGGAGGATAGCCTTTTTAGCCAAAGACCTTGGGTGTAATTTCTGCTCTGCCATTTAATAACTTAGTGAGTGTGTGGATTTGGAAAGTTACTCAATCACCCCAAGGCTTTGTTTTCTAATCTGAAAATGGGGAAATGAAATTTCCCTGTATTTTGAATATGAAAAATATCTGCTATATAATTAAAACTCAAATTCACTGCCATTGCACCCATTCTGACTCATCGCCACCCTATAGGACAAAGTAGAACTGCCCGTGTGGGTTTCTGAAACGGTAATCTTTATGAGAAAAGAAAGTTTCATCTTTCTTGTAAAAAAAAACAACAGTTTTATTGACACATATGTACCATACCATACAATTCAATGGTTTAACTATATTAAAAAGAGTTGTGCATTCATTACCACAATCAATTTTAGAACATTGTTTTCATTTTCTAGTTACTATCTCTATAGATTTACCTATTCTGAATTTTATAGTTATACAAAAATGTTCCTAGCAATAACATCAAAATAAAACACACATGCACAACAACCTCAGCCAAAACAAAGCTGATAATAGCAACAACAACAACAAAAGAGCAGCATTATCCTTTTTTTGAGAAATAATATCCATGGGACATTTAATAATTCTAACAATAAGGTACCATCCTCACAACAGGGGTTTTGTTTTAACCCATTGCTGCAGGCGCTCTGTCAATCTCTCTCCTTAAAGATATGGATTTTGTGTTTATTTTGCTGACTTTCCCTTTGCCAAGCATGATGTTCTTCTGTAGGGACTGGTCTCTCCTGATAAATACACAAAATATGTGAGATGAAGTGTCGACATCCTCACTTCTAGGTTGCATTCCCTGTCTACTTATTCCAAGACATATTTGTTTGCTCTTCGGGCAGACTGCGGTACTTTCATTTTTGTTCACCAAGACCGTAACTCAAATGCAGCAATTCTTTTTTTCTCTTCCTTATTCATTGTCCAACTTTTACATGCATATGAGGCAATTAAAAATACCATGGCTTGGGTCAGGCACACTGTGTTAGTCCCGGTAAACTAGAGAAACGAATCCAGGAGACACTCATATGTGCACAAGAAAGAGTTTTATATACAGGAGCACGTGAATATTGAGAAAACATCCCAGCCCAGTCCAGATCAAGTACATAAGTCCGATCTTAGCCCATATGTCTGATACCAATCTATAAAGTGCTCTCCAGACTTACAAAAACACATGCAACGATGCCGAACACAGAAAGATCACAGGCCAGTGGGTTGAAGGTCTTGTGGATCCAGTGGCTATGTAAGCATCATCTGCGTCGGCGGAAGTCTCCACATGGTTCCTTCAGCTCCAAGACTCTAACTGCCATCAGCCTGTCTCCATGTAGCTTGTCATCAAGAATGTCTCTCTGGGAGTGAGCATGTGTCCTGCTTCCAGCAAGCTATCTATCTCCTTAGCACCTCCAAATGAGGTCAAGCTACGACCTGATTGACAGGCTAGACTCCACCCCACTCACTCTTAATCCTCTCAAATTGACAACAGATGATGTAACACACACCTTATTCCTCCAATGACACTCTTGCTCTTACACACTTAAAGAGGCCTGCGTTGCAGATTAGCTCAGTGAAATTCATCTTGTGTTTTCTTGACTGCTGCTTCTCTCAGCAGTGACTGTGGATCCACCCACAATGAAATCTTTGACAACCTTGATTCTTTCGCCATTTACCATGATTGTCTATTGGTCCAGTGATGATGATTTTTGTTTTCTTTACACTGAATTGCCTTCCAAACTGAAGATTGTAGCCTTGATCTTCACCAACAAGTGCATTAAGTCCTCCTCAATTTAAATATTGAATGAATTCACTCAGACACTGCTTCGTAGACTTACCCAAATATTTGATCTGAGCATTGACAAAATCTGCCAATAGAATACTCTTTCTTTTACAAATTTTACTTATTTTGTTCTTTAAGACATTCGGTGAAATGAGTACATATTTCATAAAGGAGTAAACCGAAGTTTCAGGGGAGACCGGTTTGAGTGGAATTAGCTTTATTCTGATTACCTCCAAAGTAAGTGATCTTCACCATGTTGTTAGGCTGAGGGGTTCACTACAACTTCTCCGTCAGCTTTTTATTCAGGGTAATTTCTCTCCTCTCCCTCTCCTCTTTTCCTCATCATAGTACCAGGCATTTAGAAAAAGGATTTTCATCACAGATCTTGCTTTGGTGACTTCTTCATGGCCTCCTTTAAGAGTAAACTCAGTCACGCACTGCTCTACTTACTCCTCCACTCCAGCCACAAACCTCTCGGCTCGCAAGTCTAGAAGATCAAACCGGAGGGAGAGAGAACAGGTAAATTGATTTAGCTTCTTGACTTGGTTTTTTTTTTTTCCCCATCTGAAAAATAATTCAACTTTGTTACCCTGACACAATGCATTACATGTCTTTCCTTAATGACACATACCAAGTTAGCCTGTCTATGCAGAGCTGTATGGGTAGAAGCACTAACAGAGGTTAAAATGTTTCACATGTGCAGCTCATAAAAAGTAGCCATCTGATTATTTATACAGAGATGGTCTTTGTTCTCAGGGGTTCCGCATCCATGAATTCAACCAACCATGAAAATAATTAGTTTACAGGCTCCTAAAAAGCAACTAAGTGGTCAAAGTAATCCTTCAAAGGTTTGGTCAAGAGCTACTTATAGAGATTTTACCTAGTATTATGTACTACAAGTGATTTGGAGACAATGAAAAATATATGGAAGATGGGTATAAACATGTACATTCAAGTGGCCTTCAAAGAGCTTATGGAAAAACAGGATAGTGGAATTTCTCCATGAACTTTTGGTAGTACCCCCAAACTACTCGATTTTACTAAGGGACTTCAGCATCCTCAAAGCTTGACATGTGAGGAAGTCTATGTTTTTAATCTCGGTTCTGTCTCCTGAAGGTGTTTGCCGGGGAGGCCGCTTCACTAAGTAATTTTGTTCCCATTTAAGAGAAAAGGCTACTGAGGCTGTCAGACCTCGCCACATTTCTTGTTGGAAGAAAATTTTGCCCGAGACAGTGGAGTGACATTCTTAACCTCACATGTATCTCCCCAGATTTTGGAATGGATCCACGGTTGTTCTCCGTGACTTCAAGTCTACTGTGACTTCTGGTGCCCTTATGTAGGACCACTGATGGCGCCTGTGCCATTGTCATGTCAGTGGCACCTTTGGGTCCCTTTTGTTGGTATTGTATCAATTGTGGGAAATGAAATAAAGAAACATTCCAACCCTAATCCTATTAGTATACCCCTCCTTTAAAAAAAACCAATTTCCTCGTAGTTAGGCATATAAGAAAAAAATTCCTTTGAAAATATAGAGCTTTTTTTAAATTAAAGAAATAACATCTATTCAATCACATTATTTCAGCAGCACATTATGCTTTTCACTATGTGTTATGCTGAAGCTTACTAAATTCCTTATTGGATTAGATCAGCTAACACTGGATTTGGTCACTTTTCTACTTCTAATGCCACATCTAGGAAAGAAATGTGTTAATATTTACTTCCTTCTGCCAAATCAGATTCTGCTATAACACTAAATCAAAGATGAATCGCTACCCTGTAAAATTGAAAATTTGCGTGTGTTAGGTAACAAGAAACAGGGTTGTCTTTCTTTCTGAGCATGACTTCTCAACTCATTCTCTGTTGAGGAAAGACATTGCATTATTCCAGGTCACTTAGAAGGGATAAAGGCATTTTTCTTTTCCTGCAAAGCTTTTTGGAAATGAATCACTGAAATTATTTTGGGAAAATAGTGTCTGTCCCAAGAGAGTGTGATTTTACTCTGAACACTATTTGTGTTTTAAAGGGAAAAAAAGTGTTTTCACTAATGAAAGCGTATCTCCCCTAACTCCTTCTTATGTAATCCTTCTATGTTGTTTTCTCTTCATGACTATGCAAAGCCTTCATTTTTTCCCTTTTTCAACATTTTGTTTGTTTGTTTGTTAGGGGAAAGATTGCACAGTGAATTAGGTCACTACTTGTGTTAGTCTTGGTTAGACTAGAGAAACAAATTCATAGACACTCATATGTGTGTAAGAGAGAACTTGATATAAATGAGCAATTGTACCTTAATAAAACATCCCAGCCCAGTCCAGATCAAGTCTAGAAGAATAATATTAGCCCATATGTCCAATGCCAGTCTTTAAATTCTTCTTCAGACTCATGCAACACATGCAATGACACCAAGTCCAGGAAGATCACAGGCCAGTGGGTGGAAAGTCTTGTGGTTCCAGTGGCAGTGGAAGTATCTCTACACTGGCTGGGATTTCCACGTGGTTCCTCCAGCTCCAGGGCTCTAGCATAGTTCCATGTGTCTTGTCCACAGGAATGTCTTGCAAGAAGTGAGTGAGTGTCCCGCCTCCAGTGAGCAATTTATCTCCGTAGTACCTCCAAATGAGGTCATCAAGTACCTACCTGATTGACAGGCTAAACATGACCCCTTCCTCAAATTGACAGGTTATGTAACTGCCACACCACTTAACCATTACATTGGGTACAACGTGTCAGCATTCTCATGATTTCCATTCTGTTTCTTTTATTTCCATTGATGTAGTTTCGCTTCCTCCTTCCTCTCTCTACATTCTAATCTTTGATTTTGGGTAGCTTTTGACTATTTGGTCTCATACAGTTAATTTTTAAGGGACCCATTACTCCCCAAGATGCACAATGGACTTAAATATAGCAGTAATTACGGGGATTGTGTAAGACCAGGTAGTACTTTGCTCTGTTGGCCATAGGATCTCTGTGAGGTAGACCCTACTTAGTGACACCTAAGAGCAGTGACAATTGCCTGGTTTAAAGTGACCTCCAGGAGTGGGTTCACTTTTAGGTTAAAAGTATATCTTAAGCTTTCCACAGCATATATATCCCAATCATGGCCCCCTTCACACTCTGGTAAGCCCACCTGTACATAAGATGTTTTGGTTTGCTGCATGTGTGGCAGTTTTCCTTTACCTCCCATGTCCTTTGTAAAGTTGTACATATCAGCCATGTCCTTTGTAAAGTTGTACATATCAGCCATGTCCTTTGTAAAGTTGTACATATCAGCATACCCTTGTACATCATTATGACCCCATGCCAATGATCCCTCCTTCAAGCTAACATGTCTTTTATTCCCTTTGTCCTATTTAAGACTATAATTCATGCTTTCTTAAAAACAAAACAACCATTTTAAAAGGGAACCCGGGGTAGATGGTGTTGAGAGCACTTCCGGTCTCTATCAGTCCAATAAGTATGATCTTTTAAATAAATTTGAGTTTTGCCCTCTCTTCTGTCCCAGGACTTTCTAGAGCAGAAGCTGGGAAAGATCCAGTTCTGTGAGTCTCATGGTGTCAATGCACCTTGTTGAGGACCTTCTTATTTTGTATCGCCTCACTGCTTTGCCAGTCAGGAAGTCCTGCTTCAGGGACTGGGATCTCCTGATACCATGTCCACAGTATGTAAATAAAAAGTCTCGCTATCCTTGCCTTGAAGGAGAACTCTGGCTGTACTTCTTCCAAGGCAAGTTTGCTTATTCTCTTGGAAATCCATGGTATTTTCAAGTTTTCACCAATACCGTAATTCAAATGCATAGATCCTTCTTTGGTCTTCTTTATTCAATCTCCAACTTTCATGTGCATATGAAGCAATGGATATGGCCTAGGATGGGGACACCTTAGTCCACAAAGTGCTACCTTTGCTTCTCAGTACTCGAAAGGGGTCTTGCGCAGCAGTTTCTCCCAGAGCAATGCATGGTTGGATCGCCCGACTGCTGCTTCCATGAGTGCTGCTTGCGGCTCATACCAGGATGAAATTCTTGACAACTTTGATCTTTTTTTCCATTTACCATGATGTTACCCATTAGTCCAGTTGAAGATCTTGGTCCCTTTTACACTGAGTTGTAACCCACACTGAAGGCTATAATCCTTGATCTCCATACGCAAGCGTTTCAGGTTCTCCTCGTTTTCAGAAAGCAAAGTTGTCTCATTTGCATACTGCAGGTTGTTAAGAAGCCTTCCTCCAATCTCAATGCCACATTCTTCATATTATCCAGTTTCTGGGATTATTTTCTCAGCATACAGATTGAATAAGTATGGTGAGGAGGTATAACACAGATGCACATCTTTCCTGATTTTAAACTCTTATTCTACCTGCACAACTGCCTATTGACCCCTGTATTTCTAAGATCATAAAATTTTATGAATGTGACAATCATAGTATAATTCTATCACTTTCTATCCCCAAATCTTAAAATAATGGGAATCCAAGTGACTCTATTGTGAACAAACTATATTTAGGTGTTGGAATTTTTCTACAAGTAGAGGAAACAAATGCCACAATAAAATTTCAAATAGGTTTGAAACTCTGAAGTCAACTGAAATCCTCAACTCAAAAGAACTTATTTTTCCATCTGTCAAAACATGGGGTAATCAGTCTGATTTTGAAAGAGCTTTTACAAGATTTTATCTATGTGGGAAAGTACACATTGACTTGTGAGGAATATGTAATTTGTGTTAATACAGGGTCTCATTCAAGAACTAAAGATAATCTTAAACCCAATCAATTCTAAACCAGCATTTTTATAATTCCTTTTGAGTAGGAATGATCTTAGGGGAATAAGTGATACAAATCAAACTGGCTCCAAGTGCAGGAAAAACTTCAAAAGCAGGAGAAATATCTGACTCACTTTATTTATAAAGTTCATATTTGCAACTTTCTCTGTATGGTTCAAGACAAGTCCAGTAGAACCCAATGCAGGGCAAGAAGCACACCTTAAGCGGAGAGTAAAGAATATAGAAAGAGTATCTCCCATTGGGATCAGGAGATCCGGGAAAAGAAGGAGTAATGATAAGAAAAGGTAGTGGTTAAGAACGTAAGAGTGTGAAGGAAAAATAAGGACAGGTAGTAAAATTATTAGGAAGCACAGAATTTAAGAAATGAAGAAAAGAAAGAACAACTACAGTAATGGGGGTCAAGGAATACAAGAGAAAATAATGAGTTTACTTGTCAGAAAATCTAGAAGTGAAAATAATGAGTCACGTAATATAGTAGGACACTAGAAGGGCAAAAGAGACAGAGAAGGGTTTCAACTGTGAGGTAAGACTACAACATCATCGTATACAGAGGGGCTCCATGAATCAGAACTGACTCAATGAAAACTAAAACAGCAACAAGAATAACAAGCAGGGAAACACGTAAGAGCATGAAGCCATTATTTATGTAATTAATAGTATTACATGTTATTGGGCGCCACTGAGTAGGTCTGGACCCACAGCAACCTCATGCACAGCAGAACGAAACACTCCCTGGTCCTGTTCCATCTTCACAATTGTCCCTACGCTTGAGGCCCTTGTGACAGTCACGGAGTCAAGCCACCGTGTTGAGAGCCTTCCTCAACTTTGCTGTCCCTCTACTTTCCCAGGGACTGGTATCTCCTGACAACAAATCCAAAGTATGTGAGATGAAGTCTTGCCCTTTCTGCCTTTAAGAAGCAGTGTAAGCTGCTATGACAAAATAATAATTTATAAATTATCAAGGGCTCATGAGGGAGGGGGGAATGGGGAAGGAAGGGGGCAAAATGAGCAACTTTTCGTAGGCTGCCTGCATGTCTTCTTTCCTGTTTATGTCTTCTGCCCATTGTTTAATTGGATTATGTACCTGCTTCCCGTGAAGGGCAGTGTAGTTTTTTTTTTTAGCTGTATCCACAGTCAATTCCAGTTTGTGGTTTTCCCAGCCCTTGGGACACCAACTTTACGGTGCCATTTGCCAGCTCTGGCGGTAACCACTGGCTGGCACCTCCTCCTCAGAGGTCTGGGGCACAGAGCCCTGGCGCTCTTCTTGCAGCTCAGAGACACCCTCCCCTCCCCCCGCCCGCCCCCGCTGTTTCCATTGCTGCCAAGTATCATGACTCTTGGTGGTCCCAGGAGGTGATCAGACGTCCTGCTTTTGGTGGGACAGTCCTGATTTTTTTTTCTTTTTAAAAAAAAATCATTTTATTGAGGCTCATACAACTCTTTTTTTTTCTTCTTTTACATTTTATTAGGGACTCAAACAACTCTTACCACAATCCATACATATACATACATCAATTGTATAAAGCACATCCATACATTCCCTGCCCCAATCATTCTCAAGGCATTTGCTCTCCACTTAAGCCCCTTGCATCAGGTCCTCTTTTCCCCCCCCTCCCTCCCCATTCCCCCCTCCCTCATATGCCCTTGGTAATTTATACCTCGTTATTTTGTCATATCTTGCCCTATCCGGAGTCTCCCTTCCCCCCTTCTCTGCTTTCCCTCTCCCAGGGAAGAGGTCACATGTGGATCCTTGTAATCAGTTCCCCCTTTCCAACCCACTCACCCTCCACTCTCCCAGCATCGTCCCTCACACCCTTGGTCCTGAAGGTATCATCCACCCTGGATTCCCTGTACCTCCAACCCTCATATGTACCAGTGTACAGCCTCTGTCCTATCCAGCCCTGCAAGGTAGAATTCGGATCATGGTAGTTGGGGGGGGGGGGGGACAGTCCTGATTTTTAACAATGTTTCCCGCGTCCCGCGGCGTTTTTAAAAAGTCCCGATTTTTCGAAAGAATGCACGACAAGCTAGGGTATCCGGCTTTCGGCTGCCACGTGGCTATTTAGTCAGGATATGCATTTTATCCATGGTGTCCCGCTTTACCAAGGTTAAAATCTGGTCACGGTTTCAGGAAGCAGGTTACCATTTCTGTGTTCTGAGCTGCTTCTGAGTCTGCCACTTGGTAATCCAGTGCCCATTCATGTGCCCAGCCAGGGATTCCTGGAGACACCAGCACTTGTGGAAAAGCGCTTCACCTTGGAGAGCTGAATTGTTGCTCATATCTCCTTCATGCTTGCAACACAAGCTTCCAAGTTTTAATAATTTCACCTGTTTCTTTTGTGCTTCAGCTTCCTCGGTTGCTACTTTTGGGCAAGCCTGGCATTCCTTTTCCACTTTTCAATTTTGAGTACCTATTTACCACCCACTGGCATTGTGCCAATGCTGGCCCATGGTGACCCTGGCTATAAAACTTTACAGGAGCAGAGAGAGCCTCCTCCTCCTTTGGGGCAGCATCTGGTGAGTCTGAACTGATGAACTTACAGTTAGTCATCAAATACTTACCTGATAGCACCGCCAGGGCTGCTTTTTCAATACATACAGTCAGTAGGTCAACCCCCCACCCCCTTGCAGGGATGAAGATGGGGCTTTCTACTCCTGAAAAATGCTGAAGTCTTGAAACTCACAAGGGCAGTTCTGCCCTGCCCTATAGAATCACTATGAGTTGGCATTGACTCAATGACAGTAAATTTCGAGTTAGAATTGTATTAAATTCTCTGTTTAAACAATGCTATGGTTTCCCTCTTCTAATTGATACATGGTATTCCTGTATTCAAAAGAATCTGTTTTTCATATTAGTTCCATTCTTATGGAAGACATTTTATTACTGAAGTGATTAAAGAGTAAGATGAGTGATAAAACAACAGCATAAAGTTAATCACCATATTTGTGTTATCTTAGATGTTCAGAATGCATCTGTTGTTAGTTGCCATCAAGTGTGTGACCTCATGTATGCAGAGCAGAAACTCTGGTACACATATTTTTCATGGTTGTGATCTTTGGGATGAGATCACCAGGCCTGCCTTTGAAGACATCTCTGAGTGCATTTCAGTTATCAACCTGATAGCTCAGTGCTGAAGCTATCCAGGGTCTCCTTAGACTTTGTGTGCCAGGAGTCTTTTAAGAACATAACTTAGCAAGATAAGCCTGGTGGTCTTCCAAAGGATATTCAATGGAAACCTCATGGATCACAACGGAACATTGTCCTACTTACTTGCCTTGGGCAAATAATCAAGAAAGATCAATTTCTAAAAGAAGACTTCCTGTTTGGTGAATTATTGGGCTGATGAGGACACAAGCTATCCTCAGGGAAGTGCTTTGACACAATGCTACAATGATGGATTTGAACATGTTGGTGGCTAAGAAGATGACAAACGTCTAGACAATGCTTTACTATTTATAGACTCACCTTGAGTTGGAGTTGACTATGAATTAATAACAATAATATGCATATATTAGGTTCCTCTGAAGAGCTTCAAAATATAATAATACTTAACATTTAAGTACTCTGCACAAGTATCTCATGAATGTGATAGGATGTGTATATCAAACATAAAAAATGAGTCAAAGTTTAAGATTTGTGTAATGCTCACCTTCCTGACATGATCGCTGAAGACAAAATGGGTACATAAGCAAATGTGGTAAAGAAAGCTGATGGTGCCCAGCTATCAAAAGAGATAGGATCTGGGGTCTTAAAGGCTTGAAGATAAACAAGCAGCCAATGAGCTGAGAAGCAACAAAGCCCACATGGGAGAAGCACACCAGCCTGTGTAATCATGAAGTGTCTGTCGATGGGATTAGGTATCAGGCATCTAAGATCCAGAATAAAACTATACCCAATGTGGACGAGGGGAGAGGGGGCATGGAGTGGAGACCCAATGTCCATCTACCGACAATTGGATATCCCCTCACATAAGGGTCACAGAGAAGAAATGAGCCAATCAGGGTGCAGTATAGCACTGATGAAACACACAATTGTCCTCTAGCTCTTTGGTGCTTCCTTCACCCCAGTATCATGACCTCAGTTCTACCTTACAAGTCGGATGAGACCAGAGCATGCACACTGCTACAGATAAGAGCCTGAAACACAGGGAATCCAAGACAGATAAACCCCTCAGGGCCAATAAGGAGAGTAGAGATACCAGGAGGACAAGGGGAGGGTGAAGAGAGAAAGGGGGAATCAATCACAAGGATCAACCAAGAACCCCCTCCCAGAAAGACGAATAATGGAAAAGTGGGTGAGGGGCAACAGAGGATGATGCAAGATATGGGGAAAATAATCTATAACTTATCAAGGGTTCATGAGGGAGGGCAGACAGGGGAAGGAAGGGGGAGAAATGGGTAGCTTCTATCAGGGCCTCAAGAAGGAAGAGAATGCTTTGAAAATGATGATGGCAGCATATGTGCAAATGTGCCTGACACATTGGAAGAATGTATGGATTGTGATAAGAGATGTAAGAGCCTCCAATAAAAATATATATTTTTTAAAAGTTTAAGATTGTTTAAAGTTTGTGTAAACATAGAGGGAAAATCTAAACAAATCATTTTATGCACACCTAAGTCAAGCTAAGAATCAGAATTGCTGCAATAGAAGATTTCATTTTTATTTTTAATTTTTGGAAGTCAAGCAAAGACATGTGGGGGGAGGGGAGCAAAGCAGTTGATATGGCTGGATCGCAGCTTCATTTGGAATGTGAGAGAATAGGGGCCGTTTAGTTATTGTGGTTCTGTGAAGAAGATGTAGCAACTGCGTGGTCCTTGCGTGGCTCTAGGGCCCCTGGGAGGATTGGGAAGGGGCTGAGAGCATGGCCTCCAGACTTGTCAGAGAATCTGTGTCAGGGATGGAGTGACTCTCAATAGTCAATATCTTTAGCAACCTAAGTAGGCCAACTGTAGGTGTCAGCCCTGGGTGTTGCTGGCTTGAAAGGTGCTAAGTGGAGCCTTAGGCTGGAGGAAGGCGTTTGGGGCAGTTGGAAAGTTTTATAAAAAGTTACATAATAACTTGCATATAAATAGACCATCTCTGAAAAGATAAATAAGAAAACGATGGCCTCTTTGTCCCTGCTGACGGAATCTGGGTGGCGGGGGGACAGGACGAGAGAGAAGCTTGCATTCAAGGCTGTACATTTTGAAATTTGATGAAACATATAGACTGCCTAATCAAAATCAAATAAAAATTCATAATTCATATTGGTATGCTTCTTTTCAGTTTGTAAGTGGCTTTTACTTCCTTAATTCTTTTAGATACTTACAAAAATCATGAGGAAAACATGGCAGTTATTCTTCTCATTTTGGGTATAAATTAATTGAGGCTATAATTATCTGGTCTTTGATGTCATACAAGGAACCCGGGTGGCATAGTGGGTTGCGTGTTGGGCAATTAACCCCGCAGGGTCAGCAGTTCAAAACTACCAGCAGCTCCTAAGAGAAAGCTGAGGCTTTCTATTCCCATATATAGTTACCGTTTTGGTAGGCCAGGTGGGCAGTTCTTCAGAATCAACTAGGTATCATACAATTAGACAAAGTGCAAGTTATAAACAGGGCTCTCTACAGCCACACCCAGTGTTCTTCCTGTCACATCCTAGTGCCTCGAGAGAGCTGAAGATGCGACAACAAATACAGTAGAAAGAAAAATCTATCTGCACAAAACAGAATTTGCAGACAAGCTACAGGGTAGCCACCACGCTAGCTGGCACTGACGGAAGGACTACTGCTGTAGCCACAGCAGCCTGCAGACCCCCAAAAGACCAAGGTTCCACTCGATAGTAATTAAATAAATATATATGACAAAATGAGAGGCATTGCTGACTGCTTCAGGGCTTAGCACTCTCTGTCATGTTTACCAAGGATGATATTTTCAAGAAATGCATGATTCCATGTTTGAGAAGGGGAACCAGAGCTGTAGAAAGGCAGAGTAGGCAATGTCACACGTGACGGAGGTGGCAGGGCTAAGGCTGATCCTTGCTTCGTCTTTCCCAGGCCTTCCTGTGTTCAAGAATCTAGCTAGTTTCTCTGGTTGGTGCATAGGTCAGCAAGGGAACATCTGTCTTAAAAATGTAGATACCCATTGTGCCGTGTGGAAAGAAGTGTGGAGAAGACAAAACGAGTCCTGGGAACACTGCATCACCGACGGACTGAAGTCGTACAAAGAAGCTTGGGGGGGTGGGGGAATGCCATAAGAGTTTAAAAGAGGAAGCAACCCAAACCTCCTTAGATGAGTTTGACATGGCATTGGGAGAGGGCTATGACATGAAATAGGCACAGAAGAATTTGAAATATGGATTCAGATCATGAATGGGAGAATATTTAAGCATTGCATATAAAGAGAATGTGTGAATGGTTCATTGATATGACTCTGGGACATGAGCTACATTACAATAAATTTCTTTTGAGTGAAGACAAGTGGTGTGGGGAGGAAGAATTGAAGGCATGGGAAGAACAACTCAAGCTTCCAAATTTCTACGACTCTGGCTGTCTGAGACCTCTTAGTTAAATCATTACCTCAGTGTAATATTTCTTCATGTTTGCTGGTAGTGAATGATTTAACACTAACAAAGCACACAGAACTGAAGAAAAAACTCAATCCTCAAGTTGTAATATTGAATGGACAAACTATTGAATAGTGCAGGTAGCATCAAAAGAAATGGGAAGAATACACAGTCACTGTACCAACAAGACTTAACTGACATCCAACCATTTCAAGAGGTAGCATAGGAGCAAGAACCAATGATACTGAAGGAGGACGTTCATGCTGCACTGAAAGCATTAGCCCCAAACAAGGAACTGATGGAACACCAAATGAAATGTTTCAACAAGCCGATGAAGCACTGGAAGCACTCACTCACCTATGTCAGGAAATTTGGAAGACAGCTATTGGACAACTGACTGGATGAGATTCATATTTATACCCATATTTATACCCATTCCAAAGAAAGATAGCCCAACAGAATGTGCAAATGATAGAACAATATCATTGATATCACGTACAAGTAAAGTTTTACTGATGATCATGCTATATTTGCAGCAGTCCATTGACAAGTTACAGGCTGGATTCAGAAAGGGTGTGGAACAAGGGATGTCACTACTGATGTCAGATGCATTTAACTGAAAGCAGAGAATACCAGAAATATCTTTACTTTTGGTTTATTGACTACACTAAGGCATTAAACTGTGTGGCCCATAATAAACTATGGATAACGTTGAAAAGAATGGGCATTCCAGTTCACTTCACTGTGCTCTTGAGCAACCTATACGTGGATCAAGAGGTAGTCTGTGTGACCAGAACAAGGGAGTACTATATGGTTTAATATCAGTAAAGGTGTGCATCAAGGTTGTATCCTCTCACCACACTCGTTCAATCTGCATCCTGACTAAATCACCAGAGAGGCTAGATTAATGATGAAGAACTGGGCAACAGGATTGGGGAAGGCTTATTAACAACCTACGATATGCAGAGAGCACATCCTTGCTTGCTCAAAGTGAGGAAGACTTGAAGCACTTTCTGATGAAGATAAAGGATTGCAGCCTTCAGTGTGGATTACAACTCAATGTAAAACTAAAAATAACTAACTGCCATCAAGTTGACTTTGACTCAGAGTGACCATATAGGACAGGGTACAATTTCCCCTGTGGTTTTCCAAGAATATAACTCTTTACTGGAGTAGAAAGCCTCTTCTTTCTCTGGTCAAAAGACTGGTAGTTTGGAGCTGCCAACCCTGCAGCTAACAGCCCAACATATAACCACACTGCCATCAGGGTTCCTGTAAAGAAGACAAAAATTCTCACAAGTGGACCAATAGGTAACATCATGAAATGGAGGAGCAATGGAAATCGCCAAGGATTCCATTTTGCTTGAATCCACAATCAATGCACATGGCAGCTGCAGTGAAGAGATCAGCGGGCACATGGCGTTGGGTGAATCTGCTACACAGTCTTCTTTACATTGTTGAAAGGCAAGACTGTTAGTTAGAGCACTAAGCTGGGCCTTATTCAAGTCATGATATTTTCAATCAACTCACAAGCTGGTGAAAATCGGATACTGACTAAAGAAGATGAAAGAAGAATCGGTGCATTCGAAATTTGGTGTTGGCAAAGAATATTGAAATTATTATGGAGTGCCAAAAGAACAAACAGGTCAGATTTGGAAGAAGTGCAGCCAGAATATTCCTTACAGATGAAGATGATGACACTTATTCTCATGTACTTCAGACAGATTATCAAGAGAGAGCAATCCCTAGATAAGGGCAACATGCTCGGTAAAGTAGAAGAGCGGCGAAAAAGAGGAAGACCCTCAAGAAAGTGAAATGACACGGTGCCTGCAACAATGGGCTCGAGCATAAGAACAATGACCAGGATGGCACGTGACCAGGAGGTACTGCGTTCTGCTGTGCGCAGTCAGCATGAGTAGGATCTGACTGAACAGTACCTAACAACCACATCTACCAATGTAAGGACTTCTGGTCATGAAGTGAGTTGTATATTGGGCTGCTAGCCACCAGGTCAGCAGTTCAAACTCACCAGATGAAGGAGGAAGGATTCTGCTCCCTTAAAGCTTTAGAGTCTCAGAAACCCACAGGGACAGTGAATGTGTTACTTCTATGGGTCTGTGAGTCGTATAGACTTGCTATGAGTTGGAATTGACTTGATGGCAGGAAGCTTGGGTTCTGAGTTTGGGATGGATTGGCTTATATAATTGGATTGGCTACAGATTGATATTACATAGAGTAAACTCTTATGGCAGAAAAAAGCAAAGCAAAAACAAACTTAAGAAATTAATTATCCAATCAACTGATTGGATAACTATTTTCCCCCTGTGTGCTAGGTACTATTACTTTTTTTAAAAGTTGTCACTTATTACATATATTATTGAACAACTACAATCCCTTTGGCTCCCAGTGGTTAAAGTGATTGACTACTAATTTAAAGGAGGTCAGTTGGAACTCATCAATTGTTCATGAGAGAAAAATAAGAAACTTTGCTTCAGGAAAGATTTACTACATGGGAAACCTTATGGGGTAGGTCTACTGTGTCTTATAGGTTCACTATGAGCTAGAATTCACTCAGTGAAAGTGGGTATAACCCAGTGGTTCTCAACCTGTGGGTCATGACCCCTTTCAGAGGGGTCACCCAATTCATAACAGTAGCAAAATTAAAGTTATCAAGTAGCAATGAAAATAATTTTATAGTTGGGGGCCACCACAACATGAAGAACTGTATTAAAGGGTCACGGCATTAGGAACATTGAGAACCACTGGTATAATCCCTTCACGCATTTTTCTGTCCCTGCTATATAATACGTAGTGTATTAAGAACTGAAGTTATGAGGTTAGGTAACTGTAAACCAATTAATGGGAATACAGGCAAGCAAATCAAAACAATGGAAGGCACCATAATGTATCAGATGCCAAAGGAGGATATCTGACCCAGGTACAGTAGGATGTTTGATATTTTCTAAGGAATGAGGCATTTAAGTTGAGAAGCTTGGTAGACCAGGTGCAGTGGGCCTTGCAAAGGTATTTGGAGGTGGGGAAAAGAGTGATCTATACATAGAGTGGAGAGTGTGGAAAGGATAAGAGGTGAGAGAGAGCAAGACATATTGCAAGAGTTGGAATATGGAATTTGAAGGGAGCCTGACCATGGGTGAGGTCAGAGAAGTGAGTGCAGGTCAGGCTACATACACCATTGTAAACCAGCTTAAGGAAGTGGGACTATAAGGCCCTGAGCGATTGTTGTGTTAAACTAATGATCAGATAGGTATTTTTTAAGCTTGCCCTATCTTCAGTATGGCCATCAGATTGCCAGAAACTGAGATTGAAGGCAGAGTGACACGTTAGAAGGCTATGGCCAAAATCCAGGAAAGAAATAATGATGGTCTTAACCAAGTTAATGAGAAAGAGGCTGAGCAGGAGGTGGTGGTGGGGTGTATATTCAAGAAACTCACAGTTGGTGACATTGATCGAATGTGTGGAATCACATATAAAGACACGAACCAGAAAAAAAATTCCATTTCTGACTTGGGACATGTGATCACTCATATTGCCCTTTAGTGTGATGTGGAGGGAAAAATTATATTTGGGTGAGCAGAAGAAATATAGTGAATGAGATTTGGGACATGATGGCTTTGGGCTATATATGGGCTATGAAAACAGAGATGCCAAGCGGGCAGTTTCATTCCGTGGGAAGGAAGCCCAGAAGAAAATCTCGACTTGCAGTAAAACTGAGACACAAAATTCAGTAGCATACTGACATCTAAAACTGCGGATTAGATGACCCTTCATGATGGATGTGTAGAAAACAGAAGACTATTGATAGAACACAGACCAAAGTCCACCTGTTACGTGATGAACTGAGGAGGAGTCAGACATCTAAAAGGGACTCTAAGAGTATGAGATGTCACAGAAGCCCTAGGGAAGAAGGTCAATGGTGGTAGGTGATGTAGGAGGCCAATGAAGGCAAGGAAAAGACGTTCCATGGAGGTTAGCAACAGAAAGTCATTGCTATCCCTTGTGGGAATGATTGCATTCGAGTGATGGGGATGGAAGCCAAATTACAAAGAGCTGAGAAGTGATCGTGAGCTTTGAGAGTGGTGACTCCACTGGTAGAAAACTGTTTCAAAAGACATATTTCTGTTAAAGGGAGATGGGAGGTAGAGTGCTAATTGAAAGTAGGCATCGGATTGTAAAGGAAATTTATTTTCTTATGTTTTAATATAGGAGAAACATTCCTCCTGATGGGAAGAAGCCAATAAAGAAGAAGAGATTAGCCAATCAGAGAAGATTCTGAAGCAAATGAGAGGAAAAAAATAGAGATGAACGTTTATACATGTAAATATGAATGGGATTTTTTAAATTTGTGGGAAAAATTTTTAATTAAAAATTTAATTGAAAGTACTACTAAATTCTGCATCCATGTACTTTTTGAAACTCCCCGTTTTTGTTAAACAAGGCTCCAGGAATTGATGAAATACTCACTGAAATGTTTCAGAAAGCTGAAGAAGTGCTGGAAACACTCACTCGTGTATGCTAGGAAGTTTTGAAGACAGCTACTTGGTCAACTGACAGGAAGAGATTCATATTTTTATCCATTCCAAACAAAGGTGATGTAACCGAATGTTGAGACTATAGAATGATAATCGTTATGTTACATGCAAGTAAAATTTTGCTTAAGATCATTCAACATTGATAGTAGCAAAATATTGAGAGGGAACTGCCAGAAGTGCAGACCAATTCAGAAGAGAATGTAGACCAAGGGATATCATTGCTGATGTCAGATAGATCTTGGTTCAAAGCAGAGAATACCAAAATGATGTTTACTTGTGTTTCATTGACTGTGCAAAGGCATTCAGCTGTGTGGATCATACTAAACTTTGGATAATCTTGAGAAGAATGGAAATTCCAGAACACTTCATTGTGTGCATTCATAACTTGTACATGGATCAAGAAGCAGTGCGTAAACAGAACAAGGACATACTGTCTGGTTTAAATCAGGAAAGGTGTGTGTCAGTATTGTATGCTTTTACTGTCCTTGTTCAATCTGTATGCTGAGCAAATCATCAGAGAAAATGGATTAACTGACTAAGAATGTGCCATCAGGATTGGTGGAAGGCTTGTTGACAGCCTGATACATGCAGGTGACACAAGCTTGCTTGCTTAAAATGAGGAGGACTTGAAGCACTTTCTGATGAAGATCAAGGATTGCAGACTTTGGGATGGCCCAGAGGAACTATATTGAGCTATCCCTGTCAAAAGATCCAAAGATGTACTGCATTAGGCAAATCTGCTGCACAAGACCTCTTTAGAGTATCACAGAGCTAGGATGTTACTTTGAAGACTAAGGTTACCTGACCCAAGCGATGGTACTCTCCACTGCTTCATATGCATGAGACAGTTGTACACTAAAGACGGCCATAGAAGGATCAATACATTTGAATTGTGGTGCTGTAGAAGAACATTGAAAGTATCATGGTCCATTAAAAGGACAAAACCATCTGTGTTGGAAGAAGTAAAGCCAGAGTGTGCCTTAGAGGCAAGGATGGCAAGACTTCATCTTACATTCTTCGGACATATTTATTGTCAGGAGAGACCAGTCACTGGAGAGAGACATCATCTGGCAAAGTGGAAGGGTGGTGAAAGAAGAAGGTCCTCAATGAGACGGACCTCTGTATCCTCCATGTGTGTCCAATAACATTGTGAAGGCAGCGCTTCCATCTCTTCAACCTTTAACCCGGCCCCAAAGAAGTCTGCTCTCTGGTTACAACACCTCAAAATAGGTGTTTGAGCATCCTCAAGGGACTTAGACTGTGTTCTAGGGATAGCAAGCACTGCTATCCTTAAGGGAAAAATTATTTAGCACAAATTTTCTGGACATTTTCTTACCGATGCAGTTTTCTCTTTTCTATAAGTCCCTCCATAATAAGCCCCAATGATTGTCCTTTGTCCTTTGAGAAACTCTATCAAGATGATGCATTGGAATCTCCCAAAGCGCTCACCATAACCTTCTGAGCTGATCTCTCTGCCCTGAATTTAACTGGCCCACTGGATCCCCTGGGAGGTTACTGTTTTGATTGGACCCTTTCTTTGGAAGGCACCCTGATGAGACGAAGACATTGCCAAGAAAACGGTCTGCCGCCAGCCACTGATGGCAGAGCATCTGTGTTAGACAGGGTTCTCTAGAGAGACAAAACCAGAATGCTAATAATTTTATAAATATTTATACAGCTAGATAGATATGTAACATAAGAAATAAACAGTTAATTAAACTATAAAGCAGTACAAATAGCTCAGTGCAACTCACTCCCGTGAGACAGTTGTGAGAGACTGGCAGTCCTAAAAGTCTTAAGGGCCACTGGGTAGTCCTCTGTAGAGCAATTTAGGCTATCTGGACACAGGCAGCAAACAGCAAGTCATGTCACAAACAGTCAGCCAGATGACAGGGTCTGATAGTCCCCACCCATGAGATGTAAATTCCAATGGTGTGGTGAAGCAGGTCTTGAAAGAACCTCAAATTACAGTCACACAGTTCACAGGTTAGGTGTCCCACAGGTAGTGTAACTTTCAAATTGAGGCACAGAACAAGCAAGGCAGCCGCACACTGGTCTGATGATCAAAGAGCAAGAGATGAGAAAGGTGAGGCTGACCGAGCCATTTATCTCTCTGCCCTTCAATTAATCCCACATGTGTTTATTGGCCAGGTTGGCAAACTATCTCAATCTACCCCTTGCCAACTTGGCACATTTACACAATTCTTTAGCCATATATAATTTCCAGATATTAATGACATTGCACTTAACATCAAACACCTATCATACATATAAATGAAAACACACTGAGTCAAACTGCATCTGATATATCATACATGAACAAAGGAAAGATATGCAATAAGCACATATAAAGAAAATACATTGACAATTACAAACCTTGCTTTTGCAATTTATCATGTGGTCCTAACTGCGAGGTAGAACTACCTTCATCTACTACCCATTCTGTATTATATTTTCCCTAGGCAAACACCTCATCTGGCTGTGTTTTTTTGCCTGGTGGGGTGACCCAGACCTTCATTCCTGAGGGGTCTGGGTCATTATAAGTCCTGTCAGGATTGGGCTCCTGTAATTTACCATTTACTTTAATGACAGAGCATGGTAGCACTAATAGTTGGCCTATGGGATCTCCTGGATTCCAGACATATTCTTCTTTACCTTCATCATGCAAGCACCAGCCCAATTTCCCCTTGGTAATCAGGATCAATCACACCACTCAGTACAGTGACACCCTTCCTGACCTGTTGATTCAAAGGCATGAGAAGTCCAAAGTGGCCAGGGGGCATTCTCAGCTGCCAGTTCAGTGGAGTCCATGCTGTGTTTCCGGGTGGGAGAGTTCCTTCCTTCAGGACCAGGACCTCCAGGTCTGAAGTACATAGGGTTGCTGGGCCAGGAAGCAAAAATGCTGCAAGTGGATCACTAGGAGTAATAGTGAGTGGTGCCACTCTAGCTCAACCTGCCACCAAGTTGCCAGTTGATCTCCCCAAGGAATGATCCCATATCTTGGACTTAATGTTGGTTTCTTCTGCTGGCAAATGGGGCACTCAGTGTTGGCAGTGGCCAAGTCAGTCTTGGTGAGTCAAATTCTATGTTGCTGTGCCCATGCATAATCTCAATCCCTACTACCATGTCCACATTGTTCATGTGCCTATTGGGCGATAGCAGGAGTGACAAAGGAAAAAGTAGGACCAGTCTCCCCAGTGCGTGTCATCTTATCCAGTTGGAATATCTTGATATGCCCCACACCACTGGACCCCTAGACATTTTTTCTGAGATGGAGGGTGCCTGAATCTTCATTGGGTTAATTTCCCAACCGCTTGTATGCAGATGTACCAATGAATCTAGAGTCTTTGATACATCCTCCTTAGTGGGTCCAATCAGCATAATGTCATCAATATAACGGACCAGTGTGACATTTTGTGGAATAGACAGGAGATCAAGTTCCCTTCAGACAAAATTATGGCACAGGGCAGGAGAGTTGATGCACCCCTGGGGGAGAGTTGTGAAAGTATATTGTTGCCACTGCCAGCTGAAGGCAAACTGCTTCTGGTGGTCTCTCAAGACTGGTATTGAGAAGAAGGTATTAGCCAGATCAATAGCTGCATACCAAGCACCAGGAGAAGTATTAATTTGCTCAAGCAATGAAATCACATATGGAATGGCAGCTGAAATTGGAGTCACCACCTGGTTACGTCACTATTATGGTACCTTGGGTTCTGGAGAAACAAATAATAAGACGGAGAGTAGATGTTTTATGACCTCTCCCTCATGGTAGTTTTTCTTCCTTGTCTAGCCAGAGGTCAGATAAAGACACACACTCGGTTATTTTCTTGGAAAAATATGGAAAATAGAATGTTCGTAAGCCCACTTGCTTTCAGCCATTAAAAATTGAGGTAGTTAGTTTATTGTGCCAACCTGGCTGATAAAGCACATGTGGGATAAATTGAAGGGCAGAGAGATAAAAGGCTCGGCGAGCCTTGCCTTTTGAGTTCTCAGGTCCCTTGCTTTCTGATGATTGGACCAGGGTGCGGCTGCCTTAGCCAGTTCCCAGCTTCAGTTTGCAAGGCTCACTTCCTGCAAGACATCCCCGAGGAGAAGCCACATAGACCTACTCTGATGCAGCCCTGGGTGCTGGAGCAGCCATGTAGAGAAACCTGCCAGTGCTGAGATGCTTACACATTCACCGATTCAGTTTTCCTCTTGCAGTTGGCATCATTGCTTGTGTTTTGTGAGATAGAGGAGGACTTTGTGCATTGGTGTCGGACATATCAGTTAATGTTGAACTTGTGGGCTTGGGCAGCACTGGTTTGGGATGTTTTCTTGATGTGCACTTACCCTTTATATAAAACTCTCTCTTATACATGAGTTTCTGTGGATTTGTTTCTCTAAAATATTCAGACTAACACAGCATCTTTTAACACATTTTGTGTGGAATAGACTTGTACATGTGTGAACTGGAATCCCAGTAGTAATATTATTTTATTCACCCTCATATGTACATGCATGTGCACAGTTGCTTGTCTTTACACCAATTCAACATTGATTACACTCTTCAAGATATGCAACCAGTTATACTCCCCACCCCCCTTTAGCATAAACTCACCACCTCCTAAGGTTCTGATCTAATATTCTAAAGTGAAGTGTCTGTTTTTGTGGCTTCACACCTCATCTCCTTCCATATTGGTGTCTCTTCTCTTCTTTTTATAAGAATGTCACAACGAGATCAGGGTCCACTTCAGTGGCCTAATCTCACCCTAAGAATTACATCTACAATAGCTATATTTTCAAAAACAGTCACGTGCACAGGATCCCGGGGTCAAGATGGCAATTTGATCACATATAAATCATCCTTAAATAGCAAAATGCTTAAGAAGGAACATTTTTTATTAAGTAATATTACTGTTCGGTTTTAAGATCACTTCAGGGAATATTTTAGACTTAAGGGTCAAAGATTACCTGAGAGCAATTGGTTTAGCCATCCTGAGTCCTCCACACCCCAAATGACATTTGTCATTTTCTGGGGGATTTTCTGTGTGTGTGTTTGTTTTTAATCTTAGCCATCCTAGTGGGATTGAAATGGTATCTCATTGTGGTTTGGGGTCTCCTTTCTGTGATGCCTACCTAATAATGCTCAGCATCGTTTCATGGGTTTGGGCCATTTGAATGTCCTCTTTGGTAAAACATCTATTCAAGTCCTTTATCTACTTTCTGATTGAGTTATTGTATTTCTCTTGCTAAATTGTAGCATATATATAATTTGGTCATTAGAATCTTGCTGGATAATATATAGTTTCTGAAGATATTCTTTTAGCCAAAGGCCTGTCTTTTATTTTTTTGATAAAGTCTTTTGATGAACAAATTTTAAAAATTTTTATGAAGTCTGTTCATTTATTTTTGTCTTTTGTGGTTTGGGCTTTTATTATATTAGCTAATCCATTATTGAGAGCTAGGCTCAGTAGTGTTGCCTCTGCTTCTCCTTCTAAGAATTCTATAGGCTCATTTTACTCATTTAAGTCCTAAATTAATTTTGAATTTGTCTTTGTGTATAATGTGAGGCATGGATCCTGTTTTATTTAATTTTGAGGGATGTGAAAATCCAATGGATTAGAATTGAGATTCCAGAAATAAGCTCATACACCGATAGTTAACTGCCTATAAGACACTCCGTGACAAATGGTGCTAGGAAAAATGTATTTCCATATATATATATATATATATATATACATACATATATATACATATACACACATGCATATACACATATTTATATATTTTAAAAGAGACATTTTGGGGATTTAAAAACAAAAAGTATTACAGCATACTAAAAAAAAGAAATGAGAAATTTTCACTGTGAAAAATTAAAGCCATGTAATAAGCATTCAGTAATATTGACCAGTGAATGAAGGAATAGTTGCTTTCGTGAAGGGCAAAGGAATACAAACTTATTCTGGCCCTAGAGCCAGGGCTCGCATTGTGACTCCTTATTTAACGTGAAGAGGAGGTTAACGTCAGCGTCACCTCTACTGTTTATATCAAACATCAACAGTGTGCTGTCATTTATATAAACCGGCCCACAGCGCTGAAATAGGCTCCGTTAGCTGCCTAGCTTCAGGACTGGAAAAATGAGCTTCGAGATATTTCAAACTATCAAGATTTTATAAATCCCATTTACAGGGTGTGAACTACCTTTGTATTTGTTACCGAAAATATAATATTAAATCAAAACCTAATGCCTGAAACTTCACTTTGACAAATGGAAAATGTGCTCGGCTAGCTTTTGAGGACCTCATTTAATCACTAAATTTTACTCTTTAAGTAAATTGTGTGAGAAAGTATTAACTCCCAAACTGAACAAAACTAATTCAACTGTGGTGGTCTTTTGGGGGTGAGGGGAACTTTACCAAAGCATTATAACTATTTCAAGTTAGTTTCAAAAAATTTCTTCTCAGCTTTAATATAGAAAAAGAACCAAAGTATTTTAATGACATCATAGTGACTCATACTTGCTTGATGAAATACATACTCTTTGATATTTTCAATTATTACCTCAAAGGGTTTGCCGAGGGCCTGACTGATTTCTCTTTATCAGTTGTTGAAAGTACGCACTTGTGGGGCGACATGTGCAGGACGTTTGTCACGAAACAGAGGGATGGAAACTCCCAACTAAAATGCTTTTATGTTGCATTATAAGTTTGCTTCTGCAGAATTATACTTCCTAAATATACCAACTTTATTAGTTAATTCCAAAACCATAGCAAATTTTATGTGCCATATAGATTAAAGACATAATTTTTATGGTCTTAGTCATAATACAGCACGAAAATAAAACACTGCTTTAGCCACTGCCTTAAGTCTACTAAACTAACGGTAAGCCATGACCAATTTCAATTAATAAAGACAGTTTTTATATTCATGTCAGCCCCTACAAACAAGAAAGGAATGGAATTTGCAACTTTACTATGCCATTTGCATTAGCAGACAGTAAGCTGTGTACTTTAAATACAGTTGTGTGTACTGAGCAAGAGAGTGTGACTACACAGTGATATTGTTCCTTTGAGAACTTGACACATGTGCTTAATAGACCCTCACATTTAATCTTTGTGTGTGGTTTTGATTATCTTTTGTTGCGAACTTTAGGCTTAGGACTTTTCATTTAAACCTCTGTCAGCCGGATTGTTCTTTCTGACTTATTTTGCAAGTTCCCAGGACTCTAATTTTAAGGCATGTTTTATACCTAAGACATTTTCTACTTTTTGTCATTAAACCATTGAGGCATACAGTAAAACAAACAAGCAAAAAGTCCCAAAAATACACAACAAAAAGCCTGTGAAAGAACCCTGTTTTAGTATGTTAGCCAGAGTATTAACAAGGTGTAAAAGGCTTTAGAAGAAGCAGTTAAATGATGTGCATCCTAAATGCTAGTGCTATTCACAAAAAGCCAAAGAATTTAGTAAAAGCAAAGAAAAGGAGTTATCAATTAATTTTTATAAGGTGACTTTCAATGGGAAAGTTTTAGCAATGCATCCTTTTCAAGCCAGTGCCCTTATTCCTTTGAAACAATAGTTCCATCTAGTGGACAGTTTGCTTAGAAACAAACTTTTGAGTTAAAATGTTAGGAAAAGTTTATTTTTCTTTTTAATAAATTCAGCACAAGAAGGAAATAACAGAAATCATTTAAGATATTAAAGCTCAAGATGAATAACTTAAGAATAAAACAATTTTTAAAAACTCTCAAAACTACCTGCCTATAAATAAAACACATTCCTCTGCTTAAGAACATAATACATTCCTACAGTGCTTGCAAGAGCAGCTTTGAAAGGGTTTGAGGCCTTGCTCTACAATATCTGCAGTGCAAGGTTATAGAAATTTCAGACATGGAGGAAAAAAAGGGAAAAAAGAACATAATTCAAGTCTGATAATATGAGTCAACCATAAAGGGTTTGACTTCGGTGTGGGAGTCAGTGTAGAGAATCAAGTTAAGTGACACCGGTTCTGGAGAGACAGTGACAAAATTCAAATGTAGCTTTGTTTATTAAAATGATAGTGGAGGCTTCTACTAAGGAAGGTCAGATTTCATGAATGGTGACAGTTGAACACATGATACACATATTTACTGCCATTGTATTATACATATAAAGAGTGTTAAAATGGAAAATGCATTGCTACCTATATGTCTACCATGATAAAATTAAGTTAAATTAAAAAAAAAACATACTAGACCAAAATTAAACCAAACTCTCTGCTGAGTCCCTGCTTACTCATAATGGACAGGGTAGAAATGCCTCGTGAGTTTTCAAGACTGCTATGTTTACGGGAATGGAAAGCTGTCTTTCTGCTGTGGAGCTGCTTGGGTTTTAAACCACTGATCTTTTGGGTCGAAGCCCCACGCATTCTCTATGTCACCAGGACACCTCATAAGAGTAATAATGAGAACTCATCCATCCATTTCAGGAATCTTTGCCGAGCTTCTACTAAGTTGTATTTGCCTCCTAGAACCTGGTGATACTGACAATTACTTCAGCCATGTCGCTATGGACTTCCTAGCAATTTTCATGGCAATAACCTAAACATATTAATGTGAATGATTGGAGATATGCAAAACTGATGTTGAATTTGCTTTAGTTGGCAACTCAGTGATAAAATAACCCCTAAATGGCAACAAATCTAAATCATGTGGACCATTAAAAATATTAGTGTTATTTTTGAGTGGTGTTTGAATATTTGCATTTACTTGACAGAGTTACTGCTAATTAGCCCTAAAAAGTAGGTGAAGGTAGCTGTATAGAGTGAGCTTACAATGGGTAAAGTAAGCCTGAAGTTACACTCCATGCCACTGTGACCCTGCTTTTCATGATCCTGAAATAAAAGCCCCTTTGAATAGCTGGGCCGAGTAGATTTATAGTTGAATGTATTGGAAAAGACCAAATAGGAGAGTCTCCATCACTAATTACTTGAATAAATAAATGAGTTCCCAGGTGAATGTCTTGAAACATGCAAATTGAAGGTCTTCTGACCGAGTTTCTGGCTTTTCTGTCCTTCTGGTTGATCTCACAGGCTCGGCTCAGAGTCTGCACATTTATCAATGGTGTAGTCTTAGGTGCAATGCATTTGCACAAAGACTCCCTCCCTCGCCGCCGGCCCTCCACCCCTCGTATTAAAACATTTATACTTAGGGCCAATTTGTGGTTTCCCAAATGTGCTCCTGAACTTAATCAAATTATTGAATTCACCCGCCCATGGATTCCCGCATAACAAAATGCCACATTAGTATGATAAAACAGTAGTTCAGTGACAAAGTCCTTGGTTAGCTTCGATCTAGGCTTTCAAAGTTAATCATTCTTCAAACCAGATCCCTACCTCATCCCTTATACAACAATGAACTCAGGAAAAACCTAAGGGCCCTAATAGGACATAAATATACTACCAAGCATAAGAAACAAAAACATACACAGCAGAAGATACACTAGGTTACTAAACCTACTAAAAACAAGACAATCATGTGCATCCAAAGACTTTATAGAAGAGTCCAAAGAGAAACCACAGTCTGGGGTGGGAGGGGACTACTTGGCAAAGACACATCGGACAAGGGACTAATCTTTGAAATCTAATGAAAACTGCAACACATCAGTAAGAAAAAGACAAATAATCTAATTAAAAAATGAACAAAGATGTGGGCGTACAGTTCACCAGAGGAGACATCTAGATAGCTAACAATCGAGACTGCTCACAATCACTAGCTATCAGAGAAATGCAAATCAAAGCAGCTATACCACTTCACTCTTCACTGACAACAAAGTGACAGAAAAAAAAGAAGAAGAAAAGAGAAAATAAGGCTGTCTGGCAATGGGAACCCTCACTGCTGGTGAGTGTGTGCAGTTGCTGTGGAAAGCAGTGTGGCACTACCTCAAACAACTGGGAATAGAACTTCCGTATGGCCCAACAACCCCATGTGCGTGCTCATGTTTATCATAGCACTATTTACAATGCAAGAAGATGGAACCGTCCGAAGTGCCCATCAGCAGAAAAACTGAAAAAGAAACTTTGGAACACCTACACAACAGAATATTATGTGTCACTAAAAAAATAATGAAGTACACCTCAAAGCACCGCAAGGCATAGCTAGAGCTGGAGAAAACCATGCTAGTGAAATCAGCCAGTTGCAAAAGGAAAACGTTGTTACAATTAAAAAAATAAAATTATATTATAAAGAAAAACTCAAGGCAAAGGTTTTCATATCAAAGGAAACACACTTTGATGGTACCAAAGGTGTGTGTGTGGATGGTGGTGGGGGTGGTGGTGGTGGGGGATGAGGGAGAAAAGAGAAAGATGAAGCAAAAGGTGTAGACAGGTGAAAGATGTAGACAGGCATTGACTGAGGTGAAAGAGAAGATAGTATTCCATAGAGGGGGAAATAAAAGGGACAAGCTATTGGGGTATTTTATAAAGAGTTTAAGCTGTTGAATATAAAATTGAGTATCTGATATATAACCCTCCAAATAATTTAAAATAATATTTTAAAGAAAGAGAAACAAATTTTAATTATTAAAATTTTAGTTAAAAAGTAACTTTATTTATTTATTTAAAACGTGATTCAGATAAGAATGATATTAGATCTTTAAAAACATCCTCTCTAAAGACCTTTCTCTATTGTGGAAGTTAAAAAATAGACCTGGAGGTCACTATGGTTGAATGGACATCTTGGGAAGGAAATGTTAGGCCAGTTCAGAAAATCAGGGTGTGGTCTTGCAATCTACGTAAGGTGTTAAAATAAAAACCTGAAGAGGAAACAATGGGAGCACACCTCAACACGTGCCAATAGAAGGAGGAAAGCAAGCGTGTGTGGACTAATTTTATAGCATTTTCACTAGGGCACCACTTGGAAAAAATACTATGGCTTTTGCTTACAATTCCCTTACTATGTTCTACATGTTACACTGGTGCTTTTTATATGCTGTTTCATTAGCAGTTGGTGCAGCATAAATTTCTATGTGGAACCATTTAGCAGATGTAGGAACTAAGGCCCCGGACAAGTTAAACCCCCCCCCCCCCCCCCAGGTCATGCAGCAAACAGAACACAGGAATGGTTTTTACTCTCTGAATCGAAAGCCTAAGCTTCTTCTACTTCACCAACAAAACTATTTTTGAATGCTTACATTACATGAAATGGCAACAGAGAGAGCATTTAAAAAGAAGTTCCTTGGAAAGCTGTCTGAAAGTCAGCACTGGACTCTGCAATAAAACTTCACTGAAGCTGAGCGAGCGTTAGAGAAAAGTGAGGATCCCAGTTAACTTCAGGGCAGAAGAGGGGAATTAACTATGGGGCTGTATAGGTAGAAAAATCAAGGGACAAGACCTGACGTTTCTGGAACTGGGTTGGGAAGCAGGAATTCTGCCAAATCTCAGGATGGATATTCAAGGGACAAAGATCACAGACCACAGCCTTTAGTATGGACTACAGCACAAAGGAAACAAAAGTGCTCACAACCAGACCAACAGATAGCGATGGAATAAATGGAGACAAGATTGCAAGTGGTCAAAACTTTCATCTTACTTGGATCCACAATCAGCGCTCTTAGAAGCAGCAGTCAAGAAATCAAGTAATCTGCATCACAAATCCAGTGAAACCTGTATGAACTTTGTGAGTTGCAAGTGAACTTTGACTGGCACGGGGTCAGCAGATGAGGCTGCAGGCCGGAAGGCACTCAGACGATGCCTGGTGAAGAGCTGCCTCCTCAGGGAATTACTGCCCTAAACGACGTGATGGAGTAAAGCGATGGGGACCATCATTTGCAGCGCATGGCTCAAAATAAAAATAAGGAGCTGCAAGCATCCCTTAATAATCAGAACTTGAAATGTATGAAGTATGGATATAGAAAAATTGGAAGTCATCAAAAATTAAATGTGATGCATAAGGATCAAATTTCTTGCATCAGTGAGCTCAAATAGACAGCTATTGGCCATTTTAAATAGAACAATCACACGTTCTACTATGCTGGGAATTCGTCATCACATTAATAGTAAAAAAGAACATTGCGTGATCCAGCCTGAAGTACAATGGTGTCAGTGGTCGGATAGTATCCCTATGCCTATAAGAAAGACCATTTAGTTATTCACACATGGAGACTAACCATTAATGCCAAAGATGAAGAAAATGAAGATTTTAATATGTCTGTAGTCAGAAATGGATCAGACATGCAGTCTGAAAATTACCGTTAATATGGATGTGACTGTTGGGGAAAAGAAACAGATTTGGTAGTTGGGAAACATGACTTTGGTGATAGAAAGGAACACTCAATAATAATTTGGAATACCAACAGCGTATTCATTGCAAACACCCTTTTTCTAACAACCTAAACCGTGACTTTATGGGCGACTTGCTGGATGGAATACACAGGAATCATGGACTACATCTGCAGAAAGAGGTGATGGGAAAGCCCCTGTTAGAACAAGGCAATGGGCCGACTGTGGACCAGATCACTAATTGCTCATGTACAGGTTCAAGTTGAAGATAAAAGAAAATTAAAATAAGTCCATGAGAACCAAAATGTGACCTTAAGTACATCCACCTGATTTAGACACCATCTCAAGAACAGATTTGACACATTGACCAATGATGACCCAAAGGAAGGTGAGTTGTGGGAGGATGTCTAGAACATCTCATCGTGCATGAAAAAAGTGAAAGATCATTCCAAAGGTAAGAAAGAAAGAAAAAATCAAAATGGATGTCAGAATAGACTCTAAAACTTTCCCTGGAATGTAGCTAGTGTAGATACAATGAAAGGAAGAAATGATGAAGAAAGGGAACTGAAGAGTTGATTCCCAAGGGCTACTTGACATGACCAAAGATGTATTACAGACATGTACAAAGGTCTGCAGCTAGAAAGCCAAGAGGAGGGAATACGTTTAGCGTTTCTCAGCCTAAGCAAATTGAAACGCAAGTCTTGAGTTTCAATATTGAAGAATTCTATGGGCAAATAATTGAACAACAGAGGAAGCATCAAGAGAATATATCATTAAGGTTGCATACAAGTAAACTTTTGCTAAACATAGTTCAAAAATGGTTGTAGGTGTACACCAACAGGCACTGTCAGAACTTTAAGCTGGACTGAGAAGAAGAGGTGGAATGAGGGATAACATTGTTGATGCCAAGTGGATCTTGGCTGGAAGCAGAGATTACCAAAAACACGTTTACCTTTGTTTTATTGACATGCTAAGGCATTTGACTGTGTGAATCATTATAGATTATAGGTAAATTGTAAAGAATGGGAAGTCTAAGACACTTTATTATGTTCATGTCGAGTCTTTAAATAGGCCAAAATGTAGTTACACAAACAAAACCAGGTGATATCCTATCAGAAAAGATGTGTGTCTGGGTTATATCCTTTGACCATACTTATTAAATCTGTACACTGAGTAAATAGTCTAAGAAGTTGGACCCTATGAAGAAGAACGCATCATCAAAATTGGAGGAAGGCTCGTTAGCACCTATAACCAGCAGGTGACACAACCTTGCTTGGTGAAAGGGAAGAGGGCTTGAAGCACTTACCAAAGAAGACCAAAGACTGGAATTTATAGTATGGAATACACCTAAGTACAAAGAAAAACTGAATCATCACATCTGGACCAGTAGCCAACACTATGATAACTGTAGAAAAGTTTGACATTGTCCAGGATTTCATGGTACTTGGACACACAATTGATGCCCATGGCAGAAGCAGCCAACCAACCAAGAGCATAATGCACTGGGCATCTCTACTGCAAAAGTCCCCTTAAACTTACTGTAAAGCAAAGATACTCCAGCCAGAGGGGAGGAAAAGGTAAGCAGAGACATAGGCCAGGCTGTGCCACGGCAGCATGAAGAAGATGACCTGGGACAGACTGTGGGTTAGGACTGGGGGTTGAATCCCAGCTCCTCTTGTGTACCAAGCCCGAGGGCCACATCAGCCTGAGACAATAAACACTTGTCAACTTGTGTATCTTGTCTACCCAGAGTTGTGTTAGGTCATGTTGCACTGGTTCCAACTCACAGGGACCCTATGGGAAACACAAGCGCTGCTTGAGTCCGTTGTTGGAACCACTGGGTGTGTCTATATATGGGTAGGTGTGTGATATCTATGCATATACGAGGGGGTGCCCCCTCAAATGGAATTTTTTCAAAGCTATGTATTAAAATTTTTTTAACCAGTCAACCTTATCATCTTCCCTCCCATACACTTAATATATTTGTTAAATCTGCAATGCCCTTCATGGCAACATTTCTTCTTCATGCATGGAAACAAAAAGAAGCCACAGAGTGAAGTCAGGTGATTAAGGTGCATGGGGCAAGAGAGGCATGCTGGTTTTTGCCAAAACCTGTCACACCTAGATGGCTTCATGAGCAGGTGCATTGTCATGGTGGTAAAACCCATCCCCCGTATGTAACAAATCAGGCCTTTTTTTTGGTCACACATGGTTACACAATCTTTTCAGAACCTCTAAATAGAAAGCTTGATTAACAGTTTGACCAGGTGGAATAAACTCCAAATGGACTATAATTGACATATTTCCCATTATGGACGTTGATGGACATCCAGAACAAGGTTTGCCATCACTTGACATTTCATCTTTTTGGAAAAGAGAAAAATACGCACACAGGAGTTTTTCCTGTAGCGCTGTCCTTGTAAACTGTGTTCACCGTCAAAACAGTTTCTCTGGTATTTTTCCCAAGCAGGGAACAAAAAGTCACAGCCACACACTGTTCTCTTAAATCAGACACCACACACACAAAAAAATCTAGACTTTAGCGAAACTGATTTTATGAAAACATTCACTGTGGAGACAGACAACCCTCCATGTGACACCAGTGGAGGCATAACTCAGAGAGAGTTGTTTGATGCTCACTAGTGGGAAAAAGGCTCACTACGAAAGCGCCACTCAGTGGAGCTTTACACTCTTTAATTTTATTTTGGGTACCCGTCGTATATTATATACATGTATATACATATATACACACAATATACATATTTAAGACAAATGTTATGTAAATAAGTTAGGGATTTCTATTTCAGAGAATCAGCTTTGCATCCAACAGTGTAAACACTAATGAAACCCCCCAGTGCTTCACCCCTGGCAATCCCCCATGCCCTGCCACATGGAGTACCAGCTTCCATTGCACCCAGGCCAGAGCCTGTCAGCTGTCCAGCGTACTGCACATGCCCCTTCTGCTCTCTAGCTTTTTTTTTTTCTCTCTGATCAGGAGTGAATAGTCCCTGAATAATGTTTGGTAAGTGGAAGGTCCATTCAGGAGGAAACTTTTGCAAACTGTCTGCCCTATGGATATGCCCTGTTCTTATTAGTCTGACCCCAAGGGCTACATTTTTATAATTTCACAACGGCAGGGTAAATACCCAGAGAGCCGGGAGACAATGAGAAAAGGCAAAAGCCTAGAAAGGCAGATTTACTGAAGGCTCATTATGTATGTCCAGAACAAATGATGGCAAAAATGGAAAACTCCATGCCACTGAACCTGACCTTTATCTGAGATATCTTCTTAACCTTCCCAGATAAACTACAACCAAACCAGCGACTGTTGTGTCACCTCTGAGTCATGGTGACCCCATGTGTGGTAAACTGGACTGTATTCTATGCGGTTTTCAATAGCTTATGTTTTCAGTAGAACACTGGCCTTTCTTCTATGGCACCTTTGCATGAATTGGAACTGCCCGTGTTTGGATCACCAAGGGAATAGTTAATTTGCATCACCCAGAGCGCTGCTCCACAGATAGATTCTGTTTAGAAATGCCAAGTCCACAGCAGACTTCTTATTTTACCTGTGTCCTCATCTCACCCTCTTAGATTCCATTTATGGTTAAGAATGTTGTCAGATAATAAAAAAACAAAACAAAAACTCAGTGCATCCAGTCAATTCTGACCCATGGCAACCCCTGGGAGTTTCTAAGATGGTAACTCTTTACAGAAATAGATAGCTTAGCTCCATTCCTTTGGAGTGACTGTTGGATTTGAACCACTGACCTTGTGGTTAGGAAACTAACACATAACCACCCTGCCCCTGTCACTGAGTCAGTTCTGACTCACAGTGACCATATGGGATGGAGTAGAACTGCTCAATGGGTTAAAAATTTACAGGAGCAGAAAGTCTAAATACAAACAGGGGTTGGCGGGCGGGGGGGGCGACCCATGGGGAAAAGCCCAGTGAAGATGACTGGGCAACATGACAGTTGAAGGTGGGAAATTGAATGCCTAGTTTGAAAAGACTGAAGGCAAGTGCTGGCATGTCAAATAAAACAACATCAACAAAAACAAACAAAAAGGTGATTTGAGTGGTTCAATTTAGAGTTGATGGGAGAGGATTTAAAAAATGCTTGAAAGTCAATTAAGAGAAGGCTGCATCATCTTTAGGCAAGATATTAGGACCTAAATTTGATCTTTTTAGCTTCTATAATGATCTCCACGAGTTGGAATGGACTCTATAGCAGTGGGTTTGGTTTTATAATGTAAAAAAGGAGCTCTATTGACATCATGTGTGTAAGTCAGTGGTTCAAGTCCACCAGCTGCTCAGAAGGGGAAAGATGAGGTTATTTGCTCCCGTACAGATTTACAGTCTTGGAAACCCTACCTACATAGGGCTGTTAATAGTTCAACTCCACTAGAGGGCAGTGTTTTTTGGTTTGCTTTTTATTTTTTATTAATGACAAAAGAAGATATCTTATAGATGATGTTTCTTATTTTTTGAAATATTTAAGAGAAGCATAACCTGTTGGTTATTGAGTGAGAATCAAGTCGAACACTGTCAGTCAGAAATGACTCAGTGGAACCTAACATGCTGTACACATTGAAGACATTTCCACTGCCTTCGAACAACATAATTGTACACCCCCTTCTTTTCAACCATACCTTGTCTCAGAGCATATGATTAAGGTGTTAAAGTCAATTTGAGGGAAAAAGGAGATTATTGAAATGTTGGTATTTTGATAGTAAATGATAAAACACGGATGAGTAAAGCCTTTCCTCTAACTCTGAGGTCACAGTACTTTTTAATTGTAGTTACAACAAGGCATAGCAAGCGTCATGTTGTTTAGTGAGTGACAGAGATGTGTTGGAGTTGTAGGGGGTGCAAATGTTCAATGCGCTCCCTGTTCACCCAAAGGTTGAGGTTGGAAGTTTGAGTTCATCTAGAGGCTTCTTAGACCAAAAAAAAAAAAATTTTTTTTTCCTACAAATCAGTCGTTGAAACCCCTGCGGAATGCAGCTCTGCTCTGACACCCAGGGAGCTGACTGAATCACACTGAGCTCCACAGCATTTCCAGCGCGCATTGACAACCCTACTCATTCACAGCGAGAACTCTGGGAAGAGCTTCAGCATGAAAGAGGTACTTCTCCGGTATTACATAATTTCATGTCAACTTGAAGATATGACAGTGTAGCATTGGAGTCTAGACTGTCAATCAGGTCATAAGCTGAGAGTACCTCCTGGTAGACAGGGCCTTCTCATAAGGAAGGTCTTGAGAACCACACCCCCGTACCCCATCTCTCTCTCCTGTTGATGAGTCATGCAAGACTCGAAGGAACCCTATAATATTCCCACTGCCATTGGATCCATAAGACTTTGCATCCCCCGACCTGTGATCCTCCTGCATTCGGCATCATTGCATGTAGCTGCATGTGTGTGAAGAGGGATTTATGGATTAATATCAGATTTATGGACTAGTATCAGACTTATGCATTTGATTTGGACAAGGCTGGGTGTTTTCCTGATACATAATTACTTCTTGATATAAAGTTCTCTCTTACACATATATGAATGTCACTGGATTTGTTTCTCTAGTCAACCCGGCCTAACATATTATGGTACCTGGTGAGAGTGGGGTACTAGAGAAACAAACCATGAAGATGGAGAGTGGATGCTTGTTTGACCTCTGCCTTATGGTCGTTTTTGTAGCCAGAAGTCAGATAAGGTCACACTGAAAGAATATGGGGAGTTAAAGTTTTGATTCTTTTCTTTGGTTGCTCTCTTGGGTTATTCCTGTTTGAAATGGCGAAAATGAATGAGATGAATGTAAAGTTTGAGCTGAAGGGGCAAATAACTTCTCATTCTAGACTGTTGCTTAGTCAAAATGATTGAGAGAAGGCCCTCCTCCCCCACCCCTGCCCTGGCTTGATGTGATCATAGGCCTAAGGCCATATTGCATATGAATGGGATGGTTTAGATAAGGATTGAAGTCGACTGTTTTAAGAATGTAAGATCTGGATGTACTAGGATAATATTGATATCTTCTAACTATTGTTATTGATATGATATGTGAAAGAAATGATTATTGGGAATAATGGAAACAAAGTGTTTGTAAACCCACTGTCTACATAATTAAGTTGGATCTTTAAATGGGTACAGGACAGGCTTGAAAAAAGACTCTGGAAAAATAAGCCCCACCCAGTGCCTTGAGTTATCAGTACCTTTGCATTTGAAAGATTTGCTGAAAGAGCTGTTGGCAGATTGGAGAAATAAAAAGGAAGTTTGGCCCTTTTGAATTTTGCTTAGTGGTTTGCTCCCAGAGCTGGCAAAATCTGGAGCCTTGTAGAAACTCCCCACTCCAGGACAGAAAGTTAAAGAAAGCCTGCAGGCAGCCAGTGGCTCGCTGGGTGACCACCTGGATCCACTTGTTCAGTGGAAGTGGGAAAAAAGCAGCAATAGAGTGATGGGTTGAGTCTGGCCACTGACGCCCATGGAAGTGGTTCACAGGGACTAGAGGAAAAGACCAGAGCAGGTTGGATGGCCTGAAGTTTATAGAGTTATGTGGAACCTGAGCCTACAGCCTGACCAAGCCCAAGGGGGCTAGAGTTGTTGAGAATTCATGATGGGCCCATGCCTTTTAAAGGGGAGGCAGCTAATGGGCACCCTGTTGAGTCTAAGCAAGGCAGCCCACACTGAGTTGACTGAAACCTGACTAGATAAACATAATATTTTTGAACCCATGAATTAGTGCATATTGTTGCTAACTTTATGGGTGGTCTGTCCTGATTTGACTTTGCTTATGGATGTGGACTCACAGGTTCCAACTGGAATGAAGAGGCTCCACATCAAAGGACATGCTTGTCCTTTTTTCAGAAATTGTATAACCCTAATGGTGGGGTGTAAAGGTATGAGCGGGCTGACATATAAACTTTCATGGGTGGGGGAATATGTTAAGAGGATTACAGGATTAAAGTGCAGATGTTCACTTAACTGCAATTGTTAGACATAGAATATTTTTGCTTTGTTTACTTATAGAATATTATGTTTCTATATTATGCTCCTGTGTACATCAGGCACATTTTGATTTGCATGTGCTTTAATTTTCTCCTGTTAGTCACAAACATAATTTTACTATTGTCTATGATTAAAAATGATGTGTGGCTAAAGAGTTGTATAGGTGTGTACAGTTGACAAGGGGTGATCTGTGGGAGTTACATAATTTTAGTATATAAAAGTGTAGGAATGGGGTCTAGCCTGTCAATGTGGTCACAGCCTGATGGCACCTATTTGTGGGCATGATCCTCATAAGGAGGGTCTTGGGACCCTCCTGCCGCCCCTCCCAATCTCTGCCTTCACTTTCCTGTTGAAGAGTCATGCTGAGATCTGCAGGAGCTCCAGTGATGCTTCCATTGCCATTGGATCCATAAGACTTTGCACCCCCTGGCCTGTGATCTTCCTGCATTCTGCATCCTTCCATGTAGCTGCGTGAGTGTGATGAGGCATTTATGGATTAATATCAGGCTTATGGGCTAGTATCAGACTTGATTTGGACAGGGCTGGAATGTTTTCCTGATATATAATTTCTTCTTGATATAAAATTCTCTCTTACACATATATGAGTGTTTATGGATTTGTTTTTCTAGTCAGCCAGGCCTTACATAGCTGTGTTATCCAGTTACAGCACAGGTAAAATCTACCCTTCTAATAAGTGTTTCACACCTGAGCTCTCATGTATATATCTAAGCCCTTTGAGGGTTTGTTGAAACAAGTTCTGGGCGCCATTCATGATTCAAAATATCCAAATTTGCATTTCTATCAAGTTCCCAGGTGGTAATGATGATGGTGATCTAGGGAAACCACACTTAGAGGACCACCGCTTATAACATTATTACCATTTCTTACAATGAAAAAATCCTGTGTTTAAATGGGAGAAATCACAGCTTTCGAACAGTTCCCAAAACACTGTGGTAGAGCCACTTTGGTTAAGACCAACACCTGAGAAAATGTATTACCTCTCATTCTACTGCTAAAACAGTGCTTCTCAACCTTCCTCGTGCCACGACTCTTTCATACAGTTCCTCATGTTGTGGTGACCCCCCCCCCAACCATAAAATTATTTTTGTTGGTCCTTCCTAACTGTAATGTTGCTACTGTTATGAATTGGGTGGCCCCTGTGAAAGGGTCGTTTGACTCCAAAACGGTCGCGACCCACAGGTTGAGAACTGCTGTGCTAAGAGATTCTCCAAGATCTGTCCACTACTTTCTGGTTCAGAATAACACCAAGTAAGGTTGATTGGATGGTGCCAACTAAATAGATGCCATCAACATATATAAAAGAGGACTTTAAAAGTGAAGTTAAAAGATAATATCTTTTTTTTCTTTTTGAAGCTCCCTCATTGCTTTTTGATTTGAATTTCCTATGAAATGATAAAAAGAGTCCTGAAAGATAAATATGAGGACATGATATTCATTTCAGTCATGAATGAAAGTGAAAATTTGTGCCACATATGTCCTTTCACATGTGCTATGGGTTTGGAAGAACACCATCAGGTGAGACAAGGATAAAGAGAAACCCAGAAAGCAGACTTCCTGGTGAGGTCCACAAGCAGGCCCAGCACCCTGATGGACCTTTCTCAGCTCAAAAGAGCCACCACACTGCTGCAGCTTTCCATCGCTCACGCTGCATCGTTGCAGCAATTATTCAAGTATTCCTAGATTCAGTGGCCTATTGTGCCTTAAAAAAATCAGGGAAATAATTGGAAACCGAAATCGCTCTGGCACCTGGCTTTTCCTTTGTTGTTGAGCCCATCTCTTCAGCAAACCGGCTCCCCACAATGAAATAAATGATACGGGTTCTGAATTCTTATGGGTAGGCTCAAGTTGGTGAAGGGATTTCCAATCTTCTGTGAGTGACCAAGCTTTTCATCTGTGTATATGACCTATATAAATGAGTGTACTATATGCCATCCTCAACAGACAAGCTAATTTGGGGAAGCAGGAGGTGATGAGGTCGTCTTATCTTAGGTGGAGTAAGTTTACCATGCCACTGTTGCTCTGAAAAATAGCAATGTTGGTTCAAAAGTAATAATAATAAAAAAACAACAACCCGTGTAGGCAATGGATAAGTATCAGAGGAAAACATTGCAGAGTCTTATTAGGAATCCTGTTCAAAGTAGCTGTTGCGGGAGGGTGGAGCTCAGTTCCTTTAAGAGCAAGGTTGAGACTATTGAGTTTGCTCTGGCTTCTCTCATTAAAACGGACTTAAATGAAGACTCCTGGCTGCGAAGGGGAGGCCAGCCAGGCTGGCTGAAGGAGGAGGCTTCTGCTAACAAGCCTGGTATGGGGGCTTACACAGAGAGCCAGCACAATTGACTTCCTTTGTTGTTTCTATGTGGACTGATGTATGGGAGAGTAGGCCCTGATGGGTTAGTTAGGGATATCCCTTTTGAGGGGGCTCTGGAAAAGGAGCCAGATGGTCAAATAAAGACTCGCCGAGATCAATGTGGCCCAGCCTCCGCAGCACCCTTTAGTTATAGTTCTGACTCACTGGGGAGGGGGAAAGTCTGGTTCCCTTCTAGTTACATACTATGCTGTGTGGTACAAGTGTCTTGAATGTGGCCATGTGTATGCAAAAGGCTCCTACCAAGGTCGAGTGTTATTTAGCTCTGCCTACAAAGGCCCTTCCATTAGCCTCTTCCCATGATGTAAGCAGCTAGATAGTGCCCTTCTCCCATCTGCGAATGGAGTAGAGCTAGGTAACCACAAATGCTAGCCGTCATGCTCAGGAGAGACACACTCTGCCCCACTTCAGCCAACGAGCTTGTGTTTGTTGAGGCACTTACTGGGCTCTGGGAACGTTTATTTCCTCTATCCATGTGAGATGCCCTTAACATGTTTACTTCCTCAGTGCATGTGAGTAGTTGGGGCCACTTATGCATGGAGTTTCACCTGATTCCTACACTCATTCCCTATCTCTTACCTTCCCTGGGAAAAGATGAGATTCAGCACTGGAAGATCCCTGTAGTTAACTAGCACTGAGCCAGCTCCCAACTTGTAATGCCCGGATTGCACCATGGACCTCCACCATTCCACGACTGAGTGTGGATCAGCTTTGGGATCCGTAGGGTTTTTCATTTGACAAAGAGATCTCAGACCGTTCTTCTTCATCCATGGTAGCCTGAAAGCTCCCGTGAAACCTGCTCAGCATGGTAGTGACACACGATGGACCGTGGTTTATCGGGCAGGATGCTAACCCAGGTCTCCCACCTGACAGTGCGCATTCTGTCCCTGCCCCCCCCCCCCCCACGGGCTCTTCAGACATGCTTATTGGTGGAGGAAACTTTCCCGTGAGGAAAGTTTGAAGGGATCACGCAAAGGCTTGCTTTTCCTTTTCAGACCAGACCGTGCTCTGGCGTTCCAGCGAGGAAACCAGCGAGACAGCGCCTGGAGAAAGCGCTGCAGCAAGAGGTTCTAGACGCTCACGGCGACAACCCACGGTCACGGGCATTCAGCATGCGCTCTGCAACCTCGTGGCTTTGGTTCTCTAAAAGTGCCCCTAAGAGAGCTGTTGCTTGCATCAAAGCAAGACAGCCGACTTTTCAGAATAACTATTATTAACTCTGACCTGGGCTCTTCAGTTTTCCAAACAAGAACTCTTGCCATGTGCTTGGCATCTGTAGATGTCTTTTACCCGCAGTCGCACTCAGTGCCAATAGTGCAGCGATAGGATGCCAGTTCATTGACCGGCACGCTATGAGAGGGCCCTGGTGGTTTAAGGGTTAAGCACTCAGCTGCTAACCAGAAGGACATAGGAACCAAGGAGTCACTGCCCGGGAGAAAGGTACAAAGGGCAGTCTGCCTCGAAAACAGTTATCTCCCTGGGGGCAGTTCCTGGGGAGCAGTCCCCCTCTGCCCTGAAAGGTTGTTGTGAGTTGGCATTGACTTGACCGCAGTGGGTTTGATTTGGTTCATTGCAATTGAAGACATAGTATCAAAGTTGTTTATTTAAATGCTTTAACAACCTTTGTCTTATTTATTTATTTTTCATTCACTGGACCTTCCTAGGAATTTTATATATGATTCTATGTTGTGAAAGGAACGTACTTAGCCAGCGTAGTCATGACATTGTTCACTGACTGCTTCAAAACCTGGCACAATGGTTACAAGTTGGGTTGCAAGCCACAAGACCTACGGTTCGAAACCACAGTTGCTTCCCTGGAGAAAGAGGAAGCTTTCTACTCTGGTAAAGAATTACAGTTTGGGAAGCCTACAGGGACAGTTCAACTCTGTCCTGTAGGGTCAATAGAGTCAGAGTGGATATGTTGGCATTGCGTCTTTGTTTGAGATAGGCTTCAATATCTGTAAAGGAAAAACAGTTGCCACTACCATCAACACAGTACTGGCTAGGGAATAGGGAAGTTTTCTTGCATAAATAAAATCAAAGTACAAACAAATAATAAACAACCATACTTTACAAAACCTACTGTGACCAACACCACGGTACCAGTCTGGTCTATAAGATGTGACGGCACCATGAATTGGAATCTACTTAATAGTAACAGTGTTGGTTTTTGGTTTAGTTTGACCCAAAGTCCTTTAGAGGCATAGCTACGACTTCATTCTTGTGGTCCATACTTCAAAATTTCAGACTAAGTGTTAACCACCACCTGATGCATGGCTTGGAATTAACATAGTGTCTGGGACTTTGCTAAACATGCTAGTAGCCACTGTTTGAAAGCCTACGATGTGCCAGGTGATTACATATGTTATTCATCTTCCAAAAATTCTTCCAGGTGTGTAAATCTTGACACAGAGGAATGCTGAAATTTAAAAGAAAAAAACCCCACAATAAACAAAGTTAAGTAACTCATTCAAGATTGTCCAAGTTATAAGTAGAAGAGCTGGGGTTGAAGCTGATTTGTGTCAGGTTCTAAATCCCTATGTTTTCCAGTGTAACCTCTTGTCCTTATTATTAGCCTAGAGGGGGTTATTTAATATATTTGTGGCACAAATTTATCTTTTTAGTTTTGTTATTTTTCAAGACACTTTATGAGGAGCTAATTCAGACATTATGCCATTCCATAGTTGAATTCCATCAAGTGATGTTGTACAATTGCTACCAAAATCCATTTTAAATATTTTCTTCTCTCTTGAACTCCTTGATATCAGCTCCTGCTGATCACCATCGCCCCCCCCCCACACCCCCTACCCCATCATACCCCCAGGAAACTGGACATGAGCACAGTCTATCATCATAACAAAGTTACTATCTCAAAACTCCAGCAAAATAACAGGTGCCTTTCCAAATATGAATTCACTATCTTCCAAAAATGTCACTAAAGTTTGCATATAAGTTTTTATTTTATTTTACTGGGGACTCTTATAGTGCTTATCACAATCCATACATATATCCATTTTGTCAAACACATCTTTACATATATTGTCATCATCTTTTCCAAAATATTTTCTTTCTACTTGAGCCCCTGACATCAGCTCCTCATTTTTACCCTCCCTCCCTCCCCCATGCCCCCTTTATAATTTATAAAAGATTCTTTTTGTGTTTCTCATCTTTTACATCAACTGCTGTCTCATTTCACCCACTTTTCTGCTGTCCGTCTCTCTGGGATGGGAGTCATACATCGATCATTGTGATCAGTTCCCCCTTGCTCCCCACCCCCTTGCCCTCCTAGTATTGCTGTTCCCCTTATTGGTCCTGAGGGGTTTATCTGTTCTGGATTCCCTATGGTTTGAGCTCGTATCTGTATCAGTTTACATGTTCTAGTCTAGTCAGATTTGTAAGATAGAACTGGGGTCATGACAGTGCGGGGAGAGGAAGCATGAAAGAATCAGAGGAAGATTGTAAGTTTCATCGGTGCAACACTGCACTCTGACGGGCTCTTCTCTTCCTTATGGCTGCCCTGACAGGGGGTGTCCAATTGACGACAGATGGGCTTTGGGTCTCCACTCTGCCCTCCCCTCACTCCCATTGATATGCTTTTTGTTTGTTTTGTTTTGGGTCTTTGATGCCTGATAACTAATCCCATCGATAACTCATGATCACATAGGCTGGTGTGCTTCTTCCATGTGGGCTTTGTTGCTTCTCAGCTAGATGGCTGCTTGTTTATCTTCAAGCCTTTAAGACCCCACATGCTGTATCTTCTGATAGGCGGGCACCATAAGTTTTCTTCACCGCATTTGCTTATGCACCCATTATACCTTCAGCGATTGTGTCAGGGAAGGTGAACATCACAGAGTACCATATTAGTAGAACAACTTGTTCTTGCGTTGAGGGAGTACTTGAGTAGAGGCCCAATGTCCACCTGCTACCTTAATACTTTATAAATAAATATAGGTACATAGATCTATTCCCCTGTCATTGTATGTAAATGTATTTACATATATACATGCCTGTATTTACACATCTATAACTGTCCTATGCCACCGAGATCTTTCCTCTATTTCCTTTTACTTTCCTCCTGTCCCACTATCATGTTCAACCTCATTCTGGTTTTGGTAATTCTTCTCAGCTGAATTTCCCTTGATAAAGGTTTCCCCCACCCCACCCCCCAAGCAACCTATGCCCTTCTCACTACCATCAATTTTAAATGAATAAGTGATTTACAATTCATATAATTTTTTACAGCATTTTTCTGTAGAATGTCACTTTGTCTAGATTCCTCATGGAAAATACCTTTATTTTAAAGACTCACCTTTATTCCTTTTACATACATGAAACTAACTTTAAAATATAATAATTAGTTCCTGGCATTGAATTAAGGGTGGTTTGCAATTCTACTAAATTATGATAAATGGTGGCACCTACTGACGACATGTGGTATTGCACATTAACATCATTAGAAACATTCTTAAACCATCATTAAAAAACATCGCTCCGATGTTCCAATTTTATTCCACCTTCACACATGAAAACAAGTGTCTATCTCTATTCTTAATATAAAATATTGAATTATTGAGTGAGAGAGAGGGCAAACTTGGTCTGCATTCTTCGTTGTTGATGGGCATTCTCTAAAATGTCTGTGTTCAGACAGTTATTTTTATCTTTCCATTTAAGGGCTCTTTGTTGGAAAGTTTAAGACACACTGGTCTCATGGACCTCACTTGTGTGAAAGATCCAGATATGGCATTGAAACCCTTGTGCTGGGTTTAAAAACAGGCTGGGGGAAGATAGAGTTCCACACTCTTATTCAATATTATTTTCATCAAAGCCCAGGATGCTCATTAATATAGGATACACCCAATCTGAAATACAAGAAAATGCTAACTTTCAGGAACATCAAACATGTGGTCTACAGAATCCTGGGAATGTAAAAAGCTCTGTGACCCTGGAATTACTAGACCATAACAGACATGCCAGGATAAACATCTCTTGTCTGGAAAGTTACTGAGCGTTCTCCAATGACTGTGAAAAGAGGCAGGAGAGCGCATCTAGGAAGGTGATTCCCAGACGCTTCTGCTGGAAGTTTTCAATCCATGTAGCATGAGCGAAGACTCTGATTCACTCAACTCCCTCTTATGAGTTGGGCGAGGGTGTGCTCACCTTCTTTGTGCTGTTGTTCCCCTTTTAGACTTATTTTTCCTGGGCTGAGAATTGAGCGGTGGAGGTGAGCTCGTTTCCCAACCCGAAGGGTCACCTGAGCATCATGGTCTTGAGAGAAGTTTTCCGTTGAAGATACGTCTTTAATGTCATCATGCCAACAACAGGTAAGCCATCATTGGCTTTGTAATCCAGGTAGTATTCTACTCCACATGGCTCAAGTTTAAGCCAAAATTTTAAGTTCAAATAATAACTTTGAATAAGACTGCAGATGAACTTATTTGCTCTTTGGTTCTTAATAAATTAGATCTTCTGATTGTTTTCTCATCGTGATTTTCATGTTTGCCCGTGCTTTCACTGAAAGCAAAAAGTTGTCTATCAAATTAATAAAATAGCTATTATCAAAAAGTTCAAATGATTGCTTACAATGAAATTATGGATTCAGGATGGCAAAATATAAGAATTAAAAAAGTTATAAGGATGCATTCATTACCAGAGGAAATAACCAGAACAAGCTAAACAATGTTCAAATTAGGAGCTCCTTATTGTTAAAAAGGAGTCCTAATGGCATAGTGATTGTACATTGGGTTGTTAACCACAAGGTCAGCAGTTCAAAACAACCGGCTCTAGCGACTCCATGTAAAGAGTTGCAGCCACTGAAGCCACCAGGGGCAGTTTTTAACACACACACACACACACACACACACACACACACTCTCTCTCTCTATATATATATATATAATTTGATGAGGCATGTTTTGGGCTTTATTCAGAGTAGCTTACTCAATATGGAAACTGCATTGCTGCAGTTAACTCGTGCTTCCGGGCTTTGCTGGTTCAGTCAATGGAGAACACCCGTAAGGAACCAGTCCTGTGGATTGTTCCACCAGTGTCACCTTCTTGTTAGGGTCACGCATGCTCCCCAACTGCCTCCATAATAAAGCCTTACATTTCACACAGCTATGTTGTGAGGCAAGAAATTTACAATCAATCAAAAGGAGTTAGCTCTCTCTGGTATCATTTATAACATGTTCTCCAAACAATCAATCAAAAAGAGTTAGCTCTCTCTGGTATCATTTATAACATGTTCTCCAAAACTACCCCGGTACATACCGCACTACCTGTGATGATGCAGAATGAGTTAGATACTCCTTTCCAACTCCATCTCAAACTAGGATGAGTAATGGGACTATTGGGGTATGATTGGTTTAGGGTTATCAATGTTAACTTTGGGACTAACATCAGGGCTAGGGCCAATTATCTATGAGGCTCAATACCTGCATCAAAAGAAACAGTTGTCCTAGGTGGAAAATGAAGTAGCTGCTATGTGGCATATCATAAAGCAGCAGAAATTAACATCCTGAAATTCTCAGAGGGAGAAGGTTTATCATGGAAAACACCATCCTAAAATAACGGTGCCCCACCCCCTGAGGGGTACACATAACAGAAATGTGGGTTAAGGAATATAGCAGACAGTATAAGATATGAAATATATGTATTATCAAGGGTTGACAACTGTGGGAAGATGGAGAAGGGAGGGGGAAAAGAGAAGCTGCTAATAAGGGATCAAGTAGAAAAATAATGTTTTGAAAATGGCGATGGCAACACATGTACAAATTTGCTTGACACAATTGATTTATGGATTATTATAATATTTGTAAGTGCCCCAAATAAATGATTAAGAAGAGATAATGATGTTGAGGGAAGAACAAAAAGAAAGTGGGGGCGGGGTGCTTCGAACTATGGGCTTTGTAGCTGAGATTTTCATTTCTGCTTCTAGCTGAACGTGTTGCGGCCCCTCTCCCCAGCTGCTGTGAGGACCCTGGCGTCAGTCCCACCTCCCCGCAGCCTTTCCTAAAACAGAATGAAGCACCGCCCGGTTGGCGTCCTCCTGACCTGGCTGTTATGCTCAAGCCCAGCGTTGCAACCACTGCGTCGATCCATTCTATCAAAGGCTTTCCTCTTCTTCCACGGCTTTCCATTTTACCAAGCACGATGTCCTTTTCCGGCCCTGGTTTTTCCCAATGACACGCCTAAAGTATGTAAGAGGAGATCTCCCCATCCTTGCTTCTGCGGGCACTCTCGCTGTACTCGGAGGCAGATTTGTTTGTGTACAGCAAGTGTCTAGTGAAGTACCCTGCAGGGGACCTGGGGACTACGAGTGTGGGTCTGGCTGCTGCCTGCGCTCACGCAGCTCCGCGTGTCGCCCGTGTGTGCATGAAGCACATACACAGCACTAAGGTGTGCCTGACCCTGGAGCTGTGGATTCCTGTGGGGAAGGGGAGGGGGAGAACACAAGCGGGGAGAACAGAAGCATTTGTTCTTAGAAGGAATCATGAGTTCTTTAGGAGCTATGAAATTTCAGTTAAGGATACTAACTAGCAATGGAGATGATGTGGAAAAATATCACTGATATTCGTGACATGTTCTACATTGTTCCTGGAATCGAGAGGATTTGATTATTTTCTCAGACAAGATTAAGAGTCCAAATATATTATTTTAATAAATGATATGCCAGACCATATAGCAAAATTATTAATAAAGGAAGTTTTAATCTTCCACAGGAAACTCGAAAATCAGACGCTTTTCTATTTGAGAACTGGTTATATAAATTTCTTATGATAAAAGAAATGCTGGATGGACATTGGGCCTCCACTCAAGTGCTCCCTCAATACAAGTTCTATTAAACTGACATTCCATGGTGCTCACCTTCCTGACATGTGCGCTGAAGACAAACGGGTGCATAAGCAAATGTGGTGAAGAAAGCTGATGGTGCCCGGTTATCAAAAGATATAGCATCTGGGGCCTTAAAGGCTTGAAGGTAAAAGGCCATCTAGCCTATAAGCAACAAAGTCCACATGGAAGAAGCACATCAGCCTGTGTGATCATGAGGTGTCAATGGGATCAGGTATCAGGCACCAAAGAACAAAAATTCATATCATCATGAATGAGGGGAAGTGCTGGGTGGAGACCCAAGGCCCATTTGTAGACAACTGGACATCCCCTTATGCAAGGTTCGCCGGGAGGAGATGAGCCAGTCAGGGTGTAGTGTAACATCAATGAACACAAAACTTTCCTCTAGTTCTTAAATGCTTCCTCCTTCCCCACTATCATGATCCCAATTCTACCTTACAAACCTGGTTAGACCAGAGGATGTACACTGGTGCAGATAGGAACTGGAAACACAGGGAATCCAGGACAGATGAACCCCTCAGGACCAGTGGTGAGAGTGGCAATACTGGGAGGGTAGAGGGAGGGTGGGTTAGAAAGGGGGAATCAATTACAATGACCTACATATAAATTCCTCCCTGGGGCATGGACAACATAAAAGTGGGTGAAGGGAGATGTCAGGCAGTATAAGATATGATAAAATAATAATAATGTATAAATTATCAAGGGTTCATGAGGGAAGGGAAAACGGGGGGGGGGCGGGGAGGGGAAAATGAGGAGCTGATACCAAGGGCTCAAATGGAGAGCAAATGGTTTGAGAATGATGATGGCCACAAATGTACAAAGGTGCTTGACACAATGGATACATGTATGGACTGTGATAAGGGCTGTATGTGCCCCCAATAAATGATTTAAATAAAAAATAATAAATGCTGCCTTAGGACACATTATTTACTGTTGTGAACCCTTAAAAATAGAATTGATCTGAAAAAGTACTCAGGAATTTTTTTTCAGATTTAAATTTTCTGTGATTCTGAAAATTCTGAATTTGATGTATGACCTGTCCCTGGGCATTTCCCATGACTGTAACTCTTTACGGAAATAGAACCAAACCAAACTCACTAGAATCAAGTCAATTCTGATGCAGAGTGACCGTGTAGGACAGGGTAGAACTGCTGCTCTGCGTTTCTACAAGTGTGACCCTTAATGGGAGTACAAAGCCCATCATTCCCCACAGAGCAGCTGGTGGTTTTGGACTGATAACCTTGTGGTCAGCAGTCCAACAAGTAGCCACTGCACCATCCTGAAGAACCAAACTCAACTCCACTCAACTTAACTCACTGTCACCACGTCCATGCTGACTCACAGTGACCCTACAAGACAGGGTAGAACTGTCCCAGTGAGTTACCCAGACTGTAACTGTCTATGGGAGTAGAAAGCCTTGTCTTTCTACAGCTGAGCAGCTCAGGGTTTCCAACTGCTGACCTTGTGGGTCGCAGCCCAATGCATAACCACTGGCCCACCAGGGCTCCTTTGTAAGCATTCATTCATTTAGGAGATTATTAATTGAGTGCCTAATAGGTGACAGTCATTGTTCTGAGTATGTGGGATCTATTTAAAACAATCAAAACACCAAATCTTCATTAGTTAATATTTTAGGACTGACCGACTGGCTGCTAATTCACCAAAACTCATCGATGTTTCCAAAGCTTGGGAAACACTTGAATTGGCTGCTGGCTCGGATGTGCCTGGGCTTCCCAGTGAAGTGAGGTAATTGGGCTTGCTCAAGGAGTGTCACTGATGAATGTTCCTTGATGTTGCCTTTCCTCACCCCACCAAACAGCCTTCCCCTTTTCCCTCCTCCCCCGCCCCTGCTCCCCCAGTTTGATGCCTTCTGTTTTCTACCATTTCTCATTCTGCTCTGTCCCTTGTCCCGCTGACACCCAGCATCCGGTACAATCATAAGACTGTGAAAAGGTTGGCTTTGATGAGAGCGGGAGACTTCTGCTTCTGGTAGTAGCAATCCACGCCACAAAATTACATAAAGGCCAAGGCTGCATGATCCTTGCTAACTTTTACCAGGTGTGATGCAATATCTTTAGAAATTAATTGGAATAGTCATGATGAAAGAATCTGAAGCCCTCAGATTTATGAGTGGAAAAAGAACCTGGAGAAGACAGATTCAGAACAGTCTTAAAAAAAACAAAAACGGTGAAATTTCTGTTCAAAGGCTTCGCCTATTCATCCAACTATCTTATATTGTATTTAGCAATTAATATACTTATAATATTAAGACAGTAGCCAAACTACAAATCTAGCTTTAAAAACAACTGTGATGTTTTTAAAACATTATTTTCACACTTTAGCTGGAAAGAAAAAAAACATCTTAATCATGTGTTTTAAACAATTAGTCTTGTTATTTAAACAAATAGCTTCAGGTGTATGTTTGAAGTCTTTGTATGTTCAGCTTTTGAAATAACATAATTAGGAATGAGTATGCATATTGTGAATATTAATTAGGATGCATGTGAAGAATGTGACCAATGCAGCTTCCAGAAAAAAAAACTAAAAAAGCTCCCAAACTCACAGACGTCCAGTTTATTCTCATTCATAATGGCTCTACAAGACAACACAAAACTGCCTCCCTCGCTGTGCGTTTCTGAGGCTGTGTCTTTACAAGAGCAGAACGTCTCATCTTTCTCCCAAGGAGCGGCTGGTGGTTTCAAACTGCAGACTTTGCCGTAGTCCAGTGCGTAATGGCTATACCACCAGACGCTGATTTAGTTTGGAGTAATGTCAGATTTTCACAATCCTTTAGAAGGATATCAAGTGGCATATGTAAGTGTAGAGTGTCTACAAACTAGAATATAATATAAAACACTTACATTTAGCTAGATTGCTAATTCTTTATCAACATCTGTGACTATCTTCTCCTTAAATGATAAGTTTTGAATTCCCAATAAGATAAACTGAAAGACACTGGAATCTAAGTTTTACTTGAAATTGTGCAGACTTCCAAGCTGGAACGACCACTACGGGAAGGGTTGGGTGCAATGGCCAAAAGGCAAATGCTCTTTTGTTTCACACAGTTCAACAATGAACACTTGTGCTTCAAGCAGCCCTTGGTATGAAGCAAAACCTCTACATAGTGAACTTCATAAATCTTCAGATTTTAAAAATTGAAAGATAAACTCTCAAGAGGAAGGCTCCTTAAATTGTATTATGAGTGTGGTCTAGCTAATCCTGGAGAGGGTGATATTAAAAAAATACAAACATGTTACTAAAAGATATTTGTAATGCCCACATAACAAACATCTATGACATCTCAGAGCAATTTATATAAAAATAGGATAATTTGTTGAAAATATCATGGACTGCCAGACCAAAAAAAAAATCTGTCTTGGACAAAGTACAGACAAAATGATCCCTAGAAGCCAGAGTGGGGAGACTTTATCCCCCGTACTCTGGCTATGTTATCAGTAGAGAGCAGACGCTGGAAAAGGACCACACTCTTGGGAAACAGGGTCCTCAAAGAAGAGGAAGGCCCTAGATAAAATGGACTGACACAGTGGCTTCAACAATGGCCTCAGTCACAGCGATTGTTGGGATGGTACAGAACTAGATAGTATTGAGTTTTCTGTTGTACTCAACATTGTTATGAGTCACAACTGATTCAAATCCACCTAACAACAACCACACATTTGAACAATATTACTCAAAAAATAATTGAAAGGTAAAAGGGAGAATAAAAGTGTGATGTTAAACAAAACAACAGAACCCCTTTAAGGCTGCTTGGTTATCTTTCTGTATGGTCAGTTGGGCAGGGTTGGCTTGTATCGCTCTAGGGGGTTATGTTAAGGATCCCTGGTATCACAGTGGGTTATATACTGGGCTGATAATCTCAAGGTTAATAGTTTGAAACCACGAGCTCCTCTGTAGGAGCAAGTTGGGGCTTTCTACGCCCATACAGATTTTTATCCTCAAAAATCCCAAAGCCTTAGGATCATTATGCATCAAAATCTGCTCAATGGCTGATAACCTCAAGAGCAACAGTTTGAGACCACCAGTTGCTCTTCAGGGAAAATCTCAGAATTCTGCTCCTGTTAAATGCGACAGCCTCAAGCACCCACAGGACAGTTCTACCCTGTCCTTTAGGTATCTGTGAGACTGAATAGGCTGCAGGGCACTCAGGGTATTTTTTCCACTGCCACCTAGCAGTGAGTTTACGACATGCCCTACACTGAAAGGGCCTCATTAACATAACCATAAAATCTATTTCCAAAGAAGATTAGATTCTCATGGAGCGGGATCCCAACACATACTTTGGTGGGAGGACAGCCCACCCTTCAATCCACAACACTTCACATGTTGGAAACAATTCATAATATTAACTTTGCAATTTAAAATGTTACTTTTAAAAGTATGAAAATGAAAATGCTGGCTTGGGCAAAGCATTTCTTACATTTATTAGGACAGAGCTCCCTTTACATGAAGGCAAACCAAACTCACTGCTTTCGAGTTGATACTGACTTATAGAGATCCTATAGACAAAGGGGCTTCAGATTGTGGAGAAATCACATTATCTTTTCATTTAATTTTTCCATGAAAATTAAAAAAAAATTCTTGTGTCAGTGCAGGTTTACAGACCACATGTTGTTGTAGGTGTAGGTTTACAGAACAGCTCGCTGGTTCCACACTCAACCACTGTCATTCCTCTAGTGCCCTGCCCTGTCTCCATCGTTATTTGCCTTGCCATCACCTCCCCCTCTTGGACATCGGCTTCCCCTCCTTCTCTTTCTCCCCCCCCCCCCCCCGGGGAAGTAGCCATTACCATCTATTTCTTTTAGTGTGAACATTTTTCTTGACCTTTTATCCAACATCTGTCCTTTTTGATTGACTAAGTTCACTCAGCCTAATGTCCTCCAGCTTCATCCCTGTTTCCATTAACTTTGTGAGACTCCCTTGGGACTTCGGCCAAACACACTTTGAAGAAAAATGCCTTAGAGAAACTTCTTTAACTGAGTGGAAAGGACTTAACACTTTCGGAACACCAAGTGAGGGCCAAGCCTCATATAGACAAGTAAACAAATAAACAAGTTTCCAGCAACAAACCCGTGAGCTTTCTCGTCTTACTGTGTTTTAGTTCTGAGACAGAAATTCACTATTAGACAAACTTGCTTGTGTCCACACATCGTGCAACCTGAAGCAAAGCCGGCACATCTCTCTAAATCCCTTGCACTGTTCATGAAATTTTGATACATTCATTCATTAAACTTTTATTTGTTAAACAATAGAGCCCTTGAAGGACTATGGGTGAAACTTCTGTTTATGAACCATTTATTTTTGCCACATTTTTTTATTTTCTTCTAAAATAATTCATCACCTAATCTCTTTCCTCAACTAGTAAAGGAGGCAAAAGATACTGCTGTTCATTTCTTTGGTGATGAGGCCACAACGAATGACCACAGATTAAGTGACTTTCTCAATTATTGTTATGGATAATTTTTTAAGGCACGTGATAAGTCTGTAAAAAATTAATTAATTTATGTCAAAAGCATTGGCCTCTCACTTCCTAATAGTTAAAATTGTCTACTTTAATTTTATTTGTACACCTTTCTCATAATTAATCTATGTTCTAGGATTAGTTTTAATTGCTTTATAGGAAATATTAATAGAAAGCTTTTGGAATTAGGAACACTATGAAAATAAATTAGAAGATAAATTAAAATACCTCTTTGGATAAAATGATACTATATTTTTCTTGCTTATTGAAACAATACATTTTTATTAAATAACAACAATAAAATCAACCACAAGATTTTACTAGAATACACAAGAATTAAAGTGCCAAATTTCACCTGATTATGTCTTGTGATTTATAGAAAAATGAAGCTATTGCATTTGACTTGTAAAATTTTGACATCTGGTTCTTGGAAGGTGAGACACATGTCACCTGATCGGTAGCTTTGGGGATCTACAATCCCTGCAACCCCATGAGTCAGAATAAACCTCTAACCTTACACCTGACCCGTGCACTTGGAACTTGCCCACCTTCACAACTGTGTGAACTATTTCCTCCAAACAAATCTCTCTATGCGTGAAAATAAATAAAAAGCCAGTACTATTATCTGTATTTTATATTTCAGGACAAATGTATTTAGGACAAAAATACATTTTGGCTGTTACTGAGGGGATGGAAGGAGTCGAAAGTCACAGAATAGAGTCAGTCAGAGGCTGAAGACTGAGAGAAGAGAGACAAAAAGTACCACATTGAAAGCTAAAACAATAAAGTAATAGAAAAAAGGCAAGGTGATAGAAATACGGGAGAGAATTTTAGGGAAGGGGATGGATGCAATCCTTCCTGGGGATCCCACAAATCTCAGGATAAAATGGATGGATACGCTTTCCCTAGTGAAGCAAAAGCACTGAGATGTGTTTATATATATATATACATATATATATATATACAGAGAGAAAGGTGTATATGTAGAGCTAGAGATATTGATAAATACATTTATCTATATGAATAAATCTATCTATATAAATATATATAAAGTAAAATGTGTGATATATATATATGTATCACTGATTATATCTATCTACATCTATACCATACATATGGAGAGAGAGAGATTTATATTTAGAAAATAGCTTTCACAGTTGTAGTATCAGGAAAGTACAATCCAGTTCAAGTCCGTGGGCCCAATGTTAAGATGGTGAAGTGAAATGATTTAATATGGCTCTTCTATCTATGTCTCTGTAACTCCCACAAAATTATTGGATGGGACCATGCAAATAGGGTGTAAAACACTATTAAAGGTGATCGCTGAAAACATGGTGGGTGCATTAGCAAATGTAATGAAGAAAGATGATGGTGCCCGGTTATCAAAATATATAGTGTCTGGGGTCTTAAAAGTTTGAAGCTAAACAAGCGGCCATCTAGCTGAGAAACAACCAAACCCACATGGTAGAAGCACACCAGCCTGTGTGATCATGAGGTGTTGATGAGATCAGGTATCAGTCATCAAAGACCCAGAACAAAAAAAATCATATCATTGTGAATGAGGGACAGTGCAGAGTGGGGACCCAAAGCCCATCTGTAGGCAATTGGGCATCTCCTTACAGAAGGGCTGTGGGGAGATGATGAGTCAATCAGGGTACAGTGTAGCACTGATGAGACATATAGCTTTTCTCTAGTTCTTTAATGCCCCCCCACTATTATAACCCCAATTTTACCCACAATTCTGGTTAGACCAGAGCATGTACATGGGCACGGATAAGAGCTGGAAACACAGGGAATCCAGAAGAGATAAACCTCTCAGGAACAATATTGAGAGTAGTCATAACAGGAGGGGCAGGGGAAGGTGGGGAGAGAAAGGGGGAACCGGTCACAATTGTCTATCTATAACCCCCTCCCAGGGGGATGGACAACAGAAATGTGGGTGAAGGGAGATATTGGTCAGTGTAAGACATGACAAAACAATACCAATTTATAAATTATCAAGGGTTCATGAGGGAGGGAGGGGGGAAATGAGAAGCTGATATCAGGGCTCAAGTAGAAAGAAATGTTTTAAAAATGATGATGGCAGCAAATGTGCTTGACAAGTTGGATGGATGGATTGTGATAAGAGTTGTACGAGCCCCCAATAAAAGGGTTAAAAAGAAAGAAAGAAAGCCATCTCTGAAGCAGGAAGGGGGATAACTACAGAGATCATAAAGATAGATGAGCCACTGCCTGCCTGGAATGGCAGAGGCAGCAGAGGTCAAGGCATTCTAAAATCAGAGCATGAGGCAAAGAGATGGGTATCGCAGAAGCTGAGGCCACAGGTCCCTATGGCTGAGAGGCCAAGGACCTGAGAGAGAAAGTTGGCTTCTGGCTGAGGGGGTGCTGCTTTGGCACAATGACTGTGTTCTCAGTGTTAATTTGTTAAATTCCCTAGTAAATGTCCACAATTGTGAGCGTTGTCTGTTATGTTCTATGTAGTTATTGCAGTGAATTAGCTAACCCACCAGAAAAGTAGAGTGTCCTGGGGAGACTAGTTGCTGTCTGAATAGGTTAAAGAAGGATCCTGGGGGCAAAGGGGAGGGGGGGGTTGCCGATCTCTGTACCGTGGCAATTTTCCCCGGGCTGGTGTGGAGATGTATTCTCTTTCTCTCTTGTGTAGCCAAAGGAGGTCAGATGCGACCTCTGTTCCATGTACTTATCCTGAATCGTGCAGCTGCATGGACTGATGCATCAGGAAGAAGGAAGGGGACATAGGAAGATCACAAGCTGGTAGATGCCAATGATCAAGCTTGCCGCTACAGAGTCAAATGAATCCAAGGCCGGCAGGTCCAATGGCATGCCACGGATGGCTCCTGGGATCAGCAGGCAATATGGCAGACCATTAACTCAAGTCCCCCAAATAGGAGTTTAACAAACCAGATGCAGGCTCCAGATCCAGCAAAAAGCAAAAAGGCATTCCACACCATCTACTTACATGGTCAGTAGGCCACAGCGCTAAGGAAACACCATCAGGACTGCAACATAAGTAAGGTGTCACACTCCACCCCAATCTTCCTAGGATCACTTGGCTGCTCAAGCTGACCCTGTCATGGAGATGATTTTTTAGCCAGTGTACATCCTCTGGTCTAGTCATATTTATAAGGTAGAATTGGGATCATGATAGTGGGTGGGGGGAGGAAGCATTTAGGAATAGAGGAAAGTTGTATGTTTCATTGTTGCTACATTGCACCCTGACTGGCTCGTCTCATCCCTGAGACCCTTCTGCAAGGGGATCTCCAGTGGCCTACAAATGAGCTTTGGGTCTCCACTCTGCACTCCCTGCTTCATTCACGATGGTAAGATTTTTTGTTCTTATGATGCCTGATACCTGATCTGTTCGACACCTCGTGATCACACAGGCTGGTGTGCTTTTTCCATATGGGCTTTGTTGCTTCTGAGCTAGATGGTCGCTTATCCACCTTCAAGCCTTTAAGACCCAAGACACTACATCTTTTGATAGCCGGGCACCATCAGTTTTGTTCACCACATTTGCGCATTCACCCGCTTTGTCTTCAGCAATTGTGTCGGGAAGGTGAGCATCATAGAATGCCAATTTAATAGAAGAAAGTATTCTTGCATTGAGGGAGTACTTGAGTGGAGGCCCAATGTCCTTCTGCGACCTTAATACTAAACCTATAAATATATGCACATAGATCTATTTCCCCATCCTCATATATAAATATATTTACATAAGTGCATGCCTTTATTTAGACCTCTGTAAATTCCCTTTGCCTCCTAGCTCTTTCCTCTATTTCCTTTGACTTTCCTCTTTTTCCACTATCATGCTCAGTCTTCATTTGGGTTTCAGTAATTCCTCTTGTTACATTACCCTTGACCATGCCCTGCCAGGCCTCCTACACCCTCCTCACACCCGATTTGGATCACTTGTTGTTCCCTTGATTTGTTAACACCACTACCTTTCCCCCCCCTTCCCCCTCTCCCATGTCCCCCTGGAACTGTTGGTCCCATTGTTTTCTCCTCCAGGTAGTTCATCCAGCCTATCTTATTTAGACAGACCTGTGGAGATAATAACATGCACAAAAACACGACAGAGCAAAACCAAGCAACAATGTACAACAAACCAATAACACTAAATAAAACAAAGCACAAGAAAGAAAAGTGTGTAGTTAGTTCAAGGACTGTTTGTTGGCCTTTAGGAGTGTTTTCCAGGTCAGTCTGTTGGGGCACCAAGCCCTGGCCCCATAGTCCACCTTTGGCATTCCCTGGGGACCTCGCCGCTCCATTCCCTTCCTGTTCTGTTGTACCCCCTTAGTGTTTTGCCTCAGTGTGGCGGGATCAGATTGGGCACGACTCCCACACTGTGTCTCCAGTGTTGTCCCCTGTAGGGCTATGGGTCAGTTAGGGACATCATGTCTCATAGTGGGACTGGCAATGTGGTCCTCTCTGTGGACTGGCTGCTCTAATTGGGAACATCGTCCTCACGGCCTGATGGGTCAGGATGTGCTCCGTTCTCTCCTCCTCCCCCTTCATCTGCTCCCGTGTGCTCTGATCACATATGTCTTTCTCCCAGAGCTGCAGATTCAGTGCCATCATTTGAAATAAATTCTTCTCAGGGGAGGGGCAGGTGTCCACATAGTAGTTGGGATTGGGATGGGCCCCAAGGTCCAACTTTCACATGCATCTGAGGCAATGGAAAATGCCGTGGCTTGGGTCAGGCGACAACATGTTTGAGACATAAAATTTTAAAAGTTACTGCTTTTTAAGAGCTAACAGACAAACAAGTTGAACAAGGCATGGGAGCACATCATTTATAAAAGAAGACTAACAGCATAGTGATGGCCAAATGTAGGTAGCAGGTGTAATTAGTAACATAGATGAGGCAATGGAGAAGAGCCCCAGGGAAAAGTTCTCTGAGGGGAAATCCTTGCTTTAACAGACGGAACAGAATGCGTTGCTGACTGGAGCCTGCTCAAGGGAGCAGCGCTGGATCCTGAATAGCCTTCAAAGCCACAACAAGGCTTTTGTGCTTTCTTCTACAGGCCACTAGTTTTCAACTTAAAAAGAAACCAAAACTTTTTGCCAGATGACATGCCAAATGGAGCGCTAATCTATGAATCCAATTAAAATGGAGCATCCCGTATATGCTCGTGTATAAGCCGAACCCCAGTTTTCCAGCACATTTTTTGTGCTGAAAAACTCGACTTATACACGGGTCAGTGGTATGTACCCAAGCAAGGTGTAACATCTCACTGCCCGCCCCACCCCGAGATCACGGACAAGCGCCCATTATCTGGCGGGTGATTGCCATTTCTCCGCTGTACATTCAAAGCCCTGCTGACCCTGCAGCTAACCAATCAGAGCTGTCCTATGACGTGGAGGGCTCCAATTCGCAGAAGCATCCAGAGTGATTCACTTACACTGGCAGCTGAACTGGTAAGGATGTGTCTGTGGCTGCACCCTGTCTCTCTCCTCTGGTCTCTGTATTAATTCAGATCCTGCATCCCCGGCCCACAAGGATTCACCCCCTCCTCCTGGCTAACACATCGCAGGGGAGGGCGATTACCATGAAATTTCTTTTTCAAAGTCTTGCTTAAAAATATTTAAATGCATTACCCTACTGATGTCTCAATTTTTAGTAATTTATTTTCATTTGTTTTGATATTGAAACTCACCAATAGCTTTTGCATTTTCCACCCTAGGCTTATACTCGAGTCAATTAGTTTTTCTGGTTTCCCAGGTAATAATTAGGTACCTCGGCTTATACTTGGGTCGACTTATACTCAAGTAAGACTGATGTTTTTCACTAATATGAATTATGCTCCCACACGAAGGCTAAGATCATTTCAAAGGGTCTTCATGATTTTCTTCAGCATATCTGATAATCTTGGCCTAACAGCACTATCTCCTTTTTAAATCTTTAAAACCAAACACAGGTGTGGTGTGAGAGGGGGGAGTTTGAGTAAAGGTGGTTTAGTGGCACATGCACCAGGGTGGGGATAACTGATTGCTGGCAGGAACACCATCAAGATCATGCACACAACCGAATTCACTCTGCAGAAGCAGAAGTTCAAGGTCACATGTGTTGAGGAGCCTCTGTGGCACCCCTGGAGAGATTAAGTGGCATGCAGAATAGCGTTCACATTTGGCCTTTGGCTGTAGCGTAGTGAGGTTACAGGCACACATGAATCAGCAGCACCCCAACACTATGCCCTGATAAGGAGTTTGGAGGGGAACAGGGACTGAGGAGATGGGCGGGAAATAGGATGGCCAGCATCTGAGGACAGCAGCAGCAACTGCACAACAGACACCATGGAGTTGTTTGTGACTCAAGGCCACACCGGGTGCTAGATGTAAACTGGCAGCCTTTCGGAAACAGATAGCCAGGGCTCTCTTTCCAGGAGCCCCTAGGTAGGTTTACATGGGCAACCTTTTGCTTAACCGTGAGTGCGTTAACCATTTGTGCCATACCTAAAAGGGTCACCCCTTTTACACCCCTGCCCCACTCTGCTTTATAGGACGATTCAGTTATCCTTCATTTTTGGTAACTAAATGAAGGGTTAATTCTAAACCAAAAGAGGAGTAGAAGATGAACAACTAAAGCACACTGCCTTTGGATCAAGGAGCCCGAGCGGCCCAGTGGTTTCACGTTGGTCTGCTAACCGCAAGGTCAGCAGTTTGAAACCACCAGCCTCTCCATGAGGAAAACCACGGGCCTCCCACTGCGGTAAAGAGTTATAGTCTCAGAAACTCACAGGGGGCATTCTACCCGGCCCTGGGGGGTGGCTTTGGGTTGGCATCTACTGACGGCAGTGAGGTTGTTCATGTTTGACCTTTGACACAACTGACTCACAGCGGTCCTGATCAGGCAGAGTGGAAGGACGCTTCTGGGTTTCCCAGGCTGTACCACATATTTCTCCTGAAGAGGGACTGGTGGTTTCAAACTGTTAGCCTTTGGGTTGGGGGCCATGTGTGACCCAGTACACTCCCAGGGCTCTCTGCTGTTGGAGGTGCCGTGGAGCTGCTTCCAACCCATAGAGACCTTGTACACAAACCAGACGACACTCCCCCGCCCCCCACCCCTGGTCCCTATGCCTGAGCCCACTGGTGCAGCCACTGGGTCAATCCATCTCCTGGAGAATCTTCCTCTTTGTTCACCGCTCCATCCACTTTACCAAACCAGGGATGGGTTCTCCTGAGAGCAAGCTCAAAGTAGGTAAGATAAAGTTTCACATTCTTGAAGCTAGAATGCATGCATAACAGAAGATGTCCAGTCAGTGTCATTTGGAACACACTAGATGCTCTCCTGCGAGCCAGAAGAGGGGGCTGCATGGAGAAATGGTGGTCTCTAAACCCCAGGTAAGCTCAGAGATCCCCTGAGGGAAGTTGAGAGTACTGGCTTGCATCTATTTTGATCATCGTTTTGTTCTTTGGAAACTTCAGTTACTTAAAGGAGGAGGAGAGGAGTGTGAAAAAAGACACAAGGAAACCTGGATGGGCAAGGTGCCTTGGCCTGGCTGGGAGAAGTCAGAGGCCTCCCCCTGCTGGCCGCACCGGGAGAAAAGGTCTACCCTTTCCATTGAGCATTACCATTCTCTTGTCGTAGTACATCTTGCCCACGTTTTCAAACTTCTTGTATCTTACTTTCTTGGTGCTGCTGCTAGTCTAGAAATACCACAATGGAGTAGCTTTAACAAATGGAATTTTAGTTTTTCAAAGGTTAGGAAGTCAGAAGGCCACCTTCAGGAGCCCAATCCCGGGGCAAGGGGATCTCTAGGCCAGCTCTGCAGGAAGGTCCTGCTGTCTCTAGCCTCCACCCTCCGGCTGCTTAGTGATCTTCAAGCCTTGCTTGCTTCTCTGAACCTAATCAGCTATTTTCCTGTCTCAGATGATTGGCTGAAAACATACCGGACATTAATCAGGCACATTAACATAATGAAGAAAGCCCTATTCCTCCATGGGTTACATCCTCTGATCTTGGGATTTAGGCTTTACCACACATATTTTGAGAGACATAATTTAATCCACAACACTTTGAGGAAAATGCAAAGAACTTCAGTTTAGCTCAGATCTTGAGATTCCACACGTATTATCCCTCAGCTTTCTTTCCAGGGCAAGCCGATCCAGCTTGGAGAGCACTGAATGCGCATGAATTCACACACTGGGCTGTTTAGTCACCACCCACATCTCTTACATTTCTCTCTCAGGGTGGACACATCAGGCTCAGGGGCCGTTTCCACTTGGTCTGGATTCTCCTCACCACCGTCACGTTCTCAGAGGCAGTAATGGTTCCTGGTGAAGGACAGCATGCGCTGACTTTTTCTTTTATGTATACCCGGAACAGCTGATTTGAAGGGGGTGGGGAGGGGAATCAAGAGACTTGTTTCCAGTTTTCTTCTGCTTCAACATAGCAAGACTTCCTCCCTGCAGAGGCAGCTCAGGATGGAGGGGGCCCTGCCCCTGGCAGCACCACGTGTGTCTGTGGCTGACTGATGTGGGCTAGGCTGTCATCCTGTGTACCGGTGATGTAGAAGAGGGAGCCCACAGATGTGCAAATGGGATCGCACTCTGAACTACGCACACGCACATGGGTCGAAAGCAGACTCATGAAAAGCGGTTAACAAGATGGATTTTTCCCAGAAAACAAATAATTCTAAGTAAGGAGGTAAGCAAATTGAGTTCCTGTGGGGCCTGGGTTTAATTTTCAAACACACACATATACATATATATAAATTCATTACCCTCATAAATTGTGCCCTTCCTTCTGATCTTGGCATGGAATAGAGGGGAAGCAGAGCAGAGAGAAATGCTTTTGAATTCTGAGGGCAGTGCAGAGATTGGTGAAATTCACACTCACACTCAAAAACATCACAAGTTACTCCCCTCAAAATGAAAGAAGAGATAAAAAAAAGTGTTCTCATATTGCTCAGTAAGAACTGGCAAAGTTAATTGAATCTAGAGCTTAATGTTATTGCTTCCTGTAGGAAAGTGAAGATGAAGTGAGACAAAATAAGAAAAACAGCATTATCATAAACATTTTTCAATTTCAATAAATCAAGCCACTCAGAGACTGAGTTGTAGTGTTGCCTGTAAGGCTGAGGAGACAGAGGGGTGTGTGTGTGTGTGTGTGTGTGTGGGGGGGAGAGAGAGAGAGAGAGAGAGAGAGAGAGAGAGAGAGAGAGAGAGAGAGAGAGAGAGACATACAGAGAGAGAGAATGTGTGTTATTAAAAACAAAATAATTTTTTTGCATGAAATCACAAAGGCTGGGGGCATAACTGTTCCCCATAACACTTTGCTCTCCCAAAGCACCCATCTGTAGAAGATGAAACAAGGCAAAGGGGATTATTTGGAAAAATTATTGAAAGGCAGGGATTAAAGAAAACATTTTTCTTCCTCTAAAGCTGGATAATTGGTGTCTAACCAAAGGTTCCCCACGGAAAAGATCACAGGGGGTAGCAACAGCCATGTAATTGATTTTATATTTCTGTAGGATTTCATATCATTGAAGCCTCATTGAGATGCAGCGAAGCAATGAAAAAGGGGGTAAGCGGGTCCTCAAGTTAGTGAGAAAACTAGCTAGAAATGGCTCCAACCACTCCTTCAAATATAGATTCGATCAAGATTTGTGCCTTGAAACCAAGGCCGCGTAAGATGTTACATGCGGCTTAGTAATTTTTGAAAATAATTAAAAACTTATATAACAATTATTACATTTAGTTAGGAGACCTAAAACTTTTATAATTAATTCTACTAATTACTGTGCCACAACTAAAGTACTGACACATGAGAGTGATCATTCATGCCCATGCGTGTACCCTTTATGTACTTTTTTTTCCTTTTTTTAAAAAACATTTTATTAGGGGCTCATACAACTCTTATCACAGTCCATACATATACATACATCAATTGTATAAAGCACATCTGTACATTCTTTGCCCTAATCACTCTCAAAGCATTTGCTCTCCACCCTTTATGTACTTTTAACTGTATATTTTTCTTTTATCATGCATATTTCTCTAAATGATATAGACCATCTAATTTTCTTAACTCAGGCAGTGACTTGCATATTCTGTGCAATATGTTATTTTTTTTCTTATCGAAGTGTTTCTCATACTACTTAAATGCCTGTCTCATAATATGATGAAATAAACCCCAAAAGTTCCAAAGAAGTGTACAGCTTCCCAGGACAATCTAAAAAGCAAATTATTGCATGCGGGGAACTTAGAAGCCCTGGTCCAGACAAGTTTGATTCCTGGGTCTGCCATTTACTAGCTCTGAGACCTTGGGGAGATCACTGCGTCTCTTTTTGCCCCAGATTAATACAGTTTAATACAAAGGAATATTTACACCTCTTTTGTGACTGTTTGTGTTCAGGACATGACAGTACCATAATCATATGGAAGTTAGTCAAGACACTGCTGGTGTGAGGTGCCTTGGGGACCATTCCAGCTCATGGTGGCCCTGTCCATGGGCAGCAGAATGACACAGTGCCTGGCCCCGCACTATCCTCACACCGGTTGGAGTCCATTGCTGCAGCCGCTGTGTCAATCCATCTTGCAGAGAGCCCTCTTCTTTTTCCTGGTTCTTCTATCTTACCAAGCATGATGTCCTTCTCCAGAAATTGGTCTCTCCTGGTAACATGTCCTGGGTGGTCAAAAGGAAGTCTTTGTCATCCTTTCTTCTAAGGAGCCTTCCAAAACAAATGTGTTTATTTTTTGACAATCCATAGTACTTTCAATAATTTTTTGCCAGCACCATAATGCAAATATATTTATTCTTCTTTGGTCTTCCTTATTCAGTGTCCAACTTTCACGTACATGCGAGCTGGTTGACAATACCACATGTAGGGTCCAGTGCACTTTAGTGCTCAAAGTAACATCCTTGCTTGTCAACACTTTAAAGGGCTCATGGGGTTGACTCACTGCGATATTTTCTGGATCTCTTGACTGATGTTTCAAGAGCACTGATTGTGGATCCAAGCAAGATAAAACCCTGAACAACTTTGATCTTTTCTCTGTTTATCCTTATATTCCTTACTGGTCCAGTTGAGAGGACTTTGGTCTTCTTTACATTGTAAAGACGTTACGTGAAGAAGTTCAATATGTTGTAGTCCACACTGAAGGCTGCAGTCCTTGATCTTCATCAGCAAGTGCGTCAACTCCTCCTCCCTTTCAGCATGCAGGGTGGTGTCATCTGCATATTGAAAGTGGTTAATACATTTTTCTCCTTCCTGATGCCACATTTTTCTTCATATAACCCATCTTCTCAGCACACAGATGGAATAAGTATGGGAAGAGGACACCATCTCGTGAACACCTCCCTGAGTTGTGAACTCTGCAGCATGCCTGTGGTCTGACTGTCTACCTGGGTCCAGGTGCAGGTATAATTCCCGTTTTCTCCAGGCTCTCCATCGTTTGTTCTGGCCACAGAGCCAGATGCCATTGCAGTTAGTGTGCTGGCACAGACCAGTGAGGCTAGCAGCTTAGACCCAAATGCTCTTCTTGTTAGTAAGGAAATAGGGTCAAAACAAACAAACAAACAAAAAAAAAACCAACCCCCAAATAGAAACTTTTTATTAGTAAGAAAATAGGACCAACAAACGTAACAACACAACAAAAACAAATGGTCACCGCACTCCTGGCAGAGGCTGCCCTAACCCCCCCCCCCCCCCCCCCCCACTAACCAGACTCCACGGGAAGTTTTCCTTTCACCTCCCGGCTCGAGCAAAACAAAGGGCAAACAGCTCTTCATTTAAATGCCTTCAAGACAAAGAGCAAATGTCGCCCCAGCATCAAAAACATGGAATATGCTGAGTTGCACTTCCTAAGTAAGAGTAAGCTGTGAACTCCTTTCCAAGGGTATAACTATCCATCACATAATTTCCACAACTGCTGTGTGAGGATGAAGTAGGCGCCACAGCTGAGGGGTGGGACCCTGCTAATGAGTCCAACCAGAGACATCCCCAAACAGTGGCACACCGAGAGAGACAGGCACACGGAGGGACTGGCTGGCTCCGTGGCCAGATTTCTAGTAATCCCTCTCTTTGCAAAAGAGGCTGTTTCCCGGGTCAGGGCTCCTCTTCCCACATTGTGTAGTCCCCACGGGGAGTTCAAATTAAATTAGGTCCCACTTTAATTGGATTTTCTTCCATTCCATTAGAATTTGCACAATCTTGCCAATGTTTGGCAACTTGCTAATTGGCAAGATGATGACTTGAGACTGGTGAGTGAAATCATTTTTGACTGCCAGTGAATTGACCTGTTCTAAACCTATCAAGCCGTATGTGCCTACATTTAGGTTCAGTTTTTACTCCGGTGGGCACACCTGAAGTTGGGAAGTTTAACTCACCACTGGAAGCTGAATTTGAAATCTGAAGAAATGCAAACAAAATCAAACAAACAAGCAAACAGAAAACCAACAACTCTAAAATGTTGAAATGCAATTAACTTAATTATTTCCCCCTAATTTCTACTGCAGTGCTGTTCAGCGATGATTTTTCTCTGATCAATAGTAGCAACCACAGAGCTTTAGGGAATCAATGTAAGAGACATAATTCTTCCTGAAGGATTATGTTCCACAGCAGTCAAAGAGGCTAACCGCCCCCGCCACCGAGTTTTTCCAAGGCTCTAACTAGGGAGAGCCTCCCACATTGTTCTCTGGGAGCCGCTGATGGAGTCAGTCATTTTGTTAGTCCCTGAGCACTTTAACCATAGTGCCACCTGGGTTCTTTAAGGCTCTTTCACCTTTCCAAAACACAGAGCTTTGTGTGTCTCCCGAAACTGAAACTAGATAATTCACACCGAAATTAAGCAGCATAATTTCTGGAATTGGGGTTAGGTGGTTTCAGTAGTCTCTGAAAAGATTCTGCTACTATTCATATGGCTTTTGGTGGCTTAATTCCTCGGAAGTGGTCCACCTAGTGCTTCTTCTAGTCTGTTTTTAGTCTGGAAGCTCTGCTGAAATCTGTTCACTTTGGGTGACCCTGCTGGTATGTGAAAATACTACTGACCTAGCTCCTAGCTCACAGCAATTTGACAGACTGACCGACAAACGTCGCCCAGTAAAGGACACGGTGCTTGGCAGACAAGAGGAGCATGAATGAGGGGGAGCATCCTCGAAGCGATGGATTTGCTCCCACAGTGGCTGCACCCATGGGCTCAAACCACAGTGCCATTGGGAGGCAGGGGGAGAACCGAGCAGTGCCTTCTTGGCTCTGCACAGGGCTCCTAAGGGCAGGAAATGACTGGACAGTACCCACCACCAACACGTCCCAGCAGCATGGAGTGGATGGCTAACAGATGGTGGGAAAATTTTTTTTTCGTTTTTTCGTTTTATTCCCCACCAACTTTTTAAAGCTTCCTCCTCTGTTTGTTTTGATGCCTATGCAGCTGCTTCTCCTGGGAAGTGTTTAGGGACTTTGAGAAGGACAGGTACCCAGATCCGACACAGATGTCCCACTCACTACATAGCTCCTCACAGGAGGATCTTCAGTTGGTCTGAGTAGAATCCTGATGAAGTGGATGAAGATGATGCATTGAATTCTGCGTAATCTTTAGACATCTGTCACACTACTATAGCATTTATTTGCAGTAAGATTTAGAAACTAGATGCATTCGTTTCCCGCCTTAATTGGTTAGAGCTATGGTTTTCATCCAGTTTCCATATGAAGGCGCACACAGATTCAGCCGTCCACCCATATGTGTTTGGGTCATTCTGCACGTACAGAGGCAGGATCACAGCTTTCAGAACATGTACGGGTAGCTCACATCGTTACGTTACATCGGCATTTTACCTGCCATCACCTACGGTGCCCACAAAGGAAGCCGGTTCACAATTCCTTACCCACGAGTAAAAATGCTCTGTTTAAAGGATAGTTAGAAGATAACCATTTTATTCAGGTGGAACTTATTTAATTAAAAAGTATATACATTTCTCCAATCCTACTGATAAGTCCACAGAAAAAAACAATGATGAATAAACCAACTGGCTAAAGAACTCATCCCTTATGAAAAAAATGGAAGCAACGTGACATCTTTACTATAGCAGAAACATTTCCCCCAGGGAATATATGTGTGTATACTTTATAAATCAACGCATCATTCTGGTGGCCCAGAAAATGGAGTACCTTGAATCAAGGAATCATCAAGTAACAACATGTTGAAGAGAGTCTGAAGGAGCATCACTGATGGCATTGGGCAGATCTTATCTTGAGCACACGGCATTGTCTTGTTTGATTGAGGCTGGCTCCTTGAGCTGGGTTAGGATTCTGCCTGTCAGAAAGCCTTTCCTTCATTCATGCCTAAAGAAGCCATAACCAGCTACAAATCACAGAGGAAAGGATGAACAGTTGTGGCAAAAAACACGCCACAGTAAAAATTAAGAAATGAAAGAGGCCCTCAGCCAAGCTTCTTCTGGTCCGGTGTGCTTCTACTTTGGCGTCTGCTTCTGCTGATTGGCTTTCTTTTCTGAGGAGAAATCTATTTTTTAAAAAAAGGCAGGAAAATGTTTCAGATTAAACATTTTAAAATTATTTTCTCTTCCTCTAGCTAAGATCAATGTCTAGGCTGGCAAAGCAAAATATATTTTATTCATGAACTCCCCATGAGTTTACACTGAGAAACCAAGTGGTGGGAAATGAAGGGATATTATTTTAAGCCTCGACATATGCTGGCTATTTTTGTGACTTGTGGCCTAGTTCTAATGCTGCCCGAAGAGGAATTTTTTTCTAGCGCCTCTTATTCTTGCTGGCATTTCAGTGGATTGAGCATTCGCTTGGGGAAGTAAGTCATCGGTGGTGCTCTTAGGTTTCAGTGAAACTTACCCCACTGAAAGGTAATTTGGCAAATAAATGATCTTTCAAAGGACGGTTTTCTGTAATGTCAAAACCACAGGAAGGATCACAGCTCTTAAAAGGTGTCCACGTGTTCTTATAATCCAAAGGAAAAATGTGGTGCACTGACAGGGCCAGGATTGAATGGCAAACATGAGCACCCACAGAAGATAAAACCCTAGTCATACACCCATGGCAACTGAAAAAAGATATCAGAAATGCCACGAGATAGTGTTTCTTTATTCATATTAACAGCTTAAAATATGCTAGATGTTTTCTACTTACATTTGATATACATCATGCCTATGATCATGTATAAATGAAGAAAACAAAATTTTGGTAACCAAAAAACAGAAAGACAAGAAGTTACTTTGCCAGGCTTAGCCCATCACATGAAAAAGACAAACAGCTTTCAGGCAACAGATCTAACTCATTAACACTACCAACTCCTGGGCTATCTAAAATACTATAAAAATCCACCGTATAGGACTCTTATGAGGTAGGTATAGAAGCAAAGGCCATCATCCCATATTTTACAGCGAGAGAAGACAATGAAAAGCTGAACAAAAGTCAAGAACGTTCTTCAGTTCCTTGGAGGGAAGGTAGAGTTCTACCCGCACAACAGGGGTCTGGGGTGAGTATTCGGCTCCCTCTCAAGCACTTGACTGCATGGTTACAATGGGAGGAGAAAATTCCACAAAGAACCATGGGACCCATCACAGGTAACGGGACGGGAGGAGTGCCTGTTATCTCGCGGGTGATTGCCATTTCTCCTCTGTTCATTCAAAGCCCCGGCAACACTGCAGGGCTTTGAATGTTTGTTTACTCAGATCTAACCAATCAGAGCCGTCCTATGACATGGACTGCTCCAATTCCGAGAACCACCCATAGTGATTCACTTACGCTGGCAGCTGAACAGGTAAGAATGTGTCTGTGGCTGCACTCCGTCTCTACTCTCTGGTCTCTGTGTTAATTCACATCCTGCATCCCCCACCCGCATGGACTGCCCCCCCCCCCTTCTCCGGGCTAACATGTCGCGGGGGGAGGGGGTATTACCATGAAAGTTCTTTTTCAAAGTCTTATTTTTTTTATTCTATCAGAAATGGATACTCTTGAACCCAAACAAAAATGCCAGTCATATGAGGCTGGTTGCAAAATGAAGGTTATGTCCAGAGCAGAAGAGAGCAATAACAGTATTACAAGTAGAGAATTCTGTGTTGAAGGCTGACTTGGAACAGATTCCAAAAGCTTAAAAAGCTCATCATGGTTTAACGTCTTTTTATGGGGCTCTAGAGAGTGAATTGCATAAATGGGTTATGGAGTGTCTTCAAAATGGTTACTGTGTAACACGCATGGGAATCCACATACGTGCTCTACAAATGGCTAATAATAACAAATATAAAGCACCAGGCACTGAAAAATTTGCTGCGTCAGCAAGATGGCATACCCGCTTCATGAATAGGTTTGGCCTACTATGTTTGAGACAAAGAACAAAGATTTCCCAGAATTTGCCACAAGACCTTGAAGAAAATTTTATGTCATTCCAGTCATTTATTATAAAACAAAGAAGGATTTATAATTATGACCTGGCAGATACTGGGAATATGAATGAAACTGCCATGACTTTTGATTTTCCAAGCAACAGAACTGTGGCAAGTTTAGGAGAAAAAAACATTTTCTACAAAACCACAGGAAATGAAAAAACAAACACTTTACAGTTGTTCTATCATGTTTGGCTAATGGAACTAAGCTGCGTCCTGTCGTTATTTTTAAAAGAAAGACCTTGCCTAAAATGATCAATTTCCCACCAAGAATTACGGTGCATGCACATGTTAAAGGCTGGATGGATGAAGACGGAACAAAAAAATGGCTGGAAGAAATTTGGAACCGACGACCAAGAGCAGCCTTAAAGAAAAGCCATCGTTACTTGTTTGGGATATGTTCAGAGCCCACCTAGAGGATGACATAAAAAAAATTGGCAAAATCTAGTAAAGTTACGTTAGCTGTTATTCCAGGTGGGCTTACATCTGTACTGCAGCCTCTGGATGTATCTTTGAATAAGTCTTTTAAAGACCGTGTGCATGTGGCATGAATGGATGCCATCTGGTCAAGCCCGACTAACAAAAGGAGGAAATCTCATGAAGCCTGACGTAGAGTTAATAGCAAAGTGGGTTCGAGATGCATGGGAAGACATTCCAGAAGACATGGTGCGACGTGCCTTCCAGAAATGTAGTACTAGTAATGCTATGGATGGCAGTGAAGACTGCGCTTTGTATGAAAATGACAGCAGTGATGGTGATGACGGCGATTTCAGTGAGGACAGCGTCTATGATGACCTCACACCAGCTGAAGCTCTGCATTGGGATACGGATGATGACGAGCAATCCAGTTTTGAAGGATTTGAACTCTTTACATTTTAGCTTGGTTGCTGATTGAGCTCAGGGAATAGTACTCTTAAGGTATCATTGTTGATACCTTATTGTTTTTGTTGAACCTATTTTCCACTTACTGTGCTGGTTTACTAATGTTAAATGACTTGTCCTTTTGTTTATGTTTTCTATTTAAAATAAATATTTAAATACATTACCCCACTGATGTCTCAATTTTTAGTAATTTTATTTTCATTTGTTTTGATTATTGAAACTCACCAATAGTTTCTGCATTTTCCACCCTAGGCTTATACTCAAGTCAATCAGTTTTTCTCACTTCCCAGGTAATAATTAGGTACTTTGGCTTATACTCTGGTTGGCTTATATTTGAGTAAATACGGTAGCTGAGTTATAAACATCTAGAAATAGGCATGGGATTGTCTGTCTCTAATTTCTTGATTAATCTTTCAAAGTCAACCAATTACTGGCAAAATAATTTAGAACGAAGTACACTTTACAAAAGAAACCATACTTAATACTTTATCCATCTGTGAAATTATAGTAGAGTCACCAAATGTCTTCTGTGTTTTACAACTTTTAAACCGCTTTTCCTCTTTAAACTGATTCCGTTCTCTCTTAATACTGCTGCCAATTGAAAGCATCCTAACAGAATCTGGCAATTTTATTAACATATAAAATAAATGCATAAATAACCCAGACCTATCGCCATCTAGTTGTTCTGACTCATAGGGGCCCTGTAGGATCAGGCTCCAAGCTTGTAATCTTCACAGACACAGGCACCAGGGCTTTCTACTGCAGAGCAGCAGGTAGGTTTGAACCACTGATCTTCACAGCCCAGGGCTTAGCCATTGTGCCTCCAGGACTCCTCAGCTCCATAAGCTACCTGTGATGCTGACAGAAACATAGATCCAAAAAGACTTGAGGTACTCTGGGTGGCGCAGTGGTAAAGCACTTGGCTGCTAACTGACACCACGTCAGACCCACCCAGCGGCTCTGTGGCAGAAAGGCCTGGTGATCTGCTCCTGTAAAGATGAGCCCCATGGCCACTGAGTCGATTTCATCTCATAGGCCCCCTACAGGACAAAGGGGGACTGCCCCATGAGGGTTTCCAAGGTTGTGATCTTTATGGAAGCAGACACTTAATTCTTGTTTCCCATCCAGCAGCTGGTGCGTTTGAACAGCTGACCTTTGAGATAGCCACCAAGTGATTTAAGCATTATACCGGCATCTAGGAAACCCTAATGCCACAGTGCTGCTCTGTCACATGGGGTCTCTGTGAGTAAAGAAATCCAGTCAGGGGCATCTAAGAACATAAAAAGACATCATCTAACTTTCAGGCCAGGATCATCAGAATTTGTTTGAATAAAATAAAGGGAATCATAACCAATCTATATTGTTCAGTTTTTTATAAATGTGGGTTTTGGAATCATATTTCCTGAGGTGATCTATGTCCCAGCCAACAAATTGCCATGTGAATTCAGACAAATTGCATTCTTTCTCTGTGCCTTAGTGTCTACATTTATAAAACAGGGACAAAGCCACACGGTTCACTCTAAGGTTTTGCTGAAATAATACAAATAAATCACCGAAAATAGTCTCTGGCATATAGTCCGTATTCAGTTAATTAGTTATTCTTCAGCATAAGTGAAGGTCAATTTCTACTTTGATCTATATTATAAAGAACGCAGTATGCTTGTTCAAAATACCATCTCACATGCCTCCATGCCATGCCTTTGCAGATACGCAAGTGTTGAGCTCCAGCTCATTAGATAAAGCTCCACTCTGCACCATATGAAAGACTTGGAAATACACAGAAGAGTCTGTCATGAAATGTCACTAAAAAACAGCGATTGGACATTTCAGAAGAAACACATTTTCAAGGTCATACTAACTTTCCCATGCCATAAATGTTCTAGTAACATGGAAGTAATTTTTCATCCTATTTTGATAACAGATGAAATGAGATTAAAATTCCCTTTGGAAAATTACATGTTTCAAAACAGAAACGGTAACCTATTCACATCTGTGGATGTCAGTGTATTAAAAATGTCATTACTTAATGTTATGCAGAGAGAATGCCAAGGGAGTGTCATATCATGCCTTGAAACTGTTCATGGAGGTCTGTTTAAAAGAACAGTTAATTTCCAGTACATGCCAAACCTGTTCTGAAATAATCACGGGTAGTAATCGAGAACAAAGATGACAACTGGTTGATCTGTGGACTGTTTGATGTATTGCTTGGTGCCGAGAGGACACCACTCTGATCACCCTCCAGTCAAGCCTTTGCACTGGAGAAGATCCCCGCTTCAGAACAAGTTCTTGGCTCCCTGGTGTAGACTCTAATGTCCCTTGCCTAAGTGGCATTGGGCCTCTTTCAGGACTGTGATCCCCCCACCCCCACCCCGCCCACTAGGTCTGATTGTGGGCCAGTGATTGCTGCTTGCAGAGGGTATGAAGGCCACAGATGAAGTTCGGCTGTACCAGCTGGGACATTTTCCTCACATGTACATTAAAGGTCCACTCTCAAAGGCCAAGGAAATGGGAAGGAGGGGGATATAGTGTAGGTTTATTGTGCCAACCTGGCCAGTAAACACATGTGGGATTAATTGAAGGGCGGAGAAATAAAAGGCTCCATGAGCCTCACCTTTCTAGTTCTCAGGTCTCTTGCTTTCTGATGGTCTGACCAGGGTGCAGCTCCCTTAGCCAGTTCCCTGCTTCAGCTGGCAAGGCTCACTTCCTGCAAGAATCCCCAGGAAGAAGCTGCATGGACCCATCCTGATGCATCCCTTGGTGCTGGAGCCGCCATGTTGAGACCCCTGCCAACGTTTTGATGCTTACACACTCACTGATTCAGCTTTCCTCCTGCAGTCAGCATCATTGTGTGTGTTTTGTGAGATTGAGGAGGACTTTGTGGATTGGTGTCAGACATATGGGCTAATGTTGGACTTATGGGCTATGACAGAACTGAGTTGGGATGCTTTCTGATTGTAAACTTACCCTTGATCTAGAACTCTCTCTTATACTTAAGAGGTTTCTGTGGATTTGCTTCCCTAGCTTACCCAGACTAACCCAGAGGGATGAAAGGAGGAATGACGTGGGTCACAGTTAAGGGCCAGAACTCATTTTCTATGTGTCACCAAAATCTGGTTCGAAATGAGGAAGAATCTGAACATTCCACTTTAGATTCTGGACTCCCATGCCACCTATCAAGGTCAAAAATCAATCGCCATTGAATTGAATCCAACACCTGGTGATGTCATGTGTGCCCGGGTATAACTAACTAGGCCCCATGAGGTGTCTAAGGCCTGGTTTCCTAGCAGCAGATACCAGGCCTTCCTTCTGAGGTGCCTCTGAAAGATTAGAATTGCCAACTTCGCAGGTGTAGTCCAGTGGTTCATTGTTTGTACCACAAATGGGACTTCATTTGTTAAGGTGGATAAGAAAAAATAAAGTAACAGTCTATAAGTTTGATTAGTGACTTGTAAATATTTGGATCACAGAATGCAGGTCTTTATCTGTATTCTTGTCCCAGACATGGAGAATATTAGAGGAGGGCGCGGCAGCACATTCAGTTTTAATCATACCTCATCTGTCATACTTTTTAAAGTTTATAAAGTATTGCTCTGTAAATATATCATGTATAGGCAGCAGTGCTAATATTTCAAGTTAAATTGCCATCACAGAAATAATTATAAAGGAGAGTACTTGGATAAAAAAATAATGTGCTACATTTATTGGGGGTCAGAAAAATAAATTTTTCAGGAGTCATAGAAAATTAATAGAAATGGAGGAGTGGGACCCTCGATAAAGCACACACACTAATTAGTAGTAATTGCAACACCTTCATTTCTGAAATTTGGTCATTTGTTTTAAATACAGGTAAAATACCTCAAAGATTTTTATCATGGCAATAAAACAGGATTTTTAAGAACTAATTTGTTTATAGACTAACATCTTTATTTCCTACTAATTTTTCTTCCATTAATTAAATTTGCATATTTTCACCTTAGAACATAGGTTGTACTGACTCAGAGTATACTCTTGAGTTGTGAAGGATAAATATATTAATATATATCATACGATGAGGACTGTGATAATGAACGTCTCTATTCAAAAATTTCCTATTAAACCTATAGCGGCTTAATAATCAATATCTCAAAATAATTCTGTTAAACTTCTAATCAATTGCATTGCATCTACATATCAAGTGGAGATGTCCAATGAAATTAAAATTGAAAATTGCAAGAATTACTGTCATTAAATAATGCCCCATGAGAAGTTTACAATAAATTTGATTTCAGAACCCTTCTGAATTCTTATTGCCTGCTTTGCATTTCTAGTGTTTCTGTGACTCTAGATTTGTGTGCCCAAACTTTGAAATAGCACAATTTTCAGAAGATAAAGGGGGAAAGTAGGGATACTAATCAGGTAGTTTTCTGAGTAAACAATTTCTTTTTCAGGTGGCCCCAAAGCCACAATGAGCCCCCAACCCAGCAGCAGATAGATGACAGTTGTTTGTAAGACTGCTGATGGATAGTACCGTGGAGACAGGTCCACATAGCACCTTGTGTGATGGGATAAAGCAGATGCTGAAGTTGTAGCCCTCCAAGCCCCAACAAAATCTGTTCCTATCAAGTTCATTCTAATTCACGGTGACCCTGTGTGATAGAGTAAAACCATTCCATAATTTGAATTTGTACACAATCTTTATGAAAACAGGTTGTCAGGAACTTCTTGCAAGGATCCAACCACTGGGTAAGTTGAAATGACCAACTTTTAGGTTAAGAGTTGAGTGCAAGTTATGTGTGCCACCTGGGGATCCCTAGCCTCCCAAAGCAACCGAGCAACGAACGAACCAATCAAACAAAGCAACTGCTGTCTAGTAGATTTTGACTCACAGTAAGCCTGCAACAGGAGAGAATAGAGCTATCAATATCCATGGAAGTATACTTCCACGTAATTCTTCTACAGAATAGCCGAAAGGTTTGAGCTGCTGACCTATTTGTTAGAAACCCAGTCTTTTTAACCGCTGAGATTCCAGGCTCCACTCTAGCCTCCAAATCAAACCTACTCCCATTGGGCGTAGTTTGACTCTTGTCAACCCTACAAAGGGTTTGAGAGTATAATTCGTTACGTGAACTGATAGCTTCATCTTTCTCTGGAGGAGAGGCTGGTGGGTTCGAACCGCAGACCTTGTAGTTAGCAGCTCGATGCCTAAGCCATAGCACCACCACAGCTCCTTTCTGGCCTCCCAGTACTTATGTATTTGATTTTATTAAAAACAGGGTCTTGGGAGAAGTTATCCCTGAGGTTAACCGGAGCTCAAACTGGGGTCGAATTGGATCTAACGCCGTTATGACGGGTGTCATTGTTAGGAGAAGAACACAGAAGTAAAGTCACTGAGAAGGAAGACATGTGAGGACCAGGCAGAGAGGAAATTAGGCTACAGCTGTAAGCCAAGGAAGTCCTGGGGCTACCAGAAGCTGAGAGAGACAAGAACGATCTTCCCCTAGCGTCTTCATAGACAGCATGGCCCTGTCAACGGGTTGATTTCAGATTCCTACCCCAGACCTGCGAGGCAGTCAACAGGTTTCCGTTACTGTGTGTCACCCAGTTTGTGGTACTTGGTTACAGCAGCCCTACCAAATGCTACATCCTGTCAAGTTCCACCAACTCGCCCAGATCTCTTCATAGCATGTTTATGACACAGTTACTCCACTTTTTTTACTGGTGATATTCTAATGGCACATGAATGGCACAGATAACATCCACTGTGATTTCACAGGAAGGAGGGATTGTGAGTAGCGAGAGATAGTCTGGTATGTGACCCAAGTCACAGATTTAGATGAAATTACATGGATAACTTCATCCCAGTGCTAAATCTCATGAATCTTAAGTATATTGCTTAGACATGTTACTTAACCCCTCCTAATCTCAGTCTCCTCATTTGTAAAATGGTATAATAACACCTACTGTTACGGTATAGCACTGTTATTAAGGTTAAAACAAATCATACATTTAAAACATTTAGGCTTAAACATAATAAAAGCTTTTTATTTTATCTCGATTTAACCTCTGTAGATATGTCACATGTATGTACCAAAAGGTGCATTACTTTTTTTCAGATAGAAAAGAAATTAGCAAGTCTTATGTACTGACCATAAAACTTCATTTTCACAAAGTTCCATGTAAACTTTTTACGTAGTCATTAGCTTTTGTGACATTGGTCCAAGTAGAGACCCACTGTGATACATACATGTTCTTTTGATTTTACCGAATTGTCTACTGAGATTGTATTTTCTAGTAATTAAACTCCAATTCAGGGAGGAAATATCTTAATATTCATTCCAGACCAACAGAAAATGGAAAATTATGATTGAGTGGTCATTCAGCTATTGCACAACAATGGCTTAAGAGGATGCGCAGACTTTATGCAATAACCATTATGGCTCATGGTATGCCTTTTTAATAACCATTTTCTATTATTGTTGGAGCCTGAGAATTTCATTAAAACAATAATTATATTTGTGGTAGATACAAAAAATGGAAGCATCTATAGCTTTCTGATAATGACTTGCATGCTTCTGAGAGATGTTTCACTTTTTGTCTTTCTTCTCATTGATGGCACTGCAAGTCATGGCCTTAGACACTGTGTACACCTGTGGCCCAGGCTGCTGCCTACAACTACCTGCCTCGGCTGGGCGCGACACAGGAACTTAGACTTCCCTGGAAAGCCACTTCGACGTCTCACCTACCAAAGGACACGTAGGTGTCTGGTTCCCCACTTTCATTCCGTAGTGGGTTACTTGTACTGAAAACTAGAATTCTAGGATCTCACCTCTGAACTAAATGAGATCCAATTCCAAGGAGAGCCTGCGTTCAGAATATCACTTGTCTTCAGCATTTCCAGACGATTCCAATCTTGGAAAAGTCACTAGCTAGATTCCCAGATGTGTGTCACGGGAGATTTACAACTGGTAGCAGACACTCCTGACTTTTGAATAGAAGTGATGAGAATAGAAGTGGGTCTATGATGATAGCCAAGTTTATAGATCCCACTCCTGGGTGGCCTCCCAAGGCCACCAAAAGAGGCCGTAGAAGATAAAGCAAATTCCGGAAAGGAGGAGCAAAAGGGCACACCAGTGAAAACTACAGAGTACTTCAGGGGTGACTTCTAGTTTTTCCCATCATACTTTCAGGTGGGCGTGGTGGGCAGGCCTGGCCTCCCCTAAGAACACTGCCTCAGAGCCTGATGGTTAATCCTTCGGGAACATGGGTCTGAGCCCTTGGTTTCCTCTGTCTGTCTGCCAGTGGCACTTCAAACATCTGTCTAGCAAACTCAACCTGGAATAGTGGATGTTAGTCCACCCTTTGTAGTGGAATCACAGAGCTTTGTTGTTGCTATGAGTTTTCATTTCCATCCCCAGATGTAATACTGCCTCTTGGACTGGATTTGGGAATGGAAGCCAAAACTGAGATTCATGCATGGCTGTCTGTATTCAAATCTTTCCTTTTCTTAAGGGGTTCCATTTAAACCCAGGTGCATCGAATTAGAGTTGTGTATGCGCCACAACTTGATCATAAGCCCTCCCCAAGTACGAATGCATGTGCATTGAGTAAACATCCCCCAAAGATCCCATTAAAATGTAAACATGAAAGAATGCTCAATACAGCTGTGGTCTTACCATCTGCCTGGTGCTGAACATCTGGCGGAAACTGGTCAGGAGCATACCACTGATAGTCTGGCTGTGTGGAACAATAAAACATTATTATAGCAATATGGACTTCAAAGGAAACATCGTGCCACGTGAAAAGTCTAATTATATGATGTGGCTTTTATTACGCAGGCAACACAAGTCATTTCGACCCAAACCTGTTGTCAATATCGCCCATCCCTCTTATCCCTCCTCATCCCCTCCACCATCTCCCTCTTAGAGCCACCCTGTGTTTGCTTGGCCAGAATTTCTACTACTGTGGCATTGTGGCTTGTTCTTTCTTTCTTTCTTTTTTGAAACAGATGTGTTTTAGAGATCTGCAGAAGTATAAACACTTTTGTAAAAGTTACTATAGCCCATAAATAAAACACAGTCATTTCCCATCAACAAATACTCCTTTCCAGCCCTTCCACTAAAGGCAGTGGTGGGAAGACACAGGGAAGGGAGCAAGGTGTAAGTCTCAGTACTTCTGGGAAGAAATCTCAGCCATTATATGGAGACGTGGTGTCCAGAGGTTCAAAGTTGGCTTTCTCTCGTTCCTCTGCAGAAGTTGTCCTCTAATTCATTCTGTGAGTTCAGACTAGAGAGCCAGCGTCTTGCTGGAGTGAGGAGTGAGGTTAGCATGAAGATTTTTCTCATAGGATTTTCTCCTGCATTTACAAGACTTGAGACCAGCTAGAAGTTGAACCGTGATGGCGTAGTGTTTATGCATTGGGCTGCCAACCACAAGATCAGCAGTTCAAAACCACCAGTCTCTTTCCAGGGGGATGATGGGCCTTTCTACGTTCATCAAGAGTTGTAATCTTAGACTCTCAAAGGGGCAGTTTGACCTGTCCTGTAGGGTCACTATGGGATGTCATCGACTTGATAGCAGTGAGAGTTTTGAGAGATATTGAACATCAGGGAATTTGGTAAATGAATAAATACTAAATGTAAGATATGACTTATTAAAGGCTAGCATCTCTGTTTAACTGCTTAGGACCATCTTACTTTTACCTGTCTACAAAGTTGGTCAAGCTTTCTGCTCCCAAAGGTCATTCCCATCTCCTACTTCTCCACAATAAACTGAGAATCCAGGCCTTCCGTATCATTATTCAATTACTTCCTGAAACAAAGCAGGCACATTTCTCTCACAAGGAGCCAATAGGGAACTTTGCGAGGGCTGCCAGTCCCCTGGAGGTCCTTTGAAAGCTCAATTAGCTGACAGGCTGCCGAGGAAGGTGGTCTTCCATGGAGTCTGACCCCACTCTACCCCTACTCAGACACCTCAGCTCATAGCTCTTTTTGGTCTACAAAATAGCTAAAAGAGGAAATGAGATCACCTCTGTTTTTTATCTTCTCGCTTATTTTTAGATGTCTCAAATAGCACAGAAGGTAAGTGACACGAGTTTCAGTTTTCTAGTCCAGGAAAGTTGCCAACAGAAGGTAAATGTGGTGAACTTTTACAAACACGATTGCCCGTCACTTCATTTAGGCTTTGCCATAAGCATAAAACATGACAAATTCTTTTAAAATAAACTCAAGCGGCCTTTATAAATTCTGTTAGGGTAAGTATTTGTTTAACCAAATATTGCAAAGGAAAGGGGGTTATATGTGGCTTGGAATCCTTTGTCCAGTGTGGACCTTCAGGTGGTGATAATTCTACTTGATCTAGCCGCTTTACCTTCTCTCATTGACAGGGAAAGTTTGACAAGCTTATATTAGGTGAATTCCCTGCTGCCTTCCATGCGTGAGGTTGTGCAGAAAACAGCTATGTTTTACTCCTAGATATATGTGAATCCATGGCTCTTTAGTTTTATAGTTCACATTTCACAAGAATATTTCTTTATTTCCCCAAACTGCAACCGTGTCCTGGCAGCAGAGTGGCTACTCGTTGGTCTGCTAACCACAAGGTCAGCAGTTTGGCTCCACCACTCACTCCATAAAGAGTCCTGCAAAGAGTCACAGTCTCAGAACCCCATGGGGAGAGCTCTACCCTTTCTATAGGGTCATTATGAACCTGAGTCCACTCAATGGCAGGGAGTTTGGAGCTGGAGTTTGCTCCCAACTATCTCTTGATGTTTCTCCAAACCTTCCTCTACCTCTAAACCCTTGAAAAGATGTTCAAAGAGTTAACGTCTTGTTTGGAGATTCCCAGAAGCGTTTCTGGTGAAGGTTGAAGAGAAAGCGGAGAAATAAAGCAAAGAGGAAAGACGTGTACACCCATGTTCGTTGTGGCGTTATCAGAAACAGCCCGAGGGGATAGACACAACCCAAATATCCATCAACAAACCACGGATAACCCACATGAACCCTATCTATACAATAGAATGCAGGATAATTCAGCTGTAAAGACAAACGGATGCATGTGATGGCCCAGATCAGCCTTAAGAAGACATTGAATTAAATAAGTCAGAAAGACAAATCCTTATGCTTTCACTTGCAGGAAATAAGTAGAAGAGGAGAGTGCGTAGAGACAAAAGCATCACTGATTACCGGCGTGTGTGTGTGTGTGTGTGTGTGTGTGTGTGCGTGTGTGCGTGCGTGTGTGTGCACGTGTGTGCGTGTGTGTGTACGCGTGTGTAGGGGGAGCTCTAGCTGACGGAGTAGGGAGCTTGCGAGCGTGGACAGGGTCGGTCATGTTAGTCACGATAGTTGCACAGTACAGCGAATGCAGCTCATGTCACTGAAGCGTACCCTCAACGTGGTCTAAATGGCAAATTCACTATTATAAACATCTGACCACAATAAAGGACAAAATAAAAGAAAGGGAGGGAAAAAAGGAAATGGGGGAGGGTGAACAGAGAGAAGTAGCTACGAAGCAACCCCACATATTGAACCCAATTTGGGGCAGTGGTCTGAGTCACCCTAGGGTCAAATACAGGATGCTCATTAAACTCAAACATCCTTCCATCACCCAACTAGTAATGCTCCCTGCCGTCAGGAAAAGAGCTCTAGGTCACCCCCAAAAACCCTTGTAGGAGCAGTTTCCAACGGCCAAGGGAGGCATGCTCCCTGGGAGTGCTGAGCTATGAAAATGCCCCCGCAAGGCTCAACTCCGAGGCTCTGTGCGCAACTAGAAACACTTAAGAGCAACGGGCATCGTTTCCTCCATGGAGGAAAGTTCTGCCTGCGCATTCCACAGAGAGCAGAGACAAGAATTTGCTTCATGAGGGGGGAGCAGGGAAGGAAGGCGCTCTGGGTCGAATTCATTCGGATCCAGATCAGCTCCACTCACTAACAACTGCTCAGCCCTTCGTTTCCATTTGCCTGCGTGGACACCGCCAAAGTGAAAAACTAGAGGGGGGCACTTTTCCTTAGATCCTGAAGAACCTCCTTTCAATTGAAAATTGCCAAAATGCAAGTTTTCACAGACGTAGCGATGCCCACAGTTGTTCGATATAAGTTTGCGGCTTTATAAAGAGCTGACAGGGAAGCATTACTGTTTTACTATATGCACTTTCCCTTTTTTAACACATCAAAAGGTGTATTTTTGTGTGTGTAGAGTCAAGAGTGTTATTAATAATGACAGAAAATGTCATATATTCCTTGGAGAAATGATAGCATTATTTAATATCTTTATAAATATAAAGCGCAGGCTAACATAAAACAGAGCTTTTCCCCATAGACAGTATTATGTGCCAAAATTTCAGACAGGCAGTTCTACGAAAAGAGAGAATTCATTTATTCGTTAAGTGGGAATCTTACGTACTGGGTGCTTCTGCAGGTCCCGCACAGCCCCAGGGCCACTTGGTCCCCATGGATCCGGGAGGTGGAAAGCCAAGCCACAGTTACAGGTTGGGAAGTACATCTGAGGAGAACAGTATGTCAGTTCACTGGAAGCAGGTGGGACCGAAGAGGCTTACTGACACTCGAATGGAGTCTCCGTGGTCTGTGGGTTCCAGGGTTGGCTGCTAGCTGAGGTCAGCCATTGGAGCCCACCGGCCACCCTGAGCGGGAAAGACAAGGCTTTCTACTTTCTGCTCCCCGGAAGAATTATACCCTGAGCAATCCAAAGGGGCAGTTTGACTCTGTCTGATAGGCTTTTTGTGGGTCAGAATTGACTCGATGACAATGAGTTTTTCTTGGACTGATACTTGCTCTATACAATAACAAGTTGTTGTTGTTTTTCACTCAAGGTTTAAATCTCATGGTATAATTAACTCCGAATACTAAGCATGTTGTGATGATTCATTTTATGTGTCAACTTGCATAGCTATGGTTCCCGGTGACTTGGTGTCATATTAGACTGTTTGTTCTTCCATAATGTAATCTCATACAATGTGATGCCATCGACTTTCATAATGCAGTATAAGGCAATGTCATCCATCCACTGGAGTCCTGCTGGAGAAACTGAGGAAGTGTTCAGCTGCTCATCTACAGGCTGGTGATGCAAACACATTGTAGGGGCTTCCAGGAGAATGAGTAGACCTTCTGCTCCCATAAATATTACTCCCAAGACAACTCTACAGAGCAATTCTACTCAACACTTGGGGTCACTGTGAGTTGAAAGTGACCTGATCAATCAGTTGAAATGGGAGTTTCTTTAATGTACGGTCTGTCTCCAAATCCATATCTAGATATTTCTTTGTTACTCTCTCTCTCTCTCTCTCTCTCTCTCTCTCTCTCTCTCTCTCTCTCTCTCACACACACACACACACACACACACACACACACACACACACACATTTGCTGTCTCTCTCCTCTTTCTTTCTTCTTGTTGCCAAACTGATGGATCTTGGGATGCAAGTCTGTAGAAGTCGCTTGCCTATGAAGTCATAAGTCTCCGCCTAAGAATTTCAGACTAGGCAGCCTCTAAAGTTAGGTGACATAGTCCCTTGAAGTCAATCTCTGTCTTTCCATACATGGTTTCCTGTTCTGGTTCCCAGAGAATCCTAAGACAAATGCTGTTACAGGCTCTGCAAGGACTAAGATGAGACTCACTGGACAAATTTTATAAAAGGTAAAACGATAGCCTTTATTGACAACATCATACGTTTGACCATCTTGAAGAAATTAAAAGCAGCTTCATGGTTTATGAAGTAAATTTTATGTTTCACAGTTGTCCTCACAGATGGGTACCATTTATGAAGAACTATCTAGTGAGTCATAAAATATTTTGTTGTTGTGTGTTTGTTTTGATTTTTAACTGGCAACTGTAGAGTCTAATCTGCCAGGCAGTCGCCAATAGCAAACCCTAAATATTTTCAGGAAGAAATTTGGGAATGAAGAGAAAGAGGGTTCTTTCAGATCCCTTAAGAACCAATCGGCTAGAAAGCATCTGTACCTAGGAAGACATTCGATTTCCTGAGAGAGGTAAAATGTTGAATGTAGTTTTCCATTATAAACTGTGCAAGCTACGGCAAGAACACTAGGGAAATGCATTCCCCAGGTGTTTGGGTGTCTATGAAGAAGTATCTATTTTAGTAAACCGCACTGAGATTTGTTTTCTGGTAATGTGCTCTGCAAACGTGGTTTTCATAATTATTGAGGTCGAGCACTGTTGGTTCCTGAGCACTCTCTTCTTCACTGAGGTTTTAGTTGATAATGAAAAGCATGGGTTGTTCTAGGCCATCTGTAGCTGAGTTTGAATATGCCTTTCATTTAGACCACGAGGAACTGCTGAACATGGGAATGATGTGTGGGTGGAAGTTAAAGTTGAGTTTTCAATCAACAAGAAGGTTTGGTGAACTGAGGTTAGGATTTACGTACCCGTTTTAATTTCTGTTCTAGTTTTTCTTTCTCCATTCGAAAAGCTTTTATCTGTGAACAAACAAAAGCGTTGCTTAATAGAAAACAAAGGCATTGCTTAATAAAAAAGATAGAGAATGTTTAGTATCAATACTACATTTGATCCAGCTCTCAGTGACCCAATTAGAAATCCAAGGAGGTTGAGACCAGGAATGCCAACAAATGCAACCGTATTTTGTTTGTTAGTATGTTTTCCAGACTTGCAGTGACTCTACCTTAAAATTCCACAATGAAATTTTCAAGAATTGGATGGGTTTCAAATTGTCATTTTAATTTGTTGAGGTCATTAAAATTCTCAGCTTCTGACTGATCGATTCATATTTAGATACAGGGGTAGAAATAGCTTCCATTGCTTAACAACTAACAGTGGAATTGGGCAGCCTGACATTCATAGACATCTGCAATAAGTATTACACATTGCACCGGCCCTTAGGACATGCCTGGTGCCATCTAAGATATTCACATGTAGCAATTCAGTGCAATCTCCCCAATACTCATACTTGCTGCGTAATGTTATTACGCCCATTTGACAGATGAAAATGTTGAGACATAGAGATGCTCAGTACCCTGTCAAGCTTTTCTATGCTTCTTACTATTTAAGGCCCACCATCAACTCCACACTCACCCTGGTTTACCCTCACACATAGTATTCCTGGAGAAAACGGGCTTTTCTTTGTCTTCTCTCATTGCAAGGTTATTGCTAATATTCTGGGCAAGGATTTAACTCCAATGTGAACGTCATGACAGGGACCCAATTAAATCGCACAGCGATAATTTGCAACAAGTAAGACAACTTTTCAAGTCACAAAGAAAAGCCAAGAGCAGTTTCCTCACCAAGAATATAATCACCCTGTTTTCTCACCCATGTTATTTGTTTGCACGCATTAATTTCAAGAAACTGTCTTAGTATATTGTACCACTATTTTATATTATATAACTTATTATAGAGGAGATTATTCTGCTAAAGAGTTTTTAAGCGGAATTAAGGAAGTTCAAGTTGAGTGTTGAAAATGAAATGTCCGAGGAGTTAAATTTAATTTGCAATCCACCCACCAGTAGAAGTAACAGTGACTGGTTGCTTCATTCAGTTCAGCCACAGCATACCCCACAGCCATTTCCTATTTGCTGAAAATCATTGCATAATGTTTCAAACACATATAACCTTGTAGCTCATTTGATTTTCTTAAAACCAAAATTCTGTTAGCACATTTCCCCTTGTTAAAATGGATGTTTATTCATTGTGGAAATTTGCTGAGTTTACTTTTATTATATATTATACTTAATTTTAGTGTCCTTGATTTAATAGATTCAATTCTTATAAAACTGCTTATACTCTCTGGTTTGTTTGAGAGTACTCCAGACTTAGTGGGCTCACTGAATGAAAGCCTTGATTTCAGTAAACATATACCTGGCATTTAGAAATATGTATTTTGGGGGGATGACAGGAACATTTCAATACAGCCTTTCAAAGAAAATGAGGAGCATTTAGAAACCACTTCGCTGGGTGTAGTGTTTTGACTTTGAATTCGAGTACCATGTAGTTCAAATTCTATTCTACCAAGACAAATACTATAAGAAACAAATAAAATCCTAAGAACTGGATTCTGTAAAAGATCGTGCAGTCTCGTTTCTTGGGTAACTCCTTCACAAACTTTAGTCAGAAGAGACCTCTAGTCATTTTTCTCTCCTTACACCATTGCTGAAGAATGAGTTCATCCCAGGGGCCCATCTCTCAGAAAAGATGCTATCAATTAAAAGAACCCCAAAGAGTCTTGGGTTTGTTTTCTTTGGCTTCCTTTGGAAATGAGAAAATAAAAATAAAACGTACATGTGTTGACAAAGATGGTGTTCTTTTGGCTTATACCTGAGAATTCATCCTGTTCAACTGGGATCGAGACGTCTGATTCATCTGCTGTAGCTCTTCTTTCTCTTGCTTGAGCCTTTCCCGATCCGATCGCTCTTTTTGGAAATCTTCTTCATATATTCGCACCTAGGAAACAGCAGCTTGTGGTTACTGTGACTTCCTTTCATCTTAAGCCATTGGTAGATGACTTCAGAAGAGAAGGAATCTAGGCCTTTCCATTCGGAGGCATTTTACCCTCTTTTCATTAACCCATATTTTTGCTGGGACTCCAACCTGGTACACATACAGCTTTGATGACTTCTCTGTCACTTGCGCGTTAGTTCCTCAACCCTCTTGCGCATCTGTCAGGAACTCAGAAGTAGTAACAGGCATATTTTGAAAGACCAGTTCCTCCTTCCCACTATTCTACCACACAGCCCATCATCGGGATGAACCCCCTGCCTGGTAGTGAGCTTCCCTGTTTGGGGAGAAAAGCATTCAAGCACAGCACAAGGCTTTGATGTAGGAATACTGCTTGAAGTTCTCAAGACAGTCTACTGACAATAGCTCTTAAATGAAACCACTCAATACCGACCTCCTGTAGCTTCCCAATTGAATTACAAATTAAGAACAAAAGAGAAGAAAAAGGCTGAAGTGTGTATGTGTGAGTGTGTATGGGGTGGCTGTAACCAAAGCATATTAGGAATTAAGAGGTATTCACCAGAGTTATCCTTTATAAGAAATTATGTGAGCATACCATTAAAAGAAAAGAAATCTTTAGAGGTCTTCTAAATATCCCTGAAAAGTGACTACACTAGAAAGAAAAACAAACTTGATTTTTAATGGCCATGCTGTCAACTGCTGGTTTGGAAAATAGCTTGTAAAGCTATGAAAGCAAATTAAGAGGATTCCAACTTATAGAGACCCTAAAACAGCGGTTCTCAACCTGGGGGTCACGACCCCTTCGGGGGGGTAAAACGACCCTCTCACAGGGGTCACCCGATTCATAACAGTAGCAAAATTATGGTTATGAAGTAGCAATGAAAATAATTTTTTGGTTGGGGGGTGGTCAGTACAACATGAGGAACTGTATTAAAGGGTCGCAGCATCAGGAAGGTTGAGAACCATGGCCCTAATAGGACAGCGTAGCACTGTCCCCGTGGGTTTCTACAGCTGTAAAGCTATAGGAAAAGAAAACCTCTTCAATCACCCCGGTGGCTTGAACTGCTGACCTAGTGGCTAACAGCTCAGCGTGTAAGCCGCTGTGCCACCAAGTTTCCTCCATCAAGATTTATAGCCGCAGAAACGCACCGGGCAGTTCAACCCCGCCCTTTGGGGGTCACTTTGATTTGGGGTCAACTAGATGGGAGTGCCTTTGGTTTTTTGTTTTGTTTATCTGGGAACAGGGGTGTCTTTTTATGCTAATGAGGCAAGCGGCTTTCTGAAGCAACTCCCTTTAGATTTAGGCGACAGCAGATTTAGGTGCCAGCTGGCACAGAGATGGGAAGGGAGATGGATGCCCTGTCTCCTGAAGGCCACCAAGGTAGCTAGGACCGGAGGCTGGAGAGAAACCATGACGTTTTCCCACAGAAAACAGAGGGAAAGCTTCCCACTGGAGTCAGTGTCCTGAGTTGGATTTCCCCTACACTTGATAGGCTCCTAAAGTGTGGCAAAATAAATTACTGTTCCTTAATGGTACTCACTCACGTATGGCATTTCTGTCACAGCAGCACAAAGAAACTGAAACAACTATCAACCCGGCAACAACAGAACTTAACATGAATCCTCTTAAAAGTGTCAATAACAGGGCAAAATGCAATTGATAAGAGGGAAATAAATCAAACATTTTTTTCCCCTGGAACCTTCGATGGAAATGCCCATGTTTTATTTTTTGTTTAATTGATTTTGCTGCTTTGATGGGTTTAATTTATGTATTTATATTATTAATTGGGAGTTAATATATAGCATATCATTCCAGCAGAATTGTAAATTGCCACCACAATCGGCTTCCAAATAAGGCTTTCTTCACAGGGATCATTCCAAGTTCCGAGTCAAGCCAGCACTGTGGTGGAGGGCTGAGGCTCAGTTCCTGACACCGTACAGCTAATCTCGGTAAACAATTTCCATGGGCATTGTAAGGGGGAGAAACCCATCCAATTAGAACCAATTCTTTCTTATCAAACACAGTACGGATGGTTCTGTCACCTCATTAGTCAGGTGGAGGCCAAGATTCTGGCTCAGTTTCTTGGAGAATTTAAATCCTTCAGTGTTTCACTTGGCACGTGGTTACTTATGGGAGTGGGATGAGGATTGGGCTAGTTAAGATGTACATGCAGAAAATTAACAATAGAGTCGGAGGAAAGTAAGGAGTAGGTTCTGATCTGTCCTCAGGGGATTATGGGGGTGAGTGGGGGGTGGGTGTCCCATCACTGGCTGTATCAAGTAAGAGCTATGACTATAGGGACCATATATAAGAGGGACTGGTGACTCTGGCATATGGTGTTCATTCTAGGACAGAACCCAAGAGGACTTAAAGGTCAACACAGTGATGTTTCTTTCCAGAGAAATCCTGGCTGGCACCAACTGTGCTTCAGGGGTTGTGAATTTGGTTAACCCTGAAAATCCTAAATATGATCCCAATTCTCTTTGTGAGTTCCAATTTAAGCAAAAGGTTTAATCTGGAATATAATGAGGCAGTAGTCAGGTTTTTTTTTGGGGGGGGGGCTTGGAGGAGAGTTGATTCTATTCACAGTAAATTTAAGAGATAGGCAAAACTGCCCCCAGGTGGTTTCCCATGCTGTAAATCTTACAAAAGCAGACTGCCACACCTTTTTCCTGAGGGGAGGCTGGGGTGAGACTTTTTTTTTGTTAGTTAAGCATTTAACCACAGGGAATAGGGCACTAACCCACCCAAGGGGTGGGTATTGTTTATATCTCCACAAGGAAAGAGGGGCCAGACTTTGACCCGGTGCTCCAAGACGTGAATGCAACATGCGACCAGGAAGCAGGGAAGCAATAGAGAGGTCTGATGGGGCCGGCCCCAGACCCAACTACCTGGACAGCCACGCCCTCCTCTACTCCCCTGCAGAAAAATTTGCTTCAGAGGCAGCACTGAAGCTACATCTCAGGGAAAGGGACATGTCTGATCAGAGCACACAGGAGCAATTGAAGGGGGAGGAAGAGAGAGTGGAACACATCCTGGCCTACCAAGCCTTGAGGATGATGTTCCCACTCAGACAGCCAGTCCACAGAGAGGACCACATGGCCGGCCCCACTATGAGACACAATATCTCTCACTGACCCATAGCCCTACAGGGACAACGCTGGAAATACATACAGTGTGGGAATTGCACCCAATCTGATCCCACCACACTGAGGTGAAACACTAAAGGTTTGCAAAAGAACAACAAGGGGAACAGAGCAATGAAGTCCCCAGGGAATACCAAAAACAGACTTTGGGGCCAGGGCACAGCACCCCATCAGACTCGACCAGAAAACACTCCTAAAGGTCAGCAAATAGACCTTGAACTATTTACAGGCTTATTTTTGTCATTGTTTTTGTTTTGCTTTCTTTTGTTGCTTTGTTTTGCTCTGCCTTGTTTTTTGTGCATATTATTATCTCTGCAGGTCTATCTAGAAAAGATAGGCAGGAAAAACAAGCTGGAGGACAAAACACAGGAACCTATGCTTCCAGGGGGGCATGGGAAAGGAAGTGGGTGTCAACAAACCCAGGGACAAGAGAACAACAAGTGATCCAAAATCGATGGCCAGGAGGGTATAGGAGGCCTGGTAGGGCTTTATCAAGGGCAATGTAACTGAGAGGAATTACTGAAACCCAAATGAAGGTTGAACATGGTAGTAGGACAAGAGGAATGTAAAAAAGAAATAGAGGAAAGAACTAGGAGGTAAAGGGCATTTATACAGGTCTAAATATAGGCATATACAAATGTAAATATATTTATATATGACGAGGGTGAAATAGATCTATGTGCATATATTTATAGGTTTAGTATTAAGGTAGCTATGAACATTGGGCCCCTATTCAAGTACTCCCTCAATGCAAGAACACTTTGTTCCATTAAACTGGCATTCCATGATGCTCACCTTCCTGACAGGATTGCTGATCATGTCAAGAAATGATCAAGACAAAGCAGGTGCATAAGCAAACATGGTGAAGAAACCTGATGCTGGCTGTCAAATGATAAGCATATGGGGTCTTAAAGGCTTGAAGATAAACAAGTGGCCATCTAGCTGAGAAGCAAAAAGCCAACATGGAAGAAGTGCACCAGCCTGTGTGATCATGAGGTGTTGACAGAATCAGGCATTAAACATCCAAAACAAAAAATCATGTCATTGTGAATGAGGGAGAGTGCAGAGTGGAGACCCAAAGCCCTTCAGTAGGCAACTGAACATCCCCTTACAGAAGGGTCCCGGGGAGGAGACGTGCCAGTTAGGGTGTAGTATAGCAAGGATGAAACATACAACTTTCCTCTAGTTCTTTAATGCTTCCACCACCCCCTCACAATCATGATCCCAATTCTACCTTACAAATACAACTAGACCAGAGGATGTACACTGGTATTGATAAGAGCTAGAAACACAGGGTATCCAGGACAAATAAACCCTTCAGGTCCAATAATGAGAGTAGTGATATCAGGAGGATAAGGGGAAGATGGGACAGAAAAGGGGAACTGGTCACAATAATCTACATATAACCCCTTCCCTGGGGGATGGACAACAGAAAAGTGGGTGAAGGGAGACATCGGTCAGTGTAAGACATGACAAAATAATAATAGTTTCTAAATTAACAAGGGTTTGTGAGGGAGGGAGGGGGAAAATGAGAAACTGACACCAAGGGCTCAAGTAGAAAGAAAGTGTTTTGAGAATGAGGATGGCTACAAATACACAAATGCGCTTGACACAATGGATGGATATATGGATTGTGATAAGAGCTGTAGGAGCCCCCAATAAAATGATTTTAAAAATGTTAAACACTCCACCAACAAGGATCCTTGTATTATTCAGATGAGCCCCCCCACTCCCACCCCCACCCCAAGCAAACTCACTACTACCCTTGAGTCAATGTGACTCATAGGGACCCTATAGGAGAGGTTAGAACTGCCCCTGTCGGTTTCTGAGACTGTAAACTGTTTACAGGAGCAGACAGCCTCCTTCTGCTCCCACAGAGCAGGCTGGCGGTTTGAAGGGCTTGCAATTAGCAGCCCAAAGTGTAATCACTATGCTACTGGGCTCCTTGCGTTAGTCAGATAGGACTGGCAAAGTGGAAAACCAGCTTTGTCATCTTGCTCTTAATCATTTAAGCCAGTTTATAAAGAGGCTGCGGAGCACGGGAGCACGGGTAGTGCAGTGGGTTTCACATCAACAGGGAAACCTCTAGAGCTAGCACTGGCAGGTGAGGAGCTCTGGTGGTGCAGTGGAAATGTGTTGGGCTGCTCACTACAAGATCGGCAGTTTGAAGCCATCAGCCACTCCTTGGGAGAAAAATGGGCCTATCTACTCCCTTAAAAAGTTATAGTTTCAGAAACTCACAGGGGCAGTTCTTTTCGGTCCCATGGGGTCACTATGAGTTGACATCAACTGGAAGGCAGTGAGAGTGAATGAGTAGTAATACCCTCCACCACCCCCCCCCCGCCCCAACCAGGGCACAGTGGGTTATGCAATTACCAGGTCAGCATTTTGAAACCACCATCTCTCCTAGAGAGAAAAGTGAAGCGTTAGACTCCTTCAGTGTTTTAAAGCTTTAGAAACCCACCGAGGCTGGACGTGTCTGTCCTATGGGGCCTCTATGAATCAGAATTGACTTGTTGTCTTGTTTGGTTTGGTTTGGCATGCTAATAGAATCTCACCAACATTCTCCTTGTATGCCTTTCTTTATACTGGGTGATCTGGGCAAGCTATTTAATCCATGTGAGCCTCAATCACCTCTTTAATATAATGTGGCAGGTACACTTGCTTGAAAATCAGATCATTCAAATGGAAGTAAATTCCACAGCCTTTGATACAGTTTGAACAGCACAAATTTTTAAAAATCACACAAAGAAGCATGTACAAGAGGCCCTGTGTTTCCCATATGAGCATGCACATTCAACCTCTCACCTGATGCCTAAGAACTTCCATTTGTGTTCTCATCTCCTCTTGGCTGCACTTCATTTCTGACTTGCCCAAATAGTCCTCCGAAGACGAGGAACCATCGATCTTCAATGCATCCTGAAGAGCCTAGGGTGTAAGATAAACATGCTGTGGGTCCTAGGTCTACCACATCATATGCATTCCTCCGTAAATGTCACAATCACGGTCTGACATGTGCCAGCAAGGTATAATGACATCACTTCTAATGCTGACTCAAATGATTGAATAGAATTCTTTTTTGTGATTTCCTAGCCTCTAGATCATTATGTCAGAAACTCTGCCTTTTCTCCATAAGGCTATTTAAGTTAGCTCACCTCCATTGTTGTCTAGAGGGCTTCTTTGATGTCTTGTCCACTTCCCCTAACCACTCAATCACCAACGGACAGCACATCTACAGACTTCCTCCAGCTTCTCTGCTTCAATCCCTGACTCTCAAGCTGGAGGGAGCATCACCAGCCCCCAGAGAGCTGGGGCAGGGCCTGTGACTCTGACCCGATAAAACACTGGTCCCAGATGACACATGGCATCATCTCCTGTCATCTGACAGTTCCATCCCATTGTGAAAAGAGGGTAGTCCGCAGACTCACCGGAAAGCAGGCAAACTCACGATTTGTTAGATGAGGCCGCTTCTCTCTTGCATAGTCTTCTTTCTGCATCCCCTTCTCTTGCCCAACCATAGTCATCTTTACTAGCCAATAAAGGTCCCAGGTGGCACAAGGCTCAGCTGCTAATTGAGGGGTTGATGATTGGAACCCAGTCAGCATCTCAGTAGGAGGCAGACCTGGCAATCTGCTGTGCGAACTATCACAGCCTAGAAAACGCTGAGGGGCAGTTCTACTCTGTCCTACTGGGATGGTCACGAGTCGGAGACTGACTCACTGCCACTTGGTAACGACTCCCGAGAGCTCTCCGCTTGGCTGATTGTCAGTACCACTTTGTAAATTCACCACAGGCTGAGAAGTTGAAAGAAATAGTAGACACCCAGATTTAGCAAGAAGAGTATTCCCTTATTCAGGGGTCCTCAAACTTTTAAAACAGGGAGCCAGTTCACTGTTCCTCAGACCCGTTGGAGGGCAAGACTATAGTTAAAAAAAAAAACTATGAACAAATTCCTAAGCACACTGCACATATCTTATTTTGATGTAAAAAAAGGGGGGAGCAAAAACACCCGGCAGGCCAGATAAATGTCCTCGGTGGGCCGCATGTGGCCCACAGGCCATAGTTTGAGGACCCCTGCTATTCCTTATTCCATGATGTGCTTACATATACTATACTTTGTCCGACCATGTGAAAGACATAACCTGTATTTGGAAGACCCTCATTCATCACTCACAGTGAAACGTCTTTCAGAAACTGGGAGCGAAAGCACTTCATTGGGGTGTCACCTCAGAGACCATTGTTAAATAACTTTTCTATAGAAATAGAAATGTTCGTGTTCAAAGCTCTAGGAAGTGTTCATTTCTTCAGTGATCATTTCTTCAGTAACTCTGGTTCAGTTCATTAGGATGTACCACTAACAACACTGCACAGTACAGTCATAACAATTGGAAACCAAACAAAGACCAAACTCACTGCCCCGAAGTCTATTCTGGCTCATAGTGACCCTATAGGACAGGGTACAACTGCCCTTGTTTGTTTTCAAGACCTTCACTCTCAGTGGGTGTGAAGAGCCCTATTACGCTCCTGAGACACGTGGCTGGTGATTTCTAACTGCTGACCTTACCGCGAGCGGCCAAACACACAATCACTATACCACGGGACTTGCAAAGGTACAAAAAGCCAAGCAAAGGTATTGAGTCTGTATGAGCCAATTGGGGATTTCCTTCTTGAATGCTGCTGCCTTGCCTTACACTACTATCACTTTTCAGGAAGTTGTAAGAGAAGCAAGAACTGCCCCACACCACAGCCAGGAAAACTTTAGAAAAGCAACAAAAGATGCTTAAAGGGTTATGGTTTGTTAGAATTGTTATTAATCTACTCAGTACTGTAAGTGTCATAATACTTAAAGTTACGGTGTTTATCATGATTTTCAGGTGTGTTCGTCATAGTAGGAAGACTGGAGGGTATGGTGAGCCCAAAGAGCAAAGACAATCAAATGTGCTGTTTCATCCACCCATGACAAGACGATGTTTTTGACTTTTGTTCTGTTTGAATTTCCTGGTGTAACTTTCATGTTATTCAGGCTTCTAGAAACTTTGCAACTGAGTCATAGATGGAAGGTGAGTCTTAAAAACATTCATGTCATTTTGGGGTTTCCTCTAACAAACACCTGTCACAATCGAGGGTAGCTTCTTGTTATCTGCATGTAGAGTCTAAGCAGATCTATGTTCTCCTGAAGGAAGATAAGATATCAGACTAATCTAGTTTGTCCACAGGTGCCACGAGCTGACTACTTTTGGGTATCTCTCTCACTTTGGTTAAACCTCTGGCTTCTCTCCCAGGGCTTGATGAAAGCAAGGCTCTGGGGTACTCTCTTTAAAGCACATCATCAGGTAACAGGCACCCACACAGAGGTGCTCCGGTGGGTGAATGTCTGAAAATCGTATGTTAATTACTGATCTGACATGTTGCACGTTCCCAGACTGAATGGGCCATCAGACCTAAAACGTCCTGCAGCGAGAGAACACTGCACATACACAGCCACTCAAATGAACCTTGTGGGTCACTTCTGTGTGGTAAAACGCTAAGAAGGAAGAAAGAGAAGAAGAAGAAGACACAATGTAAAACAGAAAAAAAAAGGAGAAACGTTCATGTCCATTAAGCACTGATACAAGCCCTAGATAAGAAAAAACATTTTCCTAACTCATCTATTTGTATCTATATTGTTAAACGACAGTTCAAGACATAGACAAGGATTCTTCCGGCTCTCTCTTAATTGTTCCTTGTTATTCATGGGCAGTGTATCATGCTTGTTAAGCATGGATTGCGGCAGGTCCAGAATTGGCTATGGGGGCACATTCCTTCCTGGTTAATGATATCTATTTTCTATCATTTATTCATCCCGCATATGTTGAAGTACTTAGTACTTGAATAACACGCAAGGCCCTGTCCTAGGTACATGGGGCACGGCCGTGAACAAAAGAGATAAGTCTCATTATGACTATTGTCTTTGGGGATCTTTTTCTCCATAAAAATTAAAATGTTTTCAGAGACTCTTAACATCATTTTGGGTTCTCCTAGCTGCAAGAGTCTGGATGGAGTTAATGGGAGTTAAGGAGGACAACAGCAGGCACTGTGAACACAGTGCTTACAAGCGCTCACAGTCAAGATTGATGGGAAAAAACGAGAGAAGTAAATGTGAAGCATAGAATCTATATTTGAAACGGACACCTTCTAAGGAAAAATTATAGCAGGAAATAGCAGGGGTGAGATTGTGCTATTTTATTTAGGAAATAACCAATAAAAATGGTTAATTTTTTAACCATTAAAAATACACCGAATGCACAAAAAATGGCGTGTGCACATGGCCTGCCTCAAAACCCAGAATTCTTGGCCGCCTTACTTTCTAAAGGCTTTAATGTCCCGCGCTTAGCTTACGTCTAGGGATGCAAACGAGAGGATGTGCAGAAACATAACAATAAACTGAAACATGGGAGAAGTTTCAACTACCATCTGAATGTGGAGTCATGTAAGGAGCTCTGGTGGCCTGATGGGTTAAGCCCCAAACCTACCAGCTGCTCCTGGGGAGGATGAGGAGGCAGTCTTCCTCCATAAAGGTTGATAGCATTGGCCAAATGTATGGTGTCCCTCCGCTTGGTCCTGCAGGGTTTTTATGAGCCAGAATCAACTCCCTCGGAGCATTTTTCCTTCCGCTCTTGCAGGATAGTGCAGGACTTTACTTACGGAGACAACAACCACTTTCTCATTTTCTTCTGAAGGATCACTTCCTCTTCTTCGAACAGATCAACTGTGAGGTCACTGTGTGTACAGCAGCACGTCCACTACACCAGCACAGACGGACTGCTGCCGGGATTTTTACATGGTTCTCTAGACCCTCGGTGACCACAATCACCGTTCACACAGGAAGGCGAGTAGAAGGCATTTTTCTTAGGTTGGCAAGAAAAACACCTAGCTGGAAAATGGCAGAGTTTCTCAACTGCACCGTGTGCTAGGCGCGGTCCCATGCCCCACGCGTGATTTGACTCTCGGACAAGTTTGCAATAAAGGATTAAAAATGTTCCTGTCCAATCCAGCCTTCGCTTCCCCAAGCAGTTGAAATAGGAATCCAGGATGCAGCAATGCAAGAGGACTTCAAACAACTCATGAGAAATTCCAGCATCTTTTAATTCTCTTTCTCACAACACACAAGCACACGCAAACACACACACACACACACACACACACAGTTGCCATGCTCTTGCAGCAGTTCACAGATCATGACTTGCCACAGCGTGACCTCGAACTCAGGACAACTCGGTGAGGGTGGGAGCAGAACCGTGCTCCCAAGAGCTCTCATTGGCTGGTGTTTCAGAAGCCGATTCTCAGAACCATTTGCATCTCCAAAGGTGCCCCAGTCTACAGAGGGCTTTTGCAGAGTCTAGTCAGACTCTGGTGTTTTTCTAACAGCCATAATTCTTTCGTCACTGCTATGGCCCCGGCCACCATGATGCCTTTTCAGCCTGGGATTTGGCATTGAACATGCTTCCATCCAACCTGCACCCTGCCCGGCTCTGTAGTGAGGCTTGTAAAGAAAGGGCAGTTTGCTTCCTCAGGAAGCTTTCGCGGTCAACCAAAAGATACGTTATTGTTGGCAAACACCCACTTTCTGTGGTTCCTTCTAACGATAACACTGCTGCCTACCATCCTCTGTTACTTCTCTATTTCAAGCCAGCCCTGGATGGGACCGTGCAGTGCCAAAGCCAAGGGCGAGTGAACGGTACAGACAGAAAGGCGAAAGGACCACCACAGGCAAACCCCCAAGGCCGGGCGGTGCTGGGTTCAGTGCAGACTGACTCGCAGGCAGCCATGCATGCGATCTTTAGAAAGGGACTTGCACTTGACTTGGTTTGATACCTGATTGAGACGTTTTATTTCACATTCATAATGTTCCTTCTTCTTGTTGGCAAGAGCATTTCTTTCTTTCAGAAGCTTGTTCTCTCTCTTCAATTCATGCAATTCTTCATTGAGGCTCTCCTTGTCTTTCTAAAGGTAAGAAGAAGAAAGCAAAAGCGAAGTCACTAAACCACAGGGGCGAGAGATGGCCAAGTACGGATCCGGATACATCAGCTGATGCCAACTGAAGGTGTCCCTTCGGAAATCCAATAAAAATGGGGCCTGCTCAACTTTCACTCGGCATTCCCCGAGAATACTATTGCCCTGGGCAGAGGGGAGGGATGTAATAAATCTTTATTTTACCCTTAGGACTACAATGGACTCAAGCATAGGGATAATTCTGAGTTTGTTGCAGGACCAGGCACTGTTGCTTTCTCTTGTGCATAGGTCGCTGTGGGTCGGAACCAATGGGATGGTACTAACAAAACTTCTTAGAGGGCTTGTGACAGAAAACAATATCAACACTGCCAGTCCTCAATTTCTAGGGTCAAATGGGTATGCTGCACAGGCTAGTTACAGTTATAGGGGTGATGGATAAGAGATTCAATAAAAATAGTGCTATGGATTGAGCTGTGTTTCCCCAAATATGTGCTGCTATTTCTTCGCCCTATACCCAGGGTTATGATCTTAATGGAAATCAGGGTTGTTTTGTGTTGTTGTGAATGAGGAAGTATTAGTATAGGGTGTGTTTCAAGTCAACCTCTTCTGAGACCCGGCAAATTGCTGCCTATTTGTGCAAAGAAGTAGGGAGAGGGTCGAGGAACTGTTTCCTTCCTAGTCCAGATCTCCAAAGAAGTGGCCCTGATCTGTGGTTTTGGGGTACTTGTGCAACCCACACACACCGTCTGCTCAGTGAGTCTGATTTTTGAAAAAATGGTAGATTGTGAGTTCATCAGAAACCCCTTGTCCCCCCTGTTTGCAACCCTGTCCTGAGCCCTGCGCACCTCTTCCAGCCGCTGCAGGTCTGGCGTCTGGTCCTGCAGCCTGTTGCTCCTCTTCTGACCCGGGAGCTGCTCCCTGCCCAGCGCACTGAGGAAACTTTGGGAAGCATCCAGTTTCGATGTCAGCTCTGTGACCTGAGGAAGTCATCCACCAACAGCTACAAACACCTTCCCCAAAGTACACACGTGCCCAGATTCACACCCCCACCCCCGCCAGGCCAATGATCTTGGGGACATCGTGGGTGCCCCAAGGACAGACTTTCCCACCTTGATGAAGATGTAGCTTTCTTGGCCAGCACCGGGAAAAGCTAACACCTTGTCTCCAAACAGTCCCCCCCACAGAGACACCCTCTTCTTTTCCTCTTTTGGTGAAACCATGCCCCTTCTGGAGGATTAAATAGACATAGTCCTTGATAGCGTCGTGGTCATGTGCTGGGCTGTTAACCACAAGGTCAGCAGTTCAGAACCACCAGCTGCTTCTTGGGAAGAAGACGGGGCTTTCTACTTCCATAAAGAGTTACAGTCCTGCAATCACACAGGGACAGTTCTACTCTGTCCCATAGGGTTGCCATGAGTCAGCATTTACCCTGTGCCTGTGAATGAGTCCTTAGATAGGCATGCCTCTTAAGGTTCCTCGCTCTGATTTTCCCTATCATGACTTGCCATGCACAAGCGGAAAGGGCAGTGAGGAAGTAGGTCGAAATGCCTCAGCCCGAAAAAAGAGGAATGTAAACTGCAGCGCTTGACCTCCTGCTAGATGGCTACATTGCATGTCAGGGTGACAAGAAACTGGTTAGAGAACTTGGCTACTGATGTTGCATCAGTGATTGGAATTTAACACCCAATGTTCACACACCTGTAACTAGTCATTCAGGAAGGCAGCTTAACTACTCTGAAAACATCTCTTGAATAATCTTGAGACCCAAACTGCCTCAGATGGTATCAGGCAGACCTCTCTTTCCAACTGGGGAACCTTATCCTGCACCTTCTAAATTTAATACCTGTGAGTATTAAAACGGAAGAAAAAGAACAATGCTGATGTATTACTCACTTGTGGTCAAGTTTCGGAATTCTGAATAACACAAGAGAATTGCCTTTCTCTTTTTGATAATACAAGGATTTTAAGATCGTTAAGCGGGCTTTAACCTATTAAGGATATTGTTATTGTTAGATGCCATTGAGTCAGTTCCACCCCATAGCAACCCCCTGCCCAACAGAAGGAGACACAGTCTGGTCCTGGGCGTTAAACAACAGGTTACAATCCACTGCCCAAACATCTGCGAGGACACGAGGGGCATCCAGCGCCTCTTCTCATTAAAGCTGACGAGAAGTTTTGCTTTGATGAGAAAACATTCTTTTGGGGGGGATATATTTATATACATGTATATATTAAGGGATATATATATATTCCACCACCACCAAAGAATCTTTTCTCACCAAAGCGAAAGCTTCTCCTCACGTTTAAAGAGGGGATGTCCCATGTGTCCTCACACTTCACTCTTAGCGCTTTTTGCTTCTTTTTTCTGTGGTCATAGTTTATGCTATAGGAGAGCAAGCCCTGGACAGACAGAGCAGAATGCAATGGAAACTGCCCCTCACCTCTTCTCTAATCTGGCATGTGTGTTGCCACTAGCCTCCAGGCAGAGGACAGGAAGTCTGCCCGCATGACAGTAGGCTGGGGAACCATGGGGCCATTGCCCTGGGGGCTATCTGTAACATCGTTCTCTCTCTAGCCTAGCACGAGCTTCCATGACCCCTCCCATTTATCTTCAGTCCTGAGAAGCACCCGCCCCGTTCATTTCTCAACAACTGAGCAGCCACACCTCCATGAACAGCGCAAGGGGATACATCTTCACAGCCTGGTTCTCCTAACATGAGGGATTACAATCAAGTTTTCAACACAGCAAAGTGTTTACCTTTCTTTCATATAGCTCTCTCATGCTTCTAAATTGGTGGTCCCATTGTTGGTTAACTTCCAGGAGCTGAAATGATTAAAATTTTGGGAGTCAATGAGCATCTATGTCCATTTGGAAAACTGGTCAAGATTTGCCAACTACAGGTCGAACTAGGGTTCTTTTCATCAAGATCTGCTTGGGCTCAGGTAATTTCCTTGTACCCACGTTTCACGAATGGGTCACACGTGGGAAAAAAACCCCAAACACCTTTATACCTGGGGTTTGTCTCAGTAGTCAGATAATCGGTTTATCAGTCACATTTAATTGTTCTTCTGTCTTTGAATTTGTACCTTTTTGTTTAATCCAGCCAGAATATGGTAAACTTTTGGAAGGATTGATGATTTTCTGTAAGGTTTATTACTATTGAAAGGATAGCTTTCCTAGATGCTTATGTCATTTTCTAAGTGTTCACATATTATAATGAAATATTATTTTGTATTTAATTACTTTAATTTATGTTTTCATTGGAAGCTCTTACAGCTCTTATCACAGTCTATATATATCTCCATTTTTGTCAGACACATCTGTACATATGGGGGAGGAAGGGGAAAAAGTGAGCTGATGCCAGGGGCTCAAGTAGAAAGAAAATGTTTTGGAAAAGATGATGACAACATATTTCATATATTTTTAATCAGCATATACACTAAGAGATTCAAATTTTATCAAAAGTCATTTGCTTATGAGTGTGCTTTTGCAACAATGTACTTTTTAAAACTAACTCATGACTTGTAATATAAGCACATATTCAACGAATGGAGACTACCACCTTTTGGGAAGTATATTCTTTCACAGGCTAATAGTTTTGCAGCAAGACCAGATTTAGAAATATTTTAGGCTACAAACAGCTTGAGAGAGTTAAAATTATGTGTTAACTATAAGGAACAAAAACCACTGTGGCCTGTGTCTTTATTTTCTTATAGCAGAAGTTTGTAACTTCCCACAGTAAAACATTCAAACATTGTCCATATAAAAAACACTCAGAAGATTGTCATGATAGTAATATAGCGGCCTTCCCATATATTCAGTATACATTGGCCTTGCTCCTAGTGACAAATTAAGTGCCCTGTTCAGAGTGGCACTTATTAGGGAACTCTTAGGTTGGAGATAAACACAGATACTTAGTGTAGGGCTAGGCAACACTCTTAGGCAGCATTATTAGATCAGGTGGGGCTTTAAAGATGAACATTTCTGTGCTAAAGTAACATTGCCCTGCTTTCGCTAATTCATTTCCCAGATCACAATATTCTAGGCAGTATGAGAGATGAAAAAAGTTACCATAGAAGCGAATAGGAAGGAATCTAATACATAAAATGATATAGAAAGGGAATTTCACAATCGGCAACATTACATTGCTTTGCAGGTTATCCTTCTTAACAATTTCACCATCAGAAGAGAGAAGAAAGAGGTTTTGATATACCACTCAGAAAACAGAGCTCATTTAGAATAATATATATCTTTTTCTCATGAATGCTTTAGAAAGAAACATGTTTCCTGATGATGATTCTTAACTCCTGTGCACTTGAGCCCACAACTAATGAAGGCATTATGCCTTCCGTCTACTGCACTTTACCACCTTTCACAGTTTGAGTTTCCAGGTAAGCCAAGTTGCCAGGTAAAAAGAGCACAGGTGATGAGCTCACATGGCCCACATGAAGGAAACATCTAAGTATTGAGGAAACAAGGCTGGTAATGACTGGGACTCATCATGTTGCAATTCCTCATTTATCATGAACACCAAGAGACAGCGTGAGAGATGGGTAGGTGAATAAAGTAGTTGTCCTTAAGAAAATACAATTATGCATATACTGGAGAAAAAATACTGGGAGCTGAGAACAAACATAAAAGAGCCCGGGTGATACATTCTGTATTTTACGCTCAGCTTTAATCCACGACACAGGTAGCTTCAGTGAAATTACCTCTTTTCTCTGTTTTTCCAAACACTTAATCTTTTTTTCAAGAGAAGTTGTCAAGTTCTTACTTCCTGATGATTGAGCACACTGGGAAAAAAAATAGGCATATTAGAACAAAATAATCCCTAACAAAAATAGGAGCAGCCTAGTCCTTCACAAATCCCATGCGCTTGGTCACTCTAGTGTCAGAGCTTTGAGAAATATCTGGTCCCCACATCGTAAATCTTGCCTAGAGACCTGCTGATCCATCAGCTTATTAGCATATGTTAGACTCCTGCTCATAAATTCATTACCAAAATAATTCTTAACTAATATGTTTATTCTTGATAACAGGCAAAAGGTGCTCTGGTGACTCGGTGGGTTAAACAGTGGACTGCTCATGGGAAGGTCAGCGGTGCCAGGCTGCCCTCATGAGGTGGAATGGACTCCACAACAATGGGGTTCAGAACAGGCAGCCTCTCTTCTCCCCACAAAGCCCAGCAAAAAAAAAAAAAAAGCCTACAACCTCTGCGTGGATGCCCACTCAGTGGCTCTCCGAGGCCACAGCAGAACTGCTTCACGGGGTTGCCAAGGAAGCCACTTTCCCCATATAAACCAAAACAAACAAAAAACTTGCAGACATCCTACAAATGAGAGTTTCATAAATTTCACCAGAAAAGGAAGAAATACAATGACATTTTACATATAACCAATAGCTTACGGAAGTCAGGTATGTTTCCAGTATTTATATAGAAAGCATTTCTATCAAATCCTGTTTCATAAATGTGCCCCTGATGTCAGTCAGAAATTCTGAGTAGTGGCCCTGACAAAAGTCAGAGGAGTGGTAGAACCAGGGATCCAAAAGAACAGCTGACATGGGGCAATTTGAGGATATACCTGATTAAGCATCCTAAACCAAACTCACTTTCATTGACTCAATGCGGACTCATAGCAACCCTATAAGACAGGATAGACTTGCCCCCTTTGAGTTTCCGAGACTGTAACTACGGAAGCAGAAAGTCCCGTCTTTCTCCCTTGAAGCAGCTCATGGTTCGAACTGCTGACCCTGCAGTTAGCAGGCTAGTGTAGAAGCGCTTTGCCACCAGCTTCGAAAGCAAAACCTGGACACATGTATAGGTAGAGAGGAGGATCTGGATCAATTTGGTACAATGTCACTGTAACCTGCCCTTTGAAGTAAGCTACTGGATCACACATTGAGACGAATACAATCATTAGCATGGCAAAAAAAAAAGTTAATCAGCTTTTGATTCTTTAAAGGGGTGGGTGTGCTCACTTAAAGACAGCATGAAAGCTTTCAAACTGCCTCCCATCTGCCTAAAGCGACCGACCGCCACCAAGGTTCCCTTAAGGGAAGAGCTGTTTTCTCTGCTGCACTTCTTATTGCCATCTCCTCTCCTCTCAGTGTTATTTATGTAATAGAATGAGTGGGACGGTGAGGGTGTTTGTAAATCAAGTTGCTGGACCATGGCATTGCCTAAAATATTCTTGAACAATTAAGAAATATTTTCAAAACAATGTTGGTCTGTGCCAGAAACTCTTCCAGGAACTAGCTCTTTTGCAATCTTTGTGAGATTTCAGGACCCTTTTCATTAGGAATCACGTACTAAATCGTATTTTTTTCTACCTCTTCTCTACCTAGATCTGAACGTTTTTGGATCTGATGATACTTTACCTATCTCCATTGATATCAGTGCTTCCTTTTCTTAGCGTCTAGATAGTCCTCTGTGGCCCGAAACATTCAGATCATGGTTTTATTAATCTGGAGGGACTGAGTGTCAAGAATGACTTCACCATCCAGATAAAAGTTATATTGAGAAGGTGAGCATCAAGGAATGCCAGTTTAATAGAACGAAGTATTCTTGCATTGAGGGAGTACATGAGTAGAGGCCAATGTCCAGCTGTTACCTTAATACTAAACCTATAAATATATGCACATAGATCTACTTCCCCATCATCATATAAAAATATATTACATGTGTACATGCCTGTTTTTAAACATCTATAAATAGCCTTTGCCTCCTAGTTCTTTCCTCTATTTCCTTTTACTTTTCTCTTGTCCCACTATCATGTTCAGCCTTCATTTCAGTTCAGTAATTCCTCTCTGTTACATTGCTCTTTATCAAGCCCTACCAGGCCTCTTACATCCTCCTCAACTCTGATTTTGGATCACTTTTTATTCCCTTGTCCCTGGGTTTGTTAACACCCACTTCCTTTCGGGTGCATAAGCAAATGCAGTAAAGAAAGCTGATGATGCCCGGCTATCAAAAGATACAACATCTGGGGTCTTAAAGGCTTGAAGATAAACAAGCAGCCATCTAGCTGAGAAGCAACAAAGCCCACATGGAAGAAGCACACCAGCCTGTGTGCTCACGAGTCGTCTAAGGCATCAGGTATCAGGCTTCAAAGAACAAAAAAATCATATCATTGTGAATGAGGGGGAGTGCTGTGTGGAGACCCAAAGCCCATCTGTAGGAAACTGGACATCCCCTTACAGAAGGGTCTGGGGAGGAGATGATCCAGTCTGGGTGTAGTATAGCAATGATGAAACATAGAACTTTCCTCCAGTTCTTTAATGCCCCACCCCCACTAATATGATGCCAATGCTACCTTACAAATATGGCTAGACCAGAGCATGTACACTGGTATAGATAAGAACTGGAACCACAGGGAATCCAGGACAGATAAACCTCTCAGGACCAATAATAAGATTAACGATACCAGGAGGGGCAGGGGAAGGTAGGGTAGACAGGGGGAATCAATCACAAGGATCTACATATAACCCCCTCCTTGGGGGACAGATATCAGAAAAGTGGGTGAAGGGGGATGTCAGACAGTGTAAGACATAACAAAATAATAACAATTCATAAATTGTCAGGGTTCATGAGGGAGTGGGGCAGAGAGAGGAGGGTAGAGAATGAGAAGCTGATACCAAGGGCTCAAGTAGAAAGCAAATGCTTTGAGAATGATGATGGCAACAAACGTACAAATGCGCTTGATACAATGGATGTGTATATGGATTGTGATAAGAGTTGTGTGAGCCCCCAATAAAATGATTTTTAAAAGAAGAGAAAAACTATACAGAGCCCTGAAATTGGGCTTTCCCTGTTTTTGAGGAGAGAACTTCTGAGACTAGATCGATTCAGCATCAAGCAGATTAAATGCGACCATTCTTTGAAGTGGAAAATGTGAGCCAATCCTACTGACTTAGTGCATCTTGCTCACTGCCAAGCAGGAGCTAGAATCAGACTGGGTTCTACCCCCGAGGTTCTTGTCAAAAAGAGAGTGTCAGAGCACCTTCGGAGCTTGCTGAAAACACGGAGTCAGAGCTCCTGAGGGTGAAGCCGGAGTCCCCCACTCCAGGAGAATATCAATCATGAATTTAGCCCTTCAAAGTTTTCTCTTTTTGTAAAGTAGGGCAAAAATCTTTGAAAAACATTTGTATAAACATTTGTATGCATTTCATTCTCCTTTATTTGCCTTCAGTAATTTTCTTCCTCCTCCCCAAAAGAGAAACTATTTTGACCCTAGGTTTTCATTTTGCAATGTAGAGTTACTGAAAAGGTGGTTTCTTAACCCAGGAGAGAATTTACTTGCCAGTATAGAAACACACTTTTTCCTTCAAGCACAGAAATTTCAAAAGGGAGTTGAAAAATGATAGAAAGCATAGTGAATACGAATAGATTCGAAACCACAGGTATAGCACCAGACATTTCTCTGGAGCTTACTCGATGTTGTAACATCTATATTCATATTCATATATATCCATGTAACATATTCATATATCCATATATATATAAATGCAGGAAAACCAATGGAATAGAATGACTGGGAAAGTCTCATTTGTATTTGGGTTCCTTTCTGGTTTCTAATTCAGATATTAAAGATGGCAATAAATGCAAAGAATTTTTTACTCATTCATTCTATAGGCTTGGGTATAGCGCAGCTATTCCCCTGAGAACTATAATATATACACAAAGTGCCCAGGCTTTCTCCCCTCATTTACTGTGTCTTTTATAACAATTTTTAAGATATTCAAGGTCTGGCATTACAAAATTAAAATACTTAAATGAACAAATGACCCTTACTTAGTTTCCCACTTTACATCAGTCATCTCAGTAACTTTCAGAAAGCATTTGCATTCTTCATTCATTCATTCACTCACTCATCATTCATTCAATCATTCATTCAGTAAGTATCTATTCTGCCCCTCATGTAAAAGGAAGTGGCAATTGAAGAGTAACTCTGGGATTAATTTTGCATATGTAAACATTTTACTATAGTCTACTGCTCAGACATGTTTTATTTCTAACCAGCCATTATTCTTGTTTCATATTTTACAGAATTTCTCAAAAACAAAAGCAAAATATGCTACCCATGGATCCTGTAGGCAGGATTTATGCTCTCGTTCATTTTTGTAAAAGAATGAAAGCAGCAGAGAGACTGAAGAAACACAGCGATTACCCAGATGTCCGAAAATATAGAGCAGCTCTTAGCTAAAGCAAGCAAACTAGTCACGTTCAACTCTTAACAGGTGTTCCATAGTTAACGGGTAGATGTGATCAGCTCCTCCCCTAGAAATTCACTCTTACCTCTGCAGGCTCTGTCGAACTTTCTGCACCGCTCATTCTAGTTGCGCCCTGGACCACACGTGCCAGGGATGCTGCTTTCTCAAAAGTCTTGGAGAGGAGAGAGAAAAAGAGCAGGAGGTGGATGTGTCTCTTACGGTATCATTTAGAATGAGACCGAACATACAATTAAAAAAATAATTAAAAAGCTAGTTCGTGATAGAAAATAACCAGCACAATCGAAACTGCACAGAAGTGGCTCCGTGCACTAACGCCACAGGAGAAGATCAGCAGTACAGCAACTGTGCTTTAACTCTACTTCTCTTCCACAAAGGGACTCCCCAGGATGTGTCAAGAAGGCCGGCTGTGACTCAGACCCAGGGCTGACTAGTCTTGCTATGGCATGTAAATGATGCTGCTTCCTTTACTGGCAGCTTCTCCCACTGGATGAAGATGTTGCTTCAGAAACCCAGGGTGAACCAAATCTAGTCTCAGTAGCCTGACTGCCACCACTGCATTGCGTTTCCCACAGTAATTAGGTCACTGCGCGGTTTATGGCGGCTCAGGTACTTGCTTTCCTGAAGGCAAGGATTTCTGGCAGCGACTTCTCAACGTGAGCTTAGTTGTGAACCTGATAAATCATATATGATTCTATAAGTGCTGCTAATTCTTATGGAGATATATCCAATAAATCATCACAAGGAAGAATGGGTGCTGCTTGCAACACTGATTTTCTGTATTGGCAGAAAGGATAGTTTCAAGTCTAAAACGGAGAGGTCAAGTCTAGATTTTGCTCCATATCTCCTCAGGAGTTCAGCCTCTACGACTCATCGCATCCTAGCTTGAGTAAGCTGACTTAGCACAGTGGCTGCACTTGAGATGCATTGGCTGGGCGTCAAACCTGGCTCTTCCACGCAGGAGAGAATTCTACCTGTAAGCCACGTGGCAGAGATTTTGAGCTCCTCAAACAGACCGCGATGAAACAGCCCGCCTTATTCTGCATTCAGAGGGTAGGGAACAAAGGGGGCAAGGGTATATAAGGGAAGATTATGTTGCTAAACGGGAGTATTAAGAATTTACCATCAATGGCTTAATTTACTTTTTTCTAAGCACTGTTTGTTAGGTATCCACATACGTTCGGATAAGCATCTTGTTAGGTGCCATTGAATCGGTTAAACACTGCCCTGTTGTGCGGCATCCTCACAATTGTCCTCACGTATGAGCCCAGGGTTGAAGGACAGTGTCAATCCATCTCCTTGGGGGTTTTCCACTTTCTCGCTGTCATTCTGCTTGCCAAGCATGAGGTCGTGTTCCAGCGACTGGTTTCTCCTGACAGCACGTCCGAAGTGCGTGAGAAGAAACTCTTTCAGAAGGGCTAGCATGAATGTCCAAGGCTTGACTCTCCCTTGTTTCAGGAATGCCTGCCACTAGGCCCTTGACTCTGACATTGAGTATTGAATATGATTGCCATTTCCTGAAATGAGTCAGATTGCTGTATACCTGCACCCTTGTATAGCTTATGATGTCATTCTCAACCATCCCTTCTCTGAACCTTACCTCTTGTGTAATCAATGCCTCTCTTCATCTTTGACTTGCAGTTGACCTCCTCTAGTCACTAACTAGAGCCCTTCACCAACCCCTAGAACAGCTGCTGTCGAGAGGATTCTGATTCATGAAGACCCCGCGTGGGACAGAGCCGAACTGTGCTTTAGCAGATTTTCAGTGACACACACTTGGCAAGTAGATCACCAGACCTTTCCTCTGAGGTGCCTCTGGATGAACTCACACTGCCAAACTTTCCATTAGGATCCATGTGTGCAAATTGTTTGTCGCCCTCCAGGGACTCCGCTCTGCATATGTTCCTCTCTGTTTCCGCAGCACCGCAGAGAGCAGTTGCTCAGCAAACTGCTGGGCAAGTAAGCGAGTGCAGATTCATTTCATTAAAATGTCTTGACACCAAATGTCAAGACATGGCACCAACCATTGTGCCTTTTGCCTCTTGGTTTCTTGGTCTGGTTTGAGGTAGACTGGAAAGAAAAGGTATTGACACTAATGTTTCCTTAAAAAAACACCCCCAAACCCAGAGTTCATTCAGAACTCTAAAAGTAAATGCTAGGACTCATCCCTGATCTGACTTTGGGGATATAAGCAGAGATTTCCCAGAGACTTAACACTATCCACAGTAACATTTCCTCATCAGGAAAAGCAAAAGCGCTAACCTACAAAAAGGATTTTCTTCCAGTAAAGAGGAATCTTGGCTGCCTGTGGTACACATTCCCTTCAAACGGATCTGAGTGTTTGGTAGTGAGAGTTCAAAGGATGTGTAAGAGTGACCTGCAGAAGTGGTTTGAATGAACATGTTCTTGCCAGGAAATACTTTCCTGATTACTGTTTCCCTTGGATCTCCCCTATAAACATATCCTAATACCCACCCACTGATAGGTGTGCCACATACTTTTGAACAGAAATCTTATACCTTTATTTAAATATTTTTTAAAATCACAACCCCTTTGTATTCAGCTAAGCAGTTTAACAACAAAGTTGCTATCAGTGCCAGCGAGTCATGTGGTGATTTATGAATAAACAATACATCTTCGAACGAATCCCAAGTTTGGTTTGAGCAAGCTGGAACTTACAATTGGCTAATCCCGGAAGTGAATATGAAACATATTTTCTGTTTTGAATGCCATGCTCCTCTTACCGCCCCCCCCGCCCCGCCCATGTGCTGTGGACCTTAAGGGTCTGGCTTTCACTCAAGGTTGTTATATAAGCTGTACTGGCTGAAACAGCCTTCAGAGAGTTATAGGCGCCCCTGCATGCTTCAGACTATTTTGATTTCTCACTCCTTTAGTTAGTAGGACCTTATTTAGAGGTCAAGATGAACAAGGCCAAATGTGGATGCTGAATGGAATAAAAGACTACCATCAGACTCGACAATAAACCTCCGTTCAAGCGGCAAACATCCCATTTGTACAAATGCTCAGAGGTGAGATGGTGATAATGTATCTTCAACACCATTTTAGACTGGGGGTTGAAAACCCCTGTTTGATTCCTGAATCTGTTTGCATGGATTTTTAAGTGAATGTGTCAGTCATGAGGAGAGAGCATATTTAAAGGCGACTAAATGATGGGACTCTGGAATTCACACTGTTGGATGCAGATTTTTATCTCTGCCATTCGCTGCTTGGGACTTTGGGCAAGATGCTTAATCTCACTAAAGCCCAACTTTCTCATTTTTAAAATAGGGATGGTAATAGTGTCCTCCTCTCACAGTTGCCATTTGTGATTGTGCATATAAGATTTTAGTTAATAATGATATGGCCTTAAATATATGGCCACTAACCAAATGATTTATGAAATAAACTGTGAATCTGTGGTAGTTACATGACCTGGTGTCAATTTGGAATTTGAGAGGATTAAGATTGAAGGGGTGCAGTCTAGTCTGTCAATCGGGTCATAGCCAATGAAACTTATGTATGGACATGGCCTTCCTCTGAGGATTCTGGGAATTCCTGTATTTTCTTCCTTGGAAGTGGGAGATACTTTGTCTCTCAGCTCACTCCCTGGGGGATGCTCTATTGACAAGACATATATCACTATGTTGATAGACCCTGTGCCCTGGGAACTGGAGGAGCTACTTGGAGACCTCTGCCAGTGCTGAGATGCTTCTACTGCCATTGGACCCACAAGACTTTGCATACACTGGCCTGTTATCCTTCTGAAATCAGCATCATTGCATGTGTTTCGTGAGTCTGAAGAGGACTTTACAGATTGGTATCAGATATATCAGATATAATATTGGACTTATGGTCTAGATCGGGATTGGTCTGGGATGTTTTCTCAATATTCAATTACTCTTTATATAAACCTCCTTCTTATACACATATGAGAGTGTTTATGAATTTGTTTCTCTAGTCTACTTAGACTAACAGAAACCTACAGCAGGATCATCAATCAAGAGCTAGGTACCATTGACTAGATGTATGGCATTGAGTGGGTTCCCAAGAAACACAGGCAAAGGTCCCAGCTTCCAAGGACATTTGGTATATTTGTGTGTGTGTGTGTGTGTGTGTGTGTCCCGTGGTTGAAAGCCATAAAATACATGGTGGAGACACTAAAGGCTGTGAAAACTCAGAGGAGAGAAAAATAATCCTCAATTTTAGTAGTTGGAGGAGGAGTTGGGATTTCCACTGAATCCTGAGAGTTGTATAGGATTTTGGTAGATGGAGAAAGGTATGACAGATTGCTGTAAAGGGAACAACTTGAAAAATAGAACAGATGTAGACAGACCTAAGCGGGAAGGATTCTAAGTCCAGTGTAAATAGCATTGAACTCCACAGTGTATCTGAAGTTGACTTGGACTGAGTTGTAAAATGCTTCAAGTTTCAGATTAGGAAATTTCACCTGTATCATATAGCTTGTGTATGGGGAAAGGGAGTCAAGGAAGACTCCTGAGTGAAGGCATGGCATGGTTAAAGAGGAACTTTTTAAAATGGGAAGTATACATGGAGATTTGTATCACGTAGTAAGTGGGATTATGTATGGCCCAGATGACAGATATAATTATTCTAATATTGAACAGTTAGTTCATTGGGGCACTCATATTGGACAGCACTCCTAAACTCCACCCTCCACTCTTAACTACTTACTTGTGGTCTCTATTTGGATGGCTAGGGAGGCATCTCCTTTCTAAGTTGTCTCAACCCTGATTCCCCACACCACTTGTCTTCTCTGTACGAGCTGAAGTTACCTTTTAGTCTCCAGACCCAAATGTTTGGAGTCATCTTTGACTCTTCTCTCACAGCCTACATCTAAGCCATCGGGAGAGTCTGCAGACACTTAACAAGATGTGTCCCCGACAGGGAGCAGCGCAGTACTACCAGGCTATGGAGGCCTTCTGGTTTTAATGACAGAATGGCTTGAGGGAAATAAACAATCCTATTTAAGAGTGTGTGTCTTCTTAATGTGGGGCTTCTTCTTGATTTTATTTCCAGTAAAAATTGCCAAACCCATGTGTCAGCCGTGGTTGAGATCGAGTTGTGGTGTCTAGTCCCTGCTTCATCCCTTACATATCCCTTACAAATTGTGTGCCCTTTGGCAAGCTACTTAGCATCTTTGGGGAGACACAAAGCCACCACCTTCTCTCAGCTGGTTTACTGGAAACAAGCAAACACACCACACACACACACACACACACACACACACACACACACCCCTCCTAATGGACTTCCTGCTTCCACCCCACCTTGTCTCCACCCCACCTCCCTATCCCCAATGTGTTCTCAATATGGTAGCTGGTGTGAGCCTTTTAAAGCACAATAGTTCATGTCATTCTTCTGCACACGTGGTTTCCAAGGTTTCTCATGTGACACAGAGCAAAAGCAGAACTCTTCGCAAGGTCCCACACAGCCAGCTTCACCGCCTCTCTTCCCCAGTATCCTTTTGTCTGCTCCCTTTGCTCGCTACCTCTGAGCTCAACTCTCGCTAGTGCGTGTCTAGCATGTCCCTGCTTCCTCTGCCTCGGGTCATTCTCCCTCCAGAGGTTCGCATGGTTCCTCTCGGGACTTTCAATGGGCTGTTGCTTAAATACCATCTGATTATGGATGTCTCACCTGCCTCTCTATTTAACATTGCCCCTCACTTTAGCATTTATATCCACCATAGCTGCGTTCTTTTCCCTAGCACTATTGTAATATACTAAATATTTTTCTTCTTTATTCTTTCACTGCTTATCTGCCACTGTTGCGCATTTGCATGCCCGGATGCTGACTCGCAGTGACCCTGTATGGCCAAGTAGAGCTGCCCCACGGACTGCAATCTCTGTAGATGAGGATTACCAGGACCCGTTCTTTCTTTTCGGATGCGAAGCTGCCAAGTGGGTTCAAACCATCAGCCTCACAGTTTGCAGCCCCCAGGGGCCTTGGTATCCTGTTACTGTAATGTACTCAGGATAGCAATTTTTGCTTATTGTATTCACTCCATATTTCCTCTGTGCTTCCCAGAGCTGGAGCATCGGCTCGTCCTTAGAAGCTCCCTGGTTCCAGAGTTGGTTGTTCCTTCTTTGTGATCCCATCATGCTTTGTGAAGCATCAGCCATAGGCCTAATCCCGAGACCTGATGCTGCCTGGATGTGCCTTTCTCCTCTGAGAGGCTGCAAGCTTCTTGAGGGCAGAGCCTCCATCTGACCACTTTATCCGTGGGGACCACGGTACGGGGCACAGAGTAGGACACAGTACTTTTTGTTAATTAGCTGAATCTGTTGATGGATGAATCTTCAGTCAACAATCAGAACATAGCCCTGCTTCCCAGAAAATAGCCCATGATTAGATGAAGACTCCTCCAAACCAGAACTGACAAACTAGAAGTATCAACCATTTTCAAACTCCTGTTCGGATTCAGTGCGCTACCTTTGTTTTTTAATAAACAGTTTATTGGGACATAACCCAAGTATCATACAATTCAATAGTTCAACCATGTAAAGAAGTGTCGCACAGTGGTGCTCACAATGAGCTGTCTTTTGATTATTAGTATACCTGAAGAGTGCACCAATTATTATTTTGGCTGTGTCAGAAATATTATTTCAGTCCTGTACAAAGAACCTTTATCACAACAGACTTCTATAGGTTATGGGAGGATTTTAACAAAAGCATTAATGTGACCTTCAGGAATTGCCCCTCTAGTTATACGTACTTTACCTTAAGGCATTGTGTGAGATTAAGTTACTATCTTAATCTGATCATTCCACAAAACACACAGTACTTTTTGTTTTATGTAACAAATCCTTTCTTTGCTCAGGGCTGATTAAGCTGCTTATATGCCGTGAAGGGAAAAGCAGCCCATGTTTCACCTTTGAATTTCAAAACAGACAATCCATTTTGAAAGAGCCAATACACCATCTCCCAAAAAGAAAAGAAAAAAAATGTCCGAACTGTAAAGGGTAGTGATAAAAAAATGAAAGAATGCTTTACGTAAACTACTTTGAAATACCCCCAAGACGACAGTATGAATGGGTAAAAGAAGGGCTGGGTAGATGAACAGACACTTGGTAAAGAAGCAGAGAGCAACATCAGTGACAGAATCTTGATGATGTGAGCTATAAGATATTTGTCATTTGCTGTCTGGAGAAGACTGGGGCATGAGGATTGGGGTAGACTGCGCAACGGCCTGTGATGGATGGATCACACAACCGTGTGTGCTGACGGCAGAGAGGACTTACTGATGAAGATCCACGACTATAGCCCTTAGTACACACGTTAGTAAATAATTCAAACAAACAAACAAACAACAAAATCCAGCTTCACACCTAGGTGAGCAAGCAACATCATGATAGAGAAAATAATAAATCTGCCAATGGTTTCCTTTTACTAGGATCAGTAAGTAATCAGTGCCCACGCAGCAATAGTCAAGAAATCAAACAGTACATGGCACTGCGCAACTTTGCTGTACAAGATCCCTGGGCAAAGGGCTAAAGAGCAAGGATGTCACTTTGAGAACTACAGTGTGCCTAACCCAACCCATGATATTTTCAATCTCTTCATCCCCCATGAAAACATGGGACAAAGAATATTAAATGTACCACGTGCTTCCAGAAAACAAACAAATCTGTCTTGGGAGTACAATGAGGGCATTCTTCAGATGCAAGCAGGGTGAGACTTAGTCTCACATCCTTGTGGCATGTTATCAGGAGGCACCAGTCCATGGAGAAGTAAAGAAGTATGACAACATATGTACACATGTGTTTGGTACAGTCGATGAATGGATTGTTATGAGAGCTGTAAGAACCCCCAATAAAACGATTTGTATATAAAAAGAAGTATGCTTGGGGAAGTAGAAAGTTGAAGAAAGCCAGGAAAAGCCTCAACAAATGAATTGACTCACTGGCTGCCACAATGGGCCAAAGAGCATCCCGTGGACAATGCAGGACCAAGCAGGGTTTTGTCCTGTTGCCCTTGAGGTTGCTACACACGGAGCCAGCTCTACAACACACAACGACAGTGTCAAATTGAGAAAGGTACACTGTGTATCACAGGGACCCGGAACTAGGAGATGTGGTGAGTGAACTGGAAGCTGTGGTGATTGTTGCTGATGAGCTATTGGCCAATAAGTAGCCCATAAGAGCTAGATCACATCAAGACTATCAAAGGCAGTGCAAGATGGTGCATTCCTGCAGCCCAGATGTTGTCACTCTGAAGTCACCAAATGAAATACAGATCACTGAACTCAATTTGCATTTCAGATAGATAATGAATAATGTTTAAAGCTCAAGTATGTGCCAAGTAATATTTTGTTATATAGCTGAAATTTAAATTCAGCTCAGTATCCTGTATTTTTATATGCTATGTCTGCCAACCTGGATTGTTATGCAATCTGTTCCCAGACCCTAGATACCATCACGGGAAGAAGGGGGAAGAGGAGAATCCTTGAATATAACAATGTTGAAACTTTAAATTGCCTGGGGAACTCTGAAGAGACTGGGATTTGCTACTCTCCCCTCATTTAAATCATCTTCTGAGAAGCAAGTAGGGGTCCCAAAATGAAATTAAATTCAGTTTAGAGAACAAAGAGGATTACAAACTGTATATATAAGTCTATGTCCCTCCAGTTTCACATGCCTCCATCTGAAATCCATTAAGAGACCATGGGCCATGCAAATAGTGAAATGCTCAGATACATACTCTGAGGTTGGAGATTTACCCGGAGATGCCTTGAAATACCAGCCTGAGATCTACTGCTGAATTATCCATTGAAATCTATGGAGTGCTGGTCTACTTTGACACATGTTGATTCCAAGGAACTCTTTCTTGTTTTGTTTCTGGTTCTTTTCATTCCTTGAACTTCAGAACTATCCTGTGAAGCTCAGGAGGGGCATCTTTTTAAGGAAATGGAAATGAAAATGGAGTTCACAGGCTTCTGGCAAGAGCATAGCTAGGCAGATGTGCTATGCAGACCCTCTACAACAAAGATGCCAAATGAAATAGGTAAGAGCTGATAATCCTGGAACTTTGAGCTTCAAAAGGGAGGGAAGTGAGATGGGTTGATGGCAGGCTAGAACGAGCTGGACCAAAGCGACGAGAGAGGAGATAGATGTGTGAATTGTCAACTGGCCTGACATAGCACAGCCATTTTGATTTTTGCTAGCAGCTTTCAATCAGGACAACAGGGGCGCCCGTCCAGCCCGGTGACCGGCGACCAGAAAGGTGCAGTTCTCTTCTTGTGTCCCACACCTCCCTGGAAGCTACTTGTATGGCCAGTCACTACTGGCACCCTCCCGGAGACCAATGACACCCCTCTTCCCTGCACAGCCCTACTCTGGCTGAGCTGGGAACCATACTTCTGTTGGTCAGGCACTGAGAGCAACAGGCCTGTATCTGGAGGTGACTGAACCCCACCTTCTCCGACCAGCAGGAGGCATAGAACCATCCAGGAACTGTTGGTGGCCAAGCCAAGAGGATCAAGAATTCCTCCTAATATCTACCACCTGCCCCCAAAGGAGTTCTTTCTTCAAACAAGCCCAAAGGAGGTGGGAACCTGAAGCCCAAAGGAGTTCTTTCTTCAAACAAGCACACACATCAGTCAAGGGAAGAAGAAAGAACCGACACCAACACTTCCACCCAGCCTCTCAGACAAGGAGCAGAAAGAAGGGCACCACAAGCCAGCCGTCCCCGGAGGCAAAGAAATCGTAAGCTTGAAGTAGAAATAAATCAAATGGAAAATAAAATTTTAAAACACCTTTGTAATCAGCAAGATAGGAAGTTATTTCTTTTAAAGGGTTAACAATATCAACAAACCATTGACACATCTACCAAACGAAAAGAAGGAAAAAATGAAAACAGAACCAAGAGGACACGCAATGGATGTTGTCACAAGCAATTGAGCAATGTCACAACCAAACTACAAAGACTAATACAGGAATTGCCCCAGGCCCCTGCTGTGCACACTGAATCATAAGCCAAACCCACTCACCTCTCTCAGTGTTCTTTGCCTTTTACCTATATGGGCACATATGATAACATACCTATACATTAATGGGCATCATTTACTTTTATGCAGATACTCGATAAAGGCTAAGGAGTCTGAAACAGAGGACTCAAATATAACAATTGCGCAGGTGACACAAACCTGGCCGGTATTTCGTTCTGTTGCTGTCCACAAGGTCACAACGAGTCACCGTCACCCAGATGGCACTGAAAAAATAACATCCACCTGTAGCAGAGATGCATGTCTCACCTTGAAAATAAATACTGCGCCTCATCCTGCTCCCTCTGCCCTTGCTGGGCGTGGAGCTGGTTGTTGACATCACGGGCGTCCAGGAGGAAATTTATGTTTAATTCTCCGTGGGAGAGTGAGAAATGGACCCGACTTCACCCCAGTACCTGGGGTGAATGCAGCAGACAGGCATGAAGGAGGGAACCCATAGAGAGGCATGCAGGGCTGGTCCCCAATCCCAAATACGTGGGTACCCCCACTGCAGAGGACAGCACTGAAGCTGCAGCTCAGGAAGAGGGGTGCCTCCGATCAGGAGCAAATGAAGAAATAAGGAGAGAGAGTGGAGCCCATCCTGGCCCACCAAGCGCTGAGGGCAATAGTCCCTCACATAGCGCTATGGGGGGCCGCAATGGGAACAGGGTGCGGGAGATGTGCCCAATCTGACCCCATTGCACCGGGGTGGAAAACTAAGGACAAGCAGCGGAGAAGCAGGAGGAAAAAAACAACGAAGTCCCCAAGGAATGCCAAACGTGGACTTGGGGGCCAAGGTGTGACACCCCAGCGGAGTCGACTGGAAAATGTACATGAAGGTCATGGACAGACCTAGAACTCTTGGAGGGCTTGTCTGTTTTCGCTGCTGGCTATTTATTTATTTATTTAAGATTTGCTATGCTTTGTTTTTGCATGTATTATTGTTTCTGCATGTCCATCTGGACACGATAAGAAGGATGAACAATCTGGAGGAGAGAACAATGGGAGCAATGGTTCTGGGGTGACACGGGAGAGAGATAGATGGGGAAAGGAAGGGGATGCCAACAAACCCAGGGACAAGGGAAGAACACATGATCTAAAATTGATGGTGAAGGGGGGGTGGCCTCAATCAAGGGCAATGTAGTTGAGAGGAATTCCCAAAACCCAAATGAAGGCTGAACATGATAGTGGGACAGAAGGAAAGTAAAAGGAAATAGAGGAAAGAACTGGGAGGCATAGGACATTGATAGAGGTCTAAATACAGGTATGTATATATGTGAATACATTTGCATACAATAACAGGATACTAGATGTATGTACATATATTTATTTTTAAAGTATTAGGGTAGCAGATGAACATTGGGCCTCCATTCAAGTACTCCCTCAATGCAAGAACACTTTGTTCTAAGAACCTGGCATTCTGTGATGCTCCCCTTCCCTGACATGATCACTGAAGACAAAATAGGTGCATAAGAAAATGTAGTGAAGAAAGTTGATGGTGCCCAGCTATCAAAAGATATAGCATCTGGGGTCTTAAAAGCTTGAAGATAAACAAGTGGCCATCAAGCTGAGAAGCAACAAAGCCCACGTGGAAGAATCACACCAGCCTGTGTGATCATGAGATGTCAATGGAATCAGGTATCAAAGACCCAAAACAAAACAGAAAAGTCATATCGATATGAATGAGGCAGAGGGCAGAATGGAGACGTAAAGCCCATCAGTAGTTAATTGGACATCCCGTCAGAAGGGCCACATGGAAGACACAAGCCAGCCAGGGTGCAGTATAGCACCAACAAAACACACAACCTTCCTCTAGTTCTTTAATACTTCCTCCACCCTCACCCCACTATCATGACTCCAATTCCACCTTATAAATTGTGCTAGATCAGAACATGTACACTGGTACAGATAAGAGCTCGCAACACAGGGAATCCAGGACAGCTAAACCCCTCAGGATCAATAAGGGAAGCAGTAATACTAGGAGGGTACGGCAAGGGGTTGTGGGGAGCAAGGAGGAACCGACCACAATAATCAACATATGGTCCCCTTCCAAGGGTGACAGACAACAGAAAAGTGGGTGAAGGGAGACAACAGTCAGTGTAAGACATGAAAAAAAATTTATAAATTATCAAGGGTTCATGAGGGAGGGGGTGCGGGGGAGAGAGGGAAAAAAAATGAGGCATTGATACCAAGGGCTGAAGTAGAAAGAAAATGGTATGAAAATGATGATGGCAACAAATGTACAAATGTGCTTGACACAATGGATGCATGAATGTATTGTAATAAAGAGCTGTATGAGCCCCCAATAAAATCAAATTAAAGAAAAGAAAAGCTGCTTTTCGAGGGAAAGGGCCACTGGGTGGTACAACTAGTGAACAGCGTTGGCTGCTGAGAGAGAGATAAGTTCAAGTCCCCTTGAGGCTGTCCCGAGAAGACCTCACTTGATGACATCTCACAATAACAGCAAAGGGGTTCGAGTCTTTAAGGAACATCATTTGCGGGAAGTCGGATGGTCACGGGGCTTTTTGAAAGGCTACGTAGGAAATGACATCATCTTCAAGGTCCTTTTCAAACAAAATCCTATCAATTGTCACCACTATTTGTCCATAAATTCTGTTTCTGATGTTTGGTGGCCAGAAAACTAAACATAGAGCTTTCAGAAGTATGCCTAGTTTGGCGACTTAGAAAGACAATTTCTCTTCTTTGGAGTATGCGTTGGGTGTGTGTGTGTGTGTGTGTGTGTGTGTGTGTGTGTTGGGGGTATTAATCTCTGGCAGCTAATATCAACTGGGATTCCTTTTTAAGTTGTTTTTTCTCTCTTCTTTGGAGTATGCGTTGTGTGTGTGTGTGTGCGTGTGTGTTGGGGGTATTAATCTCTGGCAGCTAATATCAACTGGGATTCCTTTTTAAGTTGTTTTTTCTCTATGTGTTTTGTCAAGTGTGGGCCTCATCTCCATTGATGTATTTCTATTCTTACAATCAATATTTATCAACAATATACTGTGCATTAAGCAGTGTGTTACATACTAGGATATAAATATGAGCAAAAAGAGCATGCGTTTCCCTTAGAGGGATGAATTTCCTACCCTTTGAAGATTGGGAGAGACCATCCGTGACAAGACCCCTCCTAGATCATTTCTGCCAAGTATTTGTAGAGATAAGATAGAGGAGTACTTTATTCCTAAGAAATACTTTTAACACTCTATTCCTAGAATTATTTGTATTTCTAAAGTAACAAAAACGCAAGTATATACAAAAAATTATGAGTCAGAATCTACTTGATATCAGTGAGTTGAGCTGAGCTGAGTTTATGTGCATATAAAGACAATAAAAGGATTACACAAGACTATGAGGACAACTCAATGAAAAATACAGATGACACAATGAGTGGTTGCCAGGAATGTTTCCTCTGAAAGTGCATCTGACCCCAAAGAAAGCTCTTAATCATCTGGCTTAAAAATCACAACCATTTGGTGACTCATCTTTAATAACTTTTTTTACAAAATGAAAAAATCGTATTTATCTCATTTTTGGCTAGTTAGAATCGCATAGGAATATGTGTCCAGCTCACTCTCCTCCTAAATATGGAATTAGGTTTCTAAATATCCTACAGTGAGCATGGTTGTTTATCTGATAGAAGACATGCTTCAATGAGAATTGACAGTGCCCATTTGGTTAAAAAGAGAAAAGGTTTTCAACCAAACTAGAACTGGGAAGATTTACCTTAGAGCAAAGGCTATCGTGGCCTCAGAGCCTGAACACCAGCTGAGAGGTGGAGTCCCTGTGTAAGACCCACAGCCCGTCACCAAGCTAAACACGTCCAGCACGTAAAGAAACACGAGCCAAACCACTCGAGCACTCGTGTTGTCCAAGCTCTCTCGAAATCCAAATATTTTGTTTCTTCAGGGTTGTCGCGAGGTTAAAATTTCTGAAACCAATGAATTCATGCTGTACTTGCGCTTGTATAAAAAAAGGAAGCTCGTTAAGACGCAGAGTTACTTGCGCACGTCCGTCACACCGAGAAGACAATCGAGAAAGGGGACAAAGGCAGTGCGATGCTTTGCTTAGGAGAAAGAGGGCAGGAGGGGAGACCACAAAGCATCATCTCCCTCTCCGGACGTATATATGGTACCTGTCTCCCGTGGAAGTCTTTGAAAATTCTCAAAACCATTAAAGAAAGAGTATGTCCTGAATTAGCCATGGTATCAGTTGAACTTTGTGGTGATGTTTTGGGAAAGACCCCCTAGCCTCTTTACTTCTGTACTCACCAATTTCTTTAGGCTCCACAGCCATCTTTTAAAACAATATTTTACATATGTATATGGGTGTGTGCATAGGTGTGTTTCTATATGCAATCTCCACCATTTTATGTGTACATTGTGACATTCATTATATCGGCGGTGCTGTACAACCATCAGCACTATTTTCAAATGTATTCATCTGTACCAGTATACATATTCTGGTCTAGCCAGATTTGTAAGATAGAATTGGGGTCCTGGGAGTGGGAGCGGGTGTGGGAAGAGGAAGTGTTAAAGAACTACAGGAAGGTTGTGTGTTTCATTGGTGCTATACTGCACCCTGACTGACTCTGCTCTCCCTTGTGGCCCTTCTGACAGAGGGTTTCCAATTGACCACTGATGGGCTTTGGGTCTCTATTCTGTCCTCCTCCTCCTTCTCATTGATAAGATTTTTGTTTGTTTGTTTGTTTTGCTTTAGGTATTTGTTGCCTGAAAGTTGATCTCATCGACACCTCATGATCACACTGGCTGGATAAGGGCTCCCAACACAGGGAATCCAGAACAGATAAACCCCTCAGGACCAATAAGGGGAGCAGTGCTACTAGGAAGGTAAGGGGGGCGGGAGTAAGGGGGAACCAATCACCATGGACGTATGCCCCTCCTCCCAGGGGAATGGACAGCAGAAAAGTAGGTGAGATGAGATAGCAATCAGTGTAAGACATTTAAAAAAACTATAAATTATCAAGGGGACATTGGGGAGGGAGGGTGGGGAAAGAAGGGGCAAAGTGAGGAGCTGATGCCAGGGGTTCCAGTAGAAAGAAAATGTTTTGAAAAAGATGGTGACAACAGATGTGTTTAACACAATGGATATATTTATGGATTGTGATAAGAGCTGTAAGAGCCCCCAATAAAAACAAAAATAAAATGTATTCATCATCCCAAAGAAAAATGTTATACTCATTAAGGAATCAATCCCATTACTTCCTTCTCCCAAGTCCTGGTAATCTTTAATTTTCTTTCTACCTTTATGAAATTTGCATATTCTAAATAGTCTGTATAAGTGGAATTATTCTATTTGTGTTTTGCCTGATTTATTTCACTTAGCATAATTCTTTCAAGGTTCACCCATATATTAAGACTTCATTCCTATCGTGGATGGATAATATTCTACTGTGTGGATGTAGTACTTTTTATGAATCCAGTAATTTGTGTTTGAGCATTTGAGGGGCTGTCTTTGACAATTATGATTAATGTTCTGAGCATCATTATATATGAAAGAGCCCTGCTTTCTTTGGGGTGCATACCAAGGAGTGAAACTGATTGTTCATGTGGCAATTCTTATGTTTGACTTTTTGTGGAACCACCAGTTTTCCAAAGGGACTGCATTATTTACAGTATATTGTGCTCTACTTTCTCCACAGCCTTAATATTAGTAAGTATTATTTTCCATTTTTTATAATGGACATCAACATGGGTATGAAGGGAAATCGCACTGTAATTGTGATGCTTAGTTCCCTACTAATGGAGCTATCAAGCATATTTTCATGTGATAATTTGTCATTTGTGTGTCTTTTTTTAAACTCTCTTCCCCTGTGTCAATTCTGACTCCTGGTAACCCTGTAGGACAGGGTTGAACTGTCCCTGTGAACAGATTCCCAGACTGTACCTCTTTATGGCAGTCCAAAGCCTCATCTTTTTCCTGAGAAGGGGTTGGTGGTTTCCAACCACTGACTTTGTGCTTTCCAGCCTACTTCATAACCTACTAGGCCACCAGGGCTACATCCAGTTGAACAGAAAGCACTAGCCAAAACATGGGTCCAGGAACGGATGGACTGTCCAATGAAATGGTTCAACATGCTGCTGAAGCCCGGGAAACACTCGCTCTTCTGTGCCAGGCAATGTGGGAGACAGCTGCTTGGTTATCTGAAGGTGAAAGAGCCACATTTGCAGGCATTCAAAGAAAGGTGATCTGATAGAATGCTTGAGTTCTAGGATAATATCATTTTATTGCGTGCAAGGGAAATTATGCTGGAAATCATCCTAAAACAATTGCAGCTGTCCATTGACAAGGAGCTACCAAAGATTCAGGTCAGATTCAGAAGGGGACATGGGAACGAGGAATATCATTGCTGATGTCCGCTGGATCTTGGCTGAGAGCAGAGAATACCAGAAACATGTTTACTTGTGTCTTATTAACCACACCAAGGCATTCGGCTGTGTGGGTCGTAACAAACCATGGACAGACTTATGAAGAATGGGAATCCATTCATTGTGCTGACTTGGAACTTACACATGGATCCATAGATAGTTGTGAAAAACAAAAAGGAAATACCGTGTGGTTTAAAATCAGGAAAGGTGTTAGGCAGGGTTGGATACTCTCACCATACTTACTGAAGCTACCGACTGGGTGGACCGTAGGAAACGCTGGATAATCTTGAGAAGAATGGGAACACCTGCATTCTTCATTGGGCTCGTTTGGAACTTGCACATGGGCCAAGAGGCAGTTGTACGAACAGAACAAGGGAATATGGCATAGTTCACAATCAGTAAATGTGTATATCAGGGTTGTATCCTCTCCCCATATTTATTCCATCGCTATGCTGATTGAATGGCACCCAACAAAAACAACATACTGAGCAAATAAAGATTGGATTACAACTCAGTATAAAGAAGGCCACAGCCCTCACAACTAGACCAATATGTTGCAACATGATAAATGGAGGAAAGATTAAAGTTGCCAAGGATTTCATCTTGTTTTGTTGTATAACCAATGCTTTTGAAAGCAGCAATCAAGAGACGAGATGACACATTGCATTGGGTAAATCCGCTGCACAAGGCCTCTTTAAAGCATTGAGAAGCAAGTAGGTTACTTTGAGGACTGAAGTGCGCCTGGCCTGTGCCATGGCACTTCAATTGCCTCACAGCCTTATGAAAGTTGCACAATGAGTGCAGAAGACCGAAGAAGAAGGGGTGCATTTGAAGAAGAAGGGGTGCATTTGAACTGTGGCACTCTCAAAGAATATTGAAAGTAACGTGGACCGGCAACAGAACAAAGAAATCTGTCTCGGAAGAACTACAGCCAGACAGCACCTTCCAGGCAAGCATGGCAAGAATTCATCTTCTGTATCTGGGACATATTGTCAGGAGAGACCATGCCAGGAAAGGGACCTCGGGCCTGGTAAAATAGAGGGGCAGCAAAAAAGAGGACGGCTCTTGACAAGATGTGGTGACATGGTGTCTGCAAGAATACGCTCAACCATTAGAACAATGTTGGTGATGGTGTAAGATGGGGACGTGTCTCTCTCTATTGTACAGGGGGTGAGGTGTAGTTGCTGGTAGTTGAAGCCAATTGGATGGCACCTGAGAAGAACAACTCTTTCTTGTTTGCTTTTTTTAAAAGAAAAACTATTCTAGTTCTTTGCCTTTTAAAAATTGTGCTATTTTTCTTTTTGTGGCTGAATTTTGGTAATTTTTATTACAATGGAGATAAATCCTCATCAGATAACATTTTACCAATATTTTCCCTTTCTATAGGTTTTCTAAGGAGTCCTTGGTACACAGTGATTACACGTTGGAATGCTAACCACAAGGTCAGCAGTTCGACTCCACTAGCTGCTTCCTGAGAGGAAGCCGAGCCTTTCTCCTCCCATATATAGTTACATCTTTGGGAACCCGCAAGGGCGGTCCTAATCTGTCCTATAGCATTACAAAGAGTCAGAATTGAGTTGCTGGCTGTGACTTTGGTTTTTTGACTTTGATAGTTTTCCTTGAATTTTCTAGATTATGTCCTTTGTTGTAAATTTTTTTTTAAATGTTGATGATGTCCATTTCATCTCTTTTATACTTTGTTGCTTGTGGTTTTGATGCCAAGTCTAAGAATCCATTGTCAAATCCAAAGTCATTGAATGAGATTGGCAGCTTTATTAAAAATCAATTGCCAATGTATAGAAATCTTGAGTTTTTAATTATCTAGATTTAGGAGACTAACAACTAATAAACAAACTTTAAAAATAAGATTTGTTATTGCTGTTATTAGTTATTGCCTCAACTCAACTCCCTAATCATGGTTACCCCAGGCACAATGGAAGAAAATGTTAAGTCTGATGCTATACTGAAACCAGTTTAACATCACAGCAACATGTAAGCCTCCACTGACGGACAGGTGGTAGCTTCTCATGTGGGTCAGTAGCTAGAAATAAAATTCAGGTCTTTCACCACCACTACCTGCCATCAAAATTTACCTCTACATTTTCTTCTAAGACACTTATAGTTTTAGTTTTTATACTCAGATCATTGCCTTTTGAGTTTCATATGTGGTAAAATGTAGTGGCCCAACTTCATTCATTTATCGTCACAAATAAAAGTAATATTGCTTGCTTAGTACTTTATATTTGAGAGTGCTTTCACTCCACTTTATAGTCTCACTACAGCTTCTTTTACAGGTGAGAATATAACATTTTGATCATTAAACTTTCATTTTAATACAGGGTAGTGAACTTAGGTTTTGAAAAGGGGAAACAGAGAAATTGAAACTTTCCCCCCCAACCATGTAGTTACAGAAAGTGTGTGTCAACTTACTGTACTTGACAAGAGGTTTTCCTTATAGTCTTTCAATGAGTCAAAAGTTCACATTACTCTCAACCGCACAAAGCTAGCTCTCAAGTTTATTTATTTATTTAGGAAGAATGGCCAGACATACAATTTGCCCCCAAACACCGGGAAGACGCACCCCCCATGTGCATTAAGTCACTCAGACCAATTTCTGGTGCTGCCTTTTAGCCGAAACCAGGAAAGCTAAACAGATTCGAAAAACAGGAAAAGCTTTTTAAGGAAGCTCAGTTCAGGTTAATATTAAAATATAGTCCCCCCCCCCAATTGCACTCTTCTTTCCAAGTATTACTGGATCTGAATACATTTTCCCGAGAAATGCATTTCAGACCTCGTGTGCTTCTCTTTTGAATTTGAAAATATATTTTTATGGAGTTACGCAGTATTAGAACCATATCTGGTTTCGTGTACCTTCTGCTTAACTTTCCTTTGGAATCTGAATATTAACCTCACTCATGTAACCCTGCCCCCTCAATAAATCTTTAGTGCCCTTTGTTTGCCAATGTTCCATTCTCACTCTCCAGAATATTAAAGCATGTTTTCAGGGTAATAGCCTTCCTCCTGCTCAATAATGGGCTTGTGTTTCCTGAAAGCAGTGAGTCAGCCTGTTCCTTTTTTCCCCTTGTAGTAATTCCCCTTCCTTGCTTATTCTTGGCAAAGTCATTTGGCAAAAAGGGAACTGACATATGTCCCACCCCTTTCACGAAGTCATATATATTTTACTGCGCTACGCCCTTCCCATACACGAAGTCAGAAAAAAATTTGTTTCCTTCTCTTTGAAAGGGAGTCCCCCTTATTGTTTCTATGCTCATCCCATCCAGCCGGGAAATGAGAGAAGCCCTCTAAGAGTCCCCTGTCAAAAACTCACCCTTGTTTTATCGCAACAGAAATTTCCTTATGTATATTCTGCCTCATGCTATCACATCACCAGGATTTTAGCAGAGATTCCAGCTCCAAATGAAGTTATGTATACTCAAGGGACGGCATATAATTTCACCCCCAAGGGAGAGTAAGGCAGTGGCATGATTCAGGAATGATGGTTTAAGTCCAGGAAGAAAGGGTTGCTTTGATATCTGATACCAGCATCCTTCCTGACATCAGCTTGAGCTCCGGTCCAATCTATGAGTGGCACTTCTGTGAGGGTAGAGGAAATCTCCATGTAAGAGAGGTAAATTAATGGGGATAGACTGAGGTAGCATCAGAAGTTAGTCATTTCCTGGGGATAGTCTAGGCAACAGACAATGGACATCGAACTAAGGCATAGGATGGGAGGAAAGGGGCAAAAGTATACAGATCTTGAGAAAGGATGGAGTGAAAGAAAGATGGCATAGCTCTGTGAAATATGTGCTTTGGAGTTGTGCTCTCTGAGGAGCTGGCAGGATTCAAGATTACCCCTAAATTTGAAGGACTAGGTGAAGGATGACCATCAACTAGAGTAGGATAAAACCGAATCAAACTCACTGCCATAGCACCCCTGTAGGACAGGATAAAATTGCCCCTGTGGATTTCTGAGACTGACACTCTTGATGGGAATAGGAAGCCTCATTATTTCTCTGGAGTAGCAGCTGGTGGTCTCGAACTGCTGATCTTTTGGATCGTAGCCCAACATAACTACTATGCCACCATAAGCACTTTCAGCAGGAAGGTGATTGCGCTCACCCTTTCAAATACTGTGTGAAATAGATGTCCATGTTGAGAGGGACTCCGTGTTGAGCAAGTGTGTCTATCTGGAGTCGGCAGCATAGATCTTGCAGGTGAATGAACCATGGACTGTGGAAAGATCCCTGGGTAAACCCAATTTGACAACTATTGAGTTGATTCTAAATTCATCATTGCTCTTGTGTCAAATCTGACTGATGGTGACCCTGCAGAGCAGACTAGACATGCCCATGTGGCTTTCTGAGACTGTAAACTTTTTATGTAAGTAGAAAGCCTCATCTCCCCCCCAGCCCCAGAGCAGCTGGTAGATTGGAATTGCTGACCTTATAGTTCGTAATCCAGTACACAACCCCCTGTGCCACCAGGACCCTCTGACTCATAGTGACCCTATATAGACTTTCTAAGACTAAATATTTAGGGAGAAGATACCTCAACTTTCTCCTATTGAGCAGCTGGTGGTTTTGAACCATCTGCTTACCTAAGAGAGATCAATGAATGTGGTAAGAAGAAGGGGCTATAGACAAAAGATAAGAGAGGGTGGGTGGGGAATCCATGTTATAGATGTTGACAGAGTAAGAACTCACAAGAAAATTGAATTAGTGAATAGGGTCCAATGTAAATGATAAGACAGGAAGGGAAAAAAGATGTCAAGGGGCCATTGGATTTAACAAAAGAGAAAATATAAGTGGTGTGGTAAGGGATTGGAGGGAAAGTCTTAGGAGCTGTGATTAATAAGCTTGGCTAGCAAGTGTGGTGTAGAACATTACACACAAAGTAATATGAGGTCTTACTCTCTCTATGTATGCATGTAAAAATGGGAGAGAATTGAGTTCAGGTTAGACTGACAAGAGACTGACAAGAGCCGTAAGTGACTCTTTCGGTATTTACAAGTGCTCAGAAGCAAAACTGAAAATGAACATAAAGTGATCTTCATTTCATGGATTAAACTTTTAAAGGATATTATTCAGACAATGATGATTTCATTTGTTTGTAAAAGTATATTCATGGCTCTCAGATAATTTTTAAGTTGTTGTGAGGCAGGATTGGCTCTTCCATCTCAAAAGTTTGTTGACCCCCTGTTCTAGCCTCAATCAGTTTGGTAAAACTGTTTTTGTTTTTTTAAGCGAGTTTCCGTTTTTTTCTAGATTTTCACCCATTCCAACCAGGACCTTCTATTGTGTCCCTGCCAGAACAGTAGGCAGTGGTTGGCAGGAACCCTCCAGAGTGTCTCTTCTCCAGCTAGAAGAGGTTATGGTTCAGGTGGGCCTTTCCGTCTTTTGGAATAATTTCTCCCTTTGAGTCTGTGGTTGCCTTTACTGTGTCTCCTCCAGGAAATGAAAGACCAACAGTTGTATTTTAGATGCCTCTCACAATCCTTTAAGTCTAAAATGCTACTCACAGAACTAGGGTGTGAAGCTATTTTTATGAATAAAATTATGACAGTTGACCTAATTGACCCATCAACTGTGGTCTTGAGCCTTCAAATCCAGTCAGTCAATCACAGGAGTTGTTTGGTTATATCTGTGAAAGATCTAGAACTGTGTCCTCTAAGTGCTTTATTATATACATGGATGTATATGCAGGACATAGAAACATGTACATTTATAAGCCCACCAATATGCATGTGCATGCATTCCCACATGCCTTCCCACATAAATATACTACACAAGTCAACCATGTAACTATTCACATGGTTTTGCTTGATCTTATTGTTGTAGCTTGTTTGATTTTGTAGCTCCTATAGCAGTCACCAGAGTTGCTTTTTATTCCTGTGTACCTCTTGGTATCTTCATTTATCTTGGTCAAATTGAATTAACTTCCCCCATATTGGCTATTGCCTTTCCCATCATCAGAATTAACATGTCCATTATCCCCACCCCCCTCCTCCCATCCCTGGTTGCCATCAAAGAAAGCCCAGCACCTCATTTTAATTTTGCTATTCTCTTCTGTCTACCTGCCTCTCAATGACCATTTTATATTTTCCCCTATTTCCTTAAACCCTTGACCTCACAGTTCCCCTCTCACTTGCTGTGAATGTCTTCACCTAATATGTCACAAAGAAAAGGGAAGCTGGGAACCTGCTATCCTTTGTTTGAATGTGTGAAGCATAGAGAATGAGAGAATGTCCCCAAGCAAGTGACAGGGGAAGCAGAATCACAGAGGGAGTCATACGTTTCAGTTCAGTGTCAAAAGTAGAAGGAACTTCTTACCACAAGGATGGCAATTTGGGTGCTGAAGAGCTTTTCACCATGTAAAGAGGAAGCCAGTTGCCTGAATGACCAGAACTTGAAGGGAGGTCAACCAGGAGCAAATGAGTTTTAGGAGATGAGCAGAGAGGACAAAGATCTGATACTGGGGGGACTGCAGTTCTTACTGTTGTATTTCTTGCAGGGGTTAGATTAGAAGGAACTAGAAAAAAATCCCACCTTTCCATGAAGGAATCAAGTTCAAGTGGGAAGTTAGAGATGTATCAGAATATGCCTGTATGACATTTGAGAGTGAACGTGAGAAATGAAGAAGAGGATGCAGTCTTTCTTGATCTCTATCCAGGAGGAAGACGCTCGTGAGATTGATCAACACAGTGGCTGCAACAATGGACGCAAACATAATGAGTATGAGGATGGTGCAAGACCGTGCATCGTGTTGTTTTGCTGTACGTAGGGTCGCTGTGGATCAGAACAGGCTCAATGGCACCTAGCAACAACATCTACCAGGAGCAGAGATTCAGGCATAACTTTTACAGTTAAGACCCTCTTTTCAGGAAGGAGTCCCTGGGTAGGACAGTTAAGGAGCTTGACTACTGATAGATAGATAGATAGATAGATAGATAGATGACAGATCGATAAATAGATAGATACATAGATGGTTCAAGTCCATTTGAGGTGCCTCCGAAGAAAAGCCTGTGGGGAAAATAGCGACTCTAGACCCTATGGAGCACATATGTATTTCAGTACACCAGGGCTGGCTATGAGACAGCAACTGGTCTGGTTTGGGAAAGAAGTGAGTTTCAAAGCAGGAAAAAGTGTCTATATGCAGAACGCACACATTACTATCTGTTAAAAATAGCAACAAAACCAGAACTGAGCAAAGAAGACCCAAGAGGATCCAGGACGATTATTCGGTGAAAAGGGGCAGGGTAACGAACCGGAGGAGTCAAAGAGGAAGAGCAATAGGAATCAAGAGAAAGAGACAAGGAAACACCATTTTATTGCCCACTGCCATCAAGAGAATTCCAACTCCCCAAGGCTACCAATCTCTACAGTAGCAGGGAGAGCCTCATCTTTCCCCCACAGACTGACTGGGGACTTGAGTTACTGACCTGGTGGCCAGCAGTCCAACTGCTTGTCTGTCAGCACCACCAGGGCTCCTCATAAAGAGACACAGAGATAACCCCACATGAGGAGCTTCTTCCTTGAAGTGGTGAGCCTAGGGGTATTTTCAGAGGGGCATCCCGGTTTATTGACTTAAACAATTCAGGGCTTTCATTTAGGCAAAAGGTACACATGTATGAATGCAATTTAAATGGAAATGCAAATATCTGTTTAGAGGTCCAAGCTTCATTAGTTCCACAGGCAATCTGTCTTGACATGATTTTCCAAGTCTTCTCTGTGCATATTCATATTCATTTTATACGATGATCTTTCATCACTTTAGAACAGTAGTTCTCAACCTTCCAAATGCCTGTGACCCCTTAAGACAGTTCTTCATGTTATGGTGACCCTCAACAATAAAAATATTTTCATTGCAACTTCATAACTGTAATTTTGCTACTGTTATGAATAGTAATGTAAATATCTGATACGCAGAATGTCTTTTCATTATTCCAGTTGACATAATTAAACCAGTGATTCACCACAAAGCAATCTGTAATTATATATTTTGAAATATTTATTCCTAATTGCAAATAAATGAAATTTTGTCTTGAAGCATGATGTCACCTTGGTAACAGTCTTCATGCCGGGGGCTTCTATGTGGGTCTATGAGCATGTGGGCGAACCTGCCTGGAGCAGTGTCTTGGATCCTAAAGCCAAGGGAAATAGGTGTTTCCAATGGTCTTAGGCAACCCCTGTGAAAGAATCGTTCAAACCCCCCCGAAAGGGGTCGTGACCCACAGGTTGAGAACCACTGCTTTAGAAAAACCACAGTGTGAAGAAGGCTGATGGTGCCCAGCTATTGAGAGATATAACATCTGGGGACTTAAAGCTTGAAAGTAAATAAGCGGCCATCTAGCCCAGAAGCAACAAAGCCCACATGGAAGCAGCACACCAACATGTGTGATTATGAAGGGCCAAGGGGACCAGGTTTCAAGCAGCAAAGGAGGGGAAATAATCATATCATCATGAATGAGGGGACTGCATGATGGGGACCCAATGCTCTTCTGTAGACAACTAGACATCTCTTGCAGAGGGGTAGTGAGGAAGAGAGAAGTCATTCAGGGTTCAGTGTAGCAATAATGAAACTCACAACCTTCCTCTAATTCTTAAATGCTTCCTCCTCACCAACTATCATGATCCCAATTCTACCTTGCAAACCTGGTTAGACCAGAGGATGCACCGCTGTACAGTTGGGATCTGGAAACCCAGGGAATCTAGGACAGAATAGCCCCTCAGGACCAATGGTGAGAGTGGCGATACTGGGAGGGAAGGGGGTGGATAAAGGGGGAACTGATCTTGGGGATCTCATGTAACCTCCTCTCTGGGGGCTGGACAATAGGAAAATGGGTGAAGGGAGACGCCGGGCAGTGTAAGATAAGATAAAATAATAATTTATAAATTATTAAGGGTTCATGAGGGAGGGGGGAACAGGGAGGGAGGGGGAGGGAAAAAAGGAAAATGAGCTGATTCCAGGAATCCAAGTGGAAGGCAAATTTTGAGAATGACGAGGGCAAAGAATATATAAGGGTGCTTTACTCAATTGATGTATGTGTGGATTGTGATAAGAGTTGTGTGAGCCCCAATAAAATGATTAAAAATAAATACATAAATAATTTTTAAAAGAACCACGTGCTAGACATTATTTAATATTTTGATGTAAACCATCCCTTAAAACATGCTTAGCGTTGATGTTTGTTTTTGTTTTGTCACCCTCGTTAAAGGTTGTTTTCTTAGTCACTGAGCTGTGCATCTAAGAGCTTATGTTGGCACTTAGGACGGGGCACTTTTAGAAAGTCTCCCAGACATCCCTAGCTGTAGCTGTTCCCTGGGTTTCATTTATGTACCCAAAGCACCTGAAACACGAGGAGATTCAAAGTCAAGCCGCTCTTTCGATCAGCAAAGCCTGGTGTTTTCCTTGCCACGTGACTATCAGTTGTGCTGCCTTTAGATGCTCAAGTTGAATGGGCTTTAAGCTTCCAACAGCAACCCCCCCCGACCCCCCCCTACACACACAGGATCATCCCTGCATCCACCATTCTTTCTAACAGCTTCTTGTCTTCCTCACTTTCCTGCCGCTGCTGCCGCCTGCGATCACACTGTTCACTGGAGAGTCTTTGGCAACAGGAAATGACGTGTATGAGAAGTTTTATGCGGTTTCACTTTATCCTCAGTCTTCAAGGAAGTCCTGACTGCCTGTAACTGATGTGGGGGCTGTTCCCATCCACTCCTCTGCATGAACCAACTGTTCAAGGGTATAGTGAGAAAAACTAAAATAAGAAAACTCTCTTCTTACCTTCAGAGAACTCGGGTTTCTGTGACTTGGTGTGGTTTCTGGTGTGCCTCCATTTGGATCAGGAGAGACAGCCCTCTCAATCAGATCCCGGATTTTATTGTCCAACTCCACACTTTCACATCTGCCCAGGAGGAGAGGGGAAAGTCACAGTTCACAAGGAAATGACAGTGATTCCGGACGCTGAGTTTGTGAATGGCACTGAGGTGTTATTTGTGTATATCTATCTTTATAAATATATATATCTATCTTTATAAATATATTTATATATAATTATAATTTGGAATCTCCAAATTGCTCCTCTCAGTTTGTTCACTTAGGCGAGGTCATCAGAGCACTTTGGAAAAGAATACTTGAACTTAATTATCACACAACTTGCACATTGATCCAAAGGGATAATGTTTCATACCAATGAGTTCAGGGATTTTCAAAATCTGGGAATAATCTTGAGGATTAAACACCCACAATGAGCCTGAGGCTTTGCATGCAATTTCTTATTCACCAGTCACAACGACGCAGCAAAGCAGTCCCTGTTTCACAGATGACCACATCTGGGCCTAGGAAAGTTACATAATTTGCTAAGTTATATGAGGTCAAATTGTTCATTATTAATATGACCAAGCCCGAGCTCAGCTCTGTAGGCTTCCCTAGACCACCCTTAACTATTTTTGCCATATGTTGTCAATTAACCAGAGAATAATTCTGTAAGCAATTGTTTGTCAGCAAACAGAAATGTGTTAGTGTTTTTAATATATATATATTTCAGTGTAAAAGAGCACTTTTAAGCTACCTCGCTCAATTGCTTCATTTAACTGAGAACCACAGGGAATTTCTGACAGTCATATGCGCCTGAGCTGATAAGACCGAGATTTAAACCCAATCTTCTGACTCAAGGCCATTCCCCTGTCCCCATCTTATACCATATCGCCATGAGGGAGACATTTTATCATGTAAAGTAGAATTCACAATAAAAACCTTTTATGTGGTGTTTCTGAAGATACTTTTTCTCGAGGGGAGGAGAATTGCCCCATAATTCATCACTCCTTAAAAATAATCCACTTCATTGGGGAATTGTTGTCATGGTTTTAATTATTAAAAAAAAACAACAAAAACATTTTCCAGTTAGGTGAGGTGTTGGGGTCGTTTGATCCTATGTCATCTTGCGTTTGAGGCAGTCTCATGATGCCTGGAAGGGGTGGCCTTTTTATAAAAGAAACACTGGGATCGATCTCTCTCTCTCTCTCTTTGGGACATGGTGCCTGACTCCAGGGCCAGCCCCATGTGGGGCCTGGGAGCCAACCTGAGAGCTGTTGGCATGCGGCCGTGTTCCTCTGACTGAGGATCCCTGCGCTTTTGCACCCTCTCATCTCATCTGTTTGCATCATCTGCCTGCAGCTATGTTGAGTCTGAAGAGGGCCCAGGCTAGCATCAGACCTGAGTTGGGATGCTTTCTTGATCTACAATTCATGATATAAACATCTTCCCAATACATGGATGAGTGTCACATTGGTTTTGTTTCTCTAGACAACCCTGCCTAACAGAGTTGTGATTAATTTTCTTTTTGTAAAAGTGCAAGCAACACATGTGCCAATGGAACATTTTTGTGTGTGTACAGTTTAGTGTGCTCAATTGCATCAACCATATGATCCAACCATCAGTGACGATGTTCCAGTCCAAGAGTAAAAAATTCCGTGCCCTCCTAAAGAATAACTGCAGGATTATTTCTCAAGGCTATCTTCAAATAAAATAAACATGTAGATAGATGTTGCATAAGCTAACCGCATGTCTGTACAGCAGTCATTGTTTTGAGCCTGGCTCCCAGAGGTAGGGCTGGCAGCAATATGCACAGATACCACTTGGTTGTGTTTTCCTGGAATAACTACTTGGACCAATAGTTTAAAAAAATCTGATTTAATCTTTTCCAGTGAGATTTTTCTTCTGATTGCAGGGGGAGCTAAGAATGAAGCAGGTTGGGAGAGAAGCTGTGTCCTATAATTTATTGTGCCAGCCTGGCCGATAAACACAAGTAGGATTAACTGAAGGGCAGAGGGATAAATGGCTCGGTGAGCCTCACCTTGGTTGTTCTGTGCCTCAGTTTAAAGGGGTACACTACCTGTGGGATGCCTAGCCTGTGGACTGTGTCACTGTAAGTTGAGGTCCCTTTAAGCCCACACGATTGGAATGTTCATCTCTGGAGCTTGGGACTGATGGTTGATGACAGTTGGGACCTGCCTTGCTGTTTGCTGCCTGGATATCTATAGCCCAGCTCTCTCTACAGAAGGGAACTGGCAACTGGCAGCTCTCAAGCCTTAAAGGACTGCTAGTGCTTCACTGCTTTATAATTTAACTGTTAATTTCTTGTATTATCTATCTGTATATAATTTAATGGTTCATTTCTTGAATTATATATCTATCTTTATAAATATATTTATATATAATTACTAGCAATCTGGTTTGTCTCTCTAGAGAACCCTGTCCAATACACTGTGAGATAAAGAGAGGCCTACTTCTGGATAAGGCATGACTGGGGACAGTGGTTGTTCAGTGGCAGAATTCTCAGCTTCCATGCAGAAGACCCAGGTTAATTGGTAACCAATGCATCTCATAACCAACCACTACCCATCTTTCAGTGGAGGCTTGGGTGTTACAGTGATGGTGAGCAGGTGTGGCTTCCAGACTAAGACCAGGAAGAAAGGTTGAACATGTGTTTTTTTTATTTAATCAAGCAAACAATGAACAATCCCACAGAACAATCCCAGTCTGCACCGGATCATAGGGATGGGGCAAGCCCAGGAAACAGTTCTGTTGTCCATGGAGTGGGAAAGAGTAAGGGACTACGCTCGACAGCAGCAAGCAACAACAACAACGACACCAAACGTTTCCCCTGCCCTTGGATTCTATGAACTACCACATCTATTCATAATGAGTTAGCACGCTCTTCTCTTTGCAGCTAGCTTTACTTAGTTTCTGGGATTTATAATGAAAGCATTATCGATCATGTACTTTGCTTTCATATTTATGCTTTTTTCATATCTGTCTCACATTCCCCACATATGATGCCATCCTAACAGATAGGCTACTGTGTCTACAGTAAATGTTTTATGGCCCTAAAGGAGGTCTGCATGAGCAAAGTACTGGATTTCAACCCAACTTCAACATTTAACACACACACACACACACACACACACACACACACATACACACACTCATAAATTTCCTTCAGTTACTGCCCCAAATCCTCCAGTCAGCTTAATTAGATACTCAAGTAGTTACAACTGGACTTGATTGTAACTTAAACCCAGAGAGCACTCTCTAGCCTGTTGCAAAAGATCCCGATGATTCTGGGGTTTACGGCTGTTCCTGGCACACATCTCATGGAGCCATTTCCAGCCCCGAAAGGATCATTTGGACACGACATGGTTTACAAGTCTCAATACTGGCTCTCTTCCTACGAGTCTTACTTAATCTGCTTCCTTCCTTTCTCCCTTTGTGTTTCTGAAGCTGACTAGCTCTTTAGGAGAGTGGAAAGCCTCGTCTTTCTCCCACGGGGTGCATGGTGATTTTGAACTGCTGACTATGCCATTACTGGCCCAACTAACACCCACTATGCCATCAGGGTTCAGTTTATAGAACATGTCAAGCACCCCACTTCAGGATTGACTGTTCCATGGACCGCCAAAAGCACCAACAAATCTGTCTTGGAAGAAGTGCAGCCAAAACACTCCTTAGAGGCATGGGTGGCAAGACTTTGTTGCATCTTACCCCCTGTACTTTGGACATTTCAGGAGAGAGGAGTCCCTAGCAAAGTAGAGGGGGTGAGAAAAGAGCAAGACCTTCAACAGGATGGCCTGACACTGTGGCTACGTCTATGAGCTCCAATATAAGGACATTTGCGAGGACTGTGCAGGGCCCGGCAGTGTTTCCTTCGGTTGTACATAGGGTCGCCATGAGTAGGAACCGACTCGATGGCACCCAGTAACCACAGTAATCGTTAGCTCGAGCCTACCTGTATTTGTAATAGACTTAAGATGCATGCAAGCAACCTCACGCTCAGGTATTAGGAAAGGAAAAGGCAAATCCGATGCCCTGGCGTCAATTCTGACTCATGGTGACACCATGTGTGGCTGCTCGGTTGGGCATTCTTGGCTGGATTCTTCATGGAAGCCTTTCTCTTGGGCTTTGGACATGGTGCTGCTGAGCATATTCCAGCCACCAACCATCTGGAAAGTAACTGAGCACAGATCAATCGATGCTAACCAGCCCTTAAGTGTAGAGGAGGGGCACTGGGAGAGAAGTGGGTCCACATGGACCTGCTAACTCCAAGACCAGCCACTGGAGACCACGAGCAGACTCAGGCACAAAGATGAGACTTTCTACTCCTGTAACGAGTTACAGTTTCAGAAACCCAAAGGAGCAGTTCTATCCTGTCCGGTAGGGTTGCTTTGAGTCGGTACCAATTCAGCAGCAGTGCGTTTGCGTTTCATGTAGAGTAGAATTGCTCGAGAGTTGTCAAGGCTCTGGTCTTCAGGGAGCACATTGGCTCTTTTGAGGCACCTTTGGGCACATTCAAACTGCTGATCTTTTGCTAGCAGTCACGACCTTAAAGATTTAGGCCACCCCGGGACTCCTACGCAGATTCTCAGTCCTCGAGTAAACTGAAGCAGGCTTCATTAACCAAGAAAACACGAACCCTGCCTTCAGAATGGACATGGGTGGCTGCTTTATGCTTCTACTTGTGCATGCAGTGTTTCCCCAATTTTCAACAGCAATTTACCAAGTACTCCCTGGGGCAAAGTACTGAGCTTCTCAGAAACACCCAAGCACAGGCAATGATGGCCTCCAAATGATTGCGGTTTGCTGGTGAACACACATGGAGACCAACAGGCGCCCTGTCTCTTGTGCTTTGGGCAGGTGGGTGATGGCCATCCCTCTGAGCAGAGTCCCCCACTCTAGAGAGGGGACCTGAGCACATGCCCCTCAGACCACAGCCTAAGGTCCTTGTAATGGCTGGCGTCTTGGTGACTTTGGCCATTACAGAAAGATAAGTGACGGCAAAGAGGAAAAGAGGATGGTGGTGACCATAGCGGCCAGGGGAGGGCCAGAGCTAGAACATTCACGAACCCAGCTCGAAGAGGGGGTCTTTGGAACACCAGCGATAATGCCTCAGGACTGAGATGTTCTCTTCTCGTCGCTGCCATTCTCGTTCTTGTCCATGCTCCCACCTTGAGAACGCGCCAGAACGTACACACTCAGCTTCTGCAAGAAGCTCGGTGACGCGGCCGAAGGCACCTCAGCAATTACCGTTGCACATCACAGTGAGAGCTAGGGTAAATGCCTTACCAACTAGGAAATCAATTTGCCTGCTTTGTAAAAATGAAGAAAACAAAGGTTTAGTTTGAGTGCCTTGGTTCTCTGGTACCTCTGCAACACAAATAGCACAATTGTGTGACTTTAAAGAACATTTCATTTCCCGCACACGTTTAGAGGTGGAAAGTCTAGATCAGGGTTTGGTTTCTGTTGAATCCTGTTTGATCAGTATTCCCATGCTTTCCTTGGTCTCCTGGTGTTGGTGGGCTTGTAGGTGATCCTCACACGAGATCTGTCTGTCTGCTTTCTTCTTTGTGCTTTTGTATCAATTCTGACCTTTCTTGTAGCTCAGAGTGATTAGGTTTAGGACACACCCTACACTGGTATAGCCTTATTAACACAACAAAAGACAGCTAGCTTTTACAAGCAGGATCATACCACTGATACCAAGGCCAGGAAGTCAACACACATTTTGTATGTGGAAGGTAGGATGGGGTGGGGTGAGGGGGAGACAGTAAGGCATCAACAGGACTAATGATAACATATATCAAGTGGTTAGCACAATGTCAGGTATGCTGTAGAAGCTGAATAATTATTACTATTACTATTCCGAGGGCCTGGAAGAATTAGGAAGCATGCTAACAAATGAATTTATAATTAGCAACCAAAATATCAGTATATTACAGAAATGAAAGGAAAAATAATTTTGAGAGCAAAATGTTCATTTGGTTTGAAATCCAAGGGAAAAAATTAGCCATTCCTGGGTAACAAACAGCATGTTGCCTGTGGTAGTCAGCTTTTAAGTCAACTTGCACTTAGTAAGGATGGAGTCTGACCTGTCATTGTCAGATCACAGCCTGAAGGGCCTCCTGGAAAATGTGGCTTTTTGATAAGACACTCGGACCCCTCTGCTGTTTCTCTGCCGCCTTGCCTTCCTGCTGGCTGTGACTCTGTGTCTGCCCCCAGATTAGCCCACGCATCCTGAGAGCTGTCAACTCCCCACTGTGTTTCACTGACCTCGGGTCCACAGAACTCTGCACCTGCAGCCTGTGAGCTTCCAGCTTCCCCGTTCCGTGTCATCGGCCTGCAGCTATGTGAGCCTTAGGAAGCTTGGGCTAGCTTTGGACCCACGGACCTAAGTTGGACTGAACTAGGATGCCTCCTTGATATAAGATTATGTCTTAATTTTAAAGCCCTTAATTAAACTTATTCGAGTGTTGCTGGTTTTGTTTCTATAGACAACTGTGCTTAACACATTATCTATTTGGGTCTGCATCCATTTCTTGGCAAGCCTTTTAGGTTATTCTTTAATAAATGAATGCATTTACTGGATAAAATATATATTACATTCTGTTCTTCATTAATGAACTTTATTATATTTTATCAACTTCAATTTTTCCTAAATTAATTTTAGTTAAAAAAATAGCATTTAAAAACTTTTCTTCTTCGAAGGTCATATCTGAAAATTGAGAGGCAGGATTAATGAATGGTGGTAACTCTTGCTTTTCTCTTTGGAACATGAAATAATTATATCCAATGTAATTATTCTCTCAGCTAGTGAACTGAGGTTTTCGGAACACTAAAGAAGGAAAATATTCAGTCAAACTTTCAAACCAAAAAATAGAACAAATCCCATATAATCCTTATATTGGGTCTGCTGGGTGCATACACTCCTCCCCGAGGGCTCTATTCCTTGACTTTGTTCAGCTGGGGAGGCAGGTTTCGGGGTTCAACGACCGACAGTCTGGGCCATGTCCCTTAATCATTCCTACTTTGAAGGTTATAACCTTGAGACTCAGTGAGGTCAGATAACTTCTTTAAGGTTCTGTGGCTTTTAAGGTACTGAACAGGGATGCGCTCTGAGGGCTATGTCTTTTCGCTTTATCCTTGGGCTGGTAGTGCCTTTCATAGTTGTCATGACAGAAGACTGTGCTATTTCCAAATCATCGGGTTTAGGTTGATTTTGATGGGCAGTTCTGCTATGAATTTCTGTTGTTGTTCTAAGGATGTACTTGATATTTAAATCAGGAAATAAGAGTGGCTTGGGAAACAAGAGATGATGACAGGTATTTTACTCAGATATACATTTTACTAGCTTCTTTAGCTAAATATGAGTTCTTGATTGAGGCTCATGAATGGAATTCAGGGTGCCCAATAAACCACCCCAAATCAATTAAAGTACAAATAATATGTCTGCTAGATGATTTCTATTTCTTCTGGAAGAATGGGTCCATCAATTTTTATCAAGTTCTTATCACCCCAAAATAAGAGCCAATGACTCAACGTTAGTTACTGTCATCAATTACAACCTTAACCTCAAGTCTCTTAATGACCTGCCCTAAAAGTACCCTTTCCCCCTTTCAATCGTGGAGGAACTATACAAATCAGAAGTGACTCTCTGAGATAATACTGCAAGAATGCTCATTTCAGGTAGCCTCCATCCTTAATTCCACCAGCCACCTTTCAGAGAGTCACACTGTGGTGGCTTACATGTTGCTGGAAGTTACACCACAGGTATTTCAAATAAGATCAGGATCAACCTTGGTGGGCAGGTTTGACAAAGTTTTCAGGTGAAGACAGAGAACAAGGGAGGGCCAGACTATCCACTCCTTTTCAAAATGGCCCTTGAAAACTTTAGGCGTAACCGTGGAGCCGTGTTGGATATAGTGCCGAAATAGAAGCTCTCCTCCAGGTTGGAAGGCGCTCAAAGCACACCTGGAGAAAAGCAGCCTCCTCACATGGAGAAAAGCAGCCTCCTCACAAGGCTATCTTGCCCGAATGCTTCTCACAAGCAAGGGTGCTCAGATCTCATGTCATATATTTTGGACATGTCATCAGGGGGACCAGCCCCTGGCAAAAGACAGCGTGCTTGGTAAAGCAGAGCCAACCAAAAAGGAAGCCCTTTAAGGAGATGGGTCAGCACCGTGGCTGCAACAATAGGCTTCGGCATAGCGATGAATGTGAGGATAATGTAGGGCCCAGAACAGCAAGAGGAGCATTTTGTCGGGGTCACGTGGGGTCCCTATGAGGCAGAACCAATTCTATGGCACCTAACAACAAAAACCTTCCAAAATTGCAAGTGTAAAGAGAGAGCGGCCATAGTGCTAAGCTAAGAGTACTCTCAGAGTTCACTGAGGTTAAAATGACAGGATGAAATGAAACCCAGTAAACCTTTGTTGGATTTCTGGCTTATGCGCAGGCTATTTTAAACCTACATGGATACACGCCTTCTTCTTCTTCATCTCTGTGACCGATTCTTCACTCACCAGGGTAAGTCAACACAGAACATCAGGAGGAGTTATGTAATTCTGCGTTAGATTTTACCAGCAGCGTAGAATGTAAACTCATAACAAAGAAGCTTTATTTATTAATAAATAATGATTTCTCCTGTGATCTCTTTTCCCTCAGACTAGCACTGTAAAGCAATGGTTTGCCCAGCAATTCCAGTGGGCGATCGGAGAGAACCAGGGAAAAGGTGACTAGTTCTCAAGTACATTTGATGGCCTTAGAGCCCTGGGGGTTATTCCTTGCATGGTGAGTCTCAAGGTCAGTACTTTGAGTGAACAGCTGCTCCTCTGGAGAAAGACGAGGCTGCCTGCTCTCCTAGAGGTTTACAGCCTCGGGACACCACACAGGGTCACGAGCTGGAGTTGACATGATACGAGTGGGTTTGGAGAATATTTTCATCACCGTTTCCATGTCACTGACACAGACGTCTCCAGTAAGGTAAAGAATGCAGCATGCTCCTTCGGTTCCCTCCAGTTTATCAGGTTCCCTCCGAGGCTTAGCCATTTCCATTTTAACATTGGAGGAGAGCTCAGACACTATGTCCACTTATAGATTTCTGTATGGGAGAAAACATAGTCCCCAAAGTTGTGATCTGATAGCCTTGTAACATTAATCAGTTTTGTGTATCACATGTATTATATTTATGAATAAGTTTTGTCTATTACAGGGCCACTATAATTTGGAGTCGGCTTGGTGGCAGTGGGTTTTGAGTTTTTGGTATATCTAACATTATCCACTTATTCTAAATACATTCTTTTATCAACTTCATTTTTAATTATCAAATTGCCTATAAATATCCAGCTTTGCAAATGTTCTTTGAATGAACCTTATTATCTTCCTGAAATCAGTATGACTAATGAGTTAAATAAAACCTTAGACATATATTTATTTTCCATTTGCACAAGTGAATTTTAAAACATTTTAAGTCTTACTGGCATATAATTCACATATCATATCATTCAATAGTTTAATCATAATAAGAAGAGCTGTACAATCATCACCATCATCAATTTTAGAACATTTTCTTCTGTCTTGAACTCATCGTTCTTAGCTCTCCATTTTCCTCAAATTTCTCCTGCCATAGCCCCAAGTAACCAGATTCTGTCTCTATATTTATGTATACTGGATTGCATATACAGGAAAACATTCAAAAATTAAAAACACATAAAAATAAAAACAAAACAAAACACAGAAATACCTCAATTGAAAAGAAAGTAGAAAATATTAAAAACAAGAACAAACTTAAAACGGGTCAGGAGGGAGATCAAATGAGAAGATGTTCAGTCTTAACCCAACTTCATTTGAAATTGTCCACTTTCCTATGCAAGGCCATTCACATCCCTGGCAAGTCGTCAGAGGGGATTTACCAGAGGAAAGTAAGATTTTAACTTTTGAAAATTGTACATTAATGTCATGAGATGTCTATCTCTTACAACAAACAAAGAACCCCAAACCATAAAGAAGAAACAAACCAACACCAAGTCAAAACACAAATCAATGACAACAGCGGCAACAAAAACAGTTGCCTTTGAGCTAATTCAGGTTCATGGCAACTTCATGTGTAGCAGAGCAGACCTGTGCTCCCCAGGGTTGGCCGTGGCTGACTATGTAGACACAGACCCACTAGGCCTCTCTTCAAAGGCCTGTCTGATGAGCAATCACCTGCGACCTTTTGCTTAGCAGACAACCGTGTGAACTGTTGGCACCGTTCAGGGGCTCTGTCTATATTTTAAGAGCACAGCATTTCTAAAGGACAAGATTACTCACGATGAGCAAGCAGCCAGAAGCCACTAGCCTTGGTTCGTATGGGTAAGGACAAGGGTGGCCTCATTACTACTGGCAAGTAGAGCAAATTCCCGAAGAAAATACTTACATGCAAGAGACAGAACAGATAGCCACAGTCTTGGAACTAATTTATAGGACAGTGCCTGGATTGCCTACATTGAATGACAGGGAAGTGAGGCTGGGGGAGGGGTGAATGACAGCGAGCCACGCTGGGGTTTGTTCTTCCCTCCTGCACCCATTCGCCCAACTCATGTTTCCACCTTTTCTCTTAGCAATACTGTCAAAGCCACATTTCCCCCCATTGCTTTTCTGTCACAAACCAAGTGTTTTTAGGGGAACAAAGTTCATTTTCAAACATGAGGAAAGAACACTATCTAGTGCGCATTGTTCTGGAATGGAAATGCTTCCAGATGTCCGAAGAGCAGGAATTGTAACCCGAGGACCCAGAAGTGTTGTCTGAAAGCCTACAAAAGAGGCGTGCTCTTTAGGGTTAACCTTTTGTTGTCCTAATTAGCACACTGGGTTTGCTACTTGCTGTACTGGGAGAAATATATTACTTGGTAAACAAATTGCTCTGTAGATGTGTATTTAAAATGAATATGTCCTGGTGTCTCAATTAGATTAGTCATCGGAAACGTTCAGAGTTGTGACTTAATAAGTTGGTAGAAAAGGGAAGACCAGCTCAGAGAATTTCTAAAGTAGCATTGTCCTCAGGCAAGAATAAATATTTCCCAAGCTTTATCCAAGGTTAATGTGGGTCAATAATATAAATGCCTAAACATTGCCTGTGCGTGTCTGGAATGAAAGCCCACAGGAAGGGAGGTATTTCTTATAAACCTAAATTCTGCTATTTCCCTTCATCTCCATTCTTGGCTGAACCCCCGTTTAGTTTCTCCCTGCTTTGGGGACATGCCAGGTCTCTATACCAATACCACGTACAAGACCAGGAAGCGCTTGCAAGCTGCGAGCCAGAGTGGAGAGATATTGTGACTCTGCTCCACTGGTGAATCAGTCTCATTCACAAGGGCAAAGAGATAGCCTGACACAGCATATGGACACTGAGTACTCAATGCTTAAATACAAGATCCTCTTATACATGCATGCCTTGGCTTCTTTGCCTGGTTAAATCTTAGGCACCTTTGAGTTCTCACCTGGAATGTTACTTATTCAGGGAAACAGAACCCTCTACTGGGTGAAGTGCACCAACTAAGTACTTTCATGTCCTTACTTGCTATTGAGTCAGCGCCAACTCATGGGAGCTGATTGAACGTTGCTTGGATCCTGTGTGATCTTCTGAATCATGGGGATATTTGAGTCCAGGGTGGCTCTTTTGTCCATCATCTAATTGAGGGTTTCCCTCACTTTGCTGATGTTTTACCAAATATGATGGCCTTCTCTAATGGTTGGTCTTTCTGATACTATGTTGAATGTAAGAGAGCCAGCGCCTTGACATTCTTAATTCTAAGGAGCATTCTACATCCCCAATAGCCCATGTTTCTTCCTTGTACAGCAGATTGAAGTATATTGTCATTGTGTGTTTTTGTGTAAACAGCCCTGTATCTGACGCTGGCTTTTCTATTGCCTGCCCGAGAAGGGGGTCAAACACGCCTCTACGCACCCCTCTTCTTTACCTGCTCTGACGCCAACCATTTCTCCCATGACACTCTGCTTCTCTGTTGTGTTTGATAAGTTTTTTGAAAAGCCACACAGAACTCAAAGGACATAGTTGTCTTATTATAATAAGACAATAAGAATAAGACAAAGCTCACAATTGAGGAGCGTAGGGGAGTTCACAGGCCACCAGAAGTGAGAAACAGCAGAGTATGAAATAAGCATTGGTGCCAAGCAATACCTCACCTCAGCCAGCAGCCAAATACCTTTCCAGTCACCTTGCAGCCTCTCAGCCATGTGGCCCTTGGCCTTTGCCTCCCCAGACCAGGAAACCAGCCCTGCTGACATTCTGTGTCATAGTCCCATCGTCTCATCTGGCCTCTGCTAGGCCTTGGGTATCTCTCTCTGTGTCCCAGCTGACTCATATACAAGGTGTGGCTTTTAGCAGACCGTATTCTCAAGGAAAATGAAGGATGGTGTCTTGAATTGTAACTTCTAGTAAAGTATAAAAGAAGTTTATCTCCTCTACTGAGTGAAAGTCTAAAGATTCTCCCAAGGAAAAGTGTGAGATGTGGTTCAAACCCTCTACTAAATGCAGGTGCTAATCCCACTCTAATCCTGTCCTTGAATATAGTGGAGAAAGCTCCCCACAAAGGGATTCTAGTCATGCAAGGACAGAGTGCAGAACTAGAATATATCACATAAGGAACTGTGACTAGGAGGACCATCATAATTGGCTGCAACTCATGATGCACATGCATTCTCTAGTAGTTTATAAACCCCACAGAGGCAGGGAGAGTTTAATTGGCTTGCCATCATATCTTCAGAGCATAACGGTGGACATTAAATATTTAACAAGAAACAAATAGCCAAGGCCAACTAGATCTGTCTTGGCAGGTTACAGCCAGATTGCTCCTTCGAGGCCAGGATAGCAAGGCTCCGTCTTACTTTAGATATATTGTTAGATGAGACCAGTGTCTGGAGAAGGAAGTCATGCTTAGTCAAGTGCAGGACTAGCGAAAAGGAGGAAGGCCCTAGAAGAGGAGAATTGGCGCTGTGGCTGCAACAGTGGGCCCAGGCATGGGACTAATCGTGAAGATGGACCAGGCCTGGGCATGTTTCTTTCTGTTGAGCACAGGATTGTCAGGGGTCAGAATCCATTGGACGGCAACTGACAACAGTATCACAACTAGATCAAAGGTTAATCGAATGCATGCCAGTATTGAAAGGGAAGCTTCTATTAAAAAGGTCTGCTCAGGAAGCTCCTCTATCCTCAGTTGTGTTTTATTGATTGAGTCCATATGTTCTGTTTTTTCATTTTTCTCCTCAATCTCAACAAATACAGATCTGGGAAAATTGGACAAGCACGAATTCATTTGATGGAAAGTTATGGCACTTCCCATAGTCTTCACTAGCATCATAATTCACATGCGTCCATCTTTCTGTCATTTTTCACAACTATGTTTAAGCTTCCCATGCATACGGGGTAATGAAAAATACTAGGACTTGAGTCACGTGTACCTCAGTGCTCAAAGCGACATCCTTGCTCTTCAATACTTTAACGAGGTTTTGGGCAGCAGATTGGCCTAACGCAATATGTTGCTGGTCTCTTGACTGCTTAGGAGGCCAGCAATCTGAATTCCAGGGGCAGCTTCCTTGCTCTGTCATCTCTGGTCCCTCTGTCAGCTCTGGTCCACATCATTTTTGGAGCTTCTGATCCTGGAGAATCTCCATGTGGTAAGACAGCTCTCTTCCTCTATCTGTTTCTATCATCTCTTTTGTATCTCAAAAGTGGTTAAGTCAAGACACACCCTACACTAATCTTGCCTCATTAACATAAGATCATTTCCACAAAGAATGATAATCACAGGTGTAGGGGTTAGGATAGACAGCACGTATTTTGGAGGTACACAGTTCAATCCATAATAGCAAGTGTTAGACGTAATAACTCCCTATCAAGCTTTCTGATCTTATTCAGAGAAATATGATCCCAGGTTAGATTTCATGGAAAGAGTGAGTTGGGAGACAAAGGTATGCTAAGATATAAGTCCCCCTACTCCAGGGAGCAGGAACCCTTGCTGGAAAAAGAGGAAACTAAGAAGTCACGTAAACATTTCTACTTTTCCTACCACCTATTACAAAGGTGAAAATTACACAAACTTTACAAAAATTACACAGAGATGCTAAAAAGTGAATCATCTTAAAGATTCAGGTAGTAAGAACCATAGTTCTTCTTCAGAATAATGAGAAATGTTGTCTCTATTTTTAGTTTCAGAGTGTGTTGTTACTTTATTTGTATGACCCAATTAATTAATGCTTTTGCACCCTTGTTCTGCAGCATAAATATACTCAGAAAGAAAGGTTATTTACATATAGAAGAGAGCAAACATGAACTAGCTGTACATGTATATCAAACTTAAATATTTTATTGTTGATATTTTTTAAAGTAAGCATTAGAAACAGGCACATAGAAAAGATATATTTTAGAGCGTGTCTGCGTTTAAATAGAAACCCTTGTGGTGCAGTGGGCCACCAGCTGGGCGGCTAATCATAAGGTCAGCAGGGCTGACCACTAGCCCTCTCTCCTCCAGCAGACTTACAGCCTCTGCAGCCCACAGGGGCAGTTTCACTCCATCCTACACAGTTACTGTGAGTCAGAATTGAGTCAGTGTCCTGAGCAGAGTTTATGGTGAAGGAGTGAAGTGCACTTTATAATTCAAGTCTGATGTGCACACCCTATAAAGCGACATCCCTATACCAACTCAAGTTTTCTTTTAATTTAGCAAAATGATTCTCTCAAAGAATCATTTATTGGGATATTTAGACAGCTGCAGCTTCGAGTTGTGTCATTCTCTAGGAAGAGTGGAAGACCAAATGTGAGTCCTATACAAAACGATAGGTTCCGTGGCCTTGCACTGCTATGTAGTAACTATGTAATTGGATAAGAAACAGCCTTTAAGGAACAAAATAATGCCACCTGCACCTGTTACTTTAACTCAAATCAATGTTGGTAAAGCTGAACGACATTGGGATAAAAACGCGAAAGTATATTTTGCTTAAATGGATAGCTATTGATAAAATATTATTCAAATTCTTTTCAAGTGTCGCTTTTTATAGCTGCATTCGTGGTGTTAGGGTATTTGTAAATCATATAATTGAGAGCAGAATTAAAATTGTTTAATAGAAATATTTTATCTTTTCATTAAGGAACAATTAAATAGTGCCTGCTTGGGGCATATTAGCATACATGTGAATTGATTTTTACATATGATTTGAAATTTCATGTCAAGGCATTGTTACAATCCTTGATTTTAATTACTGTTTTTCAGTTTGTAGCATTATATACCAAGAAGGCATAAAGCCAAGTGAAGATTGACAGGGGAGGCAGTTTGGCAATCCAATTTCAATACAACTGATTTGACTATAAATACTGAAGGAATACAGAACCTCAGTGGCCTACTGGGTTATGCTTTGTGTTGCTAACCACACGGTTAGGAGTTTGAAACCACCAGCCACTCCCTGGGACAACAGGGAGGCTTTCTACTCCAAAAAAGGTAGACAGCCTCTAAAACTCACAGGGGTAGTTCTACTCTGTCTTAAAGGGCCACCATGTGTCAGAATAGACTCTAAGGCAGAGTTATTTATATATGTCATATGATCTACAGTATATAGATGTATTTATTTACCTTGCCATAAAGCATTTTCTTATGCTAACGTTTAGATTCGTTGCAGAAGTTATTGACAACATGCTGAAGAAAATAGTGATCGATTATTATGTGTAGCATAATTACAAGTATTTAATTTCTGAGAACCTTCTACAGTGATATAAATTGGTTCTGTTGGCCATGCTGCACAAGTTCAGTATTGCCTCTAGAGGGCACACTGAATTCATTTCAGGTAGGAGACAGTGAAATGGTGTTTGCTGTTCATATATCTCAGTCGAGTGTTAACTCTGCGTTCCAGACGGAGATGGTCTACGATGGGCACATCTGTGACACCGCGTCACCTTCCTTCTTCGTAACTGGTGAAAACTTCTCACCAAAGCTACAATCTACTTTAATTTGTTTTTTAGTTTGAAATGAATGTTGGACATTTTTATACTAGATGTTGAATTGAACTGAAGAATTTGTTTCCTTCTCTCAGGATAAGTTGATTTTACTAAAGATGGCAGCAGTCGAGTTACCTTCCACTTTTTATGGTGTTATGCATATGAATCTGGAATTCTTGAGCCTCAGATTTCTTTGTTGTGCCAAATAATTAAGAAACATTCAAATAACTGGCCAAATATCGAGCAGTTTAGCAGTTAATGAAATAAAGATAGCAATGCATTGTAACTTATTAAAAATAAAAATTATTAATCAATACTAATAAATGAATTAAAAATGAAATAACCGGGGGTAAAATAAAATTTTTCCTGACAGTGGAATCCCTACCGATAAATGTAGAGGAATTTACACACCTCAAACTTTACCGTCTCTGTGTTGATTCTGACTCAGTGACCCTCTAGGACCGACTACCCTGTCCCTGTGGGTTTCTGAGACTGCACCTCTCCACAGGAGTGGAGAGCCTCATAGTTTTCCCACAGTCGTTGTGGTTTCAACTGCTGACCTTGGGGTTAACAGCCCAATGCATAATCGCTGTCTGTGCCATGAGGGCTGGGTTTGTTTTTTTTAATCACTCACTGGCAATAATCATAGCAATACTGAATTCAACCAATAAACACAACAATGTATGCCAAAACTAGTGTTTGAAATGTTGATAGGACTTAATATTTAAGTTAAATTGATATAACTAAGTAATACACCTCTGTCCATATTCTTAGTAAGTAGGAGGTGAACTAGATTAGCTTTTCATTGGAGAAACTTGGAAAACGCCACCTTAATCAAATTAAAAATGTTTAATAAAATCACTTTGTTATCAATGAATTGTATCATTATTTACATAATAATACAAAATGTCCTCTCATTCTTTAATTTTTCTTCCCTTTTACTAAATAGGGTCTTAGTTTCACCTCATTAATCTTGTGAGGCCTGTGTATGTTCATTTGCTTAATTAAAGTCATTTGATAACATCCAAGCTTGGTAAACCTGTCAGAAATAGTAATGGGTACATTGGATGGTATAAGATACAGCAATATGTATATGTAAATAAATATATACATATATTGCCTTATTGTATATATATATATATATATACATACATATATATATGGTTCTTGGGGGGAGGGAGGGAGGGGATAAAGGGAAACTGATATCAAAGAGTTAAAGAAGAAAGAATATGTTTTGAAAATGATGGTAGCAGCAATTGTACAATTATGCTCGATCCAATTGAATTATGGACTGTTATAATACAGTAGAGCCCCAGATCTGGATGCTAATCTGTTCTAGAAGGAGAGTTGAGATGCGATGCAGTTGAGTTCCAAATCAGTTATTCCCATAAGAAATAACTGAAAATGGATTAATTCATTCTCAACCACCAAGTGTTTACCCTAACCTTGCCTTTTTACACAAACACTACACAGAAATTTCAAAGTGAGTAAGTTCAGAGTTAAATAATATAATTCAAAGAAGAAACACAACATTAAAAAGTTTCTAACAGCTACAGTATGGCCCACGCTTTGAGATTGATGAAGATCTGGATCTGTGGACATGGATGCGGAGAGGAGGCACGGGGGGGGGGGGGAGAGAGAGAGAGAGAGAGAGAGAGAGAGAGAGAGAGAGAGAGAGTGAGTGTGTGTCATTGTTTGGAAGGGGAATCCCCTTTCATAAAAATCAACTGGTATCTTCTTTTCACGAGTTTTTTCCCTTCTTTGCCTTTTCTCACTAGGACCTGGCTGGTTTTCTCTAAAACAAACAAACAAAACTCTGTCTATTGTGGTCTGCATTTCCTCAATTATTTTCTAAAAGAGTTTACTAAATTAGCATCAACAATATCAATAACATGGTTCACCAGTTCCTTATTGTGATGATTCTTTAAAAAAAAAAACCTCTTTCTTAGGACCCATGTTTTTTATCTTAAAACTATAAAAAGCCACAAAACTAAGAAAATTATAGCAAAATGCTTGAACACAGCCACAAAAGGTTTAAACAACGCGTACTAACAATGCTAACTAACGCCGGTGAGTGAAACATGAACTGCTTTTGTTTACAAAACCATGTCTGTCGGGTCAGATTCTGATGTTTTGTTTGAGCTCCAATGCAAAATTTTCTCGACATTTCGCATCAAAATCCAATTACATGTCGAGTACTGATGCAGTCGAGTACCGGAGTTCTACTGTATCTGTAAGAGCTCCCAATAAAAAGCTAAATAATAATAATAACAAGGCAAGTCCAAAAGTGACCAGGTAATAGACTGTATTGGGAAGAAAACACAGTATCACTGCCGTGATGCCCCTGCCTCCCAAAGGGAACTCTGGCCAAGAGCAGATGGAGAGACATGCTGTCGTTGTCAGGCCCCTCTCTCTTAGGCTTCTTGACATTGAGCAGATTCTGACGTATGAGCCCCAACAGACAGCCTAGAATGCCCTTTGAGTTTCTGAGGCGGTAACGCTTTACCGGAGTACGGAGCCGTGTCTTTCTCCCGCAGAGCACCCGGTAGTTAGTTTCCAGCTGTCCGCTTTGCAGTCAGCTCTGTCAGTCCCATAATCTTCCAAAGTGTCAGATCATGAAAGGCAAGTAAAGAAGGAAGAGTCTAAAAGAGACGAAAGGACATAGAAGCTAAATGCAGCACATGGGCTTGGATTGCCTCCTTTTGCTATGAAGGACCTTGTCGGGATAATTGCCTAAATTTGAGCAAAGCTTGAAGAGCAGATGGTACCGCTAGCCTCTGTCCGCTAGGGTTGGTACGAGGCACAAGCAGCTGGATGGCAGTGAGAGTACTGTGTTAACACTAATCCTCTGATTGAAGGGGCCCTGGTAGTGTAGTGAGAGGAGCGTTGAGCTTCTAACTAACCACAAGGTCAATGATTCAGTTCCACCAGCCCTTCTGTGGCTGTCTGCTCTCGTTAAAATGAGCAGTTTCAGAAACCCAAAGGCCTATGGGTTGGAAACAGCCTAGATAGAAATGCCTGGGATTTTTTGGATGGCTATTTTTGTGGTTATGTAAGAAAATGTCCTTGTTTGTAGGGAATGTACACCAAACCATTTTGAGGGAATTTACTTCCAAATGGTTCAAAAATTCACGTCCCCCCTTTTCTTTTTCTTTTTTTAAATGTGAGGTAGTTTGCCAATCTGATTTCAATACACCTGATTTGGTGATGAATATTAGGGAAATACAGAACCTTTGTGGCCTAGTGTGGTACACTTTGAATTGTCAACCACAAGGTTAGTAGTTTGAAACCACCAGCCACTCCTTGGGAGAAAGTGAGGCTTTCTACTCCAGATTGTAGAATCCTCCCTTTGGAAATGCTGGTCAGCACTAAAATCCATGCATAATGGAAAATGTTTCAGAAAGATTTTTCTGCCTCATTTAATTCAACAGATATTTGGCTAACAGGTTTTAAATGGTATTTGAACCATGAAGCTTTAAAATCAACCAAGCCCATAAATCACATGACTTTGAATGAAATTCTCAAAGAAATGTGCATCTGGCGATTCTCCCTCTTTCATTAGTTGCTTTTTTTAACACAGTGAAGCGACCCTTGGCACCAGAGAATATCGCATGATTTCAGCATGAATTTAATCATATTATTTTTAGACACAAAGTTTTGTAAACAAACTCTTATGGATATTACCTATTGACTTCTGAGTACAGAGAATTGATAACCAATTCCAGGGTGAAATGGATAAACCACTGTATTTTCTTTGATATCAAATATCAAATTGATACAGGAATTGCAAAGGCCATGACTGTGTAAGAGAGAAACTAATGATGAAAAAGTGATTTGGGATGAACTTGCTGTTTTGTTCTTCGTAATGTTCATCTGATTGACATAAAAGCAATTCTAGTGCTTGCATGTACATGCAACTCTACAGAGGGAGATGAGTTCCTAACACTGGGAAAGTTAATGAACTTGGCAGTAAATACAATTTTTACATGTTTTACAGGATTTTCAGGAGGCCCGGGGGCGCTGGGGGATGGGCATTGACGGGGCTGCGAACTTCAAAGTGAAGGTTTCAGACCCACCAATAGATCCTTGGGAGAATGATCAATGGTCCTTCCAGTAAAGATTTACACTCTCGAGAGGAACCGGAGATAAAGTATTGACTTGATGCCAGTAGGTTTCAGAGATCAAATAGAAAAAGAACGTATACAAAAGCTAGGTAAAGATCTATAATATGGACAGTGGTCCGCAGATGGGTAAGGGTGACATTGTGTATGCGAGTGTAAACAAGTTGGATGCAAACCCACAGCGTTCTGCTAAGGAAATGGTGCTCACCTTCACTCAGCAGATTCGTGTTGAAATGCGTAAAAACACAGAGGCTGAAGTGATTGCCAGTGTTTCTTGAGAGAGAACTTTGTGCCATTCTTGGCACTAAACACTTAAGGTACTTTATCTCATTCAATTTAGAATAATTGGTGTGTTTGAATCATGATGTGGGCAAAGATATGGAAAGTCCCATGGCCTGCCGGAAGAATGAACCATCTGTCTTGAACGAAGCAAGGATAGCAGGGCTTTGCCTCATGTATTTTAAGCGCACTATCAGGAGAGACCGGTCCCTGGAGAAGGACATCATGCTTGGTAAAGCAGAGGGACAACAAAAAAGAGGAATGCCTTCAAGGAGACGGATTGGCTCAGTGGCTGCAACAGTGAGCTCAAACATATCAAGCATTTTGCTGCTGGTGGGGGACTAAGTTGTGCATTGGGTTGCTAAGAGTTGGAGCCAATTAAACAACACACAGAAGCATCAACAATTTTTAAAAGGACTTCTTGCGGTACACTGTTGTCCCATTTGATGGATGAGAAAACGAAGGCTCACTGATATCAAGTGCCTTGCTTCATGAAGAGTTACAATTCTTCACTACTACCTTCCACTGAGCAGTGACCACTTATAAACAATAACTCACTGTCATAAAGCCGATTCCGGCAACATTTGAAGAACCCCAAATCAGAAACTGGTAGGGAAGATACTTCTGTGTGGATAACTATGTAATAGGGGGACATAATATGTAATTAAATTCAGAATCCCAGTGGGATTTGGAAAGCCAAAGACTCTGCTACACCTTACAAAAGTAAATTATAAACACCCAGACAAAAGCATATAGTTTTAAAATGCTAGAAAATACCAGTAATAATTTTAAATGTACATTGATTGAAACATAAGCATGGATTACTTAGAAGTCTTAACAAATGCTGCAAAAATAAAAAGAGGGAAATCAAGTATCTTAACCTCTCTCACTAGATGTTTCAGCTAAAGTATGTGAAATTATGAGTCCAATGTCGCTGTAGACAATTTAGAATAAAGTTATAATACATTTCCTGTTTTCTTTCTATGCTATTTTGAAAAGAAGAATTAGTAGTATATTTTATATTTTATGTTTAACGTTCTTCAACTACTATGTCATCAGAGAACCGAATGCCTCTCCTTTTAAAAAGAGGCTTAGAGGTAGAATAAGAATTACATTGAAAACATTAAAGGACAAATAGTTTAAAGGCACTGAAGATGGGCCAAAGCCATTAGAAAGTAATGAGTTTTTATCATTGTATTGTCAAAGTCATTCTCATAATGGCAACGTAGTTGCTGATACAAAGTTAAGAAACTCATATTTGGGATATATTCACAAATGCTATCTTTAAAAAATATAAGTTTGAGGTTATGGTTCAAGTACAAATAGGATTATAGTAAGCTTCTCACAAAAGCCAAACATAAACTTGGGATTTGTAAATAAGAAGAACCATATAAATATCAGAAACCTTAAGTGAACAATAGAATGTCTTGATATAGATTCACTAAAATGAAAGTAGCATTGTAAGCTGTAGGAAGAAAACTTTGCATAAGGAGAAATCTCCTTTGACTGACTAAAGACACATGCTGTACCTTCATTAAGATTCTAGGCAAATGCCTTGAAAATGATGATGGCAGCATATATGCAAATGTGCTTGGCACACTGGATGAATTGTATGGATTGTAATGAGATATAAGAGCCCCCAATAAAAGTATTTAATAGTAATAAAAAGAAAGTAGAGCCAGAATACTCTTTCGAAGCAAGGATGGTGAGACTTCATCCATGTACATTGGACATGCCAGGAGCAACTAGTCCCAGAGAAAGACATCACACTTGGTAAAGCGGCGGGGCAGTGAAACACAGGAAGGCCTTGGCCAGATGGCTGGACACAGTGGCTGCACAACAAGGGATGGGCGCTCGCACAGGGGCAGGCAGGGGCCCTTCTGTGGTACAAAGGGTCTCTGTCAGAACAGCCCATGGCACCAACGATGACATCAGTGGCTGGTAAAATGGTAGAGGCTAGATTAGGAAACAGAGTGGATGGGATATGAGGAAACGGGGATGGCAAATAGAAACAATTTCTATGAGTCCTAAACTGCTGAGAATATTATTTTGTCTTATCAATGTGGCCAAAAGATGAGGAGGCTTCAGAAGTTCATGGAAAAAAATGGAATTTGAAAGATGAGATTTTTTTCCCCCACTAATTTTCTGAGCAACCCCCCCCCACCCCCCGTATAGATAATAAAGCACTTGCCAATAAAAAAAAGATTCCAGGCAAAAACAATTTTCAAAGATTTGAGTACATTTAAAATAATTTGAGCATGCTTTTAAAATAATTTCCGTAAAAATACTTAGAGGGTTGGGAGAATAGAATGTGTCTGGGTGAGTATAAATAATGCGTTTCTCCAAGCAAAGGGTGAGGACAGCTTTCATTTTGTTTGTGTGTGTTCATTTCATAAACTATCTCGAAGAAATAGCAAATAATGACACTTTTGTGCTTCAGAAACCCCAAACTAAAGTTAAAGGAAGTCAGCACATGAGAGATGCACGGGCTCATGGGAGCAGACCGGAAGGGAAGGAGCCCTGACTGTTGCTGTGAAGGATCGCATGGAGAGGGAAGCAACCTAAAGCATACGGGCAGGTCTCATTTGCCAAAACCTTCCGTTACAAAAGATTTGCTTTATTGTTGTGAAGTGCTTGCCTCCAATATTACCCTAGCAGAACTCCCGAATAAATCACTGGGAAAGTCGAGGGTGGGGTGGGGAGTGAGTCAGATGAGACTTTATCATTCCCTTCTTTGACAGATAATAATTGACCACATACTATGCGCTAGGTGCTTGTTGTTAGGTGCCACAGAGCCAGTTCCAAGTCACGGCGAGCTGACAGACAGCAGGAACAAACACTACCTGGCCTCGAACCATCGCACAATTTTTCGTCAAGCTTGAGTCCCTGTCGGCAGCTGCTGCTTCTATCTATCTCGTTCAAGGTCTTCCTCCTGGATGCTGGCTTCTGTTTTACCAAGCATGATATCCTTGACATCCAGGGACTGATATCTCCTGATGACGTGTCCACAGTACATGAAACAAAGGCTTGCCATCTTCAAATGTAAAGAGCATTCTGGCGACACTTCTTTCAAGACAGATTTATTTGTTCTTCTGGACGTCATTGGGACTTTCAGTAGTCTTTGGCTCTATCCCTTCGGACATGCCCATGACCATCACAGACAAATATTCCCGCTCTTGTGGTGTTTGCATCCTACAATTTCATAAAACAACTTTATCTTGTCCCTGGGTTAGACTAGACTGGGTTCTCTAGAGAAGCAAAACCAGCAATGTATACATCACTTAAAACAACAACAACAACCACCCTCATTGCCACTGATTCAATTCCAACTCATATAGTTCTTGGTACGCATTTCTTTACATGTTGTTTCTGTTAGAGGCATCCAGTCAGTTCCGACTCATAGCGACCCTATGCACAACAGATGGAAACACTGCCGTATCTTCCCACAACTGCTTGCCTGCCACAGACCATCCCATCGTGGAGCTGATTACAGGATGTTAGAGAGAACTTAACTTCCAAACTACTGAGAATCGTGGCTCAGCCAAGTCGACATAAAACCTATTGATCACACCGCTGAACAAACCCACAGTACATTTTCAGTCAACTTTATTAGTGTACACGTGGCAGTTACATCACCTCCTGTAAGCTTGCAAAGGGGTGGAGTCTAGCCTGTCAATCTGTTTGTAGCCAATCATGCCTCTGTGTGGGCATGGCCTTCTCCTGAGGATTCTGAGACTCCTGCATTCCTCCCCAGAGGTGGGAGAGTCTCTCTGCTTCGTATTCCTGCTGAAAAGCCACATGGAGCTACACTGATGTAACCAGAGCCCTGGAACTGGAGGAGCCATGTGGAGACCCAAGCCAGTACTGAGATGCTTCCACCACCACTGCATCCACAAGACTTTCCACCCACTGGCCTGTGATCTTCCTGCATTCAGTATCATTATATGACTGTGTGAGTCTAAAGAGGAATTTATGGACTTTTATTGACATATGGGGTAATATCGGACTTATGGGCTTGATCTGGACCAGGCTGGGATGTTTTCTTAATGTACAATTGCTCTTTGATATAAAGTTCTCTCACACATATGAGTGTCTCTGGATTTGTTTTTCTAGTCAACCTGGACTAACACAATACGTGACTCAGAAAATATAGCGATGACCAACTAAACTGATCAAGCAGGTTAACTATCCTATGGCAAAGTTGAAGAATGAGTAAAGAATGGGTGGAAAATATAAGAGGTTTCCTAAAGCATGCTAACAAAATCACAGAATGTGTTTTGAGAAACGTCCTCCCGGTAGAACTGGCTATAGCTTGAGTTGTGCCCCTAACTGTGCAGCTAATGTTTTATGCCCTAAAATGTTTGTATAACCCTTAGTCTCGGAGCAGCTCCATGGGGAAAAGAGCGGATGGTGACTTCTATAAATGCTCCTAGGAGCAAAAGAACACACACAAAACCATTGCCATTGAGAATTCTGACTCATCGTAGCCCTTTGGGGCAGAGTGGAACTTCTCTACAGGAGTTATGGATGCAGGCTGCCTCATGTTTCCCCATGAAGCAAAGTGACCAACCTTTCCGTTGGAAGTCAGCCCTTCACCACTAAGCAACCAAGACTCTTCTCTAAAGTCTGGAGCTATGAAAACCCCATAGGGGAGTTCTACTCTGTTGCATAGGGTTCTTAAGTGTTGAAAGGGACCACCATAAGCTTTCAGTCGTTAATTAAAGACACACAACAGACAAGTGGGTGAAGGGAGACGTCAGGCATGTAAGATATGACAAAATAATAATTTATAAATGATCAAGGATTCATGAGGGAGGGAGCTGAGGGGAGGGAGGGGGAACAATGAGGACCTGATGCCAGGGGCTTAGGTGGAGAGCAAATGTTTTGAGAATGATGAGGGCAATGAATGTACAAATGTGCTTTACACAACTGATGTATGTATGGATTGTGATAAGAGTTGCATGAGTCCTCATAAAATGATTAAAAGTACCCAACAAAACCAAAATCCTCACACCTAGACTAATACTTAACATCATCATAAATGGAGAAAAGATTAAAAAATTGACAATTTGGAGGTGGGAATAATAAGAAAGAGTTTAGAGACTGTCTTTAGATAAAACAAACAGGGGAAAAAATCCAATGAAATCCCAGGGACCAGGACAGTTGGGAGTGACTTGTGGAGATGGGAGTACTACTTCTTGGTATGGTATTGGTAAGGAGTGAATGCTAGAGTTAGGTAACATTTAGTAAAAGGTTTATGACCTACACCCAGAAAACCTTATGTTACAAAGAAAGCAGTTTTCATGGAGGCACGAGGCCTAAAGGAATCTAAATGTCCATTTAGATTGAAGATCGCCTGGCTGGGAGGTTTAGGCTGGAGGAAAAGTGCCCAGACTCATGGCCCTGATGGCAATCAGGGTTCAGTGAATTGGAAAAGCATGTGGGGAATGGGAGCCAGGGATTGAAGAGGTCCATTCCTGACCAGATGAGAGAATGAGGAGAAATTTATAAAAGAAATGGTCGATGTCCCCCTGGTTTCTTCTCGTGGCTAGAGCTGACTGTGTATGCAGTGCTGAAGTGTTCAGAGAAGAGTACCTGAGCAAAGAGAATGGAACCCACGAACCTTAGAGGTCAGGGGAACCGAACCTGCGTTCACTTCTCAGCCACCACCACGCGCTATCTGTCGTAGTGGTAGTTCTTGTTGCCAGGTGCCATCAAGTCATTTCCAACCCATCGTGACCCTTTGCCAGCAGAATGAAATACTGCCCAGGCCTTCAATTGTTCCCATGCCTGAGCCCACTGCTCCTTTTCGCTGCCCTCCTACTTTACTAAGCATGTGTTTTTCTCCAAGGATTGGTCTCTCCTGACAACAGTTTAAAGTGTGTAAGATGAAGTCTCTCGCCACCCCTGCCTGTAAGCACTCTGGCCATACTTCTTGCAAGACAGATTTGTTTGTCCTTGGAGCAAGCCACGGCACTTTCCATAGAGGCTTGACTGTGACTATGATGCGGTACCGGTTCCAGCAGAGGCTCCAGATGCAGAAGAATTTCCTGGTGATCTTCTGAAAGTGGGCCAATGAGCATTCTGTGGATCACAATGATTAGACCTAATCAACTACCAGCGTGGTGCAGGACCAGTCAGCATGTTGTCCCACTGGGCATGGGATTGTCATGACAACAGGAATCTTAATATTCTTGAGATGACACCTGAAAAGGACCCTGAATACAATTGTAAAGAGCATTTGAGAAAAGTGCCTGTCTTACAAACAAGCCCATTGTCATCTGGCTGATTCTGACTCACATTGACCCTAGAACTGCTTCCTAAGAGTATCTAAGGCTGAAACTCCCCCAAGGGAACAGGCAAATCCTTCTTTCTCCTGTGGAGTGGCTGGTGGGTTTGAACTGCCAACCTGAAAGAAGCAGCCCACCACGACAGCAAAGGTGCTTGTCTTAGGAGGAAAATAATCCTGGAACCCTTGCCATTTTCCACTTGTCGAGCCCAACATGTGGGGTTGCCAACACTCAGAGCCAGAAGAAGGTACCATGTGATGCACTGGCAACCCTTGCCACTGTCTCCTCTCGAAAGCGCTGTCAGACAGAACCCTTACCTGACAGTAGGCCTTCCTTCCACGTCTATGTCACAGTGGCCATTCTGAGTGGGTTGTTTTGCTGTATCCGAACAGAAAGACATGCTAACAGGAGTTCCTCTTGCCTTTCCCTCACCTAGACAGGTAAGACACTAACCACACCTGCGAGGGCCACACACCGAGATTGCTCGAACAATTGCCAAAGAGTTTTTACAAGAAGACACGGCAACAATTGCAAGTCCCCTTTCGCATAACCTTAAATGACGAAGAGAACGATTTGTAGTGCAAGGTTTCTCACAAACTCTCAAGGACGGCCCTCCAGCAATCTTTATTTAGACCACATTTCTCAAAACTATACCTCTTTAGAGCTTCTCAGGTTGATGGGGCTTTCCACACTGGTGAGCAGGCATTTTTCATCTTTACCAAGATTCTTGGCAGTTGGCAGCTGTGGAACCACAGTTTCTCTGGATGCAGAAAGGGGCCCCTGAACACATGCCCTGGCCAGCAGGCTCCTGTGTTGCTTGGGGTAGCCCCCAAGGCACTGTTCCTTAGCGTATGCCATAGGGGAAGGAGCACTGCAGCTGGAACTCAGTGCCAGCACAAGCGAGTTCATGACCAAGGTTCACGGCCAGCAATCAGGCACCGAGACTGTCCTTTTCCTAACAGCTCCTCCTCACCGCCCCCCCCTACACACACACACACACACACACACACACACACACACATACACACACACACTTTGTTCCTCTTTATGCAGCAAACTTCTGGAACACCAGCCAAGCTGTTTATTGCAAGGCCTCTGTGCAGGTCCTGGAGTCTCCGGGCAATGCAAACGATTAAGGCACTTAGCTGCTGATGGACAGGCTGGAAGTTGGGGTCCTCCAAGAGGCATCTCAAAAGAAAAGCCTGGCCAAGTCCACCTGAAAGAGCAGCTCTGGGCAGGCCTGCAGAGCCCCTGGTTCTAACCTGAAGCATGTGGGATAGCCAGGAGTCAGAGAGTTCTGGGAGATAAATTGCTGAGCTCAGGGTCTACTTGAAATCACACACACACACACACACACACACAGAGAGAGAGAGAGAGAGAGAGAGAGAGAGAGAGAGAGAGAACCTTAGAAAATGATTTATCTTCAATATAACCAAACCCAGAGGGAAGTATTATCAAGTGAAACTAGTGCTCTGGATCTCCTAGCTGAGAGTGAAAGTAAAGGTCACTCTGAATCTTAGTCTAAATGAAACTACGTGTTGGAGAAGAGAGTAGGAGGTGAAGGTCAAGGGGGAAATTTGGTGGCTGCAATAAGTACAGTTAATTCATGAATGGACTTTAAACTGCATCAGTGGATGCTTCTGTGAACTTGGAGGAGCAAGGGGCAAGGGAGGAAGTTTTGGGGTCTGAGGAAAGTCCAGGAAACATGCTCATCAAATGTTCCAGGAGAGATGCTTTCTTTGGAGCTTTGAAGGACCCCATCAGGATGCACCACAGAACCACAGGCAATATGGGGTGCAGTCACTGGTGTGCTTCTGAAAGAGCGGGGCAGGCTCCACGGGCGACCATCTGGCTGTTTACCATTGCTGTGTGTCCCATGTGTTTAAAATTAGTTTATAAGCATTATTTTTGTAGTTAAAATTAATAATGGTAACGATGTTATTGTTCATAACAAAGCAAGTACAACAATGGGCTCTCATAGAAAAACATAATTATAATTCTTCATCATAAATAAGCATGATGATGTTTACCAACTTAGAGTTAGGGGATTTAGGAGGAAATTTTCGTGTAAGTCCATTATTGCTTAGTGTGTTGCTCTCCCCAGCTTTAGCTATGGTATCGAAGAGCCCCGGACCTGGAGTTATCGATCTGGATCCTCGATATGCCTGTGCCATTGGCATCTGTGATTGAGAGAGCACGTGACTCATTCTTCCCCTAGGTATTAATCTGTTCATTGAGCACACGCCAAGAACCGGCCATAGACCCGCGGACCTCATTCTCCACATATGTGACTCAAAGGAGCCATGCTGGATCAATTCCAATGTTGAAATTATGTAATTGATTTTAAATGTCACTGGCTCCCTGCCCCCCTTGGTAAAAGTGAAGATGAAAACCAGTCTTTTGACGCTACATTTACTTATGGGACTATTAGGTCTTGTGTTTTCAAATAATAGTCTTGGGTTTTCTTGTTTGGTTTTATTTTTCTCTGAGCTAGTTGTACATGACAGGAGGGCAGCTACTACATCAGTTAAATAATACTCAAAACCCACTGCCGTCACGTCAATGCTGGTGCACAGCAACCGTATGGGACAGAGCAGAACTGGCCTGGTGGGTTTCTAAGACTATTGGAATGGAAAACCTCATCTTTCTCTTGCTGAGTAGCTGGTGGTTTTGAACTGCTGACCTTGTGGTTGGCAGCCCAATGTGTAACCCACCATGCTGCCTCCAACAGATTAGTAATAGAGGATGTGGAAACAAAAAGCTAATATTCGTCTTTCAATTCCACTCGACTGTTTCAGTGTATTACTGTAAATCTTCTATGTTTTTGTCTATGATCATGTACATATAAACATCCATAAATACTAATATACAAGATAGTCTGTCTTCCTTTCTTCCTTCATTTTTTACAAATAAAAACCACGCATATTATACATTACTCTAATTTGCAAATCTAATTTAAGATACTATATCAATTTATGGTTTATGAGTTCTTTGAACATTTCTTCAGGTCCATAAATTATATGTAAAAGCTAAATCATATTTGAAAAGTATATGAATAGGTAAACATATCAAATCATTTCACTGTAGAGGAATTATCAAATTACTTGAAATACCTTTAAAAATCAATGCCACTATTTTTAATGCTGAATTAAATTGTCTGTCTCTCTATATTTTTATAAACAGGACTTCTTTTGACATAGACTAGATTTAACCAAAGTGAGTTCACTGGATCAAAGAGTAAGAATGTTTATTATACTCTTAAAAATGCTTTTAGGTCATTTACCAAGTTGATTATAATACTTTTATTTGACAAAATGGGTATTCCATCATTGCTTCAATTTGTGTTCTCTTATAGCAGCGAGGTTGCATGTTGATACTCTTTCAATGTGTTATTTTTTCCTTCTATAATTGTCAGTTCTTGTTTCTGACTACTACCTACTTTCAGCAGTTTTTTATCTACTTAGGGTTTTAAATTGCAACAGGTGTTATAGAAAAAAAGATAGAGAAAGGTACGAGGCATTGTGCCTACGGGGCTGTGTGTGATGATTTCAGAGAGAGTGACTGAAGGCAATGTAGTGAGAAGGTGACATTTACACAAGACTAGAAAATAGATATGAGTGAACTTGGGGCTAACTGGAGAAAGAATGTGGCCTGAAAAGGTAGCCAGTGTAAAGATGGTAAACCTTAAGGAGTGAGATGACCTCGCGTGTTCAACCGCAGACAGAATGCTGAGTTGATCAGAGTTGGTAGGACAAGGTAGAAGGAGACTTGTAAAAAGACAATGGCAAAGAGATCACAGGAAACCAGAACAGGAAGGACTTAGGAGCCTGATACAAAATTCAGCTTTTACTCGGAGGAGCTGCAGATAAGGAGTATAGGATGTGGTATGACTTGATTTGGAAAATATCACTTGGGTTTCTGGGTTTAGTAGTGGTCCAGAAGGAGACATATTTAGGGAGCCAGCAGTTATCTAAACTAGGGATGATAGTGCCTTAGATGCTAGTGGCAAAGGTGCTGAGAAAAGGTTGGGTTCTGGTGAAAATAAAAATTTATGGTACAGGAGGAAAGGAAGCAGAAACAGATACATAGATGGATAGATGTTGATAGATAGATATAAGAAAGAAAGATAGATAGATAGATAAGATAAGATAAGATAAAGATAGGGTTGTCTCCAAGTTCTTTTAATCTAAAGAACCTGAAAAAAAAGAAAAGGAGGATCAGGTATGGGGTTGTTGAAGAATTTAGAAGTTTCTTTTGAATCTATCATTGGAGGTGTTTATTATACATATTCATTAGACATGACCTTTGTGCACCCTAAGATAATTTATAAGTTATTTATTATTGTCAGAGGCATCTGATTATAGACGTATTACTTAGTGCTCTGACTTTTTAAATGCAAATTTATTTAAGGGTATTAAAATGTTAGACAAAGATATACAAACAAACACAAACAATGTCTATCTTGTTTGTACAGGATCAACGCCCTTGAAAATTTCCTCTATGGGGTTTACCTTTTATTAGTGTTACTCACTGACATTTAAATTCAATATAAAAGTGAACGTTAAGTGCTGACCCCAAAAGGCAAAGTGCCCGGTGTATAAAGAGAGAGTCAGGCACAGGAAGATCTCGTTGGAAAAGTGCAGTCATGGAAGGCCAGAGATGATGCTGTCTGTGGTCTGGGGATTTTGTACTTTGGTTTGGTTTGGGATTTTTGCCCTCTTGCTTGTTTGTTGTTAACTTCTGGCAATGGGAGAGAAAAGACTGAGACCTTGATTTTCAGAGAATTGCTCAGAAGTACAGAGAAAACCAATCCCAAGATCACCAGAAAACAAAGCTCAACTTTAACCAGAACAAAAAGAAGATGTCAAGTTTGGGTGGCTGAGAAAAAGAAAAAAGCACTTCTAGAAAGAATAAATTCCAGGAAAATAAAAGAAATTCCATTAAAGTTAAAAACTTGATTTTGGTAAAAAACTAAGTGGACAAATCATTGACTTAATAGTCAAACATCAATGAGCTGAGCAATGCATTCTGCATGGATGGTATAGTCTTTGGTCTTCCTCAGCATTGTTTTATAGACCACGTGATTTTAAAATGTTCTTTTCAACCGCTCTAACACCAAGTTAGAGTTTCGTTACAGTTGATCAACAGACTTTGCTCTGGTGGTGCCGACATGTGAGAGGTGCACTGCCAAATGGAAGGTCGGCGGTTTAAGCCCACTGGATATCTGATCCCACAAAGACGCACAGCTTCAGGCACTCTATGAAGGTTCCCTTCCAGTTGGAATCCACTCAGAGAGAGGCCTTGTGAGTGTGTCTATTTGTTGCTGACCACACCAAGACGTAGAAGCAGGGGCCAAGACATTGAGTGTAGCTGATGCTTATTTTAACCCAGCGGTTCTCGACCTGTGGGTCGCAACCCCTCTGGGGTCAAAGGACCCTTTTACAGGGGTCACGGGTTTCATAACAGTAGCAAAATTGTAGTGATGAAGTAGCAACAAAAATAATGTTATGGTTTGGGGGTCGCCACAACATGCGGAACTGTATGAAAGGGTCGTGGCATAAGGAAAGTGGAGCATCACTGCTTTGACCGAAGCCACATTTTACACAGAAGTACCAGCAAGACCAGAGGAGATTAAGACTCCAGATTAGCTTGTCCACTCAGATGAATGAAGTTATGCCAAGCCTCACACATATTAGTTTGTCTCTGTGAAGTTCCATACAACATTTATAGAAGAATGAAGACCTTCCTTCTACTTTGCCATCCCACATGTGATGAGACAGCCAGCAGTGACCTCATTTTATTATGTGTATTGTTCACTCATTCGACAGGTATTTACTGACATTCACTCTGGGCCAAGAATTGTCCTTGTGCTTCATATTTAAAAAGTCAGGCAGTGGCATGCATTTGGGTAAAGTAGAGAATTTTGCATGACTACTTCTAAGTGAAGAAGAAATTATTGAAACTTGAACAACTTTTAAGGCAAGTTTTACTTTAGACTATAACCAACGTTGGTTTTTAAAATACATATAGTATGACTGAATGCTTACTGTGCTTTCTAGGTTCTGTTTTATTTAATCCTCATAACGTTTATTGTTTCCCCTTAAGCATTTAATTCTGAAAATTAGGGACGGGAGGCCCGTGGTTACAAGCCGCTCTGCTCCCTTCAAGCCTCGGACACCCATAAGGGCAATATTCTTCTACTCTTTGCTACTGGGTCAAGATAAGTGAAATCGACTCTATGGCAGTAAGTCTGGTGTTTGTTTCTCTGTTTCAAGTGAACGAGATAGATAGTATTATTGATGCTAGGAACCACATGAAGACAGGCGCACATGAAGGTTTTAGAGCGAGTAAATCACCTACACGAGAAAGTGTGATGTACATTTAGACAGTCTGACCCAAGAAATCACTTTCTTAGCCGTCGTACTATTTTTAAGTAATATTGAGCTATCAGACATCGAGAGAGATCGGCACAGTGCCGGCAAGAAGGAGCTCAAATGTAACGACTCGGGGCTGTGGCCCCGAGGACTGCTTCCCTCTGGTGTAGCCGGTCCCTGGTCTGAGCTGGCTTGACGGCACCTAACAATAATTGCCTGGGAGGGAATCGACAGAAACAAATAAGACATTAAAAAAGTGTCTTGCCAGCAATATACAAAGCAAGACGACCGTGAAGTAGTATTTTTAAAAAGTTTTAGAAAAGAAATGAGTAAGAATTGTGTATTCAGCTACAGTGCCTTAATTGTAAGAAATCACCACAATGCTGTAAGCGAGCCATGGGTTTCTGAACCACACAGTTGGCTGTTCGCGTTTACGAGCTGTTCTTTGGAAGAAAGATGTGGCTGTCTTCCCCCATAGAGACTTTGAGCCTCGGCAACCCTAAATCCAGTCCCTGTGAGTAGAAATTTCTTCCATGACTGTGAGTCTGCTTGGCTTGGCTTTACTTGTATCAAAATGAAAGAAACATACATTTAAATATACAAGACTTCAAAGAACACTGTTTTGAGTGGTTCTTGCAGAATCTACAAGAGGTCAAGCTTTGTCTGAACAAAACACTAACGAGAGAATCTTTGGATAAAAGGTTGTTGAGATAAAACTGAGTACATAATTTAAGCCTGAGAAATAGAGAATGCTAAGTAAGGGGGAAAAAAGACTAAGCTCTTTTAAAAGTTATAGACATTACAAAAGAAAAAAAAATCACTAGACTGTCTCCTCCCCCAACACATTTCACACAAATCATGAAAGTAAACAGACCAGGTATAGAAATACATCTAATATTAACATTAGCATCCAAAATAACACAGAATCAAGATCATATTGGCCATATCAACAAACACCAATGTAAGCTATGTAAAGAAGGCGATTTCAGTGTAACACGCCCAGAAAAATTCAGATCACTGCTGGACAGAACTAACCCAACCATGAGGTAACACAACGATGTGATTCGCAGAGGCTAAAAATAAGGCCTTCGACTAAGGCACGACAAACAAATACAATGACAAGAAAGCTGAGGCTGACACCCTGATAGCAGCAAGGTTGACTTTGGTGCACAGCTCTGAATGAGACAAGGCAATACTTTGTGAAGTTAATTAGTACTACATGCGATGATTTGCTGACTGTGACATTAATTTGAAAATATCAGCATATTTTATGCCTCTTCTAATTCCTCAATTCTGAGTTTCACTTTTAAAATAATTCTCAAATATTTCTTGCTTTCCTCTGCTTCGGTGATAAGCACATAAACCTTATATCAATAAAGTATGTAGCGAGCACATAGTGTTTAATTCCTCTCCCAGTTTGTGCTGGCACTGCAGGGTAAGCGGTGGGCTGCTTACTGTAAGGTGCAAGGTTGGTAGTTCAAAATCAGTAGCCACTCTGCTGGAGAAAGAGGAGGCTGTCTGCTTCTTCCAAGGTTGATGGTCTCAGAAGACCTATACGGGGTCACGATGAGTCAGTCAACTTGATGACCATGGGTTTGGTTTGGACTAACCTAAAGTTTGCAGTTCAGTCTCATCCAGCAGTGCCACGGAAGAAAGGTCTGGAAATCCTCTTCCGTGAATATGATAGCCAAGAAAACACCAGGGGGCTGTCCAACTGTTTTACACGTGGTGCTGCCATGAGTCAGAATAGACTCCACAGCAATAGGTTAGGCTTTATTTTTTTCGTCAATTTTTCAAAGTCCTATTAAAATGTCATTAAACGCTTTCTTTTTTAAGTATGACTAGCCCTCATGGACAAAGAGAATGAGGAAGGAGATTGCATAACTACTAACTCTTCAAGGAGGAAGAACAACAGCTAAAATTTAAACCTCAACGCACCTGTAGTGACCTCACCGCTATTAAGTCAATTGTGGCTCATAGTGACTCCGTGGGACAGAGTAGAACCACGTGATAGGGTGTACAAAATTTATAAATCTGAACAGCTTCATCTTTCTCAGGCTGGCTGGTGGTTCTGAAGAAATGAAGCCAATTTGTTCCACAGGATTTCTGAGCAACTCCGTGTGGTGAAGTAAAACTGCCTGCCGCGGCTCTCCTACTCATATCTGTGTAGCCCCCGCCCTCGCGCCCCCCCCCCCACCCAGGGAAGGGCAGGCGCCTGTGAAGAAGGTGTGGCGTCTCTAACTGGGGCACTGCCAGTTCTGACATCTTACTCGGTGTAAAACAGGGAGTCATCTCAGAAGTAAAAACAAAAATGCCATGATCATCAAGAGAGCAGAGCCAACATCAGAGTGAAGGGGAGATCCCCGCCTGAATTGGTGGCGGTGAAAAGGCACCAGAGGCCACAAGCCCAAGACCAAGAGCCAGAGGGGAGGGGCAGCCCTGAGCCTGTGAAGCAGAGTGGGAGGTCAGTAGGCTCCCCCACCCACAGGATGAGGCAGAAGCCAGTGAACCATGCGGCTGAGAGGCTAAGCATTAGAGAGCCATAGTCCTGCCACCATGGCTAAGAAGAGGTCTTAGGGATTCAAGAACGGTATCCTTAACCTTTCTGTGAGGTTAACTTCCTTCACAAACCCCATCATCTTGAGCATTATCTGGGAGTTATTTGTGGCCATTGCAAATGACTGAATCCCGAAGAGAAGGGAGCGTCCTGGGAGGGGACAGCTCATGTCAAAATACAGACAAGAAAGATGAACAGTGGCTACGGGCCTGACTTCACCTTGGTGACCATCAGCCGGGAGCTAGGGTGGAGTTGGATCCTCCTTCTGTTTTGCAGTCAGAGGCTGGAAGCCGTGGGCCCCCAGCCATTTTCTCACGGAGCAGTTCAAAGTACCAAGTACGGGGAGAAAGGACTAAAGGTGAAATGAGCTGATTCTGCGTTTGGAGACAGGAGTATTCGTATTCCTGAGGTGTTCTTCCGCACACGTAGACAGAGGCAACGGCGCCTACCGCTACAGCGGGGCCCAGTGGCTGGTTCTCTGCGACATGGAAAGCAAACTTTAAGGACAGGCGCACGGAATAGGGCTAAGGTAGCGGTGGAGTTAGTTCTCAAAATATCTTAGTCTGAGATGTCTTTCTCTATCTAGAGCCAATCATCTATGTCTCTGATTAAAAATGGAAAATTCCTCAATAGACAAGCTGAGCAGTGAGAAAAACAACAAACCAACAACCCACAGGCACTTATTTATATGAACGACCAGCCAAGGACTGTGTGACATTTGGGTGTGGGGGGGGGGGCGGGGGTGGAGAGCTTCCAAGATGGAAAACAGAGATTAAAATGGAAAAATATGAAGAAAATAGGTTCAAGAATAAAACAAACAAACAAACAATAAAAAAACAGCTGCTGCCGATGGGATTGTGTCTTCTGCAGAAATTTATGTTGAAATTCTACTTCCTGTATCAATAAGCATGCTGGTTTAGAAATAGAGTGTTTTTATTATGTGTTAAGGAGGGCCTGTTAGCATAGGATGGGTCCTAAGCTTAGTCACTTTTGAGTGCTAGAAAGAGAATACACACACACACACACACACACTCACACACACACACACACACACACTCACACACACACACACACACACACACACACACACACACACACGGGATAAGGAAAGGGCACAAAGACACATGTGCCTCTCAACCCAGGATTTCCAGGTCCTACCAGCGATTAGGAGCTGAAACAGACAGAGACCTGCATGGTCGCAGTTCCCCAGTGTTACTATAACAGAAATACCATAACCGAGTGGCTTTAAAGAACAGAAATTAGTTTTGTCAGAGTTCCGAGGCTACAAAGTCCACGCTTGAGTCTCAGCGCTGTTGACTTTTCCCTTAACTGGTAGCGTGGTCCTTCCTTGGGTCTTCATGTACCTCATATGACCTGGGCCTTCCTCAGGATGAGCTGAAATCTGTGTTTAATCTCTCCTTTCAAGAACGCAGAAGTAATTATGCTTAAGACACATCCTATACTGCTATGGCTGCATTCACATAACAAAGAAACCCCTATTTCCAAATAGGATTACACCCACAGATATAGGGAAATCCACATTAGAATTTCAAAGCATGTATCTGGGAGATACAATACAGACGATAACATTCCCTTAAATCCACATCCTGAATTCATACTCCTAAACCATGAGAAAGTAAAGTTCTTTTGTTTGTAATATAAATACTTCCATCAAGCCAATTAAATTCATAATAACCCTATATACTGGTCCTGAAACCTTGTACATTTTTATGGGAGCAGATAGCCTCATCTTTGCTTCAAGGAAGACCTAGTGGATTTGAACCCTCAACCTTGAGGTTAGCAGTCTAGCACTGACCCAACAGATGTTTTATAGCCTCTTGAGGCTGTGGCATTTTTGTTATGGCAGCACCAAAAGGTGGGGAGGGGGGAGATAGTGATTAGATAAAAACCAAGCTCTATAATGAATATCTTAAGACAAATATAAATGAAGTCACATTCATAAATTTAAAAAAATAGTTTTGAAAAAAGGACCATCCTTTAGATATTTTTAGTTAACATTGTTTCCTACATAAAAACCCATAATTAGTCAAACTACCAATGACGAGAAGATTGAAGTTGTCAAGGATTTAATCTTGCTCAATTCCACAGTCAATGCTCATGGAAACAGCAGTCAAGACATCAGAGGACACATTGCATTGGGTAAACCTGCTGCATAAGACCACTATAAAGTGTTGAAAAGCAAGAATGTTACTTGGAGCACTAAGGTGTGCCATGATATCTCCAATCCCCTCAAGTGCATGTGCAAATTGGACAAGGAAGCAGGAAGCCAGAAGAAGAATCGATGCACTTGAATTGTGGGGCTGGCTAAAAATGTCGGAAGTGCCATCCATCACTGCAGTACAGAACAAATAAATCCATCTTAGAAGAAGTACAACCAGAATGCTTCTTGGAGGCAAGGAGGGCGAGATTCATTTCATGTTATTTGGCCAGCTTTATCAGGAGAGATCTCCTCTCTGGAGAAGGACCCCGTGATTGGGAAAGTAAAGGGACAGCAAAAAGCAGGAAGGCCCTCAACAGTGCAGACTGACACCGTGACTGCGGCAATGGGCTCAAACGTAAGTACAATTGTGAGCCTGGGGCAGGATTGGGCAGGGCTGCCTTTGGACGTACACAGGATCATGGTAAGTTCAGACCAACTCAATGGCACCTCACATCAGCAACCGCCACTGATGAGCAGGATTGAAAAGGGCACTTTTTTAGTGTGCAGGGAATGAAAATATTTACTTCTCATCTACTTTTTCTTATAAAACTTCAAGAGGGTACTTTCCCACAAAAATAAGGGACTAAATAATAAAGAACATGCCTGGAAACCCAGAAAATACAACTTATTAACAGAGACTGAGAGTGACAGAAAGTTCTAGAGAAAAACTGCATTGAAAGCCAAAACCAAAGCTGAGCTCAAATGGAAACCAAATCCTGTGCCATCAAGTCCCACTCAGAGCCCCCCCATACAGGGTTGCTGAGGTTTTGTGAACCTTTATGGGAGCACCCAGCCTCATCTTTCACCAGGCGAATGGCTGGGGGTTTGAACCACTGGCCTTACAGTACTACTTATTAGTAACTCAACAGGAGCCGTTTAAATAAGGTTTTCTCCTCCTTTTCCTTTAATTAGGACTTTATTCTTGAAAAGGTTATTGGCGTAGGTTTACCCATGCCAAGGATCACAATATCGTAGCTGAGACTCCAGGAGATGGGAGAAAAGCAGCAACCACGGAGGCAGCGACGTCACGGAGAACAGCGTGCTTGCTTGTGGACTGGGCAGACAAAAGCAGCCGATCTGAAGTGACGTAAATGAGCAAGAAAGAAGGCGCTGAACAAAACACACTCTTGATAGTATATGGGTACACGTACGCTGGACTTACAAAGAAAACATGGTTCTGTTGTTCCATAACTGATTATAGAGATATTTTTATAAAATAACACCTCTCTGCTGAGATGCTGCACAGCCATTTTACAGTCATGCTGGAGCCCCTCTCTGATGGTGCCCCTCGGTGCAGTCAACACCCCACTACCTTCCTAGTGAGCCCACTGGGCTGAATCTGTTAATCCGTTAAGCATGATCTGTTAATATCTGGCAATCTTTCCATTCGTTTCGATCATTAACTGCCAGGGTTCCTTACACAGGAATAAAGGGACTTGAGTAGATCCGCAGAAATGATTGGGTTTGAAGAGCAGGAGTTTTCAGGCTCAGAGATATTTTCTGGGTGCGAAGTGGAATAGTGGTTCTCTAACTCAGTTCCTTGGCAAGTGAGGGGACACGTGATTTAACTCATTACAAAGCAGTATATTCATAATATGAAATGATGGGTAACGTCTCATGCTAAAATAAAAAGTAAATGGTTAAATGACACAGTGAAGACTGAGCATTTATTTCAGATTCACAATATAATAGGCCTACCCTAAAAATAAATTCATATTTGAGGAGACATACATAGCATACCAAGTTGAAACTCACCAACGATGAAAAATCCAATTGATTGCGAATACTATATTTAAATGATATGTGTATATGCATGAAGGAATAAAAAGGGGAAAGATTCATACTATAGCCAAATTGAATTTTTCAAACTCGAGTCACATCATTTTTTTTATTTTTCCCTCATTCAGCATGCCTATATAACTTCCTAAAAATAATAATGAACTTGATATTTCCAAACAGTTTTGGAAATAGAAATTTGGTTTCTGGCACATGAATAGGCTTTGAATGACGTCAAATTCAAGAAACAGAAACTGAAGGAACTCCCTTGGTTGGTTCTGTGGATTTAATTCAACCATGTTGGGAGAGGAACCTTCAGCATACATGCTACAAGTTTTTGCACAAATAGAGCAATTCTTAGACTTGCTTCTAACATTGGAAACAGGCTTCTTACTCATTCGGCTGGTTCCTCCTGGCTGCAAATTGTATGGGGACTGCCTGGGGCTAGTTTAGACCTCCAAGCAAGTTCTGCACCTCCTCGTTTGTATAAAAGATATTTCCAGTGAAGTATAGCCAGGCTTAGTTTCAGCCCCTCGACACACCTGTTTCACACTGGGAGGCAATGCCCGTGCATGGTAAGTCCATTCTTTGGAGATTTCTAATGTAGTCTTCCTTCCAACCTCCTCTCTCAAACATTCCCCAGCACATCACAGAAACATTACAAGAGATGACTGTATGGAATTAAGGAAAGGGTTTATGCAATCATGGTACAGTTTTTAAAAAGACAGGACAAAAGATATACCCTAGGTATTTCCATAGATTCCTTTCAAACATGGTATTGGTTGCTGGCATGTTGGGGAAGCCACGCACAGCTGAACGGCCCTCCTCTGAGCCTGAAAGTACCACGGACTGGTCCAGCAGCACAGCAGTACACCAGGCTCCACTGACTCCGGGCTTAGAAAGCCAGTCTCTTACCTTTGTGCCAACCATGCCCCTCTGTGGAAGCAAACGGAAGGTCTGTGTTTACACCAGTAAGGGTTTTCTTCGTGGACTCTGCAGAGCAGGACCGAAAAGAGAACTGACCCAAAGTCCTATCATCTTAGATTTATTCATTGCATAAAAGAAATTTATTGAATGTCATACACATGAACACATTGTTGAGAAGCTACTTGCTTATTTTTGGAAAGAGAAAACACTTAATTGAATTATGTCCAGAATACCAATAAAACTCCAGTCTTCATTAGTGTGAAAAAAACGTAGCACTTTTTAACATCAATAGTACTCATGTTCCATGGGTTGTTTTTTGTTTGTTTGTTTGTTTGTTGCTGACTGCATACTTCCTGCCTCCTGTGCGGTGCTTTTCTAAGTATGTTTTTCTTCTACTTTTTTTCTCTCTTGTTGATACATGTAGTTGTTAGTTCCCACAAATAGAGATCCTGTGAACAACAACAACAACAACAGAACACTGCCTGGCCCTATGCCACCTTCACACTTGTTGCTATGTCTGAGCTCATTATTATAGCTACTGCCGATTCAGCTTAGAGGACCTTCTTATTCTTCATGGCTCTGTTTGTGATAGTTCAGCTTTATGTCAATTTGGCAGACGAGGCCGACTACTCCCCCCAAATATGACTAAACAGATCTTGTCATCCACTCCACGAGGGGATCAGCTGTGGGTAGCCAAGCAGCTGTGAGAACACCGAGGTGGAGTACAACTCTCTGGCTCAGGCCACAGATCTCAGACAATTGGAAGGACGTTTGCTCGAGCCTGCTGCCTGCTTCTTAAATAAGTAGATTGGTCGGGAGGTTTGCTTGCCTTTGCCTGGGTCTGGATCCTGCATCTGGCTCATGTACCTTTAGTTCATTGAACTTGATCCAACGATCTGCCACATTGCTTGCCATCCGATGGGCTGGCTTTGGGTTCATTGGTCTCTCTAGTCACGAGCCTGACTAGATACCAGCCTCTTGGGTTCCTGCCGATCTTGGGTTTATCAGCCCCTGAAGGTACGTGAGTCAGGTTGTGAAAAAGTCTTTTCTAATCTTGATGGTCTGTTCATCTCTGTATAGTAGCTTCTCAGGTTGTTTGCTCAGCATATAAATTTAATGAGTATGGGGACAGGCTCAGACTCTGAAACACAAGTTCCTTGATATTAAACTATGTGGTGTCCCCTCGGCTCAGGAACAGGCTCCACATAAGCACAATTAAGTATTATGGAACTCTAATCTTTGCAAAAGTACCAATAATTTTCAAAATCCACACAGTCAAATGTTTTTGAATACTCATTCAAACACAGGCAAAGCTCTTTCATCTATATTCTGCATCTAATCAAGATTCATCTGACATCAGCAATTCTATCTATATCTGTATCTCTAGATCTATCTATCTATCTCTGATTCCATGTTCTCTTCTGTATCTAGCTTGAATTTCAGTTAGTTCCTAGTTGTACTGCTGTAACCATTTTGGAAAAATAAATACCTTCAGTAAAATTTTATTTTCCTATTACAATAATGATACTGTCTGATCATCTCCACAGTCTGTTTGATCACTTTCTTTGGAATGGGCACAAAGATGGATCTCATCTATTCAGTGAACCAGGTAGCTGTCTTCTAAATATACCAAGGTGTGCTTTCAACGCTGTATCTGTGTATGGAAACATCGCATTTAATATTCTTAACATTCCTGGATCCTTGGTTTTTACTAGTGGCTTCAAAGCAGCATGAGTGTTTTATGTAAGTGCCATTGGTTCTTAAAACTGAAAAGCCTTCGCTTTATCTTTGGCACTAGTGGTGGGTGGGTAAATTTGAATAACAATGTGTTACCAGGGACTTGACCAATTTTTGGAGTACAGTGGCTTTGTATATTCCTTCTGCCTTCTTTTGATTCTTCCAGTACCATTGACTCGTGGTTTTGTTTTAGCCTATAAAGTCCTTCAACACTACAACCTAAGGAGGGACTTTGTTCTTCGGGTCTTGAGCTCAAGAAATTCTGCACGCAGCCTTCCTGTTTTAGAGCTTTCATGAGAATATGTTCTTTCATTCTAATACTTTATCTGCTCAAGCTGCCTTTTGAAAATTTCGACTCAGCATTTACTTTATCAGTTCTCTCCTTTCTGCATTTAAGACTACTGTTGCAGGGTGACTTCTAAAATAATTTGGCCTATTTTTATTCCTATTGTTTCAATCATCTTTTGCTTTCTTCATGTATGAAGGTCTTGGTGTCGTCCTACAACTTATCTGATCGTCAGTCATTACGGTTAAATGTGTCAAATTCATCCTTGAGATGATTCACACATTCAGGTGACAATACTCTAGGTCACATTTCAGCTCTCATGGACTTGTTGAAATTCTCTCTGACCTTGTTATGATTGATGATACCAAAAGGAGCAGCATGCAGATCAACTCTTTCCACATCTTCTCCTTTTCTTTCCACAAATGTTGATTTTTATTCTTTAGGATCCAGAGAGACCCCTGTGTGTAGTCTCTTTAGAATGATTGAAAAGTGGTATTTGTAATGAATGTCATTGTTCTTACAAATAATATCATGTGATTTCTAGCATTGACTTATCATCAAGACCATATTTTCCAACTGATACTTCTTCATTTCCAACTTTTTTTATTCCAAAGTCATTAATTATCATTCCATCTTGATCATATGCTTGATCGATTCAGACTTCAGAAACTTGTTAATATCTTCAGTTTCTTTATCTTTGGCACTAGTGGTTGGTGGGTAAATTTGAATAATAATTTTATTTACTTGTCTTCCATTAGATGGATATCATCCTTTCATTTGATCATTCTGTCACAGACAGGATGATAGTTCAGGGGAGATCTTGAAATGTTCTTTTGACAGTCAATGTGACACCATTTCTCTTCAATTTGTTGTCCTCAGCTTAGAAGACTTTATGATTATCTTATTTGTTGTCCAATGCCAGTCCCTTTTGTCTCTGCAATCTATAGGGCATGCATGCTGATTCCTCCTATTCCATTTCTGACCTCTTCCCATTGTACTAGGTTCATACGTCACTCATTCTATGATCTGATTATTAATCAATGTTTCCAGCTTGTTGTTGTACCACATCAGCAAATGAAGGTCCAGAAAGCTTGATCTACATCATTAAGTTAAATTCTACCCAGTTATAGTGTGAGTGTCTTTCAACCTGAAGGATTCGTTATTGGAAATAAATCATGCAGTGTTCCATTGCTATTCATAAAGTTTTCACTGGCCAATGTTTCAGAAGCTTCTTCCCACTCGGTCTTAGTCTGGAAGTTCCATTCGAGTTTGTCTTCCATGTGTCACCTGCTGGTATTTGAAACACTGTTGACATGGCTTCCCACATCACAGCAACAGGCAAACCACCACAGTATGACACACTAATAGAGGTGTTGCGTGTAATATACAGCACTTTGTTTTGCTTTCATTTATCACCGTTTAATGCCAAAGTATTATGGTGAAAACTGAGTAGAGCTCACTTCTAAAAATAATCAGACGGGGGAGGTAAAACAAAGCATGCGTGCATTCTGTGCATAAAGTACCAATAATGTCAAGTTGGAAAAATCGGCAAACTTGTATGCAAACTTTATTTAAATGCTACTTGTATGAAAATGTGATGACAAATTAGGCCAATGAAAAAGTTTATTCCGATTGATTACGTACCATGGACTGCCAGAGCAAACAGATCTGTCTCAGACCAAGTACTGCCAGAATGTTCCTTCGAACCAAGAAAGGCAAGACTCCATCTCATGTACTTTTAACGTGTTACCAGGAGAGACCAGTTCCTGGAAAGAGGACCTCATGCCTGGTAAAGTACAAGGTCATCGAACAAAGAGGAAGCCTTTCAAGGAGAAGCGTTGATACAGTGGCTGAAATGGTAAGTTTAATCATAGCTACAACTGTGAGCAAGGTGCAGGGCCAGGAAGTGCTTCGCACGGTTGTTAAGCATCCTCTACCAACACCAACAGGGTGCTCTGTGTGTCCTTAAGTATACATGTTCAACACCAGAGTGAACTTTTCTTCCGCCGAGTGAAACAGCGTGGCCCGGGAGAAAGCAATCCTCCCGGTCTGGTGTCTCTTATGAAAAAGTCGATGACACCAGCGAGTCCCCTGGGGCCACCCACTATGTGCCTGGTCTCTGACTCTGCCTCCCCGAAGAGTTTAATGGGAGGTCAGGTAAAACCCGAGTTAAAAACAAGAAGACCAACAGAATAGTAAAAATGCTGGTGATGTCATGAAAGAGATCACTTTAGTTCTAGCTGAGCACATCCTCAACCATCTGCCTGTCACCTCATAAACGGCCCTGCGTTTCTCTTTCCTTTCTGAGGGGAGAAGAAGGAGCTTTAAGGGACCTATAATAGCCAGCAGCTGTTTGGCTGCCAAACCTTGCATCTGGAAGAGAGCACATTATTCACATGCAAAGGAGGAAAATAAAAACATAGCAACAGCCGCACACCATCACACTCCATGTAGCTTTACGCGTTGCATCAAGACGTTGGAGAGCTGCGAATATGGGCGAAAGACACAGGCATGAAGCCATTCACTGTCTCCGAAAAGCAGCATATTCTATCAGAAGATAGTGCATCCCTGAGACGATATTGAATCATTTAATGCACAGGCTGAATGAGGCCTCTGGTGAATAGTTTTCTGCCAGGAAAAGGGGAACTTCAAGAGAATTTGTGCTCATTTTATTCTTCTGAGGTGACTCTTCCCACGGCTGAAATAAGTCATAATGGTAAAGTTTTACTTTTCCGAACATAACCTACTCTTAAAATATGAAGATTTCTCAAAACAAGCATGTTAGGACAGGGAAACACCTGCCTTAGAGAAAAGCAAAATGGGGAACCGGCTCTTTAAAAGTACCTTGAAACTGAAGCACGCAGGGTCACCAGCACTTTGGAAAGTGGGACCACTGTCCGGAAGGACGATGGACTTCAAGAGTAGGCTCCGAGGGAGGGTAACATGAGCAGCCATTGGATTTACTTTGATTTGTCCCCGTGCTGAGAACCACAAGCTGTTCCCTCCCCTCCTGTTACTTTGAAAAGAAGTATTGTATGACACCCCTCATATCAGTACATGTAATAATTCAAGAGAAAAAAGTTTTCTCCTGCAACCGGAAGTGGTTCAGTTAGGAAGGTTTTAGAGTGAGAGAGAGAGAAAGTTGACGCAGCATTCACGGCTCTGTTCCTGTCTCCTAGTCTCTCACCACCCTCGTTCGGTCTCTTTCCTGTCGCCTATGAGACAAATGTGGGTCACACAGCATCGCTTCCTCTTTGTTCTGCTGCGACCCAAGTTATAAAGACACATAGAAACCTCACTCTGGGGTGTTAATCAACATCTCTGCCTTTTTGAGTTTGGGGGGGCTTTGGTACCCCATGCTCTGGTGGTGTGGCACCCACCGAGAGATCTGCACTGAGCACCGCTCGCCCCCACTCCATGGGAAAGACACAACGTACACTTCCATAAAGGAGAACATTGGAAAGCCCCCGTAGGCTAGGTCTATTCTGTCTTATGCGGTCTTTACTCTTTGGAAAGGACTAGACAGCAATGAAAAGAAGTCAGTTGCCAAACCGAAGTACTCAGAGGTCTGCAACTTTCCTTTACTGTGAGCACACACCCCACCTTCAGCGTGGAAAACCCGTTCCTGGACTTGTTTCCATGTCCCTCCTCATCTTCTCTCTGTAAGGACTCGGGTCCAACACTGTGCATCTTTGCTTGTCTTTACCGTCACCCCTAGAACTCCCACCGTCCTCTGATTTCACGGAGAACACAGAATGCCCGCTACACATGTTGTGCTTAGACATGTGCACGATGTTTCACTTCTCAATTGCAAACAGCCTGTGGGTAGAGGCTCTCCTTGGCTCCTCTTCTGCAAGAAGCTAGTACAATATTTTGCACATACCTCCTCCCACTGAGTCAACCTGACCCATAATGGCCCCGGGTAACAGAGTCGAATTGCTCCTTTGAGTTTTGGAGATGGTAATGCTGACAGGAGCAGAAACGCTCCTCGTTGCCCTCAGGAGCTGCTGAGGAGTTGGAACCCGTGATCACCCCAGCACTTGGGCTACTGCATACCAGAATGCCTTAGCTTGCACCTACCTGTCAAATAGGAACCGAAGTAAAACCTCTGTGACAGGGAACAGTGCGAGGCTTGGAAGCTTGATGAGCCTTGGAGAGGGAGTGTTAGGAATTTTTTGGGGGGTGGGTGGACTAAGTGAGCTTTTGAAATTCTCTTTTTTTTCCTGTGCTAAGGATTCAACACATGATTGAAAAAAAATAAGGCTACCTCTTGACTTGATTGCTAAAAATTAGCTGTTTCCTAGAAGTATATGTGCACAACTTTAAGAGAAATCACCCAAATTATCAAGGAAAATTTTAAAAATAATTAAAAAATCAAATAACCTCCATCACTTACAAGGAACCTGCTCCTTGGGATATCGATGGAAGAAAATGGGGAAGATGTGGGGAGAATGGGGAGAAAGGCAGAGCCAAATGCAGTGATCAACATGTAACAACCCCACCCCACCCCTGCCAGGGGCACAAACAACATGGGTGAAGGGTGACAGTGGACGGTGTAAGATATGAAAATGATAATAATTTATAATTTCTCAAGGGTTTCCATGAAGGTGAGAGGGCCGGAGAGGGAGGGGGAAAAAGAGGAGCTGATACCAAGGACTCAAGTAGAAAGAAAGAAACTGTTTTAAAAATGATGATGGCAACCCATGTACAAATGTGCTTGATACAATTAATATACGGACTGTTATAAGAGCTGTAAGTAATTAATTTTAAAAAGAAAGAAAATGTGTTTTGAAAGCCCACCCTGATTTTCTTATTGAAGCTGGCTGTGTAATTCCTATCGGATATCTTCTCTTCCACTCCGTGCAGCCACATGCTGTGTGTCTAAAGCAGGACTACTCCAGTTAGCTGTCACCAGCAGAGTTCTGCATCCTCTCAACAAAATGTCACTATTACCTTTCTGACTCTTCACACTGATGGGTGAACATGGCCAGTTTCTCTCTGTGTTCTGGGCTTTTCTTTGTGAGAGGTCCACTTGGGGTCTGAAAGGAAACAATAAAAAGAACATGAGACTCTGGAATGTCTCCAGGGGAGAGGACTACATCAGTCGCTGGTGAGGAAAGCACCTGTTGGAGGCATTTTCCATCCAAAGCTCTGTTATTATTCTCACGTCTTGTTTCTGCCCCTGCCAGTCATGAGACGGCAGACCGTGGCTTTGCCTTCTGCCTAGTTTCAGTCAACGGCAAAGCACTGGATATAAACACAGATTCAATCTTTCACTCCGGAAGAGCCTCCTGACGGCGAGAAATTGTCCAGGAGCAAGGAAAGGGGAGCTTGACATGTCAACATACGAGGAACAAATGGTGGAAGTTGTTGAATAGACATGTTTAGCATTCAAAAAACCAAATTTACAAATAACTTCTCCCTGGAGGGTGCCCAACGACACCCTGAGATTCCTTCTCAGAGAATAATCCATCACAGCTGCTTCTCCAGTGGAAGTTCATGGTCAGTCCCGTCATTGTCAGCAATATAAGGAAACTGGGCAGAGGGCAAAATAGGGATAGCTAATATAAAGAATTGCTTCGTAAGACATCAAACAAGTCCATTTCCCATTTTCCCTTATATAGCAACTGCAACTGAAGCACCAAATCGTGATCGAAATAAGACACAAACATCTCCCTGTCTCATCCAAACTTATCTTGAGGTGGAAACACTTAAAGAGTAGTTTATGTTTTAAAAGCCAATTCCTGCAGGCCCTTCACACACTTCGGAATCCGTCTGGGACCCACTAATTGCTGTGGTCCCATCAGATGGTTGAGGCGGTTCCATGCTGTGGAAAAACCTGAAACCAGATTGTCTGTCTGAATTTTATGAGTTTCTGTTTAAATGTAATGACAATCCCTGCCCCCCAAAAGTTTGTTTGTTAAAATGCTCCAAGAAGGATTTGTTTAAGCTTTTGGCAAGCTGTCCGTACATAGTGTGGGAGGATATTTTTTTGTTTTGTTTTCAGCTTGTGACAGCTGTTTAAAAGCCATTCATCTGTTCCCACCATGGTAGTCAGTCAGTAGATGAAAGAAATGCCTTTCAGGACTGTAGCAGGCATGGGACCACCAACTAGGACAGCTTACCTTGAGCAGTGGGTTGGGGGAGGGGGACCAGAGCTTCTCCATGGGACTCTTCTCTGGAGAGGCTACACAATTTTGCACATGCATTGGAGACACAAGCGAGTGACAAGCTACCTGATAATGGGTGACTTAGAAAAGGACCCATACTGTAATTTATGGAAGATGAGCCCTTTCATTTAATTACTACATTAAATCAGTCTTAGAGTAAAGTTCTTTAAAAAAGTCTTTTATCATGTAATCACTTCTAAAATTACTTTAAAACATATCCTTCCCAGTACATCTGAAATTATGCATGGAACCAGGGGTAACTAATAATCATGGATTTTGAGCCCTGAGAGACCACTTTAAAAATTCTAACACCCTTGTGTCTCTAGAGAGAAGATAGGTCAGAAATGACAAGCCGCATGACTACTTCAGAGCTAGGCCAGGGTCTAATGTGAAACCATTTTACTCTTTAAACAAAATTTTCTGTTGTTGCTCCAAAATTATATATTATGTCAAGAATATTCTATGTTTGAAACTGGTGAGGTCTAATTTTGATGCTAAGATTTTTTAAATGGTTTTATTGGGACATAATTCACAGTCATACAATTCAATAATTCAGACACATTGAGAAGGGTTGTTCAGTCACCACCACAGTCAGTTTCAGAACATTTTCTTCCTTCTTGGGCTCATCATCATTAGCTCCCACTTCCCCCAACCTCCCCTGCCACCCCACCCCCCAAGGAACTTTTAAGGCAATTACTACCTCTAAAGATTTACCTAAAATGGATTTTATACATGGAAAAAGATATTTAAAAAACTGACAACAACAACAAAATAAACCATGAAAACCTCAACTGAGAAGAAAGCAGAAAATATAAAAACTAGAACAAATTTAAAATGGATCATAAGGGATATCAAATGATAAGGTACTAAATTTTAACCTAATTGCATCTGCAGTACTCTAATTTCCAATACTTTCTTAGCCAATATTTTAGTGATATATATATATATATATATTCCAAATGAAACCTCTTTTTTGGACAATGGCATGGTATTATTTACAGACTGGAGGTAAACAAACCAAAAGACAGCATGTAGAAAGAGACATTTCCATAGTTCACATTTTATATTTTAAGATTCACAGATAAACTTCTGAGGCATTAGAAACAGACTAGGAAAGTATGTCTCAAAGGTATCAGATTCCATTGTGATTTTCACTTATTATTAGATCCAGAAAGTCAACTAGTGGTAACCAGAAAAGTCACTGTCCCAAGCCTAATTAAAATTTCCATTTTATGTCCACAAAATCCAAGTTTTTGTAACAAAAGTGATCATCAGAAAAACACAATCAACCATTAAATGGAAGGGTTTTTTGTTTGTTTGACCAATTTCTGCAGCCTGAAATGGAAGAAACATGTAATTATGATGTACTGATCATTAAAATGAGAAACTTTTCCTACAAATGGTGCAGCAGACCTCATCAGATGAAATGCACAGGGGAAAAAATGTACTACTTCTCTACAGAAATACACCAAGGAGTTTAATATCATCAATCAGGACAAGACAGAGCTGCCAGAAATTGGAAGAGGATCTGGAACGAGGATTATCACGACCCTGGGCAGATGGATCTTGGCTGACAGCAGAGAGGTCCAGAAAGTGGTTAGCCATGTTTTATCACCCACACGAAGGCATTTGACTGTGTGTCTCAATGCGAATTCTTGGTATGATTGCAATGGGCACTCCAGAACTCTTTATCCTGCTCCTGTGGAACCTGTCCCTCGCCCATGAGGCAGTCATTCAAACAAAATAAGGCTGATTTAAAATCATGAGAGATGTGTCGTAGTTTAACCCTTTCACCATACTCAGTCTGTACGGTGACCCGGTAGTTCAAGAAAGTGTACCATATAAAGATAAACATAGCATCAGGATTGGATTAAGACTGACTAGTAGCCTATGAGACTTAGACAACACAAACTTGCTCCAAGCAAGCAAAGATGTGAAGCCTTTATTGATGAAGATTAAAGACTGCTTCTCAATGTAAAGGAAATAAAAATCCTCACAACCGGGTCAGTCAACAACAGCGTAATAAATGGAGAAAAGATGGCAATTGTCCGGGATGTAATTTTGTTTGCACCCACCATCAAGGCCCATGGAAGCAACCGTCAAGAAATCTATTGCATACGCCTCCCTGTCCCGAGTCCTGGTGCTTTCAATGGCCTCCCATGCATGGGAAAGCTGCATAGTGGATCCGGAAAACCAGAGAATTGAAGTCTGAATTATGGTGTTAGCAAGAAATATTGAATCCACCAGGACTTCCAGAAACATCAACCAATCTCTTGGGAGAAACGCTCCCAGGATGCTCCTTGGAAGCATGGATGGCACGGCTTCTTGTCACACCCTTGGAGTGTATGATCCTCAGGGGTCCATGCCTGGAGAAGGACCTGAGGGTCAGCACTAGGAGAAGCATCCCGGAGATGGGGTGCAAGGGTTCCAATGACCAGCCTTTGAGTTGGCAGCCTAGGGCTTAACCATGCTATCAGGGATCCTTGTACATTTGAAGTAAATCCTAAATGAGACAACCAAGTTCCATATATATGAGGGTGGTCTCTCATAAAGGCAAATTCTATTTGAACTCTAAGCAGTGGGGATCAAGGAAGATGTAAAGTGATACATCGCTCTTCATTGAAATGTTGTTGATTCAAGGTCGATTTCTCAGGCTTTTTTTCACGTGGAACATACTTAAAAAACTACTAATCAAGTTTAATGCTTAATTATGACATATAATGTCTACTTATTACATTCCTATTTCTGTTAGGTTTTTAGATAAAAGTTCAAAGATGTTTGCCTTCTCTAATGCCTCTACAATTTATCTTTTGTCCTGTTTAGGTAAATCCTCCATTTAACACAGAGTTCATTGTGTTTAAGGGACATGGCCATAATGCATGTCATTACTCAACATGACTAGGCTTCGACAACAAAGCTGTTATGCAAAAGTGGAGGGAGACCACACTGGATCATAAAGTGGGGAATGATCACATCATCCCCTAGCTTCCAAACCTCTGCGAATCCTGGTCTGGCCCAGTGGACACATGACCTTCACCATCACCGCACAGCCTCCTCTCATTTCACACCTTGGTGTTGGTCACTACCGGCCACGTGTCATTGTGCAAATCATTTGTGCAAAGTAGTCAGAAGTGTTATTTGATGATTTTCATAAACATGAAAGGTCAGATAATGGAATATTTGATGAGTGCTGAGTAGGTGTCGTCAATTCTAATAAAACGACCCTGGAGTGAATATTGAGATTGTGTTCTGAAATTGCTCCCAATATCTGTCATACATTCTTTTGAAATTTTGTGGAGGAAACAAACTATCAGGTCAAATTTTGATAAATAGAGCAAAAAAAGTCAAGCTGGCTTGTGTCAGTGGATGCATGCCATAAGAAAGCGGACTCCTTCCCTTGTGTGTAAACTGTCAATTTAAATTCCTTTTATTTGTATGCATTGAAGCACAATGGCTCTCTGCTTTTGTTGGCAGTTTAAACTCTTGAATACAAAGTTGATCTGAAAAAAAACCCCACTTAATTTTAAAAAGCTATTACAAAGATACACTTGGAAACTATATGGCCTGTAGATAATTTATGCCCATCTAGTAACTGATGACTTGGAAAACCTGAAAGGTTTATACCTTCCTGTGCCTCTGTTTCTACTTTAAGATGACTGCTTAATAGGATTTCTATGGGGCTGATATATGTTAAATTCACATATCAATACCCAACATGTCACAATTACAGCATAGTTATTTACAGAAGTCATCTTAATTGAGTCTTATCTTAGTAATAGGCAGTTCACTGTCCTGAATCACGATGGAAAGGGTCATATTGGGAAAGACTGGTATATACGTGGGTTGACAAAGGTAAGACCCAGTTTGATACTAAATTCTATGTTTCTAAGAATGTGTTTCCTTCTAAGAATTCATCGACCTGCTGAGAAAATAGGATGAGAAATCTCCAAAGGTCAGAAATCAGGTGTTTCTTACTTTTTTATTCTCAGGACCCAAAATAGACCTAGTTTTAGAGTGAGAACCTAATGGCTCAATTAAAAAAAGACCAAAGAAAATGTACCAATCTGCACAAGATAGCAGATGATAAATGAAACATATGTGGCATGGACAAGAACTAAGGATCTAAGATTGACGTAAATTACTATAATAAACAGCATTTACAGTAAAGTGGTATTCTTAAAAATTGCTCAAATTATTTCCACTAGATTTTGTCCCCCCACCCCCGACTTTTGATATTTAGGAAATTTAAGACTAAGGCCCAGAACAAAAATCATACCATTATAAACGTGGGGTGCTGGGCGGGTGGTGGGGGTGGGTGAGGTACGAATTGGAGACCCAAAGGCCATCTGTAGAAAATTGGACATTCCTTTACAGAAGGGTCACAAGGAAGAGATAAGCCATTCAGGATGCAGTATATAACCGATGAAACATTCAACTTTCCTCTAGTTCTTTAATGCTTGCTCTCCCCTACTATCATGACCTAGTTCTTTAATGCTTCTTCCCCACCAGTATCATGACCTTAAATCTGCCTTACAAATAAGACTGGACCAGAACACGTACACTGCTACAGATAAGAGTTCACAACACAGGGAATCCAGGATAGATAAACCCCTCAGGACCCATAATGAGAATAGAGATACCAGGAGGGGAATGGGAGGGGAGGGGAGAAAGGGGGAATTGATCACAATGATTGACATATAACACCTCCCCACCCCAGAGGGATGAGCAACAGAAAAGTGGATGAAGGGAGACAGCGGACTATGTAAGATATGAAAATACTAATAATTTATAATTTATCAAGGGTTCCCATGAGGGTGGGAGGTTGGGGGATGGAGGAGGGGGAAATGGAGCTGATACCAAGGACTCAAGTAGAAAGAAAATGCTTTGTAAATGATGATGGCAACATATGTACAAATGTGCTTGACACAATTGATGGATGTATGGATTGTGATAAGAGCTGTAAGAGCCCCCAATAAAATGATTTAATAATAATAAGAGGGTGTAAAATTTTACTTAAATTTGTGTTATAATTTTGAGGTTCTTGGGAGCACACAATGCCTGAGAAACAAGAGTTTTCTAACTGCAGAGTAAAGAACTAAGATTATTTATTGGCTGGCCCTGTCTACCCGCATAGAGAGTGAGTCTCAGGGGCCCACAGGGACAGTTCTGTCCTACAGGATCCCTGATTCGTCATCAGCTGACCAAGGATCTGTGCTAGCGCAGCGGTTAAGCTCTTGGCTGCTAACTAAAAGTTTGCAGTTAAAACTCACAACCATGTCCATAAAGATTTTTGTTAGAGTCACTTCTGACTGATAATGACAGCTACATAACGGAACAAAACACTGCCCAGACCTGCAACATGCTCACTCCCATTGCTATGTTTGAGCCCCAATTGCAGCCTGTGGCCAGTATATCATACGGAGGGTACTTCTCTTTGCTGCGGATTCTCTAGTCACCAAGCATGATGTCCTTTCCCAGGGACTGTTTTCTCTGAGGGCATCTGCAAAGCACCTGAGGGGAAGTTTCCTGGCTTCTAAGGAGCTTCCTAACTGTATTTCTTCCAAGACAGATTTGTTCCTTCTCTGTGCAGTTCATGGTGTCCTGAATAGTCTCTGTCCATGCCCTCATTCGACAACATCAAACCTGCTTCCTAGGTCCTTATCGAGGCAGTGGCTGCATGCATTTGAGGCACTTGACAAGACCGTGACTTGGGCCAGTCACACTTGCGTCTTCAAAGTGACATCCTGGTTTTAGAAAACTCACAAGAGATCCTTGGGGCAGATGTGTTCAATGTAATACGCCGGGGGCTTGTTTTCTGACTGCTGCCTCCATGAGGGCCCCTTGTGGATCCAAGTTCAAGGAAATCCTTGACCACTTTAATCTTTTCTGCTGGTCACGATGTTGCTTATCAGTCCAGCTGAGAGGAACTTTTGTTTGCTCTATGATAAAGCATTCTCCATATAGAAGTCTCTAGACTTTTTCAGTAAATGCTTCAATTCCTCTTTACTTACAGTAAGCAAGGATAGGGCCCCAGCATATGGCAGATTGCTAATGAGTCTTCTTCCAATCCTGATATGTGTTCGGCATATAATCAAGTTTTTATGATATTTTGAGCAGCACGTAGACTGAATTAGTATGGAAAAAAAGACAAGTACCAAGTCAACCATTTTATTATTTTAGTCTATGAAATAGCCTTTTGTTCTGATCGAATGGCTGCCTTTGGATCCGTAGATACTTCAGAAGCAGACCGCCTCCTGTTCTTCCCAGGACGTCTTGGTCGGGAAGTTCTGCTGTGCCTCGTCCGCCACGGTGGTGTTTGAAATCCCAGTGGCACAGCTTCCAGCGTCATAGCACCACCAATCACCACGGCACACAAAGTGACAGAGGTGGTGGCCTTTATAAAGGCGCCAGCCTTGGAAAACCGTCCTCCTTTTTCTTAGGGGTTCCTGAGTATTGTTAAGGCAGCAGCTGTTGCAATGTGTTTCACTTTAAGCGAAAGATGTCTTGGATTCTTGGATGGATTTCAGAACACTGCTGAAGTGCCTAAGCTGTTTGATTGTTTGAGCAGAAGTTTACACTAACCGCAATTCAAAAATAACCTAATGTTTGAGGATAAACTTACTTTTGGGTGCAAGCCAAGTTTTATGAGTTTTCACGATTTGTGGAGACAGCTTTTCATACATTTGTATTTCTAAATTCGGGTTCAAGGGCCAGAGAGTGAGTTTTACCAGTCACAGTCAAACTTGGCAAAAAGTCAGGCCTTGCGAGTATCATGTGCGAGCCTGTCAGTGGGTCGCCTCCCATTGGGGACGTTCATCTTGCAGGTAAAGGCTGTGCTGTAGCATTGGAATGCGTATGTGCAAAATACAGCTCAAAATGGAATCGTGTCAAAATATAAGCGCAGCCAAAGACATGAAATCTTAAGACAAAAAACTTTCAAAGCTGACAAGCAATTTTTCTCTGTAGAAGAAAGTGCTCCCCTCAGGCATAGAGTTGAGAACAGACAATACTTCCAAGGAAATGCTGTTTCATTCCATTATCTGACTCGACTAAATTCAAAATCAAATAACCTGGTTCAATGCGCTCCTTGCAAAATGTCCATGTAAGTACCAGAACACCACAAGGTGCTGCCGGGGCGCTGATGACTGAACCGCCGGTGTGTCAGATATCAGAAGGGTCCCCCGTGATGAACCTGCTCCAGCAGAGAAGTGTCCTGGGGAAAAGGTTCGAGACTCTCCTTGTGAAGGCCTGATGGTTACAACGGAGCGACTTCTGACTCGCTGGCTTTGTACGTGCCCCAGACAAGCGCGAGGTTTGACTCAGCTTCTGTCAACTCAAAGGTTTGTAACACCACACGTGACCTGTACCAGAACTAGTAAAGACTATATGGCACGCTGCTGAACAACATATATCCGGTCATTTACAGCTATAAAATGGAGCCCTGGTAGCGCAACAGTTAAGCACTCAGCGCAGGCTGAAAGGTGAACCGTCCCCGTGGCAGAAACATCTGGGCGATCTGCTTCCGGAAAGATGACCATTTTGGAAAGACTGTGGGGCAGCTCTAGTCTGTCCTGTATGGTCCCTAAGAGTCAGAAGTGACTCTAGGCACACAGCAAGGTACATGGACACACGGAGTATACGGATTTTTTAAAAATGGCAAATTGGGTAGCTAAGCATATAAAAAGTATGTTTATTCCTTAGAAAACTTTGGTTCGAACCAGCACTCATGAAAAATGATACGAAAGTAATCTAACTTCAAATCCCGGCGGGTATATGATTTGCCAAGCCTGTTTCTCACGTTGGGACCAACAGATTGGGCTCCATGTGACCCTCTTGACCCTTATTGGATCCTCGGTGAGCTTGACTTTCAGTTTCTTAGTAAGGGAGCAAGGTTTCTAAGACATTTACGAAGCAGGCTGAACACAGAATGCATTTAGATTTTTAGGATATTTTTCTAATCTTATTTCCCTCGTACATGTACGACTTAAATTTGGCAGCTCGCGTTGATTGGACATTTCTAAGGTACTGAAGTTGGTTTCCATAAATAAATAAATAACTAGCCATTCTCTTATCCTTTCAGATTCATTTATCGCGTGCTTCCACAATTTCTATTTTAAGTATGTGATTTCTATAAAAAGGAACATTGCCAAAATGATCCTAGGGGAATGAACCATAGGAATTCTTGATTAGCACCCTCATCAAATTCCGAGGCCAACATAAGTAGAATGTCTTCAAGAGCAGTCTCTTGGTGAGTGGGGGGTGGGGGCGGGTTAGGCATTCCATTTAGTATCAATATGAATATCGTAGAGAAGGAGCTGAGTGCAGAGTTAACCCACGCTGGGAGCTGGCTAAGTCAAGGCTCGTCAAGAGAGCAGTAGTTTCGATCAGGAATGGCTAAATCCCTGCAGGGTGGGGAAACAGCACAAATAGGCCACCATAAGCAGTGGGAGTGGCTGTGGTGAACAAAGACTGCTCTGTCCACACGCACCGAAATTAATTTTTTTCTAAAGGAAGGTGAACAAGACATCAGGCCATCAGAAAAAAAAATATTTCTGTTTGACTTACAGCCACTGCCACAAGTCTATTTTTCATAGTCTTTTGTCATTCCAAAGCAGTGTTCTGTCCTTTTCGGTCTTTGAAGTCTAATGGCCTATGTTGATCACTGCCAGCTCGTTCCTGGGCAAGTGGCCGGGATTGCTGTTGGGTCATCGCTGAAGACAGGAGGGCAGCACTGTGCGCTGCATTGTTCATGCTTGGTCTTCTTTACGGCATCCTTAAGTGACTTGCATAAAGTGAAAGAGCCATTAGGCGACTAACGGCCCAAACAAGTTTTCTCTGTGCTTAAGGATCTATTAGGTTAGCTAGTAAAAGCTATGTTCAAGTGTTTTACAGGCTGTCTCCAGTGCTTGCTAATGACTGATAATACCACCCATTTTGACCAGGACAACTAAAACAGCACCCTAACTGGCCAGCCCCAACCCATTCCTAACTCCTTTCCATTTGCTCTCCATCTTGTAGCTTCAAGGTCCTTTTCCCAAGAAATATTTAATTTACCATCGTCTCTCTCCCTGTGCCACATAAAAGCATCTCAGTGCCTTTCCATTACAATAACCAAAGAACATGGAATTTTAAAACTTTGCATTACACAATCTGGAAAATTGTTTCCCCAAAGTAGACCTACCATTTAATTTTCTCTAATATACTCTTCTCCCATGAAACAGCCAATTCACATTTTTCAAGAATCTTGATCTGTAGAACTCTCTATTAAAGTTATACTCTAAATATTTCTTTAAAAGAAAAGGCATTCCATATAACCCCAACACAAAGACTATAAATCCCACTACATGACTGAAAAATCTAACATTACTAACACGGAGCTATGACATCCTTAAATTATTTCAGATGATTTCAATACAAAATCCATCAATTGATTGAAGATTCTAAGACTATTATATCACCCTTCAAAAATAGAGCATCTGTTCTAGCTCTTCCTTTTCTAAATTTCTTTTCACAAATAAAATTAATATATTTAACAGGTATTTCTGGCCATGCTCTTTCAGTCTGGAGGAGCTTCATAAAAAATTAGAAGGGAGGAAAATAACACATCATTCTCATTGACAGTAATTGCTCGAGGGAAATATAAAATAAGCAAGAGATTTCTGTTTGCACCTCATTTGGCTCTACCTAAAGAAATAAAGACCTAAAAGAGTCACAGGTTTCTTTCCATTTCCTATTTCTGAGAAAGGTATCAAATCAGGGGACTTTCATCATTTATTTCCTTGTAAGAAGTCTTTTTGTTTCATGACAAAAAGTATAATTTTTCTTTGCCACTATTGATTCTTCGGAGCAGCTTGATGATATCAGGGCACCGCTATTTCTTCTACATGTAAAACTGGCACTTGCTTATGGAGACTGAAACTGGAAAGGTTCCCGAGCCAGAAATCAGGACACCAAGATCTCTAGTGCTGCCACTCTGGCTGTCACGGACTTGCGCATCACTGGCAAAGAGTGATCGTCTCTTCATCTTCAAAACAAGATGGGGTCAGTCCATAGAATGACTAAGCGCACTTCCCAAACATATGGGTAGTAAATATATATATATATGAACACATACATATAAAAACATATGTACACATAGATTGGTGTATATAAATATATATATACACCTATATAAATTTACAGATATCATATATTCATATATAAACTATGGATTGTGAAAATTATATATATACTCATTTATATATACATGCATTTATATATGTTTAGATAGAACATTATATATATATTCACATATATATACATATATATATACACACATTCAGACTTATGTGTGTTTGTGTTGTATATACAAATTTTCATAACCCATAAGTTTTGGAAGTGTTTTTAGCCATTCTGTGGACTGATCTCCTCTTTTTCAAAGATAAAGAAAACACCTCACCCCGAGCTAAGCAAGTTAGTATAATAAATATTACATATGCAATTCTCTCTATATTCTCCTTCTGTAGCCCTTTCCACTTGTTTGTGACCAGTGGGCCATTCTTTAGCTATGAGGAGGACCTTGTCCATCTAATGGTCCCTCCTTTGAGGGCAGGGTAAGTATATCCTTGCTCTGAGTCTTATTCTATAAGCTGCTCTTTTACTGAAGAATAGGAAAAAAACCCAAATTACAAATTAAACTCCCTTAAGACTACATATTGGAAAGATGTATGGATTTGGAGACGAAGAGACACGTGGCCCTAATCCTGGCTCTTAGACTCAGCAAACCACGCAACATAGGGGAACGTGTAAACTTTCTGAAGCCCTATTTCCTCCAGGTTAGATGAGGTTTGAAAGCAACTTTCAGTTCTCCTGAGCCAATAAGTAAATTTTCTAGAGTTGCCTGGCATATTTAAAGCTCTCAATAAATGTGGCAGAGTTTAAATACTATTTAATGTTTAAAATTCAGTGGAAAGTAAAGTAATTTTATGGAGCCTGACTGTAATGTGCATGATATTTTTTATGAATGTTGCTGCAGCTGCTGCTGTTCATGAAGATGTGGAATGGAGGTTATTTGTGTTATGCAGAGAAGCTTCAGGTAAGGCATGGAGTGGATTGCTTTCTTAACCATTGCAGGTGAGCCAGCCAGGCACCATCTTTCATCTCTGCTAAAAATACCAATTCTTCCCGATGGAACTTCGCCTACATTAAGTTGTAATGAAGGCTAGTCTGAGCCCCTTTATCAGAAGTCAATGTGCACTCGGATTTTGTTTCCAAGCAAATGGATTTGGTTGTTCAATTTTATGCTAGCTTCTGAAGGCATCTTAGCAAATAATGTCCAAACTAACAGCCAATCTTGCACAGAAACAATTCAAACTCGCTCTAATTCTCTCCAGAAATGGTCACAGTACAAATATCCACGAAGACTAGAAGAGATCGGTTTTTATCAGTCCTACGTTTCACCAGTCCCTTACAGGAGTCAGAGCATGAAATGCAAGCCCAAGTAATACCCCCCTGGCTTCTCTTAGCTCTCCTGTGCATCTCCAGCAGCAGCTGTCTACAAAACTGTGCTACCGTGTTTCCGGATGGTAGCTTTAAAGAGGTCCCTGGGTGGAACAAACAATTTGTGCTCAAGTGCATTTCATAAGGTTGTTTGTTCAAATCCACTCAGCAGAGCTGCAGAAGAAAGTCCTGTTGCTCTCCTTCCTTAAATCACAGCCAGTAAAAAGTCTGTAAAGCAATCCTCCTCTGAGACACACAGAATCACCAATAGTCATAATGGACTCCACAGCAACGCATTATGCATTTAACACAGAGCAGGCGTTACTATGAGGAAAGAGTGTAGCATATCCAATTGTATCGAAACCAGAATTTTAGTAATAGAAACCATCTCCAAAACTACACTTTGAAATAAGAATACATTATTAGTATTACAGAAATGAAGCATTTGAGCTAAATCTAAACATTTGTGACTACACAGGCATTACCTTTATATTTTAATATTCAATGTAACCTTGCCCCTAGTCGATTCTGACTGATAGTGACTTTATAGGATAGAGTTGCATTCCTTCATTGAATTTCTGAGACCATAGGAACAAGTACCATCACATCTGTCCCATCAGCTACTGGTGGGTTTTGGACCTCCGACCTTTGAGTTAGCAGCTAACCCCCTAATCCACTCTGCCACCAGGGCTCCTTGAAAATAAGTGAACAATGTTCAATCACAATAATGAATAGAAATGACTGAGCTAAACTCTGGAATTTTAATGAATGCTTCCGGTTGAAGGTAAAAGTTTGAGATGGAACTGACCCCTGATACTGGGCTTCAGACTGTGGTTGCTTACAGTGTAGTGTTCAAGATCCTTTTAGACTACTTCTACTGTCTCTGCCTTGGTCTTATTTTATTAAAAATGTTAATATATGCCAATATCTCTTTAATGTTTGGCAGTTTTTGTACAAGCAGAACACTCTAATCATCTTTTTGAATCTACAGTAAAGCAAGATTAAATTTTTCTACATTACACCCGTTAACATTGCGAATTCATTTCACTTATCCCTCCCAATTCAATGATTATAATGTTTCTTTTTATTATAAAGTAGTTGTGATTATAATAAAAATTAGCACTCTTATTATATTTAATGTTTCTCACAAGAAAAATTCCAACATTGCTTAGTTTTCCATTGCTTAGGCTATATAAATTTTCTTAATGCCAAATTTTTTTTTGCCTATCCTAATTTTTTTTAAATGTAAGTTATCCTCTCAGAAGATTTTAGAACAATTTCTGAAAATTAGGAGTTTGTAGAAAATAGCAATGTATCCACTAAAATGGAAAAATAATAAATTGTTAATTTGGCAACATACTGCGCAGTGTCCTGGTTATTCTCTTTAAGTACACAACTAACCCACTTGCTCACTTACTGAAATCGATGTGTTCATCTATGTTTATTAACATCAGAAGCAAACATTCTATCATTTTAATAATTGAATATATATTTTGAAACTGTAGAAGAGGTCACTATGTAATGATACTAAATATTACATTCCAGAATATACCTTCTCTTCTTGCAGAATTTATATACCTCCAATTAGCAACAACATACAGTGGTTAATTTGTATTGCTTACCACAGTAACTAATTGTCCCACTCTGGCTGCTTCTCTGTCATTCCAGGTTTGCTACATTTTTAGATGAGGCAAGCCATGCATTGCTAGGAACTGTGCTTTCAACTACAAGAACAGCATTCACCCACATGTTTTTATTTTAAAATGATGGGAGACATTTAATCTTTGCAGTGTTTTCAAATAAAATTAATTATTCACTCATGTAATGCGCCATTTCGAGCAAAGGACATTTTTCATCCTAGTGGGTTCTCCTCCTGAAAGACATGAGGACACACTTGTGCTTAAATAAAGGGGATTTCTTTTCTTCGTAGCCCATAGTCCTTTACAAAGGAGCTATTTGAGAGTCAAACGGTCACAACTCCAGACAAATGGAAGAACAACTGTGACGAAAAGATTTCCCTCTTAAGAATGTTTCTTCGCTAATCTTAACAGACAGCAAGGCTTAGAAACGAGGAATGAGTGAGCTCCAGAGTAAAGTGTTAAAGAGCCATTTCATCACAGCACCGTTCACGGTGGCAGGAGGATGGAAATAACGCCACTGCCCATTTATGTAGAAAGGATAATAAACCGGTACATACCTACAAGGGAACATTCAGAAATGTTAAAGGATGCTAATAAATCTGTGAATCACCTCAGGACATAGATGAGCCTGGAGGACATTATGCTGAGTGAAATGTGTCACTTACAAAAGGACAACTGTTGAATGAGACCACTGTTATAAAAACAATCATAAAAAAGGTTTTCTCACCGCAAACCAGAGGGTGATGGCTAAATGGGGTAGGAGGGAGATAAAGGAAGGAAAAGTCACAGGCGAGGGGGTAGATGGGTCTTAAATTAGCTGAAGGAGAAGGCAATACCCAACCAGAGGGAGATGAGCAAAAATTGTCGGAAGCAGGGCCAGCCACTGGGACATTGAATTCGTTGTTGATTACAGAAATGATGCACCTCTCACTTCCTTCACGAGAAAACAGTTATGAACAGAAAAGAAAAGAGGTAACAAAGAGATGCCTCTGGTTTGTTTCCACATCAAGAATTAATTTGTTGTCAAAGAAAAAGCTAAATAATCCTCTTTGCTTCCCCCTAACTCAGGAGCCGGAGCACAGATCTAGCTCCTGGATTGAGCTCCTGGAATCCGGGCTTGCCTCTTCCTGATCATTCATTCATTCCACAGGTAGCTTTGGCCCCGGCACCTTCGAGTCCTTTTCAGAGAAGGAATTGGATAGAACAGTGCATTCCTCCTCCTCCTCTTCTTTACTGATGCCTCATGCAACTCCTCACAATTGGAAAATAACATAGTGGACGTATATTTCAACGAAAAGATTCTGTAGGAAGTCGGTGATTTGCTGAAGAAAATGTATATTGTGTAGCAAGAGAACGCAGGCGCAGGCTGAGCGAAGCAAAGTGAAAGAAAAGAGAAACATGCAGCGTTTCTCTCCCTCTATTCTTTTGCTTATTTTTTGGATAAGTCCTTTAAATATTCATAGTAACTCTGTTTTTTTTTTTATGGTCTCTAAGCTGCCTAAGAACATAAGGCATGAAAGTTGTCAACAGTAACCGGTTCACTTGCACATATTTGCTGAGGCTCTGTGCTGTCCTGACACTGTGGTTCAGGTCTCTAGATGCCCTGTCCTTCGATCAGACACCCTTGGAGTTCAGCAGCAAGGCACCGTCAGAGATTCCCTAGAAGAATTAAGTACTTCAGAATTTCACCGTAGGAAATTTTGTGACTAAGCCAGAAAGTAAGTGTTGTAAAACGAGTACAACGTTCTCCATGCGTCCACGGACATCTGTCTCTTGATCTAGTTTTTCAAAGCAAAATTTACTTGGAAGGTCATTTGATTCGTTACACTTCAATGATACCTAAGTGAGCTTAATTTTTCAGTCTCCTTTGGAATTTTTCCCGCTTTCAGTGAAAGAGCCCAGTGCCTTCCAACTAGAGGTACACTCTTTCAAGAATCGTGTACACCTCCTATCACCGCGGTTGAAGCGTACAGTGAAGAACGCAGCACACGCACTGCCTCGATCCTTGCCATCCTCACGCTAAATCCAGATCAACCTCTCTCACGTCCCCAAAGGGCAAGCACAGTAACAAGATTCATCAAAGATCTAAAATGCCATTATTATTTACACCATAGCCAGGAATGTGGCTATGATTTACAGAATAGGCAGAATATGGCAAACAGGATAAGACTCTTTCTAGTTAGCCGTGACATTTCAAAGACCTTTTAACGATCTGAACTGCTCAAAAAAGCTATTTGGTAACATCAGTACACACGGGAAAGGAAAGCATCACACAGTAATTGTTACACTCACAACCAGTCCTGTCTATTTCCCACTCGGACATACATGAAGGCAAACTCTCAACAACTTATCATTCCAAACCCCAAATCCATCGCCAAGGCCATTTTAACATGAGCACCTTCTGCCTTTTCCAAAGAACTGAAGTTACAGCGAAGCCTGGTATGTAAGCGAACTGAAAGTAAAGGCACAGGGCACTGTGTTACTCACCACGTCCTACTTGAAAGCCCCTCTCAGATCTAGGTAAGTGCACCACCACGGTGCTTAATAAAGACACAGAGAGGGAGCCTTTATGACTTGTTTGAATCAAACAGTAACTCGGTGGTTTAAGTAGAAGCATATATTTTGAAAGGTTAATCCACCCATACACAGGGAAACCCCTTTTTTTTTTAAAGAAAGTCATTCTGCTGCCAAGAGGTTATTAATATTCATCTCTCGGATACAAATACAACCTACAGATAAAAGACTCACAACCTATGTGAAAATACCACAGAGGATTCCCTCTTGGTCTGTAAGCTGTAATGGAAACACAAGAAAACAATATACCTCTTCAAGCAATCGGGGTACTACAGGAAATCCACCTGCCCACTGAATGGAAAAGTTCTATCAGCTTAATAGGGCCACAACACACAAACATAAATGTAGAATTCGCATAATTTACTGTAAGGACCACATAGGTCACACACTCATTTCTAGGAATGTACCTCTGTTTCATCTTCCTATTTCTTTCCCTGACAGTGCTAGCACCCAGGTTAACATTCAGTCAACCTTTAAAGTAATTTAGAAATAAACCCACTACCTTTTACAAACAGGACTTGCGGAGTGTTTTTCTTTCTTAGAGGGGAAAGTATATGTGTTATTTCATTGGCATTATAGAATGGTGAATTATGTCGGTTTTCCTCATCACCCTAAAAAATAAGTCTGGATAGTCATGAATAGCGATAAACCTCCCTCCAAAGTAGCAAAGAGACTGGCACCAGCTTGGGGGCTAAATGATTGTTGACAAGTACCCCAAAGTTCATGACTCTCTGTACCATTGGTTTAGACTGAAGTAGTCATTTGGGGCTAGGCACAGAGAGATCAAGTCAATGCCAAGTAGCATGTTAGCAACATGCTGAAGGAGATGGACTGTATTAGAGTTTACTGTACTTCAGCCTCATCACAATAGACTTTATTACTTCAGAAAGATAGATGGACACAGTGAGTTACTGGCGATCCCCTTGGTTGGCAAGCATGGTTGGAAAAGTTAATGACTCACAAAAGGAGCCTCTGCATTATTCATTCTTGGGTGCAGTACTCACAACAGCGTGTTGTGTTATTCTTCATATTTTTTTCTGTATGCTCGCATATTTTCCCAAAGAAACACAGTCCATAACACAGTGTAGCTTAAACTCTAACCCTCATAAGATAGATAGATGATAGATAGGTAGATAGATAGATGGACGGATAGATAGATAGATAGATAGATAGATAGATAGATAGATAGATAGATAGATAGATAGATAGATAGATAGATAGATAGATAGATAAAATAAAACAACCTAAACAGAAGTTGGGGAGGAAAACATTTATTTTTAAACCAAGTGACTAAAGACCTGTGAGCTATAAACATCTCTGTTCTGAGAACCCCGACAGTACTTTGAAAGTCTTTTTGAAACTCCCTTGAATTAACACAAAATTACATTTACTCTTCGTAAGAAAAAACAAATAACTAATGTGTGTCAAGAACATGCCGTTTTAATGTGCCACCTAAAAGCCAGGAGAAATCCAGCAGCATACTGACAGCAAAAGAAAAAAAAAAGTTAGAACTGAAATCATTTTTACAGATGGGAATTTCTAGGTTTCACTACTGTTTCTTGTTCTGAAAGTATTTTTAAAGCTGCAGTTGTGTTTTTGTCCGGAGCCTTGGAGTCAGTTCCCACCCATAGTGAGTGCATGTATACAGAGGCAATATGGCTTCGTTCTCCACCATCCTCACCATTGATGTTTCTGAGCCCAGGGAGGATTCTACACATTTATGATTACTGTTTTTAAAGTCTCGAGAGGCTCCTATGGTGTATCTATGGACAATCTTATCCCTGGCCTGTATCTAAGGACAATCGTGTCTCCAGGTCAGAGCAAGAAGGTTATTTGCATTAAAAGCTATGAGGATAGTCCATGGGAATGGGGACACTAATCAATGGAACATGAAACAAGACGTCATTTATTTCCCTCCTGGACCTGGTGGTGGTGGTGAGGTAGAGAATGTGTTTTCTCTACTTTGCATTATTCTAATTGTAAAAGGGAAGCCAGCCTCTACAGGAAGGCATGGTACAATACAGACTTACCTGGGTCTTCAAGGATGGTATTCCTCCTTGTATATAGCCAAGCTACTTAAGATCAATGGTAGGCAGAAGCTGGCTATCTGTCTGCCAAATGATTTTTACTATTCATAAAAGAGCATTTTGTCTAGCAATTTACCTTCAGGGAAAACTAAGAAAATGAGTTTGAAAAAATTTAATAAAACTTGAAAACTAGGGCCTAAAGTGATCGATCCACAATTAATTTCACATGGCTGGAGGGTACAAGTGTCTGAAGGGACAGGGGAGAAGGGGAGAATAGATGAGACTGGCAGAGTAAAGTATGTCCATGTAGAGCTGCGCTTGAGAAAAAGAAAAGAGTCATACTTAAGAGAGTATTAAAACTCCCTTTTATCTCCTTAGACTCAACGCTTGGATGGAGAAAACTCTCCATCTCCATTTAAATTGGGGGAAACTACTTCTTCTAATCTGTAGTCACAGGAGAATGAGCTTCACTTTAAAAAGCAAATAGTTTGTTGTGGACTTTTTCTGCTTCTTAAAGGTGAATTATCAATATAACTTGAATTCTCTCCATAAAAGACGTCTTGTCCAGTTTCCATGTTTTTCCACTGATTTATAACAGGATGGCCTGTGTGGTAGCTACATAATCTGTTGCCAATTTGAAACTTAAGCGTGAAGGAGCGGAGCTTAGCCTGTCAATCAGGTCGCAGCATGATGACCTCATTTGGAGGCGCTAATGAGATAAGTAACTCCCTGGAGGCGGCACACAGACTCACTCCCTGCAGGATGTGCTTGTTGGCAAGACACCTGGAGCTCCATTAGAGCTCTGGAGTGGAGAAACTACGTGGAGACCCCTGCCTGCTCTGAGATACCTCTACCGCCACTGGATCCACAAGACTTTCCACCCACTGGCCTGTGATCTTCCTGCATTTGGGATCATTGCAAGTGTTATGTGAGTCTGAAGAGGAATTTATAGATTGGTGTCAGACATATGGGCTAATATCGAACTTATGGACTTGATCTTGGCCGGGCTGGGATGTTTTCCCAATATCCAATTGCTCTCTCAAATGTAAAGCTCTTTCTTACACACATATGAGCCTCCCTGGATTTGTTTCTCTAGTCTACCTGGACTAGCACACCCTTTAAAAGTTGCAGCATCAAAAAAAATGAAAGGAATATATTTATAAAAGAGAAATTCTAAACAAGCAAGAGAGCATTGAACAGTTGAAGGGAAGGAAGTTTCCAAGTTCTACCTGTCTACAAAGATAAGCTGGGTGTATCACTCGGTAACAAGGCTCCCCTGGACCTCTGTAGGACCTCCTGCACAGGCTGTCCACAGGAGTCCCCAAGAAGACAGGCAAAGTGCTTCCACATGCTACCTTTGGGAATAAGTCCCGGCATCCTTCGCTCCCTCCTTTCCCTCTCAGCCTTCCAATGTCCTGGATTCATGGATAAGAGATGCAGGTGCAACGAGGACAGCAAGTATTTTTACCACAAGTGAAAAATTACTTTCAAAGTATTCACTCACTTAAGGTTTTTCTAAGAAGAGTAGTAAAGCTAACCTGGCAATGTTTGTCTCATTAAAATGCTAAATTTTTTCAGAAATGGTTCAAACTGATGCTTTCTGTGCAATGAGAGCATTTCTGTAGGTCGGGGCATTTTGATGCCCCCTCCAACCCCCCCAGTGTCTGGTTCTGGTCTCTTGCCAAACTTTATTCCTTCATGTTTTAATGAGAGATCCACCCAGGCAGTCGGTTTCATTACTGCAGAATATCACCTGTAACATTAATTAAAGGACAAAGAGCGGAACTGGGATCATTCTAGAAAGTGCATTTTGCAGACTTGTGCTTTCCCTGACCCAGTTCCTTAGGAATAAACCCTAGGATTAAGTTTGGCTTTTATACTTCCTAAAATAACTCTCTCTCTCTCTCTCTCTCTCTCTCTCTAATTAATTTTGACTTTTATACTTCCTAAAATAACTCTATCTATCTATCTATCCATCTATCTATCTATCTATCTATCTATCTATCTATCTATCTATCTATCTATACATATCTGTAAAATTTAAATCCCCATAACAACCAGGCATATGTCTGTCTAGCTGGTCTCATTATTTGGTCACTGGGTGAAAATAGGCAGAGGAAAGGGGCAGTCCATCACCAATAGATGAAAAGAATGCTGATGCAGAAGACTTTGGAAAGAGCTCTCGCTGTGATATAACCATGAGATTTCATTTATTTGTCTGGTCCTCCTTGTCAAAAACTGTCGATTTACAGGAATTGAGTATTTCTGGTCATTTTTGACAATTTCTTCCTCCCTCCCCCACACTGAGCACGTGCATATGCATTTTCAGTTTTTAAAAAAATTTTTAAACTTCAGTGTGGATAAAAAAGGCTAAATAGTACATGTCTTAACCTACTAAAATACCATATTTCTGAATATATTTTTCAAAGAAGGACTAGATTCAACTTTTGTTCAGGGAAATTCTGCCAAAAGGAGGATATATCAGCCAAACAATTAGGACAGGGAATGGGGCATAAATGTCCTTCCTACGGAGGATCAAATGATACGATGACTCACTGATGTGGATAAATCAGAAATGCAGCTGTTTGGGACCCAACTCCAGCGATCACAGCAAGCCAGGTCCCTAAAATGTGGCCGTCTTTAAGAGGCAATCTCAGGTGTTGACAGATCAGAGAAATCTCAGGAGAGCTCTTTGACGCTCACCCCCTTTGGCGTTCACCCTTAGCACCCCACATCCCTTCCGGCTTTCGGTCCACATGACTGTGCTTTCTCAGCCAACTCCAGGAACCATATCTGTTTTCAACATGACATGTGCCTTTGATCACGTTTGCCTTTTAGGGATTACCACCCAAAGAGGATTAACATAGAAATCAGACACTTGGACCAAATTCTGTAAAACCAACGTTGAATCATCTGCACACCCTCCTTCTTGTGAAAAATGAGTTCAGGTATCGGCTATTTGTCTTACAGAAATTTCTTGTTTTGAATAGAAAAACTAAAATGAAGACATAACTTCTGATCGTAAATTGTGATTTCCACTTTTTATGAGCCCCACTTACAGAGAATTGCCTTCGTGTGATCTGGAGATCTTAACTCACGATCTGCACAGTCCTGGTGCTTATGTCCTAGGGAACCGGTGGGGAATAGAAAACTGCTGTAGGATGGTAGAAATGGTTACCCGCAGGATTGACTGAGGGCCATTGTAAGGAGAACTCACTCATTATGCTAACCTATGGGAGTATCTTTTCTGTTTTATTCCCAAAGCCTCAGAAGATTACATAACACATGACGGCACTCTGAAACTCAAAGTATATAATGTTAAAGCTTGTTTTGGAAGTCATTTTCTGCAACAAGGAGAGACATGCTTCTATCTGTTTATAAAAGTTTAATTTAGACCAGTGCATTATTTTCCAGTGGCGTTTGTTCTAACGACCTCATTGCAAATCAGATGAAGTTCACTTCTGGAGGCTTTTTCAGTCCCTTCATCCAAAAATGAGATGATGCCTACAAATTCCTTCTATGTCTAAGAATTTGACGGTTGATCTTATCCCAAATAGCAAACAACACGTTTCCGCATTGATTGACTTTAGAGCAGGGATTCAAGTCTTTTTAACCCCCTAGTATAGTTGAGAAAAAAATATCCCCCCAAATATGTCTCTGACAATGTGCTACAGTGTTTGCTCTTGGTTGGTTCGCATCCTGGAACAACAAGAACTCTTTATAGCCCTTAAATAAACAATATCCGCCATTGCAGTAGATGAGAAAACGGTGTCTGGGAGCCTCTTTTGACAAGAACATTAAGTCAGGCTGTGCTCTTTAAGTACCTCGCTGTTCTGGTGAAAACACTGACATTGAAAGGAACCACTTTGCTCATAAGAAAATGCCCATTTTGTAAAGCTGCCCAAATTGGCAAAGGGTAGCCAAAGGACCCCCCAAAATTGTTACTTTTCATTTTTTAATTGTGAAAGTCAAACAGAGGAGCCATGAACACTTTAAGAATTACAGAACCACGAGTGAAATGGAGAAATAATTTCTAATATTATGATATGATTTCCAAAGGTGGTAACCATTTTCAGAAAACGTGGTATGTTTTCCTCTTGGTTTTTCTTTGTGTTTAAATAATGAAAAAATATCAGCAATCTTTTGCTGAGTGAAGGTGCTGGCAATGCTCTTTTTAGTTGGGTAAAACTAAGAATATGTCACACAATGCAGTAAGTGGTAACCGCTCTTGGGAAGATAGAAAGAAAGTAGTCATGCATTTAACAGGCTATGAAGATGATTCTGAAACAGAGCCCATTGTTGAAACAAAGTCAAGTTTACCGTGAAATCAGCTTGGATATTGTAATAGTCTTTTAAGAGAATTATGAATGGAAGCAATTCATATAAAGGAATGGGCTTCAAAAGTTCAAGGAAATAGGGAAATGTGAAGCCCGCTTGTATGAGTTCAATGATGGTGTTTGTGTCAGTTGCCGTAATAAAGTAAAACAAATGGGATGGATTTTAAAAACAGAAATGTATTGTGTCAGAGTTTTGGAGACTCGGGAGTCCAAATTTAGGATATCTGTCTTGCTCCATGGGAAGATCCTTCCTTTTATTTTTTTTTTGTCCCTCCCAACTTCTGGTTGGAGCCCTAAATGGTCCTCTGTATATAGATGTAGCTGTACAGGGCCATCTGCCCCAGTGTTTCTTTGTCTCCCCCCTTCTCTGTATTAAGGACATCGCTCAGATTAGAACAGAACCAAATTTACAGCTAGTAACAACGTTACAGAAACTACCTCCAAACTAGGTCACATTCACTGGCATGAGACATTAGGACTTTCATATATCACTTAGTGGACACAGTTTAATCGACCGCAAAGATTGAGGATACCGACTACCAATGACTTTGGATCATATATTCTATACCAGGTGATTTGCAAACACGATCTGCTTGGTACTTAAAGTGTGGTCTGTTCTCTAGCAGCACCATCATCGCCAGGAGAGTGTTAGATTTTTCAGTCCCCATCCTTCCTTACGGAATCCAAATCTGTGTTTTAATAAGATCTCTAGGTATAAAAGTGACTGCATTCATGAAAAAAAGAGGCTTGAAAAAATCTGCATCGTTTCATTTATTTTTTTATCGAAACTAGCAAAGACGGTCCCTGTGGTTACTAATGAAGAAAATGAAGCCTGGAGATTAGAGATGACATTCAAAATATTTTATAACTGGTCAATACAGGAATCATCCAGTGAAAGCAAAGACTTGATCACTGTTCTGATCATCGAACTATGGCTATTTAAAAATTGTCTATTAGGGGAAACAGCACATAGAACTTCATACTAGTCTTAAAACTATGCTGTAAGTCTAAAATGTATCTTATGCAAAAAATAAAAATGAAATAACCTGATACATCAAGCTAGATTGAACAATAGAGACCAGTGCCCGACATCAACCCCGCAGGGTAGTGAAATAATCCCTGTAGTTACCTTATCTCAGTCAGTAATGATCAAATACCATTTTGCTCACCTCAGGCCTCAGACTATTCCACAGATGAGCCCCTCATCTCTAATGTCAGGTAGGGAAAATGGTAGATTTAAAGCTAAACTTGAGAGATTTTTACACCTCCTTGATTCCCGCAGTACATTAATATCTCTATCAATGTAAAACCCCTCCATTCTACCACTCCACGGAAGTTTTGGAGAACCAGGTTCATGATCCAATGTCAGTGGATATTTGGGCTCATCCTAATTGCCCTCACGCTAAGGCTCCTTCTGGTCCTCGTCTTCTCCCTCTGCCTAAGGGCACAGTGCATGCATGTAGTTTCTGCTCTGACTTGGGGATCTTCGATCTCAGGTGACTCCGCACTTTCTGTCTATGGTTCCCTATTATTCCACTCTAGGGAGTTCATTTTGAATATGTTGTGGGGGCCCCAAAAGCAAAAATGCGTGCATCTTAGTCAAAGAACTAAAGCCAAGGGGCCATTAATCTAGTCACTGTCTCCCAGATTTACCTATCCTGGATTCTATGTACAGAAAACCTGAAAAGAAAGAAACCTAACAACAATAACAAAGTAAAACAGATTGAAAACCTCAATAACTACTTGATATTCTATCCTATTAGACACAAGGGGGGGAAAGGAATAAGAACTACTAAATATTATATTTTAATCCTAGTTTTACTTTTGTCTTTTGAAAAACTTTAAAATATATCCAATTCACAACACACAACCAGCTCCCTAGTTCACTCTATGGGGCCTGTAGATGTTTGGCTTCATTCTCAAACCCCTGCTTGAAAATCTGCATTGCTCTCAGTCTGCCTAGGTTTCTTGCTTCCTGTCTAAGTAAGTATCACTGACCTCTTAGCCATGAGTTTCTTGCCTTCTATGACCCTACCATAGCTTACAAAGGATCTTCCTTACTTACAAACTGTTTGGAAAGCTCGTCTCTTTTCTCTCTTACAAGGAAATGTAAAGATTTTCCAAAGAGAAACCTCTTCATTTTGCTACTCAAGCAAGACCTTCCAGAGGTGATGAGTGGAAGTAAAGACGCTTAGGTATCTGTGAATTATCCCCACCTTCCCATGAATGACTGGTTAGCTTCTTCTGGATATATTGCCAGAGTCACCGGTCAAGAATTTCTAATTCTAAAGAATTTCAAACAAGAATTCTAATGGGCACTGGTGGGGGCGGGGGTGGGTGGGGAGTGAAGTCTTTCAGTTGTGACTTGGAGCACACTGAAAGAGTATAATTAGAAGACATCATTTTATACATCCACAGAATTTCCTTAAGGTAGCAAGTAGCTCCAAACCAAGAGGAAATCAGGTGATTTGTAGTGGAGCCTTAAAGAAACATGTTTCAATATGGGATAATCACCAGCTGACATGGCATTCTATGTTTAGGGGGAGGAGCTGTGGCTTGCCAGTTAGTGCAGAACATGTAGTCAAAGGAATAAGGAGAGTAGGATACTGGAGAAGTTCATGAGCAAGAAGAAAGAAGGGGACAAGCAAGAATATTCAGACAGAGAGCTAGACCAGAGCCATTTATCACACCTTGGAAAATGTCAGGTGACCAGTAGTAAAAAACACAATGAAACAACAACAAATATACTATTGTATCCACACACGAAAGGTGAGACATGAAATCTTCTTAGCGGGTCTTTCCCTGCCTAAGTGGGGCTTGTCTATGAATAGAATGTCGAACAGATCTGGACGTCTCTCTGCCCCAGTTATTAGGGAAACACCAGTGGAGTAAGGCTAGCCTCATATCTGTTGGGCACCAGAAGCAGACAGTAGAAAATAGCCAAAGGGCCCAAGTGAAATCCTCCCATCCCCAGGTCCTTCTTTGGCTGTGAGTTGGATTTGACTGGATGGCAAGGAGTTCTCTGGGGGCCATTTCCTCACAGTCATGGAGCACCACCCTGCTGGAGGTCCAGGTTCTTCTTGACTCAATGCTGCCATGGTCCCAGTTAGACAACCAAATTAAGTTCAACAAAGATTATAGGAGTCAAGATAAACTTGACTTTGTACTCACAATAAAGAAGACTCGAAAATATTTGTAAGAGCTTCATAAAATAACCCCCACATGTTTGGGACACTATCACGTCTGGCAATGTAGAAAAACCTTTCATGAGCTGAATTGTTAGTATACCTACAACAAGAGAGTTAAATATAAAAAATAATTTTGAGGATGAGGCAGGACAAGGCAATGTTTCATATTCATATATAAGTTCATCATGAGTTGGCATCAACACAAAAGCAGCTAATAATAATAAAAGAGTTGTGTAGTTACTGGAAATTCATTTTTTTTTAATTGTAGTGAGTTGAAAATCTTAGCCAATCCCTGACTTGGAAAAGTCTTTTGGTATGAGTTTGTCCATTTGCCACATGCCGTTAATCTTGACCAAGGATGATTAGAGGCGCCTGGTGGCTTTGTGATTATTTGTTGGGCTGGTAAACAGAAGGTCAGCAGTTCAAAACCACCAGTGGCTCCGCTGGAGAAAGAAGGGCTTCCTGCAAAGAGCTGCAGTCTTGGGAATCCACAGGGCAATTCTGTCCTGTCTTAAAATTGCTATGTATCGACAGAAACTCGGTGGCAGTGATTTAGTTTATTTTTAAAGGATGATTTAAGATCATTCAGAAGACATAGTCGGACCAAAGTAATACATGTTATTAGGTTGCAGTACCTAATGTTAAGTAACACTTCCTGAGGATTGTTTGTACATTCCCAAGTAGACCAGATTACGGGTAATACTGGAGCATACCGTTCTTCAGACAAGAGAGCTGCTTGACACCCCTGTCGATGTGTGTGCAACTCTGGAATGCACTGAAATGGTATCAGAACAATTTGCTCGCTCTCGGTCTGAATTTAGGAATACGAGATCAAATTAAATTACACTGACAGAGTGTAACTGCAATCTATTGTTTTGGGATATTTATACATCTTTTGTGATCGCATTTATACCCCCACCAAAGCAGATGTGTACTAATTTAGTCTTGGTATTAATCACCTCAGTGATGTTCTCACAATCTTGGGATATAGTGATTTCTGTTACAAAATGCCAGAATGAAATTCCATTTTCTCAGCTCATGCTTAGACCTGAGCATACATTTTATAAATTTTTATGGGAACTGTCGTTCTGTAATTGCTGGCTTAGCATTTGCAGTAATTATAGCATTCACAGCAATTATAGAAAGGTGAAGGGGCCAAGACTTGAGTATGAAACAATTTCATTCAGTACTGTGTGAAGACATGAAGACAAAGCAATGGGCTTACAAATTGGCTATAGTTTCAGGGTGGTTACAAAATATACAGGGCAATGCAAGAGATCATGGCATCTGCAATGAGCTTTAAGCATGTCAAGCAAGTACAGTGACACATTGGGGGCCTCATTTTTTTCAAATGGAGTGGAACAGAGCCTTTACTTGTCTCGCTGATGAATCAGCAGTCTTAATCGCCTCGTCTGACTCCCAAGTGCTGTACAGGTGTCGATGGATATTTCTTCTTGACCTCTTTCTCTCTGGACTCTGTTGGTGAGCATTCTGCTGTGGTGATAACATACAATGTTCAGCCTTGACTGTGGATATCTGCATTCTGGTTTTTGGTCCTATATTCACCGTACATAATTTTCCATGCTTCTCCACAATAACTTCTGGCACATATATAACCACCTTCATAGTACAAGCTAGCTTCTGAATGGTAGCTTAACCAAGGCTTGTTTCTAAGACTGAACTTTGTAATGGGAGGAAGCCTTTGCCTTCAAAATAATAAACATCATTCTCTGTCTATCTCCTCGCTCCTTTCTCCCTCTTTCTTTCCCCTCTCTGGTGCACATCCTACTGTGAGTACTGTGTTAGGATCTACTGAAATTCTAGGGGGGAAAATACTGAATCAGCTATGGTAGCAACCTGACTGTAGGAATGTCTCTTCCTCTGAGCTTACACAAGTTTAATTCAGCTGAAGATCAAGGGACCAAAAAATGGCATTTACAATTTTCTGTGAGGGTGTAATCACAATCTTCCAGCTGATTCAGGATTGTTGCCCTCATCTGTCTTACTGCTTCCTCACTTCCAAGTGTCGCCTCATCTCCTCTACCCAAGAATCTTTTAGAATGTCATGAAATTGTGTGTTTGAGGTTAGTAGGTGGCAGGAACACTACCAGAATTTTACTTGTAGCTAGATTGCTGAGGCTACATATGGAGGAGTCTGATACTTGAGGCTCCGTGACCTTGAGGAAGAGAACATTTAACCCCTTTGCACCTTAGTTGCCCCATTGGCAGGAGGATTGTTCTTGTTCTACTCATTTGACCATGGTTACAGGATTATTGAGAGGAGTGAAAGGGGCCAGTGAAGCTAGAACACAGTGGTCTCTCTGTCAATCAGCTTCGGCAGAAGAGAAGCCAGGCTTTGGACTAGGGGCCCTGAAAGCACCCCCTTCCAATGACTCTGGACTCTGATCATTGGATGTCTGAAGTTTCCAAAAAGTAAGGATTGAGCTGGCCTCTACTGACAGCTACTTCAAATTATAAAGGGTCACTTCTGGATTCCCAGCAGTTGTTGTGCACTCTCCATTATATTCAATTATTCAATAAATTCTTGTTAAAAATGACAGTTTACTGCTAGTTAAGCTAAAGAGCCTTGGTGATACTGTAGCAGTGGACTACTGACTATTAGGTTGGCTGTTCAAACCCACCAGCTACCCTGTGGGAAAAAGATAGATCTGTAAAATGTAGAGCTTCTGTAAAAATGTACAGCTTCAGCAACTCTGAGCAGGTTTTCTGGGAGGCAGAATGGGCTCAATAGCAATAGATTTTCTTTGGTTCGTTGAACTATGAGACAAGAAAAGCGTCATAGCTCTCCCCAGAGCTATTAAAGGAATGCTGGCATATCCTGCTGAAGGCTCCTGTCCTTAAAAGCTTGGGAGTGTCATCCCAGCGATGGCAGTGGGATTTTCTGGAGGCTGACCACCCTAAGACTTTGTCCTGAGAAGTACACTGGTTCGGTTCCCTTGCGAAACACCGAGAGAACTGTCATGATGCTCAGGGAGAAGCTGATTGCTGGAAATGAGGTCAGGGAGGCATCTGCCAACATTGCGGAGAAAAAGAAAGGAAATTGCTTTCCCGGTTGTGATCACAGGCTGTTGGGACTGATGATGTCAGCTCTGCTCCGTTTAATCACCCTGAGCTAATGAGAAGCCAAATGGTTCCCCCAAATCGAGGAGACATGGCATTTATCATCACTACAAAGCACTTTGGGGAAGTTAAGGGTACCTGGGGTCATCTCCATCTGCCAGATTTCAGAATAACATTGCCTGCTTGGGTCTAATGTTGCTGGCAGAACAATAATAACTGTCACAGGCTGTGGAAACGTAACATGCTCCAACTGCTGTCTTCTTTTTCATTTCATTGGCTTTCTAATTAGATGTCATTTTTATATAGGTACCTATAGGAATGTGCATGTGTGTTTGCACACAGGTGATCTATATAAATATATATATATAATCATAAGTCTTAGAATAAAAGCCATGGTTCTCATGATGATTGGAAAGTCAAATCACAGTCTGAAGAGAACTGCAGACTAGCCACTCCTGCTTGGTCGATGGTTCTGTGGGGAGGGCCATCCTGTGCGAAGGTGATTTTGAATGACAATGTTAACTTGAATGGTGCAAAGATAGAAATTATTTCCTTGGAGGAAGTATGAACAGTGTGACCCGAGGCTTTAGAGAATTTCAAAGGAAATGCCTAATTTAATATATTGAGTGACATAGCATCTTTGTTTTTAAATGGAACTACTCAATAAGATATTTACAGGAACATGACTTGAATGGTAAGATGTGTGTGAATAAGATCTTCATAATTTGTTCCACTTGCTGATGCAATTTGTGACAAATAACTCAAGTGTTACTTTAATGAGAATTAAGCTGTGTTTTGAACCCACGTGCTGAATTGTCGACAGAAGGGGAAAGAGAGACAGACAGGAAGGAAGGAAGAAAAGAGGGAGAGAGGAAATAGGGAAGAGGGAAGGAAATGAAGAAAGGGAGTTTAGTGAGAAACCTTACCTAAAGGTCCTGATTGGTACTATCTACAAGGAGGGCTCCAGTCTGGGCCTATGAAGCATCCCACACAGATGTGACCAGCTCCCCCGCTACTCCCACCAGGACTGCGTAGGAGTTTATCTTTTCTAGCTATTACTCTGGGTCGGGTAAAAACCACTTTTATAAAAAACTGCCTCATGGTTACTGAAAGCTGAGGAGGAATACTTCACTAATCGTGAGCCATGACTCACAGACTTAGCTCGGTGGCATTTGAAAGATTTCTTTGGGACTAGAATTTCTCATTGTATAAAGATTGTTTTCATTTCATCTACTTTCTAAATGAAGCGCGCCACTTGGGCCTCACCTTCAGCTAACTCTTTGCAGAGGCAGGAAGAAGCTGATGGTTATTTCATTTCTGCTTTCTTGAAAAAAGCATGTTTTAAAAATCTCTCAAAGCTGACCATTGTGTATAATAACCCTCAAAGGACTTAAGAAACAGAAGACATTTAGATGTCAGAATGGAACACACCAATCCACTTCCGTGACACGTTCGTTCTTGTGTCAGGGGCAATTCCTTCAACAAAGCTGCACAGGTCCCATCCTGATATTCAAATGAGTTCACAGTGGAAACATGCTGATGGTTGTTTTTCAAGACACTTTAACTCTTTAGCTTGGGCGATTAAAATACAAGAGGTTTTATAAAAATCTAGCACAAGCAATGGACCCAAGAGTTCAGTATGGAAATATGCCTTTACAGGGTTTGAAGGTCGTAGCGACTGCAAACTCAAAACTTTCTGCCCCAGAGTCGATTCGGAATCATAGCGAGTTGAGAGGGCAGAATTTCCCCTGGGGATTTCTGAGTCTGTAACTCTCTAAGGGCGAGAAAGCCTGGTCTTTCTCCCAAGGAATGACTGGTGGTTTTAAAGCGCTGACCTTGTGGTTAGCAGCCCACTGTGTACCGACTGCACCCTGGGGCTCCTCTATTGGTGACTTAGTGGTAGAAATTTGGCTTTCCATGTGGAAGTTCCATTTCTAGTTCCGCACCTCCTGTGCATTCATCACACACTGGTCAGTGGAGGCTTGTGTGTTATCAGGGCTCGGGAACAGGTTTCAGCAGAGCTTCCAGAGTGGAAAGGCCTAGGAAGAAAGTCCAGTTGTTCTACTTTTGAAAACCAGTCAGTGCAAACCCTGTCGAGCACAGCAGTCCGATCCACAATGTGTGACAGAGCAGGAGGCAGCATTTTGTTTCCCTGTGTGCGCAGGTGCCAGGGGTTGTGACTTGACGAGGCTGGCAGCTGACAAGAACAATACCCTTCCTTTGATGGCTGAGGATGCGCATTCTTGATACGTTTTTCACAGTCCACCAGCAATGGCCCAATTACAAGCTCATCCTGTGGATGGTGTCTTAGAAAAACAACATTGCTCTCATAGGACCTTTTCCCTTGGGAGTCTTCCTTTTCTTCTTTAATGTAAATGTTTTCTGAAAATGAAGTTATCATTAATGTATTATACAAGCCAGTGGTTCAGTTATAGCAAGAAGGGATAGGCAGTCACCCTGAACTTCAGAACGCTCCCTCCCTTCTTTCATCCATTGATGTTGATTCCACATGTCCCTTTCCCTCATCCTCCGTGTCCACAGGCAGTCATCAATCCTGTTACAAGCTTCATCCCAGCTTCCCTCCAGGTAACTCCATGGAAAGGAACAACTTCCATTCATTCACTCCATGTGGATTTCTTCTAGAATCTTAATATTGTCTACTCTCTATTAGATTGAAATCTCTATCACTTTTGTATGGCCATGGTGGATGGATCCTTGCTTGGTGTCTGCCCTAGTCTTGTATAATTTTCTTCTTTTTCTTTCACAAGTTCCATGCTTCAAAAAGGAAATCCCTAAATTAATAGTAAATTGGATAATATATCAATTTTATAGTTTCCAGCAGAGAGGAGATAGATTCAAAGAAAAATATTTCAAAAACAAAACACCTTATTATCCTAATTGATAAGGTAAAATTTAAACAGCAGAGGAATATATTAAAGTTTTTAACATATTTCTATGCATTGCTCATTTTCATGTCCTAGTGTAAGTGATAATTTAATATCATTATATTACATATAATTAAGAATTTGCTGTTGATATTAAAATATTAAATTGTCATTTTTTATTTTTCAGCTCTATTACTGTTGATCTGAAGGTACTGAAGTATGATAGAAGCACCCTACATAAATGTGGTACATTTGTAGCATAAGTGTGAAAGAATGTGTGTGTGTGTGCATGTGGAAGGACAGTTACACGTGCATCTACGAAGTACTGCTGTGGTTGTTTAGCTGTGAGGACTCCTGGGAGACGTAGTTCCCATCTGACGTGGAAGGGGATAGGAAGGTTGTACAAGGTGGAAACAAGGGGAGTAAAGAGAAGAACCAGGGTGTGTGCCCCCAATCTTCCCAGAGCATTTAGAGTTCTTGGGAGCCTCCCGCGTTGGTGGGCAGGGATTCTGTGTAGTAGATGTGGTATAATAAGGAAGCAGGGCATGTGAGGGGATTATTTTCTGGTTTTCCTGTTACCTTCCCCTACAAAATCCTACGCATTAGCAATTCTAAACCCACCTTTGGAGATTCCCCACACCAATCTCAAATTATTAAGAATATTACTTTTATGATAATCTTCTTTTGGTGAATAAGATCTGTTTTATATTACATAAAATCATCTTTTGAAATCTCAAATTGAATAACAGTGCATTTACAGGTAAATTATAAACAAAATAAATATCCTAAACAAATGCCCTTATAGCAAAATAACTATTCATCTCTCCATTGAAATAAAATGATACTTTAATCAACGTTTCCCCCATAGAATTCTGAACTGCCCCCTTGCTGAATGCCATTGCTGTTTTGGTTAATGTTTCAGCAGAGCAATAGTGTCTCACACATGTCATCGCACTCTGTTACTGTAGCTCAAATGCTGAATGGCATTGCAGTTGTCTCAGAACCTTTGTAATTGGCATTATTTAGATGAGAAAAGCCATTTCCAGGCTTTAGAAAAGCCTATTTTGGCTCTTTTTTCTATATTATCTGTAATCTTAAAGTCTGACTGCAGGCCAATAACAGGAATAAAAATATGTCATCTGGCTTCACTTTAAAAATACATATGTATGTTTAGACCTGCCTATTTTTTAATAGTAATGTTTACTTTGGCTGCTAGATTCCTCAAATGTTTTTCTCCAAAATTCCTTATAATCATTATATATATTGAAGACCTTTTTCTACACTTCGTTCTCTGGAAAACTTAGCTCTCTGCAGTTTTGTACTGCACCACCTTTCCTTATTTTCAACATTTAAATGTTTTGAAACATGTTAGATAAAACCAGGATGCATATAGATGAGTTGAAAGAAACGGTCTTTAAATCTGCCCACAGAGAGTAGCATGATTAGCTAATTTCCCCTCTTTGTGGGGGAGGGCAAAGTTACGCAGCAGACATACCTACTCTCTTGAAATTCATTTTGGCATTCAGTGTGTCCAGCACTGTTTGCATGGGAACCAGAAGCAAACTCAACGAAGGTCCATGACCTTGGGCAGCATAGGATCACCTGGTAAGAGATAGAAAATTCATAAGCAAGTAACACTTAGCATGGCTCACGTGATGACATGCAAAACATGATATGAAAAACATAAAACCGAGAAGGGGCGGGGGTGTGATATGGTAGTCCGGGAGGACTCCACTGAGAAGAGGCTATTGAGTTAAAACACAGAGGGGGTGAGAGTGAGCCTGGGCATCTCTAAAGGGGAAGGCTTTTAGGCAGAGGGAACAGTGTGAAGGTCCAGAGCAGGGAGTGTGCTGAGGAGAGAAGAGTTGATAGGGGTGGGGCGGAGGGAGATTAAACAAGGATGTGTAAGCCTTTAAAGAAGCCACGGTGGAGCAGTGGTTAAGGGTTTAGCTGCTAACCAAAAAGAAAAAAAAAAAAAGACACTCCATGAGAGACAATTGCAGCAGCCTCCTTCTGTGAAGACCTAACAGCCTTGAAAATACTGTGGGGACAGTTGTACCCAATGCTATAGGCTTGCCGTGAGTCTGAATCACCTTGGCATCAATGGTTGGCCATTTCAAGGCCTTTTGGAACTGAGAAATGACTCGATCTTACTTTGGTTTCAAAGGATCTTCCTCGTTGCTTTGTTGAAAACAGATTCTAGGGGAGCAGAGGTGGGAACGGGGATTAGTTAAAAGGTTGTTTCAGACATGGACTTCTGATGTTCTCGGCCAACTTAGTGTTGATGGAGTGTAATTTCAAGTCAGAGTCAGTAGGGTTTGTTGATGAAATGCATATGAAAACAACCAAAAATAACCCTCACTGCCATTGAGTCCATGCTGACTCGTAAGCCACCCGCCAGGACACACTTGACATGTGCGTGTGTTTCTGAGACAGAAACTTTATGGGAGTAGAAAGCTTCCCCTTTGTCCTGCGGAGTGGCTGGTGGTTTTGAACTACTGTGGTTTGCAGCCCAACCGGTAACCCACCCACTGGTAACCCACGTATCCAGCAGGCCTCATTCATGAGGTATGCGAGAAAGAGAACTTTCGGATGCCCTTGAGATGTCTGTGTGAGCTGCTCAAACAGAAGGACAGCCATTTCCGAGTGGGGAAAAGTCTTCAGTCTGTGACCTGTGAACGTTCCGATGCGCATTAGAAGTCCAAACAGTCGAGTAAGTTAGATGGAACTAGTAACTGGGACTTAAGAAGAGAGCCTCTCTCAGCGATGGATTTGAATTGGTGCAGCATTTGCATAGCGAGGAGGCTTAGTACCCTACAAATAGATAAAATCCCCAACAGTGATGGCACAGAAATGGTCTAGTAGATAAGTCATTGGCAAGTCCAAGTTTTAGAAAAATCGGGAATGGGAGGAATAGGAAAGAAAAAAAAGTGGACTAGCAGAGAAAGCAGAGGGCGTGGTAGCCTGGAAGTATCTCCAGGAGAAAGAGATCCGTAGGCTGCAAAAGGGAATGCTGGGTCTTTAAGCCCAACCCACTGCTGGTTAGTTATTGTGTCCTTGAGTTGGCTCCAAACCAGAGGCCCTCTGTGCCGCACAACGAAGCACTGACCGCCCCTGCCGTCCTCACAGCTCTTACTATGATTGGGCCGAGCCCATTAGACCAGTTCATGGCAACCTTAAACAGTGGCTCTGAGATGGTAAGTCTTTTGGGGAGCAGAAAGCTTCATCTGTCTCCCACAAAGTAGCTGGTGGGTTTGAACCAGCAGATTTTGCATCCCAATGCTTATGTTGCAAGGCCACTACTAAAAAAGTTTATTTAGGGGCCTTAATTTAGTAGCCAGAGTTCTGCTTTCGTGAATGAGCATTATTGAAAGTTTTACAGTCCCTATTGTGTTTGCAAAGAGAATGCGGTCACCTAAGTTTATGATCTGCACAAATTAAATTAATAATCCCTGCATTTTGGTCCCAAATCTTTCTATACCTGTATGTTTTCTTTCCTCAACAGTTTTTTAAATTCTGTGCTATTGACTAACTTAATGGTATTCTCAATAGAATTACCTGCCATATACCCCATGGAGATAATTTGTAATCTTCTTCAATAAAATAGTAATGATGTCTCTAAAGTGAACCAGGAACATATAAGCTATAGACATATAAATACATTTAGAGCTTATAGTTAATCATAGCCCTAAATCTAAGAACACTGTGTTCTTATGACATGGCCCTACTTGATACTTGCCCTCATGAAGAGATCACTGAAGATATGGTGCTATATAGCAGAGTGTGGTGAAGAAATCAGATGCCATTCGGCCATCAGAGAGAATAGTGTCTGAGGTCTTAAAGGCTTGTCTTAAAACAAGTAGTTATCTAAGTGAGGCATCAGCTAAATCCACATGGGGGAAGCACACCAGGCTTTGTGATCCAAGGATTGTAAATAATAATCCCAATTCAGAAGAGGGAATGGTTTTGGAGCATAAATTCTGAACACCTGATTTTGTAGGTGGCTACTGATGACAGTAGAAGCCCCAAATGCTTCATAGGTCCCCACTGTGGATTAAGTCTCCGGTGAGTCCCCTTTACTATGGACCAAGGTGCCTTGTGAAATGGATTACTGCAGATGTGTTGGTGGTGGTGGTGGTGGGTACCATTGGGCCAGTTCTAATGCAGGTAGGTTAAAAGGTGATACCTTGTCATTTGATCTTTTTGATACAATGCATATTTATTTCAGTTTTTAAAACTTTCTGTTTTCTTTAGTTAGTTTTTTTTCTCTTTTATTTTGTCATTTTTGTTGGTTTGTTTGTTTGCTTTGTGTGTTTTTTTTTCATTTTGTATGCTTTTCTGTATACAAAATCCAGAAGGGGTGAGTCTATAGAGACACTAACTGGATTCATCATTTCCTAGGGGCAAGTCAAGGCATCTGGGGGGAAACAGAGGACTAACAACAATGAGTACAAAGAAGAAATGCCCTACAGTTGATTGTGGGGATGATTCCACAACTCTACTTAATATGATGGAACTTTTGAAATGTATGATATACAAATTCTATCAATAAAACTTTTAGAAAACAACAACAAAAAAATGTAACTTTTTTGGTGGGTGGGGCCGAGCGTTGCAGTAAGGCCACATTGATGGGCATTAACTAGTTCTCTGGGAAGTGCCGAGTGTCTGCTGCACCGGGGATCGAAAGATGGAGGGTTTTAATTCACCCAGCAGCATCACAGCACAAAGGCTTGTTCATCCCTCTCTGTAAAGACTACAGCAAGGAAAACCTTTGGGAGCAGGTCTAGTCTGTACCACCAGGGATCGCCATGAGGTGGTCTTGTCATGAGTTGGAATACACCCAATAGCTTTGGGGTTAAGGTTTTACTTTCCTTGTTTGTTTTTGAATATGGAAAACAATACTATTCAAGGAAGACTAACAGTCAAAGGTTATTTTTAGTTCAGTGACTTTCTCTGATAGACCAAATGACCAAAAGTAAATAACAGCTCATTTTAAACTCCCTGATGCCTCATGACTAGACTCATCAATTAGGTGGGCTTGAATGAAAGCACAGCAGAGGTTTCTAATTCTGATTTTGGGATCGCTTCCAAACCGTCTCTTCCCCTTACCTCTATACTTTGACTCTGACTGTGGTTTTCAATGGCTGTAGGCTTACGTAAACAATGTGTATGCTGGGAAACACCTTACATGTTAGTTTATTGTGCAGCTATGACTGGGCTAACAGGCTGAGTGATGGAGCAGGTGATTTTTTTTCCCCTCAGGGGAGAGCGCAAACGCAGTCCCCCACTACCACAAATTATGCAGCCGAGTTTCCCACATTTGGGGAAATTGCAGGGGTCAGCACATCCGGAGTGCAATGGATAAGATCACCCTGGGAAAACCACCTTCGTGATCATGGTATTTCCCCTGCCAGGTAAGTATTAGAGCAGGTGATTTTAGCTAAGGTTATGAACGGAGGTCTGTGAAGCTGGGTATAAAATGCAGTCTGAAACATGGTTAAGGAGGAGAAGCTAGAGCTGCCTCCGAAGTAAGACCCAGATATTTATTCATAGTGATTTGATGGTTCATTGTTCATATCTATCTTGGATACTTATTCCTTTCTTCCTTATCTGAGTTTTCCCCCAGCAGTAAAGAATTCTTTCCTTGTCATCCTTCACATCTAAATTGTCAACTCCTCAATTCCAAAGAAACAGCTGAAGATTGACAGACAGTATTCTAAAACCTTCCTGAGAAAATTGTTTTTCTTAGAAGACTAAGTTGTTTATTTTGTTTTGGTTTTTTTTACAGCCATGTACGTTAGGAGAGATATAGGTCCTTAGATAAAGGAACAATTCTCTAGCTAGAAAATAATGTCATGGAAATAATTTCTCATCTCATATGTAATTTCTCCTCTTGTGGATGGCTGCTTCCAACTCACATCAACTCTGAAGTTGAGTTCAATACTATTCAATTTCCCTCAAAAGGAAATCTCTACAAAGCAAATCAATCAATGTAATTTTACCAGAGATTCTGTAGAGGACACCAAGGAAGAATTTATGCCACCTATATCTCTGATTGGAAGAGATCCATTTTTATGCTCATTCCAAAATAATTACCCAATAGAATGCTCACATTACAGAACAATATTATTAATGTCATGTACAAGTAAAATTTTCCTGAAGATTATCCAGCAACAGCTGCCAGCAGTACATTGACAGGAAGCTGCTAGAGGTTCAGGCCAGGTACAGAAGAGAATGTGGCATGAGGGATATCATTGCTGATGCAAGATGGATCTTGGATGAAATAAGAGAATACCAGAGGGATGTTTATTTTTGCTTTACTGATTGTGCCAATCCATTTGACTGTGTGGATCATAGAAAACTACAGATGGTTTTAAAAGGAATGGATGTTCAAGAATACTTCATTGTGTTCATGTGGATTTTGTACATGGATCGAGAAGCCTTTGTGCTAATACAACAAGGGCATACTGCATGGTTTCAAATCAGAAAAAGTGTGCATCAGGGTTGTATCGTCACACCATCCTTGTTCAATCTGTGTGCTGAGCAAATCAGTAGAGAAGCTGGTTTATATGAAGAATGTGGCATCAGGATCAGAGGAAGGCTTACAACAATATCTGAGATAGTATTACAACTCAGTGAACAGAAGGCCCAAATTCTCACAACTGCATCGATAGATAACATCATGTTAGATCAGCAGTTCTCAACCTGAGGGTCAAGGTCCCTTTGGGGGTCAAACAACCCTCTCACAAGGGTCGCCCTATTCATAACAGTAGCAAAATGACAGTTATGAAGTAGCAATTAAAATAATGTGATGGTTGGGGGGTCACCACACACGAGGAACTGCATTAGAGGGTCGCAGCATGAGGAAGGCTGAGAACCACACTGTTAGATAGAGGTAAGATGAAGTTGTCAAGAATTTTCTCATGTCATCCCCATACAGGAGGGTCACAAGGAAGAGACAAGCCTGTCAGGGTGCAGTGTAGCACAGATGAAACAACTTTCCTCTAGTTCCTTAATGCTTCCTCCCCTCCACTATCATGGTCCCAATTCTACTTTACAAATCCGGCTAGACCAGAGCAAGTACATGGGTACAGATAGGAGCTGGAAACACAAGGAACTGAGGACAGATAAGCCCCTTAGCACCAATAATGAGGGTAGCAATACCAGGATGGTAAGGGTAAGGTGGGGGGGAGAAAGGGGGAACTGATCATAATGGTCTCCATATCTATAACCCTTTCCCAGGGGAATGGACAACAGAAAAGTGAGTGAAGGGGACATTGGTCAGTGTAAGACATGAAAAAATAATAACACTTTATAAATTATCAAGGTTATTAAGGGAGGGAGGGTGGAAGAGGGGGAAAATGAGGAGCTGATACCAAGGGCTCAAGTAGAAAGAAAATGTTTTGAAAATGACAGTGACCACAAATGTTCCTGACACAATGGAAGGATATGTGGACAGTGATAAAAGCTGTATGAGCTCCCAATAAAGTGATTTTAAAAAGAAAAGAATTTTGTCTTTGCACATATGACAAAATAATAATAATACTTTATGAATTAGGAAGGGTTCATGAGGGAGGGGGTAGTGGGGAGGGACGACAGAAGATGGCAACAAATGTGCTTGACATAATGGATGGATGTGTGTATTGTGATAAGAGATCTAGGAGCCCCCAATAAAACGATTAAAAAATTATTTTCCTCCTCCTCTTCTCTGTGATTACTCCTCCGTCCCTTTTTCTCTCGTTTCTCCTCCTTCTCTTCCTTTTCCTGTTTCTCTTCCTCTTTTTTTCCTTCTTCACAAAACAAATAAATGAAAAGATTATACTGCATCTTCCTCACATGTGTATCTAAATGGATTCGATAACTCAATTTCTCTAATAAGATAACAAAATATTATTTGGTTTTAACTAAAGAGGTCACCTGGACTACCGGAGAGGCTTTTAAAATTTTTCACTGTGAAGTCTTGCCACAACTAGATGGCTCGATAAAAAGGCAGCACAAGTCAAATCTCAAATGCAGTTTGGCGCCACCTTGTGGTACTTTTCCACTTCGTTCTTATTAGGGGCCATTCCAACTCCTGGGCAACCATTGCCAGATCCTGGACCATCCTCACAACGGTTGCTATGTTTGAGCCTATTGCAGCCACTGTGTCAGTCCATCTTATTGTCAGTCCATTTTCCTTATCTCATGGAGCCTCTACTTTACCAACCATACGGTTCTTCTCCAGGGATGGCTGATTCCTCTTGGTAATATGTACAAAGTATATGAGAAGAGGTCCTGCACTTCTAAGGCTGTGCTTTGTACAAAGAAGGATTCGTTCTAAGTTTTTCTGGAAGCTCATGATGTATATAATATTATTCATGAACACCGTAATCCAAACACATCAGTACTTCTCTAGTCCAGTTTTGTTTTTCCCACTTATCCAAGGCCATTGAAAATATGGGCTGGGCCGGAGGCACCTTAATCCTCAAGAGTGAGACCTTTGGCTCTTCTTAATGCTACAAGAGAACTTTCATGGCAGATTTTCCCAATGCAATATGTTGTTTGATTTAATGATCGCCACTACTATGATCATGGGTATGGTCCTAAGTAAAAGAAGCCCTTGACAACGTCAATATTTTCCGTTTCCCACGGCTCAGTAGTGGGGACTTTTGTTTTTCTTTATATTGAGGGGTAAATGATTCTGAAGGCTACAGTCTTTGAACTTTATCAGTACATTTCTCAGGTACGTCACCTTTAGCAAGCACGTTTGTATCTTCTGCACCTCACAGGCTCTCCCCTGCATCTTCCACCAATCCCAAAGTCCTGTTCTCCTTCATATAGGTGGATCGCTCCGATGATTTACTCTGACTACAGACTGAGTAAGAACGATGAAAAGATAGAACTTTGGCCCACCCTTTTCTTGATTTCAGAAACCACAGTATTTCTATCTCCAGAATTCACGTGAGCACATGTCCATTCTCTGCAATGTTGGCCATAAATTATTATTATCCATCCAGTCCAATGTCTTTGAGTCGTCACTGAAACACCAGTCAACATCCTTTGGGGATGACCTGCTTTTAGTTACGGTACATGTGAAAACAACGATGACATACCTGGTAGAAAGCCCACTTCTGAATCTGGCTCGAATTTCAGGGCGCTCTATGTCACTGGATGATTTCAACTATCCTGAATTAGCTTCCGGAAAATTGCACATCCAAGTAATCTTAATGATATTTTTTACAATCATTGCCTCATGTTGTTGGATCACTTGTCTTTGGAAGGAGCACAATTATAGATCTCTTCCCTTTCGTTGGCGAGGTAACTCTCTTTTGAATGATGTGACACAGACAAGCAGATACATTCAGCCTCATCTTGTTGAAACATCTTAATCTTTAATTTTGTCAATTCCTACAGCCTTTTTATTCCCCAATCCTTCCAGTACATCATGGCCTTCAGTACAATGGGCAGTAGGTAATATACTAACTCCTGAAATTGTTAACCATCAATCAATTCTTTTTGGTACTGTAACTGTGTGTATTCCTTTCAACCTCTTTGATGTTACCTTTGTTGTTCATTTTTTCCCCAAAACATCCTTTAGCGGCAACCTGCGGCCTCAATTTTTTATTCTCTTCTTCCTATTTCAGCGCAAGAGATGCTGAACATGCTCTTCTGCCCTGGTTTTCTAACTCCATGTGTTTGCACATCTCATTACAATCCTTTGTGTACTCAACCTGCCTTTTGAAATCTGTTCAGCTCTTTGACATGACCATTTATTCCTTTTGCTTAAGCCATTTTGTATTCAAGAGTGACTTTGAGAATCCTTTCTGATACCTACTTCATGACTTTATTTTAAATAATCTTTTGATTTAGTCATGTAGGATGTCATCCCACAACTCGTCTGGTCTTTGATCATTCGTATTCATTGTGGCAAATCTGTTCTCGAGATGGTCTCTAAATGTGGGTAGGATATCTTGAAGGCCTTAATTGGACTCTTATAGACTTATTTTCATTCTATTTAGCTTCAAATTGAACTTACACAAGAGCCATTGATGGTCTATTCCATCCATAGTCAACTCCTGTTCTTATCCTGGTGGAAGACACTGAGCTTTTCCATTGTGTCTTTCTACAGGTATAGTTTAGTGATTCTTGTTTATTACACCTGGCAAGGGCCATCTGTACAGTTTTCATCTTTTGTTTGCTTTTAAAATAAGCACAGTGCAGAAATCAATGGTATTTTAAAAGTATTTCTCAAGGTGCTCTATAATGGATCTGCTTTATAAGTTGTGATAATGTGCAAAGAAAAACTGAGGGACAACTTCTAGTCTAACCTCATTTTGGCCATAAAAAATCAACACAGAGCTCATTCCTTTGATATGGAAGTTAAATATGCCTCCACTTTTCAACTTCCCCATCAACTCCTTATACCCAGTGCGTCCCCCTTAGTCCTCTTTGCGTCTTAGAGTTGGTTGCAACATTCAAAGCTCAAAGTAGAGCCACACATATGATAAAAATGTGTTCACAGAGGATATGAACAGGAAAAGATGAATGAAGATATGTAAAAGGAAAAGTGGTCCCAGGATAGGCCCACTTATATCTTAAAGGGACCTGTTGATTTTTCCACACATCAACGTTCATTTTGGTCACTGTGTGGGCATGCCACAGCTCAGGTGTGTCATGGATCAGAGCTGTGTCCAAAATGCCACTTCAGGTATCTCTGAGTGAATCATGACTGCTAAGTTGTGCTATTCTCCCTCTCCTCTCCTCTCCCCTCCCCTCCTCTTCCCTCCTCTCTGCTCCCCTCCCCTCCCCTCTGCTCCTGTAACACATGGGATAGCCCTTTTGCTGCCACTTCTGCACCAGAGTTCCTTGCTTCCGCCTCTGGGTCTCTCTTCAGTAAATGTTCTAGCTTTTATCTGATGTCCCTCTGGGGACTTGCTTTCAGTCTCTGCTTTTTATTAAGGGACTATGAGGCTCTGAGTCAAGATCACATGGGACTCAGGATACAGTTCTCCAATCCAATCTTCTTAATCATTCCCCTGGGCAGGCCACTCTTTCTCTCTGGCTCTCAGTCCCTGGCCTCTGTCGTATTTCAACAAGTGCTAGAAACTTCTTTTAGCTTTGCTGGTAAATGCCCAGAGGCACTCCATTCCACCAGGACATCTTGGGCCAGAGGCAGGCAGATCTAGTTCCACGGACTGCAAATCTGTTTTCCCCAAGTGCCTAGAGGGGCTGTACTCAGCCAGCCAGCATCTTGCCGGGAGGCACTCCTGTTGGCAGTCCAGGGGCAAGGAGGCTTCATACTCGTCTCAGGTTGGCCCTTTGGCTCTGCTGCCCCGGCTGCTCCCGTGTCTCTCGGTTTCTCGCGATGCCCGGTGTTACAGTTTCTGGCTCCTGCGTGGAGGAGTGAGTGCGGGGACACTGCACCCGAGGGGGCGCTCTAAAGGCCCCTCTTCTTTGCTGGAGGGCCTCCAGATACTCCTGTCCTTCCGCCTGGCTGAATGAACGGCAGAGCTGCCCAGTCGCCTCATCTTCTTGGTGGGGCCCCATTCCCGCAAAGGTGCCATTCACTTCATTTACATGATGCGGAATCTGCCCGGTCTCTTTGGTGGGTCACAACTACCCCGCATGTGCGTAGCTCTACCCGGTCACTTGACAAGTGCTGCGAAAACAATGACAGATGAGCCACATGCAGCGTCACACCTCCCACTTTGGACTGGCGTGGGACTGTGTAAGTGGTAGCATGCATAACTAGTGCTCTGTCTCTTCAAAACGAGGTCAAAAAGACAGTGTGACCTTCGACTCGCGCTCTAGCTGGGCCGCGCTCTTGGATCGGTGGCTCTGCTGGTTGCTGGTTCAGGAACAGCCAGCCCACTGCAGGAAGTCTCTGGAAACTGAGGAGCGAGGAGCGGCCCTACTTGCAGCCACGTGGGGAAGTTTAGATGGGATTCCTCCGCACCTGTCACGCTTTCACCTGAAAGCATCTCTGGATGACAGTCTGACTGCAGCCTCATGAAAGACCCTGACTTACGAATTACTGACCGCAGAAATGGTGAGATAATTTTTGTTGTTTAAAGCCACTAAATGCTTGGAGTAATCCGTCGCACAGCAATAGAAAACTCCGACAAGAAGTCAAGGGAACACAGGAGAGCCAATGGGAGGATTCATTGGTCATTGCTATAGTTAACTGGGGCTCCATCCAGCAAGACATTCCAGGAACCACAATAGATGTGTGTCAGAACTGTCTCGCTAGGTATGAAAAGGGGGAAGTTTTCCTCGGCCTTTTCCTTGATTACTCAAGTATAGTTCCTGCGTGCTAACTCTCCAGCCCTTCCAGGTTACAAATGACTTCTCCCAAGGGACATGACATGGCCCAAAGCAAGACGGCCAGGTTAGATCCATGTGAACATGGTTGAAGCACAAACGACAGGCATCACAGTAGTGATTGAGGGGTTAACAAGGACAGCGTGATACCACACACAGTGCAAGCTACCATTCATACTCTGCCTTTCCCAAACTCTGCACTACATTTTACATTTTCTACTTTCTCCTTGTTGGAGTCTCTGCCCAGTGCCCACGGTTATTGTGCTTGACTGCTCACATAAAGGTTGGAGGTTCAGGTGCACCCAGAAATACCTTGGAAGAAAGGTGTGAACATCTAGTTCCTCAACACTGGCGTGGAAATCCCTGTGAAGCACTGTTTCACTCTGACACACACAGTGACTGGGTAGGAGTTCACTGGATGGCTACATCCACATCCCTTCCTTTTAAAATAATACTGGAATTGAATATATTTACATATACCATTGTGAGATAGCTAGTTTATTGTGCCATCCTGGCCAATAAACACAAGTGGGATTAATTGAGGGGCTGAGAGACAAATGCCTCGGTGAGCCTTGCCTTTCTTATCTCTTTGATCATCAGACCAGTGTGTGGCTGCCTTCTTGTTCTGTGCCTCAATTTACAGGCTACACTACCTTTGGCACACCTAACCTGTGAACTGTGTCGCTGTAAGTTGAGGTCCCTTTAAGACCACACGATTGGAATGTTCATCTCAGGAGCTGGGGACTGATGGTTGGTGACCTGCCCTGCTGTTTGCTGCCTGTGCCAGGATAGCCCAGCTCTCTCTACAGAGGACTAACTGGCGGCCCTCAAGACTTAAAGGACTGCTAGTGTCTCACAACTCTCTCACGGGAGTGGGTTGCACTGAGCCATTTGTACTGCGTTATAATCTAACTGTTCATTTCCTGTATTATATATCTATCTGTATACAATTTAACACTTCATTTCTTGTGTTATATATCTTTATATATATACTAGCAATCTGGTTTTGTCTCTCTAGAGAACGCTGTCTAACACACATTGGTATTTTTTATTTTGTGTGGCAAGTCATGACTTTCTTGGTTATGTCTGTTGCTTCAAATTTTTTGGTAAATGAATTATTTTTAAGTTGAAAGCTATCAGTTCTTTCACTTTGCGATCAATTAGATTAGCAAAGGGTCATACACTTCGGTTGGTGGAACTTCAAAAATAAAAACCATTGCAAGCCTCTGTTTCTAATTCCCATCTCGCAGGCCCCTTTCAAGTGTGTGACTGAAGAAAGCAAGCTGAAGTGTAGCAAATGCAGGAGGCCAGTGTGAACTGAGATGAATCACCACTTCCTTCTGCATATCAGACACTGCATTGTGGCAGGAAGGGGATGGTGAAAGGTGGGCATTTCTCTTTTGGTTTAAATTTCAAATGAATTGTATTGTATTCTGTGACTTTTCACAATTACCTTTCAATTTCTTTGAAGTTGACCTTAACTGTAAGGCAGCAGTAGACCTGCACCAGGGATAACAAAGAGAGGTTCAAAAGGGACACCCTGCCTTTCTTAAGGTTTCTCTTCTGAAATTAGATGGAGTAATCTGTTGGCAGAAATGGCCTTTAAAATAAAATAATGACTCAAGTTTTTGAAGTTGAGCCAGATTCTCAGCTTTTAGGGCACAGGGTGGGCAGAGAGAGAACTCATTTCAGTAGTGCACAGGAAGTTGCTAAATGCTGCGTATGAGTCAGAGAAGAGTAGTACTGGTTATGATTGAACACTTATTCAGCCACCACTATATGTAGCTAAAAAGGCCCTGGTGGAGCAGGTAACCACAAGACTGGTGGTTCAAACCCACCAGGCACTTCAAGGGAGAAAGACAAGGCTATCCACTCCTGTAACGTTACATTCTTTGAAACCCGTATGGAGCACTTCTATTTTTTCTATAGAGTCATTATGCATGGACATATATTAATGGCAGTGGGTAGATATAGATAAGAAGTCCTAATGGCACTAAGGTTGAAGCACATTGCTAGGCAGCACACAATGGTTCAAACCCACCAGTTACTCCATGGAAGAAAGGGGTGGCTGTCAGATAAGTCTGGAAAAGTAACAACCTTGGAAACTCTATGAAGCAAGCTAGTTTATCCCATAATGTATAAATCAGAATTAGTTCAAGTGCAATGGTTATATGAAGGTACTGCATCCATCTGATGAGGTTCGCCTTGCCCTTTGTGGTGTTGAAGAAAGGTATTCGCCATGAACATGCTATTTGTTTTGCAATATTGTAGCTTGTGAGCGCTGGCTTCGATTCTATCTTCAGGCATATCTTGTCACTGCAGATTCTGCTCTGCTCCCAACTCCCACATTCTAATCACCATAATTTCCCCCCCTGTATCTTATATTTATTTGATCAATGCATGCTTGCTCAATTTTATACTGGGAAAAATGATAAAAAAAATTTTTTGTAGGTATATGGATATTATCTTATCACTGAGAGCATATTACTTAAGAATAGACTTTGAAATGATCTTTTTGATGATGAATGACATTCTGTTCCTCTTTGATTCATCATTCCGGGCATAGTAAATTAAATGATTACACTATTCAGAATGACCAATATCGGTCCATTTCACCTCATTACAGCCTAGGATATAAATCGCTAAGCATTTCATTTTTAATTCAGTTTCATTTCATTTTTAATAATTTTCCATTTTCCTCGATGCAATATTTATACATGCCAGGTTCATATGTTTGCAGATGCGTCCTCCCACTTGGAGTCATGCCATCTCAGTAACTAAAGGACCTGAAAGGTCGGTCCACCGATGTCGTGAAGATCCACTCTGCTTTCAGGAGGCAGCTTTTCCCCAGGCTTCATTTGAATCCCTTCCAGCCTGAGGGGACCAACGTTTTGGGGGGGCGATGTTCTGTTACTATTGAACGGTTTTCACTGGAAATTATTTCAGCACTGCACTTTCAGTCTGTCTTCCTAGTAGGCCATAGCCTCAAAACTGGGCTGAAACCTGTCCATCGTGGGTGATCAGTGACACAGCATCTAGCAAGAGAGTTTCACTCCAGTCATTATAGCGGCCTCTGGTCAACTTAGTAGGACAATGAATTGGGAATTGTGGAAACGCCCTTTTATCATAACTGTATACATACATTATGTCACTTTTAAAACAGAGACTTCCTTGTCTGTTAAGTGCCATCAAACTCTGTTCCAACTCATAGCAACCCTATGTCCAACGCAATGGAACATGGCCCAGTCCTGGGCCATCCTCACCCCATTGTTCCTACGTTGGAGCCCATTGTTGCAGCCAGTGTCAGTCCATCTCATTGAGAACCCTCCTCTTTTTCGCTGCCCCTCCACTTTACCAGCGTGATGTCCTTCTCCAGAGACTGTCTCTCGTGACAGCATGTCTGAAGTACCTGCGATGAAATCTCACCATCCTGGCTTTGAATGAGAATTCTGGCTGTACTTCTTCGGAGACAGATTTGTTTGCTTATTTATGTATTTATTTATTTTTGGCAGTCCATGGTACTTTCAATATGTTTCACCAGCACCATAATTCAAATGCATAGATTGTTCAATTTTCCTTTTTCAATATCCAACTTTCACATGCCTATGAGGCACTTGGAAATGCAATGGCTTGGGTCAGGGGCCCTCAAATCCTCAAAGTAACATCCTTACTTTTCAACACTTTATAAAGTGGTCTTGTGCAGCAGAATGGCTCAAGACAACGCATGTTTTGATCTCTTGACTGCTCTTTCCAAGAGCATCGATTGTAGATCCAAATAAAACTAAATCCTTAAGAACGTCAACTTTTTCTCCATTTAGCATGAGTGGTCTAGTTGTGAGGATTTGGGTTGAGTCATAATCCATGCTGACTGTAATCCTTGATCTTCATCAGCAAGTGCTACAAATCCTCCTCACTCTCACCAAGCAAGGTTGTGGAATCTACGTATTGCAGATCATTAGTCAGTCTTCCTCCAATCTTGATGTGATACCTCCTTACCTAACTCACAAAGGATACCTCAGTTGTAAAAAGTGGGTGATATTTTTGACATTTTTAAGAGAACTTATGTTTGTCGGGAGTAGCCTTGATATAATATGAACACATAATGTTCACAGATGTCATTACTATTTCACCATGACTTTAAGCTAACCCTTTCTGCTTCCTTTTCTAGAAGAGAAACAATGTAACTACTAAGAGATGCTGGTGTGAGAGAAATGTTCCTGTCGCTGTTACTCTGATAAGCTCTTCGCTGAGACAAACACAAAGAAGTAAACCGTTTTCTGTTCCGCTGCATTCCTGCTGGTCTATGAGCAAATCCATATATTTTTAAGATTCGTTTGTAAAAATAAAGAAATGGAAAATACGATTGTTGCCAATTTTTGCTTTATAGACCCTTTAAAAATCCTCACCAATCACTACCATGCTGACTCTGACCAGTGGGAACCCCAGGCATTTCAGAGCAGAACTCTGCCCCGGAGTGTTTCAAGGCGCCAAGCTTCTGAAAGGAGATCATGGGCCTTTTTTCCTGAGACACTTAGGGGAGAGTTTGAACCATTCATTTTTATGATTGGTGGTTAAGCACTTACCTGTGCCAACTATGAACTCCATAGAAGCCAGAAGCATAAAGGTAAAATGACAGAGTCGATGAGGTCAAAATTAGTATGTTGTTTGTTTGAGCTGGCACAGTGTGAGTTCTGACTCAGAGGGACCTATGTAGAAGGGAATCCAACACTGCTCAGGCCTGCCCCCTCTTCACAATTGTTGTTCCTTCCGTAGGAGCCCATCACTGCTGCCACTGTTTCAGTGCGTTTCCTTCAGGCTCTTCCTCTTTTTTCTCTTTCGCTGCTTTTCACCTTTCGAGAGCATCATGTCCTTTTCCAGGGCCTGGTCTCTCCCGACAACATGTCCAAAGTACGTGAGAAAATTCCCACCCTCCCTTCCCTGCTTCTAAGGAATATTCTGACTCTACTTCTTCCAAACAAATGTGCTTGGTAGGTGGCGGTCCATGGTACTTGTCACCATTCTTCCCCAGCACTGTCATTCAGATGCATCGATTCTTCTCTAGTCTTCTTTATTCAGTGACCAACTTTCCCATGTAGGTGAGATGATGGAAAATTCCACAGCTTGGGTCAGGCCCACCTTAATCCTCAAAATAACGTCCTTGATTTTCAACACTCTGAAGAGGACTTTGTGGCAGATTTGATCTCGTGACTGCTGCTTCCGTGACCAATGATTGTGGCTCCTACAAGACTTGATCCTTGACACCGTCAACCGTTTCTCCATATCCTCATGTTACCGATTGGGCCAGTTGGGTCAGGTGCACCTTAGTCCTCAAAGTGACAGCCTTGCCCTTCAACTTTGAAGATGTCTTATGCAGCAGACTTACCCAATGCACTATGCCATTGGATTTTCAGACTGGTACTTCCATGAGCACTGAGGGAAGAGAACACGCTTGACACGTCCAATCTTTTCTCCATTTATCACCATGTTACCTACTCATCTGGTTGTGAGGATTTGGGTTTGCATTCCTCTAAACTGTAATCCACACTGAAAGCTGCAATCGCTGATTTTCATTCATGAGCGCTTCAACTCCTTCTCACTGTCAGCAGGCAAGGTTGTGTCACCTGCATATCACACATTGGTAATATGCCTTCCTCCAATCCTAGTGCCATGCTCCTCTGTGTCTTGTCCAGCTTCCCAGATTATTTGCTCAGAATACAGATTGAATGATTATGGTGATAGGATGTAACCCTAACACGTACCTTTTCTACTTTGGAACCATGCAGTATTGACTTGTTCTGTTGAAATGACTGCATCTTGGCCCGTGTCCAGGTTCCACATTGGCACAAAATATATTGGAATCCCCATACCCTTCATGATCAGCACCTTTATAAGTATGATCTTTGTCTTTGATGGTTGCCATACGAATGGTAACCTCAGCAAATTACATACAGCAACACTTTATGTAGTATATGCTACTAACAAGAAGGTGCACACACACAAGTAAAACTGAAGGATGGTAAGAGCGTTTCCATGTAAATCAGGAACTACCATATGGAATAGGAGAGACCTGCTCCATAGTGTTTCCAAGGCTGTCATCTTTGTGGAGAGTCCAAAAGCTGGACCTTCTATTACAGCTTACCTTTTAAGCTAGAAACTTCATCACTGGTACCCCAGACCTCCTGGCCAGATGTCAGAGTGCACTGAAACTTTGGTGATGGACCCTTACCAGTCAGCCTTCTCTGACAGAGACAAGATTAAAGGGACTGATGAGTAATATTTATCAGTGAGTGAGGATTTTTAACCATACATTTTGGTTATTTGGTTGTTTTGATAATCAGAATAACCATTAAGCAACCAGGAGTGGTGAGATTAATAGCACTCTAACACCCATCAATTCATTATAATATTTTGCTTTGTCTTCTTGAATTTCCTTTTGAAATTTTCTGTTCAGTTCTTTCATTTCATCATTTCTTCCATTTTTCTTAGCTACTCTATGATTAAAAGCAGTTTCAGAATCTCTTCTGATATCCATGCTGATTTTTTTCTTTCTTTTGTGGCTTTTTCATGACCTTTTACTTTTTCTTATGCCCTCCCATAACTCATTGTGTCTTCTGTCTTTAGTGTTCCAGGTGTCAACTCTGTTCTTGAGAAGCTCTTCAAATTCAAGTGGGATAGCCCAGAGGTTGTATTTTGGATATCTTTGACTTGTTTTAATTCTCTTCAACTTCAACTTACCCATTAATGATCGATGGCGTGTTTCACAGTCAACCGCGAGTGTGGGTTTAGTGCTGTTATTGAGCTTCTCCATTGCCTCTTCTCATCGATGTAAATTTGATTTTGGTGTATTCCATCTGGAGAAGTTCATGTGTATCTTTAAAGTGTTGAAAAGCAAGGATGTCACTTTGACTACTGAGAGGCACCTGACCAGCAACAGTATTTTCGCTTGTCTCATATGCACGTGAAAGATAGATACTGTATGAAGAAGATCAAAGAGGAATTGATGCAGTTGAATTATGGTGCTGGCAAATAGCCCTGAAAATACCATGGACTGCCAAAAGAACGAAGAAACGTGTCTTGGAATAAGTATAGCCTGAATGTGCCTTAGAGGCAAGGATGGTGAGACTTCATCTCACATACTTTGGACATGTTATCAAGAGACACTAGTCCCAGAAAAAGGACTTCATGTTTGAGAAAGTATGTTAACTTTACAGGGAATAAGAAGAAGTGGCTTGACACGGTGGATTGACACTGTGGCTGCAACAATGGGTTCAAACATCAAAACAATTGAGGATAATGCAAAACCAGGTAGGGATTGGTGTTATTGTTCATAATGTTGCTGTGAGTTGGAATCAAGTCAATGGTATCTGGGAACAAAAAAAATCCACTACTCATCTGTCAGTTTGCCATATTGTGATGGCTTATGTGTTGCTGGAAGCTGTGTTGCCAGTATTTCAAACACCAGCAGAGTAGTTCATGGTGAATAGAGCTCATTGTAGTGTCTAGACAGACACAGATAAGGAAAAAGAATAAGCTATCCACCATGGACAGTTTAGCCACTGAAAACCTTATGAGCAGCAGGGGAACATTGTTTGACATAATGCCAGAGAGCGAGCACCTCAGATACCAAGGCATTTTAAATATGACTGGGAGCTGCTCCCTTACCAAGGAGGAGGCAACCCCAAGGCACGAGGAAACGAGGATTTCAGGGCCTTCACTTACTCATGGGACATGATCCAAAATGAAAAGAAAATGCTAACATACCCCTTCACAATCAGAGCATGGAATATATAAAGGATAAATCTAGTAACATTGGAAGTTCTCAAATATGAAATGGAATGTGTACTAATCATTATCCTTGACATTAGTGGGCTGAAATGGACTGATAGTGGCTATTTTGAGCCAGAAAATCATATCATGCACTATGCTGAGAATGGCACAATCAAGAGGAGTGGTGTTAGATTCATGATCAGAAAGGACATTTCAGGATCTATCTTGAAATACGGTGATTTCTCTGATAGATTATGTCTACCTGCCTTCAAGGAAATCCAATCAAGATAATTACTCTTCAAATGTAAGCACCAACTTGGAAAGCTAGTGATGAATTGAAGAATTCTACTAACATCTTCGGTGAGAAACTGATCAAACACGCAATCAAGAGCCATTGATAATTATTCATCGGAATGTAAAAGTTGGAAGCAAAGGAAGGCACAGCATTTGGAAAATATGCTCTAGTTGATTGACATGACCTGGTGATTTCATGACAGAATGTTGCAAGCCCAATGATTTGTTCATAGCAAACACCTGTTTTCAACAACACAAGGAGTGCCTATCTAGCTGGACTTCTACAGGCGGATTCGATAGAAATCAAGTTGGCTCTATCTGTGGGAAGAGACCATGGAGAAGCTCAAGGTCAGTAGCTAAAACCAGGCCAAGGGCCGATTGTGGAAGAGATGATCAATTGCTCCTTTGTAAGTTCAGGTGGAGCTGAAGAAAATGAAAGCATGTACATGAAATCAAGATATGACCTTGAAGAGAGCTCACCCAAATTTATAGGCTATCTCAAAACAGATTTGGTGCACTGAACACTAACAAAGTCCTGATGAGTTGTGGGAGGAGATCAGCAACATGATTCATGAAGGAAGCCCAGAGTCATTTAAGAGACATGAAAGTCTGAATAAAGAGTCAAGTGGAGAAAGGACTGGACCTTATTTTCATTGTTTGGCTCCAGTTAGTAACAGTTCCTCCTTTGAAAAGTGCTCAATTCATTTGTCCTTGTCAAGTGGGTACTTTGGTCCTTGGCTTCAGGGAACAAGTTTATATTCCTGAGACCGCATGGCAATAATTATGAACACAAAACTCTGAACTCCAGAAGGGGAGTCATGGTGTTACTTCATTTGGAAGTTGCTGGTGGTGCCGTTGTTAAGTGCTATAAATGGAAAGGTCAGTAATTCAACCCTCCCCCGTGGCTCCACAGGAGAAAACAACCTGCCAAGTTGTGTCTGTAAATATTACAACCTAGGAAACCCTATGTTGTTGTTGGTGGTGGTGGTGGTGTTAGGTGCCATCCAGTCTGTACTGACCCATAAGGACATCATGCACAATGGAACGAAACGCTGCCTGGTCTTGCCTGTGCCGTCCTCACCATTGTGTCCATGCTGAGCCCATTGTTGCAGCCACTGCGTCCGTCCATCTCCTTGAGAGCCTTCCTCTCTTGCACTGCCCCTCTACTTTACAAACACGATGGCTTCCTTCAGGGACTGGACTCTCTTGACAACATGTCCAAAGGATGTAAGATGAAGTCTTGTCATTCTTGTCTCAAAGGAGCTCTCTAGCGTTATTTCTTCCAAGACAGACTGGTTTGTGCTTTTAGCAGTGCATGGTCTTTCAATATTCTTCTCCAGCACCGCTACGCCAACACATCGTTGCTTCTTCAGTCTTCCTTATTCAATGTCGAACTTTGACATTCATATGAGACAAATAAACATATTATTGTTTGGGTTAGACATACCTTAGTCCTCAGAGTAATATCCTTGCTTTTCAAAGTTTTGCAGCACATTTACCTAAAGCAAACCATCTTTTTTATCTCTGGAATGCTGCTTCCATGATTATGAATCCAAGCAAGTACAAAATCCTTGACAACTTTAACCTTTGCTCCATTTATCATGATGTGACCTACTGGTCCAGTTGTGAGGATTTAGGGCTTCTTTACATTGACTTGTAATCCATACTGGAGGCTGCAATCTTTGATTTGCATTCACAAGTACTTCAAGTCCTCCTCGCTTTCAGCAAACTGTTGTCATCTGCATATCGCAGGTTGTTAATAAGCATTCTTCCAATCCCGATGCCATATTCTTCTGATTATTTGCTCAGCAGACAGGTTGTATGGTGAGAGGATACAACCCTGTTACACACCTTCCTGATTTTAAATAATGCGGTATTCCCTTGTTCCGTCAGAACAACTCCCTCTTGATCCATGTATAAGTTCCTCATGAGCATGATGTAGTGTTCTGGAATTCCCATTCCTCTTAAGGCTGTCCATAGTTTGGTATGATCCACACAGTCTAATGCCTGGCATAGTCAATAAAGCACAAGTTAACATCTTTCTGTTATTCCCTACTTTCAGCCAAGATCCATGTGATATCAGTAATGATAGCCCTTGCTTCACATCCACTTTTGAATCAACCATTGTTAAATGATCATCAGCAAAATTTTACTGGCATGTAATGTCAGTGATATTGCTGTACAATTTGAGCGTTCCGTTGGGCCACCTTTCTTTGGCACGGGTACAAATCTTGATCTCTTCCAGTCACTTTGCCAAGTAGCTGTCTTCAAATTTTCTGGCATAGATGAGTGAGTGCTTCCAGTAGTTCATCAGTTTGTTGATACATTTCAATTTGTGCTCCACCAGTTCCCGGAGTCTTGTTCCTGGCTAATGCTTTCAGTGCAGCTTGAACTTCTTCCTTTGGAACCATTGATCCTTGTTCATTGATTCTCCAAAACTAGACATTTCCCCCAAACCTCTTGAAATGGAACATCTACTATGAAACATTTAGGGCCTTTTAAATACCACCCAGTCATTAAAATCTGTATTCTCTTTAACCACCTAATCTCCTTTTCAGTCCCTCCTTCCTTCAGCTTATCATCTTTTCTTCTCATTTCCTTAAATGACTTTTACTCCAGATAATGAACTTGCTCACCTGACTTCTAAGCCCTTCTGACTTTGAGCCCTGTGTGCCTCCTTTCTCCCTACTCGGAGTTGTTCCATTTTTGCTGCTGACACTCCCAGCTAAGTCTCCAGCTTTTTTTCCATCTATTTACAAAATTTACTAATAGAATCAATACTTTCTTCTAAGCCTCTCTTGCTCTTCTCCTTTACCTAGTGCAGACCACCAGAAACCTTTTCTTGTAGCAAGGGGCAACACTCCAGGGTGGGCTGTGTGCTTTTCCCTGGTTTAGAGAGCTTGGATTTGTCTTAGTTTCATCTCTCCCTAGCTGTATGACCTGGTAGTTTCTCTAATCTTCAATTTCCTTGTTTAGAAAAGGAAGAATATTCATAGCATTGAATATAAAGGCAAATCTGGCATGCAGTGAGTACAGCTGAAGCCTCAGGTTCCTTGTTTTGTGTGACCCCATTCAAAGGAAGAGGCATCCTTGAAATATGTTAATTTTGTCATATTTTTTAAAAGTTTATGAAACAGACATTCTTGCGATCTTTTCATTCCAATGTGTTCACAGGTATAATTCACCTTCCTCGGATCATATTTGGCGTGACCAAAAACATTTGTAGAATCCAGCTCAGAGGAAAGTTAAGTCAAAATCAGAGACAAAAGCTGAATACACTGCTATTTATTTATTCCTTCCTGACTCACAGCTACCTCATATAGAATTTCTGAGACCGCAAGTCTGATGGGAGCGGACAGTTTCATTTTCTCTGGCAGCAGGATTAACCTTGGGTGAGCAGTACAAAGCTTTCCCCATTATGCCCCTAGGGTTCCTCAGGGGAAGTTTCGTTGGCAACACATCTAATTTGAGCCTACCAATGCATCCATACGTATGCGCTTTCCCATCACTTTCATGTATGGTTAAATTTTGCTGGTTGTCTCCTTAAAGGAATGGCTGACAGAAATATTACTAGCACCCCATGTGGTTCCCCAATAAATATTATGCCATGTAGATGCAGGGACAGAAGTGAAAGCAAAATATGAACCTGAACTGTCAGTCAAGATGTAAAATGTACAAAGTCAGAGCATACATATGTGTAAAATCCTTATAGCCTGATGCATGAAACTTATTTAAAGGATTCAGATCCCACAGAGATGTATCAGGTGGAAGCAATACAGCATAATTTGTGCAAAAGGATCGTACTACAACCCCTGCATTTTTAGTGTGTAAACCCAAGCAGCACTAGTACTATGAGTGCTATGTGATAAACCTGAAAGAAAATTGATAGAAGTCTTCCCAAATTTCACAAGGTGTATTGCTAATATAAGTCAGCGATTTCTGAATGATGACATTACCAATAATGAGTTGTGAAACTAGAAAAAGCGTCCAAAATCAACAAGTCATTAAAAATTTTAATAATCAACCCGGTGAAATGGGAAGGTAACTATGAAAGGAGTGAATTAAACAATAGCAGGGTGAAGTGGTAGTTCATTAATAGAAATCTGCCTTCCATGAAGGATACCTGACCTTGACTACTGGCCTTTATGCTTCAAACTGACCTCCTGCCCAGTCTCACTAGAGTCTGTGACCCTATTACCTAGTAGATAATGCTTCATTTCAAATAATACGTATGTGTTTAAGAATCAGGTTTCTTCTTTTTTGTTGTTGTTGTTGTTTAATTTTGTGTTACATGATTATATCCTTTCTTTTAAAAAATGTTCTCCTATTCCCATCTTTATTTTTTATTAGTTGGTTTTTAGTACATATATCATATCATTCCGTATTTCAGTCACACCAAGTAGAACTGTGCCATTGCTGCCACAATCCGTTTCCTAACAGTCTTCTTCTACGTGCTTGCTTTGACATCGTCTTCCTTTCACCCAGTCAGAATCAGTCTTCTTTCGTGGGTGATAATCCCCAAAGCCTATTCTCTGACTTCATCTTTCCAGACCTTGCTGTAGCATGTGCACTTCCTAATCACTCTGCATTATTGGATGGCGGGTGGTTAGGCTTAGGTATCAACTTGGCCAGGCCATTATGTGCAGTTGTTTGGTCAAACATGTGTCTAGAGTCTCCAAACTACACATTTCCCCCAAACTCCACAATCTTTATTCTTCTTGTTGACAGATCTCTAGTCTGTGCCCTGAGATAGAGTCTGGATTTACCAGACACTTCCCCCAACTATGGGAGTGCTTCTCATTCATTCCTCTCATCTATCTATCTATACCCATTTTCTACCATTCATATTATTAGCTGGTCTTTATTTCATAATTAGTAACTGCACTATAATTCTTTTTGGTGCTTATTGTGTGATAGTGGAGAATAGGCTGAAATAAAATATGAAGGGGAAATTAATAGCAGCACCATTAATATGTTAGGGCAGGATGCCCTATAAGCTGTTCAAGGTCTGCAATCTTTATAGCAGCAGACTGCTGCATTCTTCTGTGGAGTGCTGGTTGAATTTGGCCAACTTTCCATTAACAGCCACTGACTCACCAGAGATCTCCTGTTGGAGGAGACCACGTTTTAATCTTATGCCCCAATCACATAAGCACACATTCCCATCACTCTTCTCTTCACCCAGTTTTTTCCCTCTAAGTCTGGCTTCATCTCACACACTTTCTCCAACAAGTTTTCCTATAAATAAGCCCACCCAGGCTGATGTACGTATCTCATATACAGAAGAAAGCTGGAGAATGAATAAGGGAAACCAACTAAAAAGCACTGCCCTTATTTTATGACGTAGAGAATAAATATTGAATATACTATAGAATGACCACATACGTCTGGAAATAAGCACATCCACAATATTCTCCTGGTAGAAATGAGCACCGTGAGTCTTCATCCCCTTTACTTTAGATACTTTTTCAGAAGTGATTATCCCTGGGGAAAGACATCATGCTTGAGAGAGCCGAGAGTCAATAAAAAAGACGGTCTCCAGGGGATGGATTGACACAGAGGCTCAACAAGGGGCTCAAAAATAATCATAGTGGTGAAAATGATACAGGACTGGTTTGTTGTACGGCCCACTATATGTCAGGACCAGCTTTGGGCACCTTAAGATTCTCATTTTCAAGGTTCTATACAAATTACCCTTTGTAACTCACAAATCTGATGATGTGATGCTATTGTTCCCTGGTTTGAGTTCCTTCAGGCAAGACCCCAGCAGTGAAGTCAGTTCCTTCTTGACTTGGAGCAATGTACTGAGCTCCTCCAGTGGGAGCCAAAGGACGCTCCTTCGTGTTCGGTGATCAGAGAGCTTCTCTCTCATCGTAGCATGCCTCTTCACTCTTTAATCTTAGAAAACAGAACAAAACAAAGCACAACCAAGCCAGGGAAACATGGGTTGTAAATTTTTTTTTTAATCATTTTGTTGGGGCCTCGTACAGCTCTTCTCACAATCCAGGCACACATCCTTTGTGTTGAGCATATTTGTATTTGTTGCCACCATCATTTTCAAAACGTTTTCTTTCTATTTTAGCCCTTGGTACCAGTGCCTCATTTTCCCCCTCCTCCCCCACCCTCCCTCATAAAACCTTGATAATTTATAAACTATTACTATTTTGTCATGTCTTACACTGCCGATGTCTCCCTGCACCCACTTTTCTGTTGTCTACTCCCCTGGGAGGGGTTGATGGTGTTTGCATCTGATGCCTTGAACTCTCAGACAGCTGCTTAGAATATCCTCCTTTCCAGCCAACTCTTACTATTCCCCTTACACACACACACACACACACACATACACCTTTAATTCTTGGTCTTTTTTCAAATCGGATTCAGACCATATCTTCTCCAGAAAGTCATCCTGGAAACCACTGCCATGCCCATCTTCCTGCCCCTTGGATCTCACATTGCTATTCTTAATGCTTTAGACCTCTTGCAGCCCCATGCAACAGAATACAATTGCCCCATAAATAGAGATTTCCAAGTTTCAACCATAGCTATCCCGTGAACGCATTGTTAAGCTAAACAGCAGTTAAGTCTGATTCATATTACATGTTTGCCTTGAGCATGATGCCCTGGAGTCGATTCTAACTCAATGGTCATGCAGGACCGTGTAGAACTGCCCGCAGGGTTTCACACACTGTAATGTTTATGAGAGCAAATGGCCAGAGCTTTTCTCATGTGGAGCCACTGCTGGCCTTAAACTGCTGGCCTCTCGGTTTGTAGCTGAGAGGTTTAGGTTTGTGCCACCAGGCCTCCGTGGGGCTCTCATAAAATTCTATATTTGACTCTAGTGTAGCCTTTATCAGATATCTGGGTGACACACATGGTTTTCAGTGTTTTCTAGCCTGAGGTTTGGGGATGGAAACCTGCCAGAAGGAAAGCCTGGGTTGGTCAGCTCTAGTCTGTCACAACCCAGGGTCACTCTGAATTGGAGTTGGCTCAGGTTTAGTAATTGGTAGTCTTCGGTGCTTTCAGTGTCCTCATGACTCCACTAAGATAAAGGAACTGACACAGCACCTTTCTGATGCCCCAGGATATAGTGACTCATAGTGGGAGGATAGTGTTTGCTGGAAATACAGTCTCTCTGCTCTGTGAAGCCCACCATCATTTGAATTCAGGGGCGCCATCTCCAGATGTGTTCTTTTGCTCTAAGTCATCAACCTGTAACGTGAGCCGGGAAGCACACTCATACTGTTGACTGTTTTCCTGGCACCGATCCTGGCCAAGTAATGTCTGTGAGGCTGATTCTATGTTTGGTTTGCTCCAGGATTTAAATAATTACAAAATTAAAACATGTGTGTATGTGTAAAACAGACAGAGAGAAATCAAACTGTGTAAACTTCTCATTCACAGAGAAGAAAAAATATCAGAAAAAAATGGATACACCTTTAATCATAACAATAGAAAAAGACTCTGTTGGCCTGGGAACACTGGTGGTACAGTGGTTCATCTGCTCAGCCCACTGAAGGTTCATAATGGCCAGCCACCCCACGGTGGACAGATGTGGCAATCTGCTGCGGGAGAGAGGACAGCCTGGACACCCTAGGGGGAAATCCTTTCTAACCTGGGAGTTGGAATCGGTTTGAAGACAATGAGTCTGGTTCAGAGTAGTGTTTTCCCCTTTCATTCTCCTGTATAACAAATCACCCCAAACATGCTGACTTAAAGCGATACTTATTTTGCTAACGATTAAGCAGTTTTATGAGAGTTCTAGGGAGAGACTTTGTCCTTGCTCCACTTGCCTGGACTTCAAAGCTGGAGGCTGGATTTACTTGAAGACTCACTTGCTGTCACATCTGAAAGTTACATGGCCAGGATATCCATGTGACCTCTACAAGAGGCTGTTTGCCTTGCTATTGGCAGGGTAGGTGAGTTTCAAGGGCAAGTGTTCTGAACTAGCGGTGGCAGTAGAGCGGGGAAGAGAGAAACTGTGCCTCTTTTATGAAGTCTTTTGAAGTGGTGTCCAAACGCCACTTTCAAAATAACAAATGACTGCATAAATATTTGTAAATATAACCTTTAACCCCATTATAAAAGTAATCTATTACGATCTTATAGTCTTATTTAAAAGATTATTTTGCCAAGGAATACGAGCCAACATCCACTTATTAATCATTCAATAATATTTCGGGCACAAGCAAAAACTGACAGATGCAACTTTTCAAGGCAAAATCATACTTTATTTCACCTGTCATTCTAATACGGAAACTTCCATTTTCTGAGAAATTAACATAAGCCCAAGGGGGGTTGCCGCCCTTTATTTCCTGTAAACATTATTCCAAATAATGTTTATATAAGATCTGCACTACCACCAGCCCTCTTCTTATATGCAAAACCACCCCAGTGATTCCAGGTGCCAGGCCTGATTATTCTATTTCAAAGATTAGAAGCAGATGACAAACGTGTTGTCCAAATTTGTGACACAGTCTCTCCAGGACTCAGCAGCTACTGGCTTCCGACTCCAGTGGAAAGTTACCATCTTGGAAACCCCACGGGCCAGCGCTACCCAGCCCGTAGGCCATTATGAGTTGTAATCAACTCAATGGCAGTGATTTTGGTTTGGGAGTTCACTTTAAAATTTGAAGGAAAAGATTTTCCAAATTTGTAAAATAAAGCTTAAAAAGCAAGGGAGTATGATGTCTACCTAAAGAAGGTCTCTTAATAGAGAGATCTGAAACTCTCTTGAGGTAGATAATTCAATTGGGATCGGAGAAGGGGCACACATCCTAATATGGAACTGTACTTTGCTGAGAAATACTAAATAACAGTGTCTGTTAATCACATCTGCCACCCAGGAGAAGGATAAATTGGTGTCAATTAATGTGGGGAGTTCTCCGGTCTCCCGGGCACGGTATTTTCAAGGGTGTCTGGTAACGAAACACATGGGTTTAGTGCACATGCCACTGTGTTGACACCGCTAGGAACATAACTGGTTTTCTAGCCAATTTGATTTGTTGCAAAGAAGACTGCTGCCATCATCCTCTCTCTAACACAGAAGAACAAGTTCACAGGCAGCCTCAGTTCAGTACAGCTAGACTCCACGGAGCGCTGAGGAGTGATGGAGCTCAGAGGAGCACAGAGCTTCTTTCTCAGCCTGGCTTGGGGTTTCCCTTGCAGACCAGGACCACTCGGCCTGCACCCGATTCTCCCCTCCCTCACAGGTTGTTTAGCCCAGGACTGGAGAGGTATTCTGGAAAAATCCAGTATTTATTTATCCTCTTGCTTGGGAATGGAGGGGTGAGAACTTGAGGGAGGAGGATCAATTGTCTGAAGCTTCCTCTCCACTCCTTAAAGTTACAAGTTAAAGTTGTAGAACTTAATACCATTTTCTGACGCAAAGACATGGCTTTTGTCAAACAAGGGAAAGGTACGTGTGTAGGTTCACACTGAAGATTTTATATACATCGACAATCGCTACATACACATTCAAGATTTAGGCATTTGGTTATTTATCGCACTATGTATGAATGATAAAATGTCCTTTGTCATTTAAAAGCAACAAGAATACCAGCTGCTATATTGTCATTCATCAGTACGGTTATTTATCCTTAGGACATTTAGCTTGATCAGCATTAAATGTGAGGTTTCTTTTTTTGGTGGGGGGGATGTGGAAACAAGCATGAAGTTAATTTGATATTTGGAAACAATTCAGTAGGAATCTAGGCACAAACATAAACTGTTCTTGAATGAAATTCAAATCATGCTAAACCCAAGATGTCCCTGTTTGGTATTATCAGCTTCAGTTCAAACTTTCTATCAACTGTTCTAAAGAACACCACAGTCTCTTTGACCACATGTTGGGTAGAGATAGGAGCTGAAGAAACTCAACTTTTGACTCTTTTGAGTTTCAAAGAGTTTCATGGGGACCATAAAGAAATGTGGTCAGTTTATCAACAAGCTGCAATATGCAGACGACACAAGGTTGTGTCATCTTGTTGTGTCACTGGTTGAAGCACTTGCTGATGAAGATAAAAGACTGTCACCTTCAGTGTGGATTGCAACTCACTGGTAAGAGAACTCTTAACAATCTAGACCAGTAGACAGTATGATGAGCAGAGAAAATATTCTTGCTATCAAGCAAGGATTTCATATTGCTTGAACCCTCAATCAACGTTCATAGTCAAGAAATCAAATTGCATTGGGCAAATTGGTTGCAAAGACTTCTTTAAAATATTGAAGAGCAAGGAATTCACTTTCAAGAGTAAGATGTACCTGAACCAAGCCATGGCATTTTCAATCCTCTCAGGTGCATGTAAAATTTGAACAGTGAATAAGGAAAAAACATAGAAAAAGTGGATGCATTTGAATTATGGTGTGGGCAGACAATATGGAAAGTACCATTGACTGACTGCTAGAGAGCACACAGATCTGCCTTGGAGAAGTACAACAAGAAAGTCCCTTAGACAGGAGGATGGCGACACTATCTCATATATTTTGGACATGTTACCAGGAGAGACATTTTTCGATCACCTCAACCTCAAACAGGAGAGAAAATGTATGCATAGTTGCAATTCTTAGGATTCTTGGATGGGTAATACCTCGGTTCTTGGCTTCCCATGAGAAAGAATTCACATGGATTTTTATAAAGGACGGGAGAAGTGTCAGGTTTTACAGTCTCAAAAGAGTCCATGCTATTTCGGGGAAGTGTGCCACACTGTGTGAAAGCCACTCTGGGACCCACAGGTGGCCACGGGCAACCTTGTGGGCCTGCAGGCCCACACATGGAGCCCCGAGACCAGAGAGCCCCAGGCACAGCTGAGTGGACGCAGGAACAGGGTAAAAGAGAGGCCACTTACCAGGAGCAGGGGGTCCAGCGAGTAAGTGGGAAGAGAGGCTGTGGCCCCAATAGGCCCGGGTCAGCGCAAGTGTCCTGAGCTGGTCCAGAGTGGGCTCTGAGAGGGCCCTCCTAGCTCTACCTGCCTCTGACCAGGAGCAGAGTTAAAAGAGACCGGCCTCCCCACTCCCGGGATATTTAGAGCCTCTGGCTGGGGAGGTGTGGTTGAAAGGTGTGGTTGACCACATTGGCTGAATTAAGCCCACCTGGGTGCGGTCATGAGCCTGAGCCTAGTTTGGGCCACCCAGGTGTACCACCCATCTGGTTTGGAGGGAGGGTAAAAGGCTGAATTGGAGCATGCCCAGTTAAAGTCTTCATGGGTGGCTAATGTTTGCCTGATTTCCTTTCCAACCTCCTGTAGGGGGCCTCGTGCTGCAATGGGAGGGACAACCCCGGTCCCTGCCCATAGTTTTTCATGATCAGCACACTTTCATGCCTTGGCATAGTCAATAAAACACAAGTAAATGAGGAGGTTTACTTGTGTTTTATTGACTATGCCATGTGCATATATATATTTTGCTTTCAGGCAAGACCCATCTGAGAGAGCTTATTGTGCCAGCCTTGCTGATAAACACACGTGGGATTAATTGAAGGGCGGAGAGCTAAATGGCTTGGTCAGCCTCACTTTTCTTGTCTCTTACTCTTTGATCATTGGACCAGTGTGCGGCTGCCTTGCTCGTTCTGTGCCTCAATTTACAGGCTACACTACCTGTGGGACACCTAACCTGTGGACTGTGTCACTGTAAGTTGAGGTCCCTTTAAGCCCACACGATTGAAATGTACATCTCTGGAGCTGGGAACCCACAGTTGGTGACCTGTTTTGCTGTTTGCTGCCTGTGTATATATAGCCTAGCTCTCTCTACAGAGGACTACCTGGCAGCCCTCAAGACTTAACGGACAGCTAGTGTCTCACAACTCTCTCAGGGGAGTGAGTTGTACTGAGCCATTTGCACTACTTTATAATTTAACTGTTCATTTCTTGTATTATCTATCTATCTATATAAAATTTAACTGTTCATTTCTTGTATTATCTATCTATCTATATAAAATTTAACAGTTCATTTCTTGTGTTATTTATCTATCTTTATAAATATATATAGAAAATTACTAGCAATCTGGTTTTATCTCTCTAGAGAACCGTGTCTAACACACCTTCTGACATCAGATATGGTTTCATGTTCTCTTCTGAATCCAGCCTGAACCTCTGGCAATTCCCTGTCAATGTACTGCTGCCAACGTTGTTGGATGATCGTCAGCAAAGTTCTACTTGCATGTGATATCCATGCTATCATTCAATAATTTGAGTATTCCATTAGGTCACCTCTCTTGGAGTGGATACAAATATGGATCTCTTTTAGTCAGTTGATCAACTAGCTTGCGTAGTAGTTTTCCAAATATCCTAATATAGACAAGTGAATGCTTCCAGTGCTTCTCCAGCTTGTCGAAACCTTTTAATTGACTCGTGTTTTGCTTTCACAGATAGCTGCTTTAAGTAATGAGTCCCCCAGATTTCACTTGTTGTTGTTGTTCAGCTCCTTTGAGTCCGTTCTGCGAGTCGGGAAGTCAGGGAGTCATAGCAACCCTGTGTGCGATCACATACGATACCGTCCAGTCCGTCACCATCCTCACTGTTGTTATGTGAGTGCATTCTTACAGCTTCTGTGTCATTCTCTCTCCTAGTGGATCTTCCTCTACTTCCTTTGCCTTCTACTCTGCTAAGCTTTATGTTCTTCTCTAGAGACTGGTCCCTCCTGATAATATGTGCAAAATACATGAAATGATGTCTTGCCATCCTCAAGTCCAAGGAGCGTCCCTCTGTGCTTCCTCCAAAAGAGATCTCTTATTTCTTCTGGAGGCCCATGGCCTGTTCAATATCCGTTGCCAAAACTGTCATCCAAAGGTACCCTGCTTTCTGCAGTCTTCCTCATCCGTTGCCCAGCTTTGGCATGTATATGGAGCTATTGAAAATACCATGGCTCCAATCGGGCACACCTTCGACCTCCAAGGGACATCGTTGACCTTTAACACCTTACGGAGAGAGTATATTTGCCCAATGAAGGACTTTACTTGGTTTCTTGGTTGCTGTTTCCATGGCACTGATTGTGGGTACATATATAATGAAATCGTTGACATCAGTCTCTACTCATTTTATCATGATGCTGTTCAGTAATCCAGTTGTAAATACTTTTACCTTCCTCAAGTAGAACTGTAATCCATATTAAAGGCTGTCTTTGTCAGTGAGTGTTTCAGGTCCTCTTCACTGTCAACAAACAAGAGTGACAAATTAGCAATTCCTGGGTATTTCTTGGTAAATAAGAAAGGATGAATTTCTGTCATTAAGTTCACAATTTAGTATTTTGTTTAAACTCTATTTAGGATCAAGGATTTCAGCCTCCAGTATAGATTACAACTCAGTATAAACAATGTTCAAATCCTCACAACTGGACAAATTAGGTTAACGCCATAATAAACAGAAAAGATTGAAATTGTCAAGTATTTTGTATTGCTTGGATCCCTAGTCAAGGCTCATTGGAAGCAGTGGTCAATAAAACACATGATGCATTAAGTCAATCTGCTGTACAAGACCTCTTTAGGAGTGATAGAAAAGAGCGAGAGAGAGAGATCTCACTTTGAGGACTAAGGTATTCCTGGCCCAAACCATGGCAATTTCAATCACATCAGATGTATGTAAAAGTTGGACATTGAATAAAGACTGGAGAAGCATCGATTCATTTGAATTATAATGCTGGTGGAGAACATTGACAATACCATGGGGACTGCAAAAGAAAAATAAATCTGTTGTAGAAGAAGTGCAACTAGAGTGCCCCATGGAAACAAGGATGGTGAGGCTGTCGCATGTACTTTGGACATGTCAGCAGAGACAAGTTCTTGGAAAAGGACACAGTGCTTGGTAAAGTAGCAGGCAGTGAAAAAGAAGCCACTAGAACAATGGGCTCAGACATAAGAACAAGTGTGTCTTCATAAAACCACTTATCCCAGCATGCCTATACAGATAAACACACAAAACAAGCCCCCTGCCAAAAAACACAACCTAATAAGGACCCAGCCACAGTGACCACATAATATAGATAAGGGACTAAATCTAAGAGAAAGCAGAGAATATAAATGCACAATGGCTTAAGCGGGAGATCTAATGATATAGTGTTAGATTCCTGCCTAAGTACAGCTACTGAACGCCATGTTACAGTAGGGAATGAAGACCAATGAATACAAGAAGAAAGTAAAGGTTCCAGAGTTGATTGTGGTGATGGCTGCACAATTCTTCTTTGTAGGATTGAACTGTATGATATATTCATTATAGATTAATCAATCAATCAATAAGCATTTAAATTTTGAAATTATAATAGGATAAAATTTAATGATAGTTAATATATAATGATTTGGAAATAGATTTATGTATATGTATTTGTATGTTAAGTATTAAGGTAGCAGACAGACATTGGGCCTCTACTCAAGTACTCCCACAATGGAGGAATATTTTATTTTAATGACCCGGCATTCTGTGATACTCACCTTCCCAACACAATTGCTGAAGACAAAATAGGTGCATAAACAAATGTGGTGAAGAAAAGTTGATGGTGCCCAGCTATCAAAACATATAGTGTCTGATAAACAAGTGACCATCTAGTAGAGAAGTCACAAAGCCCACATGGAAAAGCACACCAGCCTGTGTAATTACGAGATGTCGATGGGATCAGATATCAGGCATCAAAGACCCAGAACAAAAAATCATATCAATGTGAGTGAGGAGGAGTGTGGAGTGGAGACCCAAAGCTCATCTGTAGACAATTGGACATCCCCTTACAGAAGGGTCACAAGGAAGAGATGAAACAGTTGGGGTGCAGTATCGCACTGATGCAACATACAACTTCCTTCTAGTTCTTTAATGCTTCCTCCTCCCTTCTCCCCTACTCTCATGACCCTCAATTCTACTTTACACATTCAGCTAGACCAGAGCACGTACATTGGTACAAATAAAAGCTAGAAATATGGAACTACATGGAATCCAGGACAGATAAACCCCAGGACCAATAATGAGAGTAGTAATACCAGGAGAGTAAAGGGAAGGTGGGGGGAGAAAAGGGGAACCGATCACAATGATCTACATAAAACCCCCTCCCAGGGAGACAGACAACAGAAAAGTAAGTGAAGGGAGACATTGGTCAGGGTAAGACATGAAAAAAAGAAAAGATAAATTAAAAAGTGTTCATGGAGGGAGGGGAGGGGAGCAGGAAAATGAGCTGATACCAGGGGCTCAAGTAGAAAGAAAAGGTTTTGAAAATGATGATGCCAACATATTTGCAAATGTGCTTGACACATGGATGTATGTATGGATTGTGTTGAGTTGTACGAGCCCCCAGTAAAATGATTTTTTTTAAATACAAAGACCAATTGGGAGCATGGTGCAGGACTAAGCAATGTTCCCTTCTGTTGTAAAGGGTCCCTATGTACATAGAACAATAACAACATATTTAGAGTACGTAAAACTCAGAATGAATAGGGGGTTGAGATATAGAAGGAAAAGGAATTAGATGCATAATTATTAGATTTTTTCTTGTGTAAAATCATGTGTGCAGGTTGCTACTGTGCTTTCGTCTAATATTAAAGTCACCTTCTACTTTGTGTATTCTAGCTTCTCAGATTTTTGTATAGCATACAGATTGAATCATTATGATGAGAGGATTTAACCCGGATGCACACTTTCCTGATTTAAATCATTCGGCATCCCCTTGTTCTATTCAAATCACTACTTCTGATGTGAGGTTCTGCACGGACACACCACACAAGTATTCTAGGATTCCCATATTTTCAATATCATCCATAATTTGTTTTGAGTTACCCAATCAAATGCATTTATGTAATCAATAGAACCCAAGTAAATATCACTGTGGTAATCTCTGCTTTCAGCCAGGATCCGTCTGACAATGGTAATGATTTTCCTCCTAAATTCTCTTCTGAATTCATCATGAATTCCAGGGAGCTCTCTGGCAATAAATTGCTGCAACCTTTCTGTTATATCTTCAGCAAAAGTTTAATGGTATGTGATATTAATTATATTTATGGATAATAACCTCACTTTGTTGGGTCTCTGCTTTTGGAAAGAGCACAGGTATGGATCCCTTTCAGTTGGTTGGTCAGGTAAAACTATCTGCTAAATTTCTTGGCATAGATTAGTGAGTCTTTCCAGAGCTGTATCAGATTGTTGAAACATTTCAACTGTTATTTTGTGACTTTTGGGTTGTGAGGACCTTGTTGTTCAACAATAACTTCATTACTGTTTGGACTTCTCCCTTCAAAACCATCAGGTCCTGATCTTATGCTTAGAATGATTTTAAAAAATGATTAAAAATCAACCAATCATTTGTGTATAGCGGCTCTGTGTATTCTTCCCACCTTCTTTCAATACTTCCTGTATTATTTAACCTCTTCCTATAGACTCATTGAGCTTCAAAATTGAAACCCAAGTACAGAATTTTTTCTTCATTTTTTTCAGCTTGTGAAATACCAGGTGTGTTCTTTCACTTTTGCACATTTCATTTTAGTGCTTTGTGTTCCTGAGTTGCCCTAGAAAAATTTCATTCAACTCTTTTACTTCATTTCTTCCAGCCCCTTTAGCCTCTCTCTGTTCAAGAGCACTTTTCATAGACCATATGCCATATGACTACATATAATTAATTGGTGCCTTACTTTCTAAAATATAAAAATTTAGGCCATTTTCCAAAGAGATACAGAATAAAATCAAACCCAAGAACCCAAGCCCACTTCTGTGAAGTCTTTTCCCACCCATAGTGGCCCTGTAGGATAGGGTAGAATTTCCCCCACTGAGTTTCCAAGCAGTATGGATATCAAATAATTTCACAACAGTTCATTGCCCTAATGACTGTTTTAAGTATTAAAAAATTCATTGAAAAGTAGCTTATTATTTAATACACTTAATGTATAATTAGAAACCACAAAAGAGGTACACAACTATTTTATGAGAAATAGTTTTAAAATATGAATAAAAAACATTAAATGCTACCTGACATAAAACAATTAAACTATCAATTAAGATATTCCCATACTGTTCTTGACTGGCATCCTCACTTGGAGGAGGGGCCTGTTCCTATAGAGGAGGTCAATTAGACAATAGTCATGGTATTTGATACAGTAGAAGCTATATCGAACATATGATGTTCATCTTTGACAACCCCTTCCTGCTTCTGCTGAACTTACAGCAATGGTTCAGACAACATTTTTAGTTCTCTGAATACTATTGGGAATTGCATAATCCACTCATAATATCTCGTGGGAATTTGGGGTGTAACGCAAAGCTGAAACCAACGACAGCTTGTTGTTTGGCATTTGTTTCTCTTTACAGTCTATGTTTGTTTACACAAGGAAAGTAACAGACACAAGGAAAGAAAAAGGCAGCATATCAGCAAAATTAGAATGAGTTTTACTAAATGAATAAACCAATATTACAAGCATGGTTGCATAGTTCTGTCTAATGTTTTATACCTATGGATGGAATGAACGTTATGACAGGTTGTGCAGGCGAATGTTAAAAAAGGAAAATCATGTAGATTTGTGATTTCCTCATTGGGTGGCCACCTGCCTTTGAGAGAACCCTGATTGCAAGTGCCCTTTTAACAACCTGATTCATCAAACTCAACAAAGCATTAGCTGTTGGTTCTGTTGAAGTGTGAGTCGGCTGAATCACACCATTTCCAAGACCTTAGCTCTTCTGAAGCTGAGTGCCAAAACCTTCTCCTACAAATGGACTGATAAGCCTTAGTCACCACGTTTCAGTGAAGCACTGTGCCTCCCACCTTTCCGACATGGCTCTTGGAAGGCGACGAGCTAAGCATCATTAGATCAAGCTGCAGAGTGTATGTGAAGGGGCAAGGAGGGAGAGCCCAAAGTGAGACTGATGTTGGGTGATAGGGACCTCAGGCCCTTGTGCAAGCCAAACAGGGAACTTGGAAAACAGGGAACTCAATTTTCACTCTTCATTTTGGAAGAGGAAAAGTAAGGAGGAGAAGAAAGCAAAGCACAGTCAGTTCTGTAAAAACCAATGCTTGAGAGCATGTCAAGTACTGAGGCCAGAAAGAAGTTTCTCCCCAGGGCACTCATTCAGAGCAGACTAAAATTCATGACTTGGCTTCTCTACAATGAATTAACACAGCTCCATGCCCAGTTATAGGCGATCAACCACGGTTATTTCTTTTGTTCTTGTCTTATTCTCTAATACTCCCCAGGCTCATATATCCCAAAAGAAAAAAGGCATCAGCATGTAAACCTGAAGAAGAGCTAGTGATTGAACCATTTGAAATAAAGATTAAAAGTAGCATAAAGCATAGACTACAGAATAGTCAACCTAAATAAACTTTTCCAGGAAATCGTCTGGAGGCAGTGACAGTTATTCCACCTTGGACAATAATGTGAACAATTGGAATATGAAAATACAGCCTTGGCTTCCTAAACCCAGAGAACGCTACAATTATAGGCCATACTCCTGAAACCAAAGTCATAATAAATTGCCTAAGAACACAAACTTGCTACTTTTATGTGTAAACATGCTGTACTCTCTAAATGAGATACTTTTATTTCTTAGTCGAAGGACTTGCTAAATACACCTCTATAGAAGAAATGTCAAATTGCAAACCTAAGACATTAAATTGTTCAAAACCAAATTCAAACTAAACCAGAGTCTGTTGGAATTTGAGTTGACAAAAATGTTTGAACTTACTATGGATGCAAAACAGTTATTCGGCTAGACCGTTCTGTGATGGATTCAGGGAGGAAAACAGGGATCCAGGTTCCAGGTTGTTAATTCTCTCAGTCCCTTCTTGGACTCTCAAGAACCAAGTAAAGTCTGTCTCAACTCTGGCAGTTTAGTGAAGTACACATCGCACTGTCAACTGCAAGGTCCACAGTTCAAGTCCACCCACTGCTCCCCAGTTGTTCTTCAGTAAAAATATGAGGTTTTCTGCTCCACTAAAAACTCACAGCTTTGGAAACCCAAAAGAGCAGTTCTACTCTGTCATCAACTATCCCTGTGAATCAACTCTATGGTAGTGAGTTTGAGATATTAAGATGCAGAAATTCCTGTGATTTTTTGAAGTAGCGTGTATCAGAAGACAGGCCTAGTGATATTCTTCCAAAAAGGCATATCCGTGAAAACTCAGGGAGCTATTCCAATCTGCTCAGGTGGAGTTGCCCCAAGTAGACTCCACTAGACAACAACAAAGACAAGTACTCAATACCTCCGAGTTCCTGGCTCGTGCAAACTGTTAACAAGCTTGGGTGATAAAAGGTTACCAGCAGGGAAGTCTAGCAGGGGAGAAAGGCCATTGAAAACTCTCTGGAGTTGATGTGCTCTGACACCCAGAGGCACCCTGAGTCCATAAAAGCTGTCTGTGGTTGTTCTTCGTTTTCATAGCTAGCATTTTCCCTTGTTGTTGTCCCTTGCAGTGGGATCGAATGACTCATGATGAGCGCAGGCATGCTCAGTGGAACTGTCCCGGAGGACTTTGAAAGCTTTGACCTTTTAGAAGCAGATTGCAGGGCCTGTCTTCTGAGGCACCTCTGGGTGGGTTTGTATCACCAAGATTTCTGCTGGCAGTTAAGCACTCCTAGTCGTGTGCACTACCCTGGAACGTTCACTATTTGTCCCAGTCAACGTTTATTTAAAATCTCTATCTCCTTGTGTATTTATCGCATAAGGAATTCATGGAAAATTAGTTTCTTTCTTTGACTTGTTTTCCCAGTTCTCCTTTAAAGGGTGGCTTTAAAAAGGAGTTGAACAGAGAAGACTTAAAGACCTCTACCTAGAAATTAGACTGTGCTTCATATACTGTTTCTCAGAGAAGTAGGGTGACAGCCCCTGTCCCTTCACCTGTTTGGAGCAGAGTGAAACATTTTATCACAGAGCAGCTGGTGGGCAGGTTTGAGCTGCTGAGCTCCACAGCCCAGCAAACCATCTTGATTTTGTCAAGAAGAACATTCTGGAATTAAACATTGGTTCTCTACATGAAGAGTCGCTGACATGCATTAGTATTATCATGATCCCATGTTCATTAAAAAGAAAGAAAGACATCTCTAAAATTTATTTCAAATACAATGTGATGGATGGTGCTAACGTTGTATTTTTCACAATAGAATATTTCATGTAAAGGTTCATGGGACAAGCAAAAGAGAAAGCAAAAACACTTCAGAAATTATAAAATACTTTAAAAAGAAAATTGGCGATAGTATCTCTTGTGACATATTTCTTATACTTAATACTTGATTATTTTTTCTAAAATTTTGCATAAGTTATATTAGCATAAATTGAGACTATCTTAAAAATGTGGGATATGTGTATATTAATTTTGATAATATTTTTCTCCACCCATGAGAATTAAACTTCTAAAGTTTTATTTTAAATATGTTTTAATAACAAAACAGCATTGCACTTACACTGGAATTGATTTATGATGGACTCATTGGAAAGGAACCCATCCTAACTTTGGGAGTACTTGTATATTACCTTATATTGTTCTTTATACCTTTCTGAATGTTCTCTCAACCTACCCAAATTACAGGCATTCCAAGCAGAGACCATTTCTTACTGCTTTATATCTTTTTGTTGGAATTAGCTGCCATCATGTTGGCCCCAATTCATAAAACATCCCATGCACAACGGCTCTGAAATGTTGCTGGTTCCTGAGTTGTCCTCAGGATTAATTGTAGATCAGATTGTTGTGCCCCATAGGATTTTCACTGGCTGATTTTTAGAACTAGATCATCAGGCCTTTCGTCCTAGTTTGTCATAACCGTTTATGAAACCTCTTCAGCATCATGCTATTCGGCCACAGTCCAGTCTCCACTGACAGGAGGGTGGTGGCCATACTTGGGGAGAATGAAGCCCGAAATCCTGCGCGAAAGGCAGTGATCCCACCACAGCCTTCTAACATGTCCTGATGCTTTTACAATGAGTCTACAATACAGCGGTCCTCGGTTCATTTTATTGCTCTTCTTTTGAAATAGAGATTCTAGTATGTAACATAGAGAAATAACGGAATTGTCTGAAATGAAGTAGAGGCAAAGAGCAAGTCCCTTACCTTTCGCCATCAACATCTGTGCGTGTGTGTGAGAGAAAGAGAGAGAGAGAGAAAGAACACACTCACTCTTTTTCAGCACAGCTGTAAGCATATGAGTGAGCAAGGACAGTTTCCAGAGGGGAGTCTGGACCGCTGCAGCTCTAGCACGATCCTCATAGCTTCCTTCCTGGCAGGCAGTTCCTCTTCCAGGACACTGACAACACCTCCCACCCCTTATCTCTCCAGGTCTAAGTGGGAAGGGTTTTCACTATTGCGTATGTCTTGATGCTTCCTAAGACTTCTTGATTCTGAGTCTGCCCACATCTTCGCCTAAATTGTTCTTTCATTAAATTTTCAGTTAAATCATGTGAGTGGGTTGCTTGCTCTTGAGTGACTCGAGTTGATAAACAGCAATTCGCAAAAATCGATGCCTTGAAAGCCAGTTTGTCAAAGCTAATCTTCTGAGTGTCGTGGTTGTTTTCCACTCGGTTTTCTCCTTTTTGTGGCATCCTCTGCTCCATCTCTCACCCGCTCACCTGCACCCCCTCTGGTCCTGCCACTCCTGCTTCTCCTGCAATGTCATTCTACTCTACACTCATTTTAAATCTGAGGATCTGGGAGGAAAGCAATCATTCAGCCAACTGACAACAAGCAACTTTGTATTTGGCTGATAGAATTTCAGTGAACTGATCAGTCAGAGAATTGTTTATTTTTTCTTTGTTTCATTTTAAAACTCCTCTATGAATTTGACTTTTTTTAACAAATCCCTTGAGCTCAGTTTGAAAGAAAAACAGTATTGTAGTTATATTTCATGCAAAAGTAATGATTCTGCTGCTATTAAACTCAACCTTAACTGCATGCCCTTTGTCCTTGGCAGCTTGCACTCCTGCCTGATGTTTTTTGTTGCTTTCTTCTCCTCTTACCCTGTTCCAAACTGTACCCACATTGCCCCTAAATGCATCTTTCTAAAGTGGAGATCTGATTATATCTCTTATTTACTTAAACAATTTCAATAGTCTCCTCATACTTACCAACTAGTCTAAACAATTATACTGTGGCAATAAACTCTTCTAGAATAACTTCTTTACTAATTATATCAGCCTTACCTTATGCCCCCACTCAACACCCTAATGATCCTATTGAATAACATTGTAAGTCATCCACAGTCTGAATGAATTTGTTCATTCTAATAACCTACAAACATTTTGGTGAAATAGAAAAATAATCACTTTTTTCCTGCTGATAGATTTGCAAGTCAGCTGGGACAGCTCTGTTTCAGATGTGGGTTCATCTTATATCTGTTTCTCCAGTCCCTCATTCTGAGACCTCTGGCTCAGGAGACTGATTTTTCTTCTCATGGGTAGCAGAACTCTGGAGAACCAGTCATTACATGCAAGTACATGTAAAGCCTCAGTTCTTGATATACTCGTGAGATTACATTGCCAAGTGCAAATCAGATGACCAAGCTCAGAGTCAATGTAATGGGAAAATTTACTCTGCCTCTTGAACATACTGTGAACTTCCAAAAGAATGAACCCATCAATTTCAGGGGAAAAAAAACAAAAACCGGGATGCTTCTTAGAAGTTAGGATGATGAGACCTTAGCTTTATTGCTTCGAACACATCATTAGCAAGACCTATTAATACAAAAAATATTATGCTTGGTAGAGAGTGGCAAACATGAAGGAAATCCTTAATGAGATGAATCAAACCAGTAGCCGTAAAAATTGGCCCTAATACACTAACAATCATGAAAGTATAGGACTAGGAAACATTTCTCTTTTTATACATAAAGTTGCCATCATTCAGAACATATCCTTGGAAACTTAAAACAACAACAAATTCAACTAGGAACCACAGTAAAGTCTGGTAACAAATTATATGACTGTAGAATTCTGTTAGAGAGGGTAGTACAGAAGTAGAACCCATAATTATAGCATCCACACTATCGTCCCGCCACCAGTTGTCTGCCAGTTTGTCGTACTGTGGGGGCTTGTGTGATGCTGGAAGCTTTTTCACTATCATCTCAAATGGGAGCAGGGTCACCCAAAGTGAACAGGCTTCAGAGGAGCTTCCAGACTAAGAGCAGACAATGAAGCAGGATTTGGATGCCCACTTTGGAGGACATGGCGCTGAAAATCTTATGCCTAGCACTGAGTCATTGTTGTGTACTGGAGGCCAATGCATGGGAGCAGAACACTGTCTCAAGGAGTGCCAGGAGGGTACTGGCTGGCACAGCACTCAAATGTGACTGAGACGTGCTGCTTTCTCAGAGTGGAGTCAAGCCTGGCGACATGGGCGGAGTAAAGCCTGTGGGCGTGGAACTTTGGATCTTCATTTGCTCAAGAGGAAACGGCTGCAAAAATCTGCTACTGATTGGAACATGGCATGCGTGAAATTTAAATCTAATAAAATTGGAAGTCATCCAAAAGGAAATGGAGCTCATAAAGAGTGGTGTATTAGGACCGAGAATGCCACCATCAAGAAGAATGGCACGGCATTTGTTGTCAAAAGGGGGATTGCAAAATCATCTTGAAGTATAATACTGTGTGTGATGGGATTATTGTTATCCGTCTTCAAGGAAATCCGATCCACACTATTATTCAATGAATGTACCAACCACACAAAAAAGCAAGTTATGAAGAAATTGAAGAATTCTATCAGTCTTCAATTAGAAATTGTTCAAATATGCATTCAAGATGCATTGATAATTATTGGTGATTGGAATGTAAAAGTTGGAAACAAAGAGGAAAAAACAGTGGATAGAAAATATGGCCTTGGCGATAGAAAGGAAACGAGAGATCACATGGTAGAATTTTGTAAGACCCATGACTTCTTCATCATGGACACCTTTTTCAACAACACAAAAGGCAGGATTTGTGTTGTTGGAAAAAAAGGCATTTATACACAGAAATTGACTATATGTGTGGGAAGAGAAGATGGAGAATCTCATATCAAAAGCTAAAACCAGACCGGGGCTGAATGTGGAACAGACCTTCAATTGTTCATCTGTAATTTCAGGCTGAAGCTGAAAAAAATTGAAAAACTGTACAGGAGAGTCAAAATACAACCTTGAGGACTTCTCTTCTGGAAGTATATCTCAAAAATATTTTATAAGGATAATTCCTCAGAAGTGAACTGTTTTGTTTTCATAGTCTGTTCTTAGTTTAGAAACTTCATGTTAATTTGTTCACCTCGGCTGACTCTGCTGGTATTTGAAATGCTGATGCTTTAGCTTTGAATATTATATCCCCATACAAGCCACCACAGTATGATACACACACAAATACGTGGTGTGTATAAAACATCTAAATATGTCATTGAACTCTCCAAAGAGAAAAATATTTATAGATCATTAATATTGGGTTCATAAAGAAATAACTCTTCTATTCCATCTGTTGCAGAAATTTAAATGAAAGATACCTTTAATTTAAAATTAAAGACTGCAGAAACAATGTATTTGGTTTCTTTTCTTTAAAAACACATTTATGAGCATATACTCTACATATTATACAATGTAATTGTTCAATCATATTAAGATGATTTGTGCAATCATCACCACAGTCTTCTTGTAATCATTGTTGTCAGCTCCCCATGCGCCCCACCCCATCCTCTCCTGCTGTGCCCCAGCCAGTTATAAATTCAGTTTCTGTCTTCATAGATGTACCTAATCTCGGTTTAACATACAGAAAATTATAAAACACAGACAAAAAACAAACTAACTAAAACAGCAACAACAAGGACTCAACAAAACAGAAAAATCTCAATCAAAAAGGAAGTAAAAGATATTTAAAAATGAAACAACTTTAAATTTGGTCAATGGGAAGCTCAAATGATAAGGCATTATATTTAACCTAAATACATCTGCCATCATTGATGATAAAATGCTTTCTGCCTGATAGTAAGTCTATTTACATCCCTTGACCATGGTCAGCGGGGATTCCCGGGAGGTTTGCTGCACATGAGGACCCTGCTGATGGATTCTGAGCTTCCACTGCCGTCGATGGCCTTCTGAAGCCAGTAGTTCACATTTGAGCTCTGATTCTTTTCCCTCCTTTGGATTTGGATTTATTATGTCTAATCCTTGGATCACACTGGCGGTGTGCTTCTTCCATGTGGACTCAGTAGATGACTCAATTAGATAGATGCTTGTTTTCAGATAAACCTTTAAGACCCCAGACACTCTTCTTTCTGATAGCTGGGCAACATCTGTGTTATTCACCACACTTTACCATAGTACCATATCATCAGTGATTTCTACCTGAGGACAAGTATTGAGCAGGGCTATGTCATAAGAACTAATTATTTATAGATTTGGGATAGAATTAAGTATGAAACCCCGGTTCATTTATAAATCTATGGTTTATTTGTGTCTCTGGTTCACTTTAGAAACATCATAATTTTATGATAGTCATTATAAAACATACTACTGGAACATAAGTTAATTCTACTGATGACTTCATTAATATGGCAAATGGTATAGAGTTTCAAACACTATTGAGAAAAATTGTGTATGTTGGTTTCAGACTGCAATATATGAATTGTTGACTTATACAGATCAAACCCTTAAGTGACTGGATCCTGTCTACACAAAGAAGGGGTGTTAGTGATAGGGCAAAACTTTCAATAACACTCATTCACACAGGCAGAACCATGCCTATAAAATTAATGTATGTCATAAGAAAGTAGGGAGTACATCAAACTAATGAATAAGTGGTCGTCCCAGGTCACCATCCATTAGCACCCTCAAAGCATGAGACCTGCACCAAAGAGCAACAACTCCACTTCCATAACTCTGGGACAGCAGTCACCTGCTTCTCACACTAGAGAGTTTCAGCCCTAAGCCAAAAGGAGTATGGGGATCCTTAAATCTGCCACAGGTGAGTTTGAGGTCAAGTCCAGCCCACTTAGTAGGGTTTGCACGTGGATCCTTTTGGTGTAGCCTATGGAGGATGTTGTATGCCTCCAAAGGACAGAATCTAAAGTCCCAGTAGTCCATAACGCACAGCCTGGGTCATCACGGGCTGGATAGAAAGTAGGTCGAGAATGGCTAATTAGGAACATTTGGGTGTGTTCTCTCCTTGAGTTCTATCTAAATATTGTTATGCTGCTTTTCCTAATGAAAGGTGGTTCCTCCATGTTTACTCACTAAAAGAAAGGTTATCACCTTCTGCCAGACTATGTGCTCTCCCCGCCATCTGTACTTGAATTTCCATGGTTCCCTCTCATAGGAGTATCTGTTGATTTGGGGGGGCCTTACCACAATGTTGTATGGCAGCAACTGAATCGTCTGATTCCTCTCCCCGCATCTTGAAAAGCTGACCCAGCGAAGGTGAAGTCTCATTTCTCACAGTGGGGTTAAGATGTACAGATGAAGGGTGTGGTCCACATTCTCCAGGTGCTAGGTAGACTCCTTACCTCATTGCTTCGGAGGCTGTATTCGGCTACATGACCTGGGAGCAGAAACTTGTCTTTGCCTTGGCCTTTATCCTTACAGTGATGGACTGATTACAGTATTTGTCCTTTTGTGATTGGCTAACTTCACTCAGCATAATGATTTTCAAATCCATCCATGTCATGAGGTGTTTTATGGCTTCAGAGCTGTTTTTAGGGATACACAGTATTCCATTGTGGAAGTGTACCAAATGTTTTTATCCATTTTCCTACTGCTAGGCATTTGGGCTGGTGCCAGCTTCTTGCTGTTGTGAACTGTGAGCAATGAACACTGGAGAGTATACGTCTGTCTGTTTGTGTTCTCTTATTTTCTTGGGGTGGATGTCCAGCACAAGTATTGCTGGGTCGTATGATATTTCTATTCCTACTTGTTTTAGGTAGTGCCATATGCCTTTGCACAATAGCTGTATATATTTACAAGCTCACCAATGGTGCATGAAACTTCCAATCTCTCCACCCCCTCTCGAGCATTTGCTGTTCTCTGTTTTTTGTTTTTGTTTTTGAATTGGGTTGCCTTTCTGGGTGTAAGGTGATATTTCATCATTGTTTTGATTTGCATCCTCTGGATGACTAGTGATCATGAGAATTTCCTCATATATTGGTTAGCCATTCGAGTGTCACCCCTTGAAAGTTGTCTAGTCATGTCCATTGCCCAAATTTTATCTGGATTATTTGTCTTTGTTTTTAATTTTCTTACTGAGGTGTTGAAGAATTCTATAGAAATTAGTGCCTTGCTCATTGTGTCATTTATAAAAATGTTTTTTTTTCTGTCCTTGGACTCTCGTTTTACTCTTGTGATGAAGTCTTGAGGTGCACACATGTTTTAGTTTTCATAGGTCCTAGTGATCTATTTTGTCTTCCACTGCATGTCCTTCCATTATTACATTTGGTAGTCCAGGCATGCCCTGCCATTGGGACCTAAAGTTTGTCCCAGTTTTGTCATGGATGATCCTTATAGCTCTGGGGTTTACATCGAGGTCTCTAATCTATCTTGACTGTGTTGTGGTGCAGGGGTGAAGGATGTGTGGGTCCTGTTTCATTCTTTTGCAGATGGAGATTCAATTTTACCAGCTCCACTTGTGGAAGAGAGGATCCCTTTTCCATTTAATGCTTTTTGGTCCTTTGTCAAAAATCAGGTGGATGCCTTTATTGCTGGGTTTCCTATCTTGCTCCAATGGATGATGTATCAATAATTACACCAGTACCAGGTTATTTTGAATAGTGTGGTTGTGCAGTAGGTTCTGATTTGGGATATCGCAAGGCCTCCTACTTTGATCTTCTTTCTAAGGAAGTATCATCTTCTCCAGGGCATCTTCCCTCTCCCTATAAAGTTAGTAATTAGTTTTTCCATTTCTGTAAAGAATGAAGTTGGGATTTGAAGTACAGAAATTGCATTTTATTTGTATAACACCCTAAGTAGAACTGACATTTTCACAATATTAAGTCTTCCAGTTTATGAACACAGTCTGAGCTTCCATTTTTGTAGATCTGTTTTGCTTTCTTTTTTTAAAAAACATTTTATTAGGGGCTCATACAACTCTTATCACAATCCATACATATACATACATCAATTGTATAAAGCACATCTGTACATTCTTTGCCCTAATCATTTTCTTTTTTTAAACATTTTATTAGGGGCTCATACAACTCATCACAATCCACACATATACATACATCAATTGTATAAAGCACATCTGTACATTTTTTGCCCTAATCACTCTCAAAACATTTGCTTTCCACTTAAGCCCTTTGCATCAGGTCCTCTTTTTTCCCCCTCCCTCCCCCCTCCCCTCTCCCTCATGAGCCCTTGATAATTTATAGATTGTTATTTTGTCATATCTTGCCCTATCTGGAGTCTCCCTTCCCCCCCTTCTCTGCCGTCCATCTCCCAGGGAGGAGGTCACATGTGGATCCTTGTAATCAGTTCCCCCTTTCCAACCCACTCACCCTCCACTCTCCCAGCATCGCCCCTCACACCCCTGGTCTGTTTTGCTTTCTTGTAATAATGTTCTGTACTTTTCTGTGTACAGGTCTTTTGTTTCTTTAGTTAGATTTATTCCTAAGCATTTCATCTTTTGTGTGACTATTATAAATGGTATTGTTTTCTCAATGTCTGTTTCACAGTTCTTTTCACTGGTATAGGAATACAATTGATTTCTGCTTGTACCCACTAATTATTTCTAAAATTCTTTTTGTTGAGCCCTTTGGATTCTCTATATAAAATCATATCATTTGCAAATAGCAAGAACTTCCCTTCTTCTTTGCCCAGTTTATGCTCTTGATTTTTCATTGTCTAATGGTTCTGGCTAAGACAGCCAGCATAATGTTGGTGAAAAGTGCTAAGAAGGGGCATGCTGGTCTAGTTCCCATTCTCAGTGGAAATGTTTCCAGTATTTCCCCATTGAGAATGATATTGGCCACTGATTTTCATATATTGCCTGTACTGTGTTGAGGCATTTCCCCTTTGATCCTATTTTATTGGGTGTTGTTATCAGAAATGAGTGTAGGATATTGTCAAATGTTTTCTTCTGCAACTATTCATATGACCATGTGGTTTTGTTTTTACTTGTTTTACTTGTCCTGTTGATGGGGTGGATGGTTATGATTGGTTTTCAAATGTTGAACCAAGCTTGTATCCCTGGAATGAATCCACTTGGTCAAATTGCGTTATTATTATTTGAAATGTTGTTGGATTCTATTATTCAGAATTTGTTTAAGAAATTTTGCATCTGTGTTCATGAGGGATATTGGTCTGCAGTTTTCTGTTAGTGTGGGGTCTGCTTGGATGGGTATGAAGGTTGTGCTTACTTCATAGAATGAGTTTAGGGGTTTACTGGAATATTCTGGAATATATTCTGGAATAGTCTCTGTAGAAGTAATGCAGCTATCCCTGAGTACTTGGCAGAAGCCCTCTGGTCCGGGCTTTTCTTCCTGACGACAATCTCTATTTCTTCTGGTAAATGTTTTTTACATCCGTCTGTATTAATGTAGATAGGTGGCATATTTCTAGGTGTTTTTCCCTTTCTTCTAGATTATTGAGTTGTTGGAGTACAGTTGTTTGTAGTACTATGTTATTACTCTTTTTATTTCATCTGTTGTGATGTCACCCTTTCCATCTCTAATTCTAGATATTTGCATTTTCTCTTTCCTTTCCTTTTTGCCGGAGGTTTGTCAACTTTGTAAATCCTTTCAAAAATAAACTTCTTGTCTTTTTGTTTTTTTCCATTGTTTTTCTGCTTTCCAGTCTGTTTATTTTGTGAGTAGTCTTTGTGAATTCTTTTCTTCGTCTTTCTGGGGGTTATCTTGTTGCCCTTGTTTGAGTTACTTGTGGAGGTGTTGTGTTAAGGTTTCGATTTTGGATTTCTTCTCTAATTGATTACTCCAAACTGTTCTCTCATAACTACTTTTGCCATGTCCCACAGGCTTTGTTATGATGTGGGATAGATCTTGTTATTTCTTTATTTATCTCATTTTTTCTATTTCCCAGTTGCAGTTAAGTACTATGTCCTTCAGTCTCCACATATTTATTTTTGTGTCCCTGTTCTTTCCATTGTTGATTTCCAGTTTTATAGCATGTGATCTGAGAAAATGGATGGTAGAATCTCAATTTTTTAAATTCATTGAGATTGCTTTGTGGCCTAACATATATTCTAGAGTGTGTAGCATGTGCACTGGAGAAGAATGGATACTGTAATCTTGTTGAGTGGAGTGCTCTGTATATGTCTAAGAGGTCGAACTAGTTGAATGTATTGTTAACTCTTCTGCTTCTTCATTAAGTTTCCTTTCTGACGATCTCCCTTTCTTTGAGAGCAGTGTGTGGAAGTTTCCCACTACTATTATCGAACCGCTTATTTTATTTTCAACTCTGAGCATTTCATTGGTGTAATCTGGGGGTCTTTCATTTTGTGTGTGTGTGTGTGTGTGTGTGTGTGGGTGGGTGTGTATGTTTCTAAGTTTATATGTTCCTGGTGTATAATTTCCTTAATCATTACATAGTGTCCATTCTTGTTTCTCATTATGTAATTCACCTTGTAGTCAATTTTATCAAAGATAAATATGGACACTCTTATGTTTTTATGGTTACCATTGACTTGGTCGATTTTTTGCCATCCTTTGATTTTCATTCTATTTTGGTCTTTGAGTTGTATTTCTTGTAGGTATCATATAGTGGGTCTTGTTTTTAGTTGTCTGCTATCCTCTGCCTTTTGATTGGTGCATTTAAAACATGGACATTCAATGTCATTATTGTTATATGCAGGTTTGCTGCTTTCGTTTTGCTGATTTTGTCTGGTAACCCCCCCCCCAAATTCAGGGGTGTGTGTGTCATTTTATTTGTGTGTTTGTTCCTTCTCTATTTCTGTGTTGTTTTGAGTGCTAGTTTCAATTTATTGGTTCCTGGCTTGTGTTTTCTTGTATGGTGCTATCAGGTTTGTCTCTACTGTTAATCCTCTTTCCACTGATCCAGTTACTTCTTTTGTTATTGTTAGTCTTGTTTTTAAAAATTCTTTTAGTTTTTCATCGTCTTAATATGTCTAAGAAATTAAGTTGATTGCATTGTTCAGTTATCCTGTATCTTTTAAAATTTTATTTACAGTAGATCTGTCTTACCTTGAGAGTGTTTTATTGAGTCTATTATTATTATTATATTGTCTATCTCTTCAACTCTTATAAGTTTGATTGATGCATTATGATGGCCTTTCACTTGATGCATAGATATTTATTATGCTTAGAACTTCTTGTTCAATTGTGGCTTTAAGGATTATAAAAATATCTTATCTCTCATAATGACTTTTATGTCATTCATTGTTTTATCTCCAAGAACTAAACCCTATACCCCCTGCTATGAATTTATTCTGATATATAGTGGTCCTAGACAGGACTTTGAGGTTGTAAGTCTTTAGGGAGCAGAAAGCCCCATCTTTCTCCTGTGTAGTGATTGTTGGGTTCAAATGCTGACATTGCTCTTGACAGACTATTATGTTACCATTTGCAGAGTAAATACAAACATGTGGATAAAATTAAAATAGAAAAGTAGATGAATATAAATTAAATTAAACATCTTTGGTTGAACACAGTGGTCATTATTTTGATGGCTTCTATAAGTGTCTTTACCATCCACAATGGGTAGCTTAAGGAAGTGTATCTGCTTTTGCTTAAAGCAGTAATGGAACCAAGAAAAGCCATCCCACTGGGTTAGTCATAGTAATTCAGGCTCTAAATTATTTCTATCTTGTTTAGTGAAATAGTCATCTTTTAGTCACTATAATTATTTTTAGAACATTTTCTTCATTCTTCTTCTTTTTAAATCATTTTATTGGGGAATCTTACAGTTCTTATCACAATCCATACATCCATGTGTTAAGCACATTTGCACATATGTTGCCATCATCATTTTGTACTTGAGCCCTTGGTATCAGTTCCCCTCCCTCAGCTGCCCTCCCACCCTCATGAACCATGGATAATTTACAAATCAATATTATTTTCATGTCTTATGCCAACCACTGTTTGCCTTCACCCACATTTCTGTTGTTCATCCCCCTTGGGAGGAGGGGTTTGCCCTTACTAGCCCCCACCACCCCTCTACCCTCCCATTATTGTTCCTGAGGGGTTTATCTGTGCAGGATTCCCTGTTTTTCCAGCTCTTATCTGCACCAGTGTACATACTGTAATCTAGTCAGATTTGTAAGTTAGAATTGGTGTCATGATATTGGGGTGTGGGAGGGGAAGCTTTAAAGGATTAGAGGAATGTTGTATGTTTCATTGATGTTATACTACTCGTCCCTTCCTGGTGACTCTTATGTAAGGGATGTCCAATTGTCTACAGATGGGCCTTGGACCCACTCTGCCCCACTTGTTCACATTGATATGATTGTTTGTTCTGGGTCTTCTGTTGCCTGATTGCTGATCCCTTTGACACCTCATGATCAAATCGGCTGGTGTACTTCTTCCATATGGGCTTTGTTGCCCACATCTCAGCTAGATGGCCGCTTGTTTATCTTCAAGCCCTTAAGACTCCAGATACTATATTGTTTGCTAGCCAGACACCATCAGATTTCTTACCACATTTGCTTATGCACCCATTTTTGTCTTCAGCAATCATGTCAGGAAGGTGAGCATCAGAGAATGCCAGGCTATTAGAAAAAAGTGTTCTTGCATTGAGGGAGTACTTGAGTTGAATCCTAATGTTCATCTGCTACCTTAATATTTAACATATAATATATGTACATAGATCTACATACCTATTATTATATATAAATATTTACATATGTATGTGCCTGTATTTATACCTATATAAATGTCCTTTGCCTCTTAGATCTTTCCTCTGCTTCCTTTTACTTTCGTCTTGTTCCACTATCATGTTTGACCTTCATTCAGCTTTCACTAATTGCCATGGCTACATCACACTTGATCAAGCCCAACCAGGCATCCTACGCCCTCCCCACCACTGATTTTAGATGGCTGGCTGTTCCCTTGTCCCTTGGTTTATTGGCTTCCCTCTTTCTATTCCCCCACTTTCCCCTCTCCCATGTCCCCCCTGAAATGGTGATCCCATTGTTTTCCCCTCAAAATTGTTTATCCCTATTCTGAGGAGAAAACAATGAGACCACCTTTTCTAATACTAACATAGATGTAGATATCTAATATAGATAGACATTTATAAAAAGAGAAAAACAAAACATCAACAAAAGAAAAGCCTATAGTCACTATAATATTATTAAGTCAATGCCTCTAGGCAATAACAACCCCTCCCCCAAAAAACCACTGCATTCAAGTCAATTTCAACACATAGCGACCTTATATTGGATTTCTGAGGCTATAGACCTTAACAGAGCACTCTCATCTTTGTACTGGGGTGACTGAAGAGTTTGAACTATCAACCATGCTACTTTAGCAGTCTAGTTCTAAGCTCATATCACCACAGGGCTCCAGGTGATCCTAAAAAGTCAAAATGAAACTCTCTGGAGGTGAACACACTATAGTCTTGCATTTCCTTGGGGAACATGAGGATCTAGAAGAAGTTTGGTTCCTGTAGAACCTCTGGCTGGTTACTTGCCATACTGACAAGTACTGTAGCCCCAAGAAATAGTGAAAACCCAGGCACCAGGCAACTCCCATCTCCAGTCATGGCTTTCACAATTGTGTTCCAAATTTCCCTCCCCTCCCTCCACATTAATGTCTATTTGTATAGTCAGGTACCAACCCCAGGTGCCCTGACACCATAGTGGGCGACATGCTGAGCTGATAACCACAAGATTAGCAATTTGAAATCACCAGCTGTTTGGAGAGGGAAAAGATGAGGCTTTTTATCCCCCATAAAGATTTACATTATCAGAAACCCACAGGCCTGTTTCTTCTCAGTTCTGTAAGGTTGATTTAAGTAGGAACTGACTTGATGGCAGTGAATTTACATACCCATCCTAAGGAGCCCCTGGATGGTGAACGTGGTGCTTAAGTGCTCCACTGCTAGGCTAGAGAGAGGTTGGCAGTCTGAACTTCCTCACAGGCACCTTGATCAGTCTCAGCCAGGGCTTGGTGATCTGCTTGTGAATGTTTACAGTGTTGAAAATCTGATGGTGTAATTCTACTGCACAGGTCAGGATCATCTCCATGGCAACTGTCTTCTTCCAATTCTAATGCCTCCTCTCTTCCTTCCCTAATCTTTTCTTGAGCTTACAGTCTGTAATTGTATTAGTCTGGGTACGTTAGCGAAACAAATCTACAGAAACTCATTTATAAGGGAGAGTTTTATATAAAGGGTAAGTGCACATCAAGAAAACATCCAAACCCACTGCTGCCCAAGCCCACAAGTCCAACATTAACCCATTAGCCCATATGTCCAACACCAATCCACAAAGTCCTCCATATCACAAAACACACACTATGATGTCAACTACAGGAAGAAAGTCAAGTCAGTGAATGTGTAAGCATCTCAGTGCTGGCAGGGGTCTCCACACGGCTGCTCCAGCACCCAGGGCTGCATCAGGGTAGGTCCATGTGGCTTCTCCTCAGGGATGTCTTGCAGGAAGTGAGCCTTGCTGGCTGAAGCACAGAACTGGCTAAGGCAGCTGCACCCCAGTCTGACCATCACAAAGCAAGAAACCTGAGAACTACAAAGCTGAGGCTCGCCAAGCCATTTATCCCTCTGCCCTTCAATTAGCCCCACATGTGTTTATCGGCCAGGTTGGCACAATAAACTCACTACCTCACTAATCTTCCTGCTGCTGCTGAGAATATGTTTACACCTGTACCCCTAACAGCTTGTCTTACTTCAGACTGGAATAGCCTCCTCTCTTTTTGCCTCCAAATCAGGTTCATTTACTCCTTTTGTCCCCTCCTGATTTTCAATCTTTAGAATAAAAAGCATTTACACTTTTGTAGTCATGTGCTCCAAATCATAGCTCTCCAATTCTTAGCTGTGTGGTTTTGCATAAGCTCTCCCAATAAATGGGGGATAACAACGGTCTTGCAGGGTTAGTGTGAAAACGTGTTTTCCCTCATGCAAGTACACGACCCACAGAAGACCAATTTATTATCTCTTTGAAAATGTATCTTCTCTTAAGCCAACCCAATTTTTCCAACGGGTTCAAATCCAGGTATGTTATAAACTGTCCATAACAAGTCACTCTAGTTTGTCTTCTTCACTGTAAAATGTAGTTCTTACCTTGATTCTGGATGCTAAATCTGTTAAGTGCATGTACAGTGCCTAATGCTTACTATTTCCCCCTCTGAATGCCTGTTCTCTGGGCTTCTCATGGGTAGCAGCCATATGCTGCAGTGGTTAGGAGCACAAACAGCAACCTGATGATTTAGGTTTTCTCTTGACTCCTCTATTTACTGCTGTGTGACCTATGATACGTTACTCAAATTCTCTGTGCTTCAGTGTTTTATCTGTGAAATGGGGATAATATAATTATGATGAGCTTTATTTAGCTAATATATACAGCACACTTTGAAAAGGGTCTAACAACTAATAACCTTTACATCAAATCCAAACAGACTGCCATCAAGTCAATTCTGATTCATAGTAACCTTATAAGACAGTAAAGAACTGTCCCTGTGGGTTTCTAAGAATGTAAGTCTTTATGGGAGCAGAAACCTCATTGTTATCCCAAGGGGCAGCCAGTGATTTCAAACTGCTAGCCTTGTGGTCAGCAACCCAGCACATAACCCACTATGCCACCAGGACTCCTATAATTATGTAACTATTATCTAGGCATTATTATTTATATACAAGTCATGCTTTCAACATACTGTTTGATTCTCTAATGTAGAGGTCCTCAAACTTTTTAAACGGGAGGCCAGTTCACTGTCCCTCAGACCCATTGGAGAGCCAGACTATAATTAAAAAAAAAATATGAACAAATTCCTATGCACACTGCACACATCTTATTTTGAATTAAAAAAGCAAAAGGGGGAAAACACCCGGCGGGCCAGCTAAATGTCCTTGGTTTGAGGACCCCTGCTCTAACGGAAATAGCTTTTCTAAGCTAGAGTAGTAAATTACTTTGAACAAGAAATGTTCTAGTTTGAATTCTGTCCCCCAATAAGACATGTGGAAATCTTATCCCTTGTTCCTATAAATATGACCCAGCTTAGAAATATGGGGTTTTATTTTTATGTTAACCAAACATCTCAGAAGGATCTATCTACAAGCAAAGGACAAAGATAACTGGCCAGCACCAGAATCCAGGAGAGAAGAGACACAGGTGAGAACCTGACTTGGATGTTGGGCATCCCAAATTGGGAGGAAGTAAGCGTCAGTTCCTTAAAGCCGTTCACGTCATGGTAGTTTTTGTCATGGTAGCAGTAGAAAACCAGGACAAGCGCCATGACCTACACTTCTTTGTGTGCCTACAAGGTCATAGAGGAGGATGAAATGTGTAGTAGTAGTCAGTGGATAACAATTACAATTTGATATTAAGCTGAATCCTATTCACTTACCAGCTCAGGCTCAAAATAACTATGTCTCTTTAATTTTGTTTTCAGTTCATCAAGTTTTACTCCCATTTGTCTTCAGGGACCAAAACAGCGTCAGCTCTGCACTCCAACACCATGTAGTACCTGTCAGAAGGTGCTTGGATTCAGCACACTCTGGTGGCTACCACTGCATTGACAGGAATGTCCTTTCCGGCCCAGAAACTTCCTGGAGCCAACCGTGCTTAGCTCCAACATCAGATATAGAGCCTCTGACACTGGTCTTGAATATTGTATTTCTAGCTAGATCGGAGTGGCTTCCCATCTTGCCCATGCCTTGGACAAGAAGCAGCCCCACCCATGAACCCTGCTTCAAAAGCTATGACATTATGTCTTCTCTCGCAGACTCCAAGGGCCTCTTCTCTTCTATGAGGCTCTCAGTAAGGCCGCTTCATCCCACTGTTTTATGTTCCTCTAACGTCAGGTTGAAGGAGCACAGATGGAGGTGTGGGTATCATACCTGTCCCCTGCCCTTCACAGAACATCCCTAAAGTCCCCTCCTCCCGTCCCCCAGGTTTCCCAGGTTTGAGACTCGTGTGTTACTACGGGGCCAGCAGCTGGGCCACTGATATTCCAGGTATTGCCGGACTCACTCCTGGTGGTTTCAGAAGAGTTTCCAGACAAAAAAGACTCAGAAGAAAAGCCTGGTGATCTACCTCTGAAAACCAAGCAAGGAAAATGTTACGGATTTTAACCGACTGCTGCTTGATCTCGTGCTAGAAGATGAGCACTCGCCCACCATCACCCTGCCTCCGCTCCCGTTCGGAAGCCACTCACAGATCACAGTGGCCGCACCGTGGACTGGCGCATATGCACGATCTTGAAGGTGGCACAGCACCGGGCCACCTTGCACTCTCTCGTGCATGGGGTGGGGCTGTCATAAAGTTGGAAGCAATCGGGTGGCAGCTAACAACAACAACAAAGTCGAACTGACGACCCTCTATCAAAGACATTCTGGTCGGAATTGCGTGCTAGAACTGGAGGGGGTGAATGAATTGGTAGCTTCTGCAATTCATTTATGGGTGTTTTTAAGTCGCCTTTCAAAAAACAAGACAGTTCTGACTCTTTTATACTTTTTTTTTCCATTTAAGCATTGCACTTTGAGCTTTGAAACATCACAAAAACAGGCATGTTCAAAGATTTTTAAAATTCTAAAAGCAGTAAGTACAATCATATAAAGACAAGCGAGACCTGGTAGAGACAAGTTCAAAAGTGCACAATAAAATGTAATTTTTTTGCTGTGGTACTGGGTGTTTAATTATTCACAATAAATATAAATAATGGTTGTTGGGAGCAATGTGCAGATCCAGTGCTTCACCGCAAATAGCTCTTCATCTGGGAGAGTCAGTACCATCTTCCATCACAAAAAGTCCAGGAAGATATTTGACCAAGTTTACCCCAGTCACTTAACTGACTCTTGCTGCCATCGAGTCCACACTAGCACACAGGGACTCCATAGGACCAGGGTAGAACTGCCCGCTGTGAGTTTCTGAGGCTGGAACTCTTTAACGGAGTCGAAAGCCCCTTCTACCTCCAGAGGAGTGTCTGCTGGTCTGACACTGCTGACCGTGTTCAGCAGGGCTCTTCAGTCACTTAAGAAAACTAATATCAACAATAATAACCATTTCTGTTATCTTCATGTAACACTTCATACTGCACACACACACATGTTGTGGACATGAATAAGACATAGGTATACAATATGATGACAGTGGTGTGATAACTCACTGCTATCTAGCCACTTCTGACTCATAGCGACTCATTGGGGACAGCATAGAACTGGTCCCTGTGGCTTATGAGGCTGTAAATCTTATGTGAGCAGAAAGTCTTCTTGTCACTCTTGGAGGACTGCTGGGTTTGAACCACTGACCTTGCATTGCCACAGAAGCAAGAAAACAAGGAAAGGACTTGGTTTTCATTGGCATGCAAGAAAAAGTAGAAATTAGCCAAGTGTCCATTAACAGATTAGTTAATATATTTAATTAGTTATTATATTTCCACATCAAAAAGAAAAGACTCTGATATATGCTATGGTATGGATGAATATTGGAAATATTCTGTGCAGTGGTGTAAGCCAGACAGAAAAGGAAAAATATTATGTGATCCCATTTATATGAACTGTCTAGAATCTATCAACATAGGAGACAAAGACTAGATTTGTTGGTTACCACTGGCTAAGTGGAGAGAAGAATGGGGATTTATTCTTTAAAGGCAAGCATTCGTTCTGTTTTCATGAAGAGGAGTTGAAAGAAGAGTACAGCACTTTGGCATCCTCCCTCCCTGTCTCTGGAATGGTCTCTCAGCAGCCACACAGTCCTTTACTCTTCCACTTCACACACTGTTCTCCTCCCTCCACACTAATCTCGAGGTCAGGTTTTATGGGAAGCAACCAGGCCTACGGAGTCCCAGGGCAGTGCTCAGGGGAAGGAAGGACTGTCACTGCTGAACAAACACAATGTTCCTGATTCAACTCCGGTACTGGTACATCTGTGTTCACTGAAACCTCATTGACAATTACCAACAGGTGGAAACAACACAATGTCCATCAGCAGTGGAGTGGCAACATAAAACAGGGTGCATCCATGCAATGGAATCTTAGGAAATCGTAAAGAAAAATGAAGCTATGACAAAGTATAAAACAAAACTTGTGAAAAATGGAATTTTAAAAATGGAATTTTTCCACAAACATTGTTAAGCCTCTGCATATGTTGCAATGTGGATAGACCTTAAAAGTTTATGCTAAGGAAAATAAATCAAACATATTAGACTAAATATTGAATGACCCCACTTATATGAAACTAGATACGTTTATAGAGATTTCAGTTTAATAGCGCTAATCGGGGTCTGGGGTGAAGGGACAATGGGGTTATTTTCTAAGTGGTAATGAACTTAGAATTATGAAAAAATGGAAATAAAGTGATGATGGATGCAAAATATAATGAGTGTAATATATGACATTAATTTAATTTTATAAAATTAGAAAACTTGATGTTACATATATTTTGCCACTATGATAGTTTTTTTGTCAATGGGTGGGCTAGGATTCTCTAGTCATATGATTTAACGCAATATAGTTGACTCCATGATGAGATCTGTGAAGCAGCCAAGCCATTGTGGGGAGTCAAGACCTACTGAATCTGGTCAAAACCCAGATACAATTGAGAGGGGTGTCATTCAGGGAGTGGTCTACTCTTGGCATGAAGTGATAGTAACGGGTAGCAATCAGATGCCTACTGCTAGATTTGAACCCTGTAGCTGGCTCTGGACTTCCTGTTATAGTGTTGGCTAACCCCAGGAATGACCAGCAGACTGCTGATCTTAGACGCATTCAACCAAGCTCAGATTCATCCACCAGCCTGTGGGCTTCCTGACTCATCTTCCTCCTTCTGGTGTGTCAGTTCCTGAAAGTACAGGTGTCTGAAGGACCATTCTGCTTACCTCTGGCTCTCATACTGAATGTCCTAGATTTATCTACTTTATGACTCTGAGACATTCTTGACATAAATTAATTTCTATATACAGACACATACAAGCATCACTCGTTGATGTATATGTGTGTGTACATATACATAAAGCATCCTTAATTTTTATTTTCTAGAGAACCCAGCCTAATATAACCACAGTATGTGTACATGTGTTTTAAATCAACATATGGTCTTAAAGGCAAAGACAAGCTGAGACTCAAGGAAAAGTTGAGGACAGAGCGAAAGTAATGCCGCTGGAGCAAACAGAAGCCCTGATAAAATTTCATAAGCCAATAGGTTAGGTTCCAGTAGTAATTGGAGGATAGAGATGGTCTGTGGGAGGCAGAACAACGGTGGACCACGTAAAGACCTGTGCATAGATACTGGTTATGTAAGCTCTCTGCTTCCCACCACAAACATCTGTCCATCTGTTGGAACACTGAGGGAAGGGAAGGATGTACTCTCTGGAACACTGAACAATATAACCATGTGAACATTTACATTATTAGATCAAGCTCATTTCCCCAGGCTGGGTTACATTTGCTTTTTCCTTAAGGATCCCTGGTAGTGCTGTCCAGCAAGTGTTGGACTACCAGCCAGAAGCAACCCACTGGCTGCTCTGTGGGGTAAGGTTAAAGATACATGTTTCTGTGAAGATTTATAGCCTCATAAACCCTATGTAGGTCACTGTGAGTTGGAATTCACCCAATGGCAGTGGGTCTGAGGCTTGGGGACTCAAGTGAATCATAAAAGCACAAGGAAGACAGATGAGCTTTAGAAAACAAGAAACTATACGAGAGCAAATCCAAAGGTAAATCCTACAAAATCAGGAAACTTTATTAAGCAGAAATATGAAAACCTGCTCACAAAATTAGTGGCAATATGGGAGGGAGGCTGGGGAAATCTCAACTAGTTCCACTCTTTATTCAGACCAAACAATGTAAGAGACTTTAAGAAATTATTTGGCAATGGCAATGAACTTATATTACAACTCACCTTTGCGGGGCTTAGCCTGTGAGGTGGGGAGACAGCATGTTGAGATATGCAGCTATGGTAAAGAGTGACTTGTGGAAATGTTGCTCAAGCCATGGGGGGAAAGTCGGGTGATCGACTTCAAAAGACCAACTTCTGAAAACTCTACAAAGAAAGCACAGTTCTGCTCCAACATGCCTGGGACTCCTGGAGCCTTCTGGACAACAATTGGTGATGCCAGTTCAATTTCTGCTGAGTGAGCTCCTTGCTGCTGTGACGTCTAACTTCCGACGTGTGAAGAAAAAGCCCAGGTCCAGTGAGCTGCGTTTCCAAAGGTACATATGTTGTATTAAAATTTGAGTTTGATTGGTTGAGACGTGAAACAACAGCTAGAGGACAGATGTAAATACAGGCTACAAGGTCTTCAGCACTGTATTTGGGATTGAGTCGTGGAAAAACACAAAAAATCCTCATGCTTGGAAATTTATTTGGGAAATAAGACACATCAGCCTTTGCCTGGTTCTCACACTTTATTTGGACTTTTTACCGGTATAAGCTTATTAGAATTTACTATGTTATTCCCCTCCTTTCTTTATCTCAGCAACAATAAGGATGTCTCCTTTGAATGACATGCTATAGGCACTTGGAATCACTAGGCTATGATATTAAAGGATGCTGTTCTCTCATCCATGGGGAGGTGGGATCCAGGGGTAGAATTCTCAGTTCTGGGGTTGGAGACTACACCTCAAGTTCACAATCATCTGTTTGTCACTGGAGACTTATGTGTTGTTATATTGTGCAGTAATATATAACATGTTGTTATATGACTGAACAACACATAACACACACACACACACACACATATATATATATATATTCTAGTAATGTTTTTCTCAACTCCCTCTATCACACTTCTCCAGTCCTAGATTAATTTACTCGCAGGCACTTCCCTTATACCCTCCATTACCATGAGCACGGAACCAGGACAACTGAGTTTTGATCCTAGTTCTCTCCCCACCTAGAAGCATGACAACCCTTGGCCAGTTCCTAACTCCCTGGGGTCTCATTGCCTCTTCCACAGGTGAGCTGAAGTTCCATCACTGGGTTCCTTTCTGATGCTCAGATCGTATTACTCAAAAATACCTGACGAAACTCCCACAAGCTTTCTAAATGTTTTCACTCATTATTTTAGAGGACCAGTACACTAGCTCCTTTCCCGTATCAGATAAAACTTAAAAACACATAACTACCTGAGCATCTACCACCAGTCATTGTCTGTGACTTTGACTCCCTGAAACTAGAGCAATGAAGGAAAGAAGAAGAGGAGGAGGAGGAGGAAGAAGAAGAACAGGAGGAGGAGGAGGAGGAGGAGGAGGAGGAGGAGGAGGAGGAGGAGGAGAAGAAGAAGAAGAAGAAGAAGAAGAAAAAGGGGGGAGGTTCTTTTCGGTGTTTCAGAGACAAAGAAGCATTTATTACAGATGCCTAAGCTTTGTTTGCTGTCAGCGAACGCTTCCCCCGGTGTGCTCATCCTCTCAGAAACATCCTAAAACACATTTGGAGCTATAAACGTGTTCAGAAGAAGTTGTCCTGTCTCAGCACATTTGAACAAAGACACTTCTCTGATATGGCTGAGAGCTCCTTTCACCTCACGTGAGATGTACGACTTTTGATCTCTCTTCTGTCCTGTCTCTTCTTCTCATTATACTCAAAGAAACACTTACGGCTGAGTGCCTCTGATTTCTTGTTTTCTGTACATGGGTGTTAAGCTTGCAAACTCCGGGTATCTTGAGGTTCTCCCGCTTCTGTTTTCCCTGCTGTACCTGCATCTACTTCTACTTCACGCTACTCTCCTGACCATCTTTCCTCATTTTCCTCCAGGGCCCCGACAGATCTAGTCCCTGGTCTGATGACAATAGATGCTCAGATGGCAATGACTGAAGCCAGAACCATAGAATTCCTTAGAAATGTGAAAACATTTGGCAAAAAACTGACCCTCAGATAGGCTCACACATATCCTATAGTTCTTTAAAAGTAAGCTTGCTATTAAACTAATACAGCTCCTCTACAAGGCATGTAAGGAGCACTGGTAGTGCCGTGGGTTAATGTGCTGGGCTACTTAATCACAAGGTTGGCAGTTCAAACCCACCAGGCTATCTGCTGCCATACAGATGCATAGTCTCAGAAACACTATATGGGGCCCTTTGAGTCAAAATCTGCTGGATGGCCATAGGTTTTTGTTCATCTATAAGGTATGTGATAGATTGTACTAGTCCAAATGACATCCAAGGCCATCAGTTAACCATTAAAGCTAGAGGCATCCAGTGCCCACACAAGTTTTTCCAAGCTACTAGGCAAGTTAGAGTCAGAGAAATCATAAGACAGATGTTTTCCAACCCAACTGACAGCCTTCATGTGTGCTAGCATAACTGAGCTCCAAAGGGTTTTCCATGAAAGTAGATTGCCTAGCAGCTCTTCTCTGGGGTCTGTAGGTGGACTCAGCATCCAGCTTTTTAATTAGCAGCCAAGTGTGCTAACCACTCGCACCACTCCACAACTCTAAGTGACTGTATGTCCCAGTTAATCAGGACAGCCCGCATTCATTCTTGTTGATATCATTAATAGAGTTTTAGGTCACTCTCTAAGTATTCTCTCTACCTAGTGTCCTGCACATGTATGGCTGAAATTCGATTCTTACTTCTCTAGGATACTGTGAACTGACCCATTTAAATCCACGTTGAACATAACAAACAACCTGGTCAACTGTGTTCTTAAAGTTATAGGCATATCTGCTCAATGATAGAAAGAAACTATTTTTTCCAAAAATGTTTTTGCATATTTCTAGAAAAAATTTTTAGCAGTGTAGAATAGGTTAAGATGCATTAAACAGGACACAATAGATATGTATGTATGGATTGTGATAAGAGCTGTAAGAGCCCCCAATAAAATTATTTTTTTAAGCATTAAACAGTTCATGATGAAATTAGAAGGGAATTGTTTTCTAAACAAATACATATGACTTACTTTGTGGTAGTTAGACGATTTCATGTCAACTTAATAAAAGATCGAAGGGTGTCAGTCAGGACTCAGCCTGTAGATGTCTCCTGTGAGTGTGGACTAATCAGGAGAACTCCGGAAACTTCCTCTCTTCCTCCGTGGAGGTGGGGCACACTCTCTCTGATACACCTTCCTGTGGACAAGCCACATGGAGCCACACTGATGGCAGCCAGAGCCACTGGACCCTCAGGACTTTCCACCCACTGACCTGTGATCTTCCTGCATCAGGCACCATTGCACGTGCTGCATGAGTCTAAAGAGGAACCCAGGGCTGATACTGAACTTATGAACTTGATCTGGACTGGAAAGGGATGTTTTATTGATGCATAATTACTTCTTTATATAAAGTTCTCTGTAGCACATATATGAGTGTCTCTGGATTTTTTTCTCAAGTCAACCTGTCTAGTCAACACAGATCTTATAAAAAATAAATTTTTATGGAACAGAAGAAAATTCAACAACTAGAAAAAATTCAACTAAAATAGTTGATCCAAAAGGCATGTTAAATAGAGTAACCAATAGGGGCAAGCTTAGAGTTTGATCCCCAAGTTGTACTTATTACACAAAAGTTCAAAATGTCCATGATTAGTAAATTGAATAAAATAGAGGGAAGTCTGAACAAAATGGAACTAAAAGAGAGAATTAGAGTCTATGACAAAAAAATTCTAAAATTAGAAAATTCAGAATCTGAATTATGAACTTTTTTGGGGATTTTACACCAGAGTAGACATAGAACAGCAGCTGTAGATTCAAATATTTATCATTATAAATTATTACAGGTACTAAACCAAATCAAACTCACTGCCATTAAGTCAAGGGGGACTCATAGTGACCCTCTGTCATTTCTGAGATTATAACTGTTCACAGGCATAGAAAGCCTAATCTTCTCCCTGTGAGAGTTGCTGGTAGTTTCCAACTGCCCACCATGCAGATCACAACCCAAAGTATAACCACTACACCAGCAGGTTTCCTGTATTAAAGACACAGAACAGGGAAATAGAAGGAACAAGACCAATCATAAGAAATGGAGGGATTATCAAAATGCCTAATTGCATACAATTTTAAGTCGCAAAAAAGAGGCAAGAGTCACAGACAGAGGGGCAAGAAACAGATTAAATATTATTTAAAGAAATCATAGTTAGAAGTGTTTCCAATTTGATGTAACATACCTCAAAGATTCAAGGAGTTCAATGAACTCCAAGTGAGATAAATGCATACACAGAAGACTCATTATTATTCTCACAAATATAAGAAGAAAACATCCTTGTAACAGAAAAAGAAGGCACACTGTGTTTAGAGATATAACAGTAAGAAATACTGTTTGTAAGAGAAAAAACTGTATGTAAGAGAACATTGCTAAAGAACAGAAAGAAAATAAATAACCCATGTAGAATCTTATATTGAGTCAAACTATGCTTCAAAATGTGAGAAAGACATAATGGATTATTGCAAGTAGATCTACAATGTGAGAAATACTAAGTTAATATTATCAATTCTGAAAGATAGTAATGCAACATAGAATCTGAATAAATACAAGCATGTAATCTAAGTAGAAGTTAAAGAACATGACAACAGTAAGGGGGGTACATAAAGCTAACTGAAATGAGTTCCCTGCTTGCTTGAGGCCTGCCAAAAGCAGTGAGTGACCGTGGTAAAGGACAGTGAGTTTGGTTTGGGGTTTGGGTGCAATCGACTCTACCACCTTCTCAATTCACGTGACACTTGATCACTTTTGACCTTTACAACACCAGGAAGCCTAATTCTGTAGTCTATGCAGCTCATAAAGAATGAGTCCAGCACAGACATCGTGTTTTCTCCCCAAGGTCTGCCCTACTCCTGTGCCAGAGCGTAATTGAAAGACAGGTAAGATTCCATGCATAACGCATGAAAAAGATCTTGAGAGAAAATGCAATTTGGCCCACAGTTGCATCTAAAAGTTGCAAAAGGGAAATCACCACATTTCATTTTTTTTCATCTTTTAATTCAGTTCCAATTTTATTTATGTTTTTCAATTGCTTCAATAGTCCTGGGAGTGTAGTCATATTCTCTTGGATCCATTTTCTTACCCCTTATCAACAGGGCAGCTTTTCAAGACCTACTAGGTTCTTGAAGGGTTTGTATGGAACAGTTAAGAATGAGGCATAAAGTCTCACACCATACCTAATTGAATCTCAGAGATTGCGGTGCAAGGAATTTTTATTTTAAGATGTTTTTCCAGATTATGTGTTTATTTTTGTAAGGAGAAACAAACAAAAGAATTTTCATAGTAGTTCTGTTTTACAAAAGATTTCTATGGAAACAAAAAGGAAATCATAGTATTGAAAAGACAACAGTGGCCTTTCAAGAAGAGTGCTGGCCCATAGTAGTATATAAATATCCACTCAAATTATCTATATTAAAATATTATTTATTAGTCTGAGTATATTAATAATACAACTACATGCTCTCATAAATAGGCGACACAAGTAATCCCTGGGCTAAAAAAGTGTCTGGGAATTATGATTTTCCCATAGGTGTTCAAACTTGCTGGGGGATTTAATGAAGATCTGAGGAGCTGAGAGAAATGAACACCAGGGAATGCACCTCCTCAGTTTCATGAGGTGGCTTTATAAATAGGCCTTCTACTCACACGCAACTGCCTTGGCTCACCTTCCTCCAGGCCATACGGAACTCTAGAATAAGATGGCATGTGTTTATAGCAATTCAGGAGAAACCCGAAGGGAAAAATAACAGCAAAAAGACATGAACCGGGCTGTCAAGCATATCCCATTGGGCTTTAAAGAACTGCAGTCTTCCCCTGTTGACAACTCCACTTCTGGATTATTTATTTTTACTTTTATTTTCCAAGCATTACAGGCAACACGCCATCACTGAACGACAGATCAAACGTAAGAATCCTGAGTGCTGACCCAACCATGTGCAGGAATCCCAGATGTTTTCTACATTTTTAATTAATGTGTGTTGTCAGAGAATGTCCTTGCAAGTGAGCGGCCACATGCAGCAATGGCGCCATCTACAGAACGATACTTGTAAAATTAAGACGTTTGGGAGATGTAGGTCAGACTTAAGGGTAATATTGGCAGATTTTCTCAAAGAACAAAGGCTTATATGAAAAATATTTAAGAAAGTTGAAAAGTGCATTGGTGAGAAAAAGGCTAAGCAAATTACACTGAGATTTATGTTTGTCCAACTAGTACACCTGCAAATTCTTCTAGGCAGTGATATGGTACACATGTCAATTCTTCATGTAGCAAGCGGTCTTATTAGAATTACACATAAATTCCATCCATACCACCATGGCCACGTTGTTTTTGAATAATTAGGCAATGACATAGTAGCTGGAGGGAAAAAACAGATGGGTTTCCACAAAAACATGTCGTCTTATCACCTTGATTCATAAAATCCTCCTCTGTATCTGTAACACTTTGGAGGGCATTCACATAAGACACAAATATCTTCAAGCTTTTGTGACAGAAAGATCAATGCATATCCTTCTTCCTCTCACCTTCTTGTCACCAGTTTTCCAATTATTCTCATTCCAAGTCCAATACTATCAGGTCAAACCATTGACCACACCCATGAATCAGTATGTAGTCACATTTGGCCATCTCTCCTTCTAAGCACAATGAAGGAGCTGGCTACTGCGTGACATTCTTCTCAATGGAGAATTTCAGAATTTCCGTTCACTATTGTCCTTTGTAAAAAAGAAAAACTATGAACAACCTTGAGAAGAAGGTGAATTCAAGAACTTGTGCTCATTATGGAACTTGTACTTAGAACAAAAGGAAGTTGTGCAAACAGAACAAGGCAGTATCGCATGATTTAAAAATCAGGAAAGGTGTGCATCAGGTTGTGTCTTCTCCCCATCCTTAGTCAGTCTATATGTGGAAAAAGTAATCAAAGAAGCTGGATTATATGAAGAGGAATGAGGCACCAGGATTGAAGAAGGAAGGCAATATGCAGATGAAACAAACTTGCTTGCTGAAAGTGAGGCAGACTTGAAGTCCTGGCTGATGAATATCCAAGATCGCAGCCTTCAGTATGGATTGGCACTCGACGTAAAAATAACCCCTTAAGATGTAACATCACAGTCAGTGGAGAATATTTAGACATTGTTGAGGATGTTGTCTTGCTTGGATATACAATCTACGCTCATGGAAGCAGCAGGTAAGAGTTTAAAAAATGTGTTGACGTAGACAAATCTACTGGACAAGACCTCTTTAGAATCTTAGAAAGTAAGACTGTTACTTTGAGGACCAAGGTGTGCCTGACCAAAGTCATGGTATTTCATTTGCCTCATAGGCATGTGAAAGTTGGACATGCAATAAGGAAGACTTGTAGAAGAATCGATGGACTTTGAATTATGGAGCTGGAGAAGAATATTGAAAGACATGGACTGCTACAAGGACAGACCAATTTGTCTCAGAAGGATGGCCAGCATCGAGGACGGCAGGGCTCTGTCATACATACATCCTTTGGACATGTTGTTAGGAGAGACTTGTCCCTGGAGAAGGTCGTAAGTTGGGTAAAGCGGTTGGGCAGTGAAAAAGATTAAGGCCCCTTACACTTGTGTATCATTGGATCACTTAGGTCATACGGTCCGCAGCTTGGCCACCGTGGCTTCCACAGCAGCTTGAACCTGTTGGAGAGCCTCCTCTTGTCCCGGGCCCCACACAAAGCGAGCAGCTTTACAAATCCCTCTGTGATCCACAGGAATAGCATGCCCAGATGAGGGGGAGGTTACTAGGTGATGCCGAGTCAGGTCACACTCATAAGGACCCTACATACAATAGAAAAAAATAAATCATCGCCCACTCCTGCGCCCTCCTTGCAATTGTTCTTATGTCTGAGCCCATTAATACAGCCAGTGCGTCAGTGCATTGTTGACATTCTTCCTCTTTTACACTGTCCTCTTCTTTACCAAACATGATGTCTTCATCCAGCAACTGGTCTCTCCTGGCATGTCCAAAGTACATGAAGCAGTCTCACCATCCTTACCTTTAAGAAGCATTCTGGCCGTGCTTATTCCAACACATGTTTATTTGTTCATCATACTATCAATATTCTTCGACAATGCTGTAATTCAAATGCAATAATTCTTCTTTGATAATCCTTATTCAATGCACACCTTAGTCCTCAAAGTAAAATCCTTGCTTTTCAACACTCTACAGAGACCTTGTGCAGTAGATTTACCCCATGCAACATGTCTTTTGATCTCTTGACTGCTGCTTCCATGAGCACTGATTGTGGATCCAAGCAAGACAAAATCCTTCACAACTTCAAACTTGTCTCAGTTTATCTCAATGCTATCCACTGGCCTAGTTGTGAAGATTCTCGTTTGTCTTTACATTGATTTGTAATCCACATGAAAGGCTGCATCCTGAATCTTCATCAACAAGAGCCTTGAGTCCTCCTCATTCATATAATCCAGCTTCTTTTATTACTTGCTCAGCATAGAGATTGAACACGCATGGTGAGAGGATATATCCCAGATGCACACCTTTCCTGATTTTCAATCATACAGCATCCCCATGTTCTCTTTGTACCACTGCATCTTGATCAATGCACAGGGTCTGCATGAGCACAATGCAGTGCTCTGGGATTCCTATCTTTTCCAGGCCTGAAGAGTTTGTTATGGTCCCCACAGTCAAATGCACTTTCATAGTCAATAAAACACAAGAAACATCTTTCTGGTATTTTCTGCTTTTAGCCCAGATCTACCTGACATCAGCAATGACATCCCTTGTTCCCCGTCAATGGACTGCTGCAACCTTTGTTGGATGAACTTCAGCAACATTTTCTTTACCTGTGCTATTAGTGATACTGTTCTTAATTTATAATGAGGGATATGTCTCATGCAATATCCCAACAGGCCCACTAAGCAATATACCTCGTTTTTAATTGTAGGAAGGGCCAAATACAGGAGACTTCGTGATTTTAATAGGACTATCTTGATATGCCTGTAAACCACTGACCCCTTAGACATTTCAAAAAGGTGGAGGTATCCTAGATTTTTGTTGACTTGATTTCCCAAACTCTAACATGAAGTTGTTTAACTAGTAAGCCTAGAGTTATTGATGTTTAAAAAACAAAACTAGGTCTGATCAGCACAATGTCACAAAAATAAGGACTAGTGTATAATTTTGTGGAAGAGAAAGATGATTAAGTTCCCTGAGGACTAAATTGTGACACAATGTTGAAGAGTTGGTTTCACTCTGTGGGGGGATGTGAAAGTGTATTGTTGCACTTGCCAGCTGAAGGCAAACTGCTTCTCATGAGTCTACAAAATCAGAAGTGAGAAAAGGTTATTGGCCAGATCAATAGCTGCATACCAAGTACCAATAGAAGAATTAACTTGATCAATGAATCCACATCTAGAACGTCAGCTGCAATCTGTTTAAATTTATGATAAATTATGGTCCTTCTCCAAGATCCTTCAGATCTCTGCACATTCAGCTAGGTGAGTTCCATGGGGCTGTGGGGAGAACGGCCACTCGTTCTTCCTCCACGTCCGCAGTGGTGGCACTAATCCCCAAAATCCCTCTAGGAACGTGGATTACTTTGGATTTACTAGTATTCTGGTAGAGACTGTTCTAATGGCTTCCATTCAGCTTGTCTTGCCATAATAGTCTTTATTCCACATTTCCAGAATCCGGTACGGGAGTTCTGCCGGCTGCTGAGTATGTTTATCCCAATAACGCCTTCTAGAACTGGGGGAGTTACTACAGGCTGGCTCCAAGGACCCAGTGGACCCACCGTGAGCTGAAACTGAGCTGTGGATGTTAGGGGCCATCAAGTCAGTTCCGACCCATAGCAACCTAATGCACAACAAACACAATACTGCCCAGTCTGGAACCATCCTCACAATTGTTCCTGTGCTTGAGTCCAATGTTTCAGCCACATGTCAATCCATCTTGAGGGCCTTCCTCTGCTGACCCCTCACTCTACTTTACTGAACACGGTGTCCTTCTCCAGGGACAGGTCGCTCCTGACAACATGTCCACAGAATGTAAGAAAAACCGCTCCACCCATGCCTCTAAGGAGCACTCTGGATGTGCTTCTTCCAATACAGGTCTGTTTGTCCTTTTTGCGGGCCATAGTGCTTTCAATATTCATCACCAGGACCACAGTTCAAATCCACTGATTCTTCTCCTGTCTACTTTACTCAGTGTCCAACTTTCACATGCATATGAGGTGATTCATCATAGCATGGCTTGTGCCAAGCACGCTGTAGTCCTCAAAGTAATATTTTTGCTCTTCAATACTCCAAAGAGGTCTTGCACAGCAAGATGAAGCACATCTTTTGATATCCTGACTACTGTTTCCATGAACATTGATTGTGTTCATGGAACACTGATCCAAGAAATAAAAAATCCTTGACAACCTCCACCTTTTATCATCATGTTATCTATTGGTTCAGTTGTGAGAATTTTGGTCTTCTTTACACTGCGATGTAATCCACACTGAAGGATGCAATCCTTGATCTTCATCAGCAAGTGCTTCAAGTCTTCCTCATTCTGAAAGCAAGTTGTGTCAACTGCATATCTCAGGTTATTTACAAGCCTTCCTCCTGAGCGATGCCTCCATTCATAGCTTGAACTCCATATACTCCTATCTACTCTGACTAGCCAGCTTTTAAGATATTTGGGGGTCTCCTGCGATTAGTATCTATTCAGTGTCAATGTATCCCCAAGTGTAATGATGTCCTTTTCCCCAGGGCACAGTCACTCATGTAGAGGGTCACAGGTCCATTTGCAGAAGCTGGGAGATCAATACTATAGATCTATACTATACTAATGGACACTAGCAGCACAGAATTTTGATGCTGTCGTGAAGACCTTCCTGAAAGGGACCTGGCGCCCCCTTCAGTGAAGAGGTTATGATTCTATAAACTGGCTCAAGTCTAGGAATTGGTTGAGGGGTTGACTATTGGTTGACTCTTCTGGTGATTTGTTTAGATGGCTGCTCACCTGACCTAGAATGCTTCAGCTGGAACCGATCAAGTTCATATCTTTTAGGTTTCCCATCCATTTCACTCCTAAGGACAAGCTACACTCATACTAGCCAGGATCTTGTGATTACTACTTTGACTGTGCTGTTCGTTCCAGGACCACGCCCACCTTGTCTCTGTCAGCTAAGTCCTGGCACTTGGCCCCTAAGATCAGTGTCAACGTAGTTAGGTGTCTTAATTCAATTAAGGCACTACTCACTGCCAAACCTGACTTACATAAAACAGCAAACGCAGCAGTTTTCAGAAATGCCAGCACTCACTTCAAGCAGTTGCTCCTCACTGTTGTGGTGAAAGGTATGTTCTTGGGGCTCTCTGTGTCTGGTTCTACAGTCCTCTCCTGAAAAAATCCACTCTAGCATGTCGATTTCCCTAAGTCTTAGGATACCTCTTTCTACAGCCTACCCAGGAGGACCCAGTGCTTCCACCTGATTTATTGTTGGCCATCTCACAATCACCTGCAACAGAGAACCAATCAAAGGAACAATTAGATCTTCTCCTGCCCCTCAAGCTGAAACATTAAGTGAAGAATCTGTGCTGGGCTCTCATCAGGAACCTCAGATCTATCTCACTTTCCTATCTCATTTTTAATGATTTCTCATACCAGTATCCCACACCCTTAATCACCATTCCCACACATACTTTCCAGGGTTTTGTGTGTAAATATTAGAAGACTCAAGCAGTTCTTCAGGAGTGTAGTATCTATCTTCCTAGAACACCATTTATACTTCATCGTTGGAAACTCCTTTGGACTTAAGTGTAACGATAGGTCTATGGGTGGAAACGGTATTCCCTGGGGACACACAGTCACGTTTTGGAAAACCTCTGCCTCAGAACAATGCTCCAGACACAGTCGCAGGTGCCACCGCAGTGCACACTGTTGGGCTGATCTCCTTACATATGGGTGGAGGGGACAGAGTTGTACAGATAATGGATTATCTGACAAAGATGGAATAATCCCTTCAGATGGGACAGTGCTGCTGTTGATGGAAGTAATTCAATGGCATTTAGGGCCCCAATGTCCATGTCTTCCTGATTATATGACCACATGTCCCCATCCCAAGTTTTAGTGCCCGGTTTCTTCCCCCAAACTGCCCTCACTTTAACATCAGCCATCATTGAGGTTAGAGATTCAGTTGGTGTTATAACAGTCTTCTGATAAAACTCTGGGTTAAGGTTTTGGCAATAGCAGCTCTTTTACTATGAGAACCGGGGCTTCATGTTCATGACACAGGTGAAAACTTTGAGATCTTTTATACACTTGACTTGTGTCTCCAAAGGCCTGAGCTCATCACTTTTCCTAACCACTCTGTCTACTGTAATGCCAACTCGTTGGCTTCCTTCTAGCTTCTCAGCTGGAAAATGTGTGGACGTTCATCAAACAAACTCTCACCCAGAACCTCACTTCTCAGGAACACTAGTGGTGATATTTTCTGTATTTTCATCGCCACCTCATGTCACGGATTAATAGCACCCTCTTTACTAATAGAGCCAGAGTTCTCAACATTCATGGAGGCAGATTAATCAGTTCTTTGAAAACCAATTTAGAAAAATTATCCATATGATTTTATTTCTCTATAACCACTCCCTGTACTGTCTTAGGCTGGCTTCTCTCCAGAAGCAAAAATAGAGTGAGTTTACACACACACACACCCCACCCCCCACCCCCCCACCCCCTGGAGGATACCTGGTGGTTTAGTGGTTAAGCGTTTGGCTGCTTGCCAAAAGGTTAGTGATTCAAACCTATCGGTGGTTCCACAGGAGCAGGATTTGCTTCTGTCAAGATTACAATCTTAAAAACTTTGAAGGATATTTCCCTGCCCTATCTGGTTACTATAATTTGACATTAAACCTACCAATGTTCGTGGGTTTTAAGGGAGCAAACATGTGAGTCTATTTGTGATATGTACTTGGTGGGCAATACAGACATACCTTGGAGAGAGAGTGAGTTCCGTTCCAGACCACCACAAGAAGAGAATGTAGTGGGGAAGAAGGTAACAGGAAGTTCAGGTGCCCAGAGCATAAAAAGATTATGCTTACACTGTAGTGGAGTCTATTAAGTGTGCAATAGCATTATGAAAGTGAAATCTTGGGAGAATTGCTAAATGTGGTGCACAGACACAAGTAAACACATACTTTTGGAAAGGGGGCCCTGATACACTTCTTCAATGCAGGGTTGCCACAAACCTTCAATTTGTAAAATATGCAATGTCTGTGTCAATAAGCAAAGAGCAATAAAACAAGTGCGATAGGATTTTTTGTGTGTGTGCCAACATGGCACCCATGAGAAGATGTGGGTGGAGGTTAGCCTGTCAATCAAGTCACAGCTTGATGACCTCTTTTGGAGGTGCAACCGAGATAAATGGCTCTTCAGGCTGAACCCTTCCTCGTTCCTGGTGATTGGACCAGAGCACCGCCTGAGTTAGCTGGTCTGCCTTCACCATGTGCTATGCTATTTGAGGGCCAAGCCAACCTGTGGACCGTGGTGGACCGCATTGCTGTGCCACGCTGTTCCATGCCACGGTGCTGCCCCACCTTTCACCACTCCAGAGGCCACGCCACCTGCTAGCCACTTCATATCGCTTCACCTACACCGTGAGGCTCCACTGTGATGTGCTTCACTACACGACCCGACTGGCCTCTGCTATGCTTCGACATCTCTTCCTACTGTCTGCTTCCTTGGTCTTGGGCCAGCAGTTGGTATGAGTGGAGTGACCTTTACTCTATTAACTGTCCCATGAAAGTGAGTTAGTGTGAGCTCTCTGTGCTGCTGTATGGACTAATTTACTGTTGTACTCTATATCTCTATCTCTAGCTCCCTAAGTGTCCTGGTTTTGTTTATCTGGAGAACCCTGCCTAACACAACAAGGTAGTTTGTGATGCTATCACGCCATTTAAAAGTTAGTTCTGTGTTGTTTTCAGTATCATCGGTCTGGCAGTTAGACTTTATGTCACCTTGACCCTTTGTGAACATGTATGGTGGAGTCTAACCTATCAATCAAATGAAAGTCTGATGATGCCCTCCTGGAAGTGTGGCCTCTTTATAAGGGGTAAACTGGGAACTTCTCCCTTTCTCTCTCTCTGCTGCTTGTTGGGACTCTCTCTGTTCTAAGGGTGGTCACATGTGGCCACCTGACCCTGAGAGCTCTTAGCACCTTGCCATGTTTACACCAACTTTGGATCCACATGACCCTGTAACCACAAGCTTGTGATCTCCTTGCATGCCACTTCACCTTTCTGTGCCATTGCCTTCAGCTACATGAATATGAAGAGGCCCCAATCTAGCATGATACTTATCGACTTGAATTGAACTGGGCTGGGATGGCTTCTTGCTACATAATTACTGCTTGAGATAAAGCTCTTTCTTATCCATATATGAATGTGACACTGGTTTTGTTCCTCTAGACAACCCAGCCTAACACAATCAGTTCATTTTATTTAAAGATGTTAAAATGAAGGATACAAAAGATCTGTACAAAGAAAACTACAAAATATTATTAAAAGAAACCAAAAGGGACCTACACAAATGGAAGAATTGCCTGTGTTTGTAGATTAGATAATTCAATATTGTGAAAATGTCAAGACTACCCAAAGCATTCTACAAATTCAATGCAATCCCAATTGAAATTCCAACACCATTCTTTAAAGAAATCAGAAACCTAATAATGAACTTCATATGGAGCATGAAGAGGCCCAGGCGAGGCAAAGAGCTCCTCAGAAAGGAGAACAAAGTAGGTGGTCTTGCTCTTCATGACCTCAAAACCTACTGTACAGCCACAGTTGTCCAAACATCCTGGTCCTGGTGCAATGCTAGGTACACAGACCAGGATGAAAAACTCAGAAATAAAAACATCTGCATACAAACAACTGCTTTTTGACAAAGGCTCAATAAGCATTAAATGGGATGCAGATGCCCTCTTCAATAAATTGTGCAGAAAAAATGGACATTCATCTGCAGAAGAATGGAAAAAAATCCACATCTCACCCCCATGCACAGAAGCAAATTCAAAGTGGGTCAAAGACCTAAATGCAAAACCCAAAGCTGCCAGGATCATCAATGAGAGAGCTGGGACAAATCTAAGTGCCCTAGTGCAGGGAACACATGGGCTACCAGATACAACAAAGGAAGAACACTCTGCGGAAGACAAAGTAGAGGAGTGGGACCTATTGAAAATAAAACACGTGCACATCAAAAAATAAAACACATGTACATCAAAAGACCCCATGAAAAGAGTAAGAGAGCCCACAGATTGGGAAAAGATATTTAGTAATGACATTAATGGACAGAGGACTAATTCCTACAACCTATAGTATATGAAAGGCCTATAATAATAAAAAAACACTAGCAACCCTCTGAGAAGGTGGGCAAAGAACCTGAACAAATGATTCACAAAGACAGCTAGTGAACACGAGGAAATGCTCCCATGCACTGGCCATCCAGGAAATGCAAGTCAAAACAACCATGAGATACCATCTCACACCCATAACTGTGGCCCAATTGAAAAGGAAACCGAGAACAACAAATGCTGGAGAGGGTGTGGTGACACTGGAACTCTTATCCATTGCTGGTGGACTTGTAAATATGTGCAGCCATTATGGAAGGTGTTATGGTGATTCCTAAAACAAGTATCAATGTGAAATACCATATAACACAGCAATACCATTTGTGTTAGACCAGGTGGACAAGAGAAACAAATCCAGGGACACTGATATATGTATAAGAGAGAGCTTGATATCAAATAGGAATTGTACATCGAGAGAACATCCCAGCTCAATTCAGATCAGGTCCATAAGTCTGATATTTGCTGATAAGCCTGAAACTAGTCCATATAGTCCACATGTGACTGAGACTACAGAGAGATCACAGGTTGGTGGGAGAAGAGGCTTGTGGATCTCATGGCGGTGGAAGCACCACAGGCTGGTGCAGGTCTCCGGCTCATGGCTTGAGAGACCTCGGTGTGACTCCTGCAGCTCTTCAAGTGTGGGGCAAGCACAGGAAGGTGAAGCAGAGAGGGAGGGAGACCAGCCTCCAGAGAGCTCTTTATCTTTGTTGCCCTCCCATCAAGCTGTGGCCTGATTGACAGGCTAAACTCCACCCCTTCACTCTCAAAACCCTCAGGTTGACACAACATTATGTAATTACCACACATTATTGGGCATATACCCTAAAGAAATAGATCATGAACAGACATACGCTCCCCCGTGTTCATTGCAGCACAGTTCTGTCCTGGCCAGTGGGATATCGACAACGTGGACCTGAAAGAGGGAGTGGGAATGAAGATGGGCAAGGGCGCAGAGAGATGGAGGCAAGACAGGAATCTGATCAAGCCTCATTTATTGAGTTGAGAGCAGAGGTTTAAATAGCCAGCGAGGGGCTGGTACCATTACGTCACATGTAAAATAAGGTACAGCTGAGGTAGCCAATAGTCGTGCATCTCCAAACAAGGAAGGAATGGTGGGCAACTGATCAAACAGGTAAGTATGCTAATGAAGCATTCCTGGTGAGCCTGGGGGGAGATGCCACCAGTCATGTATTGACCAATGAACATAGCAGCTGCTAGTGAAAGAGCACCAATCCTAGCAAGGGTCAAGGCAGCCACCCTCTGGCGGGAAAGGAACAAAGAGCAGTAAAACCTCAGGGCAGTTTGTATGGCGAGAGTAAATTCATGGCTAAAATCCAGGGTGGGGGGACACGCAGCTCCCTACACAGTTCACAATAGCAAGTTGGAAACAGCCAAAATTTCCATCAGTAGCAGATTGGATTTTAAAAACTCTGGTACATGCACAAAATGGAATATTAAACATCCTCCCCAAACAGCGATGAAACTATAAAACATCTCAAGACATGGAGAGACATGGAAGACATTATGCGAAGTGTCATTTTCTGTGACTTTGACTCCCTGAGACTAGAGGGAGCCTGATTGGTGCCAATGAACCATATACCATCAGCTCTAGTTAAGTATTTTGAAGGTCACTTTGCTATAGGAGGCCTCAGGTCAGCTAGCATCAAACAGGCAAGGGAGTGGCTTCCATGTAAAGCTCTGATGAGTTCCCCCTGGATAGTGAGACAGGCCTATCTGAGGGATGAGGGACACTGATGGGTAAAACAAGTCATCAGAGGGAAAGGGAACCAACGTATCTGGGGAAACACAAACGCATGGCTATTGGTAGGAAAAGAGGGAGGGCTGACCACTATTTGGGGGGGTGGAAGAGAATGAAATGCATTTGGAGACCTTAGCGGGATAGTGTCCTTGATAGTATGCATCAAACGGGGACATTGACCTGGGTTTCTGGGAGCACACTGGGGACCCAGACCACGTGCCGTGGAAAGCTGGGACAGGGATTCCTGGATCTTCAAGGCCCATGGCGTGCTCCAGAGGCTGCATCAGTGAGATCCAATGTGGAAACTCCACTAGTTGAACCGTGTCTACCTCACGCACAATTGTAACCTGAGGACTTGAGTCTGAAGATACATGGTGTCTGAAGAATCAGAAGACAGCTGTGCCACAATGTTGAACTGTTGGTAGGCAGACAGTCATGGTTGTGTTACATCAATATCTACTTACTGTATTAAGATATGTATTATTCTGGCAAACCTCTGACTGACATTCTCAGTCACTATTCTTGTAAATTTACACTGATAATTCTCCCCCAATGTTTGTGTAACTAGTGGTCAGTCATGAAAGGATTGGTTCTGGACAAGTGACTAATTCAGGTACTATGATATGGAGTTAGCCTACATTGGCCCAATATCCCTCCCTCAACAGGGATTTAAAAAAATTAGTACCAGGGGTTAACCAAAGACATATTAGTGGAAGATCATTATGCCCTAGGGAAGTTGTTCTCAAACTTCCTAATGCTAGATCCTTTAACATATTTCCTCATGTTGTGGTAACCCCCTCAACCATAAAATTATTTTTGTTGCTAATTTGTGACTGTAATTTTGCTACTGTTATGAATTGGGAGACCTTGTGAAAGGGTCATTCAATCTCCAAAGGGGTTGCGACTCACAGGTTGAGAACCGCAGCGCTAGGGGGATGATTGCTAAGCTTCTCTACCATAAATTAACAATGAGGTTCTGAAAGGGTGCCAAAACAAACAACAACAAATTGTAGATCCAGGGCTAGGTTTGGGGCACACACTAAATTCTAGCTCCAAGTAAAGAATAATTAATTCTTACATCCTGGCCCTACTCAATATTCACCCTCAGGAAGGGAAACACAGAAGACATGAGTGCTATAGCAAAATGTGATGAAGAAATTAGACGATGCTCAGCTATCAGATAAGATAGCATCTGGGGGCCTTAAAGGCTTGCCTCTATAACAAGCACCCATCTGAGTGAGATGCTGACAAAGGCCACATGGAAGACGATCACCATCCTCAGTCCCAAAGGATTGTAAATCTTGTAACCCGACGTCTAAGGGGGCAGTAGTACCAGAGCCTTCGTCGTGAGAATCCGGTTTGTGGAAGCAAGTGGATGACAGTGGGAGGCAAAGACACATTTGTGAGAACTCATAGGAATAAGCCTCTGGTGACCTCTGCGTCCATGTTTGTGGGACATGGGGTGGAGCAGAGCTCACCTGAGAGGCGAGTATCGAAGATCAGAGGGATAGACCTGCCTTGCACAGTGCAACCTTGCCCGCTGATCACCCCTCTGATGCACGCTGGGCCTGATCTTTAATTCAACATTGTCTGTATTTCTTGTTTGTTCATATTCAGATGTATCTCCTTGCAAGAGGCGGTGCATCTTTGGGGGTCAACCTCTTGAAGTTGTACTATATGTTTTTTCATTTTTCGGTATATGAAACCCAGGATTGATGCACCTGTGGGACAGCGAGTAGAATCAGGGTTTGGGGGGAGTACGGTGGTGATGTTGAGGTATAAAAGGAGGACAATGTCAAGGAGTCGAGGAAGGATAAAAATGTTTGGAAACTGTGGTAGCAATTCTTAATTTGATCGAACTATGGAATGATTGATATAGGTATTATCTCACAATTAAAAAATAAAATTTTAAAAAGGCAAAAATAAAAGCAAATAAATAAGTAAACAAAGTAGAGGAAAATACTAAATTTGGATCTAAAAAGGGAAAAATCCCTTCAGCCTATCGATCATGACAAATGAGAGGGTCCTGCAGCCAGCAGTTGTGATGCCGTCTCAATTTCTCATTTGCAGATTGTAGAAGAGGAAGCATATTCCAATCAAGCCAGTTACACTTCATGTGAGTGATTCCTGCAGACTCAGGCTCTCAGACCTTCCCAAAACTTCAGGAGTGACTCAGGAACTGATTGCTAGCGTCAGCAAATTTACCTTATGCTACAATAAACTTACTTCAGTATATTCTGGTGAAAATCTAATCCTGACTCTGCACGATGCCATAGAAATAAAATCAATTGCAAATGGAAGTGAGGCTTTCATAATTGAGGTCCCTTCTGGTGCTGCCCCCGCTGAAACACATAAAATAAAATATCCCCAAGGTGGTACTTAATGGAGGCAGAACAGGCCGTGGAAGCAGGGCTTCCCCTCTCTGAGATTGATTTAGGCCCTTCAAAGAGCAGAGTTCCAGCTGTTTGTATTATTCAGGAGCTGGAGGGGCAGGTGTAATGGCTGTGTCTTCTGCATCACAGTCGGATGCTAGGTTACGTGTGGAGCCTTGCTCCAAGAGAACCTGAGAAATACAGGCTTTAGTAGTAAGGCAGCATGACTCAGGAGGGTCTGCGTCAGCATGTAACAAATAGGGATTTGATAGTAAGCCAATCTTCCTATAGGTCTCAAACACTTTAGCCTAAAAGTTCCTTCTGGGATGAGCAAAACTCCTTGGTCTCCTTGCAGAGGCCGTTTTGTCTAATAAAAGTGGCTGGCAGTGTACAGAGATTCCAACCCTCCGTTATTTTTTACTGCCAAACGCAAAAACCCAAACTCACTGCCATTGAGTCGATTCTGCTTTGTAGCTGCCCTACAGCACAGGGTAGAACTGCCACTGTGGGTTCTACTCTTTATAGGAGTAGAAAGCCTCATCTTTCTTCTGAGGAGGGACTCAGGGTTTTAAACTGCTGACCTCATAGTTAGCAGTGCAATGAGTAACCCACCATGCCACTGGGGGCTCCTTTTATACTATAGTAAGGCCTACAAATTTAGCAATACATTATAAAATTTAAATCTACTTAGTATTTTACCTTTAACATTTCCCCAGGAAAGTTTGACTGAGAAGTAACATTGAATATAACCATAATGTTTTTCTATGACCTGCTAATAACACTGGCATTTTAAAATGATCTACTGCACACTGGTAGTTAGGTGCCCTTGAGTCGGTTCTGATTCACATCGGCCCATTTATAACAGAATTTAACACTGCTTAGTCCTGCCCCATCTTCACAATTGATCTCGTGTTTTAGCCCAGGGTTGTAGCCCTGCGTCCATGCATCTTGCTGAGAGCCTTCCTCTGCCCCGCTGCCCCTCTGCTTTACCAAGCGTGATGTCTTTCTCCAAAGACTGATCTCTCCTGACAGCATGCCAAAAGTTCATCCTTGCCTCTAAGAAGCATCCTGGCTGTACTCCTTCCCAAACAGATTTGTTTGTTCTTTTGGCAGTCCACGATACTTTCTATATTCTTCTCTAGCGCCGTAATTTGAATGTATCAATTCTTCTTTAGTCTTCCGTATTCAATGTCCACCTCTCACATGCATATGTTGTCATGGTTGTTAGGTGCCTTTGAGTCTGTTCCAACCTATAGCAACCTTATGAGCAACAGAACAAAACACTGTACAGCCTTGTGCCATCCTCACAATTGCTCCTATGTCTGAGCCCATCGATGCAGCCACTGTGTCAATCCATCTCATTGAAGGCCTTTCTGTTTTTCAATGCCCTTTCGCTTTACCAAACATTAGGTCCTTATCTGAGGACTGATCTCTCTTGATAACATGTCCCAAGTATGTAAAATGAAGTCTTGCCATCCTTGTCTCTAAGGAGCACTCTGACCTTACTTCTGCCAATACAGATTGGATTGTTTATTTATTTACATATGTATGTATTAATATATTTCAGAAGTCCATGATAATTCCAATATTCTTTGCCAGCACCACAATTCAATCGGGAATACCATGGCTTGGGTGAGGCACACCTTAATTCTCAAAGAAACATCCTTGCTCTTCAAAACTCTAAAGAGGTCTTGTGCAGCAGATTTACCTAATACAATATGTCTTTTTATCTCTTTACTGTCGCTTCCATGAGCTTGATTGTGGATCCAAGTGAGATAAAATCCTTGACGACTTTAGCCACTTCTCCATTTATCATGATGCTATCTGTTGGTCCAATTATGAAGATTTTGGTCTTCCTTACATTGAGTCATAATCCATACCAAAGGCTACAATTCTTGATCTTCATCAGCAAGTGCTTCAAGTCCTCCTCACTTTCAGCAAGCAAGTTTGTGTCACCTGCATACTGCAGATTGCTGATAAGCCTTCCTCCAATCCTGATGGCATACTCATCTTCATGTAATCCAGCTTCTCTGATTATTTTCTCAGCATACAGAATGAAAAATATGATGAGAAGATACAACTGTGATGGATACCTTTCCTGATTAAACCCTTGTTCTGGTCACACCTTTTGATCCATATAAAAGTTCCGAATGAGTACAATGGACTGTTCTGTAACTCTTCTTCTTCTCCAGGTTCTCCACAGTTTATTATGGCCCACACAGTTAAATGCCTTTTTGGAGTTAATAAAACACAATAAGCATCTTTCTAGCAGGCTCTGCTTTCAGCCATTCTCCTGCTGACATCAGCAATGACATCCCTTGTTCCAGACCATCTTCTGAATCCAGCCTGAACCTGTCAGCTCCCTGTCAATTTACTGCCGCAACTATTGTTGAATGGTCTTCAGAAAAAGTTTACTTGATATTGTGCTAAAATTTTAATATTCTGTTAGGTCGCTTTTCTTTGGAAAGGAGTATAAATCTCTTCCAGTCGATGGGCTAAGTAGTTGTCTCAAATGTCCTTCTTTAATCAGTTTATTAAAACATATCGACTGGTATGTCATCCAGCCATGGAGCACAGTTTTTGACTAATGCTTTCAATACAGGTTGAACTTTTTCCTTCTGCAACATTGGTTCTCAAGAATATGCTTCATCTTGAAACTACGGAAAACTCACGTGGAATGCCACTGCGGGGCGCTCTGAAACTTGCAACGTTAGAGCTGAGTTTAGATGCATATGCTATTTTTCAATATCTTCATATCTCTTATTAAGCTTCCACCTATGTTAAAATGGAAGTAATATTATTACCCAGTAACATTTATTTACAGCAAATTGTTACTGGAATGAGTTTCTTGTCTTACCAAGGGAAAGATTTACATTTGGAAGACAAAGGGATTCACAAGAAACATTTTTTAGAAGTTCCTAGGAGAAAATTAAATTTACACAGCTACCATGCCAGACTCATTGTCCCACTGGAATGCGTGCACGCGCGTGTGGTGGCGTGCATGCACACACACATACCCCAAACTTTTTTTAAAGGTTCTTGTATGGAAGACATTCCATGGGAACTTCCATCCAGGTAGCAAAGGGTTCTGGGAAATGTACTTTCACGATGTCATGGGTCCTGCACATGTGTTGTTCAAATCTCTACCTTCACTCTTTTGCCTATCTCAATATGTGTACGCCTGCCATAGCCCTCTAACCCAGTAGCTCTGAGTATGAGACACTAGCAGTTGTACCATACTTTTTAAAGCTTCTTCTGTGATCAAGTTGCTCAGGAAATCCAAACATGATTAAGTTTCGAGGCATTTAGATATATTTTATTTGACAAGTATTTTAAATCATGGATGATAGACTTGCATGACTACCTAGCTTCCTACCTGACAACAAGGTCAGCACTGGCAGCAGGTAGGCCTTTCATTCTTTGAGTTCTATGCTTTGCATCTGTGCACTTTTCAGGAGGCATGTTATACTCTGTGAGGCTAGCTTCTCTGGAGAAGCAGAACCACTGATGCTTGTGTGTGTCTGCACGTTGCTGTAATTGTTGTTGTTAGGAGCCATCAAGTCAGTTTAGACTCATCGTGACAGTGTTAGGCGGAGTTAGCTAGAGAAACAAATACAGTGACACTCATATGCTTAAGAAAGAGCTGTATATAAAGAAGTAATTATTCATCAAGTAAACTTCCCAACCCAGTCCCACTCAAGTGTCTAGGTCCAATAGTAGTCCTGTCAGCCCATCTTCAGACTCACTCATGCACGCGCAATGAGGCAGAACGCAGGTGGGTCAGAGTCGTGCAGATCTCAAATCAGTGGAAATATGGCGCAGCACCAGCAACTCACAGAATGGCCACCTGAGTCCCAGGAGGCCAGAAGGCAAAGGGGAGGGGAGAGAGAAAAGGTAGTTCCTAGGGTCCTCTATGAGCAACCCATACCCCCAGGAAAACAGCATCAGACTGTGACCTAATTGACTGGTTGACTCCACCTCTAGCCAGAAGTGTCTAGTTAACATACAATCATCTAGCTACCACAGGGACCCCATGTGCACTAGAATGAAACACTCCCCTGTCCTGAGCCATCCTGACAATTGGTGTTATGTTTCAGCCTAATTGTTGTAGCCGTGTAAGTATATAGAAAGAGATTTATGAGTCTCTCTCTCTCTCTCTCTCTGCTGGGATGTGAGGCCATATTTATGCAGTGGGGCGCTGGGAGAAAGAAAGGTGTGCAGCTGCTGTGGCCACCACCAAGGCTGCCCTAAACATCCATGTCAGCTGGAAAAAAAAAAGAAAGAGATTTATATCAAGAAATTGTTCACATAGTTGAAGAAGTGGATGAATCCATTCAGGTTCATGTTTGTGGATCAAATGTAGTTAACGGCTTCTCTTGGGTCCTCTAGATGAGGAAGCTGATGAACAGGAAGTAGCAAGGTGAAGCAGGAAGGCCACAGGCTGGTGGATACAGGGCTGAATGAATCTGAGGTTGGTTGGATAAAACCAAGGTCAGCAGCAGTATGATGGCTCCTGGGATCAGCCAGTGATATAACAGGAGGTCAAAGAATAAGATACAGGATCCAGATCCAACAGAAGATGTAAGCTAGCGTCTGCACAGAGGCCAGTCTAGGGTAAGTGTAGGCCACATGTGAAAAGAAGCCTCCTTCCATTGTATCATTGCTGCGACCAGATTACGGAGGAGGTACTCTACCCTATTCCTCCCACAACCGCTTGAGTGTTTGACAGAAGACACCGTCCTGGAGTTGAACAATGCCAGATCATATCATGGAAGAGTCTGAGCCCAGCCAAAGTCTCATGCAATCCAACTACCACATACTCCAATACAAATGTACAATATGAAGAATGAACTGCCAAAAAAAATCATTTAAGCAAATTTGGAACATTAATAGGTGGCTTAAATTAGAGGGAAGGCATATTCTAAGGAAAGGAAAGAATGGGCAAAAAAGGGCAACTTTCAAATGGAATAGGAAAGCAAAGAGTCATGCACCGGAGCTCTGGGAATATACAGACAGCCTTCTTGTCAAGTCCAAGGGCTTTTATTTCTCATCCCAATACAAATTGATTTAAAAATCAACAGTGAAATAGACAATTGTAGAAAATTACCCTTCCACAAATATTCTCACTTTCTATAGAATATGCCATAACAATCACAGACGTTTGGAACAAAGGTATTTTTCTTCCAAGTATTTGGAAAATAAGTACTTTTCATCACAGACATGTATGAAAGATATCATTAAAAAGGGAGCAGAAGTAAAGTTTAACTAAAGGAACAAAATATGAAAACACTGTAAGCTAGTGAACATAAATTATGTGAAGATGAATATACTGTAAAGCCTCTAATATGCGGCATAGCCTGTTAATTGCAGGACTAATAGTTGAAATTGACAGTTTGAAACCACCCACGGGTGCCTCAGAAGACAAATCTGGCAATCTTTTCTAGAAACTCCGATTGAGTTATTCTACTCAGCACATATGTGTTCACCATGAATTGGAATCGACTCTATAGCAACACACTCATCACCATCATCATCATCATTATCACCTCCAACTTGGCTATTTCACTTCCTGCCTCTCCCCTCCTTTCTGCAAATACATATTATAAGCATTTTTCATTTTATGCTCAATATATTAACCACTATAGCCACTTACTAAATTTGTATTAAGTTGATGCATAAAGTATAGCATGACAGTTTTATTAAAGTGATGAAATTTCCAACATTGAGTGGAAGCCGATCAGAATTTAAGTATAATTGCATTTTAATACAAAATATAAATTATTATATATGCCACTTTAAGTTTTCAGTTGTGAGGGCAGTGGGGATTTACAGATCTTCACTTTTAGGGGGGGACTAGAAATATGTGCTTTCTTTTTATGTCTTCATTTTGTTACTCTCGGCTGTTCTGAAAAGAAAGTAAAGCAATCTTCAGTTATATAACCTGATACATCTACTAGAGATAAAAATGTGTTTGAGTTATTCAGATTTATGTTATTTGTTTAGTTAAATTCCTTTACTTAGTCAAACTCTATGCTTTTTGCCAATGAAAGTTTTAATTAGTCTTTGGGTCTTCATTTATGCATGTGTTTTGCAAGCCATACTCCCAGAAATATATCATTCTAATCCATCAGTTACTTAAATTAAGCCTATACAATAAGGATGTGTTAATCCAGGTTGACTAGAGAAACAAATCCAGGGACGTTCACATATGTATGGGAAAGAGCTTTATATCAAAGAGCAATTATATATTAACATCTAGATCTAGTCCAAATCAAGTCCATAATTCCAATATTAGCCAATAAATCATATGTCCAGTACCAGTCTATTCATTCTTCTACGGGCTCAGGTAGCACATGCAATGCATGCTGAAAGCAGGAAGATCACAGGACAGTGGGTGAAAAGTCTTGTGTAAGCGTCTCAGCACTGGTGAGGCTATCTATGTGGCTCCTCCAGCTCCAGGGCTCTGGCTTCCATCAGGATGGATTCATGCAGCTTGTCAACAGAATATGAAGAGAGAGAGTGTGTCCTGCCTCCAGGGAGGATGGCAGGAGTTTCCAGAATCCTCAGGAGAACGGCATGTCCACACAGAGACATCTTTGGCTATGACCTGATTGACAGGCTAGACTCCACCCCTTCACTCAAGTTGACAGGAGATTATGTAACTGTCACAAAAGAACAAATTTCTCATAAAATAAAAATAAACAAATACATTTGCATATATATCATACTTTTACATAATTTAAAATTAATTTCATACCAACTTTATAAAATTGAAACTACATGGTTAGACTTACTATATTTTGCATAAACAACATTAGTTTCCAAATATTTCCATTGCATGGGAGATATTTTTGTAAGCTATACTATGCCAACTTTTTTCTACAAGGATGTCACTTTGATGACTGAGGTGTACCTGATGCAAGACATTATTTTAGAAAGATTGTAAAAGAATCAATGTATTTGAATTCTGGTGCTGGTGAAGAATCTTGAAGGTATCATGGATTGAAAAAAAAAAACAATTCTGTGTTGCAAGAAGTCCAGCTATGAGGGAGTTAGTTTATTGTGCCAACCTGGCCAATAAACACATGGGGGGGGCTAATTGAAAGGCAGAGGGATAAATGGCTCAGTGAGCCTCACCTTTCTAGTTCTCGGGTCTCTTGCTTTGTGATGGTCGGACCAGGGTGTAGCTCCCTTAGCTAGTTCCCTGCTTTAGCTGGCAAGGCTCACTTCCTGCAAGACATCCCTGAGGAGAAGCCACATGGAACTGATGTACCCTTGGGTGCTGGAGCAGCCACGTGGAGACCCCTGTCAGTGCTGAGATGCTTACACATTCATTGACTCGGCTTTCCTCCCGCAGTCGGCATCATAGTGTGTGTGTTTTGTGAGATGGAGGAGGACTTTGTGGATTGGTGTTGGACATTTGGGTTAATGTTGGGACTTGTGGGCTTGGGCAGCACTGGGTTTTGATGTTTTCTTGGTGCGTGCTTACCCTTTATATAAAACTCTCTCTTCTACATATGAGTTTCTGTGGATTGACTTCTCTAAAGTACCCAGACTAACACAAGCTCGAATGCCGGTTGGCATGGAGAATCACGAGACATCCTCTAATGGACTCTGGACATATTCTCAGGAAAGGCCCGCTGCTGGAAAAGGATGCCATGCTCTGGGAAATAGAAGGGAAGTGAGCAAGAGAAAGGCCGCTGATGCGATGACTTGGCACAAGGGTGGCAATGGGCTCGAGCATTACAGTAATTGTCACGAGGGTGCAGGGTGAGACCGTGTTTCTTCTCTTCATAGGATTCCTGTGAGTTGGAACCAGCCCGACGCAGCTAACAGCAAGAACGTGAAGCGCAAGGACTCTGCTCTGTACTCTCGGCTTCTCTCATCTTAATACAGCGCATGCTGACTCTCCGTCAACTCCCTCCTGAACAGGTAGTTTGCGTTTATGGAAATAGAAAAAAAATCTACGATGCAGCCAGATTTATATTCCTATTTCCTTTCTCTGTACAGCTCCTCAAGCCTAGTGACTCAGCATAATATGTAACTGTTACTCATATAATGTTGAATATGAAATGATTCATAACAATTTCCTAAGTCATTTGGCAAAGAAAAATATTTAATGTTCTTATCAAGTAATCAACTGCCTTTTTGATAACTACTGAAAGTTACAAAAGTCCAAAACTTATTGCGTCTAAAACAGAACGTCCTCCTCTCTTGTCAGACTTATATCTCAGTAAATGATTTATATCGTGTCACATTAATTGGAAACCTAGATCCACAATTCTGCAGCTAGTCCCCATTGCCATCACAATAGCAAATCCTGTCCATTTAACCTGCGAAGTATAGCTTCAAACTTTTAATTGCTCACACCTTGATCGACTCTCCTCAAATGGATATGATTGTTATCTCTAACCCGGAGTTCAGAAATAGATAGATAAAAATACCCCTTCACTGATTTTTGCCTCCTCTAATCTGTTTAAAAAGTTGTAACGACTGTTTTTGAAAACATCATTTTATTGGGGGCTAGTACAACTCTTATCACAATCTATACATACATCTATATGTCAAGCACATTTGTGCATTTTGGGGGCTGGGGAGCATTTAACAACTGGAGGAAAGTTGTATGTTTCATCGTTGCCACACTGCACCCTGACTGGCTCGTCTCCTCCCCTCGACCCTTTTGTAATGGGATGTCCTAAAGATTGGCTTTGGGTCTCCACTCCGCACTCCCCTTCATTCACAATGATATGATTTTTTTGTTCTTTGATGCCAGATACCTGATCCTGTCGACACCTCATGGTCACACAGGCTGTGCTTCGTCCATGTGGGCATCTTAAAGGCTTGAAGACAGGCTGTTTTTACAAAAACCCTTATATCCTACTATATCATTGTTAGGAGTTGAAATGTTTTTTTCCCAAAATTATGTCTGTAAATTGTAACCTCAATACTTATGGATGAAATCCTATTTGGAATCAGAGGTTTTTGTTATGTTAATGAGGTCATATCAGTATATGGTGTGTTGCATGCCAATCCTTTTTGAGATATAATGTAAAAAGAAATTAAGCACAGCATAAAGACCACATGAATTTCACCAAGGAATCCAGGACCAAAAGCTGAAGACGCAAAGATCTTTGCCCACACCAACACAGAGAGAAGGTCTTCCTTTAGTGTCAGCACTTGAACATGAACTTCTAAAATCTTCAACTTAAAAAAATATGTCGTTAGTGTTGTTAGATGCCATCAAGTCAGTACCAAACCATAGCAATCCTGTGTACAACAGAATGAAACTCTGTGGCTCCGAACCATCCTCCCGCGGTTCCTGTGCTTGAGCTCATTGCCACAGCCAATGTGTCCTTCCATCTCGTTGAGGACTTTCCACTTTTTCACCACCTCTCCTCTTTACCAAGCACGACGTCCTTCTCCAGGGACTGGTCTCTCCTGATAGAATGTCCAAAGCATGTACGAGGAAGCCTCGTCATCCTGACCTCTAAGGAGCACGCTGGCTGTACTTATTCCAAGACAGATTTGGTTGTAAAGTTCTACAATTAGTTCTTATGACATGGCTGTACTGGCTACTCAAACTCACGAAGAGATCACTGAGGATATGGTTTCTCTAGCAAAGAGTGGTTAAAAGGAACAGAAGGTGCACAGCTATCAAAAGGAACGGTGCTGGAGTTTTAGAGACTCGTCTTAAAACAAGCAACTGTCTAAATGAGGTGTCAAGTAAGCCCACATAAAAGAAGCATACTATGAAACAAAACAAAAACAAAAAAGAAGCATATGAGCCTGTGTGATACAAGGATTGCAAATAATAAAATCCAAATACAAAGGAGGGAATGGTATCAGAGCTTAAATTGTGAACACCTGCAGGCGAGCATGGAAACGCAAAATCCATTTGCAAGGGCATTCCCCTCTAACCATAGTCATAGGATATGGGTAGCCTTGCAGTCAACAGAGGGCACTGTAAAGTTGACTTATGGCAGATATAGCTAGGTTAAAATATAATACTTTTTCATTTGACTTCTGAGTCACTTTATTGTGCCAACCTGGCTGATAAACACATGTAGGGCTAATTGAAAGGCCAAGGGATAAATGGCTCAGCGAGCCTCACCTTTCTAGTTCTCCGGTTGCTTGCCTTCTGATGGTTGGACCAGGGTGCAGCTGCCTTAGCAGTTCCCTGCTTCAACTGGCAAGGCTCACTTCCTACAAGATGTCCCTGAGGAGAATCCACATGAACCTACCCTGCTGCAGCCCTAGGTGCTGGAGCTGCTGTGTGGATACCCCTACCAGCACTGAGATGCTTACACATTCACTGACTCGGCATTCCTCCTGCAGTCAGCATGATTGTGTGTGTTTTGTGAGATGGAGGAGGACTTTGTGGATTGGTGTTGGACATAGGGGTAAATGTTGGACTTGTGGGTTTGGGCAGCACTGGGTAGGGATGTTTTCTTTTTCTTTTTTTTAACCAGTCAATATTGTTTTTATTTTTTAAAAACATTTTATTAGGGGCACATACAACTCTTATCACAATCCATACATATACATACATCAATTGTGTAAAGCACATCTGTACATTCTTTGCCCTAAACATTTTCGAAGCATTTGCTCTAGACTTAAGCCCTTTGCATCAGGTCCTCTTTTTTCCCCTCCCTCCCCTCTCCCTCCTCCCTCATGAGCCCGGATGTTTTCTTGATGTGCACTTAACCTTTATATAAAACTCTCTCTTATACATATGAGTTTCTATGGATTTCTTTCTCTAAAGTACTCAGACTATCACAACCTCCCTTTGACCCATCCTAAGGATGCTTCAGTTCTTTTAAAATAAATACATAACTTTCTGTTTGTTAAATACACCTTCTTATGGTATTCTTATTGATAATAACTTGAAGGAAATAAAACAATTTCTTCTCATAAGCCTTCTTCTCATCTCTATTCTTAAAATAAAAACCAGGTCTAGTGTGGTCTGTTCCTTCCCCACCTCCCACATGCCAGGTTTTCTCAGCCACCCTGCTTCCTCCTTTTTAGGGGCTTCCAGCATGGTCTCATTTTTCAGTTCCTCGCTGGGCTCGTAGTTATCTAGTGTTGCTATTACAAAAATACCACAAGCGGTGTCTTTAATGAACACAAAGTTATTTTCTCACAGTTCAAGGGGTTAGAAGCCTGCATCCAGAGGGCTGGCTGTCGGGGGTCTTCTCTACTTGTCTACTCTGAGGAATGTCCTTGTTTCTTCTCAGCTTTCCCTTTCAGTTCCTCGGTGATCTTGTGGTTGGACGCTTCTCCTCTATTTGGGCTCGCTTGCTTAATCTACTCTTTCATATTTCAAAAAGGATTTAAAGCACGTCTTATAAGAAAACTGCCCACTACTGTGATGGAGAAAATCTTGCCACTCTAGGGTGATCAGAAGCATAGGGGTTGGCAACACTATTCAAACCACAACGCAGGGTCACTAAGGGCTCCTCCCAAAGGACTCTCCAAGAGGCCATTCTGCTGCTTCAGAGTTTGCATTGCTTTTTGTCCCTGACATCCTCCTTCCAACTTTCTGCTCACTCACTAGTCACTCAATAGGCCAAAAAGCCTAAGGAATTTCTCATTTAGAGCATTAAGCACCATTAAATGGCCATTTTTATGTTTGCTTTTCTTTAAGTAATGGCTGTCCTCTGCACTAGAGATAAAGCTCCATTAAGCAAGGTCTCTATCTCTTTAAAATAGCCACTTACTCCTACAATATCCCAAAGGTTCTGGTACAGAACTAGGTCTCAATAAATATGGGAAATAAGTGATTATGAAAATCCACAGAAAATGTCAAGAGTAGTCGTAAGCCAGGGGTCTATTCTGAACCCTGAGCAGGAAGTAACATATTCATTCAATGGTTCTATGAGTTAGGAGCCTCTCAGTTTCAAGTGATCACAACTAAAGCAAACAAAAGCAAATGAGTGAAGCCACATTGAATTTCGTGACTCATATATTTGATCATTCCCGGAGCTGGGTTGGTCTTAGTGAAGCTTGAAAGTTTGGTGTCTCTTCCTCTCTAGGGCAGCTCACGGGGGCTTTTATCTTAATACAAAATGTCACTGCATCCACAAGGTGACAGCACCAGTACTATGCCCGGAGAGTTTCTGATTGTACAGTAACAACTGACAAGTAATTCAACCATGTTGTTCTATCCCTTTTCTCTTGTGAAACAAGATGTGCAGTTAAGAGATAAGTTTAAAAACAAATAAACACTAAACCCACTACCATCAAGGAGATTCTGCTTATAGGTTCCCATGTAGTTAATAAATCCTCATGGAAGCGGAAGATGGCCTTGATTTTCTCTCTCAGAACTGTTGGGAACTATGAACTACTGACTTTGCCTTTTGGAGTGCTACTAGAATTTTAAAATGCTCTATAGCCACGGAAACACACACTTTCATTGATTTTTTATAAAGTCTGATTAGATAGAATTTCTTCTACCATATTTTGAAAGCACAAATAAAATTTTCTTTTCACAGAACCTTATTACTATCAAGCCTCAGAGCCCCCAGAGGTCCAAATCATCTTCTGTTTTGCCTCTTCCATATTCGTTTCCAGGGAGATGAAGAGGAACAGGTGAATGCTTTTCCAAATTTTTGAGTAGGATACTGGCATCAGACAAGCTCTAATCTCATATAAGAAATCTGCACAACCAATATTTCCTGTGCCCCATCTCATTTGCCTAACCATCTATTACTGTTATCTGTTCCTGATAGCATAGTCACTTGCTTTCCTATCTACCAATTCCTGTTCAAATCATTTCAACTCTTCCCACCATCAATATCCTTGTTTTCTCAATTACTAAAATATAGAATTACCATTACACTTTCAGAAACACCCCTCTGTTTTATTGACAGTAATTGTCATAAAGCCATTATCTGTATTGTGCATGAATTTAGTAAATCATACTTTAACTTGCCTCAAAAGGCTAGTGAGATGTTCTTTCAATTATACTTATTGACACCTTTACTATATTTGACTGTTCTGAACCATAGAGATACAATCTAACATTACAAATACTACTCCCAACTCATAATTAATGAATTTGCTGCAATACTATGTTATTTTAGCTCTTTCAAATTCTCCCTCACAACCTCCACTGTTATTTTCCTACCTACAATATTCGTTTTCTTCCATATGATTGCAAACCCACAAATAATCTAAATTATATAAATTTTAGTCAAAGTTTTCTTTATCCTTGACTATCCCAGGATCCACAACGTGTCAGTTTGTTTTACTGTATGGCTTGTGTGTTGCTGTGATCCTGGAAACTATGTCACTGGTATTTCAAATGCCAGAAAGGTCACCGAAAGTGAACAGGTTTCATCAGTTTCTAGACTAAGAACAGATAATTGTGGTAGTTACAAAATCTGGTGTCAACTTGAGACTATTAAGAGTGAAGGGATGGAGTTTAGCCTGTCAATAAGGTTGAAGCTAGATGACCTCATTTGGAGGCACAACAGAGATAAATAGCTCACTGGAGGCCAAACACTCTTTTTCTGCTTCATATTCCAGCTGACAAGCCGCATAAAGTGATGCTGATGGAGCCAGAGCCCTGGAGCTGGAGGACCCATATGGAGGCCCTGCCAGCACTGAGATGCTTCCACCACTACTGGATCCACAAGATTTTCTGTCCACTGGCCTGTGATCTTCCTGCATTTGGCATCATTGTACATGTTGTGCGAGTCTGAAGAGTAATTTATAGGCTGTATCAGACATATGGACTAACATGACTTATGTACTTGATCTGGACTGGGATGTTTTCTCAAGATACAATTGCTCTTTTATATAAAGCTCTTTCTTATACACATATGAGTGTCTACGAATTTATTTCTCTAGTATACCCAGAATAACACAATAATGAAGAACTTGGCTCCCCATTTTGGAAGAAGGAATAGCTGAAACTTTATGCATATGTTTGACGCACTGTCAGATACTGATGTAACTATCTAATGTCAGAGATACTGGTGGATGGCAGTGGGTCCTTCTGGTCTTAGGGCAGTGGAATTGTGACTGAGGGAGAGCTGACCGTGGTAACATGAGTCAGATAAAGCATGTGGGAAAGGAGTCTTTGGGATCTTCATTTGCTGATGATGCACAACTCAAGAAAAGGAGAAACAGGTGCAAAAATCCACTAAGATCAAAACTTGGAATGTGCACAGTGTGAATATGGGAAAATTGAAGTCATCAAAAATGAAATGGAATGCATTGGATATATGGACTTGATTTGAACTGGGCTGGGATGCCTTCTGAATATAAAATCACTTCTTGATATAAAGCTCGTTCTTATACATAGACAAGTGTCAATGGATTCGTTTCTCTAAACCTAGCCTAGCACAATATAGTACCAGGAGTACGGTGCAAGAGAAGCAAATCAGGAAGATGGAAAGTGGAGGTTTGTTAGATCTCTGCCTGGGTGGACTTGGATGACTCTTCTTCAGATGGCTCAATGTCAGATATAGCCAAATGGTTTCCTGGTTGTAATCTGGAAAAGGCATTGCATGTGAAACTTTTGGTTCTTAGAAGCTGTCTTTTTTTATTCCTACCTGAAATGACAAAAAAGATTGCAATAGGTGTTGAATTGCAGCTCAGAGGATGAAAATGCCTCTGGAACTTTTCTGAGGCAAAAACCATGCTGCTTGTCAAACTGGCCCTGCCTTGATCCCATGAGGGGCCAAAGGCCATGTTCCATATGAATGGGATAGTTTAGATAAGAAAGGATCTACTTTGACTGTTTTAACAATTGTGTTTAGGATCTGGCTGTACTAGGATCCTATTAATTTCTTCTACCTCCTCTTATTGATATCCTGTGTGCCAGAATGATTATTAGCAAATATGACTAGAACTTTGAGTACAAGGATATTTGCATTTGAATAAACTTGCCACTAGAGTTGTTGAGAGGCTAAAAAGACAACAACCAAAAAAAAAAAATAAACGAGGCAGCTTTTGCTCTTTGAATTTTGAGCAAGTGGTTTGCATTGTTGCCCAGAAGAATCGGGCCCATGAAAGGACTCTCTCCTCAAGGGCTGTCTTCTCTTTTGGAGGAACTTAGAAAACTCTCCAGTCTTGCCTCTATGTCTCACCACAGGGATTATTTTTTTCAGTAACAAGACCAGTCTCTGGAAAGGGCTTCATGCTTGATAAAGTGGAGGGGCGGTGAAAAAGAGGAAGACCCTCAGTGACGGTTTGACAGAGTGGCTGTGCCTATGGGCTCAAACGAAACAAGAGTGAGGATGGGCATGGACCAGGCCATGCTTCCTTATGTTGCACATAGGGCTGCTATGAGCTGCAAATGACCGGAGGGCATTTCTTGTGCAAAATCTGTTTTTGTCAAGTAGTTTGAAACTACTAGGTGAACTGATACTGAAGATGGCAATTTATTGATGTACCATTCTTTTTCAGCATGGCTATGCAATTCGAATAAAATTCCTTGTTCTAGAGTCACATTTTTCTCACATGAATACAGCTCTAGTAAACTTCATTTGATGAATGATTTCATGACATGTAATTCTTTGTTCTTTTATTTTTAACCGGCTGATGTCTTGAATGAGGAGCACTGGTGGTGCATTGGGCCGCAATCCTCAAGGTCTACAGGTGGAAACCACTGGCTGCTCCAAGGGAGAAAGACAGGCTTTCTGCCCCCGCAGACTTAGCAGTCTCTGCCCTGTACTCTATGGTTGCTATGAGATGGCATCGAGTACATCTTGATGGTTAAATTGCATATTTTGTATTTAATAAATATTTTTATCTTGTTTTATGTCTAATCTGACAATCTCTACTTTTTGGATGGAATGCAAGAACATTTACATATTATGTAATTATTGCGATGATTAGGTTTAAATATACCATTTAAATATTTCTTTTCTCCTCTTTGTTCTTTTCCACCTCTTTCCTTGAATACTTTCAGATCAAGTATTTTCATGATTTCCTTTATACCCAATTTGGTTTATTTTATATATATACCTTTGTTACCTTTTATGGTAGTAGTAGTTAGTTTGTGGTTACTCTTGGGTTCATAATATCCATCTCAAATTAATATACTTTGCATTTAACAGCATTATATCAATACCTATATAAGGTACTTAAAAGAGTTTATTAAAAAATTGAATGAAAAGATAATGAGTTTTTTCTCATTAACTTTTTGAATTCTCATATGGCGTGAGTCTTACATAATTTCATCTTATCTCCTGTTCCTTGTACTCTTTTATCATCCATTTCAAGTCTATCTATATTGTAAATATTACAAGTCATACTTTTTTCCCTCTGGACATTTTAGTCTTTTAAACTTAAAATAAGATATCAAAATGTTTATTTCCAGTTCTACTTATTTCTTTGTCAAGATTCATAATACAGCCTAGTAGTGGTTTCTTTTAAGATTTTCTTTCACTTTGCTAGTAGGGAAAATTAATAATAAATTCTTTGTCTTTTTCATAACAATATTTCATTTCACATTTAGTTTTGAAAGATATGTTCACTGGGTCTAGAAATCTAGATTGACATTTTTCCTTCATGCTTCAATAAGAGCATTCTGACATTTTTCAAATGAAAATTGAGCTGAATTCTTTTATTTTTCAATAGATAACATTTATTTCATTTGGGGTTCACTTATAAAATATTTTGTCCTTTCTGTTTTTTGTTAGCAGTTTGAATCTGGCAGCCTTGATAATATTTTGTGTATTATTTAACCTGATTGGGCTTCTAGGAAATGTTGGTTCTTTGATTTAAAATTGTTCCTAATTTTGGAAAATTATCTAATCAAATACTTCTGATTCTCTCTCTCTTTTATCTTGGATGTTAAGGTATGCTAGCTGTTAGACACTTACATCGAGTATTTCTTTTACTATTACTTCACAGGTATGCAATGCTTTATTCTTTTTTATTTTTATTCCACTTTTCTCTTAGAGTGTTATAGTTAGAGTTTTTTCCATTAACATATTTTCAGTGTTACTAATCCATGTAGTGTTTGATGATAAAACATTCAAAGCTAGTTTTCATCTGTGATTTTATTTCAATATTTCCTTTATGATATTTTCATCTCTCTGATTATAAGTTTCAACCTGCTCATGCTTCATCCCTTTCCACTAAAATGACCAACATATGAATCACAGTTATTTTCATTTTCCTGTTGGAGAATTCCAACATCTGACCCATCTCTTGTTCTACTTGTTTTTATCTTTTGAAATAAATTTTTGTTTTGTTTTAGGGGAGGCTCTTTGACAGAGTACTGTAATTTTTATTGAATTTAAACCGTTACATATACGAAGGGGTACCCCTCCCCCCAAACTGATGCTCATTTGTTTTTTTGATATGAGGGGTACAGTGCTTTTGGAGTTTGTTCCACTGGGTCAGACTGTTAATCAAGCTTTCTATTTAGGGGTTCTTAAAAGAGACTGTAAAAGTGTATGGCAAAAAAAGGCCTGATTTATGGCAGGCATAGGCCTGGTGTTGCCATCACAATGAAAATGCTCATGCAGCCATCTCAGTGTGCCAGTTTTTGGCAAAAAACAGCATGCTTTTCTTGTCCAATCTACCTTACTTACCTGACCTCACTCCATGTGACTTCTGTTTCCCTGCAAGAAGAGAGACATGAAAGGACAGGGATTTGATGATGCAGAAGAGGTGAAGACAAAAACGAGGGAGGTGCTGTCAGCCATCTAAAGATATGATTTTGAAAAATGTTCCCAAAATGACAAATGCATTAGGTGTACTGGAGAATACTGTGCAGGCCATGAGGCTGTTCTGTAAAATACATTTAAATAATTAGTTTAGGGGAAGATTTTCTGGTTCTTTTGGGGGGTGCCCCCTCATAAAAGAATATGAGAGATTAAGTAAAATATATGTGCACTGAAAGGGCCTCTTCTTTGGACAGATAATCAGTGAGGAAGACAGTTTCTTTTTTTTTCTACTGAATGGGTTTCTTGAATTGGGTTTGTCGTTTTCCTTCTGGCCAAAGTTATTGCAACACAGCACAGGCTTCAAATTCCTACCATGGTGGACTGTCACCCACCTTGTGCAATGTGTAAGGCCTGAACTACTGGAGAGTTGATCTTACTGGTCCTACTTTACTCTTGAGTTTTCAAAAGTCTTTGTACACTGTCATCCAGATGGGTCTCTCTCTCTGTGTGTGTGTGTGTGCAGTGTGTGTTTGAAGCACCCCCAGAGGAGTCGTAGATGCCTTTTGTTTGCTACTCAATATAAAGTTTGGGGTCAAACAAGATCTTTCTCCTAGTTCTCGTGAACCTGCCCACTGGGCAGTTCCTCTTTGCCTGAGTCTCTGAGATGGAGGATCCTCAAAGTGATCACTCCTGCCCCTTCTTCAATAGCAGCAGACATTGATTTGCATGAAAGCATATCCTATGAGCACATTTTTTTCCCGCATCTCACTGACAGATGGCTTTTGCCATATGCTAGTGAAGAATGGGATAACGGAATGGAGAGGGGTATATATAAACAAGAGTTCCTTATCCCCAGAGGAGACGATTTCACTTTTCTTCTTCTACTCTGCAGCCTTTGCCTAGAAGTAGGATGGGGGATTGGGGAGGGGGGGATGAGATAGGAGGAAGCAAATAAAGAAAAATTTCTGATCCTCCCCCTAGCAGTAGACAACTCAGTCACAACTCCAAATAAGGTCGCATCCAGGAATGGACACATTTCTTGTCTTCCTCCCAAGTAGCAAGCCGTTTTTGCTTCATAATATATCACAATCTTGGGATCAGAAGGGTTTCTTACCAATTCCCCAGAGGCAACCGATCACCACTTTGTATACAACAGTCAATATCAGACCATGACAGGCTTTGCATTCCTAAACCATATAGAGATCATCTCTCAGGGCTTGGCCTCCCCCTTCCCCCCTGCCCCCCACCCCCCAATGTTTCCACGCGCACCTTAAGGTAGAATGTGAAAACACTGGCAACACGCTATGATCTTCTCTTGTGTCTGGGGTTACTCAGGGTCCTGAATTGTCACAAAATTGTCATTTTCTTCTTGTTCTCATGGTGGCTGCTGCCTCTTCCCTTCATCCTCTGCCAAGGGGAAGAGTCCCCGTACCCTCTCCATCCTTCAGGGATTATTGTCACCTTGTGAAATTCACTGCATCAGTTGTCTTAGCTAAAACGGATATGATTTTAATAGACTACAGGACTTTCTCTTGTTCTGATGGTGGGAGCAACAATCTCTTGCACGTCTCTACCATCAAGCTGTTCTCTTAACACTGAGTTTAAATTTTAACAATAGATTTTAAATGTATAATGTGGCCATTCTCCACGTGTCTGGTCTAAGGTAACAAAGCAAACACTTGGTCCATGAACTTTGTTCACTGATGTCATTGCCACCCTGTGTCCTTACAGACCTACAGCTGTCTGACTATGATGTCCTTTCTTCAGTACCAGTTTTCTGCCTTATCATGTCTGGAGTAGTGTTAAACTCTGGTTCCTTTTTCCCTTCCCTGTATCATTATCCTGACAGACCGCTCATCTCCCTTACTGAGCATAGGGAAGATAGGAAACAACATTAAAACTTGTGGGTGTTTTTACTCCTATTTTTGGGAATTTTTGTTCTGTGTAAAGTTCTACTCATTTGAAGGAGAAAACTATCCACTAGTAGTCTTGTCTTTGTAATTAAAATGCCTACTGCTGGTATCCTGACTCACACACACAGACATACATTAAATTTGATAGAGGGGAGAAAAGATGCACTGGTTTTTTCCCAACAATGGAGCCATGCTAAGAGGTCTGAACTATCAAATATAACTTTTTATCGCTTTCATAATTGTTTTATAATAACACTAATAAGTGAAAGTTTTGTTTTCTGTGTTCCTCCTGCAGCTTCCCCTCTGGACCCAAAGTGGCCTTCTCAATTCGCAAGCCACGCACCAGGTACGGGAAAAACAAATGGGTTAAAATGACTGACAATCTGAGCCAGAAAAAAAAAACAGGAAAAAGAAGGAACAATCAGATGACTGTGTATCAGACAAATGGGTTAAGAGACTCAGGGACTGAAAGGTTAGGGAGAAGAGAAAAGTAGGGTACCGCTTGCTCTCCTCTTGCAAACTCCAGGGGTACTCTCTGTGGCTTTGTTTTATACTGTTCTATAGTCTCGGTGTGACTATCCTTGGCTAATACAACAGTGGGCTGGTCTCAGCCATAGATTGAACCATGCTTCCCTTCCAGACCCTGGTCACCAGGCAAAGAGATGATGTATCTTACAATGCAAGCAAAGAAAAACAATTTATCACAGGACTTCTGGAAATTTGATAGTAAACATAAGTAATTGCATAATATACAAGGCTTAGATCAAGCTCTGCAATATTTAGAAACTTTTAAAAGTGAAACCTTATTCATCCAATGGTCACTAATAGTGCCAATTGAGCGACTTATCATTCGGTCATATTTGGAGCTCAGGAATACAACACTTAGAAAGGTTTGTAGGAAACGTTTTCTGATTGAGGAAGGGTGGCCCATAACAAGTTGTACTGGTAATGGCTTAATGACTTAATGACAGCTGTCTGAGTATAGGTTAACTAGGTATAACAGTTAACTAGGCATAACAGGTAAACAATTACATAAACAACACACAGTTAGTGCACTGCAACCCAACAAAAATCACGCATTTCCCTCTTTTCCTTTTATTCCTGTTCCTGTCTCCTATCTACAATTTCCCCAATACCAAATATTTTCTTTCATTCATGCTGACTGCATTGGCACACACGTTATATTAATGATCTGTTTCTGAATAGTCAAGCTCCAGTCCCTCTGGGGGAGAAAGATCTGGCAGTTTGTGTCCAGGAAAACTACAAGGTTTTGGAGACCCTGTGGGCAATTCTCCTGTGTTGTATAGGGGAGCCATGAGTCAGAATCAGCTGGATGGCAATGGATTGGTTGGTTGGTATCTTAGAAGACCCAACCGTTCAAACCTTCTCGTTTTCAAAACATAGAGCACTTTAAGAGAAACACCCTAAGGCGTTTGGGCTTCTCTTTCTTTTTTGTTTTAGGGTGAGCAGAGTTAAGTGCTCAAAAACTGATGACCGAAGAAATGTGCCCGTGAGTTGTCATTGGATTTGGGGAATCTCAGCTATTGAAAGGGGAATCAGAGAGCACTGTCTTGATCACTAAACTCATGACATAGAAGACTGAAGAGAGAAGGCTTAGGTTTAGTAAGATTTAGGGAAGAAGTATGGGGACTCTGTTGTTGGTCCTGACTCTGCTCTGTTTGAAGTCAACCTTGCCTGAAGTATCGTTTTCCTGGGGATGAAGCTGATTCACTTCCCTAGCCACCAATGCCCCCTAAACGCCTGTATAAACCAATTGTCATAAAGTCAATTCCAATGCCTAGGTGCATCAGAGGAGAATTATGTTTGAGCTTTGTCTGTTTAGTTCAGTGCAGTGAATAGAGTTTTAAATGACTAAGTTTGGGGAAGGAGATCACCAGTCCATCCTTCCAGGTGCCTCTACGCAGACTTGAACTGCCACCCTTTGTCATTAGTCGCGTGCGTAACTGTTTACATCACTCAGGGACTCCAAAAGGTCTTGTGTCATTTTGCATCTCACTAGTGAGTAAACTCTTTCCTCTCACTAGGGAACATAGAGGGATGAAGATATGAATATGTAAGATAGTTAAATTGGTCTAAAGTCAACCCACAAGGAGGATTCCATAAATATCCTCTTCTTTTCATTAGAGAAACTTAGTTTAAAAAAATAAGGGTGAGAGGAAAGTAGGGCAGGGGCAGCCAGCTTCTAAAAGGAAGGGGGAACAGAAGGGAAAGCTTTGAAACAGGTGTGATGCTGCTTTGCAGCTTGAAGGTGTTTCACAATGCTAAACGCACATCTCATTTTATTCACATTTCTATGAAATACAAGTCCACCTCTAGCATACACAGGATGGAATAGAGCCCCCCAATGTTAAAACACTGGTTAGTCATCATAGCGGTAGTTACTGGGAGAGCTATGAGAAGCTCAAATCCAACTCCAAGTCGTATCAATCTGTTACTTGGCTGGCTCTCCAAGTTCATTCACTTTATGATATGGCACAGATCACATTTATGACTCTCCCACTAAACTTTGACAGTGCACTAATCATTTCACCGTGTTAAGCTACACTTATCAGTAGAGAAAGAAGCTATCATTTTAAAGTTAGTACCTTGTCCTATTTTGTAATACAACAGAATACGTTATACTGAGTGTACAGTGGGGAAACTGACAGCCAAGAACATTTATTTCTGTACAAGATTTAAAAAATTCATGCTTTCTGTAATGCACAAGGCTCATTTCCCAATATTTCAAAAATGTATTTTCATGACAACCATGTTTTTCAAAGAGGATAATTTCAGTTTTCTCTGTACCATTTTAAGAATAAAAAAAAGTCTCTGACCTCTGATCAAAATCATGCCTCTTTTGATTCAAATGGGTATGGCATCAATTATGAAGGCGTCATTACAATAATCAGTGCCCACTGCCTACAGCAGAATTCTCAGAATGTTCAGAACTGAGCAGAGCGAGATGCCGTTTGAGGTTTTTCTTCTCTTCTGGTTGTTCACACAATTTGACTTCAATGTTGCCATCACTGAAGGCTTCTCCCTTGGTCTCCTCTACCAAGTTCTCTCTCCGGGAGAACCTTCCTTTCTTCGGCACCATTGTTAGTCCTGAGTTGTCACGCCTCCGTGCTGGAGATAAGGATCCATTTACTATGCAATAACAAACTGCAGACAGGAAGTTTTTTTTGAAGTTCTCATTCATAAATGCATACACAATGGGGTTGCAGATGGAATTGGAAAAGCCAATTATTTGCACAATGGCAAAAATCATCTTGATTGTGACATCATCATATTCCTTTTCAAAATTACCTGCAATAAAATAATGCTTTAGAGTGCATATTTGTTTGAACAAACAAAACATAAAACTTCCACATAACATATATGACATTCTTCAGGCTTGCCTGTGACACTGGTACGAGTTGTTGAATGCAAGATTAAAGCTCAGGACCATTTGGGGACAGAGGCACCTGATGAACTAAATAAATATAACTCTCTGTGACAAATTTTCCTTCTCAGGGAACGTAGGCTTACAAGAATGTAGCCTGGTGCCTGCCATGTATTAGGTGCTCATTGTATCTCAACTTGACAACTCCATGTTATCTCAACTTGGTAACTCCACACTATCTCAGCTTAATAACTCCAAGCTCACGTAAGCTGACCGGAGCAGTTCCTTTTGAAGTGTCCATTTGTGACACATCAATACTGAGAACCCCAGCCAGTCCCTGGGTATCAGAAAGAAGAAACTACTTGTCTGATCGAAATCCCAGGTATTATTTAGTTCATGTGGTTCCAGTAAGGTGTCTAAACAGGACACACCTCACAGGAAGATATCACACCTCTCCCAATTGATATATGAGCACCGAGCATCAAAAAGAACAGCATGGGTGGAAGAGTTTCAAAAATGCCATCTTCTGTCGTTAGGAAAGATGTAGTCATAGGCATTGCTCTCTCACTGCTATCTCATCGGTCCCTACTCATCAGGACCCCGGAGCACAGAGTAGAACTGCACCTGCGGCCTTCTGAAACTGTTAACTCTTCATGGGAGTAGAAAGCCTCATCTTGCTTCCGCAGAGCAGTTGGTGGTTTCAAACTGCTCTCATTGCCATTAGCAGCCCAACGTGTAATCTACTTCACCACCAGGGTGTAAGCATAGTCATGGTCATACATAATTATGTCCCATCACGCACGTGGAGGTCCCCACAATGTGGAAGAAGCATAAATGCTTGGTTGCTGAGGAGAGGAGCCCAGACTTCAATCATTCGTTGTCCGTTAGAGAAGAATGGCAAGCACTCACTGTATTCCATCATCATGTGAACCACATGGAAAGGCGCCCAGCACACCGTGAAGAGTGCCACCACGGTCACCATCATCATGACAGCCCTCTTCTTCCTCCTGGACCCGGAAAGAGACATGTGGTATTGGTTTCCTCATTGGGAAATAGGCTGAGTGGCTATAGCAAGCCTTTCATATCAAGTTTGAGCTTTGACTTCTTAACCATAATTTGTAAAAAACACTCATGCAAGCTGATTCTCATCTGTCCTCACTGGAATTGACGCACACCCCCCTGCTACCCATTGTCACTGAGTGCATCCCAACTCATGTCAGCCTCCGGGCAGAGGAGAGCTGCTCCTCGGAAGGCTGTCAATCAGCACAGGAACACACGGCCTCAGCTTTCTCCAGCTGAGAGCACCTCGTAGGCTTGGGCTGCTGACCTTGGCCTTGATGGTCCAGTTCATAACCTACTCCGCCACAGGGCTCTCACATCCCCTCTTTGCCTCATGGGACACACATACTTAGGATGTAAAAGGCAACAGAAAAGAAATAAAAGTCCTCCAAATGAGTCACCTGTGGACAAAAAAACAAAACAAACGTACGGAACAAAATGACAATGACAGGTACCAATTCCTGAGTGCTCATGATGGGTTTCGCACCGGTGCTAACTGCTGGGCAGGGAATTTGTCATTTATGTTCCCAATCTGCATTTAATAGATGTAGAAATTAAGGAACTGAGATGGTTCATTTGCAAACCCAGATAAGCACTTAAGTGTGGCAGGGGTTTGGGTTTTATACTGTTGTTCTGTAAACCTATTTTTAATGTCATTTGGAGCCAGGCAGTCTAACTCCAGCACATAAGCCTCCCTAGCTGTGGAATGCGTGGAGCCTGTGGGATAGAATTGAAAGTGCTATCTTTTATATCTCAATACTAAGATTCCATCAGATTCAAGCAAGGTTTCTCCATGGGGCCCGTGATAAAGGTGAGCATTTGCAAGAGGTCTGCGTTTGCACAGTAGTTTAGGCGTTTAGCAATGTCACGCTCGTTATCTCTTGTTTCAACATGACAGAAGTGGGAGAGCTACATCAGCAATGAAAACCAAGACAGAGTGGTTCAGGGGCTCCCACTGTCCCAGTGCGAAGGAAGATTTCTTTATACAAACAGGACACTAGAGGTCACTGCACACTTGAAGAAATTATAAGCCATCAAATCTAGACTTCTCCAAATAGTTTGGTTTCTTTTTAAATAACCATTGACTGTAGAGTATAAAATAAACCGTATGAATGATAGGAACTGTAGCAGTAAATTTTATTATCAAGTATCTACTAATGAACAAGAAAAGTTCTCCTCCAGCTGTGTTACGTTTTGGGCTAGTAACTGCAAGGTCAACAGTTCAGCACCACCAGTGGCTGCTTGGGAGAAAGTCGAGGATTTCTATTCCTGTAAAGAGTGACCATCTTGGAAACTCAGAGGGCAGTTCTAGTCTGCCCCCTCGGGTCGATATGAGTTGGCATTGACGCAATGGCAGTGAGTTTCATATTTGGGTTATGAATCCATAATATTGCAAACATCTTGGGGAAAATGAAATAATCTTATAGAATTAGCATACTTTCAGCATATTCTCCTATTAAAACAGTTTCCACATGTATCATGCCTCGTGGCCACCAAGCAAGGGGAGGGGAGAAAGCAAGACTGGAAGTGGCTTTGCTCCCTTGTGCATGTGAGAAAACCGGGACCTGTGAGCGGACAGACAGATGCACATCATAGGATTGTGGGTGGAAGGAGCTCTCACAGGACCCCTGGGTCCTGAAACCAGCTCACAGATCTTCCTACCAGGTGGTATTCCACAAGCACATGAAAATATAACAAGTTTCTAAATTCAAACGAAGCTTATTTCTGCAACTACATCCCCTCTTTTTTAAACCTGTGTGTTTTCTTTAGTTTGTTTTTGTTTTTCTGCCATACATAGAACCTTAAAAGTGAAAGGTCAGCCCTGCTGTAATTTATAGGTTCTACCTATAAATTAATCATGATGGTTTGACCTAAATAGTAAAGAATTCTGGGATCCCGCACTGCTGTTTAAGTTTCATGACAATTAATTAGCATATTTTAAACAGACAGGCATATTTTATTAAACTGACCTGGCTATTTTGGACATTTCTTTTCCATGAATAGATTGAAGCACTGAACTGTCTCCCACTCTTTTCTTTATCCAAAGTTCATAACCAATTTTACTGTATAGGATCAGCATCACCATAAGGGGCAGAAGGAAGAGGATGAGAAGGATGAACGTAGTGTAGATTTTCTGGTGCACAGGGCTGGCCCACTCTTCCAGACAGCAGACGTGTTCTTTCTCATACAAAAAATCATATTTAATCTTGAAGACAAGAGCAATTCAGTTAGCAGAAGTTGTATGCAGAATCAAAAGAACAAAAAAGGCAGCCAATTATTATTTACAACTATGTTATGCCGGGTGGTTTAGAGAAACAAATCAGGCACAATCATCTATGTAAAAGAAAGAGCTTTATATTAAGAAGCAACAATACATCAAGTGGGCATCCCAGCCCACTCCAAGTCCAGTCCATAAATCAGATGGCAATCCACATGTCCCTCTTCAGACTCACATAGCCGGTGACACAGAATGATGAGCCAGGAAGCAGGAAGATCGCAGGCTGGTGGGTGCAGAGTGGCGTGGATTCAAAGTCAAGGCAAACACAGGGGGGTGCCGACAGCTCTCAGTGTCATCAACAGAGTCCCAGCAAGCAGGAAGGTGAAGGGGCTGACAGAGAGGGAGGCTCTGCTACTTAAAAGAAGGCCACACCCCAGGGACCCAGCACCAGGCTGAGAACTGATTGACAGATTGGATTCCACCCCTACACTTTCCTACATCTTCACATTGACCAAAAATCATTTAGCTACCACAACAACCCACCCCTTATCTGTCAGTCTGTCATTCTGAGCTGGCGTGCATGTTGCTGTCATTTTGGAAGCTATGTAAACTATTTCAAATATCAGCAAGGTCATCTTTGATTGACAGGTTTCAGCAGAGCTTCCAGACTAAGACTAGAAATAAGAACCTGGCAAAAGACTGCAAATATAAGCCAGTGAAAACGTCATGGATGGTAGTGGCACATTGTCTGATATAGTGGTAGAAGATGAGGCCCTGGGTTTAGAAGACACTCAAAACAATAACACTGAGGAAGAGCAGCCTCTTCAAAATTGTGTTTGCCTTCATGGCATGAATGGAGTCACTTTCAGGACTTACATCAACTGATGTGGCATGACTCCAAAAGGATAAGAAGCAGCTGCAAGCATCCATTACTACTTGGAAATGGGAAAGTTCAATGTATGAATCTAGGAAGACTAGAAGTGGGAACAAAGATGAAATGGAATGGTTGAAGATCAATACCCTGGGCATTAATGAACTCAAAATGGAATTGCTATTTTTCATCAGACATCATATGACTACCCCAGAATGACAAACTGAAAAGCAATGGCTTCACGTTTACTGCTAAAAAGAATAGTTCAACATCTATCCTGAAGCATAACACTGTCAGTGATAGGATAGTATTTATACATCTAAAAGGAGGACCACTAAATAAAACCATTATGCAAATTTACACCCAGACATCAGTGCAAATGATGAAGAAATTGATCAAATGTGCAATCAAGAAGCATTGATAATTTTTGATGATTGGAATATGAAAGTTGGAAACAAAGAAGGATCTGGCCTTGCAGGACACAGGAAGTACTATAATAGACATGACTTATTCATTGGAAATACCTTTTTAAATATCAGGTGAGATAGTCCGGAAGCAAGGTGAGATGGTGGAGAAACACCGTATCCTCGATCATGGGCTTTCTGTGGATAAGACCATCAAGTGCTCATATGAACACAAGTCTACAAGAGCCAAAGTGCAAATGGGAGGACATCGATCTGAACTCAAGAGACATTTACAAGAGCAGATTGAGGCACTGAACACTAATGACTGAAGACGAGATGACTTGTGTAATGAAATCAAGGAAATCGTACAAGAAGAGAGCAGAAGGTCATGTAAAAAGACAGAAATAGAGATCAAACTAGATGTCAGAAGAGACGGTGAACCTTCTTGAACATAGAGTGGGCGAGTAAAATATTATAGGGAAATGGGCAATTGCCTGGAGTAAGAAAACCAAAGGGGAGAAAATTCTCTCCTTTTCTCAAATGGAAAAAAATGACTTGAAGCTATGTTTTAAATGCAATATTGCAGGATTACATGGGCAAAATGTTGACTGATATAGGAACCATCAAAAGAACACAGGAGGCATACCCAGTCATAGGAGCAAAATGAATTGGTCAACATACAAATGTTTCAGGAACGATGAAGAACGAATTTTGTTGGGCATGGGTTGATATGGGAGAGAATTAACACGATGACACATAACAACACAAACAAGTAGGTTGTATGCAGAAGAAGACAGTATTAGGATGGGAGAAAATCTCCTTAACAACCTGCATAAGCAAATGATACGGCCTTGCTTAGTGAAGTGAGCGGGCTTTGAAGCACTTATCGATAAACATAAGGGTTACAGCTATCAGTACGGATTAAATCACTTTCATATTAAGAAAATAAAAATCTTCACAACTAGACAAATAAGGACATCACGCTAAGGGAGAAAGGACTGATATGTCAAGGACTTCATTTCACTTGGGTTAGAAAGCAACAGCTCTGGAGGCAGCAGTCAAGAAGTCACACAAGCAGGGCACTGGACAAATCTATGGTGAAAACCGTTTTACAGAGTTTTACAATGGTTTTTTTGTTTTGTTTTGTTTTAAAGATATCACCTGTGGACTAAGGTAGGCCTGACCGAACTCATCATATATTTAAATCTCCTTGCGTGCATGTAAAAGCTGGACAATGATAAGGAAGAACAAAGAAACTCTGGTGCATTTGAATTAAGGAACTGGCACAGACTACTGAATATACCACGGATTGCCAGAAAACAAACAAATCTGTCTCAGAAGTACAGGAAGAATCGTTCTTAGAAGCAAAGATGGTACAATAACATCTTAAAACCTTTGCACATGTTATCAGAAGCAACCAGTCTCTGGAAAAGTGCGGTACATTCTATTTGCTACAATAGAGCCAGTGCAAAAGAGGGACGCCCGAAAGCAAATGGACTGCTGCAGTGGCGGCAGCAGAGCCCACACAGAACAATAATCTGCACGATGAGGGACCAGACAATGTCTCATTCTAGTAACGCAGGAGTCGGGTTTTCATGTTGAGGAGCACCAAAAGCTCATAATTTGCTACTCCTGCTTCCTATTGGAATGATCATCTTGCTTGGAAAGATATTAAAAAGCAAGGGGTAGCTTTAAGACTTTGAGAAAAATGAGAAATTGGGATTCAAACTATTATCATCCTTGAAAATACTCGACTCCATGATAAGCCCTTGAGTTATGTATCTTATGGAAATGTGATGCTGATTTATTCAGACTTTTTCTGAAGGCTAGTCTTTTGAGTTAAAAATATCATTAGTAGCAATATTAATAGCAATATCACAAATGTTAGTGTTGATGGGTGCCATCACAGAACTGCTAATACGGGCTTATTTTAAACTCAACGACATATTTAAAGTACATCCATATTTCATTCTCTGGTAGCAGGAATAAAAATGAGAGAATTTATGAAAAATGGTTTTCACTTTGGTTACTCTGGAGCTTTCTAGATACAAAATATATTTAGGTCTCGACAAAGTTCTGCCCATATTCCTAACAAAATCTATCAACAATCTTCAATGGTGAGCGCATTTGGGGGATTTTTTTTCACTACTCTTACCAAAGGTTCTGATAAGTGTTATTTACAAATACAACTAGGAACAATAACACATATTGAAAAATAATCTTAAGATCCAAGCTCCCCGAAATGTGAAGTTGCAATTCACTCAGGCTGCAGGTGATGCACGGATACATCCAAAAACAAGATGGCAGGAAGAGTGCAGTCTTCCAGAATATTCATGTGCCCAGGGCCCCAACAAAGACTTTCCAAGTGTGTATGCTCAGAGTGTTTATGGGAACCACCCACAGATCCTCTATTTCTGTATGTACCATGTCAAACCAGACCCACTCGCATCAAGGCAATTCCAACTCATGACATCCCGGTGGGGCAAAGCAGAAACTCCTTTGAGTTTCTGAGACTAAGACTTAAGAGAGCAGATAGCCCCATCTTTCTCCCTCAGAGCAACTTGCAGGCTTGAGTCACCGTCTTTGCAATTCAGCAGCCTAGCCTAATAATCAACTCACAGCTTCACCATGTACAAGTCTCTCCCAAAACCCCTGGCCTGAAAGAGGGCCTGAGTGTCATGATGGATCTACTTCTCCAAACCACTATTCTCCCAGTTGATATCCCAAATCTTACTGTGGGACGCTAAAGAAGGAAGTGATTCAAGTGACGTTGCCTTTGATCAAGAGAGCACAGACGCATGGATGGGATTTGTGCTATCCTTTGCCTAAAATATACGTACAGGCAGGGCAAGGTCCGACACATGCTAGGTATCTGGCAGGTTTCGAGATGTTCTGCAATCTAGTTTTTATGCAGTGAAGGAGCAGAAGTGATGGTGGTTTTAATTTAATCACTTCATTGTTTCTACCCCTGAATGTCATCAAATGTATCACTCTTGAGAGGGCCAAGTGAGAGTAAAGCAGTGAGAAATACTGTAGATAGGGTGCCTTATTTCAACTAGGTGAGAAATTCATGCTCCTTACAAGCTCGCTCGTGCTCTCTTCTCTCTCTCTTCTCCTCTCTCTCTCTCTCTCTCCCTCCCTCCCTCCCTCTCTCCCCCTCTCTCTTGCATCTATTTCTCTCTTTCTAAAATAGATTTAAGAGGAAAAATGTGGTAAGGGGGATGTATGTTAACACATTTAATATAATAAGAAAGATGAAATCAGACTTTTTCTTCGCAGAAAGCAGTTCTGATTTGCTTGTGTTTGACACTGATGCAAGATACACACCTTGGCCGCTTGGATCTTATCTCTGTTTATCATGTTACCTATTTGTCCAGGTGTGAGGATTTTAGCTTTCTTTATACTGAGGCTGCAATCCTCAATCTCCATCAGCCGGTGCTTCAAGTTCTCATTTTCAGCAAGTAAGGTGGTGTCATTTGCCTATTGCATGTTATTAATAAACCTTCCTCCAATCCCAATGCTGCCTCCTTTTTCCTGTAACTCAATTTCTCTTATTATTTGCTCGGCTTACAGGCTAAGTACAGTGAGAGATACAAGCATGACTGGCACCTTTTTGCTGATTTTACACCATGCAGAATTCCCTTGTTCTGTTCCCACAATTGGCTCTTGATCCAAATACAGGTTCTGTATGAGCACAATAAAGTGTTCTGAAATTCCTCTTCTTCTCAAGGATATCCATAAGTAGTTATGATCCACAGTCAAATGATTTTGCATAATCAATGAAACACAAGGAAACACCATTCTGGTATTCTCTGCCTTCAGCCAAAATTCATTGATCATCAGCAATAATATCCCATATTTCACGTCCTCTACAGAATGTGGCCCGAACCTCTGGCAGCTCATCGTCAATGGACTGCTACAAATGTTGGGGAATTATTTTCATCAGATTTTTTTCTTGCATGTGATATCTATGATATTGTTCTGTAATTTGAGCATTCTGTTGGGTCACGTTGTTCAGGATGAGTAGAGATATGGATCTCTTCCATTCAATTGGCCAGGTAGCAGTTTTCTAAATGTCTGGCATACATACGTCAGTCAGTGCTCCCAGTGCGTCATGAGCTTGTTGAAACATTTCAATTGGTACTACATCCGTTCCTGGAGGCTTTCTTTTGGCTCAAGCCATCAGTGCAGCTTGAACTTGTTCATGCAGTTATCACTGGGTGACCCTGATGGTGTTTGAAATACTAGTGACATAGCTTCCAGCATCACATTAATATAAGAGCCACCATAGAATGATAAACTGGCAGACAAGTGGTGAAGGATCAGTCATGGGAAACAGCCTTTCTAGAAGGGCACCAATGCCAAAGAATGTCTGCCCTTCCTTTCCATCATCACCCTCAGCCTCTGAACAGGCAAATCCAGCCATGTGCATGTAGAAAGAGAAATGCAAGGCCAGGAAACAGAGAAGCTAACCAGGTAGCTGTTCACCGTGGTAGGCTCAAGCTAGAGGAAGGGAGTAGTTTAACATTTTTTTGACAGTACAGATTGATGTCTTCAACCCAGCACTGGGCATTTTGAAACTGGAATTGACACTATTCTTGTGACTTAAAATAACCAGGCTTGGCAAGTTTTATTCATAAGATGTCATCCATAGAACTGGAAAGTCTTCAGACTGCATTTATAGGCAGCAAGCAATAACTTTTAAGTTGCTTTCTGCTCTTGCTACTCAAGTACAACTCATGCAATATGTCAGTTACACCAACAATCTACTTTTTCAATGCATGTTTGCCTTATAACTAAGCTAAACCAAAAGTAAACAGAACAGTTGCCATGGATTTGATTTCAACCTGTGCTGATCCCATGTTGCATGCTGCTCTGTAAGGTTTTCACTAGCTGATTTTTTAAACATAGAATACCAGGCATTTCTTCCAAGAGGCTGCCGGATGGACCTCAACTGCCAGCCTTTCAGTTACATTGATTCTTATCACTTAAAACATAAGATTGGACGATGAAGTTATGTTTCACATTTTGCCTCTGTCAGTTTAAAAAGGAATAAAGAGACTCAGAGTTTAAAAAATATCCTAGAGGGTACTGTGCCAGACTGCTTATGCAGAGCATGGTAAAGTCTATCCCAGGGACAGAGAGAAGTGCCTAAAAATAACACAAAGCCCCCACTTCATAAATACCTAGCAAGGCTGGAACTGTCTGACAAGGTGTCGTGGAAGAACAGAGCTGGGATAAAATGATGTCCTAAAATGGTTTCCTACTTAAAGTCCAATTAGTCAATGGATAGAAGACAAGTCGGGAAGGACTTACAAAGGAGGGACAACCAATAAAAAAGACAAGCAATCACATATATTTTATATAGCTTAAAAATGTAGAGCAATCAATCTCTTAAAGGGTAACAAAACATGGAAGGCATCCTCAGTTGGCAGGAAAACTGACCCTGATACCTTTGCTAAAAATCCACACATTAGAGTCTTGGCAATAACAAAATCAAGTGAGAACTAGACAAAACAAAGAAAAATTATTTTAATCCACTTGAAAGATTTTCAGCGACATAATCGAGATCTCATACAAATGTGTGGTTAATTCTCTTTCACGAAGGACATGATTACAATTGAGGTGGACTAACATTTCAAAAGACATTATTAATCCCAGCCCCAAGTCTACCTCAAGTCGTTGGACGTGCCACATGGGCGATCCCACAATAACTGCCAGCAACCAGACGCCACCTGTGAAAACATGGCATTCATCAGAGCACAGGTCATTTAAGCAAAACACACCATTGCATCTCTCAATCAAGACTGCATCGCACCCATCATCTCTGCGCTAGAACCGTGTGGTGGGCTCCTCACATGTCCCTTCAGGCCTTCTACACCTGCCACCCTGCCGCCAGAACAGGCTTCCTAAAATACCTTTCCAAGGCTTAATAAGATGCTTTCCTAGTTTTTCTCTGCCTGTACCATATAATGTAGGCATCCATTTCTGATTTACCAAATAAACACCTATAGTCAGAAACCAGGGTTCTTTTTCAAAATTACTTGACCTTCATGAATTTGTTAAGGGGTGTTACTTCAATAATATTCCCTCAGCAAGGAAAATGCAGAAAAATTACTGGGGAGCACTTTAACCTGTGCGTCCTAACAGTCTGGGAAGAGGCCCGAACCAAGAACCCCCCACTTCAATCTTTCCTGGCTCAAGCTCTGCTTGTTCGTTCTACACTGGTACTGAGTACACTCATTCTACATTCGGTTTCTAGGAACCAGGATGCAATTAAGCCATCTAACAGAATTGGGGTTCATTCTTTAAACACACAGACACACACACTCACACACTGAAGCTGGCTATAGAATATCATCATGATCCAAAATAGTTTGAGAGGCCACATTGCTCTGTCTGATCTGTCACTCTCTGTGTGTGAGAGGTATTTTGTATGCATATGTGTGTGTTCTGTTATCTTGTAATGCCGCAGTACTTTGAAAGCCTCCATACGTATACCATTATCTGCTGTCTTGGAGTGGATTCTGATTCCTAGGACACTACAGAACAAGGGAAAACTGCTCCATGGGTTTCCTAAGTCCGTGAGTTTTCTAAAAGCAGACTGCCACGTCTTCGTCCACAGAGGGCTGGTGGGTTCAAACTGCTGACCTTTTGGGTTAAGCTAAGAGCTTCATTTCACACACACACACACACACACACACACACACAATATACATACCATTTTTTAAAAGATCATGATAAAATGGGATTAAAAATAATCAAAATACCCAAGAACAGTGTGTGTGTGTGTGTGATCTAGATATTTTTTTATCCTTTAACACAAATTCTAAAGGAATTGAGTCTAACTCGCCAACACGCCGGGGTCTCTTCTTGCTCAGGGGTAAAGGGCCAAATGAAATGTCCATGTACCTTTCTGACTCAATCTAGAGCCACTTCTGGGAACCACAGCCTAGCAAGGCTCTCTTGACCAGGGGTCAGAGGCCCGACAGTTTCTGCTGCCAGGAATTGTGGGCATCACAGACCCCATAGCTGACACAGCTGGTTCAAGAGGCACGGAAAGGGAGCCATCAGGCAATGCTGCATAAAAGCACCTCTGTGGGGATGAGCCTACTGTACTGATACACTTCCCAGCTTCGAATGACTTTTTTGAGTAGGAACCACTTTACTGCTTATTATCAGCTTTTCTTCCAGGTGTTGAGACTTCCTCCACTCTTCTTTCCTTTTTATTAACTTCACATATTTCATACCTTATCTTCTTTCCATACTTACAAGCATTTTTCACAATTTCCAATGTTAGTTATTAAAAGTTAAGAGAATTTTGGGGAGGGGTAGGATAGCTATGACAAGAGTTTGAAAATAACCAAATAAAATAATGAATGTGTCACCTATTGATTTATCTATTCATTTCACACTATTTAAAATGAGTTGACTATCACAAAGCTTTCAGGGCTTCGTTTTGTCATTCCATGGTCCAATGCCAGTGGAGTCTTTAAAGCAGAAATGCAAGGGGCTTAAATGGAGAGCAAATGCCTTGAGAATGATTGGGGCAGGGAATGTATGGATGTGCTTTATACAATTGATGTATGTATATGTATGGATTGTGGTAAGAGTTGTTTGAGTCCCTAATAAAATGTAAAAGAAGAAAAGAGAAAAAAATGATTAGGGCAAAGACTGTACAGATGTGCTTTATACAATTGATGTATGTATATGTATGAACTGTGAAAAGAATTGTATCAGCCCCAATAAATTGTTAAAAAAAAAGAATTAGAAAAATTTTTTTTAAAAAGCAGAAATAAATGTTTAATTTCTCTCAAGTGTGAGCTTTGCCAAAACCACTCTTTGATTATTGCTTCAGTTGATTACTATACCGCTGATGATTGAGCTATAATCAACTCAAACTCTGTTGGTGTATATTAAGGTGTCAGATAGATCAATTATAATTATTGAGTACAAACAACTCCATTCAACTGTCCTAATCACTAGAATATTGCTTTATATTTAACACTTATCACTGTGTACATGCTCATCATGGCTTGCTGAGTCAGGAAAAGTTGAAACAAGTGGAAGAACCAGAATTGCCTGGAGCAGAATTTGGAAGTAGGTGGAATTGGTGTTTGTCAGGCCCTTCCTGCACTCATCATCCTGTGTTTTCAGGCAGCCTGTGACCTTCTGCTGTTGTGTCCCCATCCCCAGCAGGACCACCACTGGACAGCACCCCTGGTCTGCATGCTACTAAAAGCCCAGGCCTGCCGCCATCACAATCTCCTCATCTTCTTTGCCTTAGTTACGACCTTCTTCCTTGAGGATGCCATCTTAGACATCGTAGTAGTCTAGCAGATGCTCATGAGGCGATGTAGCATTAATAGAATATTTTAATTTCACTGGAAGTGATGCTTACAAGTTTCAGACTTAACCTGAGAATGAATGTGATATCAGAAATGTTCCGTGTTGGAGTAAGTGTAGGAGAGAAATGGGCTGAGGTTGGGAGGAAATGAAGAAAGGCCCCAAATCCTCATATGAGACTTCAGTATCTACAATGTAGGCAAGCAGCCACTCTTGCTGTCTCTGTCAGTATTCTTCTTGTAGAAATTCTCTTTGTCCTGAAATGAAAAACAGCATTAGCATTGACAGTGGAGCAGCCAAGCACCTCACCGAGCATGGTGAAGGCCCTTCGGTTGGTATATTGCCACTTCATTTTAAAAGGATGCACCAGCCCCTGGTGCCTTTCCACGGCAATGCAGGTCATAGTGAGAATCTCTGTCACGATGGCGGTGGACTGGACAAATGGTACCATCTTGCAAATGAAGGCACCTGTAGCAAGGAGACAGAGCAAATCAGACAGCAAGATGGAACAAAAGGTTTGACTGTCTCTTGGTAATTATCATAGCTGATTAAACCGGAGCCTCTCTTCAAAGGCTTTGTAGCTATAATTACGTTAGAGACACATCATGAGGAAAGGTTACATTGGCTTATGTGTTCTCTCCCCACATAACTTATGTGGTCTAAGTTTAATAAGAGACTGAGAACACAGGTAAGCATAAGCAGGAATGGGAATATATATATATATATCCTGTGCGTGAGAAAAGCAAAGTCTCCAGGGTCTAAGTTACACAAGAGATCTTTGATTCTGCCTCCCTTTTTGGTTCCCTTTCAAGTCATCACGAATGAGTAATTCTCATCAGAGACTCTCAGCTTTCTCCTTTTATCCTGAATCTCCCTTTGACTTCAACACCATGACTTTACATCTAAAGGACATCATTTCTTTCTTTCAACCGATGTTGCTTCCTGTAATGCGAGAGTTTCATAATTAGGTGCCCCGGGCAAGATTGGCCTATAAAATAGACTTTATTTGGTTTGCACAAAGTCTTATATAAAATATCGGAATGCAAGGTCAGCATGAACATTGTTTTATAATCTTTTCTAACTCCTTCACCACATGGATCAGTGGACTCTGAGACCTGGATTCTCATCCTTTAGTGCCAGTTTCGGAATTAAGCATTCCCAATGACAAGAGAATCAAGAAGCTTTAGTGGTGTAGAGCCCACCAGCCATTCCATGGGAAAAAGATGAGGCTTTCTGCACCTGTACAGGTTTACAGCCTTGGAAATCCAAAGAGGCAAGTCTACCCTTTCTCATGAAAACAATGTTATTCAAAATACAAAATCCCAAATGAATCCTTTCAAAACGCGGGTTTGGTTGTAAGAAATAAATGGATGGCGGGTCCTGGCTACATTCAAAGAATTAAGACCTGGAATGAAAAGAGACACAAAACAGAAAGGAAAAAAGAGGGGGCGGTAACATTTCATCTAAGATTTCTGGCTTGTGATTTCTTTGACTCTCCCCTGGTACCAGATGCTTCAAACACAGACCTGCCTGAGAGAGTTACAGGCCCACTCCTTGAAAATCAATACTTCGAATAGTCAGAGTGACAAAGGCCAGGACCCAAATACCTAGAAGCGAACAAACCGAGATCAATGACAGCATCCTGGTGTTGAACGAGTCCAAGGTCATGTAAGGAGCTGTCGATCCAACACCCCAAACAAGCGTCTCCACAAGACAAATGTTCTATGTTCGCACATGGAACCCTAAAGGCAGCGCGACTACAGGTGCTAACTGGCAGGCATCAGCAATCAGACTCGGTATAAAATAACTGAAGAGTTTATTAGCTAAAGAAAATACTTTAATTCCTCAAACGTAAATTCTCATTAAGTTCCCTGTAAAACAGTAAACTCACAGAAAATCTCTTTCTTGGAAACTACACAAACCACGATTCTTTTGGTCCAGGATCTGTTGGGTTGTTTCCACCTTCCCCACATGAAAGACAGATGGACGTAGCCTCATCTATGAAGGAGAGTACTTGCCCCAAACGTGCAGCATAAGCACAGAAGCAATGAGCAGATGACTCTTAGCCATTACAGGGGCAGGGCTCGACTCTTCTGGGTACAAGCGCCACATCCCCCCAGTTCCGGCTGCAGTCTCGCGGCCTGACCAGCTCTCCAGGCTCGGGAGCTGGCATTTGTCCTTTGGGACCAGGGATCCCAAGCACTGCTTGGCTGGGAGAGGGTCTGGAGAGGCCCCTGTTAACGCCATTGGGAGACGGACAGACATAATGGAGACTTGCAGTAGGCTGAAGCTGATTCGTCCTCAAAGGAGCAGCGGCCATGCGTTTGTTTTTTTGGTTTCAGTTTGTTTTGTGGTTACAGGAGAATCATAAGTTTGGGGACTATAAGAAGTTGAAAGAGACCTTAGGGACTAGCAGCCCAACCTCTAACCCCAAAGGCAAAACCCGCTCTTCAGTCTCTTTTCTCTCAAAAACTCTGCCAAGCCCTCCAAAGGGGGCCTCCTTACAAGTGCATACAACCACCCGAAGGCCTTTCCATGCCTTTTTCCTTCTGCCTGGGATGCTCTTCCCCAACAGACCCTCCCCTCCTTCCTTGAACTTTTGCTTTATATATCGCCTTCTCGATGGCTGTGGCCACAGTTCGCAGTGCAGCCGGTCCCATCCCCGATCCAAAGCCTCTCGTTCCTCACTTCTTATATTCAACTATTTGTCCCTCATTCTTCCTCTTCCTAACAGAAGATATGGCTTACCGATTTGTTTTGCTGCTTATTAAAGGTCTCCCCACTCTCCTGAAATATGGCAATAAATACCCGGAGAACAGAGATGTATCTGTTTTCATCCTTGATGTATTGTAAACACCTAGCATGGCACGTAGTAGGCCCTCACTAAATATCCATTGACTGGGAGCGAATGGAGGAGAGCTCTTAACCACCAACCGTGAAAAAGGACATTCTTATTGGACATGGCATTTACTAGTAATTTGACCAACTTCTTTTAGGTTCTGGGTAGTCAAACCAAACCCCTCTTTTATTTTCCATAAAACAGGTATCAGGTATTTGAAAGATGATTTCTTGTCCTTTTAGAATCTTGTTTTCCATAGACTAAATATTAAAAAGTCGACCACTTTTCCTCGTTTGACATGATTTCTTGGTCTTTCAACTCCCTGGAGACCAGCTTTTGAACTTTTTCTAGTTAGCAATTACCTGGCCCCAAAAGGGAGACCACCAGACTCAAGCTGTTGGGCTGGCCAAGGCAGACATTGTAGGACCATATTTCTTCTCTGGATCTGTAGATCTTCTTAGACTGTACAGAAAATTCATATCAGTGTTTTGTAGGAGGTCTTCTTCTGTTTCAAAATCTGTGAATACTGTGGGTCCATTTAATAATCAAAGTTCTATATCCACTTAATAGAAACTTCTGTTAACTCATGATTCCCTTGCCTCTCATCCGGTGACTTAAAGGAGAAATTGAATTTAGGATTTGCCCTCCTAGACCCTTTCTTGTTCTATGAAATTCAATCTGGTAACTCAAGCCAATTCCACACATCGCATCCTTTGTTTCAGTTCCTGAAATCCTAATACTATTCAGTAAAATAGTTTATCAGTTTGCCAGAGTGAAAGTGTGGGATATTGCCCCCAGGGGATGCTGAAGTGATCCAGGGAGGCTGTAAAAGGAGATACCTACACTATCTCCTAAATAAAGCACAAAATTTTCATTACAGGGGAGCAGTAAGTTTTTATGTCTATTTTTATTTTCACTGAAGAAGAGCCAAATAAGTTTAGGAACCTATGGTTTAGATGCTAAACTATAGGGATTTATTTCCAATGCTAATATATTTCATAGTGTTGGAATACTAATTATTCTGTGAATAAATTGTTGTTGTTGCTGTTGTTATACGCTGTCAGGTTGTTTCTGTCTCATAGAGACTGTATGGACAACACAATGAAGTACTGCCTGGGCTGTGCCATGCTCAAATTGTTATGTTTGAGCCCACTGTTATAGCCCATGGTCAATCCACCTCCCTGAAGGTCGTCTTCTGTTCTGCTGACATTCTACTTTACTTGACAAAAGGACCTTTTCCAGGGACTGGTCTCTATGACAACACGCCCAAAGGGCCTGAGACAAAGGCTTGCCATCCTTGATTTTAAGAGCATCCTGGCTGTACTTCTTTTAAGACAGATGTTTGCTCTTTTGGCAGCCCACGGTACTTTCAATATTCTTTGCCAACACCATAATTCAAATTCATGATTTGAATAGTGTAATAAAATAAAATAAATGACTAAATTATCGATCTAGATATGTTTCCAGAGTTTACTTGTAAACTTCGTGAGAATTTGTTATATTCTCTCAATCAGGTTTTAATTTTTAAAATGCTGGACAAAGGGAAGGAGGAAGCAAAGGAACATAAAAGGCATCTCACTGGAATGCTATCCACTCCATCCAGATACTTACCAGCTCACTCCTGTGACCTCAGACATGATCTATACCATTCAACTGATCACTCAGAAGCTTAATATCATCCTGTGCAAAACAGGGAAGTGACCATCTGTCATAGAACCAAATGATGACAGAAACATGCAACACAGATATATACTTTAATAAATGGCAGTTCTCAGAGTACCATATAACCTGGTTAAAAGAAATGAGGCGAATTTGGTACATTTGGGGCTGAGAGATTCTTTGTGGCTAAATATCACATGAAACATCTAGGCTATATACCCTTATTTTCCAGAAAAAGAAACCGCAATTCAACGGAGTTAGGTTTTCTGCCCATGACCACACCATCATTCCCTGGCAGTGGGATGATATGGGCGCAGGTCTCCTGATTCCGGTCGTTTACACACTGTCACCCTTTCTTAGCACATCGGTGCTTTGGGGTAGTGTTCCCGTCTGCCTGCTCACAGACCGCCTGTGGAATAAACCACTTGAGACTTCTGCCCTAAGTGGAAGGGGTATAGCCTGTCACCTTCCTGTTTCTTATCATTCTAGACAACATTTGCTCAGCTCATTATTTCTGACATAAATTCAACTCATTTTCTAAGAAATTACTGACAGTGTTTCCTGTATCACATCTCCAAGGTCTGGCATGTAATGTAACGAAGTTGAAGATTTGGGTTCATTTAAAAGATAGATGTTCTTTTTCCAGTTACTAACTTATCTTGGATTTTTTCTCCTCCATTCTAACCATCTTCATCTGACATACATTGGACATACAGTCAGGCAAGACCAGTCTGTGGAGATGTTTACAGACATCGTGTTTGGTAAAGAGGAGGGCAGCAAAATAGAGAAAAGTCCTCAAGGAAATGGAATGACACAGTGGCTGCCACACTGGGCTCCAGCACAGGGACACTGTGATGACGGCAGGACCGTGCAGTGTTCTGTTTCTGTTGTGTACAGGGTCGCTATGGGTCAGAGTCTAATCGATGACATGAGCAACAACCATTTTTGCTTTTCAATGAATAATATGGTGAATCTACAAGACTGGAGCAAATTGGGCATGCAAATTGGGCACTGAATGGCTTTGATTAACCCTGCCTTTATTAAACACATATGTTGATGGTGATTCTTTCTCAGTTCCTCTTTCTGATGACTTCCTCGGTGGTTCTTTGATTGTACCCTATTTTCCCAGGGTGAATCAGCTCTCTTTGCCTTGGAGCCCACTCTGATGCGGAGCCACGCTAGGACGGAGTGGAACCGCCCCCTTTGAGTTCTGAGAGCGTCCATCTTTATGGGAGTGGAAGGTCACCCTTCGCCCTTGGAGCAGCAGGTGGTTTCAAAGTGTTGACCTTGTGTTTAGCACCTGAACTTGTCACCCAGGTAACCACCAGGGCTCCTCTCCTGTGAATCAAATGAGACCTAAACTATTTTGTAAGAATGTATCCTTTATAACTTTTCTTTGCATAAAAGGAAGTTTTTAGATGGAGCGAATACCAAAATTTCCAGTGGTTGGCACTGATTGCCTTGAATCTTCTTTTTTTTTTCCTTTATAAGATTATGATTTTAATATCTGGGTTATGCATCTTAGTGTCTGCCTCCCTGGAGAACATATTTCTCCTATTTTGATTGTTTAATATCTACCTGCATTTTCTAATTTCAGGGAACTCAGTTTAACAATGTAATTTCCTCTGTAGCAACAACTACCATCTATTTAGAAATAAAGCGGCAGGAACAGGATCACATTATTTTTTGCATCAAAAAAGGGAAAGGAAGACGGTATTCACAAGGCTCCTGATGACTGGTAACAGACTGTAGTGGATTTCACTGTGTTCCCTAAAATAAGTGCTGTAAACCCTAACCTTTAAGCCTGGAGTTATAATCCCATTGAGAATGGGTTGTCTTTGTTTTGTGAATGAAGAATTTTTTGTGTAGGGTATGTTTTAAGTTCACGCTTTAGAGCTATAAAAGAGATTAAACAAACAGCGTGGAAGGATAGAGACAAAAAACAACAACAACACTTGAAGACAGCTCTAGAGAAGAAATTCAAAATAATAAGAACCTTCCACTAGAGCTGACCTTGAAAACTATTTCCCCTAGAGCCTGAATTCAGATATCTAGCTTCCCAAACTGTGAGAAACACATTACTGTTTGTCAAATCCACCCATTAGTGGTGTGTCTGTTACAGTCGCACTATCCTGGAGACAGAGATTATGGTTTATGCATTGCATTGCTGAAGGTGGTTTTCTAAGCATGCTAGATCCCTGGCTATGATGCTCAGGGACTGTGAAAACTAGACACTCCTGAGCAAGGGTAGGGGTGGAGTCCATCTGATCAATTAGGTGAAAACCTGATGACACCTGCTTGCTGTCGTAAGCCTTGACTGTGAGAGAGAGACTGAGTAGTGTCGAATCCTTACCGCCCTTGGCCTTCTACCATAGCTGGATCTTGCTTCTGGTTCTTAGCTCTCCTGTTGCGTTGTCTGCCAATCCCAATAGCCATTATCATACTACTGATGATGGATTAATCCAGTTGACTTCAGAGCTCCGCGTCCACCAGTCTGTGTCCTCCACTATCTCTGCTGCATTATCCTGCTTCCTGTTCATCAGCTTCCACCAATCAGGAGAAGCCTGACTTGAACTGGACCAGATTTAACTGTTTCTACTGTATACACCATTTCTTGAGACAAATCTCTTTCTATATGCAAATATTTATAAACATCACTGGCTCTGCATCTCTAGGGAACCCACTGAACATATTGCCTATTGCGATTCCTCCAGCTGATTGTGACACCACAGCATTCTCCTAATGCTTTCCCTTCCTCTTAACCCAGTTAGCCAGCAACCCTGGCTTGCAACCAAGTAAACATGCACTTCTCTTTCACTAGCTTTTCTCTGATAGATAGATAGACAGATAGGCAGGAAATCTATCTATCTATCTATCTATCTATCTATCTATCTATCTACCTACCTACCTATCTATCTATCTATCTATCTATCTATCTATCTACCTATCTATCTATCTATCTATCTATCTATCTATCTATCTATCTACCTATCTATCTATCTATCTATCTATCTACCTATCTATCTATCTATCTATCTATCTATCTATCTATCTATCTATCTATCTATCTACATATCTATCTATCTATCTATCTATCTATCTACCTATCTATCTATCTATCTACCTATCTATCTATCTATCTATCAATCTATCTATCTATCAGATTATGGTCATTCCCTTCCGTAAATATTAACTCTAAAATAACATAGTCCCAAATTCTCCTACGGCAGTTTGTCTGCATTGCCCGCTCCATTCCTACTGTGTCTGACTATAGTGTGAGCAATGACCATAGAACACCTGTTTCAATTTAATGTTGGCTGACGTCCCTTTCCTACCGTATTCGTAAAACTTAATTTTCCTTTTGACAGGAATAGAGTCCAGTCTCTTCATGATCCACTCTTCCTACAGAACAGGCTTCAAGGTTTCAAATGGAAAGAAGGCTTCATTGTTTCTGAACATGACCTTAGGTGAGGTCCAGCTATTCCAACTCATAGTGATCCTATGTACACCAGAACGAAACACAATTGTTCATATGTTTGAGCCCATAGTTGCAGCCATGGTGTCAATCCATCTTGTTGAGCGCCTTCCTCTTTTTTGCTGCCCCTCTACTTTACCCAGTATGATATCGTTCTCCAGAGACTGGTCTCTCTTGATAACATGTCTAAAGTACATGGGGCTAAGTCTTTCCATTCTTGCCTCTAGGGAGCTGCACTTCTTCCAAGACATAGCTGCTTGTTCTTTTGGAAGTCCATCGTTCAAGTGCATCACGTTTTCCTCAGTGTTCCTTATTCAATGTCCACTTTCACATGCATATGAGGCTATTGGAAATACCATAGCTAGAGTTAGGTGCCCCTTAATCTTCAAAATAACCCTTGTTTTTCAATATTTTAAAAAGGCCTTGTGCGGCAGATTTACCCAATGTAATGTGCCCTTAGATCTCGAGTGCTGCTTCCATGAGCATTGATTGTGGATCAAAGCAAGATAAAATCCTAACAACTTCAATCTTTTCTCCATTTACCACGATGTTATCTATTAGTTCAGTTGTGAGGATTTTCGTCTCCTTAACACTGAATCATAATCTCTATGGAAGGATGTAATCCTTTATCTTCATCAGCAAGTACTTCCTGCTCTCCTCACATTCAGCGAGAAAGAGTGCGTCATCCGGATATTGCAGGTTGTCAACTGGCCTCGCTCTAATCCTGCTGGTGCATTCTTCTTCATGTAATCCAGCTTCTCAGATGGCCTGTTCAGTATATACAGTGACGGAGGATCATGAGAGGACACAAGCCTGACACACACCTTTCCTGATTCTAAGTGATACACTATTCCCTGATCTGTTTGAAAAACTGTGTGGGCCATGCACAGTTTCAGCATGAGTACAATGATGCTCAACAACTGAAAACAAGTTGTCCTATAATGTGTTGCCACTACTGTGCACAAACAAACAACCCAGCAAACCCACTGCTATAGAGTCAGTTCTGAATGATGGCAACCCCATAGGACAGGATAGACCTACGCCTGTCAGCTTCTCAGGCTAACTCTTTAGGATAGTAGAAAACCTCATTTTTCTCCAGAGAAAGACCTGGTGGTTTTGAACTGCTGACCTTGTGGTAAGCAGCCCAACATGCAACCACTACACCGCTAATCTACTAGTGACTTAAAAATAGACAGACGTTAAGAGGACAGATGAAAGAGAACAGCATTCACAAGTATAAAAGACTAAAATCAGTATTCAATTAATTCCAAAAAATGGTTAATCAGTTATAATTGCACGAAAGTATATAATGATGATAACCATTTTGTAAAGAAGCCTTTTGTTCCCAGGATAGTGAAAAGGGGCATTAACGCATAATTGCAGTTTTATAAAAGAAGTACTTTGTACAATCACGATTTCAAATAATAATCTAACAAACAATCTGGCATGTGATTACATTAATTTTCTGTATCAAAAAATAATCAAACACTTGGTATGTCCTTGTCCCAATGTGGCCTATAAATTTCTAATTTGGGCCAACATATTTCTGAAGCAATTTCTTATTTTTAAAACATTTTATTAGGGGCTCATACAACTCTTATCACGATCCATACATACATTAATTATGTAAAGCACATCTGTACATTCATTGCCCTCATAATTTTCAAAGCATTTGCTCTCCACATAAGCCCTTTGCATCAGGTTCTCTTTTTTCCCCTCCTTCCCCGCTCCCCCCTCCCTCATGATCCCTTGATAATTTATAAATTATTATTTTGTCATATCTTGCCCTGTCCGACGTCTCCCTTCACCCCCTTTTCTGTTGCCCGTTCCCCCAGGGAGGAGGTCACATGTAGATCCTTGTAATTGGTTCCCTCTTTCCAACCCACCCTCTCTCTACCCTCCCAGTATCGCCCCTCACACCCCTGGTCCTGAAGGTATCATCCTCCCTGGATTCCCTGTGTGTCCAGCTCCTATCTGCACCAGTGTACAACCTCTTAGGCAATTTCTAGTGAAAACTTTGGAGTCCATTGATGTTTACGTAGTTAGATGAGTGGTCAGAACTGTTGAATGTAGAGTTGATGGGTCTGGATGATGGTGATGGTCTACTTCACAATAAAAAAAGCCATCCATAGTAACTAAATGAACGTTGAAGGCACTCAGCGTCTAGCTCTGAGGTAGGTGGGAGTCTCGGGCACCTAAAGTTGACATGGAAAACATGTCAGCGAGGCGCTTCTGCACAAACAACACAGTCACACCCGGACATCCAGAGGGTTGCTACGAGTCAAAGTTGATTCAGCAGCAATGAGTCGTCATGCTCAGTGAGGAATTTACCAAATCCTGATGCCTCCATCCCTGCTACTGCTCCGTACAGCCAGAGAGCTCCGTTTATTGTTTGTTTGTTCCCCCCTGTTGCCCTTGAGTAGATTTTGACTCTTGGCAATCACGTGCATTTGTACCAGCCAGGAGTCCCTCATCAGAGTTGGGGAAACAAATGAAATATAGTCAAAACCAGAACTATTATAAAAACTGTGGAGTTCTCCCCCAGAAGGGTCCTTCCAGAGATGCCCCACAGATTCCATTCAGTGTTCCACAGAGCCCTGTGCTTCTGCAAAAGGGCCGGCACAATGGAGGGACACGCCGAGGTCTGTCTGCATCGCCAGCTCCAGTTGCATCGAATTTGATTTGTATGCCAGTATTCCTGTCAACAGAGCATTCATCTATGATTTTAAAGATATTTTACAATGTCAAAGTGTACTTAAACAACATGCACTGTAATATCCTGTAAATTACATGACACAGACTGAAGATAAAAAATTCATTGTTAATTATTTCACTAATCGTGGCTCTAAAATCTCACCTCTCTTAATAATTATCCCTATTAAGCATCAGACCATTACAAGTCACTTTGGTAATTTTTTTATGACTTATGAACTTGTGCAGCAGGAGAGAGTAAAGAATTTAAAGTGCAGGGCAAGGAAAACCTGGCTTGACGTCCAGGGGAAGTGCATCAGAAAAGGCAGATTAGCATTGGCTTTTGCAGAATGGAAAGACATGGAAGGAAAGGGATAAATAAGGGCCCACACCTGCCCAATGCCAAGAGGAAGGATGACAGGAAAGCCTGCGCTGGGAAGCTTACAGGCAAAAAGAGATGCCTTTTTTTCCTGGAGAATCTTCCTGGACACATGGAAACAAGCAGAAGTCCAGCTGCCCCTCAGAGGCTAAACCTAGACCAGGTCAAACGAAAGAGGAGCTCCATGAAGTGGGACTCTGCTGGCCCTGCCTCAAGTACCTGCACAGGAGGAGAGCATGAGACAAGCATTTTGCAGGCAGACCCAGCAGGGTTGCGGAGCAACCTTGGTGGAATACTATAGGCATGAAATAATTTGGAGAAATCATTTAAACAGTTAGCTTGTTTTCTGCAATGATACATTTCAAAAAGCTAGAGAAGTCCTTAGGCGGTCCAATTGACTCAACTACTCGCCAAAAGGTTGCTGGTTTGAGCTCACCCAGAATGACCCTGAAAGGTAGGCCTCGTGGTGAGTTTTCAAAAGGCACAGTCTTGGAAAATCTGTGGGGCAGTCTGCTCTGCATCATGTGCCAGAATCGACTTCAAGCCAACTTCCAGAAACATCAACTATAATGGACAGGATCACAACCAAGCTAGCAGCATGGACATATTTCCTGAATTTTATTAAAATTTCTCAGCAGTAATTATGCTTGTGACTGTGTGTTTCTTCGATACAGTTTTATCACTGTGTACATTTATGTATCCTCCACCATTATCAAGATAGTGCACAGTCCCAATACCACAAGGATCCCTTTCCAGCACCTACCCTGCCTGTGCCAAAAACCTGGCAATCATAAATCTATGCTCCTTTTCTATATTGTTCTATCTTAAAAATGGTGTATAGATCTATGGGTCAATACTTAAACACACTGGCAGAATAGGTATGAGAAAGAGAAAGTAGAAGTAAACCTGAGTGTGTGTACCTCTCTCTCTCCTTATCTATCTTATATATCTATATATCATCTATATCTATATCTATATGTATCTACACACATTTGACAGAGAATAATTTAGATTGTGCATTTACATTTGTAGTAAATGTATCCATAAATATAGTACAGAATATAACAGGGGAAAGGTTATGAAAATTTCTTAAACTTAAACAAACACACTGAGAGAATGAACCTCGAGGTGTTGGGTCTAGAACCGTGGTTCTCAACCTTCCTGAGGCCGCGTCCCTTTAATACAGCCCCTCATGTTGTGGTGACCCTCCAACCATAAAATTATTTTCATTGCCACTTCAGCACTGTAATTTTGCTACTGTTCTGAATCAGGGGACCCCTGGGAAAGGGTCATTAGACCTCAAAAGGGGTCTCAACCCACAGGTTGAGAACCATTGGTCTACATGGTCAAGACTATAGTCTCAAGGGAAACCAAGTAGAATTAACAAAACAAAACTCACTACAGTTATGTTTGGATCCTACTGTGGTGAGTATCTGGACTGAGAATTGCAACGTGTGTAAGCCTCCAAATGGAGTGCACGCCAGTCTCTCCCTCTCCAGAAAAGAGGGATGGGTAGTAGAAGACACATGGGAACATAATGGACCAGGAAAACAGTAGTGTCCACAACCCTGAGACCAGAACGAGATGCTGTCAGGCTAACACTGCCAACTGCTCAGAAGGGGATCCCAAAGACAATGAGTGGAAGCAAAATGTGGAACAGAACTCAGCATCATAGAAAAAGAGGAAGGCAATTGGTCAGACAGAGACTGGAGGGACCCATAAGACTATGACCTTTAGTCACCTTTCAGGTCTTGACCAGAGCTCACCCCTATGTTAGAATTATCAACACTTACATGAACAAAAGGGCAGCATCTACCCAAGACAGAAGGTTAGGGCGGAAGGAGAAATGGAAAAAGAAACTCAGAGAGGAGATGGGATAAGGGAGAAAACAGGACACCCTAAGGAGATTGAACAGGATGACTTGAAAGAAGACACTTATCAACCGTTCAATGCAAGCCTGCTTGGGAACCTTCGTCTCATTCACCATAAAAAGGTTAAAAACAAGATCAATTAAAATGTCAGCTAAATGAGATCAGACAATATAATCGCCTTTTGGGATTTGCTTTTTCAGTTAGCATAATAACCTTGTGATGAATCCAAATAGTTGTATGTGTCAATATTTCACATTCTTTGTATTGCTGAGAAGTTTCCAGAGTGTGGGTAAACTACGGTTGTATAGCTGTTGTCCCATTGAAAACTATCTGGGTTGGTTCCAATTTGGTTAGTACATCTAACCGGCTATAAAGATTCATATTCAGGTTTCTGTGTGGGCCCAATTTTTCATTATCTGGGATAAACGCAATTGCTGTGTTGGCAATGAGAACCACATGTTTAGTTTTATAAGAAACCTCCGAGCTGTTTTCCAGAGTGGTTCCCCATTTTACTTTCTGATCAGAAATGACTCCATGCCCTACCTTTCTTGCACCTTCACCAGCATGTGATGTTGTTACATTTTTTTTATTTTATCCATTTTGGTAAGTGTGGAGTAATGGCTGATTGTAGTTTTAATTTATATTTTTCAGATAGCTAAAGATTTTGAAAATGTTCATGTGTTTTATTTGCCACCTGAATTCCTTCTTCAGTTAAATAATTTTTCTTTTGAAATATGAGATCTTTTACTCATTTCTCAAATTGATTTTTCAATGTTGAGTTTTGAGAGTTCTTTCCATATTCTAGGAACGTGACCTTTGTTGGATTGATGCTGTGTATATAGTTTCCCCAAACTTGTAGCTTATCTTCTCCTAGTCTTCACAGGGGCTTTCCCAGGACAGAGTCATTTCATTCTAATGAGGTCCAAGTCATCAATTTTCCTTTCACAGATTATGCTTTGGATGTTAACTCTAAGACCTCTTTGTTTAGCCTTAAATCTTAAATTCTTCTCCTGTTTGTAAATATATAAGCTTTATGTTTGCATTTAAGTGCATGATTCATTTTAAATTCACTTTTATATAGTGTGAGGGGTGAAATTTAGTATGAGGCTTTAATGCAGTGGTTCTCAACATGTGGGCCACGACCCTTTTGGGGGTTGAATGACCCTTTCCACAGAGGTCACCTAAGATCATTGGAAAATACATATTTCTGATGGTCTTAGGAACCCAGACATTGCTCCTCTATCCATGTCCAGGCGAGTCTGCCCACATGCAGATACGCCCACCTATAAGTACCCTGAGTGAATATTGTTACCCATGGCGACATCATGCTTCAAGACAAAATTTCACTTGTTTTTAGCAATATATATTCCACAATATATAATTACATATTGTTTTTGTGATTAATCACTATGCTTTAATTAAGTTCAATTTGTAACAATTAAAATATATCCTGCTTATGAGATATTTAAATTATGATTCATAAGAGTAGCAAAATTAAAGTTATGAAGCAGCAATGAAAATAATTTTATGGTAACCGAGAGGAATTACTGAAACCCAAATGAAGGCTGAGAATGATACTGGGACAAGAGAAAAGTAAAAGGAAATAGAGGAAAGAGCTAGGAGGCAAAGGGCATTTATAGAGGTCTAAATACAGGCATGTACATATTTAAATATATTTATATACTATGATGGGGAAATAGATCTATGTGCATATATTTATAGGTTTAGTATTAAACTTATAGTATTAAACTTTAGTATTAAACTTATAATAGTATAGGTTAGTATAGGTTTAGTATTAGCAGATAGACATTGGGCCTCCACTCAAGTATTTCCTCAATGCAAGAATAATTTGTTCTATTATACTGACTTTCCATGATGCCCACCTTCACAACACAATCGCTGAAGACAAAGTAGGTACATAAGCACATATGGTGAAGAAAGTTGATGGTGCCAGTCTATCAAAAGATATAGCGTTTGGGGTCTTAAAGGCTTGAAGATAAACAAGTGGCCATCTAGGTGAGAAGCAACAAAGCCCACATGAAAGAAGCGTACCAGCCTGTGTGATCACAAGGTGTTGATAGGATTAGGTATCAGGCATCAAAGAACAGCAGATCACATCATTGTGAATGAGGGGGAGTGAAGAGTGGGGACCCAAAGCCCATCTGTAGGTAACAGGACATCCCCTTACAGAAGGGTCATGGGGAGGAGATAAGCCAGTCAGGGTGTAGAATTGCAACAATGAAACACACAACTTTCCTCTAGTTATTTAATGCTTCCTCCCACCCCCACTATCATGATCCCAATTCTACCTTACAAATCCAGCTAGGCCAGAGGATGTACACTGGTACAGATTGGAACTAGAACCACAGGGAATCTTCAAAAATGAAATGTAACACATAAAGATCAATCAATATCTTAAGCATTAATGAGCTGAAATGGACTGGCATTGGCCACTTTGAACCAGACAATTATATGGTTTACTATGTTGGGAATGACAAGTTCAAGAGGAATGGGGTGGCTTCCATCATCAAAAAGAACGTTTCGAGATCTATCTTGAGATGCAAGGGTATCTGTGATAGGATAATGTCCAGACACATATAAGGAAATTCAGAGAATTCAACTACTAAAGCTAATGATGAAAAGCATTGAAGAATTCAAGCAATTTCTTTAGTTTGAAATTGATCAAACATGTAATCAAGATGCATTGATAATTATTGGCAATTGGAAGGCAAAAGTTGGAAACAAAGAGGAAGGAAATGCTAGCAACTCGGACGGGCAAAGGGGAAACGTGACGATAGAAAGAATCTGGCAGAAATTGCAACACACACACAAAAGGTGGAAACACATTTCCCCACATACCTCTCTAGTCCAGAAGAAGGTGAAGGGCAGACTAAACTACATCCCCTTATTAGTGGAAGAGATCAGAGATCATGATCTCGTGAAGTAAGACAGGGTGTTCATCCTACCCCACAATGACTGCAGAGAAGCATGTGGTTTGGGTCTGGGGCAAAAGCACAGCATGAAATGTGCTGGGTTACTACGAGGCACATAACTGGAAGAGAACGCATCCTACAGAGGACTCGCCAATTACAGAAAACTGCCAGAAAGCCAGTCTATGATGGGGAGTCTTTTTAGACTAGCTAAGGGCCCTTTAGGCTTCTTTTCCAAAGCAGTCCCTTCAATAAACTTACTCTTTCTGTTCTCACCTTTTCTCTGACTCTGCTCTGAATTGTTTCTCTTGCTTGAAATCTTTCTTGTGAGTGAACAAGACCAGAGAAGTGGAGAGGCTTGAAACTTTGAGCCTTCTGGCAACAGAAGAGTTGGAATATGTCATTGGTAATGGAATGAAAACTGGAGAAGAGATGACAACATTTTGCAATGCCAACAACTTCTTCATTTTAAATATCCTTTTCGGTTGGAAAACAGCCATCATGCCCATAGGTTTTTCTCGAAGGAATAGACAAGAATTAAACAGATAACATCTGTGGAAAGAAACAACAGAGAAGCTTGATGTTGTTGTTAGGTGCCATCGAGTTGCTCATGACCCATAGCAACCCTGCACACCACAGAATGAAACACTGCAGGGTCCTGTGCCCTCCGATGCCTGAGCTTGTTTCAGCCATGCTGTCAGTTCATCTTGTTGAGGGTGTTAGTTCGATATCACAAGCCAACACAGAGGCTGATTGTGGAACAGGTCATCAAATGCACATACAAATTCAGGTTGAAATTAAAGACCGAGGTGCACCCAATCAAGCAGTCGATGTGAGAGACAAAAATTATAACAATGTAAATCTATCGGGGGGTAATGAGGGTAGGGAGAGAGGGAGGAGGGAAAAATGTCTAGAAAAGAATGAAGACAACATATGTAGACACATGCCTGATTCAACTGATGTATGGATTGTGATGAGTTGTATGAGCCCCCAATAAAGTGATTTGTTTAAATAAAGGAAAAAACAGCTCAAAAGGGGAGATCAAATGATAAGATATTACACTTTAACCTCTAACTACTTCTGCCATAATTGACTTTATGATGCTCTTATGGTGATGTAAACATTATAGGATGTATCTTCAGGGAAGGTAGTTGACACTTTAGGAGGGGGTTAAAAAATAGAACGAAACTTTGTTACCCTCCCATAATTTAGGTTCATAGAATTCTTTTTCTGTTACTTTATGTCAGGTAATCATATCTCTGCCAAGTTCAAGTTTATCCTGTATCCCTCTTTTCATCAAAGAGTTTCCAGTAGTTTAACTGAATTAAACTAGGTTGTCACTGTTGACATTTTCAAACTAATAATTTGGATAAATTCAATACTTGGGAATTACTCAGGATGCTATATAAAGGATTCTTCAAAATATTTTTCATGACCACCTCTCAAAGCCAGTCTCCTTATCAAGATTAAAGATCACGAAGAGTGACTCACGCTAAATAAAATGATGTAACACTTCCTGCAGTGTTAGCAACAGTGAGCACACATAACCTACATTTCCAGGGCTTGCGGCATCCTTTTGAAAACACCGACTGTGGTTGGAATGTAGCTTAAGACTTCTGTTATCTATACTTTGCTTGGACTTTAAAAATCATTTTGGGAACATACATGTAAATGTTTCTTTTATAAACTTCAGTTAAAAACAGGGTTGTTAAGTGGTAAATCATTGTACTAAGTGTGGGAATTAAAACCAGAAGGGAAAATACGAAGTGGGAATACATTCTTCAGGATACTTTCATCGATATAAAAAGGCTAACTCAAGATGATTTCTAAATTATCTTCTTTCAATCATTGGTTCAACCGACTTTAGGTTTTCTGCTGGTGCGCTGTATACTCTTACTCTGAAGACTTTGATAACAATCTGGCAATCCTTGCTTGTCCATATACATATTTCATTTGTTGCTCTGTGCACATAGGTTTGATTTATCTGCTGAAAAGCTTAGATTTAGGATGAATGGATAAGGAGACAGTTATCACACTGTGGAAATCAAACATTTCAAAGCTTCTGGGTTTTCGCTTTGTGGAGTCAAAGCTCATACTAATTCTGAAGTCCATCAGAGTACATTTTTTGGGGTCATTTATTCTGATGTCTTTATTCCCATTCACCATTCTAATTGGCAAAGAATTCTGAATATGCTGTGGACTGCCAGAAGAGCAAATAATTGCCTGTATTAAGTAAGAATTATCCTTAAGAAGTGAGGATAGCAAGAACTTCAGCATGAACTTTGGTTCATTGACTTTGGGCACACTCTCACAAAAGAGCAAGTCACTAAAAATAAACATGGTTTTTGGTAAAGTATGGGGTCCGTATTAGTAGGAAAAGCCTCAATGAGATGCGTTAGGCTGCGTTACCTAAAGAACCAGTGAGTGAGGGGTAGAGGAGGATTTGGTGGGTGGGGGGGGGGAGATGTATCAAGGAAAATGGTGCGCCCATTTGTAGAATCAGGCATATCAAGTCCAAGTTCCTTGGGTTAGATGTTAGGCTAGAGGTTTCTCTTGACGGATGTAACTTTGGAGGCTGATGAACCCAAGATGGCCAGGAACACTAAAGGCTGATACCAGGCTGCAAGGCAGAGAGATACAAAGTCAGCAGACCAGCCTTGTGCCTAGAGAGGCAAATGAATCCAAGCTGGGCACAGGCCACTGTTGGCTCTTGAATTGGAAAGCAATAGGTCAGGCTGTTAGCTGAAGTCCAGAGAACTGAGGTTAAAAAGCCAGATGTTAAGATCCAGATGCAGAAACACACACACACACACACACACACACAATAACAACAACAACCAACCAACCAAACTCACTGCCACTGAGTTAATCTGACTCATAGCAACCCTTGTAGCACTGCCGCTGTGAGTTTCTAAGACTAACTCAGTAGGGAGTAGAAATCCTGTCCTTCGCCTGAGCAGCAGCTGCTGATGCAGCACCCCAACATGTAACCACTTTGCTGCCACCAGGGCTCCTTGCTCTTCCGTAGCTTCCATTTAGATGATCAGGCGGCCATAGATCCAAGGAAAATGCTCTTTAATGGAATCAAGACCGTGGCTGAGTAAGAAGGTCAGGTTCAACCACGCCTTTATGGAATTGACCACACTGTGATAGACCACACCCTGGGGATTACTGGCCCTCAGTTACCAAACCCCTAAGAATCCTGGCCCAACCAATTTGACACAAAACCTAATGATCACAATCGGATTGACACAATAGCCCAAACCATGGACTCAAACCTAGCAACAATCATGGCAATGGGGCAGAACTACGCATTTTGCCTGTTATCTAAAAGTGCTTATGAGTCAGAGCTGCTTCTAGAGCAGCTAACAACAATAACTGCAAATGGTGTTAGAAAAGTATAGGACCAATTTTACTGTCCAGTAAATCAATAGCCAAACTTTCAAATAATAAAATTAATTATGGTCATATTAAACACTAGAGCAATAAAGCATACACACAAAAATCAGGATAAAAGAAATTTCACTATGTAGAGTGTTATAATGACTTATTGTGAAGTAATAAAGGAAGCCATTTATTCATATACGAAAAAATAGAAAAGGAGTTGTTAGATGAGGCACTGGGAAGAATTGCTCAAATGTGAAGGTTATCAGGCAGCAAAATAAATTATAAACTGATTTTCAGAAATAGTGCATTGTTTGAAATATTTGCATAACTTGTGTTCTCAGCTGCTCACCAAAATATATGAAGGGACTTCGGAAAATTTGTAGAAAAGCAGAATTTAAAAGAAACGCAAATTTTCAATGACCATACAAAATCCCTTCACATAAATCAATTTCTACTGAATCAATGCTCACTCATGGCAGCTCTGTGTATTAGAGTAGAATTGTGTTTTATAGGATTTTGAATGGCTAATTTTTTTGGAAGTAGATCACCAGACTTTTATGTTAAGTTACCAGGCCTTTAATTGAACCTGAACCTCTAACCTTTAGGTTAGCAGCTAAGTAGTAACCATTTCTACAATCCAGAGATTTCACATTAAATATATAAAACCCCAATATATGACAAATAACATAAAAATAGACCAGTTAGATTATTATATAAATTATTAAAACATTATTTAATCATTCAAAGAATGTTTAAAAATGCAACATGAAACAAATTAAACAGAAAACAAAAGACTAACACACACACACACACCCAACCACCACCACTTGCTGCCATCTAGTCAATTCTATTTCTAGTGACTCTGTAGGACAGAGTAGAACTACTTCTTAGGGTTTCAAAGACTAAATTTTTACAGGGATAAAAAGAAAGCTTCGTCTTTCTCCTGTACTGCCAGGGTTCCTTAGATAAACATTACCAGGTTCATAGTTTGTCAAAAATATATGTAGGAAAAATACTAACATGAAAAAAATAAGGTGTAAAATAATAATATAACTACCTGTGAATTGTGACATAAATAATTTCCAACTCAATTGGCTCAGAAAATAGAGGAAAAATTGAATATAAGTAGAATTTCAGCTGTAGGGTGGTACCATTGTTGGTAATTGTGATTGCATGAAGTTTCTTCCTCGGTATAGGTTCTCTCGATCAGATAACTTTGTTCCGTGCTGGCATTTGCTTTTTGTCACTTTGAGCTCATAAGATGGCTGATGTATCCACAAATCATGGACCACAAACATTTACAGGCAAAACGGGAAGATATATTTTTTCTCAAGCCTTTTCTAAAGTGAGGATAATGTCTGGTTTCATAGCCAGAGAGGCTGAATTTCCTCCCAACCCCATGACTGTTATTTATTTAAAATAGATTTTCTATCCCTTCCTATCTTAATAGCCCAAGCGGCCTTTCTCAGTATTTTTTTCCAAACCGATACAGTTATAAATTCATCATTGATAAGAGATATGAAAAAAATAATGTTGACCTAAATTAATCAAACCTAACCCCTTGGGCGGGCAAATAAGTCCAAACACCTAACACTTCAAGAAACAAGATTTCTGTTAGCAAGGAATAACATCAAAGGGGACCGACCTAAATACCTGGTACGTTTTTCTATATGTATGGATTGGGTGATTGTACTGGATTCCTGTTGTTACTGTAACATATTACACAAAGTTAGTGGCTTCACATAATACAAATTTATTAGCTTACAGTGATGGAGGTATAAACGGGATCTAAAATGGATCAGCAGGTCAGCATTCTTTCTTGGAGGCACTAGGAAGGAATCTCCAAGTTCTAGAGGCTGCCTGCATTCCTCATCTCATGGCTGGCTCCTCGTTATTCTGGCCTCTGCTTCAGTAGGATAATCTCCCCTTCTCTGTCTCTTACCATCCTGCATCCCCCACCCACTACCTCCAGTTGCCACTGAGTCAATTCTAAATTATGCTGAATCTCACATAAGGACCCTTGTTTTCATACTGCAATTTCCTGGAAATTCAAGATAATATTCCCAGCTCCTTAGCTGAATCACATAAGCAGAGACGCCTTTGCCATTTAAAGTAGATAGTATCATATTCTGGTCATTACAAAGTGGACATTTGGAGAGGGGGTACATTATTCTTCCTGTGTTAGTCTGGGTAGACTAGAGAAACAAATCCAGGGAGACTCACTTGCATATAAGAAAGAGTTTTATATACAAGAGCAATTGAATATTGAGAGAACATTCCAGTCCAGTCCAGATCAAGTCCATAAGTCCAATCTTAGCCCATATGTCTGATACCAATCTATACAGATCTCCTCAGACTCACAAAACACATGCAATGATGCAGAATGCAGGAAGATCACAGGCCAGTAGGTGGAAGTCTTGTAGATACAGTGGTATTGTAAGCAAGTTCTCCATGTGACTCCTTCAGCTCCAGGGCCAGGGCTCTAGCAGAGGTCCATGTATCTTGTCCACAAGCATGTCTTACAGGGAGTGAGCCTGCGTCCCACCTCAAGGGAGCTATTTATCTCCTTAGTACCTCCAAATGAGGTCATCAAGCTGCAACCTGACCCTTAACACTTAATGCTCTCAAATTGACAATAGATTACATAACTGCCATGCTTTCTATAATGGTGACTTAGTATTACAAAGATATCAATTATATGCCATGTATATTTATATGCTGCATATATATATATATACACACACATATATATATTTATATGCTGCATCGATCAAAATCCCTGAATTGTCTTACTTAATTTTAAATGTACACAGGATTGATTTTACATGTATATAGCTATGAAAAATTCTGGTTAAGCTCTTGTGGCACAGTGCTTAAAGCACTTAGTTAGTGGTTAAAACCCACCAGCTCTTCCACAGGAGAAAGACGTGGCAGATGGCTGCTGTAAAGATTTATAGTCTTGGAAATTCTACGGTGCAGCTGTGCAATGTCCGACAGAATCACCGTGAATCCTAATTAACTTGATGGCAATAGATTATTTTATAGATAGATCAATTGACTGAACTAGACCATAAAAGAGCAGGAAACTTTCCCTATGCAATATTTAGATGTACTGCAAAGACTTTGCAAAAAACACTGTAGTAAAGTGTGTGGGAACAGCCATTTACAAAATGCTTTAAAATAGAGAGTAAGGGAGAAGAACAAATCTGAATACGCAATTAAAGTGCTACCACAAATTAATGGGGAAAATGAACTGTTAATTCAGTATTACTGTTAGTCTACATATTTTAGAGAAACAAATCCACAGAAACTCATGTATAATAGAGAGTTTTATATAAAGGTTAAGTGCGCATCATGAAAACATCCCAACCCAGTGCTGCCTAGGCCCACAAGTCCAGCATTAACCCTATGGGCTATACCAATCCACAAAGTCCTCCTCTATCTCACAAAACACACACTATGACATCAGCTGCAGGAAGAATGCTGAGTCAGTGAATGTGCAAGCGTCTGAGGGCTGGCAGGGGTCTCCACACGGCTGCTCCAGTACCCAGGGCTGCATAAGGGTAGGTCCATGTGGCTTCTCCTCAGGGATGTCTTGCAGGAAGTGAGCCTTGCCAGCTGAAGCAGGGAACTGGCTAAGGCAGCTGCACCCTGATCCGAACATCAAAAAGCAAGAGACCCAAGAACTGAGCCATTTATCCTTCCACCCTTCAATTAACTCCACATGTGTTTATTGGCCAGGTTGGCACAATGAACTACCTCAGTCCACCCCTTGCCAACTTGGCACGTGTACATAATTTTTTAGCCTCACAATTGCCGTTAAGTAACACCTACAGTGGGCTGACTGGTCTAAAGTTCATGACCTAGCACGAGAAGGCTAGGCTTGTTGAGTATTGGTGAGAGCTCATGGTCTAAAGGCAAGGCGACCAATGGGCACCCTGTGGAGGCTGAGTGAGGCAGCCCACATTGAGTTGCCCAGAAACCGACCAGATGGAAATTTTTGAGCCTGTGTACTGGTGCATATTGTTGTTGACTTTATGGATGGCTTGCCAGGATTTTACTTTGCTTATGGATGCAGGCTTCACAAGGTTCCAACTGGATTGTCTCCTCAGAGCACTGGGTTGATGTAAGTGGGCAGTATAGAAATTGGATACCCAAAATTGGGGGGATAATGGCTTACAAATTTCATAGGTAGGGGAACATATTCACAGGATTATATAATTAAAGTATAAGTGTTACTTAATTGCAATTGTGAGGCTAAAGAATTATGTACATGTGCCAAGTTGGCAAGGTGTGGATTGAGATAGTTCATTGTGCCAACCTGGCTGATAAACACATGTGGGTTAATTGAAGGACGGAGAAATAAATGGCTCGGTGAGCCTCACCTTTCTAGTTCTTGGGTCTCTTGCCTTGTGATGGTCGGACCATGGTGCAGCTGCCTTAGCCAGTTCCCTGCTTCAGCTGGCAAGGCTCACTTCCTGCAAGACATCCCTGAGGAGAAGCCGCATGAACCGACCCTGATGCAGCCCTGGGTGCTGGAGTAGCCGTGTGGAGACCCCTGTCAGCGCTGAGATGCTTACATGTTCACTGATTAGGCTTTCCTCCTGTAGTAGGCATCAGTGCTTCTGTTTTGTGAGATAGAGGAGAACTTTGTGCATTGGTGTCGGACATATGGGCTAATGTTGGACTTGTGGGCATGGGCAGCACTGGGTTGGGATGTTTTCTTGATGGGCACTTACCCCTTATATAAAACTCTCTATTATACATGAGTTTCTGTGGATTTGTTTCTCTAAAGCACCCAGACAAACACAATTAATTAGATAATAAAAAATAAATCATAAACAAAGATGGACTCTAGGCAGATTAATTATCTATTAAGAATAAAGTCATAGTACAACTAATAAAGAAAATGTGGGAGAATATATTTTGTTATCCCAGAGATGGAAGAATAAAGGGAAAAAATCCCAAGTCCATTATATTAAGAATTTAAATTCAATAAATGATGTATTAATATACATTATAATATATATAATGTATACATTAATATACAAATGGTAAATATTGAGAAGTTTGAGAAGCATAAAATCATTGAATTAATATTTATAATGTACAAGTAAATACAATAAATGGATAAGAATAAAACAAAAATCCAATAGACAAAAATGAACCCAAATGAAGGATAGATGCATTTGATTTACTGGTGTGGAAATTATGATAAGCACATGTAACAATGCTAAATGAATTAATAAATCAAGGTGAAAATTAAAGCAAGTGTTATGTACCATATCAAAGCCAAACTGGCTAAAGTAAGTATGATGTAGGTAGCTTTAAGTGTTGTGGAGGTGGGGTGGGGTGGGGAAGCTGAGTGGCAGTGGCAAAGCCTGAATGCTCATGTTGGAAATATAGGTGGTTCCAGTAATTTTAAACATTAAAAGAGCATTCTAAGTCAGAACAAGCATGCAGTCCCATGTAACTACAAGCTTAAATATTCCTAAAAAAGAGCCTGACCCAAATCCATAAGGGAACATAAGCCATGATGTTCACTACAGTTTCATTCATGGTAGCAGAGAGATGGTAGTCACCGAGCATGTAAGATAAAGAAGGGGGGATGATTGTATATAATAAATACAAGCACATGGATAGATCTGAAGATACAGCACTGAGCAAAATAGCACTGCACACCAATACAACCTATATAACAAAGCTATTGGGAATGTCTTCAGTTGTTTTTTCATCTATGTTATGCAGGATATCTGAGGTGCTTACTGATAAATGGTAACCACCAGCTCTCCAAAGACCTGATTTATCATGTGTGTCAGTTTCCTGAGTGTGAACACTTCCATCATGACTGAGTTCAAACAGCTGACAAGATGTCAATGAAAGGAAAACAGGAAGAGATTAAGCGATATATACAGTTGGCTCGCCAGCTCCAGCACACCACTGGATAGCCAATAATATTTAAATAAATAATAACTAAACGTATGCTAAATGATAGGCATTATTAAGTTATCTTTTTTCGCTTTCTTTCTGTTTCTTCTCTGCGTTCTCTGATCAGTTTCATCTTTAGTAGGGTAGTTGTGAAAGGAAGTTCATATCTCTTGGATAATATGTCCATTTCCTTTTCCCTATTGCTCTGATTAATTCTTGAAGTTGTGAAATGGTGTGAAATTCTATCTTGTTCCTACAGGCCCTATTAGGACTCACAGCGACCCTGTAGGACAGGGTAGAACTGTCCCTGTAGGTCAAAGTAACATAATTCTATTTTCTATGTGTCTGTATATTTAAACCATTGCTAATCATCATTTCCCTTCTTTTCTACCCTCAATTATGTATCCTTCCTTATTCCTCTGCTTTTTCTTCACGCTGTTTTTCTGAATACTCTTTTTTCAACTCTTTTGGGGATAAGCGTTCTAAAATTTCTTCCAGTGGTGGAACTCTTGAATTGCAAGTTAGTCATCTCTGAACTAAGCACAGTGCAACAATTAAAATAAACTGTCCAGAAAGAGGACATGACACATATTTTTTCATAAATGAGCTCAGTTTTTATTGCAATAATAAAGTCAGAATCTGAGAGCTATGAAGCCCGAGGCAAAAGTCGTATATGAGATGACAGCCATTCTCCCACTCAGTCATCACAGGAGTCTTTTGGCATAATTAAAGCTAAATCGGTTGCTGTTGTCAGTCTCACCCATAGATTGTTATAACAAGAAGTACCAAAAATTATTTTACTAGCAATTGCTAGTTGTTGTTGTCTCCAACTCATATTTACATTGGCTATCCTTTCCACTGCTATGTTGGAGCCAAATGTTGCAGCCACTGTGTCACTCCATGGTACGGAGGGCCTTCTGTTTTTTCTCTGCCCTCTCTTTTACCAAGAATGATGTCCTTCTACATGAACTGCTTTCTCCTGATAACGTGTCCAGCATTCACGAGACAAGGCTTCTCCATCCTCACTTTAAGAACTAGTTGGGCTGTATTTTCAAAACGGATTTGCTTGTTCTTCTGGCAGCGCATCGCACGTTCCACATCCTTTGTTAACGCCAAAATGCAGCCGCTCTTTCACAGTCTTCCTTAACTGCAGTCCAGCTTTCACATGCGTATGAGGAGATCGAATAGCTCCTGGCATGGCTCAGGCACATTGATCTCCAAAGGGACAACTTCGCTTTAATTTCTTTAAAGAGAACTTGTACAGCACATTTGCCCAACACAAAGCATGAGTTCTTTACTGTTGCTTCCATGAGCATGGATTGTTCATATTCAAGTTCAGGTTGAAGTAGAAGAAAATTAAAACAAGTCCATGAGAGTCAAATTACCACCTTGAGTATGGTATTGTTGTTAGGTGCTTTCAACACATACTGACCCCATGCACAACAGATGAGAGACTGCCTGGTCCTGCACCATCCTCACAATTACGATGCTTGAGTCCATCGTTGCAGCCATGCAGTTACCCCGTCTCATTCGGGCCTCCAGTACCCTTCTACTTTACCAAGCACGAAGTCCTTTCTGAGGGACTGGTTTCTCCTGATAACATGGCCAAAGTACGCGAGAGGCAGTCTTGCTGTCCTGTTGTAAGAATCATTCAGGCTACACTTCTTTCAAGACAGATAAGCACATTCTTCTAGCAGTCCACACTTAGTACGTTCAATATTCTTCACCAGCATCATACTGCAAATGCATCTAGATTTCTGTGGCCAGCCTTGTTCAATGTCCAACTTTTATATGCGTATAAATTGATTGGAAATACCATGGCTTAGAGCTGGTGCACATAAGTCCTCAAAGTGACATCCTTATTCTTTAACACTTTCAAAGTGTTCCTGTGCAACAGATATGCCCAATGCAATATGCCATTTGCTTTCTTTCCTGTTACTTCCATGAACACTGACCATGCAAGATGAGATCCTTGACAAATTCAATATTTTCTGTGTTTATCACAGTGTGATCTATTTGTCCCTCTGTGATGATTTTTGTTTTCAAATTGTCAACAGTCAGTCATCTTACTTACTGTCGTAGCTATTACAGTCTAGTATCAACTTGAGACTATGAAGATTGAAGGGGTGGAATTTAGCCTGTCAATCAGGTAGCAACTTGATGACCTAATTTGGAGGCACAATGGAGATAAATAGCTTATTGGAGGCAGGACACAGACACACTCCCTGCGAGACAATCGTGTTAACCAGCTACATGGAGGTAAGCTGATAGATTTAGAGCCCTGGAGCTGGAGGAGCCACGTGCTGCATTCAGTGCCATTTCATGTTTTGTATAAGTCTGAAGTGAAATTTATAGATTGATATTGGACATATGGGTTAATATCAGATTTACAGACTTGATCTGAACTGGGCTAGGATGTTTTCTCAATATATAATTGCTCTTTTATATAAAACTCTTTCTTATAAACATATGAGTGTCTATGAATTTATCTCTAGTCAACACAGACTAACACACTTACTAACCTAGAATTCTCCACCTCCTCTCTTACTTGCCAATCTTGGGTTCACTATCCTCTGCAGCTACGTGAAACTTCCAGTCTCACATCTGATCCACTTGCCTTCCTCTAAAACTGTGTGAGCCATTCCTAGATATAATTTATCTATCTATCTATCTATCTGCATAGATAGATATAGTGATAGATATATAGAGATAGAGAAAGAATGTCATGGCTGAAAAGGGGTATCATGGCTGAAAGCAGAGAATACCAGAAAGATGTTTACTTCTTTTCTATGCAGAGTTATTAAACTGTGTGGATCATAACAAACTACAGATATTATTGTGGAGAAAGGACATTCAAAAATAATTCATTCAGAACAAACACATTTTTCTTAGAAGATGTGCAGCGTGAATACTCTCAGAAGCAAGGATGGTGAAACTTCATCTCATATATGTCGTAAAGGTGATCAGGACAGCTCTGTCCCTAGAAAAGGACACCGTGCTTGGTAAAGTAGAGGGTCAATTGAAAGAAAAAAAAAAAGAATGACCCTGGACCCTAAATGGGATGAACGGACCCTCTGGATGCAGGAATGCTCAAATATAATAGTAATTTTAAAGGTGGCACATGACCAGGACAGGCTTTGTTCTGTTGCACATAGGACGACGGCATGTAGGAACAGGCTGGCTGACAGTTAACAACCAGGTGACGAAATGACCAAATTTTAAAAATATATGTCAAAATCAAATCAGAAGTATATACTTATATAATTGCACCCCGTAGATTTTATCTTGAAAGCCCAAACACAGGATAATGAAAATACAAAATATCCTAAAAACAATTCTAGAGACTTACTCAGGCGTACTTCAGTTTCTAAAAACAAACAGCCAGATAACCAGTTTCATAAAGAGCTTACTCACGTTGAGGGGATTTTTGCATACTTAATTTGGGTTAGCTGGGTTTCAGTCATGAACAAATCAAGCAGAGAAGTAAAGCTGATTGTGTGTGGAATATGGCACCATCCTTGGCATAATGATGACTTTGTAAGAATAAATTCTGCTAGCAGGGTTACTGCAGCAACTTCAATGTAGTGCACCTCTGTGGCATAATGGGCAATAGCATAGAACTATTTAGCTTTGGTCTGTTTCTTATAGTGCACGATGGTAATCTATTACCATTGACTAAAAATAGTATATTTCATTTTCTTCTTGGTACAAAATAATAGTGTGTTGTAGGCAAGTTGGCCTCAAGCTTCATTGAGCCATAGGCACTGTGGCAATATTCTCTTTTAAATGGATTATCACTAGACTTAGTCCTAAGGAGTTGGGGATTGATGATGGCCCAAGTGTCCACCTCTTTCATGATGTTCTTTGGCTCCATTTTTCCTCCACTCTTCTCTCCGGTATACTCCCTCGTCTTTCAGGGTTGTGTAAATTGCCGCAGTGCCCCACAGAAACACAACAGTTTGAGGAATGGTTACCCGTGGCGGTGGGTGCTGTTCAAACTTCAAGGTCAGGCAAGGTAAGCCAGATGCTGGGTCCAGAGGACACGCTCTACTCCTGACTCTTGCCAGTGATGAGATCAGATCCCCACGACTTTTTAGGGGGCTGGCTCATTATATGCATCAGGATGGCATTGCAGGGAATCCTATTCAGAATTACTCAGAGGATAATCCTATCAGTATCTTCCCTCACTTCTTACCAGACACACGTAGGGAAAGGTTGTTTGGTGGAAGTTACATGTTGTCATTGTTGTTGTTAGTTGCCATTGAGTCAGCCTGACACATAGGGACCGTGGGCACAACAGAATGAAACCCTGCACAGTCCTGCATCTTCCTCACAGTTGCTCTTATGACTGAGCCCATTGCTGCAACCACTGGGCGGTCCTCTTTTTCACCACCCCTCCACTTTCCAAAACAGGATGTCCTTCTCCAGACACTGGCCTCTCCTTACAATACATCCAAAGTATGTAAGATGAAGTCTTACCGTCCTTGCCTCTAAGGAGCTCTCTGGCCTTACTTCTTCCAGTACAGATTGGTTTGTCCTTTGAACAAGCCATGGTCCTTTCAGTATTCTTCCCCAGCACCACAATTCTCCTAAGACCTTTTTTATTCACTGTCTAACTTTCACAGACAGGGAGTTACATGGTGCAATTAAACTTCACTTAAATACAACATCTATTCTGCAACCCTGGACTGTATCTTATTTATGAACTTATAACCTAGGGCCTCGATCAGAATATTTCCAGTATCCACTGGCTTCCTTTAAGTTCTTAATCAGTCAGGCTTTTCCCCAGGCCACTCCAGATGCATTTCTTCTCCTCTCTGCAATAGCATATCATTCCTTATTTTCATTACAAGTAGCAGTAAGCAAGATAAATGTTAAAGAAAGTGACCCAATTTATGCCTTCCACTAAAGTCAGGTCATAATCTCATCCTATTCTTGTTCATTAGCAGATAATCCTCTCCAAAGAGACTGTCACCACCAGTATTAGGTCATGAATTAAATATATTACATAAGGGAATAAGGCTGGAAGAGCCATTACGCTATCAGAGGTCAGCAAACTGTGGCTCACCCGCCATATGAGACTCAGTATGTTCATGTGTCTCTGAAATTAAACTGAAAGTGGAAATAAAATTATTACTTCAGGTTTCAGATAATAGTGATTTCATGTATTTGTAAAAATATACTTATGATTCTCAAATAATTTTTTTAATTGAGGGGCAAGATTAGCTCTTCCATCTCTGCTGTAAATCATGCTCATGTGGATAATCTTGTTAAAATACAGATTCTGAGTGTTTATTTCTGAGATGGGACTGAAATTGTGTGTGAGGGTAAGTAAAGATATAGTGCCACTAGACTTCAAGCTCATATATGCACATGTTTTTCCCCAGAAAAGATGTTTACGCTTATGTCTCTATGATCAGCTGATGGCTATCGTCAAGTTATCTAAGACATTTGTCTTTGTCACATTTGGGTGATTCAGGAAATATGTCCCCTCAAAACACTCTCTTCCAAGGGGACCTACTGAGTGCACAAAATTCAAGACAGAGAGGCAGGCTTAGAAAATTATGGGACATATATGTTTTTTGAAAATCCAAAATGTGATAATTTTTTAAGGACATAAGATGATAGCAGAAACATTTTATGAGGATTTCAAAAAAATTTTTAAAACTTCATTGATGAAAAAAAGGTCAGAAAAATTGCATGGGGGTTTAATTGGATTGCTTATTTTCACATCAAGACAATATCTCTGCTCATTCTTGGAGGAAACCAAAGGCTCTCCTACTAGATTTTAATGGAGAATTCTTACCCCATGCATTCAACAGTCTTGAGCTTAAGTATATAGACCAGTAGTTGTTGTTGTTAAGTAGTTGGTTCCAACTCGTAGCAACCCTATGACCAACAGAACAAAGCACTGTGTAGTGCTGCCACACATTCACAGTTGCTGTTATGTTGGGGACCACTCTTGAAGCCACTGTGACAATTCACCTCATCGAGGGCTTTCCTCATTTACACTGACCCTCCACTTGATCAAGCACATTTTCCTTATTGAAAGACGGAGCTCACCTGAGAACAAGCCCAAAGCATATGAGATAAAGGCTTGCCATCCTTCCTTGTCATAAGCATTCTGCCAATAATTCTTCCAACACAGATGTCCTGGAAGTCGTTGTGGAAGCCCCCAGTATTTTCAATATTCTTCATCAACACCATCATTCCAATGCACAAATTCTTCTGCAGTCTTCCTTACCACCGTCCAACTTTTATATGTCTATGAGGAGACTGAAAAGACCATGGCTGGAGTCAAGTGCACATTAGTGCTCAAAGTGACATCATTGATTTTCAACACTTTAAAGACATCTTATACAACACATTTTCCTAATATATCATTTTATTTCTTGACTACTGCTGCATTAACAATGAATCCAAGTAAAGTGAAATTCTTGACAACTTCAGTCTGTTCTCAGTTTACAATGATGCTGTCTATTAATCTAGTTATGAAGATTTGGGTTTTCTTTACACTGAGTTACCATCAAAACCAAAGGCTGCAGTCTTTGGTTCTCATCACCAAGTACTTCAAATCCTCATCACACCAGGATTGTGTTGTTAAATCTCTCTCGTGGGAGAAATACCTCTGTCCTTGGCTTCATGGGAGAAAGAATTCACTCTGAAACCTGGATTGTGATCCAAGTTAATTTTATGAAAGATAGAAAGTTTCAGGTTTACACAGGCACTTTCAGAAGCCTTCATCCACACACATCCTGTTAAGAAGCTGCTCTAGAGACAGAAAAGAGACACCAAGGGCTCAGGATTCTGCCTTTTCAGTTCCTCCACCAGGAGGCGTGGTCAGACGATCCTGCTCAAGTCCATTGGCTGAATTGAATTCACCTGGCCCAGATGTGCAAATCCAGGTATAACAGCCACCTAGGTGTACCACCCCTTCCTGGCTGGAAGCTCGAACCTCTGAGCATGCACAACAGACACCACAGTCCCTGAGCTAGTTACCTAACAGTGTCATCTATATATCTCACTTCATTCATAAGCCTTCCTACTTCCTATATTCTTCTTCAAGTAGTTCAGCTTCTTGGATTAATTTATCAGCATACAGTTTGAATAAGTACAATAAAAACCACAATCAGATGTACACCTTTCCACATTTCAATCCAGGCAATATTTCTTTGTTCTGTTCAAAAGACTTGCTTCTATCTTGTGTTAAGGTTCCACACGAGCACAATGTAACATATTGAAATTCCCATTCTTCTAAATATTATCCATATTTTGTTATCTCAATTTTGTTATGAACCAAACAGTCAAATGCATTTGCACAGTTAATAAAACACAAGTATACATCTTTCTGGGATTTTCTGATTTCAACCAAGAACCATCTGATATCTCTCCCTTCTGTGTCCTCTCCCAAACCCAGCATGAAATTTTAGCAGATGCCTGTTGATGTACTGTTGCAATTGTTTTTTTTAAATTCTTGTCAGCATATTTTACTTGCATGTAATATAATCCTATTGCTTCATAATTTCTGCATTCTGTTGGGCCACCTATATTTATAATGGGCAATGATCTCTTCCCAGTAAGTGACACAGATAGCTATTTTCTAAAATTATTGGAACAGATTAGTGAGTGCTTCCAGTGCTTCATAAGAAACATTTCAACTGGGATTCCATCAATTGCTGGCATTTTGCTAATGCCTCAGTGCAGCTTGGACTTCCTCCTTCAATATCAGACTCTTGATGAGACTAACTGTTGGAATAGTTGAATCTTCATTTCATTCTTCCTGCTTTAATATTTTGACAACGGAAACCTTCAATTAAAGGTTTGCAACTAGAAGTTTGAATTTCTTCTTCAATTCTTTAGCTTAGCTACACTGAGCCTGTGCTACCTTTTCGGCTTTCTAACTCCAGGTCTTTGCATATTTCATTATAATATAATACTTTGATTTTCCAAGCTGTTGTTTATAATTTCCTGGTCATCCCTTTTAATTCATCATCTCTTCCATTTGCTTCAGCTACCCTATGTTTAAGAACAAATTTCACAGGCTCTTCTGTTGTAGGAAGTCTGCTGGTCAAGGTGTTTACTGGTGGGTGACTAATTAGTCCCTTGTGCCTCTGTTTACCTTGCAGCTAAAAGCATTGTGAGATAACTCAGTTCTTTATGACCTCTTTAAGATTCTTTTGAGCCTTGCATGTCCTTGTACTTATCTTAGAATAAAGGCTATTATTCAAGTGTTTAGAAAGTGTGCCTAGTTAAGTAACATCTGCATAGATAAGAGGTTCAGAATGTTTTTTAAAACAAATGCTTTAATGTTTACTTTGTAATCATTCCCTTGTTAGAAGAGTCTAAAAACCAAGCTTTGAATATACTCCTGACTTCAGTCCATCAGACTGTTGTCCTCCCAATCCCATGCTTTGTATGTGTCTCTTTCTTTTCCTCTGATCCGCAAGCCTCATTTCAGACGCAGCTTGATGCGGGATAGCTGGTCTAATCACCCGCATTATTGGCGACCAAAGTTGGGGCTTTGAAAGCTGAGGATCCCGTGACGGACACCACTGAGTAGCACAGCCATGAATCTTTACAGAGAAAATTAAGGGTAAGTGGTGAAAAGTTGGGAGTAATGAATGATGGGACAGATTTCTAGTAAATGTACGTATGCAAATATGCTTGAAAATATGTTAAAAGTTAGAGGAGCAAAAGTAAGCTACCAAAGAGTAGAGAAGTTTTAAAATTTTGTGGTTAAGGTATGTCCTTGGTTTCCTGAGGATGGGACTGTAAATACTGAAACTTGACAAAAAGTAGGGCAATGGTTAAAAGATCACTATACTGCTAATGGACCTAGTAAGGTTCCCATAGACACGTCTAGTCTGTGGAAGTTAGTTCGGGATAGCTTAGACCATAGGCATGAGGGACTCCAGGGTGAGAATAATTCGTTTACATGCTCAAACAAAATTGAAAGAAAAGTTCATTCTGCACTTCCGCCTCCTCCCCCTCCGCCGCTGATGCCACTGAAAAGTGAACTTGAGGGCTTTGAAAGCAAGAAGGAGGAACCCCTTGATCCTGCCGATGTGGAGCAGTTAGGGGGCGAGTCAGTACACTATCATGATGAGGACTTAGGAATTTTTGCCTCCTCCAGAGCACTTCAACCTGAGAGTCCAGACCCAGTGCAAAAGACTCAGGAGTCCTGCTGAGATGAAACAAAGGTGGTAGCCTGGGAGACAGCTTATGCATCATTAGCAACAGGACAAGGAGAAGATTTAGGAATTCCAGGATGTTACCCAGTTAGGGCACAAAATGCTCAAGGACAGGGGCGAATGTTCGCCCCCATTCCATTCAAAATTATAAAAGATTTAAAACCTGCTTGTTCTCAATATGGTCCTGTGGTTCCTTTTACTATGGAGTTATTAGAAGCTGTGATAGGAGATGATGTGTTTTGGGCAGGATACTGGAAACAGCGGGCTCAAGTGTGTTTGTCAGGAGGAGACTACTTGTGAAAATCGGAGTTTCAGGAGAGCTGGAAATATACAGCAGATGTGAACTGTTTGTGTAAATAAATTGTGTGTGTGTACGTGTGAAAGTATTACATACTCTTTCACTTGTATGTACAGAGAGGTTTTTCTGAATACTTAGGTTAAGGATGAAATCACTTTTGCTTGTGTTTCTTACTGCTTGAAGTTGAGCCCTTTTTGAGTATTTAAAAAAATAATTATACCAACAAAACTGCTCTCCCAAGGAAAACATTGCCATCATTTGTAGACTATGTAGCCTTGAAGTATGTGCTAATTTTTTGTCCCTTTGTCTAATTCAAATCAGAAATTGTATTTAAAAATTAAACAATTGGCTTTTAAAAATGCAAATACTGCCTGCCAGGCAGAGCTGAGAACTTAAAAAAAAAAAGGTGCAACCTGTCCAATTAAATCAGACTATGGTCGGACATTGAACCTTCCTTCACGGGCTTGCTATAGCAGCTGCTTTGCAAGGAAAAACAGGAAAGGAGGATTAATGATACTATGGAATTTATGGAAGTCTTACAGTCTGGGCTCCCTTCCCCCTCTGCTATTCCAACCAATACATAAGAGACCATCTAAGACTTAAAAATTGTTTTTATACCATTCCCTTGGATCTAAATGATTGTAAAAGATTTGCCCTTTGTGTTCCTTCCACCAACTTCAAAGAGCCTATGAAGAGATATCATTGGATTGATTTACCTCATGGCATGGCCCCGAGCTGGTATTAATTTGGGGGCAAGGGCATGCTTGTGTTTTTCCGCAGGATGCTGATGGAGCAAGGTGACTGCCAGAAAGGTTGGTGTAGTTTGCAAACCATGCAGCTGGTAATTTGCCTAGGAGTGTTTCTGGGGACATTGCACTGTGAGCAGTACTAGGCTTAAGTTCCTGATCCACCACTCTTACATCCTGCTGTCTGGGAAGGCCTGGAAACCATGGTGTGGGTTAATGACTCATGTCTTCCCTATACAAGGTGAAGGAAATGTATTATCATCTACTCCGCAGTATTTTTCTTCTTGTGGACTAGAGACTTAAAAGAATAATAAAACCATATTGTGGAAATCGTGTCTCACGGACAAGCCTATCCAGTATAACATCACAAAAGAGAGATATATCATCGATTGTTCTGGCAACCAGGACAATACTCAAAAAAATACTGCCGAATGGAAAAATAGAGGCTACTTTGGGTGATGTGAAGCTTATGGGCCATTCCTCCAAACTGCAGGGAAACGTTACTGCCTGCGTACCATTGCCTTATGTACTTTTGGCAGGGAATATTACTATAGATCATGATTGTAAGTTTAACATGTCTTGTAATAATTGTAATTTGTCCAATTGTATTACTTGAACCCGTGAAAGTATTGTTATTGCAATTTTGTATCAATCTTCTTTTGCTATGCTGCCAGTGAATTAAAAACTGCCCACTTTGTAAATGAATTATGCAAAAATGTGACTAATGTATTGGGTATTCAAAAAGACATTAGACAGAAAGTTAGAACAAAAAGTTAATGCTCTTTATGACATGGTCACAGCAACAGTGTGTATTGTTGATCTTATGCATACTTCCTATAATACTGTGTAAGGTTATGGTTAAATTATTGGCCTTAGGAACAAAGTTTCATGAAGTGCACCTGTGCACTTTGTCCCCTCCCTAAACGGGTGTAAGGCAGAGGCTGGTTAGTCAGAGACGGGTAAGATCGAGTCTGAGTCTCTCAACCTAAGGCAGGTCACGGTCGCCCGGAGGACTGTGACTGATGACCGATAAGGGCGATTTCAGGACTCGACAACCTAAGACAGGCACAGTCATCTACCGACGTTTTAAGTAAAAATGTCTTCAGTAAATAAAAAAGAGGGAGAGGTGTTGAAGGCCATTAAGACTCAGCCTTAAAACAGCTGAAAATTCTCATGACCTATGTGTCAGTGTTTGCTAATTTCTTCCGTGACTCTACGTTTTGAATACACTGTCAAGTACAAGAAAGTATGCAAGGTCTGGAAAAACAGGTGGCTTAATTTTCTCAAGGATGTCTGGCTTAACAAAAGATAGAGCCAGTTTCTATGTATATCAAATGTACTTGCTTAACAATAAGATAATTAACCCTGGGTTGTTCCTGCATGAATATAAGGAATATGTTATTATTACTATTAATTTTTTGGGAAAATTGTTTTGCATTTTATTACCTTGTTATCTGCAATATCTTCAAACAATTCAGGAATGGATTATGGTACAAGTGCATCTGAACAGCCTTGAGTTGAACAGAGTTCATGGAGTTACCCCCCTCCGCAAAGTCTGAAGGACTGGCAGTCAATGACCGATAAGAGGATTTAGCTCAGATGCATCAACCTAAGACAAGGAACTGTTTTTAAATAACAGTAGACCCAATGAAGGGTAAGATCATCAGAACCTATCCCAACCTAGGACAGACGCAGTCCCGCTTTGCTCATTTTTAGTAAATAAAAAAGGGGGAGATGTAGGAGGTCTGCTGGTCAAGGTATTTACTGGTGGGTGACTAATTAGTCCCCTGTGCCTCTGTTTACCTTACAGCTAAAAGCATTGTGAGATAACTCAGTTCTTTATGACCTCTTTAAGATTCTTTTGAACCTTGCATGTCCTTGTGGCTATCTTAGAATATACTGCTTTTAATATTCAAATGTTAAGAAAGTGTGCCTAGTTAAGTAACATCTGCATAGATAAGAGGTTCAGAATATTTTTAAAGCAAGTTCTTTGATGTTTGCTTTGTAATCATTCCCTTGTTTGAAGAGTATAAAAGCCAAGCTTTGTATATACTCCTGACTTCAGTCCAGCAGACTGTTGTCCTCCCAATCCCATGCTTTGTACATGTCTCTTTCTTTTCCTTTCATCCGCACGCCTCATTTCAGACGCAGCTTGATGCGGGATAGCTGGTCTAATCACCCGCATTCTGTCATCTGCTTTGACCTTTATTTTCTTTCTTGCCTTTTTAGTGACCTTTGCTTAATTCAAAATGCCAGTACCAACACTTTTCCATTTCAGCTCCCTAATGCCCACCTAAGTCATCCATATTCAGATGTTCTGTTTCATTTTTTATGAGTTCCAATTTGTCTAGGTTCATATTCACATCATCTGTGTTTTCATTATCAATGGACGTTTGCAGCTGTTTTTTTCTCATTGTGTATTATCTCAAATATTTCCTCCATCTATAGTAATATGAAGAAGTACTCTACTTTGAGGAGACAACAACTTTTTAAAAAAATCACTTCATTAGGGGCTCATACAACTCTTATTACAATCCATAAATACATCAATTGTATAAAGCACATTTGTACATTCATTGCCCTCATCATTCTCAAAACATTTGCTCTCCACTTAAGGCCCTGGCATCAGGTCCTCAGTTTTCACCTCCTTCCCCACTTCCTCATGAACCCTTGATAATTTATAAATTATTATTTTGTCATATCTTGAACTGTCTGACGTCTCCCTTCATCCAATTTTCTGTTGTCTGTCCCCAAGAGGAAGTCACATGTAGATCCTTATAATCAGTTACCCCTTTCCAACCCACCATCTCTCTACCCTCCCGGTATCACCACTCACACCACTGGTCCTGAAGGGATCATCCATCCTGGATTCCCCATGTTTCCAGTTCCTATCTGTATCAGTGTACAGCCTCTGGTCTAGCAGGATTTGTAAGGTAGAATTGGGATCATGATGGCGGCGGGGGGGGGGGGGAGCATTTAAGAACTAGAGGAAAGTTGTATGTTTTACTGTTGCTACATTTCACCCGGAATGGGGCTCGTCTCCTCCCCGAAGCCCTTCTGTAAAGGGATGTCCAGTGGCCTACAAATGGCTTTTGGGTCTCCATCCACACTCCCCCCACTCATTCACAATGATATGATTTTTTGGTTCTGATGATGCCTGATACCTGATCCCTTTAACACCTCATGATCGCACAGGCTGGTGTGCTTCTTCCATGTGGGCTTTGTTGCTTTTGAGTTAGATGGCAGCTTGTTTACCTTCAAACCTTTAAGACCACAGATGCTATATCTCTTGATAGTCAGGCACCATAAACTTTCTTCACCACATTTACTTATTCACCCGCTTTGTCTTCAGTGATTGTGTCGGGAAGGTGAGCATCATAGAATGCCAGTTTAATAGAACAAATTATTCTTTCATTGAGGGAATACTTGAGTGGAGAACCAATGTCCATCTGCTACCTTAATACTAAACCAATAAATATATGCACATAGATCTATTTCCCCATGCTAATATATAAATATATTTATATATGTACATGCCTTTATTTGGACCTCTATAAATGCCATTTGCCTCCTAGCTCTCTCCTCTGTTTCCTTTGACTTTCCTCTTTTCCCCCTATCATGCTCAGTCTTCATTTGGGTTTCAGTAATTTCTCTTGGCTACATTACTCTTGATCATGCCCTACCAGGCCTCCTACATCCTCCTCACCACTGATTTGGATCACTTGGTGTTCCCTTGTCCCTGGATTTAACACCACTTCCTTTCCCCCCCACCTCCCCCTGTCCTATGTCCCTATGGAACTGTCAGTCCCGTTGTTTTCTCCTCCAGATTGTTCATCCAGCCTATCTTATTTAGACAAACCTGTGGAGATAATAACATGCACAAAACCAAAAAATAACAAAACTGAGCAAAAATATAAAACAACAACAAAACAATAGCATAAAACACAACAAGAAAGGAAAGCTTGTAATTAGTTGAAGGACTGTTTATTGGCCTTCATGGGTGTTTTCCAGTTCAGTCTGTTGGGGCACCAAATCCTAGCCCCAAAGGCCACCTTTGGCATTCCCTGGGGATTTCACCGAACCATTCCTTTGCTGTTCTGTTGCACTCCCTTAGTGTTTTGCCTCGGCATGGCGGGATCAGATCGGGCACAATCCCCACACTGTGTGAAGAGACTTTTACCTTGTCATTGTTCGAGCTGGGCTGGTGGCGGCACCCAGCTTCTGGCATTACAGCTGACAATGTTCACCGGCTAGTCATAAAGTTTTCTGAGGCTAATCCTTCAGAAATAGGCAGTCTGTTATTTCTTAGTAGTCTGCCCTTAACTCCGAAAGCTCCACTGAAAACATCATGGATGACCCTTCTGTTATTTACAACACAACTGACATTGATTCTAGCATTACAGCAAAAAGCAAGTCACCACAGTATGACAAACTGACAGATGAGCGGTAGAAGTAGATAGACCTAAATGAAGAATATATTCAGAATTAATAGCTTCTCCTGGGTACTTTTGTTTCCTAAGTGTCTATGATTTTGTAGCAACATTTTTTCCTAACAAAGGCCCCCAGGTGCTCTTGGTCGACAGACAAAAATTTAAATGGCAAAGACATAATGCATTATAGAGAGGTTGAAGGCTTTCTATTTGACTCCCAGGGAACATTGTTTCCTGGGATCAAGTACTTTTGTTTCCAAGGTAACTGGGTCTTAAGATGTTACCCTGACCACTTGACTTGACTTTCCATTGTCCTGGACGTAGAGTCATTGTATGAAAGATCAACTTTGCTTTCTGTTAGTCTCCTTCTTCCTTTGTGTCACACACTGAGCCCCCTGTCCCTCCTCAAATCACAAGAAATTGGTACTGTTTGTCCCAAATAAAGTATCTTCCAGAGACAGGTGAGCAAGCACCATTTATGTACCTCTTTATATCAGAAACTTTTCTTCTTGTTCCCCCCCACCATCTTTTAAATAGTAAGTGGAATCTGAAATTATTCCATATTGTTACTACCTAGAATTGAAATGTGCTTAAAAGAGATCTAAAAGCCAGGCCAGGTATAGACAGCTCAGTATGCAATTTTGGCTTATAAAATTCTCCCTTAATTTAAACAGTATGTAGTGCATTAAACAGTATGTAGACCATATACTGACCAATGGTTTGCCTATTACCATGAGGCAAAAGTCAAACCTTCCATCATTCTTTATACAATTCTGAATCCAACTATTCCTCCCACGACACTCTACTTCTTTGTTAGACTTGACAATGCAGTGCAATGGCCACACAGAAGTCACAGACAATGCTCACAATCCAGGGAACCATGGCAGCATCGTGGTTTCTCACTGGGCTCTAACCACAAGATCTGCAAGTCAAAACCACCAGCCACTCCTCAGGATAAAGATAAGGATTTCTACTACCATTTGGTATTACAAAATATTGACTGATGCATGAAACATCAAAAGAAAATGGAAAGAATACAGGGTCACTGTACCAAACAGACCTAGTCATCATCCAACCATTTCAAGAGGCAATATATGTGCAAGAACCAATGGCACTGAAAGAAGCTGGAGCTTCATTGAATGCACTGGCTAAAAATAATGCTTCAGAAAAATCAATTGAAATGCTTCAGCAAACTGATGAAGTACTAGACACACTCATATTTCATGTCAGGAAATTTGGAAGACAGCTCTTAGGCCAATTGAGTAAAAGAGATCTATATTTTTACACAATCCAAAGAAAGGTGACCCTCCAAAGATGCTCAAGTTATAGACCAATGTCATTAATAGTACCCTCAAGTCAATCTTTGCTTAAGATCAGCCAACAGCAGTTGCAGAAAAAGTTGACAAGAAGCTACCAGAGGTTCAGGCCAGATTCAGAAAAGGATATGGAACAAAGAGATCATTGCTTCTGTCAGCTGGATTTGGTTCAAAGCAGGTGTTAATCGGTGTTTTCTTGACTATGCCAAGGATTTCGACTGCATAGGCCATAATGAATTAAGGTTAGCCTTAAGAATGGGAATCCCAGATCACTACAGTGCTTTCATTTGGAACCTGAACATGGATCAAGAGCTAGTTGTGCAGGGTCCTGCATGATACCCGCCTTCATGAAGAGAACACTAAAGATACGGGTGTTACAGCAAGAAGAAAGCAGATAGCTCAGCCTTCAGTTGGAATAGTATCTGGCATATTAAAGTCTTGTATTCAAATGAGCAGCCATCTAAGTGAGGTGTTAAATAAGTCCACGTTGAAGAAGCACACTACCCTGTGTGATCCAGAGATGACAATAACAAAATTCAAATATGATGAAGGGAAAAATATCGGAGCTTAAATTGTGAACATACAATATGTAGACGGCTATGGAGGACAGTGGGAGCCCAAAATCTGTCTGCAGAGTATCTAGTCAGAAGAAGCTTCTGGCACATCCCCTCTAGCCACTGGTGAGGGACTCAAACAACTTTACTATCAGACAGAGATGATGGTAAATTTGGTTATGGAAGAACCATAGTCAACTGATATATAGCATCCTTGGTCAGTTGACCTCCCTTTTGACCCAACATGAATTTGTTCTAGGCTCAAATATTTCTTGCTTGTTCCACAAGAGAAATTTCTTCTCTGAATTTTAAAGTATTGTTGGTCGACTTTTCTTTTTTATCTTTATATTATTGTAATTTTTATTCGGTCATTTTGTTTTTGTTGTTTATTGTTTCTGTTGGGTTTCTCAGCTTGTGAAGCACAGAAGGAGTAGATGCATAGTGATAATAACTGAGGCAATGATTTATCGGGATGTGGAGGAGGGTGAGGGGAGAGGATTTGGGGAGCAATGAGTGCAAGAGGGGTGGGGAGCATTAGAACAAATTGCGATTATGTAAATGCAGCTATTTTTTCACAGAAATTTACCTCTGGAAGTGTATGCTATGTGAATATTATATAAAGATCACTACCAAAAATATAATGATAATAATCAGTGATATCAACCAATTCCTTCATGAGGCCTCAACCTGGCTGCAGCAACATTCTACAAAAGAGACTGATCAATATCTGATTAATTTTCCCTAGCAGGCAGAGGGATAAACAATTGGGTCAGAAAGACAGCAGATGTATAGGGCCACAAAACCCCTTTTCAGCAGGAAGTAGCCAGGTTGCTCACCGTCCTCTTCCTGAACAAGTTCAGTGTTTGGCTTTTCCGTGAGGGCATTACTGGGGCACAGGACAGAGACTTCTATCTGCTAAGGAAAGGAACAATCGGCTCTGTGAGAACAGACCTAGCAAATATCTTAACATTGAAGCCCTGCTGTGGTGAACATCCTGACACAGAACTGTAGTTTGGGGTGAATGTGAAACACGCTGACCTAGAGCTGTAGCCAAGATAACTTTGAAAGAAATTAGGCAGGTTACCCAAGGGTATACTTAAGCAACCAATGAGAAAGTTGTCTGACCATTTGTAGAGCTGCGACCCACTCCCCTTTAGGTTATGCCTTTAAAAACTGTGAGCATCTATCTAAAGCAGAGTGCTTTTGATTTTTAAGGGGGACCCACTTCCTTTCTTTTTAAGGGATCCTATGCTTGAATAAAACTTTGGTACAACTCTGAATGAAAAAAGAAAAGAAGCTGTGTGTAAACAGGCCCAGGGCTTCAATATTGTTTACAATCAGGAAAGGTGTCCATCTGGTTTGTATCCTCTCACCATATTTATTAAATCTATGTGCTAAAAATCATCAGAGAAACTGGATTATAAGAACAGCAAGGCAGCATCAGGGTTGGATGAAGTCTTCTTAACAACCTGAGATATGCTGATGACGCAACCTGCCTTGCTGAATGTGAGGAGGACTTGAAGCACTTTCTGAAGAAGATCAAAGATCGTAACCTGCATATGAATTACAACTCGATGGGAAACATTTTTTTTAAATCCTCGCAAGTGGACAAATAGGTAACATCCTGATAAAAATGGAGAGCATATTGATGTTGCTAAGGATTTCATGTTGCTTGCATCCACAATGCTCACAAAAGCAGCTGTCAGGAGATCAAACGGCACATTTCATTGGGTAAATCCATTGCATAAGACCTCTTTCAAAATAAAAAGAACTAGAGGAAAGAAATCGGAAGCAAAGGACATATATAAATATATTTATATATAATGATAGGGAAATAGATCTATGTACATATATTTATATGTTAAGCATTAAGATGGCAGAAATACATTGAGCCTCTACTTAAATACTACCCCAACCCAAGAAGACTCTGTTTTAATAACCTGGCATTCTGTGATGCTCACCTTCCCGACAAGGTCACTGAAGACAAAAATGGGTGCATAAGCAAATGTGGTGAGGAAAGCTGATAGTACCCAGCAATCAAAAGATATAGCATCTGGGGTCTTAAAGGCTTGAAGATAAACAAGTAGACATCTAGCTGAGAAGCCACAAAGTCCACATGCAAAAAGCACCAGCCTGTGTGATCATGAAGTGTTGGTGGGATCAGGCATCAATGAACCAGAACAAAAAAAAAATCATACCAATGTAAATGATGGGGAGTGCAGAGTGGAGACCCAAAGCCCATCTGTAGACAATTGGACATCCTCTTACAGAAGAGTGACAAGGAAAAGATGAGCCAATCCGGGTGCAGTTTAACACTGATGAAACATACAACTCTCCTCTAGTTTTCTAATGCTCCCTCTCCCCTCCCCCGCCACAAAGACCTCATGACCTCAATTCTACCTTACAAATCTGACTAGACTAGAGCATGTACAGTGGTACAGATAAGAGCTCACAACACAGGGAATCCAGGACAGATAAACACCTCAGGACCAATAATGAGAGTTGCAATACCAGAAGGGGAAGGGGAAGGTGGGTGGAGAGAGGGGTCTACATATGACCCCTTCCCAGGGGGAAAGACAATGGAAAAGTGGGTGAAGGGAGACAGCAGTTGGTATAAGACATGAAAAAAATGGTAAATTATCAAGGGTTCATGAGGGCAGGGGACGGGGTAAATGAGGAGCCAATATCGAGGGCTCAAGTAGAAAGAAAATGTTTTGAAAATGATGATGACAACATATGTACAATTGTGCTTGACACATGGAAGTATGTATGCATTGTGATAAGAGCTGTTAGAGCCCCCAATAAAATGATTAAAAAATAAAAAACCTCTCCAGTGTCCAAAGCAAAGATGCCACTGTGAGGACTGAAGTGTGCCAGACATAAGCCAAGGTGTTCTCCATTGCCTCATTCATATGCACGTGACCACTGTGCGCCGAATAAGGGAGCCTGCAGAAGAATCTGTGCATTTTAACTAGGGCGCTGGAGAAGGAAAGAGGAAGTACCATGGACTGCCAAGCCCATAACCAAACAAACCCAACACGCTGTCATCAAGTCGATGCTGACTCATAGGGATCCCCTGTAGATTTCTGAGAATGTAACTGGTTACTGGAGTCAAAAGCCCAGTCTTTTTCCCGTGGAGCTGCTGGTTTTGAACTGCCAACCATGCAAATGGCAGCTCAATACATAACGGCTACGAAATCTGTGGTGTGGCCAGAATGCTCCTTAAAGACAAGGATAGGGAAACTTCGTCTCATGGACACTGGTCATGTTGTCAGGAAGGAGCAGTCCCAAGAGAATGACATCATCTTGGTGAAGTAGAGGGGCAGCGAAAAAGAGGAAGACCTATGACCATATGGATCGACACAGCAGCTGCATTGATGGTTTCAAACACAGGAACCACTGTGAGGATGGCAAAGGGCTGGAGAGAGTTCATGCCGTTGGAGACAGGGTTACTATAAGTCAGAACCAACTCCACAGCACTTAACGGCAATCGAGGCTGAAACCAAAATGCTATCTACAAAAGCAATGTGGAAAATTGCAGACCACAAGGATTCTGACTACTTAGAAAATAGAAGGACAAACAAATATAATAGGGATACATTTTGCGAATTTGTAAACTGTCCCACACATGCTCATTACACTTACTACTAAGGACCATTCTGGTTGTACTCCTAAAACTTCCTTGTTCATTCTTCTCCTGGTCTATAGGATATTCAAGAATCTTAGCCAACACCACAATTATTCCGTCTCCCTTTTTCATTTTCCAGTTTGTTTGCTGTTGTTTTTCACAGAGATGTGTAGATCAAAAAAGACCATGGTTTGAATCAGGCCACTTTAGTCATCACAGTAACATCTCTGCTTTTTAAAACTGTAACGAGGTCTTATTGAAGTTGCAAGTGATTTGTTTGTTTTTGCATCTTGGCTTTGTAGGTTTAGCTTGAATGCTACAGATTAAGGAACCTTTTTTTGAAATGACTTAAAGGACAGGGTAATTAAATAGATTCACAGTAGAGTAAATGAAGAGTGGATTAAGAATAACTAAGCACTTTCTGATTACAGTGTGCTTTATGTTAGCTTCATTAGCAGTAAGACTTGAAACAAATGAATAGCTTGTGATTTGGGGGACAGAAAAAAAAGTGATGGTTCAAGATTAACTAAACTTGTCCTCTTGTGCCCCAAAGATAAAGCAGGATAGTGTGTCATGGTGCTGGCACCGTATGAAGCCTAGTAACCACCTGCTACCAGTACAGAATGCAGCCTAAGGAGAAACACATCTATTTCTTTAAAAAAATCATTTTATTGAGGGCTCATACAATTCTTATCACAATCCATCCATCCGTTGTATCAAGCCCATTTGTGCATTTTTTGCCTTCATCATTTTCAGAACATTTTCTTTCCACTTGAGTCCTTGGTATCAGTTCATCATTTTTCCATCTCCCTCTCCTACACTACCTCCCTCATGAACCCCTGATAATTTATCATTTTTCCCATATCTTAAACTCCCATAGCTTAATCATAACGTCCCTTTCTCAGATTTCTCCCCCTTTTCTATTATATAAAAACCCTCCCCTTTCTTTGTTCTGGGAAGCAGTTGAAGAGTCAATCCCTCTATCACAACCTCACAAAGAAGACCATCTTTCTCTTTGCCAAAAGCCCATGTCAGAGTATTTGAGTGTGACCTTGGGCAGCTGGCAGAGATGAGGATTTTGTGGTAAAATGATAACGCAGGTTTTCCCAATGCACTATATTGCTACATTTCTTGACTGCTACTTCCATGAGCATTGATGGTTAATGCAAGTAGAATGAGATAAATGATGATTTCCAACTTCTTCCCCATTCATCTTGAGATTGTTCTTTGGTTCAGCTGTAAAATTTAACTTGAAACCATACCAAAGGCTGTCTGCAGTCTTTAACTTCCATCAGTAAGTGTTTTATGTCCTCTTCATTTCAGCAAGCAAGGCTGTAACATTTGCATATGGTTGTTAGGTGCCTCTAGTTGGCTTGGATTCAGAGAGGGGCTTTGCACGTGCAACAGAGCAACATGCCTGCTGATTCAGAATAGCCAAGACCAGTCCATTTTAGCTCACGAAGGCCGACGATCTTCATTTTTATGTCTTCCATTTCATTTTTCACAACTTCCAATTTTCCTAAATTCATACTTCGTATATTAAAAGTTCGGATTAGTGCATGTCATTGGCAGCATTTCTTCTCATTTTGAGTCCTGCTTCAGAAGCAAACAGAGGTCTTCAGGGCTGCACTCCATCGATCTCACTATGCTCCGCTCTACTCTGAGTCAGCAGCTCTTCCTCAGTCATGGTTTCTTATCTGAGGGCGCATCTTCTGGCATCATCTCCGACACTGTTCTGCTGTATCGGGACACTTGCAGTAACGAACAACGTTTCGATGGTATTTTCCGGGGCTGATTCCTCCATAGTGGACAGCGCACACCTTCCTCAGAGTCTGCCCTCCGTCTGGAAGCTGTGCTGAAACCTGCTCACTTTGAGTGAGCCTGCTGCCATTTCGAAATAGCATTCAGCATCCCAGCCAACACGGTATGACAAACTGACAAGTGGTGCTTTTGCGTATTACAGATTGTTCGTGAATGTTTCTCAAATCCTGAGATACAAGTCTTCTTCATGTATTCCGGCTTTCAGATTATTTGTTCAGCACAGAGATTGACTAAGTAAAAGCACACAACTTTTCCCATCCTGAACCACACAGCATCTCCTTGTTCTGTGTGAACAGCTGTCCTGACTCAAACAGTGTCCACAATGAAGAATTTTGGACTCCCCATTCTTCACAATGTTATCCCTAATATGATATGGTCCACACAGTCTCCAGTCTAATGCCTTATTATGGCAATTAATTAAACACAGGTATAAATAGCCTCCTCAGATTTTGTTTTGGGGCGAGATCCATTTAACACCTAAATGATGCCCTCTTTTGCAATTCTCGACCTTGTTGATGTATGGTGTCAGGTATTTAAAAATTGTCTTCAGCAGGATTTATGCTAGCATGTTATATTGACAATGCTCTTTTATACCCTTCTCATTCCATGTGATTGTCTTTCTTCGGAAAGGGCACGGATATGGATCTCCTCCAGTCACTTGGTCAAGCGGGTGCCTTCTGAATTTCTGCCTGAACAAGTGGTGCATTCATTTGCTAACTCAATCATCTCGGCTGTGTTCCATCAATTTCTGGAGCCTTGCTTTTAATCAGTGCCTTCGATGTAACGTGAACTTCTCCCTTCAGTACCACATTTGCCAGACTGTGTGCAATAAGTGAGAGTGTTGCTGTTAAGTGTCATTGAGCTGGTGGTTCCTGCTTACAGCAGCCTTACATACAGCAGAATGAATTACTTACTCCTCAGTAAAAGCAAACCAAGCTCACTGCCACCGGGTCAATGCTTACCCAGAGCAATCCCCTGTGGGTTTCTGAGACTATATAACTGCTGATGGGAGCAAAAGACCCAGTCTTTCTCCGGTCGACCTTCTGGTGGTTTCGAACTGCCAGCCATGCCCGCAATGACACCCAATGGTTATGCACGCAATGTGTAACCACTACACCACTGGGACTCATTCACAGTGAAGTTTGCTATCGGGAAATCAGTATGGGATACTTACATGACCAGGACAGAAGTTTTAAGAGAGAGAAAAGGAATCTGAATTTGTGCAAAAACAAAGAAAAGGACAAACCTGAATTAGGTGGAAGGAATTTTATTGGTAAGGATTTGATAGTAAGGAGTGGGAAAGAATTGTGTGGGAAGGTACTGATTATAACCGTGAAGCTATAAACGGAAAAAGAAAAAGAGGTTTTAAGAAATATTTTGTGAGTTATGAATTGAAATCATTTCAGGTTTCCCAGAGAATTGTAAATAAATATTAAATTATTCTATAAATAACTTGTAATTATATTAGGTATCTGTTCATTTTACAGTGTGCCCTGCCGGAACTACTTGGAGCACTAGGATTTATTCAGCTCACTGAGAGTAAAGAAGGCAGAGCAAGCAATAAGGGAATGATGGTATGAACCCAAAGATTAAATACTGTGACAGTCACAAGCAATCAGACTGAATACGCAAGTTTTTGTTCACTGCTGGAAATGTGCAGGGACTTTCGGGGTAGAGTCCTTGAGATTCTTGCATTTTCCATGTTGAGTACAGAGAAAGCTACCACGTTAGCTCTCCTGACACCCATCTGTTACAGTTCTGGGATTCAAGCCCTCTCTTTTATTTTTACAAAGTAGCCCTGTCGCAGTCCCCATGTCTGGAGATAAGTGGGATGTTTTCTCCTTGCAACCAAACACCATAAAAAATACATACACAAAACGTACACAAAAGATAAACAGGATCTCAGTGTGATCGCAAAATAAATGCATAAGATTTCTAAACTGTCCACACTGGCACAGTGAAAAGTAAGGCATTCATCCTTTCATTTATTCCCAAATACTTATTGAGCATGTCCTGTATCCTGGGCGATGCACTTATATGTGAAATAAATCAGAAAAAAAAATCTCTGCCTTTATGGAACTTGCCTTCTAATGGAGACCAAAAATAGACACAGGCAAATAAATAATGTCCCAATAGCCATAAAGTTCAGTTGCTATTTCCCTAACACTAAAGATCTAATTTGAATGGTGTGCTCTCTGAATTAAGCAGCTAGCTGCTCTATCATCCTGCAAGCACAGTGTGATGCTCTGCAGTCTGTGTCTGGGGACTCTATTTACAGGTAGTATCACAGCTTTAGCAGGATCTGCATGTCTACCTCCCTTTTCCTTCATTAGGTCCTGATTTAATTGGCTTAAAGCACTCGGTCAGCACTCATTGTCCAGACTCTACCACTATGCCATCAGGGAAAGTAAAACTGCTCATTTAGAAAGTAATCCTAATATTTCTAATGTTTCCTTACTAAGGAAATCACTGCTTGGATCATTTTCATATTGGTACTTAGATTTTTTTTCCCTTTAGATTGGATTGTGATGTGATAAAATCCTTCCCTAAAACAAACAAGCAAAACCTTTATTCCTCGAGAATACTGTTGGAAAGTAACATTTTAAAAAGCCAAGCATGTTGTTTCACCTCAGGAGCAGCCTGTGTGTTCTTTCTATGCGGAATCATGATAGACTCCGGTGACCGTGTGTGTGTGTGTGTGTGTGTGTGTGTGTGTGTGTGTGTGTGAGAGAGAGAGAGAGAGAGAGAGAGAGAGAGAGAGAGAGAGAGAGGCACTTCGCGGGAGTTCATTTTCATGGATGCTTCTGAGGAAGAGAGCATGGTGCCAACTGTCTCATTTTCTCTAGGCTGCAAACTAGTATTTGTTGTGGGTAACATCTGAAGAAGCGTCATTTGTCAGAAAGGTTTTGTGCCCCAAAGGGCACAGGGTGGAGCAGAAGCACCATCCTTTACAAGGAGAGAAGATACGTCCTCCTTTTCAGTGCAGCCCCGTGGTTCAAAGTCCTGACGCTTTAGGCGGACTCTCTCCATTCCCATTAAGTAACGGAGCTGGCGCAATGGACTGTATCTACTCCGGAATAAGCCGAGTTTTCCAGCACTTTTTTTCTTTTTTGCAGTTTTTGTGGTAAAATGAGGTGCCTCAGCTGATATTGGGAGCGGCTGTTAGGGGCAGGGAGAGTTACAAATCCTCCCAGCATGCAAGGCTTTTTCATTGACTCTTCCATTTCATACATCTGGAGGAGGGAGCAACGTCCCCAGTCTGGGTCCGGGCTGGCCATGCGCTTCACGTGATTGCAGATGATCCTCCCCAGCCTCCCAGATGAGTGGCTGAGATCTGCACGTGATTTCTTAGAACCCACATGGTGCCGTGACCTAGTCAAACCAGGTTTCTCAAGAGAGACAAACACAACAACGCCCTGCTATGATCCCACCAAGTTTCGAGTAGTTTCTTATGCACAATATGTAAATGATGCACCACCACCTTCTCTTTGTGCTTTCAGACTCCCCTCTGTAAAATGGGGGCAATACTGTACCTGGTGAGAGGTCTCAGGGTGGTACAAACAGTGATCTTAACTACTAACCAGAAAGGTTAGGGATCTGCTTCTGCAGATTAACCCCACCCAAACATATGGGGCAGTTCTCCCCTGTAACATGTGGGATGGCTGATTTGAGGTACAATTAGAATCGACTTGACAGCACCAAGTCTGGTTGGCAGCAGGGGGCAGGGAATGTTGGTTGATATATAATGAGTTCTATATTAAGAGCATAGTTTTCATTGCACGGTCAGAGCAAGACTGTTCGGCCCAGGCTTTGCCCGACTGCAGCCAGCAGCAGGAAAGTCAGGGGACAGAGGGTATAGGCTGACACCGTGGTTTCACAGTGGCCCTGACCCTGGTGGCCAGTCTGAGGTGTCCTTGGACAGTGCTATAGGCCATGGACACCAATGGGGCGGGGCTAGAATTGGACAAGAACGTCTCTGGATAGCTGGTAGCATTTGCTCATGATCAAGGGAGGGGAGTTCGTCGGGGCAGCATAGGAAGTTTGGTACGAAGTGGTTCGGGGAGAGGCAAGGGTAAGAGTCAGCGGGATAGTTTTGCATTAATGTCAGGGGCAGTGGCATTGTACCTGGAGCCTGAGGTGGCCGAGAAAGATACATGAACTCGTGAGGAATTACAAATTCAGCCCCTTGGGATGAACAGATTGATTATTTACATGAAATAAAAGACATCAGCACTTTTTCTGCTTTCTGAGAAGCAATGATTAATTTGAAAGACCAGGAGATAATTATTTTCATGGTACTCGTTCAATAGCTTATGAACACAGTAAGGTATAAATGGATAGGTTATTTACAGTTGTTTCATATTAATACTCATGTTATGCATTTCAGACAATACAATACTGCAACTACAGTGTCTTTTTAACTCTCTACCATCCTTACAAGCCTATTCTACACACAAGGGGATCTACTGTTTTCAAGAATGGTAGGGCAGCTACCAACAGCAGTCATAGCATGCTTTCACCATGGAAACACAAAGCTTTAGGTTCTTCCCTCCTGGGTCCTCTGATTTCACAAGATCCGAAAAGATGGGCACATGGTTTGCTAATTTTACAGATGAGGACACTGTCGCACATAACAGGTTACCTAAGCACTCTATTTGTCAAACGATAGCACTTGCTGGGGTCAAATGCCTCTCCTTTTGACAAGGAAAAAGTTCTTATGTTTAAGGTGACTGTTTTTCTCTACACACACTGGAACGTGTTTGGACTGGGGTTTATAGAGGAAATCCTCACACATTGTAGGCTTCATAGTGGACACCAATGGGAAATCCTAACACCTGGACAGACAGACACTGATGTTCTTGTTAAAATACAAATGTAAGAAAAGATCTGTGCTCTGATGGTGTCTGCTGCCGCACGGAGCACTGGGGGCAGTCTCACTGTTGCTTTCTAACTTCCGTGCCTGGCCTGCCTTCCTAGCAAGGCAAGGAAATGTAACGTCTCACTGCCCAACTCACTGCCTTCCAGTCAATTCTGACTCACAGCCATCCGATAAGGCAGTTTTCGAAAGGCCCCTGGGTGTTTCTGACACTGTAACTCTCTATGGGAGTAGAAATCCGCTTCTTTCTCCCGAAGAGTGGCTGGTGGTTTCAAACTGCTGACCTTGGGGTTAGCAGCCCAATGAGTAAGCACGACACCTCCAAGGCTCCCATGTGTGATTTATAATCTAGTTAATACCCACTGACGTGCAGTCCACTGTGACTCACCACCACCCTATGGAGTGGCGTAGCACTGCCGCGTCGATGGTCTCTGAAACTATAATTCCTTTCTTTGTTTTGAAATTTGTTTTTAATGTTTTATTGTGAATTTGTCAAGGACTTACAGAGCAGGCCTTCCATTTTGCATTCAACAATTCACACATATTTTGTTTCATCCCTCATTACAATTCTCACAACTGAATATCATTTACTCTACTCTTTCCCTGTGTCTCTGTGTTCACACTTCCTGCTTGCCTAGCTGGTCTGAACTTGGTCTTTGGATAAACACTGCCTTTGGTGGATTATTTGAAGGTGTTGAATGCCTTACTATCCCCCCTCATCCCCATCTTTCTCCCAAGGAGCAGCCGGTGGGACTGAACCACTCTGACTTTGCCATTAGCAGCCCAGCACTTGGTGCACAGTGCCAGCAGATGCTCTGGTTAATACCAAAACCCAACCCTGTATAGGAGTTTATGGAGGAACCCTTACCTTTTAAGAAAGGACGGCATCAAGAAGCACTGCTTCAGCGCTGAATCTGGTTACAGGCACGGCTTGAGGAGAACTGACTGAATACAGTCCCTGAGTGCTGAGATGGTCTAGCTCCTTCCCTGTGGTGCTAGAGGGAAGCAGCAAAGTGGAAGGAAGTCGGCACTCCGAGGAACACAGAAATGCGGTGGTGGTGGGAGCGACAGAGAGAGAGATGTCGACACCAGTATCCAGACCAAGGGTGGGTCACAAGATTATTAAGAACTCTGGTTCTACTTGGTCTGTGAATAAGTAAATAAAAACTCATCCAGGTTTATCCCTAAAAGAAAAAAATCGGGAAATCACAAAGCAGAGAGCATATGTTTAAGGAGCCCGACTAGTAGGTGTATATGGCCATCTCTATTACACTGATCTGTTTGTCCTTCCTGCCTCCCTTCTGGGAAACTACCTGGCAGCCCGCTGAGTGTTCACCAACACCGCAGAGCATTGGCTGGCAGGACACAGCACCACTGTGCCTCCAGTGGAACAGGAACACACCAGCCATAGAGGGCCAGGAGACTGCCGACAGCAGCGATGAACTACCCTGCTGTAGAGGACCCAAACCCTTTTAGACTTTCTCCACACCCTACCATTGCACCGTGACTCAGTAGGCAGGTGAAGTGGGTGACGAGATGGAAGTGGGCAGTCTGTGTTCTGCTGAACCAGGGAGCTACACATTGGGCTATTAACTACAAGGTCAGCAGTTTGAATCGACCAGCCACTCCAAGGGAGACAGACGAGGCTGTCCACTCTCAACAGTTACAGTCTTGGAAACCATCAGAGGGAGTTCTATTCTGTCCTATAGGATAACTCACTAGGCGTTGAAATGGATCCATAGCAGTGAGGTTGTGACAGACTTGCACTGGCAGAAGGTACCCTATCAAGACAGTGGCAGGCAGCGGGCAAGCCTTCTCTTCATGGGTTATGTGGAACTGTGCAAGATCACTGGGATTCTATGGTTAAGTCTCCCATGGGACTTCTACTCTGCCCAAGTCATTCAAAGTGAGAATGGCCTCCCCTCTTCCCACCCACCCACTGAACTTCATGGACACAGGACTGAGCATTTCAAAGCTCGGACCACAATTGTTGGCTCCACAGGTAAATGAACAAGGCCTCCCAGAACTCCCAGAATTTGTCTGCCGCTGAGTCACCATGAATTAGGAGAGAAAGTCTGTTTTTTTATGTTTTTAAAATTATTTTATTTTTGCTACCAGGGGTTTATTTTTGGTAAAGACAATGTGAATCGTTGGCTCCTAGGGTCATTTTTCACACTTTTATTCATTTATCTATCTATCTATATACTTATTTCCACACTTGTTGACAAACTGTACCTACTAGCAAAGAGTGCATGCTGACTCACACACAAGTCCAAAATAAAAGCGCAATGCAGAGAGAAGGAAGGCTGGGGCTCGGGCAGGACAATGAACGTAGCCCTGGAGTCACCGTTGGAGAATTAAGACTTAACTGTGCCTAAAGGCAGCCATGACCCTAAACTGACCATTTATAAAAGGCAGAAGATTACACCTATTTAAAAATTTTCTTGAATTAGCTTAGGTTGGGTTTCTCTACTATTGGTCAAAGAGCATAAAAAGGTATATTTTAGAAAATCTCATGTAAAAGGGGATTCTTGTCCTGCCTCTTAAGTGTACAATAAACCAGATTTTCACATTTTAATTGGAAGGATTGCTAAATATACTTCCTTGGCTTTACTTTCATTGGAAACTGCTGTTGGCCTTAGTAGTAAGAATATTTTAGATAAATCCAGTTGCTGTCCTTACCACCATGAGACCTTCTAATTTCAGAGGTTTCCTTGACCGGCAGACCCACAGGATAGCTTGTGCACATAACTGATTATAGAGAAAATCACCCAGAGGCTTTCGCCTGGCACAATTTCTGATTTTACTTGCAAACCGCTGCTTCTGTGAGTTCTCTCTGACTTATTTTTACATTTTTTAAATACTTATTTACTTTTAAGAGACCATTCTTTCTGGAGAGCTTTCATCCTTCCTCTTAAAAGATAAAAAAGAAGTCCACATGTTGCTGATTTTACATACTTTTCACGCCTCTTAAGCTTCTCCAGGAATTCTACTGTTTATTTCTCTGAAATGTCACAAAAAAGGAAAACAGACATGGCTGTAAAGATAACTAACCTTTTCTAATTGCTAATCAAAATATAAAATAGAATTGATAGTTCCAGGCTAAGCTCCAGGTTCTGAAGTGGCAGAAATAATTCTTTTTTCATCAAATGGAAGTTCAATAACTTTTAGAATTTTGAGCTCCCAATTAATCAAAGCCGTAATCTCAGAACAATTAGTTCTCATGACATAGCCCTCCTCAATGCACACCCTCATGAAGAGATTACTGAAGATATGGATTCTATAGCAAAGTACGGTGAAAAAATCAGATGCTGCCCAGCTATGAGAAAGAATAGTGTCTGGGGTCTTAAAGGTTTTCAGTGGTTCTCAACCTTCCTGATGCTGCGACCCTTTAATACAGTTCCTCATGTTGTGGTGACCCCCCCAACCATAAAATTATTTTTGTTGCTACTTCATAACTGTAACTTTGCTACTGTTATGAACCAAATGACCCCAGTGAAAGGGTCATTTGACCCCCAAAGAGGTCACGACCCACAGAGTGAGAACCGCTGATTTAGATGGTCTTAAAGCCACCATCTAAGTGAGGTGTCACCTAAGTCCACATGGAAGAAGCACAACAGCCTGTGTGATCCGAGGATTATAAATAATTAAATCTATGACTGGAGGAGAAGGGAACAGTATTAGAATTTAAATGCTGTCCACCTGATTTTCAGAAGGCTATGGAAGACAGTGAAAGCCCAAACATCCATTTTCAAGGTCCCCATGTGGATTGAGACCCTGGCGAATCCCCTCTGACCATAGACTCGGCATGTAAATGGCCTTGCTATCAGACAGCTTATTGGAAAGTGAATTACTGCAGGCACAGTTAGGTTAAAAGTTAACACCTTATCATTTGATCTCCCTTTTGACCCATTTTAAAATGTGTTCTAATTTTAATTTTTTCTGCCTTATTTTTGATTGAGGTTTTTTCTGTGTTTTATTTTGCCCTTGTTAGTTCGTAGGTTTTTTGTTTTACATGCTTTTCTGCATATGAAATCTAGGATAAGTAAGAGTTTCTCAGGGACATGGCAGAGCAGGATGAGGGGAAGTAGGGAGCTAGTAGCAATGAGTACAAGAAAGAAGAAATGTTCTCAAATGGATTGTTCGCTAGTCCGAAGTGGAAAGGGAGAAGACATGAGAAGCGGAAGGGAGCAAGCAGGAGTCTTGCACACGAAAGAGGGAGACAGACTTCATCCCCCACCTCTGCAGCTCAGAGGAAGCTGAGGGCAGAATAGAAGACATTTCTGATCACAAGAAGAGACCAGGTTATTGGAGACAATGACACAGCTAGGGGAAGAAAACTGGGAAACTCACACCACGCCCACAAGGCCCTGAGACACGAGCACAGCATGGAGCCAGTGGGCTGGGTTGACAGAGTGCCAGCAGATGCATACCTGGAAGGAGAGGGGACACCACAGAGGACCAGTCCACAGCAGAAGACCCTCCAGAGAGCCATCCTTTGGTGGGAGGTCCACCATTCGCCAATATAAGGTCCAGTCTATGTTTTTCCAGGCCTTTTAGACTAGCCGAGGGCCCTGTGGACTTCTTTTCCAATGTATTTCCCTGCTATAAACTAACTTTTTCTGTTCAAACCTTTTCTCTGACTCTTGTCTGAATTTTGTCCATAGCTTGAAACCTTCCTTGCCAGAGGGACAAGCACCAAGGAGTGGAGAAGCTGGACAAGCTGAGCTCCTCTTGGAAACAGGATGATTGACAACTCGTATAACATGATCGAACTATTAAATTCGATGATTTGTAAACTATGTGTCCAAAACACCTGTTTTCAAAAGTTCAAGAACTTCTCTTAGAAACCTGTTTCGACATTTATCAGTTTCTAGTCTCTAAAAGCTCACCTAAATTACTCAGGCTGCAGGCAGTAAAGGATTCTCCTCTTTCTTCTTTTTCTATCACCCCCTCCCACCTCCTTCCTTCTTTCTATCAAGGCTCTGTTTTCACACGGATCTTTGGAGAGGAAAAATAACCCTCAAGCTCACTGCCATTGCGTTGACTCTGACTCATGGTGGCCCCAGAGGACCGAGTAGAGCTGTTTCATTTGGTTACTGATGCTATACACGCTTGTACGCGAGCTGACGGCCTCAGAAAGAAAGAGAGAGAAAGAAAGAGAAAACAACCTTTCTGATGAAGCTTGCCGCTGTCTCCCACATACATCAGCCACCATGGTTCTGAAGAACACTGACTTAAAACGCGTGTAAGGGTACGGCTGGAGAGCTATTCTCCAGGCCACGAGAACGGTTCTTCTCATCTTTCTGTACACGCCTTATATTCCAGCCATCTCGTCATTTTTTCCATTCCTTTCCTAGTCCATCGTGAACGATTCCAAAAAGGGGAAGGACTTCAGGGAAGAGGCACTGATGCCATAGACAATGGATACGATTCCTTAGGGGTCTCTTCGGGTTCCAATACAGGTAACCTACCTTTGCCCTGGGGAAGCCGTCTGGCTTCTGTGGCTATTTTGTTTGCTAGAATGGCTACTTTGAGGTGCTCCTTGTGGCAGGTCCTACGTTACGTAAGCACCTTACATGCCTTCTTTCCTTCACCTTTTATCACAGCCCAAGTTTTGCTGTGATCGGGATACCGTGGCTGTGATAACAGAGGCTGTCGGCCTTGGCTGCAAATGATACACTTTTCTAATTTGAGGTACTTTCCAAAAGGCTGATTCCAAGTTATCATCCTCAGAGCAATTACAACATAAATAAGAGATAGGAGCCAGATATCAGGGTTTTTAAAACCCCCAGGTGATTCTCAAGACCGAGTAGCACTGCGCAGACAGGAATTTTCATAGCTGCCACTGAGAAAATAACTTTTCTACATGTTCTTTCCTGAGTGAATAGTCTTCAAATACAATAATTGTGTACAGATATGCACTTCTCCCAGGGGCACTGCCAGTACTTGAAATATTTTTATAATACTTCTTAAGGAATTGCTTTTAGTTAATTTGTCCACTGTGGTAGTTACATAATTGCATGTCACCTTGAAGCTACATAAAAGTGTGGGGGAGGAGTCTAGCCTGTCAATCAGGTCAGAGCTTCATGGTGACTCCTTGTGGGTATGGACTTCTCGTAGGGAGGGTCTCGGGAACTTGCCCCCCTCTCTCTGACTTAACCCTCCTTTTGGCAGACCCTGGTGGCTGTGAGCCCTGTGATGTGGCCACCGCCACTGAATCCACATGAGTTTGCACCCACCGGCCTGTGATGTTCAAGCATTCTGCATCATTGCATGTGGCCACGTGAGTCTGAGGAGGGACTTATGGACTAGTTAGTATCAAACTTATGGACTAGTCTCACACTTATGGATTTGATCTGGACTAGGCTGAGATGTTTGCTTGATATATAATTACTTCTTGATGTAAAGCTCTCCTTTAACATATATATTTCACTAGATTTTTTTCTTTAGTCAACTCGGCCTAACACATCCACTGATGTTAAAAATTTCTTTCAACTTTCTACAACAGGAAAATAAGAGTGCCCCAGAATTGTGTGCGCCATTGGGCAACCATCTCTCCATGGGCTGTGACTGTACAGACAGCAATAGGAAAGAGGACATGGTTGTTAAGAATTGGGCTGCTAACCACGGGGTCAACAGTTCAAAACAACCAGCAGTTCCTCCGAGGAAAATAAAGAGTTACAGCCTCAGAAACTCGCAGGGGCAGTTCTATCCTGTCCTGTAGGGTCACCGCGAGTCTGAATGGGCTCAATGACAGTGAGTGTTCTGTCTTGGTTTTAATCCTGGCCATCAGTATAGCGGAGAAAGCCCTCCAAAATGGTACGATGGCCACAGCATGGAGTCCAGAGAATTCATCACATAAGGAATTGCAGCTAGAAGGGCCATATTGATGGATTATAACTCACTTGTCTTTAGTGGACTATTCACTCAAGAAGTGCAAGGAAGTGGAAAGCCTACCAAAAGGCAAACCACGTGGTCAGAGAGGCAGAAAGAGAGAAAACAGGTGTTGACGAAATCCAAGAGAAGAGCAGTGTTTTGCAGCATTGGTTAACAGTGTAAATCTAATTCTGAATTTAATTAAAGGAAATAAAATGGGTTTGGTCAGTAAATTCAGAGGAGCACTTACACATTAGCCAGAATGTGAAAAAAAAGAAATGCAAAGGGAGAGGAAGAAAGGGACAAGATGAAGAGGAATAGCCTGCAGATAAAAGTACTTAATGAAACTCTTAAACTGTCCGAGTCAATCGTTTATGTATTGTAGTTCACGGCCATCTTTGTACTTATACAGTCTCTTTTTCTCAACGGGACTTTAAATTCTATACCATTGGCTAAATTAATGACACTGTCAATAATTACCTTATGCCTCAGGGAAATAATTGATAATGCTCCTCCACATAAAATGATAATGATGTCTCTAAGGTGAACCAGAGACATATATAAACCATAGATACATGAATGGATCTTGGGCTCACACTTAATTCTAGTCCCAACCTAAGAACAACTCATTCTTATGACCTGGCCCTGCTTTACATTCATTCTCATTAAAAGATCACTGAAGATACGGGTGCTAAAGCAAAGCATGGTGGAGAAAGTAGATGGACTTCAGCTGTCAGAAAGAATAGTGTCTTAAAGCCTTCTCTTCAAACAAGCAGCCATCTAAGTGAGGCATCAACTAAACCGACATGGAAGAAGCCCGCCAGTCCCTGTGATCCAAGGATTGTAAATAATATGATTCAAATCCAAAGGAGAGAATGGTACCACAGCTTAAATTTTGACTACCTGGTTTGCAGAAGACTATAGATGACAGGGAAAACCCAAAATCCATGTGCAGGCTCCACACATAGAGTCAGCCTCTGGGGAATACGCTCTGACCACAGTCGAGGGAGGGGAACAGGCTTGTTATCAGACAAAGAATATTGTAGGGATAATTATAGTAGATGTAGTTAGGTTAAAACGTAACATCTCATTTGATCTGCCTTTTGACCCATTTAAATATTGTATTGGTTTTTATTAAAAAGTGAAGGTGAAATACACTTTGATTAAGCTTCCCTCTCAATTCCTCTGAACACACCCCACTGATATGAATAGTCTGCTATCACTCAGAGTGCATTGGCAAGTGGATTATGGCAGATGTAATTAGTGTAAGTTTAAAGCCTTATCATTTGTTCTCTCTTTTGGCCCATTTTAAAGTTGTTCTCGTGCCATATTTCCTGCTTTCTTTTCAATTGAAGTTTTTCTGTTTTTATTTTGTTATTGTTATTAGTTTTTGTTTGTTTCTTTGGATAATTTTGGTATGTTTTTGGTACATGAAATCCAGGCTGGGAGAACCCCCGGGGACGGTAGTGGTGGATTAGTGGTGTCTTATGGGATCTGGCAGGGGAGGTGGGTAGATGGGGGAGCTCCTAACAAGAAGTACAGAAAGAAGAAAATCTCCTAAAATTGGTTGTGGTAATGATTGTCCAACTCTTCTTGATATCATTAAACTATTGAATTATATGTGGATTATGTCCTAATAAAACTGTTTTAAAAATACTTAAACTCCGTGGCCCCCTGATAGCATTGGGAAGGTTCCCCATAAGAGTCTCATATAAAAGACCAGAGCATAAAGCTGAGAAGGAGATAGGCCTTCCCAGGCCCAACACAACCCCACTCTCATCATGTTGCTAAACTAAAAGCCAAGTTTCTCTTGGTACTCAAGAGGCAGAACAGCCCCCCTGAGGCTCAACTCAAGTTGAAACAAATTGTCCAGAAAATAGTATCTCGTATCACACACAAAAATAAACTCAAATAGGAGCAAAGATATAAATTCAAGTGCTAGAACTATAGAAATCATCAATGAAATATAGGGACAAACTTCGGAGTCCTAGAGCGTCACACAAATATACTAACAAATGTGAAAATAAATGCACAAGCAGCAAAAGACAAGCTAAATGACTAATAAAATAGCTCACTGCCAGCGAATCAATTCTGACTCCCGGTGACCCCATAAGCCAGGGCAGGGCCACCACTGTGGGATTCCAAGAATGTTACTCTTTATGGGAATAGAAAACCTCATCTTTCTCCCAGGGAGTGGCTGGTGCTTTCAAACTGCTTACCTTGAGGTTGGCAACCTAACAAATAACCACTACGTCCCTGTCTCTGTCTCTCTCTATATTGACTCATAGCAACACTGTAAAATAGGATAGTACTGGCCCTGTGAGCTTCCAAGTCTGAAACTCTGTACAGGAGTAGAAGGTTAGGTATTTCTTCTGCAGAACAGCTGGTGGTTTTGAACTGCTGACCTTGCATTAGCAGCCCAATGCGTAACCACGATGGCACCATGCAACCTTAAAAAAATCATGATGAATCTATTAAACACTTTATATAATGGATGAACCTGGAGAATCCTAGGCTGACAAATTAGTTGATTCCAAAATGACAAATATTATAAAAGAGCACTGTTGTAAAGAGTCAAGAAATGGTTTTCACACTAAAGGAAAGCTTCTTGATGTAACCAGGGGTGGGAAGGGAAGAAAATTGACTGTCTAGAAAGTAGACAGGTGTTAACTGGGTGAAGAGGAAAGCAATGCACAAGAAGCAGGAGGTCAGCCAAAAGGAGGGAAAAAAGGAAGCAGGGAAAGACGGCAAGAGGAGTACAGAAGTTAAGGCAACTGTGATAAATAGTGTCATTCAACACAATCCTGCTCTAATAGTGATGTACGAACAGGAAATGTACAGACACACCATACAAGCTGAACAGGTACGGGAGGAGGGTGAAGGTGTACCCATGTTTACATAAGGCTTACCAAGGGCTATTGTATGTGAGTATCTGCCTTAATTGCAGCAATATTCATGGATGTGGTGGAGCATGCAGGGGGCCACATTACAAAATTGTTTTAAAAATATCAAAACACTTTGAAGGGATGAATTGTTGGGCCTGGAGGACCAGACCCATAATCTCAGGGAGCACCTAGATCAACTGGAATAACAAAAATACTGGTCGACAGCCTACTTCGGTGACAAGTGATTGCGGTTGCCAAGGAAGATGCAATCACTGTTCTCTTCTTGCAAGAGGAGATAAGAGGGATGCAAATGGAAGACTCTTGGAAGCAATTAGCCCACTGGATGAATGAACAACATGTGCATCAATCTCCAGGGGCTGGAGGCCAGGAGAGGGAGATGGTGCCTGCAGATCATAAACACCTCAGAAAGGAATCACATTAGAAGATCCTGGAGGAAAAGGTGGAACAAAACTCAACATCATAAACAAGACTGGGCTTACTGGTCAAATGAATATTCCTGTAACCCGAAGGCTTCGTCCTTCCTCACCCTACAGGTCTGAAAATGCACTCATCCCCATGGATCAATTGTCACCTAAACAGTAGGTGAGTCTATAAGGGGGACAAAAAAACACCCTAGAGCAAATCAACCATGTAGGACAAAGGTCAGAAAGGTTAAGGAAAACAGAAGAACGGAAATAGGAAGCTCAGGGAGGAAGTTGGATACGTGATGTTTTCTTGTGGCGAATGCAATTGATGAAATACAATAAAATGTGTATGTTTGTTGTGAGGAAACCAGATCTGCTCAGTAAACCTTCACCCAATTCACAGTAAGAAGTCTGACAAACACGGCTGGGGAAGAGTGTGGGAATCGTACAAGGACAGGACCAAAGATAAATTCCTAACATGATGATAACGCAGACAGGGAAAAGGAGCTGCAGATCAACATGTTTCAGGGCTAGGTGGCACTTCGATGTTGAGGGTCAAGATATTGCTCTGGTTTGACTGCAATTCGTGTAAGCCAACCAGCTGTGTTAGTCCGGGCAGACTAGAGAAACAAATCTACAGAAACTCATATGTGTATAAGAGAGAGTTTTATATGAAGGGTAATTGTACATTACAAAACTATCCCAACCCAGTCCAGTCCAAGCTGATAAATCCGATATTAGCCCATTTGTCTGATACCAATCTATAACGTTCTCTTCAGACTCACAAAACACATGCAGTGACACCAAATGCAGGACGATCACAGGCCAGTGGGTAGAACGTCTTTGGATCCAGTAGCGGCGTAAGCATCTCAGCGCTGACAGGAGTCTCCATGTCGCTTCTCTGGCACCTAGGGCTGCGTCAGGGTAGGTCCATGTGGCCTCTCCTCAGGGATGTCTCACAGGGAGTCAGCCTTGTCAGTAGAGAGTCTCCAAGGGAGTGAATAGAGAGGTGTCTCCCCCCTCCAGGAAAAAAATTCAAGATTTCCCAGAATCCTCAGGAGAAGGTCATGCCCACACAGAGGCCTCATTGGCTATGATGTGGTTAACAGTTTGGTCTCCATCCCTACACTCTTAATCCTCAAATTGACAAACAATTATGTAACTACGACACCAGTTAAATGTTTTTGGATGCATCTGTTATTTTTGGATGCGCCTGCCCATCATTCATGGCACTATTACTGGACAAAAGGAAACACAATGTCTTTGCCCCATAGTATGAGAGAAAACCAATGGTTAAAACCACAGCAAAACTCTGATGTAAACACGGCCTGGTAGAAGACGCCATGACTGATTTCAAGCCCACAACATGTGGTCTCTGTGCAGAGAACAGCAGCACACGGTGGGATCTGTGAGCAATTCAAGCTGGACTCTGGTGGTAAAGGCAATTTCTATGAGCCTCTCAGGAGATGCCAAGATGCAGCCAGACTGAGAACTAGCCCCTGAAGTGGTGCTTGTCAGACTCTAATAAGCAAATTAATACCAGAGGAGCTTGCTGAAATGCAAGTTATAAATCAGTAGATGATGCAGGTCCCCAGCCAGGAAGATAAATGCATCCAAAGAGTTAAAACATATGTATATATGCATACAGACGCACACATATATGCATATGCATTTTTGTGGACACACACACAAATATGTGTATATATGTTTACACGCCCACAGGAACCTGATTGTTGTGGGGAAACTTTGAGAGAGAAGTTCTGTAAAGTCACAGACTAGAGGTCCATGAAGTATTTCTGGACTGGCCCAAAGAGGTTCTTTCAGCTCATTAACAATAACATTTTCGTTATTTTAAATGTTTGAAGTAGGTATCAACACTATAAAAGAAAGTCTGGATTCCCAGCTATTCTAGGGGAAATAAAACGAAGGCACAACAACAAGAGGCAGTCTGACACTTCTGGGTTCACACTCCTAGAGGGCTGTGAGGGGTGTTCATCGTTCAGTGTGACTTTTTATGTATCTTTTTGCCTTCCCTGTGGCATTCACTCACTTGTCTGGTCTCATCTCCCACCATTCCCCATGTGTGAAATGTTCATTCCTGAGACACCTTACACGATAGCAGATACTGCCTTTTTTTCTTTCCGCTAAGCTGCGGGCTGACTCCTATTTCTAGAACACACGCCATCGTTCTCTGGTGGGAAAGGTTTCAAGTTCTCGTTCAAATACCGCCTCCTTCGCAAAACCTTGCTGACACGTGGGTTCTGCCACAGCCCAGTGGTTGCTATCCTCTCAAATGCTATTTCTGTTGATTCTCTGTGACCTTGGAGGGCACAGATGAGCTTTCTGTATATTTTCATGATAGAATGCTTTTCCACATAGGGGCTCAGTAGCATTATAAAACCAGAAATTAGGAATGAACACACATCTCTCAGTTTGTGTTCTCTTGAATCTCTTTTAAAATTTATTAAAGAGTTCTGAAATGACTGCCTTGCCCTATAAACTGCAAGTTGATTCTCTCTCTATGTCTATCTCCAACCCTAGCTCCAGGGCCTCTCCTCCCTCCGGGTCTCTAATTTGGGTGCTATGATATGATTATACATTCATTGATTTGGGCCGGAGTAAACATAGACTACCTGGAATTAAACATCCTCTTAATCTCCTAGCATGGCTGATTTTGGTCAAAGCATTTTTACAAGTACATCTTATCCTCACACAAACCCTGAAAAACACATGCGCAGCATACTACACCTTTCCCGGGACGATGGGGGTAGTGAAATGCCCTCCCCTCAATTAGGCAAGAAGGAAAACAGAGCAGAAGAAAATGTCTGCAGTGTTGCCTGCTCCTTCAGTGGGGCAAATAGTGCCGCACATCTTCTAAAACACCATCTCTGCCTTCCCCTAGACTCAGTCCCCAATGCTGTAAGTTCAAGATGGGCCCCCCCTTCTATGGTCAGATTTTTATAATCCATGTTTAATTGAGAAAATGAAAATCAAAATACCAATCTCACTGCCACCAAGTCAGTTCTGACGTATAGCATATGTGCGAAGGAAGCCATAATACAGAGTTTCTGATTCCCAGGATGTTGTTCTTGTTAGGTTTGGTCCAATCAGTTCTGACTATAGGGATGCTCAGAAACACTGTCCAGGCCTGCTCCAGACTCACAGTGGTATGTTTGTGCCAGTTGTTACGGCCCCTGTGCCATCCTCGGGGATCTTCATCATTTTTTTGCTGACCCTTTAATTTGACCAAGCATGATGCCCTTCTCCACAGACTGGTCTCTTGTAACACATGCAAACTACATGAGGTGAAGTCCTTTCATCCTAAGGAGTCTGAGTCTTCTGGCTCAAGACAGATTAATTCATTCTGGCCCAAACCCCAAAACTCACGGCCACAGAGGTGATTCCAACTCCTAGCAACCCTACAGAGCAGAGTAGCACTGCCCTGGGGGTCTCTGAGACCGCACAGCTCTGTCTGTAGGAGTAGAAAGCCTCATTTCCTCTCCTGGAGAGGCTGGTGGTTTCAAAGGGCTGACCTTGCCGCTAGCGGCCCCGTGTGCAACCCACTATGTCATTAGGGCACCTGATTCTTCTGGAAGTCCATGTTATATTCAGTATTCTTCGTGAACATCACAATTCAAGTGTATCAATTCTCCTTTGATCTTCCTTATTCTCTGTCCAGTTTCACATGTGTCTGAGGCAATTGAAAATACCGTGACCTAAGTAATGCTGTCTTCAGAGCGACATCTTTACTTTTTAACACTTAAAAAAAACACTTTGAAGACGTCTTTTGAAGCACATTATAGTAAGTTACCTTTAATCTCCTGACTGTTACTGTCATGGGTTTTGATTCTGAAGCCATGTAAATTGAAATCATTGAGAACGTCAATCTTTTGTATGCGTATCATGATGAGACTTATAGGTCTGGTTGTGAGGTTTTGTTTTCTTTATGCTGAAGTAGAATCCCTACTAAAGGCTATAGTCTTTCATCTCCAGCAGCCTAAGTGCTTCATTTTATCCTCTTCATTTTAAAATCACTTGGATTCCCAGAATAAGATCCTATTTTGCTTAACTAAATTCACCCTGATGAGTGGAGCCATACTCATCCAGTAGTGCCAATATGCTCCACAAATCTGACTTTGTAAACATTTAGAAATGAAATTTCTGTGTATTTCCCTCAAAATAAAATTATAAAAAGGTCATGGATAATGATCACATTATCTCCACTAATTTTATGGAGTTCGTTGCACTATGTAACTTTAAAGTGCCCTCCCCATCCTCTGACACTGAGTGGATTCCAATTCCTAGTGACCTTTAAGACGGAGCAGGATTTCAAAGACAGTGAAGCTTCATGGGAGCACCATCTTTCTTCTGCAAAGTGGCCAGCATGTTTGAATCCCTGGGTGTTAGTGACCCAACGCATACCCTACTGTGACCCTGGGGCTCCTTTTAAAATATCCTACTATGGTTATTTCATCAGAGTGCCTAAGAAGGCCTGTTACCCATAAACCAATTTAAAATATTACGTCTCTTTCAGAACAATGCCATGTCCTCTAATACTAATTTTTTTAAAAAATACATAGACCCAAGAATCTATAGGTGGGTAGACCCAGGCATCCATGGAAAGAATAGAGGGCTCAGAATGTAAAAAAGAAAACCATTAACCCTTTAAAGGTAAAATAAAGGGGGGGGAAACCTTTGGACCTGGAGCTTAGTGTAAATTTGTTAGCTTGACACCGAAAGCATAATCAATAAGAGAAAAGCATTATAACATTGTTCAAAATTAAAAGTATCAGTTTGCCTTACTGATGACATGAGAAACAGAGATTTCAGTATCCTGACTCACTAACAGTAAACTCAACGTCAATGGATGGGGAGAGGGGGGCAAGCAATACTGAGGACATCAACTGAAATTTTCAGACTGGTGACAGTAGGATGAAAGAACAGCCTTCCAAGAGCTTGAAAGGAATGAATGAATGAGTGAATGAATGAAGTAAAGGCACTTACAGGGCTTGAATGCCTAACAGTTAACACGCTTCTCACTTGTGTGCCCGGGTTCCAACCACTCTCCAAGAATGCGGACTGGCCACAAGAACACTCTCACCCATAAAATGGGGGCATTTCTTCCCTGAAGGCACAGCAGCAGGGGTTACCAGGCACTGTGGGTCTGTAGCATCATGAACTACATTAGCAAACTCTGTGGACTGGCAGGAAAAGGCCTGTTGTGGGTTTCCTTTCAATCTCCACAGACTGCTGCTAACGCAATGACCAAGAATAGTTTCTCTGCTGTTTCTGCTCTCCTTGTAGGGAGGAGGAGAATTTCACCTCTCTTTTATCAGGCAAAAGGGACTTGTTTTCTGCCGGACTCTGATAGTGCAATGTTTAGAAGCAAAACTCAAAGATGTAGTTGAAGCTGTTTCTTTTTGGAGTGCAGCACATTTGCTTTTTAAAAACAGGTATGCACAAGGCTGGGTCTGCAAAGCACAAAAGCAACCAACGGGGGGGGGGGAGTGGGGGCAGGGGCGGTAATGGGATAGAATGAGGGGATACGTTTTCAACTTTGAGATTTCATTTTCATGACGAAATAATAAAGAAATAAAGTGAGCATTTACTGAAATGGGCATAGGGATGAACAGAGACAGGTGCGACTCCAAAGCTCAGTGCCTTGGACCATTCATCTTTTCTCTGACCTGGTACAAAGAGGAACACTGGAAAAAAACCTTTTAGCTTGACCAGAGCGCTTATGGAAAAGTTCTAAGAGGGACCCCCGGTTTATTTTGGGAAAGAAATAAGGGCCAGGAAGTCAGAATGGGCCAGGGAGCAAGCCTACCCTACAGAGCTGGAGCTAGGGGCTAAGAAGGGAGCTGGTCTGGACTCTTACCCCCAAGCCAGTTGTCGGAGATGTTCTGGAGCAAAGTGACGGGGATGCAGAAGAAAGTGATGAGTAGGTCGCTGAGCGCCAAGGAGCAGATGAAGATGTTGGTGACGGTGCGCATGACCTTGCTGCGGGTCACAACATACACCACCAGCGCATTGCCAAAGAGAGCCAGGGCAAAGATCAGCACCCCGGTGAGCACGAAGGCCACCTTGGCGCGCCCCGGGAGCTCCGGAGTGTAGACGAGCGGCCGCAGCCCGTAGAGCGCGATGAACTGCTCCCGCGTCAAGTTGTGGTCGCGCAGCAGCCGGGCGAACTGCTCCGGGGTGATGTTGAGCGCCTGCATCCTGAGCTCGCCCGGGCGCCCGGGTACCGCCCTCCGCAGCCCGGACTCCGGCGCGCGGCCCGGGGCGCGAACCCGGCGCGACGCGGCTCGGCGGGCGCAGGCTGCCCAGCGGCGGACAGCTCGCCCGCTGCCCCGAAAGCCGGACTGCTCCTGCTACGTCCTCGGCGAGACGCCGGGCTCCCGGAGGCCCGCAGGAAGCTTCAGAAAGGGAGAGCAGGCAGGGGTTACCCCCACAGGAGAGAGTCGGGGGGCGCCCACCCCACGCGCCCGGGCCCAAAACGTTCGCGTTTTCCCCAGAAAGTTCTTCCGAAGCTCCTCTCAGGCGCGGAGCGCGCCGCTGGAGAGAGCGCGTCCGCGCCCCTCGCTCCCCAGCCGGCGGCCCCGCGCGGAGCGTCCGCCGAGAGCGCGCCCCGAGCGGAGGGTGAGGCGGGGACCTTGTGCGCTCCGCTCCCGCCGGCCCGCCCCGGCCGCGCCTCCCACCCCCGCGGCGCGGGCGGAGCTTACCAGGCTTTCCCGCCGCCCTGCTTTCGACTGGAGGGAGAGTCAGGCGCGCTACTACCTTAAAGACTTATTTGACAAAATAATCATTTCTAAATTACCAAGGGTTCACGAGGGAGGGGGTAGGATGAGGAGCTGATGCCAGGGGCGTATTTGGAGAGCAGATGTTTTGAGAATGATGAGGGTAACAAATGTGCTTTATACAATTGATGTATATATATGGATTGTGATAAGAGTTGTATGTGCCTCCAATAAAATGATTTTTTAAAAAAAGAGTTACAGCCTTGGAAATCCACAGGGCCAGTTCAACCCTGTCCTACAGGGTGGCTATGAGTCAGAATTAACTCAGTGGGGTTTTTTGCTCCTCTTCCACCACCACCCCTGCCCCTCTGCTTTCTGCTACCCAGCGGGTACCTAGAGCCCCAGATCAAGGCTTTAAGTTGAATATTGAGTCGCTGTTTCTCATACTGTGGGCTTTATTTAAATAAGTATGCACACCTATGTATGTGTGTATACACACACACGTGGGATCCACTAGGTCAATGACACTAGTTTGGGGTTTGAACTATTGCACAGTTGCCCAAATGGAGACTTTGACATCGGTGCAATTTGTGATTTTTATTTTATCACTTTATCACATATGTAGATGCCTGCCACACCCGCAAAATCAAGAAAGCAGAAGCTGCCCCATCACCACAAGGGATAAACTAAGCCCTTGCACTACCGCCTGCGTTCACACCTAGCACCTGCTCTCCTCATCAAAAACCACTTGGGATTATCATTATGAATCTGTTTGCCATCGCTCTGGGTTTGTCAGGTATTCACAGAATCACATAGTGTATCATCTCTTGATCCTACTTCTTTTTCATGCAGTACAGTTGCCCGATTAGCCGTGAAAGTTGTTGAAATCAATAGTACTTCTCAATGGCAAAGATGCACCACAATGTGCTAACCCTTTGCCTAGACACTAGTGCGTTCCACTTTTGCGCTGCCACAAGTAAAGTTGCTCTAAAGAGGACTTCATGCAGATTTTGTGGGGACATATGTTTTCGCTTGTCAGGATATGCTCAAGAGTGCTGCTGTTGAGTTTGGGTAAGCATATCTTTAGTTTCAAAAAGTAAGAAATTGGAAAACCATTTTCCAGGGTGTCTATACCATTTTTTCATTCCCACCAGCAAGGTATGAGTATCATTTTCTTCCACGTCCATGTCAGCACTTGGTATTGACCTTATATAGGAGGATGTTTCCAAAAGCTCGTAGGGCATTTGAGTGAAAAGATAATGGAATTTTTCATGAATGGTGTGCCTGACTCCAGCCATGATATTTCCAGTTGCCTCACAGGCATGTAAAAGCAGAACTATGAATAAGGAAGACCAAAGGAGAAGGGATGCATTTGAATTATGGTGTTGGCCAAGACTACTGCGAGCGCCATGGACCACTTGCAGAATGAACACATCTATTTCAGGAAGAAGTACAACAGAATGCTCCTTAGAGGAGAAGACTGTGAGACAAAGTCTGGTGTCCTTCAGACATGTTATCAGGAAATTATGTTTGGTAAAGGAGCAGGTCAGTTACAAAGAGAAAGACTCTCAATGAGATGGACTGGCACAGCAGTTGTAACGATTGTGGGGATGGTGCAGGACGGGGCTGTGTTTCATTCTCATTGGGCAGTTTGGAGTCAGGCTGAGCCCGATGGCTGTGGTAACTAACGTCAACAACAATGACTAATGAATGATGTTGAATAGGTTTCCTTGTGATTATAGTTCATCCATATAACCTCTTTGCTGAAATATCACTTCATATTTTTGTCCATTTTCTTATTGAACTCTTGGATTTATTTTCTGTTGCATTTTTTAAGAGTTCTTCTGATATTCTAAATGCCAATCCTTGGTCAAATAAGTAGTTTTCCCTCTATTTTCTCCCACTCTACAACTTGTTATTTATTCTTTTAATGGGTCTTAGAGTTCCTAAATCTCGAGGTTAGTAGTTTAAAACCAGCAACTGCTCCTCGGGGGAAAGATGAGGTTTTCTACTCTCATGAAGAGTTGGTCTTGGGAACCCTTAAGGACAGTTCTACCTATAGGGTCACCATGAACTAGCATTGACTAGATGGCAGTGAGTTTGGTTTTATATACCAACACTATTCATTCTAAACACAATTGCCTATTTTTAACTAACTATACTTTTGTTGTCGTCTATCAAGGCTTCACCAACCTGTAGATCCCAAATATTTTCTCCTATGCAATTTTGAAAATTTTAATTCTTTCATGTTTTATCTGTATATTGGGCTCTCTATTCTGTTCAATTGATCTATGTATCGATCCATCTGTCCGTACCCCATAGTCTTGTTTGTATTTTACAGTTTAATAACTCTAAGAAATTGAGTGTTTTTTCTTTCCACTCTAGTCATTTTCAAAATCATTTTAGCTATTCATGGGCATGTGCCTTTTCTACATAAAATTTGAGTTTGCTTGTGTCTCAAAAAACACCTTGATAGGACTTTGATAGAAATTACAATAAACCTAAGATCAATTTGATGGAAATTGGAATCCCAATTATGTTACATCTTCTAATCCCTATGTCTCTCCATCTACCGAGCTCTTCCTTGGCTCCTTTCATTCATATTTTGCGGTTTTCAGCAGAGCAGTCTTACACAGGTTTTACTAGATTTACAGCCAAGTCCTTAAGTTTCACATTGGTACATCCCACTGTCTCTTTAATTTTCTTGTCCATGTGTTCATGGCTAATGAACGTAATTGATGTTTTCTGTTGATCTTGAATAATATAAATTTATTTAAAAATCAATAGTTTTAGAAGTTTCAAAAATAAATTCTTTAAGATTTTCTACAGAGATCACTAAGTTAACTGATAAGAGAGGTAATTACATTGATTTATTTCAGATCTATAAATCTTTTTTCCCTTGTTTGATAGCTGTAAATAGCAGGGATGTGTTTGTCTATTCTGGTCTTGTTACAAAGCATCCAGTCACCCACAATTCAGTCCGATGTTAGCCCCAGCTGGGCTTTATCAATGTGAGGAAGTGCCCTTCTATTCACTGAAAGTTTTTATCGTCCATTCTGTTGTCACATGCTTTGTTATTTTACATCAATTGATAGGATCCTGTGGCTTTTCTTCAAGCAGTTAAGGTGGATTACATTGATTTACTCTCTAATATTTCCCAGTTTTACATACCCGAGTAAATCCCAGCTGGTCATGGTATATAACTAGTTTCGTGTGTTTCTGTTTGCTATTTTCCTGCAGGGGTGCACTTTTGTTACTTGAACATGTGACTCCACTTTAGGTTGAAGTTTACGCGACACATTAGTTTTTTCCATTCAGTCATCTAGAAACTGGTCTGCAGCATTGGTTGCCATCCCACAATGCACTGGTGTCTTCTCTGCTTTTTTCACTTCCCTCTGCCCCCTTTATCCCCCCACCCCCACCCCAACACCCTGTGCCTTCCAGCCTTTCCATCTCTGGTTGTTGTTGGTGTTTTTGCAAATATTGCTTTTGTGGTGTCCTTAGCTGATTGTTCTAAGGAACACACCCTTAATTGGTTGTTAATATTTATTTCATAAGTTAGTGTAATATTTGATTGAGACTATTACATGTTAGGTAATAGTTCTCAAGCTTCTTTCTGTCTCTGGCCGACCAAGTAATGTGGTCCTTTTGTTTTTTGAATGAATCTGAGTTTTGTCCTTCGCTTTCCCCATATTTTCTATTTTTAAAGGCTCTTCTTGCCAGGCTTCTTGAGAGATATAATCTATAATTCTTTTTGTACTGACATTGTTTGATTTGGGGATCCAGGTATTACAAAATAAATGGAAAAGTGTTTCCTCCTGTCCCGTTTTCAGGGAACCATGGTCTAGAGCTGCTTTTAATTATTTTTCAGGAGTTTGGTAAATATCGCCAGTGAAACCATCTAGGCGTGGGGATGTCTTTTGCAGGAGTTCTTAATTTATGAATTGAATATCCTTCTGAGCATCCTCATTGTTGTTACCTGCTCAAGTCATAGAGTCCCCTGCACAGCCAAATGAAGTGGTGTCTGACCCAGTGACATCTCCCGGACCAAATACAGATCACACTAAGGTGATCCAAAGGACTTTCTGTGGCTGATTTGGGGAAGAAGCTCAGCAGACCTTTCTCCTTAGCCCATCTTACTCTGGAAGTTCTACTGAAAAGTGTCCAGCGTCACAGCAAAATATCTGCCTTCACTGACACATGGGTGGTGTGTGCCAATGTGATACACTGACCAACAATGGACTCTGAGTGCCACATATGGAAACTGAGACTTCTACCTCTGAACCACCAATGCCCATTGCTGTCGTTAGGCACCACCGAGTCAATTCTGACCATAGTGTCCCTTGGTACAACCAAAAGAAACAGGCCCAGTCCTGCACCAGCCTCATACTTATTGTTTGACCTCATTGTTGTACTCAAGGTGTCAAACATTCAGCAACCCCCCACCAAGCATGATTTCCTACACCAAGGACTGCGCCCTCATAATAATACAGTGAATGCATGAGATGAAATCTTGCCAGCCTCCCTTCGAAGGAAGGTTCGTGCTGTACTCCCCAAGGAAAGATTTGCTCATTCTTCTGGCCATCCAAAGTACTTCCGATATTCTTTGCCCACACCATCATTCAAATGCATCTGTTCTTTGAATTTTCTTACTCATTGTTCAACTTTCATATGTATCATATATACTCGAGTATAAACCAACCAGAATATCAAGCGAGGCACCAACTTTTACCACAAAAACCGCATTAAAAATGTGCTGAGAAACTCGGCTTGTACTCCAGTATATACGGTATAAAAGGTGATTGAAAACACCGTGGTGCGACTTAGTTCTCAAGGTGTCATTTCCACTTTCGCAGCGACTTTGCCCAATCCAAAGCATCATTTCATGTATTCATTGTAACGTCCACGGATGTTGACTGTGGATCGAAGTAAAATGAAATCCTTGGAAACTTTCACATTTTCTCCATTTATCATAATATTCTGTATTGGCCCTGAAGCTGTTTATTGTAGGGATGTTTGTTTTCTTTACACTGAGTCATAATCCATACAGAAGGCTGTCATCTTTATTAGTAATTGCTTAAAATCATCATTAATTTCAGGAAGCAGATTGTGTCAGGCACATATTGCAGGCAGTTAATAAGGCTTCTTCCGATTTTGATGTTAGGTTTATTTTTTCATAAAGCCCAGGTTGTCATACTACTTGCTCAAAATAAAAACTGAATAAGTAAGGTGAAAGGATATGACGTGCTACACAACCTTCCTGATTTTAAACTAAACAGCATCCCCGTGTTCTGTGAGAATGGTTGCTCCATGTTCTATGTTCAGATTCTGCAGGAGCACAATGAAATGTTCTGGAATTCACATTCTTCACACTATTACCCATACTTTGTGACAATCCACAGAATCTAAGTCTTTGCACAGTTCCTAAGCCATAGGTGAATAGTTTTCTTGTGCTCTCTGCTTTCAGACCCTATCCATCTGACCTCATGCTCTGATCCCTCATCCTCTTCTGAATCCTGCTTGAATTCTGGCAGCTCTCTGCTGCTCTATTGCTGGAACTGTTGTTTTTTTGTTTTGTTTTCAGTTATTCTCACAAAATTTTACATCCATGTGCTATAAATGACACTGATAATTTCCCATTCTGTTGGGTCACCTTTCTTTCCAAGGGGCAAAATATGGAGCTCTTCCCATGTGTTGGCCAAGTAGCATTCTTCCACATTTCTTGGCACAGACTGGGAGGTGCTGTCTCTGTTTTTAAATCATTTCAACTGGTATTTCATCAATTTATGGAGCTTTGTTTCTCACTACTGCCTTCTGTACACCTTGGTTTTCTTCTTTCAATATTTTTTTGAAATGGTGGACTGTCCACCAATTCTCCCTGGTACGAGGGCTCTGATTACCACCCCACCCCTTTTTGTTGCTGCTTTGCCCATAGAACACTTCAATACTGCAAGTTGAGTCTTGAAATTTTTCCTTCAGTTCTTTCAGCTTCGATTCTTTGAGTAAGTTCTCCCCATTCGCTTTTCTAACTCCAGGTCATTGCACATTTCACTGCAATGCTTTACTTTGTCTTCTCGAGCTGTCCTTTGAAAGACCCTTCTCAGCTCTTCATTTCCTTCACTCTGTCTTCTAGAGCACATTTCATAGTCTCTTTTAACATCCACTTTGGTCTTTTCTTACTTTCCTGTTTCTTTAATGACCTTTTCTTCATGCGTGATGCGCTGGATGTTGTCCTACCACTCATCTTGGTCTCCGTCATTAGTGTCCCAAGCACCAAATCTGGTTTTGAGAAGGTCTCTAGGTTCAGGTGAGATGTGCTCACCGTGATATTTTTGCTTTTGTGCATTTGTTTGAATTGTCTTCACCTTCTATGTGAACTTACATATAAGCAATTGATGCTCTGCTCTCCTGAAAAGGAGCATCCCATTATCTCTTCCCAATCATGACGTCAAGTCCTGTTTATGCCATCTGGCAGGTCCTTATCACATAGCTATCATTAGCAAGGAAGAAGTCATTGGACTTGCAAAACTCTATCATCAGATATTTAGCTTTGTTTCTACCATCAAAGGCTAAAACTACTGATTCTTCCTCTTTTCCCCCAACTTTTATATTCCATTTACCAGTAATTAACCATGCATCGTTTTGGATATTGATCAATTTCAGACTGGAGAAGCTTGTAAAATTCTTTGATACTTAATTTGAATAATAGTTATGTTAAATGATATTCTTTCTAGGCAGATAGATATCATCAGTGGTGGGATTCAGCTGCTTCTGCAGGGAAAAAACTCAATGGAACTCATTCTCATCGAGTCAATGCCACCTCATGTTGACCCTCCTCTGGATTTTCAAGGCTGTAACTGTTTCAAGGAGTGGCTGGTGGTCTCAAACTGCCCACCATGTGGACAGCAGCCAAATTCATAACCATTACACTACCAACACTCATGGCTCGATAGAACTGACACCTAATTTTTGTGAGTGCCGCAAACCTGTTGTTAAAATGGGGCTTGTGATCAGGATACTCTCTAAGGCGGGTGGGGGCAGCCACTCAATGCAGAAATCACACATTTACATTCCTTTTTCTTTTTTAAAATTCTTCTGTGCGACATTCTAAGTGCCCAAAGTAATGTTCATTCCATCCATAGGTATAAAAAGTTGAACAGAACTACTATGATTGTTATATATACTTATTCATTTCATAAAACTCGTTTATTTTTTATAAAATGCTACATTTTTATTCCTTGGCATTTGTTTCTTCAGTAAATAAACATATAACATAAAGGGGAAAAGTACCAACCAACCAGAGAGTGACACGTTGTCATTCAGTTCAGTTTTGTGTTATGCCCCAGATCCCATGAGATATTAGGAGTAAATTATGCATTTCCTGAAAGTGTTCTGTGGTTGTTATATAATTGTCAATTTGAGAGGATTAAGAGTGAAGGGGTGCAGTCTAATCTGTCCATTGGATCCTAGACAACGAGGCTTCTGTGTGGGCATGGCCGTCTCCTGAGAATTCTGGGAAATCTGGGATTTTTCCTCCCTGGAGGTGGGAGAATCTCTGTTCACACCCTGGGAGACAGAGCAGCTGGCAAGACACATGGACCCACCCTGATGCAGAGACCCCTGCCAGACCTGAGATGTTTCCAATGCCTCTGGATCCAAGGACTTCCCACCCACTGGCCTATGATCTTCTACATTCGGCGTCATTAAATGTGTTTCTTGAGTCTGAACCTCTTTATAGATTGGTATCTGACCTATGGGCTAGTATCAGACTTATGGACTTGGGATGCTTTCTCAATGTTCAATTCTTCTTGTATATAAATCTCTTTCTTATACACATATGTATGTCCATGGATTTGCTTCTCTAGTATACCCAGACTAACACATGTTCTAAGAACTAAAAAAGTCTTTCTTATAACATAAGCTAGCTTGTGTACCTCTTTTATTGTTCTTATTTATTGAGAACTGTACAAAATAATAAACCACCTTTTGCCATATCTTTTTCTTTTCTACTTAACATGGTCATTAGGGCAGTGAACCGGTTGATAAATTATTTAAATCCCTTCACTTGTATGCTATCTTATCACAGACAACATTGTACTTCAAGATACGTCTTGAATGTTCTTTTTGATCATGAATATGATGTCATTCCACCTGAATTTGCCATTCCTAGCACAGGAAATCATACCAATGGTCCTTCTCAGCGCACTAGTAATGGCTCGTATTTTGATTTCTATGCCTTCCCCTTCGTTTTTAATGACTTCCAGTTTTCCTAGATTCACTCTTTAGACATTCGATATTCCAATTTTTAATAGCTGTTTGCAGTGATTTCTTCTCACTTTGGATCAGAACCCCTAAGTGAATGAAGGTTCTGAAACCCGTACTCCATCCACATCACTAATGTCAGCTCTACCTTGAGGAGGCAGCTCTTCCCGCCACTGTTTTGATCGACTTACAGTCTGGAGGCCTCATCTTCCAGTCCTATGTCAGACAGCGCTGTGGTGCTGTACAAGGAATGTTCAGCGACCAATGCCCCAGAAGTGAGCCACCTCTTCCTTCTTCCTGGTCTGTTCTTAGTCTGGACAGTCAATGAAACGTGTTCACTGTGGTGACTGCTGATATTTTACACAACAATGGCCTAGCTTCTAGCAACGTGTAAGCAATGACAGTGTAATAAATTCAAAGAGGACCACGTTAGTCCATGCAATCCTATGAGCTTCAAAAATCAAAGATAATTTAGAAAACTTAAAAGGAGATTATTATTTTATTCTTTCCTTTGTCCCAATGTTTTTGCTCCTTCTGTTTTCCTTTTACCCTTCTTGATTTGGCAAGATGCCGTCTTTTATCATTTCCTTTATATTTAGAAAAAAATATATGTATTTTTTTTTTTTAGCAATTCTCTTAATGTAGCCGTTGGCGGTACCAGTACAGTCCCTTAGTGTCACTTTATCTAAGAATGTCTTGATTTCTTTTCTCACCTGGTGGGTATTGTCAGTGGATACAGACTGCTGGGTTGTCAATTCCTCCCAACCCCAAGCACCTGAAGAATGTGCTAGTTCTTTCTGCCATCCATGGTTTCTGATATGAAGTCCACTGCCATTTGCAATGTTTCCTTTTCTTTTTTTCATAAATAAGGTGGTGTTACTTTCTCACTATTTATATAATTTTTTACTGCCTTTATTCGTGAGAAATTTTACCTTGGTGTGTCTAGGTGTCGGTTTCCTTGGGATTCTCCGGCCTGAGGTTTGCTCATATTGTTGAATCTTTAGGCACATGTTTTACCTAATTTTCTCCCGACTGCTCATTCAGCACACCCTCTTTCTCCTCCCTCTCCGGTCTCTAATGGCACGAGATTCGTTCTTTTGTGATCATCCTCTGGGGCCTGGAAGCGCTGTCATTTTTTGTTTGCTTTTATTTTATTATTCTCATTTTTAATTCTCCCTTTATTGTCCAGGTTAGATAATTTGCACTTTTCCCAAATTCAAGTTGACCAATTCTTTCCTTTGTTCCATTTAGTTATCTGTTGATTTGTGGAGGCCATTTACTGAGTTTTGTATTTGATTTTATACAATGTCCGGTTGTTCTTCTTTAAACCTCCAAGTTCTTGGCTGAGACGTGTTTCTTAGCTCTCAACTTCTGACCTTCCCTCCTCCTTTCCGCCTTCTCTTCTTCCTTCCTTTTTTTCCTTCAGGTGTGCTTAAAGCACTCTGGTAATTGCTTACTGAAGTTTTCTAATGAAGGTTGAATTTAAACTCTTGTCAGATAATTCTAACAGTTCTATCATCTCAGAGTTCACATCCATTATCTCATTTTTTATTCAAGTTGAAATATTCTTGTTTATGATCTCACACGTGACTTTCCTATTGACACTGAGAGTCAGGCACACTACGGCACAGCATCCCCTGACACACGTCAAAGGCAGGAGGGATCACTGCAACACTGACGGGAAGGGTGAAAGTCCAGCAAAAATCCATTTGAAAAGACTTCAAGATTTGCCTCAGAAGGCCTACCTGACAATGTTCAAGAGAGGCGGTTTTCGAATTTCAAAGGGAATTATCTAGAGTCTACAAAGCAAGTCATGAAATTTCACGGGAAATTATTTTGGGCAAACATCTCCTCTACCACCATCACTACCAGGACATCTCAGTTCTTTACATTTAAATAAACCAAACCCAAGTTTAACTCATTCCCATCAAGACCTCCAATTCACAGTGTCTTCCAAAGGATTCATAGGGATTCTTCATCTGTAAATCCTTATGGAAGCAGATAGCCTCATATGTCTCACACAGCGTGGCTGGTGGGTTTGAACCACCAACTTACAGTTAGCAGACTGCCATTTTGTTACCTGTAGGCACCACCAGGGCTCCTTTAGATTTTCATAATAGTATCAATATTATGATATACACCCATATTTTTCTGATTTTGCTCAAAGTTTTTCTTTAGTTTGATTTTACTCCCATAGTCACTACACTAAGTCCCCCTGGCGCTTCAGTAATTAAGCACTCAGCTATAAACTAAGGGCTTATAGTTTGAAATCACCACCTGCTTCATGGGAGAAAGATGTAACAAATAGGTTGTGTGAAGAATGCAGCCTTGGAAACCAATAGGGCCATTGTACTCTCTGTCCTATAGAGTTGTTATGAGTCAGAATCGACTTGATGACACTGGGTTTGGTCTCAGCCATTCTTTTTGACCACAAACCTCTCAAAATGATATAAAATTGAGGCACATAAAATTTCAGGAATATAAATATCCAGAAACTTACCTGCTGGACTGCACCTGGTGTAGTAAATGCAGTAGTTATCTAAATCTATCCCTGACATCTCCCCATATGCTACCGCTAAACAGGTTCCTACTTCATGATGTTGTTATGGCTATTTTTAAAAACAACCCAAAGATGTCATGCTATAATATAAAAACATGCTTGACGTTCCAAAAAAGCAATGATAAGTGAAGGATAACATTGGAAGCCAGTGGAAGGAGAGGGTGCCCTGAGGCCTGGGTGCCCTTGGAAAAATGGTCCACTTCTGTAAGTGAAATTCTCTGGTCTGTGGTTGAATGTTTGGGTCACAGAGGGCAGCCTTCACACTGTGTAGGAGACAGAGAGGTCGCAGTGAGTCCTGGATTACCATATTCAATGCTGTGTGCTATTGCAGACAGATGTTACTGCAGACAGCAGTTGGGGCCCCAGCACTCATCCAAACAGACGACGGAGTAATAGAGAATCAAAGAGGCAGGAGAAGAAAGAATTAGCTCTCTCCATGACTCCCTGGAGGTACGAAAAAGCCCTGTAGAGCAGAGCAGGATAATTGTTCATTAAAATAATGCAAGAATTAAGTTAGAGCTGGATGCAAGCTAAATATAAAGAAATGGGTCAGATTCACCTTTAGCATTTCAAATTCTCCCTGTAGTCTTTACTGGTATTGCACCGGCCATTTCCACAACATCATCATATCCCTTCACCTCTCACAGTCTCCACTTCTCCAACCCGCACCCTCTCACCAGGCCACTCGGAGCCCTCTTGCCAGGGAGAAGTCCTCACTCAAGGCAAGCAAACCAGACCTCGGAGGCGCTTCAAATACTCCAGACCGGCTCCTTCCCTTGCAAGCATGCCCTGGCCGATGCGCTTAGTCTTGTTAATGTTTGAAAACTGAGTACAGAAAGTAAATAAAGATTTATTCCTCTCTTCAGCAACCCTTGTTGTGGAGCAGCGGTAGGCTGGAGTGGTTGCTGTACACCAGACTTGGAGAGCTACTGTGGTAAAACCAAAACAAAACAAAGTACACACCTGTCTCCTGTCCTTGAGTGGTGACTTCCTACAGACAGGACACCTCAGGTGAACCACACAGCCTGTCTCCAGGACCTCAAAATGTCGTGCAGGGTTTATCTAATATAGTCCATGTACCAAAGATGGACCATTAATTGCTTTTGTGTTGCTTACCGACAAGGATGCCTCTAACATTTTCAAATCTTACTGCCACCAAGTTGATTCTCATTAATAGCAATCCTATAAGACAGAGTATGTGTTTCCAAAATGGTAAATCTTTATGAAAGTAGAAAACCTCATCTTTCACCCATGAAAAGGTCATAGATTTTGATCTGCTGAGCTTCAGGTTAGCAGTGAAATGCATAACTCACTGCACAGAGCTTTCAGAAGAGAATGCCACTTTGTGACTCTGTAAACAATGAAGCCTTTGTCACAAAAGCCTGGAGTCCCTAGGCGTGAAAGCAGTGGCATGCTAAACTGGCAATCCCAACACTGCAGGCATGAATCCAGCCAGAGGCACCTTGGAAAACGGACCTGCCGGTCTACTTCCGAGATCAATAACCTATGAATGGACAAACTAGCTTGTCATTTTTTTCACCACCCAAGGGATCCAGTCATTTACAAGAATTGCTTTATTTTTACACATCACAAAATGTTATTCTTTTTTTAATTTTCCCCTAACCAATTGAAAATATAAAAGTCATCCTTGCCTCTGGGCTGCACAAAACATAAGCAGGGCCCCAAATTTGGTCTCTGGACTATAGTTGGGTAAAACTGGCACTCACTTCGAGGGCCCTGAAAGACTGGGTTGCGCTATATGCCTGGTGTGTACACTAAGGTGTTCTGCTTACTGAACGTCATTTCTCATGTGCAAGGGCCGGATCTCCATCTCTCGCTCACTCGCTCGCTCGCTTGCTCTGTGTGTGTTTACCACAACAGCTGTATATATAAGTTGTATGAGTTATCCTATTTAATTCTCAAAACAGGTGCCTTTAAGATTCTTGCTTCATATTTGGGAAAGCAGGGCATGGGCAATATCAAGGCACTTGATCTAGGGTGCCAACTAAAAGCTGGCAGCTTGGATCTCCAAATTCCGTGCTGTCAGATGTTTAAGTCCGTACTATTTTTACAACCATGCGAGAAACTGGAAGCCTATTAGGAGAAACAGAGAGGAGGATGTGGGGAAAGGAAGGAGGCAGGAGGTCGTGAAGAAACCCTCGCAGACAATGATACCAGCAAGCCTAGATTATGAGAAACCGCAGCTAGTGCCTGGACCACTTGGCTGTCAGCTTCTTGCCGGCCAGGGAGCCAGGAAAGAGGCAAAGGACAAAATCGTAAAGGAGTATTACAGTCCTCCTTACCTTTTAAAAAGACGAGGAGGAAAGCGCACAGGTGTATCAGAATAGGCTAACTTTGTTTCTGACTCTAGGCAGAGGGGTGGGAGTGGAGGGAGTTGTGGATTTACCACATCGGTCTTTAAGAATTTTGAAATACATAACAGATGGCGTTTTCAATAGCAGTGGACATTCTGGACATAGTTATTGAGAATGGCAAACTTAATACAAGTTGATGGCATAGTCTTTGTCAGAGTTCTTGAAAGTGATTTCTATTCAGAGCCAGCATAAAATAACACAGGTATACTACTTCTTGGATATTTGACCTGGTGGGGGAAGCCTTGTGAATGTATGATTCATAAACTACCAGCCCAGAATATCTATTCTTATTGTCAGGCTCTGGACAGAGCTATAGAGTAAATGACTCTAAATTGAGATTAATGGGGTAATATCAGCTTTTATTGAAAAGAAATTTACTCAGGACCCCCAGCAGACCTACCAGTTAGTGGGCTTGCTATGCACATTAAGGGGCTGCATTGGGTTGCCCTGTCATTCAAACAGACCCCTCTGATTCTGCAGTCAGCAGCAGATTACCAGATTGCAGCTACTCCTTTTCTCTCAAAAACTTTCAAGACGATATGAATTTGAGGCATGTAGAAATCCAGACTATGAATATTCCAACTCCAACCTGTTGGACTGCCTGTAACTGGTGCAGTCTGAGAAATCATGATAAACAAGAAAATCATGGAAAACACCTCCCTGTTATTAGTTGCCATCCCTTCAGTCCCGGACTCCTGGTGACCCCGTGCAGGGCAGAAGGTAATACTGCCTGGTTCTGTATCAATTCCACAGTCAAACGCAGAGCAGACCTTGTGATCCATAACGATGGAGGATTGATGGGAATACATTGGTAGGCCTTCCTTCTGCATCCATCTTAGTTTAAAAGTGTCATCGAAGCCTGGCTGGTATCATAACAACCTGAAAACCTCCCTCTACAGATGGTGGTTAGTGACTGTGCTGAGGTTCATTGACAAGGGATCAAACCTGATCTCCTGAGTGGACAGCAAGAATTCTACCAATGATCTACCACTGGGAGTAAACTCAAAGTCCCTGCCATGGAGTTAAAGCCAACTCACAGGAGACCCTATTGGACAGACCAGAATAGGATGGGATGCTCACATAGAATTCTCACAGCTTTAATCTTTACAAAAACTTTTTCATGTCTGTTTTCTATGGAGGGGTTAGGAGAGTCAAACTACTGACCTTCTGAGCAACCAAGTGCATAACCACTGAACCATCTGGATTAAAATCCATGTGATATCAGCAATGATATGCCTTATTCCACATGGTCCTCTTAATCTGTCCTACGTTTCTGATAGTTTTCTGTTAACAAACAGCTGTTATACCATTTTTAAATTTTCTTTTTCTTTTTTAATCATTTTATTGGGGGGCTTGCGCAACTCTTATCATCATCCATCCATCCATCCATTGTGCCAAGCGCAATTGAACATTTCTTGCCCTCATCATTTTCAAAATGTTTGCATTTGTAAATTTTCTTTAGAAAAATTTTACTTGTAGGTGATATTAATTATATATTTTTTTCTTTATCTATTGGGTCATTCTTCTTTGGATTGTGCACAATTATGCACTTCTTCTCATTGTTGGCCAAGTTATGCCAAATTTCTTGGTATAAATGAGTAAAGGACCTTCAGCCCTGCATCAGCTCACTGAAAAAATTCAGCAATGGCATTTATTGCCATGGCTACAGACTCATTAGAAACGTGGGATTTTGCAAAAGATAAAATGAAAGGGCATGGGAACTAAGTTGTAATTCTTAGACTGTTATTTCGGTTATTATCCCTCGCAATGGTAATGGCGACAACCACCACTAGTCTTTCCGTGTGTTGTACTGAGGTGGCTCTGTGTTGCTGTGTCAGAATGGTCAACAAAAGTGGAGCTATTCCCGCTGAGCTTTCAGACTAAGAACAGACCCCTAGGAAGGAGTAGACCATCCACTTATGAGGAATTGGCCTTGTGAAGAAGGGCAGAACTCTGTCAGACACCAAATACCACATACCTAGTAACAAAACATTGCCAGAGATCGTGCCAGAAGATGAGCCCATCAGATCTGAAGATACTCAACATATGACTGAGGAGGAGTTGCTTTCTCGAAGTGGAGTCACGCAAATGACCTGATGAAGCACAGCATGCAAGACTATTGTGTTTGCCATGAAAAAGCTTAGGAGCTTTGACGGGATGGATTGACACAGTGGCTGTAACAGTGGGCGCCAACATGACAATGACTGTGAGTTCGGAGCAGGGTTTTGTTCTGTCGTACACAGGGTCCGATGAGCCAGGACCAACTTGACAGCACCTTCGAACAACCACAATGGCTGAAAGGAATGCAAGAAGTCAGATGTAGCTGCTGAAGGGAGAGAATGCAGACTGGTTGAACAATGGATGGTCAAAAGAGGACCACGATCTACTGCCCTGCCAGACGACCAAGGCTGGATACCCCTAATGGAGAGACAGGGCAGCCATGGAGAAGAGAAGATTAAATGTAGGCATTTTTATAAGGGGTAATGTTTTTTATCACACTGTACTATGGATAGTGATTGTTTCTACTACTTGGTAATCTAAAATAGCCATACATTATTTGTGATAGAAATCAATATGAGTGTCAGGACAGCAGAAAGCTCACAAGTCCACTTTCAATCTATACCCGATTGGGAGTGAGAAATTCCCCAGAAGTAACAGGTTTTTGTTTTAGGCCTACCTGAAGTTAGAAGCTTAAGTGGAAACCCAAGTCTCCCCCAGAGCTACTGAGAGGACAGGGTATTTACATTTGAACAAAGACCAGCTGGGGGAGGGGAGGGGGAGGGAGGGGGAAGGAGTTGGAAATGACTGCATGGCTTCTAGAATGTTGAGCAAGCAGTTTGCTGTTGCATGCCTTACACGGGGACAGTCTACTCTCAAAGAAAGCCCTCTTCTAGCACCAAAGGCTAGAGAGGGCAGCTAACAGACAGGCGGGTACGCTCGCAGCATTCGCAGCCTAGGTCTGCTCACTGAGTGGAGGTTGAGGAGATGCAGCGCTGAAGAGGTAGGCTGAGTTTGGACATGCTCCATTGGCTCCTATGCATTTGGTCACAGAGGTGAAAGTTGAAGGCAAGAGGAAAGGCTTGCTGGTATGAAGTTAGGGAGTTGTGTGGACTCCTGAGCCCATGGACATAACATAGCCCATGGGGACTGGAGCCAAGAAAGAGTGAGAAGGGACCAGCTGAATGTGTGTATGTGGACTTTCAAGCTTGCAGCTGGTACCCATTTGACCTGGCTTGGGTGCCCAGGGCTGAGATGACTAGAACCTGACCAAATGGAGAGAAAATGTTTACTGGTATGAGCTGTTGTACATTGCTGCAGTTTAATGTATTGCTTAGAACCAGACTTTGCTTTTTGAATGAAGATGCCCAGAGTCTCAATAGGAACAGAAGATCCTTCCAATTACCTTCTGATGGGTTTAACTAAGAGAAATTAAGGGAAAAGATTGATAGGCTTTAGTTCCAAGTGATGATTAACAGGGTGAATTTTGATTGACATCCTGCTGGGTATAAAATAACCATTTCAGACATAGGGAGTGGATGAGTAGACTATCATGCCAGCAAAAGAGAAGGACTAGGGGTGGATCATGGCCTTTGGGCAGCAAGCATAGTGCTCACTGAAGCTCCTTAGCCCCAGAGACAGTTTGACACCTGAGGAGCAGCAGCAACAGAACCTAGAGCCTGAACACGAGACACGGGGATGGACGTAGCAGCCCACAGAGCAAAGCTGAGTGTTTGGGGGCAGCAGGCTGGCTTGTGGAGTGAGGTGTCTCTAAGTACTTGATTCACTTCCAGGGGAACAGGGTCTGCTGATGCTCAGAGCTGGAGCTGTGTGGATTTGAGCTGAGGCACACTGTGGAATACTATGTCCTTTGAGCATTTTTTGGCCACCTTAAAAGAACTCCGTAGCATTGTTCTAGAAGGACAGAGGCCAGGGCAGGTAGCTAAGGGCTAGAAAAAGGCTTGCCTGTGGGCATGGCAGAGAAGAAACTGTCCTAACTGGACACTTGTTTCTTGAGCATTTATCACCTGCATTGCAACCTGTTAACTCCTCTAATAAACCCCATAATTGTGAGCATGGTTCAGTTCAACCACAGCAAATAATTATTTAACCCAGGCACAACAGTAGAGTGCTGTGGGAAGGATGGTTAGTGTCAGAGCAGGAAAGAGACAGAGAAGGGAGGCATGTCTGGCCTCTGCCTTGGAGCAAGCAGCCTTGGAAGCTGGAGGAGGTCAGATGAGGCCTCCGCGTGTTGTCATGCTTGACATAGATGAATAAGTACCTCCAGCAATACAAGAGTTTAATGGAAAATTGTAGTTGGTATTCAGCTAATTTCAGGAGCCTAGTTTTGGGCCAATGCCTTCAGGGCAGCTTAGACTTCTTTCATCACCATTGGCTACTGATGACATGCTATCTTCTGAAATGGTTGAATGTCTACCAATTATTTTCGCTGCAGTGAGACTGTATATTCCCACCACTATCTTTGGAGGCCCGCTGTGTTTTCAGTATTTTACACATACCAGTCTTCAATATGATGACTCACGGCTGTATTTTTTCTTTGGTTACGTCATCTTGAGGAATGTCAGCCCTTTCAGTGTTCTCTGTCTAGGTCTTCGCTACAAATTTCAGTACAATACTTGGTCATCTTGAGCTGTCCTTTAAAATCTCGGGTCCATCTACTTTTACTTCATCCCTTCTTTGTGCTTTAGTTAGTCTTCACTCAAGAGTACCACTAAAGAGATGTGGGTAAATTGACAATTTTCCCAGGAAGCAATTGGGGACTTTAAACTATGAATTTGACCTCAGTTCCGTGAAGGCAAGGAGACTACCACCATAGGTTGTTGGTAAGAACAAAGTGTCTACAGTTTTGTTTTTAAGAGTTAGACTAACAGCTTTGGCCATTGAATAATCTGTTTATGGAACAGGTTCACAATCCATCCTTCTTTTTTAATTAGCTGGTATTTAATACATATGACATATCATCCCATATTTCAATCATGTCAAGCAGAATTGTGCAATTGCTACCACAATCAGTTTCCAAACATTATTTTTCTACATGGAATGCTTGATATTGTCTCCCTTTGACCAACCCCCTCCACCACTGTATCCCACTCCACCCAAACCCCTTATTCTACTTGCTACCACTATAGGTCCATCAATCCTGGGTTTCATTTACTGAAAAATTGAAAAATATAACACAACTTCAGGAAGGCGACATCCATTGATATAACACCTCTGAGTTATACTCTAGTATGAATGAACAAAAACCAAGCAAAACAATATAAACCAAAAATACAGAAAACTTTGGCAGCCAGATCAGGTTCAGCCTACATTATAGGGGGAATGTACAGACAAGGTTTTAACTGTTCAGGTCAGATTTATGCCTTTAATCTTCTGTACTCCTCTCTCCAATGCCCTCTGTTTAGCGACCACTTTCCTTCCATATCCTAATTGTGGCTGGAGGGAGTTCTCTGGAAATCTATTTCCTATGCCAGTCTACAATGAGTCTTGAGTTTCCACTGTCATCCATCTCCCTCGTCACACCAGCTTCTCACAATTTAGGCTTTGTTTGATACCGATCCCTCCTTTGATTTTGGATATATGTACTCCAATCCTTTGAATATATGTATCCCAATCCTTTGGATATATGTATCCCAATCCTTTGGATATATGTATCTCAATCCTTTGGTGACTGATGACAGTGTGCTTATTCCAAGTGGACTTAGTTGACATCTAAGATAAGATTATGTCTGCCTCTTTTTAAATACAGGGGACAAATCACAGCATTCCTAAGCTTCAGATTCCCTGACCATAAGCTGGAAATGGCAACGCTTGTGTCACATGCAGTAAATCAAATGATTTATGGAAACTGCTTAGCATCATGCTGAACAAAAACATGTTTGATAAATTGTTGCTTTCTTCTGTCAAAATTAAAAAGCAAAAATTAGTTTAAGACTCAAAACCCTTGGGAAATGTTTTTCCTTTGTATAATTTTTTCTCCCTTTCTGTTTCATAGAGAGATTAACTTTCGCTATTTCACCTCCCTCTTATATTTTTCAGAGACATTATTCAAAGATGTGATCACAATTAAAAATGAGTGAAAGAAAGCTCTTAGCAGTTCTTTTAGGGAATGTTTTTATTTTTAAGTTTTAAGTGATGTTTTGTTTATCAGGCTTTCCCCCCTATAATTTGGGTAGCATTAAGATTAGGATTTCACACAATATATTGCCAAGTGAATAAAGTATGATTTAATTTGTGAGATTAATCATTTGCATAGTATGTTATATACTGTGCACATGCATAATTGCATTATATGAACCTTTATTCAACAATGTGGTCAAACATACCAGCAATTATGAAAACAGGACAAAACCTGGCAAAGTTGCATTGTATGTAAGTTCATCATGAGAAGAAGCTGGGCCAATGGCAAATAAAATCAACAAGTCAGGCTACAGGATATCAACAATGAAACATACAACTTTCCTCTAGTTCTTAAATGCTTCCTCCCCCCACTATCATGATCCCAGTTCTACCTTACAAACTTGGCTAGACCAGAGGATGCACACTGGTACAGATAGGAACTGGAAACACAGGAAATTCGGGACAGATGATTTCTACAGGACCAGTGGCGATACCTGGAGGGAGGGTAGAGTAGAAAGGGGTAACTGATTTCAAGGATCTATATATAACCCCCTCCCTATGATGTCCTTTGTTCCATGTCCTCTTCTGAATCCAACCTGAAATTCGGCCTATATCCTATCAATGTATTGCTGCAACCATTGTTGAAATATCATAAGCAAAATTTTACTTGCATGTTATATCAGTGATAAATTTCTCTAATTTGAGCATGCTGTTGGGTCACTTTTCTTTGGTTTGGGTACAGATATAGATTTCTTCCAGGCAGTTGGCCAAATAACTGTCTTCCTTATTTCTTGGCATAGATGAGTGAGTGCTTCCAAAGTTTCATCAGCTTGTTAAAACATTTCAATCATGATTGCATCTATTCCTGGAACCTTGTTTTTAGCTAATGCCTTCAATCAATGCAGCTTGGACTTCTTCCTTCTGTACCATTAGTTTTTGCTAACATGCTACCTCCTGAGATGGTGGAATATTGACTTATTGCTTTTGGCACAGTGACTGTCGTCTTTCCATCTTCTTTGGATGCCCCCTGCATCATTCAATATATTGCCCATAAACACTTTCAATATTGCAACTTGGCCCTTGAAATGTTTTGTCTATTTTTTTTTCAGTTTAAGGTATGCTGGGCATGTTCTTCTTTCATGACTTTATTAACTCTAGCCTTGACACATATAATTTTAATATTTTACTTAGTCTTCTGGTCCTAAATTTGAAATTTTCTGTTTTGATCTTTGACTTCATCATTTCCTTCATTTGCCTCATATACTCTCTGATTAAGAAGAAGGTTCGAGGTCTCTTCTGACCTATACCTTCATCTCTTTTTGTTCCCTGACTTTTTAATAGCCCTAGGAGGATTGTGGTTACAGGTCCTCAGGTGGCTAACTGCAAGGTCAATAGGTCAAAACCACAATCTTCTCCGAGGGAAAAAGAACAGGCTTTCTACTCCCATAAAGAGTTACAATCACAGAAACCCACAGGGCCATTCTACGCTGTCCTATAGAATCTCTGTGAGTCATATTCAGCTCGATGGCGGTGAGTTTGGTTATTTGGTTTCCTATCTTCATGTCATCCTATCGATTATACCTTCTGTCATTTCTGTTCAATGGATCAATTCTGTTCTTGAGGTGTTCTTAAAATTCAGGTAGGGTAGACACAATGTCATATTGTGGTGCTCATGGACGTAAGTCTCTTCACATTCAACCTGAACTTACATATGGGCAATTGATTGTCTGTTCAATAGTCAGCTACTGTCGTGATTTTAGCTGCTGAGTAGCTTCTCCTTGTCTCTTCCCACAGATGTAGTCAATTTGATTTCTGTGTATTCCATCTGGAGAAGTCCATGTGCACAGTTGTCTTCTGCATTGTTGGAGGAAAGGTATTTGTGATAAAGAAATCATTGGTCTTATAAAATTCAGTCACATTATCTCCAGATGTGCTTCTATCACCACGGTCATAAATTCCAATTTATGTTCCTACCTCGGTTTCCAACTTTGCATTCCAATAACCAATAATTATCATTGACTCTTGATAGCTTCAAGTGTTTTTGTTGTTATTAGGGACCACTGAATTGACTCCGACTCATTTAGACTCTATGCAGAATAAATGAAACACTTCCCAGGCCTGCGCCATCCTCACAAGCATTGCTGGGCTTGAGTCCATTGTTGCAGCCACTGTGTCAGTCCATCTCATTGAGAGTCTTCCTCTTTTTCATTGAAACTCTACTTTACGAAGCATGGTATTGTTTATACAGGGACTGGTCCCTCCTGCTTGTCCTTCACCAACCTTACTTCTAAGGAGCATTCTGGCTGCACTTCTCAATAAAGTAGAACATAATAAGTGTTAGAGAAGATGAAGTGAGATCAAAACACTTTTAAAAATAATTTTATTAGGAGCTCAGATAAACAAGCGGCCATCTAGCTCAAATGTTGGAAGAACACACCAGCCTGTGTGATCGAGTGGTCCCAAAGGGATCAGTTACCAGGCATCAAAGAACAAAAAATCATATCATTGACTGCACACCTCCATGATAGGATCGCTGAAGACAAATGGGTGCATAAGCAAATGTGGTGAAGAAAGCTGATGGTGCCCGGCTATCAAAAGAGATAGTGTCTGGGGTTTAAAGGCTTGAAGGTGAACAAGCGGCCATCTAGCTCAGAAGCAAATAAGCCCACATGGAAGAAGCACACCGGCCAGTGCGATCACGAGGTGCCCAAGGGACCAGATATAAGGCATCATGCAAAAAAAAAAAAAAAAGATATAAGTGTGTGTATGTATGTGTATATATGTGTATATGTATATATGTATGTATATATATGTATATATATATCATATTAAATGAAGGGGGAAGTGCAGAGTGGAGACCCAAGGCCCAAGTGTCGACCAATGGAGATCCCCTCATAGAGGGGTTTAGGAGAGGAGATGGGTTAATTAGGGTGTGAGGTATTAGAGGAATATCATATTTCAGTGATCCTAAGACAGCTGAGGGAAACTGCTTAAAATGGAATTCCATGTGCAAGTTAATAATTGATGACAAACCCCAGCTCCAATGAAGAGAAGACTGCCAAGCGCTGGGCTCAACTGGCACCTAGGGTCCATCAAGCTACAAAAGACCCATCGTAAGAAACACAACAAAACCCCAGGGCACTTGATAAAGTACCAATTCTTCCAAAGTCCAAAAGGGAGAAATGTTTTAATAGTGGCGAGCTGATAGTTACACATAACTCACAAATTAATACATATTTTTAACATGTCCTAGACTTTCTAAGCAAGTGAACTGCTTATACAAACATTTCATTTCAGGTGTCAATAGGACTCATCCCTTGTGTCAGCACAGTCTTCTGGGGAGCTTCCAGAGGTTCCAGTTACTTCCCTTCTCTCCTTGGGAAGAACGTTGGGAAACCTTTTTTGGAGAACATTTTTATGCAGAACCCATCCAGAGGGAAAAATAAAAGCCAGGACCCAGAAGATGAAGCTCGGGGTTGAGAGGAGAACGAGAGAACAGGAACTGTAAATCAAGATGCAAAATGAGGTCTGGTGGTTCAGTGGTACATTCTCACCCATCATGCAGAACGCTGGGCCAATTTCCTGCCTATGCACTCTCTGTGCAGAAATCACCCATCTGTCAGGGAACAAGTCAGTATGTTGTTCAACAGGCTCCAGACCAAAATAGAAGAGGAAAAAAGTTCTGTAATCTACGTCTGAAAATGGGCCCATGAAAACTCTATGGATCCAATCTGTCCCATCGCAAAGGATCATGGAGATAGCACAGGTCTGGCAGCATTTTGCCCCACTGTGCATGGGGTTGCCATGAGTTGGGGTGATTCAATGACAACTGACAACAATAAGAAGATACCCAGTAGGGTGTTGAGCTGGAGATAAGGTAGCAGCCTTGTTTGGCGGAGTGGATGAACTCAGAACGTGATCGGGGAAGATGCACATGCTTCCTTCACAGTGAGTGACAGCGGCGCGCAGTGGAGCAGGCTCAGGTGGCACTACCGCTAGAGTTCACTGACTCTAGCTGCAGGGCTTCAAGGACCTCCAATGAAGGATCCTTGCTGACAGGTGGAAACAGATTCCAAGTAGAAAGGGACAATCACAGTGGGCCCCTCACTGGGTTTAAAGCTAGGAGAGCCCACATCTCTGCGCCCTAATCACAGCAGAGAATGTCAAGTTTCTTCTCTGAGTCTAGCGGTCATGCAAGCAGTTGTTTCTATTCCAAAACATGAGGGTCAAGAGACTGAAGAGGAATGAAACCAAGACTGTTGGTTGGGCATGAAATTAGCATGGGAGTGTGAATGCCAGCACGGGTGGAAAGAGGGATCAGCAAGCAAGTACCAACCAGGGGCAATTGACTAATTGGGATTGTAGTCTATATTAAAGGCGTGTTATATTTAGTGTGCTAACTGGGCCACATAGGAATATGTGGGCGGAGTTTAATCAGGTCTAAGCTTGATTGGAGGGTGACCGAGATAAATACTTTGCACTGCCAACATTGGGTCTGTCTTTCTCCCTGGTGATCGGACCAGTGCTCTGCTGCCTGAGCTAGTCCTTTGCCTCAGCTGTGTGTTGCCCTATTGTGGGCCAAGCCAATCCATAGACTGTGTCACCTTGCCACGGGGCACCCCTTGTGGTTCCATCGAGACCTGCTTCTCCAAGCTTCTTGAGGATCCTACCCAACCGCTCCCATATACTCCCCAGCCACTGGCTTATGCTAGGCCTCAGCTTCTCATCTTCTTGCTGTTGCTGGCCCACCCTACATGTCTTGCCTCAGGGCAGACTCTGTGTGTGCTTCCTTGACCTTGGACTAGCAGCCCTCGTGAGATGAAGGACCTCCAGTATATTAATTGTTCCATGAAAGTGAGTTGAGCTGAACCCTCTGCGGTACTGTGTGGACTCATTAGCTGTTATATTTTCTCTCTCCCTCCATATGTATATTCATAAGTATCCTGGTTCTGTTTCATAGGAGATCCCTGTCTAACACAAAAGGTTTGTTCTTATATTTGGAGTAATAGAAATAGAATTAGGTCAAGTCATCGCTAGTAAGGGTTGGTATTTATTCAGTAAGAAGCTTAGTATCATCATCAACGTGTTTCTGTTTGTAAAGCCTTTAGAACTATGCCAAGATTTTAATGAGCATTCTGGGTGTGCTTGCTGCTGACCCTGCTACAACTACTCTACTTAAAAAACAAATTTTAAAACATTTTATAAAAATTTTAATAGGAGGCAGAAGAGCATCGGTGCCAAGAGCCAAACAAACTAAAAATAAATGATTTTGCACCTAATGATTTGGATAATGTTTCTGCCCCATACGTTAGCAGTAATTCAATACCAAGAACTGCTCTGTCAGAAAAGATGCAGCTGCCTGCTTCTCTAAAACTCTATATGGAGTCACTGTGACTTGGAACAAACTCAGTGGCACTGAGTTGGTTTTTTGATTTTCATGTTCATCAACTATACTATGGAAATAATGGCATCTACCCCACAGAGCTGTGGTGAGAATTATATAGGTTCATATACATACATTGCTTGATTGTAGCAGTGCAATGTAAGCACAATATAACAACTATTTTTCTATTGGATCTCACTTCCATCAAATCAACTTCTGACTCATAGAGAACAATACAGGGTAGAAGTTTCCCTATGGGATTCTGAGTCTATAAATCTTTATAGGAATAGACAGCCTCGTCTTTCTCCCAGAGAGCATCTGGTGATTTTGAACTGCTGAATTTATAGTTAGCAGCCTGATGTGTAACCACTAGAGCTCCTTCCTATTTGTATAAGTATTATTCATTATTAATATAATTTAAAACTTCTCTTTGTTAATCAGTAGTTCTCTATTGTGGCTGCATAATGAAATTGCCTGAGAAACTTTCCATCAATTGCCATTGAGTCAATTCTGTCCTATGGCGACGTCCAGTGTGGCAGAGTAGCATCGTGCTCTGTAAGGTGGTCAAGAGCTGCTAGTCTGTAAGGGCACATTTCTCCCGAGGGTCCCTTGGGTGGACTCACAATCCCACCTTTTAGTTAGTAGTCAAACGTCACCCATTTGCATCACCCAAGGACTTGGGTAACTTTAAGGAAAATGATGCCTGTGTTCTACCCCCTGAGTTATTGATGTAACTACTCTGGATGGAGTGTGGGCATCAGACACTGTAAAAACTCCCCAGAAACATCTTAGGGCAATTAAGTTTCCAAATTATTCACATAATGACTCCGTGCTTTATGAAATGGGAGGTTTTGTTTGATTAAATTGGTAAATTTTATGACACAAACATAAATAAGCACAATCCAATCACTAATGAAAGCTATTCAAACTGAAAACATAGAACCAACTAGTAACCATCTGCTTTATGGCCAAGTTTAGAGGTGCTAGCATTGACTCCATAATGCTTTTTTAATGACTTCGACTGGCCATGAGCAGTGAAATCCACTGAACTGATGGAGCCAAGGGAGAGATTGAGCAAATGCTCCATCAAGGGAACTCTGATGTCCTTAGGATGGTTTATGCAATTGTGCAAATACCATAAATATGAATCCTGATTACCCTTGCGGGTTGGTTTCTAATGATGAGAGTGTTAGAATTGCTGATGTTTCCACCACAGTGTGGCCCCCATACTTCTTGTTTAAATGAAATTCCCTCCCAACCCATTTCTGAAATTCTCCTCCAGAAATATGTACCGGTGTTCCGTCATCCAGGACAGAGCAGGGTGCCAGAAAAGGAAAACTGAACTGTATTATCTTTTGGTAACAATCTCCCTACAGTTTGTTGTGACGACACATACATTTCTTGTAAACCCAGTTTACTTTCAGCAATCTGTTTACAAGACTGACACTCCATGCTAATTTCGGACCCCTTCCAATGATGTGCTCCAGTGAGAGCTGTCCTTATCATGGAATTAACAATCACCCTTTGAATCACATGAGTTGATTTGTGCATGCTACAGGCATGTGCTATTGTTTTTGTACCGGCTGTTGTTTTCAGAGTCACTGACTTTGTCAAGTGCTCTGGCATTTCAGGCAGGCTGCTGAGGTAATTAGGATCTGTGACCCCGTAGCAATAACTTTTTTGAGACTGGAATAGTAATGAAAGGAAAGGCGAAAAATCCCCAGACGTTTCTTCGCAGATACTAAGAATGTTGTAACCCAATGTAGAATGACTTTACTAGAGAATTTTGTTATCAGTAGTCATATAATCTAAGAAGTATTACATTCAAGTAGCTTTAAACTAAATTTATCAAACATTCTGTGGCTAAAATTCATAAGAAGCATTTCTAAGGATTCTGTCGGCTCTTGTATGGGAGGAGGCTCATGGGGGTGATACAAGTTATTACACTTCATCAGAACAACCAAGTGGCGCCACTGTCCACACACACTTTTGTGCATCACCTGTAGAGCTGTTGGTAGTGACCACAGGGTTGGTTCTGCGTCATGGTCACCCATTTATGACAAAGCTAAGTGCTGCCCATTGCTGTCTCCTTTGAACAAGAGTGGGTATGACCATTACTGGAGCCACTGTTCCAATGCACCTCACCAAGGGTCTCCTTTGTCCTCACTGAACCTCTACTTTGGAAAAGATGATGTCTCCTTTGAGCAATTGATCCTCCTGGTGATGTGTCCAAAGAAGTGATTTGGGCTTGTTGTGATCCATAAGGTTTTATTGTCTAATATTTGGAAATAGGTTGGCAGATCATTCTCCCTAGTCTGGTTCAGTCTGTTGAAACCTACTGATCGTGCTGGTATTTGACATTCTGCTGGCGTCTCTCTCAGCAACACAGCAACATGCAAGGCATCATAGTACACCAAACTATCAGATGGTTGTAGGATTAGATGTAATTGAAGTCTACATCTCAGAATATACAAGTGGGCTTCAGAACAATTGTGGGAACATCCCATTATCTTTAAGGTCTACTTTTCCATAAATTTTTGAAGCCCTACCGTATCAACTGTGACTGTCTCAGTGACTGTCTGTGAGACACAGCAAGTATGGTGTAACCCAGTATGTTTGATGCAACTCTCCAGGGTTGAATTCTGACTCTTTTGGGCACATAGGTGTTAGAGGAACTCAGGTGCAACTTTTCATCTGTGAAATAGAGGTCATGAAAGCACCTTCTCTAAAAGAGGCTGTGTGGGTTCATCAAATTAATATTTGTAAACCATTTGAAAGAGTACCTTCCCATTGCTATGGAAATACTTGTGGATAGGTGAGGTAGTTTATTGTACCAACCTGGCTGATTACACATGTGGGGTTAATTGAAGGATAGAAGGATAAATGGCTCGGTGAACCCCACCTTTCTAGTTCTCAGGTCTCTTGCTTTGTGATGGTCGGACCAGGGTGCAGCTGCCTTAGCCAGTTCCCTGCTTCAGCTGGCAAGGCTCACTTCCTGCAAGTCATCCCCAAGGAGAAGCCACATGGACCTACCCCGGTGTAGCCCTGGGTGCTGGAGCAGCCATGTGGAGACCCCTGCCAGTGCTGAGATGCTTACACATCCACTGATTCCGCTTTCCTCCTGAAGTCAGCATCATTGCATCAGTTTTGTGAGATGGAGGAGGACTTTGTGGATTGGTGTTGGACATATGGGTTAATATTCGACTTGTGGGTTTGGGAAGCACTGGGTTGGGATGTTTTCTTGATGTGTACTCAACCTTTATGTAAAAGTCTCTCTTATACATGAGTTTCTGTGGATTTGTTTCTCTAAAGTACCCAGACTAACACAATGGGTAAACTTCCATTAAGTCTTAAGCTTGAAGTTCTCTGATTTTGCTATGTAGAGATATCAAACCAGGAACATACTATCAGACCATTAAATTCCAAGTTTGGCTTTAGAAATAAAGAAAGTAAGGTAAATAGCACTTAAAAAAATAAATGTTTTGTCTAATTATGTGTACCTGCGTGAGGGTTGTGTTACAATAGTGCAAAAAAACAATGAGGAGACTGCTTCTGACTTTCTCCACCCCCACAGAGGTGCAGTGGAGAACTATCATCATCAGCTACCCAAGGCCCACTCCCATGAGGCTGAGATCAGATATGCCTCAATCTCCAACCTTCCTATCGGTTCTGACACTAATTGTCCCTTCCATAGGACTCTACTTTTCAGTGGAGTCTGATTATTCATTGCAATGGCCATAGAGAATTCACAGATAATACTCAGTTAAAGATTTTATTAATTAACAGATTACAAATGCTCATGATAAAATTATTAAAACAGAACAGGCTTTGATCTGTTGTGCCAAAGACCTGTGATGTCTCAACAGTGGGGCCCCTCAATTGCTCAGGAAATGTTAAACTTTTAGGGTTGCCAATAAATGCCTGCATGGCATACAACTCCTTCATAAGATTTAGCCTGAAGGCATTTGGCTCTGAGTCCTTGAGTAAGCCTCGTGCTTTGGCTTTTGGTTCTCCTGATGTCACTACTCTGCCACTCTTCTGTTGCTTCTCTGGTATCACAGATATCTCCCGGATCTCAGGCTCTCAGAAATATACTCTACTTCTGGCTCTTATATCTTGCTGATAGTGAGATCCCACACATGTTGTTTGCTTCTCATTATTTTAAATATTATTATTATATCAATAATAAAATAGTAATAATTATTATTGTTCATTTTAAACCCAGTGGATGGCAGTCACAATTAACCTGGTTAACAACAACTTACCAGCTGAGTAAGACTCCTATCCATATCTTTCCTCTCTTCTCTTACCCAGACCCACAGGGGGAAAAAAATTGGTGAAAACTACAAAAAGTAGGCTAGAACAACCACACTAAGTAACACCTACTGCCTTCCTACTTCAGAAGACATGAGCGTGACAGTAAAATTAAGGGTCAGTGCATCATCTCCCCATACTTTCTTATACTATGAAAACAGAAGAGGTTGAAGTTGTCGAGGATTTAATTTTATTTGGATCTATAATCAATGCTCATGGAATCAACATTCAAGAAATCAGATGATGTATTACACTAGGCCAGCATTTTTCAATCTGTGGGTTGCGACCCCTTTTGGGGGTCAAATGAACCTTTCCCAGGGGTTGCCCGATTCATAACAGTAGCAAAATTACAGTTATGAAGTAGCAACGAAAATAATTTTATGGTTGGGGAATCACCACACCATGAGGAACTGTATGAAAGGGTCACTGGCATTAGGAAGGTGGAACACTACTGCACTGGGCAAATCTGCAGAAGACTAATTTAAAATGTTAATGTTGTCACTTTGAATACTTACACCTGACCCAAGCCATGATATTTGCAATCACCTCATACGTATATGATGGTGGAAGACTAAAGAATCATTGATGCATTTGAATGACGGTGTTGATAAAGTATCTTGAAAGTACCGTGGGCTGCCACAAGAACAAACACTCTGCCTTGGAGGAGTCCAACCAGAATGTTCTTTGAAGCCAAGTTGTCAAGGCTTCGTTGTCTCACATTCTTTGGACATACTATCAGTAGAGACCAGCCTCAAAAGAAGGCCAGCAGGCTTGGTAAAGTAGAAGATCCATGAAAACGAGGCAGACCCTGGTTGAGATGGACTGACACAATGCCTGCAACAATATGTATGTAACTAACAAATGTGAGGATGATGTAAGACTAGGCATTATTTTGTCACTATGAGTCAGAACCAACTCTATGACATATAACAACAACAATATCGTCTATCAGGAGACAGATTGAAATCCTCTTTCTTGGATTTCCACAATACCAAGCGGCACGTGAAATCCACCCATTCATCCTGAAAGCTATAATCGTGTCTTAGTAATTGATTGTCTAGTTTACTTCTCTTTTGTGTTCAATGCTTGGGGACTTTTTTGCATGTATATACAATTTGTTTGGAGAAGAAACACAAAGCAATGAGATCTCAGAAGACTGAATTTTTGGGAGTTGGACAGCTTTTTCCATTAAGAATTTTGACCAGGGTTTCCCTACAGCTGTGGGATCCCAGGGGCCAATATTTCTGTATGAAGAGGCTTCAAAGAGTGTTTGGAAAATGGAATAGAAAGATGTTGAAATTTCCCCACAGCTTTTGACCCAGATCCATGCACATTTTCTGCTTGAGATCTGAGGGTTCATGAAGTGTTCAGTGCAAGGCGCATAAGCCTCGTGTCTGATGCAACAGTTGAAGTTGCCCCGGGTTCCCATGAACTGCTGAGGCTTCAGGTATTCCACTTACATTTGTTTTAATCCCATAACTCTGTTAGAATTCATGTTACATGACACACCTTCACTGTTTACCTTCGGAGGAATGTGTTAAAACAGAATTTGCAAACAATATCAGTAGCTGAAATGTGGACAACGCTGTCCAAGCTGTGAATCGTCTGAGAACCAGGCAGCCTTTCTCAGATTTAACTACATCAACTTCTTGATTGCTCCAGAGGCCTACTTCCTTAACCTCAGAGAAACCTAGGCAGTCCTTTTGTTGAACTAAGTCCCTTCTGTTTCCTTAAATATAAACATTCAACAAAAACTCTTGCTCCTTCCTCTGTACCTGGCTCATGAATTGGCTTACTACTGGCAGGTAGCCCAAGGCATTTTCGGAGCACAGTGATGACACTGTTAACACCACCACATAGAAAATAGTTGAAGTCTCTGCAGAGGGAAGACTCCTAACCATCTTCTCCAGTTGCACCAGAGACACAGGAAAGAATGTCATAGGCAATTGGCATCACACTTGGTTTTTCAACTTTTAATCCTTCTTAAAGAATACAATACAGGTGTACTAAATGTGTAATCAATGAGATCCCATCGGGGGCATAGAAAGAATCTAAGGAGTCTTGGCGGTGCCATGTTTACATATTCAGCCAAACTGGAAGTTTGGTGGTTTCAATATGCCAGCCACTCCATGGTAGAACAATATGGCAATCTGCGTTCCTAGAGATTGCAGCCTTGGAAACAGTTGTTCTATACTGTCCCATGGCAAAAGTTTCTCATAGGGAGAAAATTGGAGTTCCTGGGTGGTACAAACTGTTAACATGTTCAATTGTTACCCAAGAAGTGGAAAATTTATTCACCCAGGGTCGTCTCAGAAGAAATCTCTCGTGATCTACTTCTAGAAAATCAGCCAGAGAAAATCCTATGGAGAGAGGGGATCTCTTGCTTCATTTGATCTATTAAATAAAATGCCCAATGGCTCTCCCCTCCCCTCTGTGATTGGCTGCATCAGCTGGTGGCCAAACTCTTAGTCCAGTCACCCAACGATGGCACACACAGGGTCATCATTAGTGGGAGCAAACTCTTCAGCAAATGGTTTGAAGGAATGTCAGTCAGTACACCTTCCAGTGACTGATTCTCCGTTTCCTCTTCTCTTTCTAATTAGCTTATAGTGCTATAGTGTAGATCTGTTTTAAAATAGTCATGTAGAAAATGGAGATTAATTATAATGCAGCTCAAATTTTCCCTTCCTTCATAATTTAAGTCAAGGAGTGACTCCTTGTTCTTGAGCTGTGAATGCATACTTTAGGTGGCTTTTAAGATGCCAATATCTAAGAGCTCATTGAGTTTATTTAAAAGTGTAATGAAAATATCTCCACCCAGGCCTATTAGAGGGTGTGCTGCTAAGAATGTCTAATCCATCCCATTAGCTTTGTTTTCCAAACACAAAATTTCCCTCTTAGGCAATTACCCATTGTCCATTTTATGGTCTGTGGTGACAATTACTAGGCCCGAGCCACTGGAACGGCACAAGAACATACAGCGCATTATGCTTTGTATTGTGTTCAATGCCCGGTCCCTAAATCCCAACCAAACCATTGTCGTCTTCATTGAACAAGTTCCCATTATCCATAGAGAATGATAGTTTGACTAACCATACACAGTGAAAAATATTTGCACTAGTACATGTTTAAGTAAATCTAATTAAAATTTTTTATTTTATTTTGGAAGTAATTAATATTATACAAATGTGAGCATTTAAATATACACTTGAGGTAGTTAGAGTTTATTGTGCCAACCTGACTGATAAACACATGTGGGGTTAATTGAAGGGTTGCTCGGTGAGCCTCACCTTTCTAGGTCTCAGGTCTCTTGCTTTTTGATGGTCGGACCAGAGTGCAGCTGCCTTAGCCAGCTCCCTGCTTCAGCTGGCAAGGCTCACTTCCTGCAAGACATCCCTGAGGAGAAGCCGCATGGACCGACCCTGATGCAGCCCTGGGTGCTGGAGCAGCTGTGTGGAGACCCCTGCCAGCGCTGAGATGCTTACATGTTCACTGCCTTGGCTTTCCTCCTGCAGTAGGCATCGTTGTGTGTGTTTTATGAGATGGAGGAAGACTTTGTGGATTGGTATCAGACAAATGGGCTAATGTTGGACTTGTGGGCTTGGGCAGCACTGGGTTGGGATGTTTTCTTGATGTGCACTTACCCTTTATGTAAAACTCTCTTATACATGAGTTTCTGTGGATTTGTTTCTCTAAAGTACCAGACTAACACAACACTCAAAATTATGGTCTAATAGGTTTCTTTGCTTTTTATGTACATTGTTGTTGTAAGAAGTGATGAAGTCTATACCAATGAATGGTGAGTGTGTTAGGCTGGACAGGCTAGAGCACAGGTTGGCAAACTGCAGCTCTCGAGCTACATGTGGCTCTTTCAGTATTTAGAGGCGGCCCTGAAGTCAAGTTGAAAATTGTAAAGGATATTATTCAGCAAGTGGTGATTGCATTTATGTGTAAAGATGTATTTATGGTTCTGGAATAATTTTTAAATTGTTGTAAGGGACTGTATTGGCTCTTACATCTCAAAAATCTAGAGAAACAAAATGAGTAATACTTGTATATGTATAAGAAGGAACTTTTCATCAAGAAGTAATTTTATATCAAGAAAGCATGCCAGCTCAATTCAACTTGTCCATGCATCTGCTGCTTCCTGGGGCCCTCTTCAGATTCACATAGCTGAAGATTGAGGAGCTAACTTAATTAATGTTCTATCATTTTTCTCAAGGTTCTAATATCCATTATAATGGCTGATTAAAGGGTTTATTAAGAAAGTTAACAAGTTTTAATACAAGTAAGAAATGCTCAGTCCCAAGTTGTTTGAGGACATGTAAAAAAATTCTGTCACTGACAAAAATGAAAGAATCTATAAATAGTTCAAGGTCTCTATGATGGTCTTTACAAGTGTTTTCCAGTCAAGTCTGATGGGATGCCACACTGTCTCCAAAATCTATTTTTGGTATACCCCTGGGATTTCATCGCTATGCTCCCTTTGCTGCTCTGTTGCATGCCCTTAGTGTTTCACCCCAGTGTGATGGGGTCAGGTTATCTACAATTCCCATGCTTTCTGCAGGGCTGTCCCCCGTAGCACTATGGTTTAGTGAGATACATCGTGTCTCCTGGTGGGGCTGGCCCTATGGTCCTCTCTGTGCATTGTCTGCTCTGAGCAAGAATATAATCTTCAGGAATGGTGGGCCAGGATGTCCTTTCCTCCCCCTTCTTCCCTCTGCGTTTTTCCCATGTTCTCTAAACAGACATAGCCCTATCCCCAAGCTATAGCCCCAATACTGTTCTCTGAAGTGCATTCTTCTGGGGGCTGAGGAGAGAGGAGTGTCCACATAGTTGGGATTGGATCTGGCTCGCAGAACTCTTTATTGGTTCCCTGGTACATGCCGGTATATTGTATTCACATCTTGGTGCATCAGGTTGAAGCCTGTTTTCTCTCTAACTCTCCTGTGGACATATAAACAATACCCTCCCTGTGGGTGAGTTTGTTCCCTGCTCTCCTCCTATCCATGTAATAAAAAAATATTTTATGAGGGCCTCATACAACTTTTATCACATATCATACATACACCAAATGTGTAAAGCACATTCATTGCCCTCATCATTCTCAAAATATTTGCTCTACACGCAAGCCCCTGGCCTCAGCTCCTCATTTTCCCCTCTCCCTCCCCACTACTCCATCCCTCATGAACCCTTGATAATTTATAAATTATTATTTTGTCATATCTTACACTTTCCACTGTCTCTCTTCACCCATTTTTCTGTTGTCCGTCCTAGGAGAGGAGGTTATATGTAGATCCTTGTAATTGGTTCCCCTTTCCACCCCACTTTCCTTCCACCACCCTCCCAGTATCACCACTCTCACCATTGGTCCTGAAGGGATTATACTCCTTCGATTCCCTGTGTTTCCAGTTCTTATTGTACTAGTGTATATCCTCTGGTCTAGCCAGATTTTTAAGGTAGAATCGGGATCATGATAGTGGGAGGGAAAGAAGCAATTAGGAACTAGAGGAAAGTTGTAGGTTTCATCCTTGTTACACTGCACCCTCACTGGCTCATCTACCCCCCACCACCCTTCCATAATGGGATGTCCAGTTGCTTACAGATTGGCTTTATGTCTCCACTCCACACACCTATTCATGAACAATGATATGATTTTGCTCTGATGATGCCTGATACCTGATCCCTCCAACACCTCGTGATCGCACAGGCTGGTGTGCTTCTTCCATGTGGGCTTTGTTGCTTCTGAGCTAGATGGCCCCTTGTTTACCTTCAAGCCTTTACGACTCCAGATGCTATATCTTTTGATAGCTGGGCACCATCAGCTTTCTTCACCACATTTACTTATGTACCCTCTTTGTCTTCAGTGATTGTGTCGGTAAGGTGAGCATCATGGAATGCCAGTTTAATAGAACAAAGTGTTCTTGTATTGAGGGAATACTTGAGTGGAGGCCCAATGTCCTTCTGCTACCTTAACACTAAACCTATAAATATATGCACATAGATCTATTTCCCCATCCTCATAAATAAATATATTTACATATGTACATGCCTTTATTTAGACCTCTATACATGCCCTTTGCCTCCTAGCTCTTTCCTCTATTTCCTTTTGCTTTCCTCTTGCCCCACTATCATGTTCAGCCCTCATTTGGGTTTCAGTAATTCCTCTCCGTTACATTATCCTTGATCATGCCCTACCAGGCCTCCTACAGCCTCCTCACCACTAATTTGGATCACTTGTTGTTCCCTTGACCTTGGGTTTGTTAACACCACTTCCTTTCCCCCCACCTCCCCCTCTCCCATGTCCCACCTGAAATGTCGGTCCTGTTGTTTTCTCCTCCAGATTGTTCATCCAACCTATCTTATTTAGACAGACCTGTGGAGATAATAACATGCTTGAAAACAAGGTAGAGAAAACCCAAGGAACAAAATAAAGCAAAAGAACAACAAAAACAAGCTAATGACAAAAACAAAACACAACAAGAAAGAAAAGCTTGGAGTTAGTGCAAGGACTATTTGTTGGCCTTTAGGAGTGTTTTTTGGCCGAGTCTGATGGGGTGCAAAACCCTGGCCCCAAAGTCTATTTTGGGTATTCCCTGGGGACTTCATTGCTCTTTGCTGTTCCCTTTGCTGTTCTGTTGTACGCCCTTAGTGTTTTGACTACGTGTGCTGGGATCCGATTAGGTGGAATTCCCACACTGTGTCTCCAGTGTTGTTCCCTGTAGAGAAATGGGTCAGTGAAGGATGTCGTGTCTCATAGGGGGTCCAGCCTTGTGGTCTCTGTGGATTGAGATCTGAGCGGGAATCTTGTCATCAAGACTTGGTGGGTCAGGATGTGCTCCATTCTCTCTTCCTCCTCCTTCAATTGCTCCCATGTGCTCTGATCAGACATGTTCCTCTCCCTGAGCTGTAGCTTCAGTGCTGTCCTCTGAAGTCAATTCTTCTTGGGGGAGGCTTCCATGTCCATGTAGTTGGGATTGGGGCTGGTCCCTCAGACCTCTCCACTGGTTCTCTACTCCATGCCAGCAATGTTGCGTTCACATATTGGAGCACTGGGTTGAAGTCTGGTCCCTCTTTCCCTGTAGAGATATAAACAATACCCTCCCCTTGAGCAGGTTATTGCCCTGTGCCCATGCTACCCTTTTTTTTTTTTCCTTTCCCCAAATCCTTCTTAATTGGCTACCATATGTATCCCTGGATCGAGTGTGGTCCCGGCCAAACTGACTGCACCTCACCCCAGGAATGTTTGTATACAGTAACTTTTTCCCTATGCCCTTTTTGCATTTTATTTTTAAAGCTTACCTCAGCGGACTCATGTTGTACTTGTCTTTTTTTTTTTTGCTTGGCTTACTTCGCTTAGCATGATTTCCTCCAGTTCTTCCCATGCAGCGGTGTGCTTCATGTGTCCATCACCACGTTTTAGTTATGTGTAGTACTCCATTGTATGTATGTACCACAGTTTTTTAATCCACTCATCATTTGATATAAATATGGATTGTTTCCAACTCCTTGTGACTATGAATTGTGCTGCAATGAACATTGGAGCACAGAGTTCTGGCCATGGTTTGTTTTGTTTCTTGCCTTTTCTGGGTATATGCCCAGTATGGAGATTTCTGAGTCATGTGGTACCTCTATTTCCATCTTTTTCAGATATCGCCAGATTGATTTCCAGAGTGGCTATACACACCTATAGGTCCACCAGCAGAGGATGAGAGTTCCTGTCTCCCCACAGCCCCTCCACCACTTGTTGCTTTCTGATTTTTCAAATTGGGCTATCTTTGAGGGTGTTCTGTGGTACCTCATTGTTATTTTAATTTGCATTTCTCTTATGGCTAAAGATCAGTATATTCAACTTGTCAATTTGTGCCTCCTTTGTGTTTGTGCCCTTCCCTATTTCTGATAGCCTATGTATTACCTGTGCCAAAGTTCTCAAATTGGTCCCTATTCCCTCATTGATGGCCCTAATATTTTGGGGGTTACTTCAAGATCTGTGATCTACCTTGAGTTTATTCTTCTGCATGCAGTGAAATAAGGGTCAAGTTTCACTTTTTCTGCAGGTAGATATCTAGTTTCTCCAGCACCACTTTTTGAAGAGGGCATCTGCTTCCCATTGGACATTTTTTGGGCCCTTATCAAAAATCAGTTATCTGTATGCTGATGATTTTATTTCTGGGTTTTCAGTTCTTTTACTTGGTCTGAGTATCTGTCATTGTACAAATACCATGAGATTTTGACAACTGTGACTGTATAGTATGTGCTAAAGTCAGGTAAAGCAAGCCCTCCCACTGTGTCCTTCTTCTTGAGCAGTTCTCTGCTAATTCAGAGCTTCTTCCCTTTCAATATGAAGTTGGTAATCAATTTTTCCATTTCTTTGAAGAAAGATGAGGGTAATTGTATTGGGATCGCGTTAAGCTTATATAGTGCCTTGGGCAAAACTGATATCTTTACTTTTTTGTGTCTTCCAATCCATGAGCATGGGATATTCTTCCATTTGTTGAGGTCACTCTTGGTTTCATGTAATAGTGTTCTGTAGTTTTCCTAACAGAGATCATTTTTCGTTTAGTCAGGTATATCCCTACATATTTCAATTTGTGCTTAGCAATTGTGAGGGGTACCACCTATTTGACCTCCTCTTCTGTGGTCTTATTCGATGTGTATGGCAGTCCAATGGACTTCTGTTTATTGATCTTGTATCCTGCTACTCTGCCAAAGTCCTCTATTGCTTCTAGTACTTCCCTTGTGGAGCTTTTGGGAATTTCCATATATAAAGTCATATCATCTGCAACTGACAATAGTTTCACCTCTTCCTTCCCCAGATGAATACTTTGATGTCTTTTCTTTACCTTATGCTGTTAGCGAAAACCTCCAGAATGATAATAAATAAGAGTGAGGACAAGGAGCATCCTTGTCTGGTCCCCCTTTTCAGTGGGATTTTCCATTGAATACAATATTGGCTGTTGGTTTTTCATATATAGCTTCTATTGTCTTGAGGAATTTTTCTTCCATTCCCGTCTTCTCAAGTGTCACACACAGGAATTGGTGTCGGATATTGTTGAATGCTTTTTCTACATCTATCAATATTATCATGTGGTTCTTATAGCTTTTCATGTCATGTGGCAAATGATACTAATGCTCTTTCATATGTTGAACCATCCCTGCATGCCTGGTATGAATCCCACTTAGTCATCGTGAATAATTTGTTTTATTTATTTAAACATTTTATTAGGGGCTCATACAACTCTTATCACAATCCATACATACATCAATTGTGTAAAGCACACCTGTACATTCATTGTCCTCATCATTTTTAAAGCGTTTGCTCTCCACTTAAGCCCTTTGCATCAGGTCCTCCCCCCCCCCTCTCTCCCCACTCCCTCATGACCCCTTGATAATTTATAAATCATTTTTCTGTCATGTCTTGCCCTGTCGCTGTCTCCCTTCACCACTTTTCTGCTGTCCATCCCCCCAGGGAGGAGGTCACCTGTAGATCCTTGTAATCGGCTCCCTCTTTCCAAACCACTCTCCCTCTACCCTCCCAGTATCGCCACTCACACCCCTGGTCCTGAAGGTAGCATCCGCCCTAGAGTCCCTGGGCCTCCAGCTCCTATCTACACCAGTGTACATCCTCTGGTTTAACCAGACTGGCAAGGTAGAATTCGAATCATGATAGTGTGCGTGTAGGGGTGGGGGACAGGGGGCGCGGAGAGAGGAAGCATTTAGGAACTGGAGGAAAGCTGTATTCTTCATTGGTGCTACATCGCACCCTGACTGACTCATCTCCTCCCCTAGACCCCTCTGCATGTGGATATCCAGTGGCCAAATATGGGCTTTGGGTCTCCACTCTGCACTTCCCCCTTTGGATAATTTGTTTTATATACTTTTGCATTTTATTGGCTAGTATTTTTTTAAGGACTTTTGCATCAACATTCATTTGGGATATTGGTCTGTAGTTCTCGATTCTTCTGGGATCCTTGCCTGGTTTTGGTATTCGAGTTATACCAGCTTCATATAAGGAGTTCAGGAGTTTGCAGTGTTTTTTTTTTGTTTGTTTGTTTTTATTCTGCAAGAATAGGAACTCCCCCAGCCACACAGGCAGGAATTCCCCGATAAGAAGTTGGGCGGAGTATCCCCTGGTGGAGATCGGCTGGGCTTTCCCCAGTCTCAGGCTACGCTGCACAGGGTGGAGCTCATGTACCTTGGTTTGGGGCAGGTGTAAATGGCCTAGGCTAACAGTAGTACTCTGGATGTTGGCAGTGGTGTGTGAGAGAATAGGGAAGAGACAAAAGGAGAGAGAAAAAAACTAAGCCCACTGAGATTGTGTGGGCCATAGAGAGAAGAGAGGGAAACAAAAGTGAATATAGCTGAACCCTAATCCCTGCCCATGGGGTTGCAGGGCTTTAATCCCGGCCCTGAAGTGGTGGCAATCTGTGGCTGCATTGAGATAAAGCCCCTGCGCTGTTTCCAAATGATCCTGGCTCTGGCCGAGACAGTGGCAGGGCTAAGGTCAAACCCTAGCTGGCCTCCACTGTGGAAGTTCAAAAGCCCATATTTTTTTCCCTCTCTCTTTCCCCCTCTTATTTAGTTGGCTGTCATATATATCCCTGTTTTTGTATTTGGCTCTTGCAACAAAGCCCACATGGAAGAAGCACATCAGCCTGTGTGATCATGAGATGCTAATGGGATCAGGTGTCAGGCATCTAAGACCCAGAACAAAATCATATCCAATGTGAATGGGGTGGGGGGCATGGAGTGGAGATCCATTGCCCATCTGTAGACAACTGGACATCCCCTCGTAGAGGTGTCACAGGGAAGAGATGTCCAGTTAGGGTACAGTATAGCTACAATGAAACACACAACTTTTCTCTAGTTATTTGGTGCTTCCTTCCCCCCACTATCACGACCTCAATTCTACATTAAAAATCAGATGAGACCAGAAAATGCACACTGCTAGAGATAAGAGCCCACAACACAGTGAATCCTGGATAGATAAACTCCTCAGGGCCAACAATGAGAGTAGCGATACCAGGAGGATTAGGGGAGGGTGGGGAGAGAAAGGGCAAATGAATCACAAGGAACAACATATTCTCCACCCCCCCCCCCAAACAGGGGGATGAACAACAGAAAAGTGGGTAAGACGCAATGGAGAATGATGTAAGATATGAAAATAATAATCTATAAATTATCAAGGTTTTGTGAGGGAGGGAGAAGAAATGGGGAGCTGAGATCAGGGACTCAAATGGGAAGAGAATGCTTTGAAAATGATGATGGCAGCATATGTGCAAATGTGCTTGACACACTGGATGAATGTATGGATTATGATCAGAGATGTAAGAGCCCCAAATAAAAGTATTTTTTTAAAAAGGAACAAAAAGAGAGAGGTGCGAGTAAAAGAGTAATGGAGAAGAGCGAATGCAGCCTCTACCCATGCAAAAGGTCCTTTAAGATGTAAGTACTGACACAATGTATGTATGTATGTATATGTTGTGATTAGAGTTGTATGAGCCCCCAATAAAATTATTTTAAAAATCTGTCAATATTGAGCCCCTACTCAAGTACTCCCTCAATATAAGAACATTTTGTTCTAATAAACCAGCATTCTGTGACGCTCACTTTCCCCACCCAATTTCTGAAGACAAAATGGGTGCATAGAAAATTTGAAGAAAGTTATTGGTGCCCAGCTATTAAAAGATATAGTGTCTGGGATCTTAAAGGCTTGAAGATTAAAAAAAGGAGGGCCATCTGTCTGGGAAGTAACAAGCCCACATGAAAGAAGCACACCAGCCTGTGTGATCATGACGTGTTGACAGGATCAGGTATCAGGCATCAGAAGACCCCAAACAAACAATGATACTGATGTGAATGAGGCGCAGTGGTGGGTGGTGGTGGCAAGTGTGGCAGATTGGAGACCCAAAGTCCATCTGTAGACAATTGGACATCATCTCACAGGACGATCAAAAGTAAAGGACTAGCCAGCCAGGATGCGTATACAAATGATGAAACATGCCATGTTCCTCTAGTTCTTTAATGCTTCCTCCTCCGCTCCCCACTATCATGACCCCAGTTCTAGCTTGCAAATCCAGCTAGACCAGAGCATGTACACTAGTACAGCTAGGAACTCTCAACACAGAGAATCCAAAACAGACAAACCCCTCAGGGACAATAATAGGAGTAGTGATACCACGAGGGTAGGGGGAATAAGTGGGAACTGTTTGCAATGATCGGAATGTAACACACACACACACACACACACACACACACACACCCATGCAGAGTAATGAACAACAGAAACATGGGTGAAAGGAGACAGTGGACAGTTCAAGATATGAAAATATTAATAATTTATAACTTATCTAGGGTTCATGAAGGTGGGAGGGTGGGAGAAAAAGGGAAAAAATGAGGAGCTGATACCAAGGGCTCAAGTAGAAAGAAAATATTTTGTAAAGGATGTTAGCACCAGATGTACAAATGTGCTTGACACAATGAATGTATGGATTGTTGTAAGAGCTGCCAATAAAATGATTTAAAAAAAATTCTGTTAAGTCTGCTAACAAATGCCCAAAGAGTATACCACTCTGCTATAAACCTCGACCTAGAGGCATTCAGCTTAAGACCCACGGGCCAGCAATCCCAGCCTCCTGAATTAAGTGTCTGGAGTCACCCCACTCCAGTAAGCCTCAGCCCAAAGGCACTCACTCAACTCCACTTCTTTGTGTCACCAAGCCCAGCTTCCTCGATTAAGCGCTCAGAGGCGCTCCACCTCACAAGGCAGCCACCTGCACAAAAGCGCTCAGCTTACTTGCTCCATGGGTTGTGAAGTCCAGAACTGGGTCCCATGCTCCCGCTCCTGGTTTTGCTACTGCTCCTCTGACGACATAGCTGTCTTCTAGATCTAGGGCGTTCACTGACCTGGAATCTGGGGTTCAGAGGATGAGTTCCTCTCCTGGCTCTGACTGGTCAGGAGACCTCTAGTCGGAGCCCTCTTCAGACTTACATAGCTGAAAGATCATTTCAGACTCATAGCCGAAGGCTCAGAGGGCTCATTTTATACATAAAAGGGTGGAATTCCAGGGAATTCCGTTTGTAATCACTCACAGGTGAATCCTATCAGTATATCCCCTACCTTTTTACCAGATCCATGAAGGGAAAAGCTGTGGTGTGGGTTAGAGACTTTGGCTAAAAAGTCACCTTAAACAATCCATTGCCTGTGCAGCTAGCTGATGATGTAGAAAGGTGATGCAGGATACAGGGAGACCACAGGCCAGCAGGTACAGACCGAAGTAGAGCCAATGGTGGTGGGAACATGATGGGGTGACAACAGCTTGGAGGCTTGCACCCAGGGTCAGTGGGGGACATGGGGCTGCTCCTGGTGGTAGGAAGGGTCCCAGCAAGGAAGAAGGTAAAGGGCCAGAGAGAGATGTTCTCACTCTCTCTCTTGTAACCACGCCACCCCCCAAAGAGGCATCATCAGACTGTGCCCCACCCTTACACTGTCACACAGGTACAAGTGAACATCTGACTGCCACAGTGAACTATTTCTCTACAGGATTTTTAAGGCTGTGAGCTTTCAGAAACAGGCCACTAGAGTGGTCTTCCAGGATGTGTCTGGGTGGGTTCTTACTACCAAATCTTTAGGTTAGTTGAATGCTTAACAAATTTCATCATCCTCAAAGGATGCTTTGGAGCACGACATTACCATTATTCTCATCTTCAGCATTTGCCGAAGTGGCTAGCTTCTATGTGCATCATTAAAAAACAGACACACAAAAAAAGCCTCCAGGAGCCCTGGAGGTATAGTGGGCGGCTAGCGGCAAGGTCAGCAGTTTGAAAGCACCAGTTGTTATGGAGAAAGATGAGGCTTTCTTCTCCTGTAAAGAGGTACAGTTTCAGAAAGTCCCAGAAACAGTTCCACCATGTCCATAGGTTGGTGATGAGTCACACTCTACTGATGGCTGTGAGATGCATGTACCATAATATCTTACATAGCGATTTAAGTGCTTGAGTAGCTTCATTACTTTGCCATTTTTATTTTCACCTTTGCAAACACTGACTGTACAAGTTCCACATGAACAATGCAATGACATTGACTACATTCCTCATGAAACTTTTCTCAATTCTCCCTCCTCTACTAACATAAATTCACTGGCCCCACACCCAGGATTCCTATTTTACTTTTGAGTTGCTGCTGTCCATTTGATCCCATGGTTCTTTTAAAAAGCACAAAACATTCTTTTTTAATTAACGTATTGTTTAGTGTAAAAGGTACTTCAGAGGATATTTTTGATCTAAGCTATAAAGATGATCTCAAAGCAATCATCTAGAAGATTTAAACAGGCACCGTTGCTCCAGAGCATCTGGATTGCATGCGAATTTGGATTTCCCTTTTCCTGATTCAGATTCTTCTAGAGAATTTTGGATCAAAATGTTCAGTAAAAAGCTAACTACTCTTATTTTAAATTATGAAAACTAAAACCCAGAGAGCGACTGGCTAATACCATTAATTAATGAAAATGGGCTTTGACACCTGTCTAATATGCTTCCCAACTTCATTCATCATCATTTGTGCTCCCAAAACACAAGCACTGGCTTAATTCTGCAATCAGACATGCAAATGTTTGTCTTTCAATTTGACTATGTACAATTTGACTATAAAATACAAAAAATTGTCTAGGAATTTTTAAGTCTTTCCTTGTTCAGATTTATGACTGTAGTGCACTTTTGTTTGCATTTTAACGCACTGCTTTTAAAAATCTTGTCCAACGCCATGAACAGCAATTACTTCTTAGGAAAGGGAATGAAGAGGGTGAAGAAAAAGCTTTTAGTTTCAACTTCATATTTTCATATGAAGCTTTATAGCATATTGTTAGCATATTTATTTTAAAAACACCAATATTTAAAAGTCTAATCAAATTTTAAAAATTAAAAATATAGTAATTCAATGATTCCTTAACCTTTCCAAACAAGCAAGTAGTCCCAGGATATTTAAGCTGTACCTCACTCCATTTAGCCAAGGAGGTAGAATTGAGTGGGTTTAGCTATCCAGGCAAGCCAGCCAGAAATTCCTCTTCTGGCTTTCTCTCCATGAAAACATCTGTTTTTGAATTGTTCTGGGTTCTAGCCAATGGATCACACAAATCAACATAAACTACCAGTAGCAAACTTAAATGATTGATGCCCAATTTGGATAATGAGGAAATACCCGGTTTATATATCCCTAAAATACCCCAGTGTGCATGTACACACAGACTCATGTACACACACACATGCATATACCTGTGGATCCACAAGCCACTGCCCACAAAATGAACAGACTTAGAAACACATTTTTAGTAAAAAGCAGTAACTGAGTATGTTGGACTGGGTTTATTAGATAAAGAAGTTAAGGGACATTCATATATGTGTCAGAGCAATTGTATATTGAGAAAACATCCAGCCAGGTCCAGATTAAGTCTATAAGGCCAATATTAGCCTATATGTCTGATACTAGTCTATACATTCCTCTTCAGACTCATGCAGCACATGCAATGATGCTGAATACAGGAAAATCAAAGGCTGGTGAGTGAAAAGTCTTGAGCCACATAGCTCACTCAGGTCTCAGAGTGGTGCCAGATGTCTTACCAACAGGAAGACAAAGACAGACAGAGAGAAAAGAAGAAAGAGAGAGAGAGAGAGAGAGAGAGAGAGAGAGAGAGAGAGAGAGAGAGAGAGAGAGAGAGAAGAGAGACCTTCTTCTGATGGCAGAATCAATAGAAAGGAAGTTCCCAAAATCCTCATGAGAAAGCCATGCCCACAAGGATGAATCATCTGTCTGTGGCCTGACTGACAGGCTGAACTCCACCACTTCACTCTTAATATCCTCAAGTTGACACAATATTATGTAATGATCACAGTGAGCAAAGAAAAGAATTTTTTACTCTGTTATGGTAAAATGTATTCCCACTAGTCTTGTTATTCGATCCACGATGTAGGTGTCCTTGGTGATTGGTGTGCAATCCATGGCTCTAGATTAACATGTCAGTGAGGGTGTTTGTTGTTTTTTGTGTTAAATGACTGACAATCCTATAACCCTAGGCCTGCACTTTACTTCCTTTTTCATTCCAGTTACCTACTTAAACTTTTGTTTTTTTCATACTGAACCCCACATGCTAGTGGCTGTACAGAATGATCTGAACAAATTTTACGAATCAACATTGGAATTTGGAGTAAGAAACCATGGAAAAGGCTTAGGAATCTGAACAGGATCTTCTTGCTAACATACTCCCGGTTCCTAGTTCTTTTGGTAGGTATGGAATAAAACAGACATGTTAGAACTTTTTTTTACCCAAGTGTTATCTTGTTTTATAGTTGAAATAGATTCTGTATACAGAATCCAGGTAAACTAGAAAAAGAAATTCATAGACACATCTGACTTCTTGCTAGCCAAATAAGAAACACTACCATGAGGCAGAGGTTGAACAAACATCTTCTCTCCACTTTGTGATTTCTTTCTCTAGCACCCCACTCCTGGAACCATTAGGAGTGAGCAGAGAGCAGAAAGGAGGAAAATTTAGGAATTCCCCGAATTCTCAGGAGAAAGCCATGCCCACACAGAGGCCGCAATGGCTATGATCCAATTGACAGACTAGACTCCACCCTTTCACTCTTACTCCTCTCAAGTTCCAAACTGACACCAGATTATGTAGCTACCACAACATAGCAACACATTTCTAATTCGGAAGGCTTATTTTGAGGAATATGGAGATCCTGGAGAGAATAAAGATGGCATAGAAGTCCAAGTTATCCTTCCATTCTCAGGCAAATACTTCTTCCCTCAGTTATATTTTATTGACTACTTGTAAGGAGTTCTTAAATGCAAACATTTCCCATTATCTTTAGAAGACCATCTCTACAACAAGGTTCTCTAGAAGAAAACCCCCATCACCTTGTTTCTGATATCAGGTATTTTAATTTATCAAACCCAGATGATCTCACTGGTGGTGAACATGTAATAATAATGTACTTATGAGGTCTGGTGAATAACACATGTCTTTCTTCGATCAGAACAACCGAATTTCATTTTAAGGACCACAATGTCAGGCCATAAAGGTTACCTCTACTTAGTTCAATTTATAAATGCAGCCGTAATATGTTCACGCGTCTGTACCCATTTTGATACATTGAATCTGATGAAACACATTACTTTTTTGTTCTGCTCAGAGCCATATAGCTCAAGAAACTTGTCCTAATTGGGAAACATTCTGAGAAAGCAGAACAATTTTTGATAAAATCCCAAGGCCACAGCTATCTTCAATTCACTTAGTAGCAAATTGCAATTCTGCTACGTGACCACATTTTATCTGCCTATCTATCTACCTTAACATCTAGCTAACAACCAGGTAACATCAAAGTTTGAAGTAGCTTTGAGAATTACAAAGGGAAAAAATGACTTATTTTTTTTCTTTTTTCCCTCACAAAGAATGACAGAACATTCACTTTAGCAGTAAACAAGTTATACCTATATCCAAGAGCTAATAATATTCAAAAGAAAACTTAAGACATAAAACTATTTCTCCCATGTGGTTGAAATGTAATCAAAGCTTGTAGGTGTCTTGTTATCTCAGCTAGGAGAAATTTCTTTCTTCTTAGCTTAAAAATTTTTAAGGATAATTATAAAGACATTTTTGGATATGTGCTTTAGACAATTGTTTAGGTTTTTCAATGAGAGGAATATACGTGTCAAAAATTTTTAAGTTTTAATTCTAAAAAGTATGCTAAATGCAAATTTGAATATTAAGTAAAGGAATAAAACCATTTTTATAAAGCATACTCTCTTTATGAATTAAATTTATTAGGTGTTTGAGTAAGAATGTCTTCAACATTATTAAAGGACAAAAACACAATTTTCTTTGCAAAAGAAAAAAATCTTTACTTGCATGATGCTTACTCATTATTTACCTAACAACGTTCAAGCTGGTTTAATTTTAATTGCGAAAGTTTTAAAGGAGAAACCCAAAACTTGAGAAAACTGAATTTTTTAAATGCTGGAAAGAGTAGTGCAGTGCTTATCAATGGTGTGAAAATTATACTTGAAGCAGACAAATGTTGCAATGTAGAGTGTTTGAGAGACACAGGCAAGCACCGAAAACCCAAAAACATTGCTGTGGAGTGGATTCCAACTACGGGAGAACGTACAGGACGAAGCAGCACTCTCCCACGGGGCTTCCACGGTATTCATCTGTGTGTGTGTGTGTGTGTGTGTGTGTGTTTACTGGTGTCTTTGTTCCTCCTTTAATTCTGTGTTCTTTGGGGTTCTTCTTTCATTGTAGAGGTTTCTGGGCAGTGGCGCCCCATATGATGTTCTCAGAGATGTCTGCTGTTGATGATTCTTTGCTCTTAGGGATCTTGTTATTGTTATTATTATTTTTGGTAATGCCCAGTGAAATTATCCTTGAAAAATAGCAAGGAATTTCCAGACAAGAGAAAATTATCTATATACACTATTATATTATATAATATTAATAATAATGTTATCAATGTAACGAGTTTTCACTTTGTCTTTGTACAGTGGGGCTGTTATTTTAATTCCCATTTTAAAAAGATTGTCTCCAGTTCTAAGAAAGTGTCATTTTGGTAGCTGTATAATTTCGTTGTTGATGTTGAGCTGTCTGATTGACTTATGGCTTAATCTAATGTGTAGCATGAATAATAAATCTTAACTTTTAATATTCTCCAAAACACAAAAACCATAAAGTCAAACCAAATGTCATTGAGTGCTTCAACTAGATAATATTGATCCATAGGGATTTCTTGGCTGTGACCTTTTAAGTGATGCATATCATCAACCACTACCATTTGTTACAATATCAATAATTAGACCGTCCCTAACCCCACAGTGATTTGTCAAGTCCTATATTTTAAAGCTGTGTTATGAGTAGCATCATGGGCTGCTTGAGCTGCTAACTGCAAGGTCAGTCATGTGAGCTTGCCAGCTGCCCTATTGGAGAACAATGAAGCTATTGGCTCCAATCAAGATTTAAAGTATTGGGAACCCAATCCTCTAGGGTCATGATGAGTTGGAGTCAACTTGACGGCAGTGAGAGATATTTTTTAGGATTCGTTGTGATGCTGTCGGGTCGGTGTTGCATTGCTAATTTGCTGTTGGCCATTCAAGACAGGGCTTTCTGTTTCTACAAAGATTTACAAACTTGGCGACCCTAAAATGGTTGTTACCAACTGGAATTGCTTCAGTGGCAGTAGGTTTGGGTAGGGTTTTGAATTTTTTTTATGTGAACTTGGGTCTATTTTGACTTGATCTGCTGCTCCAATATCTGTCTGTTTATTCGTGTGCCCATAGCTATTGTTTAAATCATGGAGTCTGTATGATTTAGCATCTGTTTGGGAGGCCAACCCTCCACCATCACTTCATTAGCACTTCTTTTTCAGTATACATGAGCTATAAATAGACCTTTATGGTTCCAGAAAAGGAGGAGGAGGAGCTTGTAGTTATTTCTGTTATAATTGTGTTCAATTTATATATTAACCCTTCAAGATAACTGACATCATTATGATATTGAGCTATACTATGCAAAAACATGGAATATCTTGCTATTGAATTATAAGTTGTGGCTTTTAGCAGTGGTTTCTACATATAGATTTCAAATTTTTCTTTTTTTTAATACATTTTATTAGGGACTCATACAACTCTTATCACAATCCATACATACATCAATTGTGTAAAGCGCATCTGTACATTCATTGCCCTCATCATTTTCAAAGCATTTGCTCTCCACTTAAGCCTTTCTGCCTCAGCTCCTCTTCTCAATTTTTTCTTAAGGTCCTAGTTAATTCTTTTTTTGTTTGTTTGTTTTGTTTTCATTATAAGTGAGAGATGTATTTTCAAACTGGTTATTGCAAAAAAAAATTTTAAACCCATAGAGTTTTATGTGATTCATATATCTCACCACCTTACGACATTTTCCTCATTGTTGGAAAATGATTTTTTTCATTGATTTTGTTGAATCTAGATATATTCTTTTGCCTATCATCTAAAAATACAGAAAATTTTACCCCCTCCTTTTTGATATTTTGGCTCAATTGTGGTTTATTTCCTAATATTTATATATAAAACCTTAAACATATACAAATGGAGAAATGATATGTTATTACTGTAGCAAGGATGCTTCTAGTTTTCTTAATAAGGTAAGAATTTATTTTCTCCATCATATCCTAGCTTATTAAAAAAAGTTGATGTTGAATTTTACTGAATGCCTTTTCATTATCTATGAAATGATACAATTTCCTCCTCTGATATAATTACATTTATAGGCATTCAAATATACATGCAAACATAGAAGAAAGCATATTTGGTTCTTGATTGTTCACTGTGTTTGATGATTTATTTAGAATGTTTCCATATTTGTGAGATAGGTTTTCTCAGGCTCTTATCCGATGTAGGCGGACGCGTTAAACTTGCCTCGTCCTCACTCTCAGCTGCTGCTTAGTACTCACACAGGCCGTGGCTTCTGCCTAAAAGAACCATCAAGGCAGCCGGGGATGAAGGAAGTCAAGCAAACCTCTCTAAAGAAATAAGTTAATTCTTTGACATCTCAAAGGAGCAGTCAGTATCTAATTCTCATGAATGTCTTGAGTAGAAGCTGCTCCTCAAGATGGGGGTAAAGATGGATCACAGTCCTGTCTGCCCGCAGTCTGGTCTCTGGGCATGCTGTGGAAGTTCCTTCCAGCAACTGAGAAGTGGGGAAAGAACCTCCAGCAGTCAATGCCTGTGATTTAAAAAAAAGAGCTATAGCAGTCCTGGGCTTGAACTAAGGGTCTTTTCATCTGCCTTTAGTAGGAATCTGACACTAGCTATCTGTGCAAGCTAAGATAGTTCACCTCCCTGTGCACCATTTCTACAACTGAAAGAAAAACACATGCTCTTAAAACATTGTCCAGCCTTGGGCCTGTACTCAACTACTCCCTCAATGCAAAAAAACTTTGTTCTATTAAACTGGCATTCTATAATTTCACCTTCCTGACATGATCACTGAAGACAAAGTGGGTGGATAAACAAATGCACTGAAGAAAGCTGATGGTTCCCCGCTATCAAAAGATATGGCATCTGGGGTCTTAAAGGCTTGAAGATAAATAAGCAGCCATCCAGCTGAGAAGCAACAAAGCCCATGTGGAAGAAGCACACCAACCTGTGTGATCATGAGGTGTGATTGAACACCAGCCTGTGGGATAAGTTTTCAGGCATCCACAAACAAAAAATCATATCATTGTGAATGAAGGGGGAATGTGGAGTGGAAACCCAAAGCCCATCTGTAGGCAACTTGACATCCCCTTACAGAAGGGTTGTGGGGAGGAGATAAGCCAGTCAGGTTGCAGTATAGCACCGAAGAAACATACAACTTTCCTCTAGTTCTTTAATGCTTCCCCCCACCCACCCACTATCATGATCCCAATTCTACCCTACAAATATGGCTAGACCAGAGGATGTACACTGGTACAAATAAGAATTGGAAACACAGGGAATCCAGGACAGATAAACCCCTCAGGACCAATAATGGGAGTAGTGATACCAGGAGGGGAAAGAGGAGGTGGGGTAGAAAGGGGGAATCGATCACAAGATCACAAGGATCTACATATACCCCCTCCCTGGGGGACGGACAACAGAAAAGTGAGTGAAGGGAGACGTCAGACAGTGTAAGACATGACAAAATAATAATAATTTATAAGTTATCAAGGGTTCATGAGGGAGGGAAGATGGGGGTGGAAGAGGAAAAAATGAGAAGCTGATATCAAGGGCTCAAATGGAAAGACAAGGTTTTGAAAATGATGATGGCAACAAATGTACAAATGTGCTTGACACAATGGATGTATGTATGGATTGTGATAAGAGTTGTACGAGAATCCAATAAAAAGAACTTTAAAATAAATAAATAAACAAACAAATAAATAAATATCGTCCAGATCTATAATTTAGAAATTAGTAAAATCTTACTTTCCAAAAGATACATTTTCATCTTCTTATAGTGCAAGACAATAAATATTATTATTTACCAAACTGAGATAATGAACTGATTTTCTTATGCAGTTAGTGTGTTTATGTCCCTTTTTATGAAAACAGGCTCCTAAGGACACCTTTATTCAATTAAAACTTGCATTCCTAAAGGTAAAAGAATGCTCTGTTAGAAAGAGCAATCACAACAATGGAGTTAGGGGAACAATGGCATTCCATAGATTGCCTTCACTTTTGGTACAAACTATACTTTTGGAGTGTTTTCAAACACACCCTTGGGTATAATAATTCACTAGAAGGACTCATAACTCACAGCTATCATTCTTACCATTATGGATTATTACAGGATAAAGAAAGGACACACATTGGATTATTAATTACAGGATAAAGAAAGGACACACATTGAAATCATCCAAGGGAAGAAGCACAAACACGTGCTTGGGAACCTCACCCAGCCCTCTGTGTTCAGAGTTGTATTGAGATACTGTTACACAGGCATGTTTGATTGTCTGTGTGGTCAGTTGTCTTCAGGACACAAAAAACAGCATCAAATTTTAATCAAAGTAATGTCTGATGATTTACAACACAGTCTGGCCTTGCAGTCTTGGGACAGAGAGCTAGACTAATGGTGACAGCTGTCATCTATTGCCTACAGTGTGCCAGATGTCTCATAGACACTCCCTCTCTCTCAAGCCAGAACGTTTTATTATCTTTTTAGATGGAAAGGTAAAAAAGTATAATATATCCCAGGTATTCAGGAAGAAGAGTGTAGATTCACACCCGTGCCAACCTGGCCCCGCATTTCTTTCTGCCCTTGCCATCCTGCTTCCAGTGCTCAGAAGAGAACAGAGGAAACAGCTGGCAGGAGATCTAGAGGGCAGCTCCGTGTCTCAGAACCCAAAAGAAGTAGACATGTGTAGTCCCCGTAGCTTCTGGGAATAGATCTTGAACAGCACAATAGTCCCTTCTGAATCTCGCCTGACCCAGTAAATATCTTCCCACTTGCTTGTCAATGTCCAAACCAGATTGCACAGAATTGAAAGATAAGAATTTTAAAAAGAAATAAAAATCTTTAAACATAGGGAGCACAATCTCCATGACCTCCCTTATTCTAATACCAGCTGTTCAGGGGCCCCCCAAAGCATGCCGGCAGTAAATCCACATGCAGTCAGTGTTAAAATGAATGAAATCAGAACTTTCCCTAGTTTATGATCCAGAATTAGTATAACAAAAAGTAATAGAATGTTTCCCATCTCACACAGAGGAAAAAGTATAAACGGCAGATAAAGATTAAAAACTTTTGTTTATTATAAGCTGGTTGGATCTTCAGCTGGCAGCAGCCAATAAAATCTACCTAGGTTTTTACCATTCAGACCCTTGCATTGTGCAAGTTAGCTTTAAGAATGTCTAAATTTTGGCTTGAATGATTTTTTTCAACATTTGGGAAAAAATGAGATGCATTTATAAAAGATCTCTTATCAGAGGTCCATTGTAATCCCAATATATCCTGGGGATATTAACTGTGGGGATATTAAAAGAGCAATCAGATATTAAATTATTCTGCTCAGTGGGAGGAATTTAACTGCTCTGATTTTCTCATGTAGGAAACTCAGGTTTAATAAAATTCTGAGTAGTGGTTCAGTATGTTTGAGAATCAAATAATAGTGAAATGAAGTCTATCAAAAACCTGTTCCCCAAGTTATTACAGGAACAATTAATTTCTTTTTCTTTTCTTTTTCCCCCAACTTTTTTTGGGTAAATTGAGTGGCAGGTTACTGAGCAGCAAATCTGTTTTCCATTCGACAATTCATACACATTTTGTTTCCTGCTATTAACTGCAATCCCCAAATCTCTTATCCCACTTTCTCTTTGTGTTTCCATTCATCCCACTCACCTTTAACCTTGGACAAATGGTAACCTTTTGATCTCAAATGGCTGATAATTCTAAGGGTTGCTTCCCTACCCAGAAGTACTATACATTTTAGAAAGCTGTCTACTGTTTGGATGACAATGGAACCAAAGGGCCTGGGGGATGAGGGGAGTGTGGGGCCTGAGTTCAGTTCCAGAGCTGACAGTATCGCAGGACTTCATCTGTCTTTATCCAACAAGTAAACTTGATCACTTTTTAAATTTTGACTTTAGGAATAATTAAATTCTACTGACACTAAATACCAAAATGGATTGACTGGCTCATTATTAATTCTGTTTCCTACACTTTGATGAAAACAAAATTGTTTTCTTATTCATCGGTATGCATTACTTGAAGATATTTGTGGGAAAAAGTCAAAGTGAAAGCATTTTGTTTAATCATTTTATTAGGGGCTCATACAACTCCTATCACAATCCACACAGCCATCCATTGTGTCAAGCACATTTGTACATTCGTTGCCCTCATCAATCTCTAAACATTTGCTCTCCACCCAAGCCCCTGGCATGAGGCCCTCATTTTTTGTCCCCTCTCTCCCTGCTCCCCCCTCTCATGAATCCTGGATAATTTATAAATTATTATTATTTTGTCATGTTTTATACTGTCCAACATCTCCCACCCTTCACCCATTTTTCTGTTGTTCGTTCCCCAGCGAGGAGGTTATATGTAGATCCTTGTAATCAGTTCCCCCTTTCTACCTCCACCCTCTAGGTATTGCCGCTCTCACCACTGGTCCTGAAGGGATCATCTGTCCTTGATTCCCTGTGTTTCCAGTTCCTATCTGCACCAGTGTACATCCTCTGGTCTAGCCAGATTTGTAATGTAGAATTGGGATCAGGATAGTGGGGGTGGGGGAGCATTTAAGAATTAGAGGAAATTTGTATGTTTCATTGTTGCTACACTGCACCTTGACTGGTTTGTCTCCTCCCGTCGACCCTTTTGTAAGGGGATGTCCCATTACCCATAGATGGGCTTGGGTCCCCAATCTGCACTCCCCCTCCTTTACAATGATAAGATTTTTGTTCTTTGATGCATGATACCTGATCCCTTTGACAGCTCGTGATCACACAGGCTGGTGTGCTTCTTCCATGTGGGCTTTGTTGCTTCTGAGCTAGATGACCGCTTGTTTACCTTCAGGCCTTTAAGACCCCAGATGCTATATCTTTGGATAGCCAGACACCTTCAGCTTTCTTCACCACATTTGCTTATGCCCCATTTGTCTTCAGCGATTATGTCAGGAAGGTGAGCATCATAGAATGCCATTTTAATAGAACAAAGTGTTCTTCCATTGAGGAAGTAAAGTGAAAACATTTTTAAAGCAAACTTCTATTCCTCAGTTTAGTCTATTTTTCTTACACTAAAAATAGCAATAATTATACCTTCCTATTCCTCTTGCCATCTGATTTGAGAAGATGTTTAGAATATGCTCCATAAAAGGAAGGGGTGTAAAGTTAATAATTCAAACTTAAAATATGTTCAGTAGGTTTTGCCTCTCAAATATAAATGATCAATTTGAATCTAGTTATCTGTCATCTATACTCCTTTGCACTTCTTCCATTTGCTCACCTGAGAGACAGTGCCTAAGAGACAGGGCTAAGAGGAGTGAGGTGGGAAAGGAAAATGTTTGCCAGGCAGTTCTGTTGGCTCCTAAGAGAAGAACAATTGTGAGAACTTCGCCAAGGCTTTTTTAAATACTGTGATCCCTGGGAGAGTACACATTAGTAGCTAGTTTTCATACTTTGGTGGTTGACTCTACTGTGGTGACTTGTGTGTTTCCGTAATGCCAGAAGCTGTGCCTCTGGCTTCCACTGCAGTCATGGTTATCCATTGCAGGCAGCTTCAGAAGTTCCAGACTATGACAGGCTAAGAAGAAAGACACGGTTTTCTAACGGTGAACATCCGCCAATGAAAACCTTAGGTATCACACAGATCACTGTCCAGCTTGCTGGCGGAGGATGTCATATTTGGTAAGGAGAGGCCAGTGAGGGTTGAGCATCCTCAGGGATATGGCGAGGCACAGCTGCTGCACAGTGGACTGGAGGATGCTGGGGGTGGTGGTGTTTACCGCAGGGCCAGGCAGGGGTTCTGTTGTGGATAGGTCGTCATGAGTTGGAATGTGCTCAATGGCAGCTGAAAAAGCAAGTGATTAGCTCACAGCACATCGGAGCGTGATCAGCAGCCGGTGAACAGCAAGCGCAGGGTTCAGAGATGAAAGACCAAGCACATGGCGCCCACAGCTATTTTCAAAGCTGTTCGCTCCAGGACCTTGTCAAGCGTGTGCGTCTAATAAATAAAGCAGGGCTTCCTTTTAATTCCAGTAAATATCTGTTGAGCACTTTCACGCGCCTAACCTTGGATTATCAAATATGCTATGTCATTCAGCCCTTAAAATGAGAAACGTCATCAAAGGGAAAAAATGTATCAGAAAAAGCAGGCAACGAAAAGAGCCTCATGGAAAAAGGATTATCATAAACTTGGAGAAATGAAGAACCAGGCGGGGGGGGGGGCGTGATATGCCGTGATTTATTAATGTAGCTCTTCCAGCCATACCATTACTACTACCATCAAATGGCCACCCGTTTCCTAATGAGTCCAGCTAAGAAGGTAGCGGGAAACCATCATCAATTCATCTATGAATGATTGCTAAGAGGGCTAATTGTGATTGGCATGCTTGCCATCCTGCTGGGGATAAAGTGAACCATCTTAGAAAGGGGGGTTGCGCGAGTCAGAGATTTAACTACTAGGGAGAGGGAAGGTCTGGATGGCATATAGCCGTTGAGCCCCGAGATTCCTGTGTATCGAACTTCTTTTAACCAGAAGACGGCTTTGCCACCAGAGGAGTGCCAGGGGGGCATCAGCAACAGGGAGAGAGTGGTGAACTTCTCAACCCACAAAGCAACAAAGGCGGGCTGCTTTGGGCCAGGGGCTGGCTTTTGGCCTGGGAGCTGGGTTTGTGGTTGCAGACCTGACGGCGAGTGCCTTTGTGTTGAGGCTTAGGGCAAAGCTACATGCCCTTTGGGCCTTCTTTAGCAGCCCCCATAGAACTTTCATACAGAGCCCAAGCAGGACAGAGGTCAGGCTAAGACACCGAGTGCCAGAGAGAGGTCTGCCTATGGGCATGACAGAGAAGAAACTTTTCTGAGTGAACAAGTCTATCCTGAGTTTTTCTCATCGGAATTATAACCTGTTAACTTCCCTGATAAACCACATAAAGGATAATATTGTTTGAGTTCTGTGTGACCATTGCAATGAATTGTCAGACTCAGCTGAGAAGCAGAAAGCCTTGAGAGGGCTGGTGGGAGGGTGGGGCATGCCTAAATTCTGCCTTGTGGCACTTGACCTTGGGAGCAGAAGGTGGTCAGATGTGGCCCTCACCCCGTTTCTTTTAAAAAATCAGCTTCATCCTAGATTCCCTTTGTTTCCAGATCCCTACTGCACCGCTGTACGTCCTCTGGTATAACCAGGTCCGCAAGGTAGAATTGGGATCATGATAATTGGGAGGGGAGGAAGCGTTCAGGAACTAGAGGAAGGTTTTGAGTTTCATTGTTGCTACACTGAACCCTGAGTGACTCATCTCCTCCACACTACCCCTCTGCAAGGGATGTCCAGCTGTCTACAGATGGGCATTGGGTCCCCATCACGCACTCCCCTCATTCACGGTGATGTGATCGTCCCCCACCCCCCCACCCCCCCGCCTTTGTTTCTTGAAACCTGGTCCCCTCTTCCCTTCACGATCACACATGTTGGTGTGCTGCTTCCGTGTGGGTTTTGTTGCTTCTGGGCTAGATGGCTGCTTGTTTACTTTCAAGCCTTTAAGTCCCCAGGACCAGCGGTGGGAGTGGTGACACCAGGAGGGAAGTGGGTATAGAAAGGGAGAGCTGATCTTGGGGATCTATGTGTAACCTCCTCTCTGGGAGATGGGCAGTGGGAAGGTGGGTGAGGGGAGACGCTGGGCAGTGTAAGATAAGTAAAAATAATTATTTATAAACTATTAAGGGTTCAGGGGGAAGGGGGAGCTGGGAGGGAGGTGAGGGGAAAAAAGGAAAACGAGCTGATTTCAGGAACCCAAGTGGAAGGCGAATTTTGAGAATGACAAGGGCAACGGATGTATAAGGGTGCTTTGCTCAATTGATGTATGTATGGATTGTGATAAGAGTTGTATGAGCCCCAATAAAAAGATTTATTAAGAAACAATCAGCTTCGGCTAGTTGATGATGTGATTGATCTTTTTTCCTTCCCCCTACTGTAGCTGGAGGAGGTGAGAAGCCCTCCACAACACGTGTCTTCTTACTGCAGGGAACAAAGACCATGGGACTAGATGGGAAAGAAAGTGTTAACATAGGTGGAGGAACCAGAAACAAGTCTGGGCTCTAAATCAGCTGAAGCCGAGATTGAGCTAGTGAAAAGACTAGCGTAGGCTGGATAACATGGAGTCACTTCTTAAGTTTACTCTTAGGAGACAGTGGTCAGGGTCTAGAGTCAATAAAACATCTGCCCAAAGTGTAGTGAAGCTGAAGAGAATACGGGGCCATCTTAGTCAGTCATCCCGAAGAACACAAAACCGCAGAACGATCATTTTCCAGGGTCACAGGATTCAAGTTCAATTCAGTCCTGTCAGTGTATTAAAGAAATAGGAACTCAAGCAAAGCAGAACGATGTCAACCTACCAGCAAGGTGAGACTCAAACCCTCCAGCTTTCTCATCATGGCATAAAATTAACAAGAAGCAGTCACTTGGAAAGAAGTTGCCAAGAAAATTAATTATAGAATTCTCCTTTTATGTACTCACTGTTTTATGTAGTTACTGTGTTTTATGGATTTGTGTAACCTATAATGTATTTTAAGAATTATCATCTACCTCCATGTAATTCATGAGGAATAAGTGTTATAAAATTTGTATAAATATCATTTGGAAATTGTGATAATTTGAACACCAACCAAAGAGGCTTTTTGCCGAGAGAGTCTTTCTTGGTTAGCTGCCTAACTAGTAAACCAGTTTTTCCTCTTTCTCTGTTCCCCTTGGAGTGGTTATTAAATGGGCTTATTCGCTTCGGAGCAAGGACTCAGTATTTGAGCCAGAGAGTACTAGCATCATCAATGAGGACATGTATTGCCAGAAAACTGCAGTGCGTTTCAGTTTCCTGACCTTTCCCGCTGTGCGGAGAAGCCTTTTTGAGCTGAAGTAGCTGGACACATAATGGGAGGAGGGGGCTCCAGATATTTCACCCTGTCCTTTTATTCTCCCTTTTTGCGGCAGAAGAAAGTCTTGTGTATGAATGATTTAAGTACCAAACAGTCAAATCTTCAGGGTCAGCTTTTCAACGATGGTGTTCAAAATTTCAAGCCTCTGTTGACTTGAGAAACTAATCTCATGTGAAGCTCCTTCTGCTGGTGGTAGGGTAGGAAAGGGCTTGTTTATAAGGTGGATACCAACAATTTTACCTCTAATTTAATGCTTTTGTGTCCATTAACCTGGAAATTCTGTTTGATTTAACACATCACAAATTGACAGCCTCCCTTTTGTACTTAGTCAGGGAATTTCAAAGCTTAGCCTCCACCAGAATTTCTAAGTAGGTTTGTATCTTAGTCTCCTCGTGCTTCTACAAAAGAACACAGCTGTTTGCTTTAGAGAACAGGGATTTATTTTCTCAAATCTCTGAAAGCTAAACTTCTGAATCAGACTTTGTTATATTGTATTTGCTATATATTCCTCCTGTGGCATGGTGTATTTCTGGTGTTTGCTGGTACTCCAGCACTTTGCTTATAGACTGGCCATCACACATGTCTCCTCCCATGTATGTCTCTGTATTTATCCTCTTTTTTCTATAAAAATGCTTCTTTCTTAGTTGCAAGGTGCTTTTCAGTAAGCAATGGGCTATTAACTGCAAGGTCATTCATTCAACATCAGCTGCTCCAAGGAAAAAGATCAGGCTCTCTGCTTCCATAAAGCTTAGAGATTTGGAAACCCTTTCTAGGGTTATTATGAGTTAGAAAAAAGACAGGAAAGGAAGAAAAGATCAAAGTGGATGTCAGAAGAGAGTCTGAAATTTGCTCTTCATCAAAGAGACTCTGAAATTGGCTGTCAATAATAAAGTAGTCGAAACAAATGGAAAAAAACAATAGTCAAAGAGCTGGGTGGAAAATTTCAAAGGGCTGCTCAAGAAGACAAAGTAAATTGTTCTGTGCAAAGGCCTAGAGTTAGAAAACCAAAAAGGGAAAACATGTTCAGCATTAAAAAAAAATTACCTCTGAAAAAATTCAGCCTCATGTTGAAATACGAAAAGATAATATGGGTAAACTATGGAATGATGCAGGCAGCATCAACAGAAGATGGAGAGAATATTCAGTCACTGCTCCCAAAAGAACTAGTCCACAGTGCACCATTTCAGGAGGCAGGATATGAGCAAGAACTAACGATGCTGAAGGAACAAGCTGCACTGAAGACATTAGACAAAAACAAGGCAATGCGAATTGAAATGTTTCAACAAGCTGCTGAAGCACTGGAAGCACTCACTGGTCTGTGCCAAGAAACCTAGAAGATAGCTATTTGGCCAACTGTGTGAAGAGATCCATGTATGTTCCCATGCCAAAGACTGGTGACCCAATAAGATGCTCAAACTGTAGAGCAATATAGCACACACAAATAAGATTTCGCTGAAGATCATCCAACAGCTGTTGCAGTAGTTCATTGACAGTAGCTGCCTGAGGTTCAGGACAGATTCAGAAGAGCACTTGGAAGAAAGTATATCATTGCTGATGTCAGATGGATCTTGGCTGAAAGCAGAGAATTCCAGACAGATGTTTCCTTGTTTGTTACTCACTATGCCAAAGCATATGAGTGTGTAGTTCATAATAAACTCTGGAGAGGCTTGACAAGAATGGGAATTCCAGAACCCTTCATTGTGCTCATGCAGAATTTGTACATGAATCTAGGTACTTGTGTTGATAGAACCAGAGAATAGTGCATGGTTTAAAATCAGGAACGGTGTGCATCAGGGTTGGATCCTCTCACCGTACTTAGAGAAGCTTGCTTATGTAAAGAAGAATGCAGCATCCGGATTGGAGGAAGGCTTATTAACAACCCATGATATGCAGATGACCCAACCTAGCTAGCTGCAAGTAAGAAGGACTTGAAGCTCTTGCTGATAGATCAAGGATTGCTGCCTTCGATATGGATTGCACCTCAATATAAAGTAGCCCGAAGCCATCAAACTGGACTGTGGGGAAGAAGCTGTTCGCTCCTTAGGCAATCCAAACAGAATGATCTCTCACATCACAGGCCTACCATCAGAGAGAATTAAGCAGTTTCTGCACTGTCTGATGTCTGAAATTAATGGACACTTTGGCCCTCGTTCCATGGCAGAGGATGCAGACAAGCAACACCTGCAAAGACATGCCCAGCCCCATCCTCCCCTCTGTCTGTGAGTCATCTTGGTTGACGTGTTAGCGCTCCTTTGTATACTCTTAAAGAATTGTGAACTGCTTTTCTGTGAAAACCTGTCATGTGTTGCAGGCTGCGCGCAGAGAGACTATTCCAGCCTGCCCCCAATAAAGCCCCGGGCCCTAGAGTGTCTATGCTGCAGGGATCCTGCACCCCAGCTGCACCTGTCCTTTCTCTTATCCATAGTTTTTCTCATTACAGATCACACTCCTCGCGGACCCATTGTAATGGAAGAGAAGAGCTGGTCTCTGTAATTATCTGGCCCTGGACCAATTGGTACTTTATGATAAACGGAGAAAGCATTGGAGTTGTCAAGGATTGTCTTGCTTGGTTATGCAATCAATGCGTGTGGAAGGAGTACTCAGAAGATCAAAAGGAAATTTGCATTAGGTAAGTCTGTTGCATAAGGACCACTTTAGAGACTCAAAAGGCAAGGACACAACCATGGCGAATCCTGCTTTAGGAACGCAGCAAAGACAAACAATTCCTAAGCCACGGGCACAGAGGACAGGATTTACAATACACATATTTGGAAGACATCATTCATTGCGTAGTAATCACTCCTAAATATTTAGGTGTAGGATCCACTCTAGAATGGCCTCATTAGCATAGAAGATGACTGCTCTCACATGCACAAGGGCTGGGGCTTTCATATTCGCCTTTTGAAGGTGATGAAGTCAGTCCATAATCACTTATATTTTAAAAGAATATTTAGTCTTCTTGGAACTATCCACACTTCCCCTGCCAAGTTACACATGTGAGCATCATGGATGAGATAGAGGAGGAAAAAAAAAAAAACACCAATTGAGGTTTGCACCACAAAGGCATTAGGTAATACCACAATCATCTCAAGACGGTGTTATTTTTTTTCAAAGAAGAGGAAACTGAAGGTGAGAAGGTGTGTATATTAACTTGCCCAAGCCTTGCAACTAGTGATGTTTCAGGAATCTGAACCAAGTTCTTATATCTCAGAAGTCCAAACACTTTCAAATTTTCAGCTCTCCTAGGCAGGTAGAGATCCACGTGGGATAAGCAACTTTAATAAGAGGACAGAGAGAGAATATAAGGAGATAATAAGGAGGGGCTATATCAAAACAAGATGTTATAAAGGGAAAACTTCCACTATTTCAGAATTGTGCCTAGAATTTGCCCCAGGCATTTGCCGATGCTAAGACTCCCTTCATAGAATATCTTTAGGACAGAGGTTTCTCTGGGTACATTTTCAACATATAAAATATCAATCAAAGGAGGAGATTGGAAATCACCCCAGCCATTACATACATCAAAAAACACAATTAGACAAACTATTAAATTAAGCATGTAAATTGATTCTTTTTCTTTGTTTCTCAGCAGATCAAATCAAAATTTTGTGGTTTGTGTGTTGTTTCATTACAGAATAATCAGAGGTGGATTAGGTATATAGTAGCAGTTTTGTTTTCATATTAGTTTAAGATGAAAAACTATATCCACCAATAAAAGCCTTTTTTGAAATTAAACATGCATCTTAAATTTGCATGACAATAAAATATTTCAAAAGAAGATAATAAACTCCGTCTCTCATACTGATAAGAGATGAACACATATCCACTGATTTTACTTGCTATTTTTGAGGAAACCACACCAAAGCCCAGTCTATTCAAAGGAGAAATGGAAGAACTATTCATCTGAATGGAGTAGGAAGATATTCAGGCAAATTTACAAATAAACTCAAAAGTGATTGCCTTTATCAGATGTTTTCGGGATGGCTGTTGACAATATTTGCATTTCTATCAGCTATCTACAGCTCACAGATTTGCAACATATCTCAAAGGTGATGATGAATAGTACAGAAACCCCAAGTAACCAGACAGTCCTCTGGAGGACCCTCCCATTGCGCTGAAAGAATGCTCAGTAATCTCTTTTGCTTATTCCAAAGCCTTAAAGTCTTTGCTAGAGCAGACACATGGTAATTGCTACAAAATCCATTTTCTAAAATTTCAACCCCAATTCTTCTACAAAACATATCCTTCTTATGCCTAACCATGTTGTTTGCTTGTGGGCTTCACAGTATATAAACAGGACAAATGAGAAAGTGCTCATGAAAAGCACTTGGTTGACGCCCTTTGAGACACTGTTATATCAACTTTCTGATGTCAGAGTGATATCTAATCTGCATAGAAGCACATGAGTGAACTCAGGAAGGGTGGTGAAGGAACAGAAGGCAATGTTAGATTTCGAGGCCCCAACATTAACTCAATTTGGGAGTATAGAGATCAAAGACCCAGCTTGTGACTCAAGCTCACTGGAAGGTCACAATTGAAGAGATAAAAGAGGAAATAAAGTGGCAAGTTGTTTTCAAAGCAGATGATTTTAAGGCCCCTGCACAGCCCAAAACAACATTAACCCAATGGGTGGGTCAGTTCTCTTTCCATTTGTTGAATATTCCCACAGAGAAAGTCTCAAGTTCATGCTAGGCTATCTTTAGCACCTGACATTTGCTAAGCTTTCTATATAACAGTGATAAAGCAGGCCTAAGACTTATCATCTTTGGATGGAAAACACGAACACAACTTATTTAGTTGGATCTTAACATATTGCCTTGTTTTAATGCATTGTGCGGTTCGTCAATGTTATAAAGTGTTTTAACGTAATGCATTCTTAAATAGAACTACCTTACTACAGGAGTGCTGGTGACGTTGTGGGCTATATGCTAGACGACTAACTACAAGGGCAGCAGTTCTACTCCACCAGAAGCTGTGAAGGAGAAAACTGAGGCTTCCTGTAGGTCTGAAGATTTACACCCCCAGAAACCTACATGGGCGGTTCTATGTTGTCCTACAGGGTCACTGTGAGTCAAAATTGACTTGATAGCAGTCAGTTGGTTTTTTTGATTTTTTCTAGACAACCCAGAACCCTGGTAGTGCTGTTGGGAAAGGGTTGACTAACCTCAAGTTTGGAGGTTGAAACTCAATGGCTGCTTTGCTGGAGAAAGATGAGTCTGTAGACTTCCCTGAACACTTACAAAGCTTTGGAAGCCCTGCCTAGGGGTCGCTGTGAGTTGGGAAAGACTCCATGGCTGTAGGTTAGGCTCAGGTTTGGTTTGTTTGATTTGGGGTAGTACAAGGCGCAAGTGTTAGACTGAAAACCCCAAATATCAGCAGTTAGAACTCACCAATTTCTCTGCAGGAGAAAATATCTGGATATTTGGTTTGGTAATGATTACAGCCTAGGAGACCATATGAAATAGTTCTGTACTCCCATAGAGGGTCACTCTGATTTGGAATCGTCTCCATGGTATCTGAAATGAGCCAACTTTTCTGTATCACAATTATCAAGTAGGTCTATGATTCTCCATCTTTGGACATAAAACACAAAGACAACTTATTTAACTAGGATTTTATAATATTGCCTTATTTTACTGCATTGCTTTCTTTATCAATGTTTTGATCTATTGTAATATAATATATTAAGTAATATTTGATTTTGAAAGTGCTACTAATCTTTTAAAAAATTCTATAATGATGAAAAGTCCCATATTAAATTTATTTAGGTAAAAAATAAGTGAGTCAAAGACTTGGGAGAATATGGATACCAGACAGCAAGCCTAGGGAGATCTCAGCAACTACCTGAGAGGGTCCATAGGAGCGATATGCTGTACTTCCTGGCAGCAAAACATTCAACCTAAAAATGTTGCTGATCTAACTTTCTTAAAGTGGGAGAGCTCTGGCGCCTGCTGACCAACTCCCCTTTACCACTGACCAGTGGCAAAAGCCACTTCTGGGAGCCCTCTTCTTCCCTGGCACAGTCTAATTTTCACAGGCCCTGAGGCAACCCAGCCAGTCCAAACTCTTACCTGGCTGGCCTCTGTAGGTCTTTATGGATAGCAGATGAGGTGGGCAGCTCAGTGCATCCATTCTCCATACCCAAGCTACATTTTTCACCATTTATTTTCCTTTCCTCCTTATTTCATGCTTTGGCCTCTGGTGCCCTCCCCACCCACATGTCCCTCCGCCCCCTGCCCCACAGCAAACATGTACACACAATAACACTACCAAGGGAGCAGGAATCCATGCCCACAAGGCAGTTTCATTTGTCACGTTCCATTATAATACTTTTGTTATTTTTTGTAGTTCTCTCCCACTTCCCCTTCCAGTGTCCACTTTAGGTGTGATCACACCCTCTTGAGACTATGCAACAACCCTGGCAAAAGCACGGGCTCCTGCCCCCCACGAGTGCGCAGACCTGTACTTGGCCAAAGCAACAGAGTGGCACATCCCACTCAAGATGCAGCTGAGCCTTAGTTGTCTTTTCTGTCCCTCCTTTTCCCTGCATCTACATCCATGATCCCTTTCTGTTCTTCTGATTTTTCCTTGTGAAATTTATATCAATGAACCTTCATGGTTTAAAATCAAGAAAGGTGTGTGTCAGAGTTGTATCCTTTCACCATACTTTTTCAATCGGTATGTTAAACAAATAATCAGAGAAGTTGACTTTTATGAAGAAGAATGTGGAGTCAGGTTCGGAAGAAGACTTATTAACAACCTGTGATATGCAGGTAACACAACTTTTCTTGCCAAAAGTGCAGAGGACTTGAAACTTTTGCTGTAGGATTGTAGCCTTTGTTATGGATTACAAATCAATGTTAAGAAGACCCAAATCCTCACAATGGGACCAATAGTTAACCTCATGCTAAATGGAGGAAAGCTTGAAGTTGTCGATGATTTAATCTTGCTTGGATCCACAATCAAGGCTCATTGAAGAGGCAGTCAGGAAATCAAATGCATTGCATTGGGCAAATATGCTGCATAGACCTCGTTAAAGTAATGAAAAGCAAGGATGTCACTTTGAGGACTTAAGTGTGCTAGACTCAAGCCATGGTATTTTCTATTGCCTCCTCTGCATGTGAGAGTTGACCGTTGATTAAGTCAGACTGAACAAGAATTGATGTGTTCGGATTGTGGTGCCAGTGAAGAATCCTGGTAGTACCATGGGTTGTAGGAGAACAAACCAATCTGGCTTGGAAAAAGTATGGATCAAGTCATCCTTATAAAGTATGAACAGAGTCCTCCTTAGATGCAAAGGTAGTGAGACTTAGTCCCACATACTTTGGACATGTTGTCCAAAGAAACCAATCCCCAGAGTACATCATGTTTGATAAGGAGAGGGGCAGTCATGGGGAGGAAGGCCCTCGAGGAGCTGGACTAACCTCAATGGCCGTAACCACGGGCTCAAGCATAGGAACAGTTGTTGTGAATTGGGCCACTCTTGTGAAAGGGTCGCTCCACCCCTAACGGGGTCACGACCCACAGGTTGAGAACTGCTGCTTTAAGCATGATCAGTGCTGTTTCATGATTCCACCTGAAAGATTTGTAATTTTGATTGGAAACCTCTGTAACTAGTTCCTGAAATCAATCACTATAAGCCTTTGAAAACAACTAGCCAATAAAAGACCTATTCCATCCTCTGTGTTACTTCAACCAAAGAGCAGATGGTCAAATGACTGTGTTATGATATTGTGGCCGCTCTCCTTCCCCGCACTCTACTTTGTTAGAGGTTCTTTACTCAGAGTCCTCAGTCCCCTGTTATATGAGCTGATGTTTCCTTGTGTTCAAGTATATCTTTTTTACTTTTCCTGAATAAATTCTCTTAAGATCCTTTGAAAGGATGTTTCCCCTCCACAGCAAAGCTCATAAGCATTTCAGACTGCAGAATGCAATCAGATGGAGAACAGAGGTGAGCCCGAGCAAGCAAGAGCCACTCAGTGACAGAGATTGAAGAACAGAAGCTCTTGTCCTGGTGCTCTTGGCGTATTCTTTTCTTGGCATTGGCAAAGGAGAGCGCCAACTCAAAAACTCACTCCCACGAGGTTAAATCTCACTGCTGGCCTCCCGTCCTGCAGGACAGAGTGGGTCTCAGAGGCTGCAAATCTTTCTGAAAGCAGAGCTTCATCAGAGGAGCTGCCAGGTTCAAACTGCTGACCTGTGATTAGCATCCCATAGTCTAACTTATTTACCGTTAAATCTAACCACTGCCAGGTAGTCGACTCCTATGCATAGCAACCTTATAAGATAAGAGAGAAATGCACTAGTAGGTTCTGAGATTATGGCTTTACAAGGGTAGAACTCCTTGTCTTTCTCCCATGGAGTTGCTGGTGGTTTCAAACTGCTGACTCTGAGGTTAGCATCCAAACAGGTAGCCACTAAGGCACCATGCATGCCCCCAGGGTTCCTAAAAGGGAGCTGGTAGTAGTTCCTAAGGAGCCCTTGTGATGCTTATGGAAAGGGCAGTGTTTCTGTTGAGCTGTTCACTCTCTCCTCTAGGTTTCCTCTGAGTTGGCAAGAACAACAGTGGGTTGGGGTTTGGTTCGTGGAGGATTAGTGATTCAGTCTGTGGTACAAATGTCCAAATGTGCCTCAGCCAAGAAGGTGCCTCTGGCTGAATGCATCTAGAGGGACTTCGGGAGACAGGCTTGGCGATTGCTTCCGTGGTGAGCTGTGAATCCTTGGATTGACTCTTTCATTGGATTGTCTTCATAACTCCCATCAAATAATTGGCTAGGAGCATGCTCACAAGGGGTCAACGGAATTCCCTGCTATTGAGTTGATTCTGACTTGTAGTGACCCTGTAGTAAAGTTTCTGGACTGTGAATCTTTATAGGATCAGACATCATCTTTCACCCACAAAGTCGCTGGTGGGGCTTGAACCACAAACCTTAGGGTTAGCAGCCTGTTGCCTATCTATTATGAAATTTGCTATTGTGTTACATTGGGTTCGCTGGGAAAGAAAGACCAGTGATACTTATATACATAGCGAGACTAGTTCATATCAAGAAAAATGGTTCACACAGTTATGAAAACCGTTTCGTTGGTTCAGGTCTGTGTGTCATTTATTAAACTGGAGGCTTTTCCTGACACATGTATCTTCCTGGGGCTGGGAAGCAGGCCAGGAAGTTGGAAGATCACAAGCCTGCAGGGGGAGAGATGAATTGGTGGAGCAGATGTTACTGCAGACTGCTGAACGCATCCCAAATAACTTCTTGGGCCTGGGAAGCAGAGAAGCAAGAGGTAGAGCCACACCAACTAGACAAGAGACAGCGTTCTTTGCAACATCTCACTTTGTGATATTAAATAGGCCACCGCCCTCCCCGCCCCCCAAGAAACATCGCCAGGTTGTAATCTGAATGAGAGGTTGCACTACACCCATATTTTCTTATAGATGTAGCCAAATAAACATAAGCCCTAACTATTGCATTCAGCTTTTCCATCACACTGCATATAAGGAAAGCCATCTTACAAGCAGGAAGAGAGAATCTCACAACCAACAAGAACGAAGGACCAGTGAATAGAAAGAAGAACATCTGAGGATTCTGTCAGCAAGAAGCAGAAGAGGGGCTGGGGCAGCATGAGATGGCTTCCCAACCCACTGAAGGAGTAAAGCTAAATGCCTTTGAGCAAGAGGCTTACTAGGGTTCCCTTTGGGCAAGTGGCAGCACTACAGGAGCTTTTGTGCAGCACTTGCCTGGGCAGGGCAGAGCCCAGGCCCTGTTCATGAGAGGCCAAGGCCAACATGGCTGATAAGAGGTTCTGTAGGCAAAGGCTCTGTATCTTTAATGCGTTCTAACCCTGACTTCTTATAACCTGTTAACTTCCCTAATAAACCCATACTCGTGTTGTCTCTGAGTTCTGGATGGCCATTGAAATGGATTATAGAACCAGTAGAGAATTAGAGTGCTTTGGGAGCAATGTTGGTATCAGAATATGGTAAAGGTAGCTGGAGGGAAGAGATACACCTAACCCACCTTGTGGGAATTTGCCTTAGGCTGGTGGACTGCTGGATTCTCCTTCCTTCTTTGTAGCAGGAGGAGGTCAGGCATGGCCTTTGTAGAACTTTTTCAGATTCTGAAAGGTCACAGTTTGAAAATCGCATGGAAAACGTTCTGTTCTGCACACATGAGGTCATGATAAATTGATGCTGAAGTAATTTCTACAATACTTACCAAAGACATATTGACATCACATCTCAGAGTGATGAGCTCATATTGACAAGAACTTTTACTTCCTTAATGGTGCACTGACACTAAAGAAATTATGGTCTTGGAGTCCTGGTCCCAAGATATTTTTAGAGCAAGTCAAGTAGATTAGAAGTAAGGCTTTTAGGAATTAAAGACATTAGAATTTATGATGGAAAAAAGAATCAGTTACAGAGCTGGCATAACGATTAAATAGGGGATAGGTTTTCAAATTAAATAATAGATGGGTGTATGTGTACAAGGGATCGTGTATGTGTATATATGTGTGTGTGAGAGAGAGAGACAGAAACAGAGAAAGAGAAAAATAACAGTAGGCTTCCTAATGCAGACGTCTGACCTGATCATTATAGGAAAGAAAAGCACTCCTGCCCTTGTAAATCGCCATGCCTTACCTGAATAGAAAAATACAGTCAAAACAGCCACTAGCCATCTAGACAGATGAGATAGGTAAGAGAGGCAGGAGCATTGGGGATTATAGTCATAGGTGTATTTTCATACAAGTTTCAAATATCAAAATACAGAGCTATTTCAAAAGGGTACCCTGGTAATATTTTATCATTTCACTTTAGAGAAACATAAATCTTACTTTCCCTTTTCTTATTTTGTGCCTCTTGTAATTCTTTTCCAATCGATAATATGGAATGACATATTGTGATTAATTCTTTCTGAAGAATGGTCAGTATTAGAGTTACATTTGATTGGTAGAAACCAAAATGTAGCGCCTGCTACACTGATCCTCCATCCTCCAGTTGTCTCTATGCGGTGTTTAGTGCTTTCATATGTTTGATGAAGTTAAGATAATATGTGTGTAAACATACTTTTCTCCTGATGCCTTTTTCTATATATCAGAATTAAAAAATAAGCATATGGGCAAGTAAAGTCTAGGTTATATTTGTACTTTCAAGAAATTGATGTTTTAATCATTAAAACATTCTTTAAAAAACAAGCACAGGGGTATTTAAATAATAAAATAGAAAGCCAAAAAGATAAATGTGTCTTCTCTAAATTCAGTGACATAAACAGCAGACTCTTTCTGTTCCGTCTACAGTCAGTCCATTAAGCATTTGTAAAATGACCTACAAGACAGGAAAAACAATGAAATCATGATGATGACAGGCTCTACAATGACACTAAGGCCTGGGAAAATAAAGAACTGGCAATTCCCAAATAGATAGACAATGATGTCAAGTGAATCTCCGCGAAGTTCAATAAATGTGAAGCAATTGCCAAGTTCTTCTTGGTTTAGACACTGTCTTAATACTAAACGATGAATTAGTAAGATGTACCATTTTAGATATACGCAAATTCCACAATGACTGGCAATTCCTGTTGCAATTTCATCATGCTGAAAATAGTATCTGTAATAATGGACTTTTGAATTTGCAAGTAATGTGCAGACTCTTAAGGCAGCTTAGTAGTGTACGCTGGTGCTTGAAGCTTGGGCAGCTAAGTACAAGGCAGGCCGTTTCCACTCACGAGCAGTTCCGTGGGAAAAGCCTGTGGCTGTTTGTGTCTGTAACGAGGGAAGAGCCTCAGGACCCCTCCATAGAGTGTCTGTGAGTCAAACTTGGCTTAGTGGCAGTGGGCTGGTTATTTTGGTTCTGTATAAGACTCTTTGGTAATGCAACAGTTTATACTTCATTACCCATAATCCACTCGGGAAAATAATATTAATTATGCAACAGTGAGTTCTATGGTACATGGTGACTACATGATTAGAAATTCAAATTTAAAATCCAAAGTAAAAATGTGTTAGTCTCTTAAAAGCAATAAAGAAGGAGGTCTTTTTGTTGAAATATAAGGGATCCCGGTGGCATATTGGGCCACTAACTGCAAAGTCCACAGTTCAAAACCCCCAACCACTGTGTGGGAGAAAAATGGTGGGCTGTAAACTTATAAAGAGTTGTAGAATTGGGAACTCACAGGGGCAGTTCTACCCTGTGCTCTAAGGCTACTCTGAGTAGTCATTGACTCGATGGCAGTGTTTTCTTTACTGAAATATAGGTAGTTGATAAGCACTAAGTAGTCAGATGACCACTGGATGAAAAGAAAATGATGAAGAATACCCTATAAGTGGGAAGTGTCTGGAAGAAACACAAAACCCACCAGTTCTTTCTTATATGAGAGGGGTTCAAAGAATATGTTAATTTTAGTTCCATTTTCTCAACATAATAAGAACCATATATCCAAGAACAATAGTTTGCATCTGACTAGAGGGAGAGAATTGGATTCATTTAGTCTTTGAATAGGAACTAGTTATGGCTGTGCTGTATCACCACTTTAAGTTAATGTAGTTCTAGAAGTTTCAGCTAGATTGTAAGACATATTATCCACATAGGCACTGAAGAAATAAAAATCTCTTTATTTACAGACAACGCAATGCTATATTTAGAGAACCCCCAAAATACGATTAAAAAATTGCTCAAACTAATTGAAACATTTGGCAGCATAACAGAAATCACTGGGTTCTTGTATATTAAAGATGATGCCAAAAAGATATCAAAGGAATAATATCATTTAAAATAAGTACACAAAAGATAGATTATTTAGGAATAAATGTTACCAGATAAACAAAGAAAATTACAACATACTCCTTTAAGAAATGGAAATAAACTTACACAATGAAACAAGCTATCATGTTCCTGGACAGGAAGATTAAATATTGAGAAATTGTCTATATTACCAAAATTATTTTTACACATTCAATGTAATTCCAATCCAAATCCCACCACAGTTTTTTCCAAAGAAATTGAAAAACTAATTGCTAACTTTATATGGAAAGAAACCTAGGATAAATGGCACTATTAAAAAATAAAATGAAGTAGGAGGTGTTTCACTCCCAGACCTTAAAACCTACTGCATGGCTTCCGTAATCAAAACAGCCTGGTACTGGTGCAATGATAGACATGAAGACCAATGAATAAGAGTTGAGAACTCAGGAAAAGACAACCAAGTACCTGCTGATACCCATTTTTTTGAAGAAGAACTTCAATACATTAAATAGGCAAGACACAGTCTTTTCAACAAATGGTCCTGGAAAAACTGGATCTTTATCTGGTAAGTAATGAAACAAGACCTACCTCTCGCACCATGCACAAAAACGTAGTCCAGATGGATCACAGACCTAAATATAAATTGCATAATTATTAAGACAATCAATAAAAATATAGGAATATACATAAGGACCCCAATGCAAGGCATAAACACAGTACTGAACATAATGAAAAATATCCCAGTCTAGAAGATAAAATAAAAACCTGGGACCTACTAAACATATGAACTTTATGCACAACAAGAGACCTCATCCACAGAATCAACACAGAGCCCACAGACTGGGGGAAATGTGTAGTAATAATATATCAGGCAAAAGGCCAATCTTCAGAAATCTATAGAAAACTACAACATCTTAACAAGGAAGCTACAAATATCTAAATAAAAAAGTGGGCACAAGACATGAATAGGCAATTTATCAAAGATGACTCACACCAATACTTTTGGCAAAATTCAATAAAACAGGAAAGAATAAGTGCTGCAGAGGATGAGGAGAGATTAGAACACTTTTATATTGCTGGTGGGACTATAGAATTGTACAACCCCTGTTGAAATACGTATGGCACTTCCGTAAAGAAATGCAAATCCGACTACCTCATGACGCAACAATCTTTCTACTGGGAATACAGCCTAAGAAAATGAACATTATAACACCGACGGACATGTTTATTGAAGCAATATCCCCAATAACAAAAACATGGAAACAACCCCAAGCCCCCACTACAGAGGAATAAATTCTGGTACATTCATACTATGGGATTTTGTGCATCAATAAAAAATAATGTTAACTTTCTTAGACACTGCAAGCCATGGAGGAAACTAGAGAAAGTCGTGCTTAGCAAATTCAGTCTTGCAAAGATACATATTTTAAATCACCATTGTTATAAGGAAAAACAAAGGACAACTGTGCGAAGACTTTGATGACTACTGAGGAGGCCAGGGCTGGGGGTGGAGGATGGGGCTGGTGGGTGGGAACAGCATGAGGGAGAGACCAAAAAATGGAGTATTTAACATAAAAAATAAAAAAAATAAAATAACATGAAAACCCTCTAGATTCCTTACTTCTCAGATCTAAATATTGGTCTAAGTAGCTAAAAGTGCAGAATGTAAAACTGAAGTGACATACAAGCTCATTTCAGCCCTATAAGAAAAAAATTTCCATATTCCCAGGAACTTTTTGGAACCCTCTTGAATAATTGTGTATTTCTTCTATCATGTTAAAGACAAAGTGTGAATTAATAATTGTGTTTGTCAATTATTTAATTGCGCAGTTAAGAATAAAAACGAGGTCAGAACATCTTTGGCTTGGTACACATGCTCAATACCAAGAGGGGAGAGAGAGAGAAATGTGTCTTTTGTGGAGAGCTAGAGAATTGAGAGACTAAGAAGATATCATGCTCCCCCAAAGGCAAAGAATTCCTTCTCCTCGGGTGGCAGCTGCAGTGTCTATCTTTTCTTGGTTCTCTTTGAGTGGAGAAGAGTTTCAGGAGGATTTCCTTCTAGAGTTCTTTCATTTCTGCGGTGTGACTCTGTGGAGAGAGACATCTAATCCCTGATGTGCTCATACGGTCACTAGAAACGCTTGCTCGATTTGTTCGTAGCTCTTGTAGACTTGGCTCAGATTCATGGTGAGTCCAGGTCCATAGAAGAAAAACACTGCCCAGTTCTGTGCCGTCTCCACCATCATCTGTAGACTGGACCATTGGGGCAGATGTGACTGTGATGGGATGATTTTCAGAAGTAGAGAACCAGGCCTTTCTTCCTAAGAAATATGAAGAGGAGAAGGCCTTCCTGCCCTGAATTTCCTCCTGCTAATTATGGTAGTCTAAAGGAAAAGAAAAGGTACCTTTTATCTTTCCTGGGAGACAGAAGAGGTTTTCTACTCCCGTAAAGCATCGCAACCTTGCAGACTCACAGGAGCAGTTCTACCCTCTCCGATATTGCCTCTGTGGGTCAGAAGAGACTCATGACAGTGAAGGTTTTTGTTTGTTTGTTTACATTCCACGGTCTGTCTCTTTTCTTTCATTGTGCTATGTTGGGGGTTTGTTTGTTTTCCGTTTTCCTTGCGATCTCACGTTTTACTCCATTTCATTCTGGTGAAATTCTCTGCTCATGTGATACTCCCTCCATTCCCATCACCCCTTCTCCCACGGATTTTTCCCTAGGCATTTTGCCAGTCAGTACTCATGGCAGAAAATGTCACTGTTTCTTACTGAACACAGACATGAAGGGCTTCACCACAGGTGTTACATTATGTACCGTCCCATTCTGAAGGCTCAGACATCAAACTGAAACTTTCAGGAGCATCTTGCAGTGCACAGGAAGAGAAACTGGCACGCAGAGTGGGGAAGCTACTTGTCAAGTTCTGAAGGTACCGCTTCATTGACTGACCCCAGGGCCAAGCCACTGCTGGCACCATTGTGAAATTAACAGTAAGATTGATAGATGATCAGGAAGATACCATATCTAGGTGATGCTTAAGGCAGAAACAGTCTAGAAAACTATTCTCACCTCATTTCTGCTGCTCAAATCGCATGATCTCTATGTCTAAAAGCATGACATTGATAGAACCTTAGGCATGTCTAGATTCCTAGTTTTCAAGATTGTATGTGATCTGCGATTTTGGCTTCTAATTCTGAAATAAATAAGACATAATAGACTACAATGAGTTGGAGCATTGCCTCGCTATTCAACGTGTACACACATCCTACTATCCCACACTTAAACTTATAAACAACGCGCCAACAGCAACAACTCACCACCATCAAGTTGAACCTGACTCATAGTGACCCTATAGGACAGAAGAGAACTGCCCCATGTGAGCTTTTGAGACGACACCTGTTTGTGGACGCACAACACGTTCTCTTAGTAATATACTTGGTTTAGTCTTGCTCGCCTCCCTTATATAAAAGCGGCCTAATCAAAACCATCCTTTCAAGGGGATCTGGTGGGGCAGTTCAATTCAAGGAAGAGAGGTCAGCGCATAAGGTTTTAGGGATAGTATGGAGGCAGGGGAAGGGGGTTGAAATTCCAAGGGTGGTATCAGTAGACTTTCTCAAGGGACACCTGGCAATCAGGGAGTTTCTTACGAAGACGCCTTAAGAAAGTAGAAAGCTGCATGGTGAGCGAAAGACCAGGATAGTCGCCTCCAGGAATGTGTTCCCTCAGGACAACGCACCTGCGCACCCTCAGAGCTAGCACGGGGTTTCCACTGCACGCCCCTGAGCTTACTCCTTCAGCTGAGTTTTTCACTCAACGAACATTGAAAAGAACACGGCTGGGTCTCTCAAGGATCCCAGGACTGCCTTTGCAGTGCTATGTGAATCAAAGGGTGTGAATGCTTTGGAGAAGGGTTCCTGATGGAAATGTCTTCCGAAGACTATCAGCCTAGGTAGAGGGTATATTGAAAAACAATTGCTTCACACTTTTATGTCTTTAATAAATGTTTCTATGATTTGGTAGCAATACTTTTTTGACATACCCTCATAAAATTCTGTCCTTTGGTTCTTAAAAGTCCACATTTTGCCACATGCAAAGTACCTTCACACCATCACATTATCCCACAAGTCTGAAATAAACTTCAAGTCTGATATTTAATTTAAAATCATGAATTTCATCTAAATTGAATATGATCGAGACTTTAAATATACTCCCTCTTTGGATGAAATTCTTCATGTGATCCTATAAAATCTAGAATACAAGCTGTCTGTTTCCAAAAATTAAATGGAAAAATTGGCACAAGGCCGTTAGCAATGGGAGAAATTTGGAAGTAAATAAGGCATAACAGGGACCAAGCAGGTCCAAAAGCCTAACAGAACAAATTATATTAGCTCTCAAGATTAAATAACCTTCTTTTCTGAAGCCATCAGAGCAAGAGCCCACCTTTCAGACGCTGTTGGCCCTGATTCTGGAATCTGGGTGAAGGCTCCCCCTTCCTGGGTTTCTAGGGTGACAACTCTGCTCTTCAGACTTTGAACAGTCCCATTCTCCCAGCTCATCTGCATTTTGGTCAACTCCTTCAACCCAGGAAGGGCTATCTCTTCTGCCCTTTGAGCATGGAGCTCTGCACCCTCAGTCTTGGGCAGTGCCTTCCCTCTGGCACACTCCAGAATTGAGTTGGCAAAGATCCAAGTCTTTCAAAACTAGAGGGCTGTAGCCCCACTCTTGAAATTGAGGAGGCTGTGAGCCCACTCTGAAACCAAAGACTTTCCCTAATGATTTTTTGTGTGTTTGTGTATATGTGTCAACTTACTTCTTTAAAATTTTTTGTTATAATATAGGGTAAAGTTTATGGAGGAAATTTGTTTTCAACTGAAACTCAATTCTTACATTGTGTTTTATATGATGCATTGCAATCTTTACAATGTAACAACACACTTCCCACTTCTTCTCTGTGTTTATAATTTTCGTTTGTCTTTCTTTCCTCTCTGATCCTGCCTTCTGAAATTTAGTCCTGGGCTGATGTTGCTTTTTTGGTCTTGTGTGATTGTTTCAAGGAGCGCATGTCTCCCTGGTGTTATGGTCCACCTTATAGACCTATTTATAATTGGGCTTATAAATGAGCCGCAGGGTGAGTTTTGTTCTGGGCTTGAAGGCTCCTAGTCTTAAGGGGTCCACCAATATCAATCAGACCAGTAAGACTGATATTTTCTTTATGGGTTTTAATCCATTTTTTCTCACTTTATCTAGGTCATCGTATTATGAGTCCTCTCAGAACAGTCAAAAGTGGGAGCTGGGTACTATCTGTTTCTTCTGGTTTCAGGGTCATCGAAACTTGGATTTAGGTGGTCTTTTAGTCCTTTGGATTATTTGTGTCCTTAACTCACTCATTTCTTCACCCTTGTTTGCTCCAGTTAAGGAAACACCAAGAGTTGTACCTTAGCTGACTAGTCACTAATGTTTAGGATCATAATCACTACTCACTGTGTTAGGCAGGATTCTCAAGAGAACCCAAACCAGGACACTTATGATTTTATATATATAAGAGGATAGGTTTAGACAGCGCGAAGGAATTTAACAGCTAATTAGTCCTCACAGTAGTACAGAAGGCTCAGTTCAATTCACTTTCATGGAAGAGTTAATATACTGGAAGTCCTTCAACTCATGTGGGCTGCTGGGTCCGAAGTCAAAGAAGCAGACAGCAGAGTCTTCCCTCAGGCAAGGCAGGCAGCGCCTGCCTGCAGGCAGCAGACAGCAGGGTGGATCAGCAACAGTCAGTAGCTCAGGAGCTTATTGAAGCAGACCCTATTGGGATCTGGAACTCAGGGGTGACAGGATCCACCAGCCTCAAGCCCAAGCAATGTATGTACCAGCGGCAAATCATGGTGAAGCAGATCCCAAAGGAGCCTCAAGCGCTAGCAACAAGATCCATGGGTTGACTTGGTAGTGTAGCACACAGATCAAAGAAGAGAACTGGCTAAAGCAGCAGCACACTGGTCTGGTCACCAGAGATGCTGTTTGTCTTTATTTATTTAGGTCATCCTCCAATCAAGCTGTGACCTGATTAAACTCCTCTCACATGCTCTTAGTGGCTTAGTTGGCACAATAAATCTAACTGTGACATCACCCAAGTAGGATGTAGAACACTGTCTGACTTTGGTGTCTGCTGAGATTATGGACCTGAACCCCTAGACCCAGCAAGTATTTCCCTTAAAGCTTTTGGCTGTGGTTAAGAAGCTTTCAAACTTTGCTCCCTGTATGTTCTACTATATGTGTATTTGCAGCACATGTATATAATATATTTCCTATGAGTGGCTAGTGGGGTTGAGCCTCTGACCTTGTGGGTAAGCAGTCCAATAGTTACATATAGAAGGTACCACTCCTATTAGATTTCATCTTATTATTTAATTATACCTGTGACAGAATTAGACAAGATCTGTTTTAAAAGTCAAATAAATAACTAATTGGTATGAATTATTTAGCTCATTATGACCCTATGTTTGTCAGAGTACAACTGTACTCTGTAGAGTTTACAATGATTTATTTTTTAGATGTACCATACCCATTGAATGGGCAACCTTTCTGTTAGCAGGAGAACACATTAACTATCTGTAACTCACAGGGATCCAAATATTACTAAAATAAGGAAAGTGTGACTCATTACAACGAGTTCCCTCAAAACTCATTACCATTTATCAACTAGTGCTCTTTTAAAAATCTATTGACAATAACATTTTAAAACAAGGGAAATCTGAGCTGAAAATTTACTCAACATTCCTTTCTAATTTAAAGTAGATGAAACTATCCTCAATATCCCCTTCTAATTAAAAGCAGTGATTCACTTGTCCAGATAACCATCCTATGCCTTTTTAATGTCTACATAATAAGGCATGTTGTTAAATATGTAAAGAGGTTTGAAAGGAATACCAGCTATGGGATCAAGTCATACTTTGTTATAATTTTTTTTTGTAGTTAGTTCAAGGATCGTTTGTTGGCCTTTAGGGGTGTTTTCCAGTCCAGTCTGTTGGGGCTCCACGCCCTGGCCCCAAAGTCCACCTTCAGCATTCCCTGGGGACCTTGCCGCTTCATTCCCTTGCTGTTCAGCTGCACTTCTCCAGTGCTTTGTCTCGGTGTGGTGGCATCAGGTTGGGTGCAATTCCCAAACTGTGTCTCCGGTGCTGTCCCCGCAGGATCATGGGTCAGTGAAGGTCATCATGTCTCACAGTGGGGCTGGCCATGTGGTCCTCTCTGTGGACTGGCTGCTCTAATTGGGGTCATTGTTCTCAAGGCCTGGTGGGCCAGGATGTGCTTCACTCTCTCCTACTCCCCCTTCATATGCTCCCGTGTGCTCTGATCAGATATGTCCCTCTTCCGGAGCTGCAGATTTAATGCCGTCCTTTGAAAGAAATTCTCCTTGGGGGAGGGGCCTTTGTTATAATTTTAATCATTTTAAATAAATATATTAATTTTCTGACAATTTTATTTTCTTTCAAATTTTAGCTCCCCATAATAATTAGTATAGATTATCCAAACTCCTTTGAACATTCTTCTTTATCTTATTTTACACTTTTCTTTTTCACCAGCCATAAGTAAATAGTTTTTGCCATAGGACCACAGTTTTATGAAGGAGTGACTGTGTAGCCTGGCTGAGTGGTCCATGTCCATTTTCAGTCTTTAAGTCGCTTTCCTGACCCCCTGGTTCCTCCTGGTTGTGTTATAAACTATTGGTGAAAAATTACGCCTTGAAACTGAGCTGTGTCCTGATTCCTTTGCTCTGTCTTCCTATATGACATGCTATTTTGAGATTCATACCAGGTTTTCTGCAAGTGCGACTCTCAAGTTGTGTTCCTTTCTGTTTTTCTCACCAAAGCTTTCATGTTAACGTTCATCCGTGTGCTCACATGTCTCAGAGGGAGAAACAAGTGTTACTGTGGTAGCTGATGTGTTTGTCTCATATCTTGTTTTGATGTTCCATGTCTGTTTTTTGTTTCGTTTTTAGGTTAAATTCAAGTCTCACAGACACTTCATTTCTCTTTATTTCCCCCACCCTTTTTTTGAAGAATAGAACAGTTTCAAGTTATCTAGAAAAGGAAAGTAGTAGAGATATTCATTTTTCCATATAACCAATATTTGAATATTTATAAATATCTCCTGTATGACAGGCACTGATCAAAAAACTGTATAAGGAATATATAAAAAGAATATATTATTCTCTATCTCTCAAAACATAAATCCTGAGGTGGGAATGAGGAGACAGACCAATATTAATAAACAAAATGGAAAAGGATATGCCTATCACCTTGGCTGTCATTTTGTTGTACTGTGGTAACTCACATACATACTACTGATGCTACACTTTAAATCTCCACCACCACCACCACCAGCAGCAACAACAACAACACTACCACCACCACCACCACCATTACCACCACCACCACCTCCACCACCACCACCACAACCACCTCCACCTCCATCACCACCATCACCACCACCACCACCACCACCTCCACCTCCACCACCATCACTAACACCACCACCACCACTCCCAGGCCCTAAACAGTCTCTAAAACCTTCTGAGCTGACCTCTCAACCTTGAATTGAACTGTCCCAGCAGATCCCCTTGAAAGGGCTGTTTTGAGTAGACCTTTTTTGATACAAGGTACCCTAACAATACTAAAACCAGGGTACGACTAAGAGAATGCTTTCCATCAACCACTGATCCCAGCAGCACATGTAGACGTTGGGATTTTGGGGGGATGAACCTGTACATGTTTGAACTGAACCTGTGCTAGTCAGACTGTGCTAGTAAGTGCTAGGAAGTCCCTCACAACACTGTCTACTTTTCTGCCCTTTACTTTGTCCTCTAGATTCCTTAAATCCTCAAAACAGCCACACGGAACTCCCAGGCAATGTTCATGATTAAAGGGCTTCTTAAGGGAGTTAGCATGTTGTAGTGTAGGTCGGACAGAGTTGTTCAGTCAGAACACATTACAAATTTCTTTCAGGGCTACGAATAGGTGCCCAAAAGACATGCCACTCGCTCCTCTGTAAACCTCAGTCTGAAGGTGGTCAGCTTAAACTCCAGGTCCACCAATCTAGCTCTCTGAATTAAGTGCCCAGGGGCACCACACTCTGGTAAATCACAGCTTGCAGGCACTTCATAATAGTAAATTACAGGCAGTAACTTATTTTAATATGCAATGGTAATTCCTACTGAACCTGAGAGATTGATATGCTCCTTTCCCAACAGATATCTATCAATATCTCTTGATTATGTACATGTGAGCTGGAGACTCATTCTGATACTTGGAATAGACAGACTGAGAAATGGAAAAAAATCGATCATTTCTATTCTTTAATTTCGAAGAAGAAAGAACTTGCTAGGAAGAGCAGAAACCAAGAGACTTCTAGGAGATTCTATCACATATCAGATAACTATGAGCATTTTGGGTGTCTAAATAAGCAATGGCAAGAACAAATTGAGTGAGATGGGAGAGAGGCTCTCCCAATTTCTGATTTAAGTGGAAAAAGCCTTCAAGGCATCAGACAAGAGGCAAGGGAGGCAAGACTGGCTTAGACTTGGAACTGAGCACAGCTGAGACACTGGCTGCCCCCAGGAGGAGCTGGAGGGGATGCAGAGGCAACCTGGGGTTGGGATGGCCGCTCAGGCACCAGGTGGGACTAATGACCGTATGAAATTCAAATTGCTGCTGTTAATGTGTTCTCATTTGCAACCTCTGCTTGAGGAAGCCTAAGGACATTCTGGTTATATAAAGATAAAACATGTAAACATAATCTCAAGAGGTTGATATTTTTCTCTGAGAGGAATCTTCAAGAACTTTCCATTTTCATTAGAAAACAATAGAATGCTGGACTCCCTTCCAAATTAGGGTAGATTAAATTTTCTTTTACCTCAAAAGCAGATGGTATTTTATCAGAATAAATAATACATTGGCGTGGGAAAGAGCGTTACAGAGACCAGCACGATTATACCACATTCTGGTCGATGCCTCCATGAATATGTCATTTTGTCACACTAGGGTGGCTGGCCTGCTGCTATGGTGCTGGGAGCAATACAGCGGTGTTTTAAATTCTAGCAGGGTCACGGATGGTGGGTAGCTTTCAGCTGAGCTTCAAAGTAAGGCTAGAAGAAAAGGCTGATTATCTATTTCCCCAAATTACCCAACAAAGTCCTAAGGATCACAACAGAATAATGTCCAATATAGTTCAGGAAGAGGAATCCCCTAGGTTGGAAGGCACTCAAATTATACGGTGGCTGCAAAAGTGGACCTGTTGTGAAGATGGTACAGGACCTGGTAATATTTTATTCTGCTTTATTTAAGTCTTCCATGAGTCAGAGCTAACTCCACAGTAATTAAAAACATAGCAACAAACAAGAGATGCAATGCTGTTCCTTATATACTGATTCTTGTAAATGTGTGGTATACAAATTTAAATGGAAAACATGTACCTTTTAATTTTAAAAGTTACCTCATCATTCCTAAACACCAGAGTGTTACCTGGGCTTCAGAAACTAAGACTAATCCTCGCAGCAGACTGACCAGGAAAGAACCGCTCCCACTCTCCTGTTCAACCACCTGGCAGTTCTATTTGCTTGTCCTAATGTTCTCTGCAAATAAAACCAGAGGTAACCTGCCATAGAAGCTCCGTGCTGGAGTGGAGTGAAGCCATATTCTAATTAGAGCTCATATGGTACCTCAAGACTTTGGGCAGATTAAATAGACTGTGTGTATCTGTTTATTCATTTCTAAAATGCCAGGGTTCCCTTAGAAGTGCTTTTAAAGTCTAATTACACAAACTTCATAGTGATCTGAAAACCTTCAGTGAGCTGATGTGTTACACATTTTAGAGAACAATTTTTCTAGAAAGTCAAGTAATGTGGGAAAAAAGCAAAACGCAAACTTTCAAATTTAGGTGCCCTCCTGATCCGTAATATGGCACCCTGAAATCTGGCTCTTTGTTTTATGGACACACTTGATAATTAACCAGAACCCATGCATCAATTCCTTAGTCTTTGGAGAGAGCAACTTTTCACAGATTTTTGTTTGTTTGTTTCCTGATCTGTTAAGAAAAATCTATTCCACAGATGTGTCCTTTTTAGAATTTGTTCTTTATGTTACTGAACACATGAAATCTCAAAAAGATTATGCTATAAACATCCCCCCACACCCAGCCATTTTAATGCTAATTTTCACAAACATGGGATTAATTTTCTCTCTAGGTAAATAATAATTGTATGATAGTTATTGATTCCTACCTCCCTAGCATATGCATAAGATGCCCTCTGGGTACTGTGGGTTAGGTGGTGGACTGCTACGCATAAGGCTGACCAATTGTCCCTCAGGAGAAATCCAAGGTTGTCTGCTGCTACAATGACTTACAGTCTCATGAACCCTGTGCAGGGTCACTATGAGTCAAAAAAGTTGATGGCAGTGAGTTTTGCTTTGGAGGGTGTTGAGGCAGAAATAACAGCATCCCAATTCAATCTCTGAAACATGTGAATATATTACATGACAAAAGCAACATTGCCAGACCTTGGTTTGGAGACTCATACTGCATTGTCCCTGTGAGCCCTACATAATCACAAGAGGAAAGGAGGTGAAAGTAAGAGGAGATAGTTCAGAGGTCAACATTTGAAGATGCCCCCCACTATATTTTTGTCCATCTATCATACTATAAAGGTGTGTGGGTTTCAGTGGAGCGGCCAGGCTAACAATAGACTAAGGAGGAAAAGGCTGTCCATCTTTGACGGAGGAAACTCACTGCCACCAAGTTGACTGGGTTCATGTTGACCCTATAGAATTTGGTAGAACTGACTTTGAGGATATCCAAGGCTGTCGATCATGATGAAAGTAGAAAAGTTCCTCTTTCTCCTTGGAGATGCTGGTGGTTTCAAACTTCTGACTTTGCTGTTAGCAATCCAACATGTAACCCTCTAGATCACCGGAAGTCTTATGAATAGCAGCTGAACATTTTCCGATACCGCGCTGGAAAATGAGCTCGTCAACATGGAAGGCACCAAAAATACAACTGAGGAAGAGTTGCCTCCTCAAGTAGAGTCAACCTTTGGCAATCTTAGAGTCACCCACCGACGGCACGGATGGATCCAGGTCCTTCACTCGCTGAAGAACCATGGCTCAAAATGAGGAGAAATCGCTGTAACCATCCCTCAATAACGAGAACATGGAATGTACAAGATATGATTATAGGAAAATGGGATGTCATAAAAATGAAATTGAATGCATAAAGTTTGATATCCTATGCAGTGAGATGAAATGGACTGGGATTGGCCATTTTGAATCAGGCAATCATATGCACGACCATGCCAAAAGTGACAAATGCAGGAGGAATGGGATCGCATTCATAGTCCAAGAGCACTTTTCAAGACCTATCTCGAAAAATAATACTATCTGTGATAGGAAAATATGTTTATTCCTATAAGGAGTACCTGTCAATACAATTCTTTTTCAAATGTGAGTACAGACCACTAAAGCCATTGATGGAGATGCTTACCAATTTCTGCAGTCTGAAATTGACCAAACATGAAATCAAGATGCGGTGACAATTACTGGCGATTTGAATGCAAAAGTTGGAAACAGAGAAAAGATCAGTAGTTAGAAAACATGGCTTTGGTGATAGAAATGAGACTGTAGATTGCATAATAGAATCTTGCAAGATCAATGACTTCTTGATCTCAATTACTTTTTTAAAGCCACGTGAACAGTGGCTATACATGCGTACCTCGACAGATGGAATACCAAGAATCAAATTGACTGTAGCAGTGGAAGAGACCATCCATTATTCCTGTGTACATTCAGGTGGAAGCTGGAAGAAATTAAAACAAGAAAGCAATCACAAGTGATAAATGTGACATTGCGTATGACCTACCTAAATTTAGAAAATGTCTCAAGAATATGTTTGGCACATTTAATTACTAATGTCCCAACAAGTTGTGGATGACAACAGGAAGTTTACACATGATGAACATAAAGTGCCATTAGGAAGACAAGAAGAAAAGTCAAAGTGAATGTGAGAAGAGGCTGTGAAACTCTGTGACATAGAGTAATTAAAGCAAATGGAAGCAACCATGAAATAAAAAAGCTGAAAGAAAATGTTAAAGGGCAGCTTTGGAAGGCTAAGCTATTATAATGCAAAGTGCTAAGCCCTGGAGTTAGAAAGCCAGAAAGGAAGAACTCACTCAGCACATCTCAAGCTGAAAGCTATGAAGAAAGAAGTCACACCTCCAGTGGTCACATTGATGAGTTCTCTGGGTAAAATAATGCGAGAAGGATGCAAGAAATATCAAAAGATGATAGAAGGAATACACAGTCATTAAACCAAAAAAAGGGGTTGACATTCAACTATTTTAAGAGAGAACATATAACCAGGATGAAAATAATGGGAGAATTGCAAGTGGTACTGAAGCCATTAGCCAAAATCAAGGTTCCAGCAATTGCTATAATACCAATTGAAAAGTTTCAGCAAGCTCACTTATACTTGTGCCTATTCAAAGAAAGGCAACCCAAAAGAATGCAGAAATTATCAAACGATCTTGTTAAAATCATGCCCAAGTAAAATTTTACTAAAGACAGGTCAAAATATAACAGCAGCACAGCAGCAGGGAGCTGCCAGAAATTCAAACTGGGTTCAAAGGAGGAAGTGGAACAAGGATTGGCATTGTTGACATCAGATGGAACTCAGCTGAAAGTAGAGAATGCCAGAGATACTTGTTGTTCTTGTTGTTGTTAAGTGCCCTCAAATTGGTCTGACCCACAGTGAGATGGAATAGAACACCATCCAGTCCTGCACCATCCTCACAATTGTTCTTTTGTTTGAGCCCATTGTTACAGCTACTTTAAGGATTTTGGTTTTCTTTACATTGATTTGTAATCCATACTGATGACTGCAATCCTCGATCTTCATCAGAGATTGACTTGTATTTCATTGACTATGCAAAGGAATTTCACTGTGAAGATAATAACTAACTATGGAAAATATCATGAATTATAGGAATTATAGAATATGAGGGGGTGACCCCCCAAAATGGAAAAAAAAACTCTGCGGGGCGGAGCTTTTGTAGTAAGCATTTTTTCCCATTAGGCGAGAATCTGGATCAATTCGCTCTGAGTCAGGGCATCCAGTGATGTCACCTGGGAAAATTCTCTCTGGTCACAGTAAATTTTTCCTTAAAAGCAATTGCGCTTGAACCTAGTTTTGTTGTTGTTGTTGTTGTGTTTTTGTTACTGATATAAATGAACAGTCTGAAGCTGTGAAATCGTGTTTTCTGCTTGGAAAAAATGCCACAGAAACTGTTGTGATGTTGAACACAGCTTACAAGGACAGCAGTGTGGGAAAAACTCAAGTGTACAAAGTGGTTTTCTCATTTCTAAAAAGGTGAAATATTGATTGATGATAAATCTCAGTATGGATATCCATCAACTTCCTAAACTGACATTTGACAAAATCTGTGCACTTGTGCTCAAAGACCCATGAAGGGCCATTAGAGATAGGGAAGTTATCTGGACTCTCTTGGAGCTCAGTTCAGAGAATTTAATGGAAGATTTGAGAATGGGAAGCATAGCTGTGAAATCTGTGTCTTTGATTCTGACTGACCAGGACAAAGACAAAGAGCGTCTACTGGAAACCTGCCATACTTTAAAAGAACAGCTCTGAAGTGACCCAGGCCTTTTGCAAAGGTCATTGCTAGTGACATGACATGGGGCTATTCTTATGACCTCAAAAGCAAACACCAATCAAGCCAGTGGAAGACCCTATTGTCACCTCGTTGCCCCCCAAATCTCATCAAGTGAAATCAAAGATCAAGACGATGCTCATTTCTTTCTTTGGTGTGAGGGGGATAGTGCATTTTGGAGTTTATTCTACCAGGTCAGAACTATTAATCAAACTTTGTATTTGGAGGTTCTGAAAAGATTGTGTAACCATGTGTGACAAAACGGGCCTGTTTATGGCAGGCAGGGACTGGTTTTGCCACCATGACAATGCACTTGCTCACAAAGTCATCTCAGTGTGGCAGTTTTGGGCAAAAAACAGCATGCCTCTCTTGCCCCAGGCATCTTCCTCACCTGACCTCACTCCCTGTGGTTTCTTTTTTGTCCATGAATGCAGAGGAACATGAAAGGACAGCGATTTGATGACATAGAAGAGGTGAAGAAAACAATGAGGGAAGTGCTGTCAGCCATCCAAATAGATGAGTTTGAAAAATGTTTCTAAGAATGGAATCACAGATTTGATAATTGTATTAAGTGTAATGGAGAGTACTTTGAAGGTGATAAGTTTGTTTTGTTAAAAAAATACATAGCTTTGAAAAAAATATTCCAGTACTTTTTTTTTGGGGGGGGTATACTCTCATACTTAACTGTGCTTATGTAGAACCTGTAAATAGATTGAAAAGCAGTGGTTTGAACACAACAAGGGAATTCTGAGTGGTTTAAAATCAGGAAAGGTGTGTATCAGGGCTGTATCCTTTCACCTCAGTGCTCCAGTTGTACACTGAGCAAATAATCTGAGAAGCTGGACTATATGAAGAAGAACAAGGCATCAGAATTAGAAGAAGGCTTATTCATAACCTGCGAAACGAAGATGACACAACCTTATTTGCTGAAAGCGAGGAATATGTAAAGCATTTTATGATGAAGGTTGAAGTCTATAGGCTTTGCATGAATTATAACTCAATGTAAAGAAAAATTTCTCATAACGGAATCAACAGACAACACCGTGATAAACGGAGAAAAGGTTGATGTTGCTAAGGATTTCATCCTGCTTAGATGCACAGGCTACACCTATGAAAACATCGGCCAAGAAATCAAGAGATGCATTGCATTGGGCAAATCTGCTACACACACCTCTTCAACGTGTCTAAGAGTAAAGATGTGATTTTGAAAACTTAGGTGAACCTGACCAAAGACCTGACATTTTAAATCACCTCATATGCATGTGAAAGTTTACAGAACACATCATTCATCCATGTGAACTGTGATGTTAGCAACCATATTGAACGTCTCAAAGACTGCAAGAAGAGCAAACAAATCTATCTTGGAGGAAGTACAGCAAGTATGGTGCTTAGAAGCGAGGAGGGCCAGATTTTGTTTCACAAACTTTGGACATTTTATCAGGAGAGACCCATCTCTGGAAAAGGACAGCATATTTGGTAGAGTAGAGGATCTGTTTAAAAGAGGAGGTCCATAGAGGGGATGGAACTGCACTGCCACTGAACTTAAAGTAGCAATCAGCGTGAGGAGAGTGCAGAGGAGAGCAGTGTTTCATTCATTTGGACCTTGGGTCACTATGAATAACTAACAACTCTTGGCCACTTAACAAGAAAAACAACATGCGCCTCAAGTAAAGAGCCTTTAATATGACGAAAGGAGACATGTGCCCAACAATTCAGGCAGCCTCAGAAGCTGGAATAAAATAAGAAAGGTATATTCAGAAGGTACTCTGCTGGTACTGTGATTTTAACATCATAAATTATATTTCAGACATAGGATCTCCCAAACTGTGTGACAATAATTTTGTAAATTGGATTTTAAAATCTTACTTCACTGCTTTGGTTTGAATTGTGGCCCCCTGCTTCCCCCCTCCAAAGACAAGTTTAATCATAACCCTTATATTTGTGACTGTGGTCACATTTGGGGAAATAGAGTTTTCTTTGCACATGTTGTAAAGGTAAATCAACAATATTACATTGGAGTACAATCCAATTGAGTGGTCACACACAGGGTCACACACAGGGGAAATACAGTATATGGAAATCTCTATACAAGCCAGGGAACATGAGGGATTGCTAACAACCACCAGGAACTAGGAAGGCTCATAGAAATGCTACTCTTTCAAAGCCCCAGGAGGAATGGACATGGCGACGATCTTGATTTGAAGTCCTCGTCTTCAGAACTGTAAGAAAACAAAATTCCATTCTCTGAAACCACATGCTTTGTCATATGTTATGATGGCAGCACTAGGAAGCTAAGACAGTCACCAAGCTTTTGGGCATTTGCTACAGCAGGCAAAAAAAAAATTAAAATTGATCAAATGCCATCTATTCTTCTTTGTTTACTGAAAACAAATATGACTTGAAGCATTTTTGAATTATGAATTAAAACTAAATGTAAAAACAAACAAACCAGAAATACTCACAGCCAGATCAATGAATAATATCATGACAAAGAGAGAAAAGATCAAAGTTGTCAGTGATTTCATTTTAATTCAACCCACATCAACACTCATGGAAACAGCAGTCAATAAATCAAAGGATTTACTGCATTGAGAAAAAGTATCGCACAAGATCTCTTCACTGTGTTAAAGAATAAAGATATTACTTTGAGGACCACGGTGCACCTGACACAATTAACTTTCAACTGTCTCATTTACATTATAAGCTAAGCAACCAATAAATCCAGAGAAGAATTGGTGCATTTGGACTCTGAGGTTGGTAAGGAATATTGAAAGGACTTCCGGAAGAAGAAAAAAGTCTCTGTTGACAGAAGTACAGTCAGAATGACCCTTAAAACAAGGATACACTTGAGGGAACCCCATCAAGTGTTCTAAGCCCTCCTTGCCATCGACTGTGGAGAGGAAGTACAGAGAGCCGAATGATGGCTGAACATAATAGTGGGACAGGAAGAAAGTCAAAGGAAATAGAGGAAAGAACTAGGAAGCAAAATACATTTATAGAGGTATAAACATAGGCATGTACATATGTAAATATATTAATATATAACAATAGGGATATAGGTCTATGCACAAATATTTATAGGTTAAGTATTAAGGTAACACATGGACCTTGGGCCTCTAACCATGTCCTCCCTCAATGGAAGAACACTTTGTTCTAATAACCTGGCATTCTGTGATGAGTTTCCTGACACAATTGCGGAAGACAAATGGGTGCATAAGCTAATGTGGTGAAGAAAGCTGATGGTGCCCTAGTATTACAAGATATAGTATCTGGGGTCTGAAAAGCTTGGAGTAAAACAAGTGACTGTATAGCAGGGAAACAAAACCCACATGGAAGATGCGCACCAGCCTGTGTGATCAGGAGGTGTCATGCGTTAGAAGGCCCCAAGCAAACAACCATTTTGATTCAAATGAGGGTGGAAGGAATGGGGACACAAAGCCCATTTGTAGGCAATTGGACATCCCCTCACATAAGGGTCACAAGGAAGGGACAAGCCGACCACATTGTAGTATAGCACTGATGAAACACACAACATTTCTCTAGTTCTTTAATGCCCCCAATTATCATAACCCCAGTTCTATCTTACAAATCAGCTAGACCAAAGCATATATTCTGGTACAGATAAGAGCTCTCAGCACACAAAATCCAGGCCAGATAAATCCCTCAGGACCAATAATGAGAGTAGTGATAGCATGAGGGTAGAGGGATGGTGGGGAGAGAAAGTGGAGAAAGGGGAAACTGATCACAATGGTCAACGTAAAATCCGCCCCCACCCCAGGGGATGAGCAACAGAAACGTGGGTGAAGGGACACAGTGGACAGTGTAAATTATGAAAATAAAAATAAACGTTCATGAGAGTGGGAGGGTGGGGGAGGGAGGTAAAAAAGAGGAGCTGATAGCAAGGACTCAAGTAAAAAGAAAATGTTTTGGAAATGATGATGGCAACATATGTACAAATGTGCTTGATACAATGGATGTATGGATTGTTATAAAAGCTGTAAAATGATTTATGGACGTAAAAAAAATTTAATTCCAGAAAAGAAACAAGGATGTTTAAACTTCATCTCACATACTTTAGAAATGCTATCAGGAGGAACCAGTTGCTGGAAAAAGACATTCTGCTCAATAAAGTAGAAGATTGGTTTAAAAGAGGAAGACTGCCAAAGAGACAGAGTGGCTGCAGCAATAGGCTCAAGCATGTCAGCAATCGTAAGGACTGTGCAGGCTTGTTTTGTTGCCCTTGGGTCTCTATGAGTTGGTGCTGACTGGACAGCACCTAACAAGTCACTGTATTCCACAGATAGAAAACACAAAAGATCAGTGATGGATATATCTCTTCTATGTTATGAATTAATAAAACTTTCAAAGCTCAGTCTCTGTAAGAAATGAATTCAACCTCTTTGTCTTAAAGCATAAAGGGCAGATCAATTTTGTATACGTTCTGACCAGTTCCATAAGTGGTTGGTAATCTTCACCATAAATTGGTATTTAATATGCACTCTGCTGGAAACATCTCTTTCTAAATTAATTTTACAAGGAAGACGTAAAAGGAGCTCCACTGAAAAGAAGCTTGGGCTTCTAGTAGAAAAAGCTGTTAGTGAAATCTTTTGTTGTTGTCGTTAAGGAAACAGACATTTCTCTCAGGGAGTACATGAAGCAAAGAGGGGCAGAGGGAACGGTAACTGCCCACTCCGTGCGCAGCACTGCTCTTGGAGAGCAGCTGGGGGGACTCCACTCGGACATGCCTGTCTGGATGATGCAGCTGAGGCAGCACTTACAATTATTTCACCCGGACATTATTTGAGGAATTTTTCTGACAATTCTTCCCCAGATGATTAGAATCCTCCATGGGAAAGCCACTATCAAGTAAGTGCTTGGCCCAGAGTCTGGGATGGAGCAGTGTAGGACTTGGGTAATGGCTCTGAAATAGATTTTCTGAAGAACAGTAAAAGAGAGTTAGTTTCTTCTACTTGAGAACTAAAAATCTTATAGTAAGGCTTAGCTATTAATAATGCTAAACTTCGTTTATTAAGAGGAATGCTTGAGCATAGTCATTCTAGCAAAATATCTCGCATACTATGGAAAATGTTGCTATGTTCTCCTGATTCAAGTTCTCCTTCAAGTCAATCTCCTGTGCCTTCCTTATGCAGGGATCTGACTGAATCCCGAGTTAACATTCAAAGGGTATGCATACAGGTATTGCTATGGCCTCACTCAAAACCTTTTAGCACAGTTCTAGAGCCTCTATCCTCAAGATGCCTTTGACCTTACTAAATGGACTCTGTTTGACTTCTACAGCCTTGTAACATTTCAATCTGCTGCTGCTTACAACAGAGTTTCAACAAGTTCTTGGAAAAACTCCATGACCTTTTCATTCAACTTCCCCAGAAAATTGTTAAAAATCCTTGGTGCCTTACACTCTCTATCCAGTCCTATGGCATGCATCAACTTGGAGCACATCATGCTGAGTGGAACTTGTCCATCCCAACAGGACAAATGTCACAAATGTCATAGGAGTCCATTGTTAAAAGGAGAAAAACAACCAACCAACCACGATGACTTGCATGCCAAAAGAAACACACATTGGCGGTACCAAGGTGGGCAGAGCAAGGAAAGCAAGCTAAGCAACAGGCTCGAAGGTTGATAGGCATGAAAGATTGTGACCCACAAGAACAAGAGACTGGAAAGGATGCGGTAGGGTAAGCTCCTGGGGGTTTGAGCCACGTTAAATTGTCGAATACAAAGTTTATGATCTGAAATGTGAAACCCCACCCAATTCACAATTTTAAAAAAATGGTTGTTTTTAGAAGACCCATGTACAAATTCTCATGCTATCTGAGTAAATCCAAGAAAAGCACTTTCATTTTGTTTTCTCATTGGCTTCATAAGGATTGTCATAATGCCAATGGGACAGGACTGCTGTGATGATTTGTTCCTGCTAGGTGCCACGAAGGCGATTTTGGCACATAGCTATGTCCTGCGATGGAGTAGAACTGCCCCCCGGGACTTGCTTTCTACACTGCAGTCTCTCTGGAAGCAGAACAGCGGCCTTGCTCCGACAAGGGGCTGGACAGGCAATCTGCTAGTATTCAGATTAGCAGCCAAGTGCTTCATTTTTGTGCAAGCACAATGGTGGCATGTTGTTTAGAATACCTTTGTTTCCTACAAAGAGGTCGTTCTAAGGAAAAGTGTATTTTATATGCCCATCTGAGAAATAAATATTTAGAAATATTTCAGAATGTAGAAGGAATGAAGAAGGATTCTCACATTTCTGCTTATGAACTTTCTACCAGGCAAGTGATATGGATAGCCTATTGAGTCCTCACAGCTGATGCGGTAAGATTATGAACACGTTAGAATTTAGCAAAGGAAGGTAAAATAACTTCTCTGAAACATCATGGCTACTATATACTGGGGTGGCAGCTTTACCTCTTCTTTCTATCTGTCATATTATATATTAATACCTAACAATATTAATCATGCTATATACATATATGATCTTAGCTCACCTGAAGGTTTAATATCATTAGTTTTGTATCACATATAAAATATTATTAATTATGTATTATAATTTTATAATTTAATATAATGAAACCTGCAGGTGGGCTATGATTCTTCAAATACAAGGCAGGCCACAACATCCACAAAATACAATGAATACATAAAGCACAGTGCGTACATAAAAATAATTTTATTATGCATCATCTTGCCATCTATTTGTCCAGATGACCTCCCCTTATCAATCTTATACACTAACAAAGAATTCTACAAGGGTGGATTCGACTTTACGAGGGATTCAAATAATAATTAATATCAATAGTAATCAAACAACTATTTGAACCTGAGTTGGAAACAGCTAAATCACACAGTGATACATACATCAAATACTTAAACAATGTTGATTAAACAAGGACGACTAAATCAAAACGGCTGTAGTCTGTAGTCTGGCTCCCAAGCCTTGCCCACAACTTATAATGAAAGAGCTTTAAAAAGTTTGTGGGAAAATGACATCATCATTTAATTCTATTTTTCACCAGCTTTTTGAGCCCCTCTTACACTTTTCTAGTGAGGATAATAAGCCATATCTTCAAAACAAAACAGAACAACCCCACTACCATTGAGTGGATTCCGATTCATAGCCACTCTATAGGATGGAGTTCAACTGTTGTCTAGGCTTTCTGAAACTAAACATGAAGGCAGACAGCCTAATCTTTTCCATGGAGCAGCATGTGTATTTGAACTGTTGACCTTGAGGTTAGCAGCCTGATGCTTACCCAGCGGTGTCCCCAGAGTGTCTTTAGATCCTCAAAGCCAGTGGGAAAGCAAGAGCAGTGATGCTATCAAATAAAATGACATTGCTTGGGTGCTTCAGGAAGGATTGGCTCTTCTGAGAGGAGGCGCCTTTATTAAATGTTGGGTCTTAGTGATCTATCGTTTGACGGAATACCACAAACACAAAATTATTTTCTTATAATTTAGGGTACGTGAAGTCTGAATTCAGGGTGAAGGTTCATGGGGAGGACTTTCTCTTTCTGTCACCTCCAGAAGAAAGCCTGTGTCTCTTCAACTTCTGCTCTCCTATTCTTTCAAGAACTCCATGTGTCCTGGCGTCTCTCTCACCCCATATTTCACTTGGCTTGCTTATTTAATCTCCATTATATGTTGAAAATGATTGACTCAAGACATCTGCTACACTAGCCCTCGTTCATTAACATAAAGACAACCCTTTCCCAAATGGAATTTTAGTAGGCATGTTGTTTGTGACATTGATAAGTGACAACAAGTCAACCTCAATTCACAGCAAACATTTGCACAATAAGAGGAAACACTGCCTGGTCCTGTGCCATCCTCACAATTGTTCTTATGTTGGAGCCCATTGCGGCAGCACTGTGTCAGTCCATCATGTCAAGGATTTTCCTCTTCGCTGCTGCCCCTCTCCTTGACCAAGCATAATGCCCTTTCCAGGGGCTGTCCAAAGTACATGATAGAAAGTCACACCATCCTTGCTTCTAAGGAGCATCCTGGCTGTGCTTTTTCCAAAACAGATGCTTTTGTTATTTTGGCAGTCCATGGTACTTTCGATAGTCTCTACCAGCACCATAATGAAAACACACCCATTCTCCTTTGGTCTTCCTTATTCAGTGACCAACTTTCATACCACAGGAGGCCAAAGAAATATCATGACTTGGGTCAGGTACCTCTTTGCTCTCAATTCTTCGAAGGGTCCTTTTGCCACAGATTTATCCAATGCAATGTGTCCTTTAATCTTTTAACTACTGTTTATATGACCATGGATTAGAGATTCAAGCAAGAGGAAACCTTGACAACATTCATCTTTTCTTTGGTTTTCAGGTTACCTAGTGGTCCAGTTGTAAGAACTTTTGTTTTCATCTGATTAAGTTGTAATCCATACTGAAGCTTTAATATGAAGTGCTTCAAGCCCCCCTCATTTTCAGCAAGCCAGGCCGTGTCATTTGCATATCACACATTGTTAAGTGGGCCTTCGTCCAATGCTGATGCCACATTCTTCTTCATAGAAGCCAGATTCTCTGATTATTTGCTTCTATACAATTTGAGTGGCTACAAACTCTCACATGGTAGAATCATAACCACGTGGTTGTTCTAAGGAGCCATGGCGTTGGTTTTAACCCGAGTGTTCCTTTGCTGATTGTAAACCATGGGTAAGTTCTGCAGGGGCACAATCATTCTTAAATTCCCATTCTTTCCAAGGCTAACCGTAACTTGCTAGGATCCACCCAGTCAAATATGTTGGTATGGTGAATAATACACAAGACCTTTCTGATATTCTCTGCTTTCAGCCAAGATCCATTTGACAGCTGCAATGCTAATCTTTGTTCCATGTCCACTTCTGAATCCAATCTGCACCTCTGGCGGCTCCCTGCCAATCAATGTACAACTGCAACTGTTGTTGAATGAGCTCCAGCAGAATTTCATTTGCATGTGACATTAATGATATTGTCCTACAATTGAAGAATTTTGTGGGGGCTTGGGGGGTGGTTCAATCTGACCATACATAAGAGTAATTGATGGTTTGTCTGAGAGCCAATTGACCCCTTGACTTTTTCTAGCTGCTGTTATTGAGCTTCTCCAGGAAATATTCCCAAAGGTGTCGTCTATTTGATTTCTGTGTATTCCATTCAGAGGATTCCAGGTGCCCAGTGCCTTTTGTGTTGTTGAAAACAAAATTTGGGTTTTTTCCCATTAAGAAGTCATTAGTCTTGCAAAATTCTATCACACAATCCCCTGCTTCATATCTATCACTAAAGGCATATTTTCCAACAATGGTACCTTCCTCTTTGCTCCTGAGTCTTGTATTCCATCACCAGAATAATTATCAATGCATCTTTATTGCATGTTTGAGCAGTTTCAGTCTGAAGTCATTGGTAAACTTCTCCAACATCTTTATCACTACCTACAGTAGTTTGTGCATCAATGTAATAATAGGTATATTGATTGGATTTCCTCCTATCCTATCACAGAGAGCATGTTGTCAAGGTATCTCTTGAAATTTTTTTTCCTTCTTTCTTCTTCTTTTTATTTTTCATGATGAATGTAACACCAGTCCCCTTGATTGGGCCATTCCTGGCATAGTAAACATCTGATTTTCTGAATCAAAGTGCCCAATATCCATTCATTTCAGTTCACTAACACCTAGAATATCAATCTTGATGTACTCCAATTTTTAATGACTTACAAGTTTCCTAGGCTCATACTTGGTACATTCCAAATTCCAATTACTAATAGAAGTTTACAGTTGTTTCTTCTTTGTTTGAGGCATGATCAAGAGCAATTGCAAGTCTCCAAGGCTTTGCCCCTGCAGGCTTTAATCCATCAGAGTTATTATGGTCCACCTTCCTAGAGAAGGTAGTGCCTCCTGAGTCATATTTTGAGTGCTTTCTCGTCTGAAGTTTCTGTCTTCTAACCCCATCTCTGACAGTGTTCTGCTCCTGGTCATGAGGTTTTCAGTAACTGACCATGATTTAATGATATCCACAGGGGTTTCATGGGCTTGGTCCTCTGAAGCAGACAGCACAGCCCTTCTCAGCAGTCTCTTCTGGAATCTGTGCTGAAACCTGTTCACTGTGGGTGACACTACTGGTATTTGGGTTACCAGTGACATTGTCTTCAGCATCATAGTATCGTACAAGCCATCACGATATGACAAGCTGACAGACAAGTGGTGGAATCATAGCCATAGAGTTCAGGATTGACAACACTTATGAGGTGGGTGCTTCAGAGAGTTTATGAAGGAAGGGAATGAAGAGGTAGCGGAATTTTCCCATCAACATTTTAGAGTCCCTCATAATTGGGGACAAATAACTTAAGCCCATAACATTTTGCAGCCTAAATAAAAACCTGTTCATGTTGAATGGATTCCACACACATCATGTCTTAAAGAAGATTCAAGGAGAAGCTAGAGAAAAGAGGGCTAATCTTTCCCATATTTTATGGACAGACCTCTCTGCACTAAAGTAGGAAATCTCCGTGTATTATCACAAGCTCTATGTCCAGTTGTTGCTTGTTTCCTGTAGCGGACTCTTTCAGGAGGCAGCTTCCAATGCCCTTCCTGGCTAGGCAAAAATTCATGCAAAAGAGTTGTAGGCCATGCAGTGAAATTTTCATGGAGTTGGTTGAGAATTTTTCTTGAGAATGAGAGCAAAAACCCAAACCAAAAACCTTTCCAAAAATAAGACAGAGGTAAACCTGAAGACTAACGACTATCTGCGGCTGGAAGAGTACCAGTGTAACCTTCTCTCTCCTTGGCTTCTCAGAACCCATCTGAGATCGTTTATTGTGTCAGCCTGGCCGATAAACACAACTGGGATTAATTGAAGGGTGGAGAGATAAGTGGCTTGGTGAGCCTCGTCTTTCTTGTCTCTCGCTCTTTAATCATCGGACCAGTGTGCAGCTGCCTTGCTTGTTTTGTGCCTCACTTTAAAGGGCACACTACCTGTGGGGCGCCTAGCCTGTGGACTGTGTCGATGTAAGTTGAGGTCCCTTTAAGACCACACGAATGAAATTACAACTCTGGAGCTGAGGACTGACAGTTGGTGACCTGGCTGAAGGTTGGTGATCTGCCTTGCTGTTTGCTGCCTGTGCTGGGATAGCTTAGCTCTCTCTCTCTCTCTCTCCAGAGGACTACCTGGAGGCCCTCAAGACTTGAAGGACTGCCAGTGTCTCACAACTCTCTCACGGGAGTAAGTCGCACTGAGCCATTTGTACTGCTTTATAATTTAACTGTTCATTTCTTGTGTTATATCTATCTATCTATATATAAAATTATCAGCAATCTGGTCTTAGCTCTCTAGAGAACCCTGTCTAACACACCATCCTATTTAGCACCAAGAGCAAAATTGTTTTCTTTTTTTTTACCTTGATAAATACTTTACTTATCACATTTAATTCTTATGTCCTTAGAAAGAAGCACTATTATTATCTCCATTTCACATAAAAGAAAATCATAGTTGAAATATTGAGTGATCTCCCCAAGGCCATACAGTTAGACGAGTCAGTATCTAAGCCCACAGCTCTGTGACCCACAAGTCCACGATCTTACTACACACTATGTCTTGGCACTTCTGTACATTCATAGACTTTCAAGTTCCATTGTTGACCATTTAAATATATATTTTCCACAAATGCTTATTTATTATTTTTAATCATTTTATTGGGGGCTCAAAAGACTCAATTTCTTCTCACTATTCTTTAACATGCAGAGGTAGCTGCGGCTGTCTGTTCCCATGGAGATTTATAATCTTGGAAACCTGATGGCGGGGCTTTAGGAATTGGCAGTGACTGGAGGGCAGGGAGTCTTGTTTTGTGTCTAGTCTTCTCCATCGAAGAGCCCTGGTGGAATATAGTGGCTGAGTGCTTGGCTGGTAACTGAGGAGTTGGCTTTTCACACCAACCAGCTGTCGCACAGGAAAACGTTGTGTCTGCCACGTTCATAAAAATCACAACTTGGAAGCCCTCTGAGCAGTTCTCCTCCATCCCTGAGGCTCCTTATGAGTTGGAAACAACCCAGGGACAATAGTTGTGGCTTGGCGTTAGATAGGAGGTACTTGGTAAAGTTTTCTGTTCGTCCTATGCTGGGTGGTGGTGTTTGAAAATTAGTGCAAGGGCAAAGGGAACGAAACCTCTTTAGCAGACGCGAATAGGCCCGTGTGTTTCCAGTGCCCCTGTGCTATGGCCTAACTGGCACAAGTAGCAAGGAAGGTAGCAATGTGTGGCAAAGTCCCAGCCAACAGAAGCTGTACCACAGAAGGTGTCTCATACTGGCAGGAGCAAGGCGACCCCAGAAGCAGCCTACTGTGTGTTCTGACTCAGGTGGATGCTAGAGGCAAGTCTTTTCCCTCCAAATCACTAAAAACAAATGATTATGGGAAAGCTACCAAGAAAGAGTGGGAGAGGCAATGGTGGAAATGTCCAAAAGGAGGTATTTGAACATCGACCCTCAATAAAAGATATTTATGATCTCCCCCCTACCCCATGATATCCTGTTTGGCATTTGGGGTTGCCTTGAAATGTATTTGAATTCCTTCCCAGAGTTTGGGCCTATCTCCATGGAAAGTACAGGGAAAGAAAGAAAAAATGATGATTAGCCATTCTCCTCACTGCCAAGCATTGAGCAATGTAATAATTAAGCGCATGACTCCTACCCTTATATTGTCTGACCTTACCTCTGGGTTATCAGCTTAATTGCTGTGTGACCTAGGGCAAGTCATTTTGCCTCTCTAGAACCCAATTTCCTCATCTACAAATAGGGTTAATATAGTACTTATATTTCATAAATTAGAGAATCAATACAGTTTGTTCTACAGAGCCCTTGGCATACCATAAGTGCGCAGAAATGCTATCTTTAATTGTAATTATTATTATTTCTAAAATGCTAGGAACCCCCCCACATCCCTATGGATTGCAAGCAGAGCCCATGAGAGAAAGGGTAATAGGGCCAGTATTATATGGCCATTTAACTGAAATTGTGTCCACAGAAAGTTACTCCAGGCTTTAGCTCGGTGGTTCTTAACTGCAGCTGTGCATTAGGATCACCTAGGGCGGTAAAGTCCAGGTACTACGTCACTGGTAGGCTAATTAAATTGGAATACCTAGGGGTGGCAGCCAAACATCCATCACGTTTACCGCTCTCCATTGTGCAGCCATCACTAAAAACAATGACATTCCTTGCTGTTCCAGATGTAGACTGAAGACTCGTGGCCTTGGCATCACTTGGGAGCTTGTTAGGAAGGTTGGCTCTTGCCCGACCCCAGCTCCAGATGCACTGCAGCAGCCTGTTGATTAACAAGATCCCCGGGTGGATCATGTGTACATTTGACGTTAGAGAAGTAGGGTTTCCACTAACACTTCTAACGGAGTGCCTTTACCAGCAAATAATCTCACCAGCATGAAAACCCCCTGCTGATAATTTCTTTCAGTATTTATTGGGCCAGCAGCACCCAACAGTGCTTCCTATATCACCCTTTGCACCTACTCAGTGCTCAAACAGTAGCCTACTTTCCTGTTTGGCTCTAAGCAAGCCCTCTAGAGGGCAGTCCCACACAGCTCTTTGGAGACAGATGTTCCAACACCTGTTGCCTAAAATGACTAAAACAATCAATGCCACCTGACTAGTTGTCGCTTCAACTTCTTTTGCTCTTTGGTCGGTGATAACAAAAGTTCATTGGCACGCTTTGTCCTCAGGAGACGTCAGATCCTCCCAGAGGACATGCAAGCAAGTGTCTGTGTGTAGCTCCGCATTCCATCAGGAAGTCTCTGGATTCTGGTAATTAGGTAGAGGAGCGTGTAAGCCTTGCTTTTCTTGGGCCATTTAAAAAAAGGAAATAGGCCCCAAATTCCCTAGAAACAGGTCCAGATATCTTGGCAGCATTCAGTATAGACTTGGTTAGAATGGACTACGACTAAGTCCAAGAGGGCAGTTGATGCATCCGGAGTTGGTCTGCTGCCAATGAAGTCTGGCAGTGGGACCCTCCTCTTCACTCATCCCTCAGCCTCTCAGTGCAAGCAAGACTGCACCTCATCACATGTTGCAGTCCATGGCTGTGGCACGGGAAAGGAAATGGCAGGAGACTGTTTGGAAAACAAAATGTCTGTTTTGTTGTTTCGGTCGAACTGAGATGCATTTGGCTCCCACCTGAGGTCCCAGCCCTAGAGGAAGACCCTCAGTGAAACAGCCCGAGATGGTGGCTACAGAAGTGGGCTGAGTCGCAGCAATTATTGTGAGCCTGGCACGGGGCCAGACAGTGTTTCGTTCGGCTGTGCCAGGCAGTGTTTGGGTTGCTGAGAGTTGGACCCAACTCAGGGCATCTAACAAGAAGAACAACAGCGGGCGATCACCCCACAGTGAGCCTTTCCCATGCTCTGTAAGGAAGGAAGAATAGGCGCTGGCTGGACATGTTTTTTTCAGCCTCCCCTTTTCTGTTTCTTTTGATTCTTTTTCTTACCTATTTAAAGAAACGGTTATATCTACAGGACACCCGAATCATAGCTCCATCCTCTATTCCTCTGATTCCCCTACTTTTCAATTCTCAGGATGTTGATATATTCTAGACTTTTAACTGAGTAATTACAGATATATTTCCTCGTTTTCCTCTTGGTGTTAGCTACATATTTCAAAGGAAAGCCTCATCCTTCTCCCACTGAGTAGTTTGAAACTGTTGAATGTGCTCCATCTGCATTGCATTAAGCATTTTACAAATGCTCTTTACCTTCATCGTCATCACAACAGCCTGTTGGGGAAGTAACTATCAAACCCACCACTACCTTCCAGTCCGTTCCCACCGGGGTCGCTGTGAGGCGATGGCATGAAGTTTGGTGTTGGGAATCCTACACACATGCTTTCTGAGGCTGTAAATCTTGCAGGGAGCAGATAACTTCCTTATTCCTGTGGAGTGGCTGGTGGGCTTGAACCGCTGACCTAGTGCTTAGCAGTCCAATGCTTACTCAACAGCGCCACTAGGGCTCCTTCTAGTTGAGACTGAGAGTCCAAGAGGTTAAGTCCAAGAGCTTTCCTAGGCCTCCCAGACATCTGTAACAGAGCCAAGCTTAGAGCCACCAAACTCGTTGCCTTGGCAAATAAGAGGCGGTGGACCAAGCCATGTCAAAATTCCTGGGGCTCTTCTGGAAAGGCAGGGGCAGGCTTAGACACACACTGAGGAGGGGGAGGAGGGTAGGAGCAGCTGGCTGGGGAGCAGCTGGTGAAACAGGAACCTCAGAGGACCCACCTCCTGGGAACTCTGTGAGGTTTCGCCCTGGGGCTGGAATCACTGCCTAATGCACAAGGGCCCTTATTCTGTATTGTCCACTTTTCAATAAACATGAGTGTTCATGGCTAGGGAACATAACTAAGACTTGAGTTCACACAGGGTTGCCAGCTGATGCTCAGCACTTGCATAAAGCCAGGACGTTCAGTTCCTAGAGGACTTTAAGTTCATACATCAAGAACAGGACTTCTGGTAGTAACTCTGGACTAGAAATATGTCTGCCTTCTGCCATAGGGGCTTTTTCCCCCTATTAACCATTTGCATTTTGACTTAATTTAAGTCATAGAAAAAGTGGAAAGCATAATATGGAATGTTTTGTGCATTCTCTTCACTAAAATTCCCTTACATTTTACTGCTTTGGCATTTTCCATTTACATGTACAAATATTTTTTCCTGGAATGTACTATGAAGGTGACCTATATCTGATGCCCTGTTCTATTAAAATAATTCAAGGTGTGAAAAGGGGGGGTTCTTTATTATCAGCTAGGTGCAATAATAAAATCAGGAAATCAATATTGATATAATATTCTTATCTATAAGCCTAATTAAGATATAATGAGCTGTCCCAATAACACCATTTATAGAAAGTCTGGATTTTGTGTTACATCTAGTTGCCAGTTCTCTGTAGTCTTATAAAATCAGCAAGAGTTTTACAGTGTTTGTCATTCATGCCATTGACATTCTTGAAGAACCCACAACTTTAGTTTATCAAATGTCTCTCAATTTGAATTTGTCTGATATTTTCTTCGAGGTTTGATGCAGATATATACATGTGTGTTAGTCTGGGTACATTAGAGAAACAAATCCACAGATATTCTTATGTATGAGAGAGTTTTATATAAAGGGTAAGTGCACATGAAGAAAACATCCCAACCCAGTGCTGTCCAAGCCCACAGTCCAACATTAGGCCATATGTCTGACATCAGTCCTCAAAGTCCTCCTCCATCTCACAAAACACACAATATGATGCTGACTGCAGGAGGAAAACTAAGTCAGTGAGCATGTAAGCATTCTCAGCACTGGCAAGGTTCTCCACACGGCTGCTCCAGCACCCAGGGCTGCATCGGGATAGGTCCATGTCTTGCAGGAAGTGAGTCTTGCCAGCTGAAGCAGGGAACTAGCTAAGGCAGCTGCACCCTGGTCCGACCATCACAAAGCAAGAGACCTGAGAACTACAAAGGCGAGGCTCATGGAGCCATTTATCTCTCCACCCTTCAATTAACCCATGTGTTTATTGGCTAGGTTGGCACAATAAACCTTAACCATCTCAACATGGGTATATCTCTTTTGTTAGGAGTAGCACAGAGAGGATGTTAGATGATACTGAACCGTCCTATTATTGGTGACAATTTAACTTTCATCATTTGGTTAAGATGATGTCTACTAGATCTCTCCACTGTAAAGTTAGTATTTTTGTATTTGAAATGAATAAGTGTTTACTGTGGAGATATATTGAGACTATGTAAATATAGTTATATTCATTAAACTTTCACTCAATAGTTTTAGCATCCCTTAATTGATGTTTAATCAATTGTGTGGTTAGCAAATGATCATTTTTCAATTTCCATTATTCCTTCTGCATTTATACATTCAGGAAGGGCTTCCCATTTTCATATTAATAAATATAAATGTGTATGCATGAATTATTATAATCAATGGGCTATGATAATTTACTCTCAGTGTTTATTTTAATGTCCAAATTTTCCCACATTGGATTAGTGGGGATCACTTCAAGCTAGCTCTTGGGGCAGAGGGAATTTGAGGAAGAATATTTATACTTTGGCCTAAAATTACAATACAAAACAACACAATCTCCTATGAGTAATCATAAACCGAGTTTTGGCTTCACATAAACTTGAGTTTCAACTGCCAATTAATTGTTCAAACATTCCCAATGTGAGAGTATGTGGCCCTGATTTGGTAGGGCCTGGTGATGATGAGAGAGATAGTCCATTAATATGGCCCTTTAGCAATTATTCCTTTGATGATATATTATAGTTCTGGACTCTATGCTTGTGGCAAGATCACATTTTAGAGGGAGATCGCTGACATAGGATTAAGGTGGGGCTAAATCCTGACCATAGGGGAGGGTGTGAACCAAGTCACACGCTTTTTTTTTTTTTTTGGTGGGGGGGTATCGTTAAGACAATTTTATCAGAGGGTATGACTTAAGACACCATCCTTCATTTTCCTTGGGGATAGGGACAGCTAAAAGACAGCCAACCTTCCATCACAGCCATTCCTCATTCCATAAGAGCCACCTGGGTCATAGAGAAATCACAGGACCATGTGAAGGAGCATGTCCAAGATCTCTGTATCAACTGTAGACTCTACAGTGACCAAGGCCGTGAAGACCAAAGGCACCAGAGACAGTACCACAGAGCATTGGAGGAGCCACGCTAAGATGAGGGGGTACCTCACCTGCCCTGGGAACGAGAGTCAGAATGACTGGCTTCCTGGCCCATGGAGACTGAGGACCCCAAAGCTACTTGGCTGCTAAGTGAGGAGTCATGTTGCTGTGGGTCAATGACTACATCCATACTGTTTACTGATCCTGATTTGTGGTCATCTATTAACTGGCCTAATGTTGCTGTGGTGAAGCGCCGTCGAGCCAGTTCCAAATCATAGTGCCCCTGAACGACAGAAAGAAACACTGCCTGGTCCCGCGCCATCCTCACAATTGTTCTCACCTGTGTGCCCATTGAATCAGCCACTCTGTCAACCCATCGACTCAAGGGTTTTCCTCTTGCACTGCCCCTCCACTTTACCAAGCATGTCGGTCTGTCCAGGGACTGATCTCTCCTGATAATATGCCCAAAGTATGTGAGATCCAGTCTCTCACCCTTGTCTCTAAGGAGCACTCTGGCTCCCTAACTTTCAGCCATTAGGACGGTGTCATCTTCTTATCCCCCCTCAATTGTCAGTATTGTCTGCAAGCTCTGTGTGGCCATTGCTACAATTTATCCAACTCAGCATAGCTGTAGAGTGTGGAGGGAGAAACATGGTGTCAGAATAGAATGAAGAGGGATGCGGGTCAGATGCACATTGAAACCCTACCTGCTGGTTCTTGGAAAGTCAGAGGAGGTCAGGTAGGCCCACCTCCATTGCCGCCAACTGCAGGTGCCTGACAGAGTCAAAGGGCCACTCATTCTGAAGAGGCTTACTCCAGCCCTTGGGCCATGAAGGATTTTAATGAGTTTCATGGTTAGACTCCGTGGAATGCTTAGTCCAAATCTTTAAACTCAGGCTTTTTTCCCTCTTTTTTAAAAAAATAAGTGATCTTGAGAAGAAGACTGCTTAAAGAACAAAAGTTCTCAAAAGTAAAAATGTGTTCAAGAGACATAAATTATAGTGGCAAGTTCTAACATTTAAAATTGGAATGTCATACATATAGGCTACTGAATAAAACTATGTGAACGGATAGAATAGAGGAAGAAACTATACTAAATGAGATTATCACTGAGATTTATCCCACATCCTAGATAACAAGATGGGCTCTGGAAGAGTAATAGAGCTCAAACAAGATTAATAAAAATAAAGCCACACCAAGAAAACTCTGAAATTGATTAACACTAAGTCAAAGTGAAGACAAAGCGCACATCAGAAATGCAGTTTAAGAAAGAATATTAAAAAGAAAAGATGTAAATAATGGTGAGGTATTTCGTTTTGCTTTGGTTTCTGTTTTTACTTTTTATTGTAAATTGAAATTCACAAAGCAAATCTGTTTTCCATTTCATAATTCAAACACATTTTGTTTATAATATTGTCAGTCCCATAATATAACACAACTTTGCTTCTTCCCTACCTTTCTTGTGTCCATTCCTCCTCCCTTAACCCCACCTGGATTTTGAACTTTGTCATTGGGAAAATGATGCTCTTTTGATCTCACTCTCAGGTGTGGTACTTCAGTGTCACCTCTTCCTTTATAGACCTATTTATTATTTGACTGACAATTGAATTGAGGGGATGTGTTCACTTCTCGATGTGAAAGATAACTAAGGGCCATAGTCTTTGGGGCTCCACCAGTCACTATCCAATTAGTAAGCCTGGTGTGTCTTATGATTTTGAGTTTTGTTTCACATTTTCCTCCCGCTCTACACAGAACCTGTTAAATGTGATCCCTTTCAGAGCAGTTAGTGGTGGTGGAGATCTGGGCAACCATCTCACTTTTCTGGTCTTAGGGTCTCAGAGACTGGTGTTCATGCAGTCCACGAGTCCATTGGAATGACTGCATGTGTCTTCAATGTTCTTCATTTGCCTTTCGTTCTGGTAGGAAGAAACCAATGTGTACACCTCAGATGGCCCCTCATGAGCATGGAAGTCCTGAGTCACCACTTAGCAAAGTAGGATATAGAATGATGTCCAGGTGGACTGTGTTATATCGGTTAACATTGGTGTCCCCCCAAAGTGTTCGGTTATAGCTAAGAAGCTTTCGTTACTTTGCCTCATGTATGCTCTACTATATTTGTGGGGATATTTGGAGGCTAGAAATATCCCCTGTCTGCACACCTCCATGATAGGATCGCTGAAGACAAATGGGTGCATAAGCAAATGTGGTGAAGAAAGCTGATGGTGCCCGGCTATCAAAAGAGATAGTGTCTGGGGTCTTAAAGGCTTGAAGGTGAACAAGCGGCCATCTAGCTCAGAAGCAAAAAAGCCCACATGGAAGAAGCACACCAGCCAGTGCGATCACGAGGTGCCAAAGGGACCAGGTATAAGGCATCATGCAAAAAAAAAAAAGATATATGTGTGTATATGTATGTATATATGTGTGTGTATGTATGTGTGTATATATATATATATACATACATACCATATTGAATGAAGGGGGAAGTGCAGAGTGGACACCCAAGGCCCAAGTGTCGGCCAATGGAGATCCCCTCATAGAGGGGTTTAGGAGAGGAGATGGGTCAGTCAGGGTGCGAGGTAGTACCGATGAAGAACACAGCTTTCCCCCAGATCCTGGATGCTTCCTCCCCCCAACTACCATGATCCGAATTCTACCTTGCAGGGCTGGATAGGACAGAGGCTGTACACTGGTACATATGAGGGTTGGAGGTACAGGGAATCCAGGGTGGATGATACCTTCAGGACCAAGGGTGTGAGGGACGATGCTGGGAGAGTGGAGGGTGAGTGGGTTGGAAAGGGGGAACTGATTACAAGGATCCACATGTGACCTCTTCCCTGGGAGAGGGACAGCAGAGAAGGGGGGAAGGGAGACTCCGGATAGGGCAAGATATGACAAAATAACGAGGTATAAATTACCAAGGGCATATGAGGGAGGGGGGAATGGGGAGGGAGGGGGAAAAAAAAGGAGGACCTGATGCAAGGGGCTTAAGTGGAGAGCAAATGCCTTGAGAATGATTGGGGCAGGGAATGTATGGATGTGCTTTATACAATTGATGTATGTATATGTATGGATTGTGGTAAAAGTTGTATGAGTCCCTAATAAAATGTAAAAGAAGAAAAGAGAAAAAAAATGATTAGGGCAAAGACTGTACAGATGTGCTTTATACAATTGATGTATGTATATGTATGAACTGTGAAAAGAATTGTATCAGCCCCAATAAATTGTTAAAATAAATAAATAAAAATATCCCCTGTCAAACCTCTATGCTGTTGTTGTTGTTGTTAGTTGCTGTGGAGTTAGTTCTGACCCATAGCAACCCTGTGTGCAATAGAATGAAACACTGCTCAGTCCTGCACCAGCCCACAATTGCCCTTATGTTTAAGCCCGTCACTGCAGCCACTGAGTCAAGCCCTTATCGAAGATCTTCCCATTTTGATATTTCACTATATTTTACCAAGGCAATTGTCCATCCCCAGGGACTGAGCTCTCCAAAGTACATGAGATGAAGTCCTGCCACCTTTGTCTCTAAGAAGCATTCTGGCTGTACTTCTTCCAAGACAGATTTGCTTGGTCTTTCGGCGGCCCACTGTACTTTCAATGTTCTTTGCAAGGATAGTCATCCCAGCCCATCAATTCTCCTTATTTAATATACAACTTTCACATGCATGTAAGGCAGTTGAAGGTGCCATGGCTGTGGTCAGGCACACCTTAGTCCTCATGGCAGCATCCACACTTTTCAGTACACTCTAAAGCGGTCTTGTGCAACAGATGCACTGCTCCCATGAGCCATGACAAAATTCCAGCAAGACAAAATTCTTGACAACATCAATATTTTCTCCATTTTTCATAATGTTACCTCCTGGTCCAGTTGTGAGGATTTGGGTTTTCTTGACATTGAGTTGTCATCCATACCGAAGGCTGCAGTCCTCGATCTTCATCAGCAAGTGCTTCAAGTCCTCCTCACTTATTCATAGACATAATCCAATTCTCCTTCCCACACTGACTTGACTTTGAGATGTCGGCAATTAAAGGGACTCTTCGATAATTCCGTATGTGGTGTGTTAACAATTCTAGCCTCTATGCCCATGACAATAATTCCATTTTGGAGGGAGTCCTTTCCTATGCTAATGGGCAGGATTAAAGTTATTCTGTCTCCACTTTACTAGAGGGTGTGAACCGAGCCATTGAACTTTGTTTCTTTGGGGATACGTTCTGTGAAAGACAAAAGTCACACCTTCACCAAAGCCATTCCTCGGTGTATAAGAGACATCTCAGAAGCAGCTGGATCCCTGAATCATTGGGGAAAACCCACCAAGGGTGCTTGTTTCACATCTCTCTCTGCAGTGGCAGAGGCTGAGACCGGAGGCACCACAGACAGTGGCATGAAGACCGTGGACAGAGAAAAGAAGCCAGGTGAAGGCCAGAGTTTGAAGCAAGGAGATGATGCAACAGAGCACAGCAGCACCAAGACTAGGAGACTAGGAGGTAAAACCGCAGACTGGCCTCTGGTTCACAGAGCAGAGGCCAAGGGACCATGTGGCTGAGAAACTGAATAGCAAAGGGTGACTTGGCTATTAACTGAAAAGAGGCACCGCTGTGTATCAAGGTCTGTATTGTATCTTTACTATTTATTGATCCCAAGTTGCGGTAACCTGTTACCTTCCAAAATAACCCCCTTTAATTTTGAGTATTGTCTGTGACCTATGTATGACCATTGCAATGAATTGCCAGACCCGGCTGAGTAGAGTGTTGTGAAAGGAACGGTTGGTGTCAGAATAGGGTAAGAGAAGGATGGAGGATGGAGGCCTGAAGACCCTCTGCCTGTGGAAATCGGGTTTGTGTGTGAAGTGGGGTGCTCCCTCACCCTTGAGTAGCCAGAGGAGGTTTATCTGACCCTGTGCAATTTTCAACAGACTTGCACATCGATGTATCCACTCACAAATTATTTTTATTACGATGATTGTGTATATAGTAGTATTTACCTCTGTTACCTTTAGCTCTTACACTTTTCTCAGTGTCTCCCTTTACCTTTATTTGTTTTGCTGACCTCCTTTTGGTACAGTTTTCCCCATCACCTGAGTTAATATGTATCTACCCTCTAGTTTTCAACCACCAAACGTTAGTGCTGAATGCTTAATCGCTGCACTACTGTGGCTCGTTAGAATAGTGGCGAGGGAGTAATAGCAAATGAAGACAAGTTCAGATGTGCGTCATAATATCTATAGTATTGATGAAACGTAAGGGTGGTGGTATCGAGAAAGTGCTGGACAGCTACATAGAAAGTCAGCAAGGTCAAACAGACCGACTGTGCCTTAGCAGAATGATGAGGCAACCTGCTACTGTAAATGTGCTAGGTCTCGGAAGCCCTACGAGAGTTGCAATGAGTCAGAATTATCTTTATGGCAGTGATTGGGCTTTGATTACCCCCCAGCAAGTGATTTATTCTCCTTTTCCTCCCCGCTCCTGGTGAGCCATCAAATAATGTTTCTTTTAGTGTGGAAACTTTTTTTCTTAATTTTTTTATATTCGTGGTATTTGTCCTTTTGTGTTTGACTTATTTACTCTGCATGATACCCTCTAGATTCTTCTGTGTTATGAGGTGTATTGCAGCTATGTCATTATCCTTTCATCTTATTTTCCACTGTATGCCATGATTTTTTATGCATTCTTCCACTGATTGGCATTTAGAATGTTTCTAACATCTTGCTATTGTGAATAATGTTGTGATGGACATGGTTGTACAAATGCAGCTGTTACTGAATACTTTATGTATGAGGCATTGCTCTAAGGTATTTAAAAAGCCAACACAAAGCTCACTGCCATCAAATCATGCTGACTCATAGCAACCCCTGTGGGTTTCAGAGACTGTAACTGTTCACAGGAACAGAAAGCCCACTCTTTCTCCCATTGAGCTTCTGGTGGTTTCAAACGGCCAACCATGCATATTGTAGTATTTGTTATGTTATCCTTTCAAAAAATGAACAAACAAACCCCACTGCCCTCAAATGTATTCTGACTTATAGTGACTGCAGGACAGAATAGAATTTTCCCTTTGATTTTCTAAGACTTTAGGCTGAGTAGACAGATCCATCTTTTTTTTCATGGAGCACGATGGTTGGTACCAGCCATGGAACTTGCAGTTGGCAGTTCATGGTGAACCCATTACACCACAGACAGCACAATGAGGGAGAGATCATTCAGTTTTCAGATGTCAAAATTGAGGCCAGGAAAAGTCCCAACTTCACACAGGTTTGAATGACAAGAAAAGGCTTAAAATCTCACCAGTCTTTTTCCTAAGTTGATGCTTTTGTGCATCACAAGGTTCTCTCTGGTTTTAAATGTCTCCTGGGATTAGAGACACCAGATAATCTCTCTGTGGCATAAACTGGAACCCAATCACAGGAGTGAAATGTCTCAAGTTCAGTTCTGGGGATTGTACAGTGCAAGTATCACTTGCATGGGGTAGGATGTTGAAGACCATGTCTGAATTCTACCAGCCATCATTATCAATAGCAACCAAGCTGACAAAAAGTTGCTGTTCATTTAGAATGTTGTATCTTGTGAAACCATTTCAAATAAAAATAAAGATTTTTCCCCTCAGGGAAAGAAAAGTGTTTACAATAAGCAGATTCTCAATAAGGAACTTAAAGCATGAACATGAATAAACACCAAGCACAAAGAACAACAAAGATATGCCAATCATAGGAAAGACTGGGAAATACTAAAGGACTAAAATAATGGGCCACAGCTTGTCTGTCTGTGTATTGTGATTTTGTGCTGCTGTGATGCTGGAAGCGATGCCAGTGATTATTTCAATATTCCAAGAGGGTCACTCCAGGAGGGAGCCGGTTTCAGGAAGCCTCCAGGCTAAGAACAGATGATGTAGGAATGGGCTATCCACTTCTGAGACATTGACTACTGAAAAAACATGGATTTCATCAAAACACGGCCAGATACTGAAAACCTCATGCAGAGAGGTCAAGCGCTGTCAGAGATCGTGTCGGGAGCGGAGTCCCTCTTCCTGGAAAGCACTCAAAATATGACAGAGGAAGAGCTGCCCTCTCAACGCACAGTCCACCATCTCGAAGTGAATGGAGTGAAGCCTGTATGAGCAGAGCCTTCAGAGTCTTCACCTGCTGATGGGGGCAATGCAAGGTAAAAAGAAACAGCTTCAAAAAAAACCAAACAAACAAACAAAAAAAAGAAACAGCTTCAAACCCTGCTAATAATCAAGAGATCAAACAATGCATTAAATTGTATAAATCTACTGTTCTCTTTAGAGTATTGAAAAGTGATCTGTTACTTTGAGGACTAAGGTAGGCTTGATTCAAGTCACAGTATTTTCAATTGCCTCCTAGGCATGGTGAAAGATGGGCATGGCAGAAGGACGACCAAAGAATGGATGCATTTGAATTGTAGTGCTAGAGAAGAAGAATAAAGCACTGTGGACTGGAAGAAGGAACACAAATTTATCTTAGAATGAGTACAGCCAGCATGTTCCTTAAAGGCAAGGGTGGGAAGACTTCATCGTGCATACTTTGGACATGTTGTCAGAAGAGTTCCGTCCCTGGAGAAGGACAGGTGAAAAGAGAAGGCTTGCTGTAGTGACTACAACAATGGGTGCTGTGAGGGACAACTGTGAGGATGGAACAGGAGCAGGCTGGATTCCGCTCTGTGCATACGGTTACTACGAGCCAGAACTCACTGGATGGCACCTGAGAATCACAATAGTGCTGAACTGTCTGGGTTTTGATTCCTCATCCCATATGGCTGCTTCCTGGTTTCTGAAAGTTTAGATTCCTTTTTAAAGCCAGTCTTCTGAAAGGGTCATAATGATGAGCTTAGGTGTAGTTTGGTTCACATTTGTGATGCCAAACGTTCATCTCTTTCAATGTAGAGGTCCAGATGCTTCAAATTTTGTGGATTTAATTAAATTATCTAACCATTAATTTCCTCCTATCTATTTATTCTATTTATTTGTATTCCTTCTTTTAGCCCACCCTATAATTTAAATTTTAGACTTTCTGAGTGTGTTGTTTATGTGGTCAATTCTTACCCTGGACTAGTCTTCATAACTCACAACAGACAACTGTTGCCATAAAGTTGATTCCAACAGATGGCACAGCTGACTTTTTAGAATTAGATCACCAAATGTTGCTCTGAGAAGCCCCTAAGTGAAATCTGAACCTCCAATCTTATCCCTGAACGCTAAGGGTGTTAAGTATTGGCCCCATCCAGGGCTTCCTGTAGAAATCACAGTTAAACTTCTCAACACGGATGGACTTTACAAACACAAAGTCAAGTGAAAAATGTAAATGTCAAAGTATGTGTGCAGTCCAATATAACCTAAACATAAAACGATTGTGTCTGGATGCATACGCTGCTCATAAATGTATACGTGGGGCCTTCAAAGAGTTTGTGGAAAAATTAAAGGAAAGGATAATGGAGTTTTTCCACAAACTTTTTAAAGCTCCTTTGTATAGGAAATGTCTTCCTCCCTTCCCCCTCCCCTTTTGGTATCTCTATTCCCATTCCTGCTCCTGCGTTCCATGTGTTGTGAGTTTTATCTCATGCCTATACCTATGGACATGCTCCTGTCTAGTCTAGATAGGGAGGTGCCATTTGAAGGCATGATAGCGGGGGGTGGGGAGGTCTCAAGGAAACAGAGGTATATTGCGTGACCCATTTGTGCTCTACTGCACCCTGGTTGACTCAAACACCCCTCCCTGCGACCCTTCTGTTGGGGGGATGCTCCATTGTCCATAGATGGGCTTTGGGTCTCTGCTCCAACCCCCTCCATTCTCACCAGTATGTTTTTGTTTGTTTGTTTACTGTTTGTTGTGAATCTTCTGATGCCCTTTGCCCAGTCTCAACACCTCACGATTGCACCGGCTAGTGTACTTCTTCCATGTGGGCTTGTTGCTTCACTGTTGGATGGCTGCTTGTTTAACTTCAAGTCTTTAAGTCCCCAGACACTATATTGTTTTTTAAAAATCATTTTATTGGGACTTATACAACTCTTATCACAATCCATATATACATCAATTGTGTCAAGCACATTTGTACATTCGTTGCCCTCATCATTCTCAAAACATTTGCTCTTCATGTATACCCCTGGCATCAGCTCCTCATTTTTCCCCTTCCCTCCCTGCTCCCCCTCCCTCATGAATCCTTGATAATTTATACATTATTATTTTATCATACCTCATACTGTCCGATGTCTCCCTTCACACACTTTTCTGTTGTCCATCCCCCAGGGAGGAGGTTATATGTAGATCCTTGTAATCAGTTCCCCCTTTTAATCCCACCTTCCTCCATTGAGTGGATTAGTAAACTCTGGCACATACACACAATGGAGTACTATGCAGCACTGAAAAGCAAGGATGATCACATGAAACACACCATTTCATGGGAAGAGCTGGAAGGAATTATGTTACATGAGGTAAGCCAGTCTCAAAAGGGCAGGTGTAACATGAGTCCCCTGAGGTAAGTACAATCAGCATGGCAGGAATAGAAGAAAAGACACTTATCTTGAAATAAATGGGTGGAGGCATAGGTAGTTGGGAGCGGGGGCGAGGGCAGACCACACCCAGGGAGTTACATGTGAGTCCAACATAAAGAAGGGGCAAGCAGCAAGGAGGGGGAGAATGGGGTGGGGAGAAACTGAGATGATGACATGGGGGGAATAGGGCACTAATCCACCCAGGGGGAGAGTATTGGTTGTGTCCCCAAAGAACTGGAATGTGCATACAGACCCCACCAAGATGCGCCAAACCAGGAGGACACTATCTCTTTTAATTGCCAGGCACCATACTCTGTTTTTCCCATTTTGTCTTCAGTGATCATGAGTGTGTGTGTGGAGGGTGGGGGTGGAGTGGGGTGGTGGTGGTGAGCATCACAGAATGCCAATTTGTTATAAAAAAGTGTTCTTGTATTGAGAGGAGGTATGAGTCAAGGCCCACGGCCTGTCTGCAGCTTCAGTGTATTGCCTTATAAATATATGTACAAAGGCCAATACCACTGTTGGATTGATGTATTTGCATAAGTGCACACCTCAGTTAATCTCCCTATCTATGCCTTTGCTTCCTAGAGCTTGCCTCCATTTGCTTTTGCCTCCTCCTACCCTGCCATCACCATCCCCCTTCTTCTACCCCTTAGTGCTTTCTCTTCAGTAACTTGGTGTTGCTCTTATACTCAAAAGATCTCTACCATCTCCTAGCTGCTGGTTTCATTTCCCTAGTTGTCCCCTGTTCATGACACCATCTGCTCACCACCCCTTTCTCCCCACCTCCTTCTCCATCTACCTTCCTAGGCCATTGGTCCCATTACCTTCTCCCAGGGCTTCCCTTCCATGGTCCAACCCATATAATCAGGCAATCCATCCATGTCCTGGTCTGTACAATAAGAAAACATACGGTGAAGAAAGAAAAGGGAAGAGAAAAAGATGAGAGAAAAGAAAAAAGACCTTTTTTTAAAAAAAGTGATTAGGGCAAAGAATGTACAGATGTGCTTTATACAATTGATGTATGTATATGAATGGATTGTGATACGAGTTGTATGAGCCCCTAATAAAATGCTTAAAAATAAATAAATAAATAAAATGTAAAAAAAGAAAAGAAGAAAAAAAAGAAAATGATTAAGACAAAGAATGTACAGATGTGCTTTATACAATTGATGTATGTATATGTATGGATTGTGATAAGAGTTGTATGAGCCCCTAATAAATTTTTTTTTAAAAAGAGTTGTATGAGCCCCCAATAAATTGATTTTTTTTAAAGGAAAAAAACAAAAAAAGAAAAAGGACCCTAGATAGGTCCAGGTCTGTGTGCTGGTCCCCATGGGACCCTCCCTGCTCGTCCTGAGGGGTATCCGGGGGCTGCCCCTCCTTGCCCTAAGTCCATTCTTGGGGCTCCTCAGGGGCTCTGTGCTTGGCTATACTCTGGCTGATGATCTATTATTCTCCATTCTCACAGTCTCCCCACCGGGTGTCCCATGATTGTCCCCTGTCTGTGTATGCTCCAGTTAGGGGGCAACATGTCTTCAGCTATTGGTAGTCCCACAGTCCTCTCTGTGCCCCAGCAGCTCCACGCAGGGACCTCATCCTCTGGGCTTGGTGTGCCCATATGGAGTCTAGACCGGCTGCCCCTTTCTCTTTTTCCTTCCTGGTTTGCTCCCATCTGGGCATGGTAGATCGGTTCCTTTCCCCCACCAGAAGGTCCAGTGTCACTCTCTGTAGCACACATGTCCAAGGTAGAGGTCAGGCTGGTTCTGGTTGGGGCCGACCAGTAGTCCAGTCTTTTCATGATTCCTCCACGTGTTACGTTGCCCTCCTGGCTTGGTGTGCCTTGGTGGGGTCCGTATGCACACTCCAATTCTGTGGAGACACCATCAATACTCTCCCCCTGGGTGAGGTAATGCCCTATGTTTGATATATTTTAAAGCAATATGAAAGCACTTAAAGAGATTCCAGTGAGCCCTAAACCAGCATCCATGAACTACAGTACGCTCTCCAATGATACATTGTTGAGTGAGGAGAGTGGAGCGTTTCTTCGCAATGATCATTCCATTCAGTTCATCTCCAAAGCAGAGAGACTCCATCATTTCAATTACTTTATTTCCTAGCCCCCTGATTCTTTCGTTTGGCAGCTCAAACCACCTATTAATTCTTCCCATGTGGTTTTCATTTTATTCATTGTATCCTTTAATTCCGGTTTTTTCTGTGTCTACTTATTTAAATATTTTTGTTGCCGCTCATATACAGCTTTGGGTGGTAGAAACTATTTGCCTCAACAATTTGCCTCAAATTTGGCAGGCCTAATCCACTCGCAGATGCCATTGTAGAAAGGCAATCTACTGGTAGAAGATTTTTAGCAGTGGAAAATCCCAGGGCACATAGTTCTATTCTGAAACACATCGAGTCACAAATGAGTCAGAAGCAGCTCGATAGCAGGAGGTTTAGTACTGGGTTGTTTTTCTCATGCATTATTTTCCTGTTTAGCTGGGGTTCTTTGCTTCTAATTATCTTTAGTTCTCAAAACTATTAAATACTGTTGTTTAAAACTTTTGTAATTTGTTCACTAGCCAGCCTTCTGTTAATAAAAGGTTTTCTCTCTCATTGTCTTTTTCTTTTGAATGGACCACCATTTCCGGTCTCTTTGTGTGCCTTGTGATTATGTTGTTTTTGTTGATGCCAGGAGATTAGAAAATTGCAAGGTGTTAGCATTTTCAGTCGTCTGCATATACAACGTGCAGAAAGCACTAATTTATGCAAGAAAATCTTAGCCAGGCACAGCCGCAGTCTGCTTTTTCCGCCCCTACCTGTGAAAGGTCAGGTTCGAGCCAAACTGTGATCTCAGTACTTCAGGCAACTTCTAGATTCATCAGAAAACGCACACACACGCACACACACACACACACACACACACACACACACACACACACTCACAAGCAATCATTCAATCTTCCCTCAGGCCATCACAGCCTTCCATCTTAGTTTTCTGTTTCTTCCTCAGCGGTGTGAAATCTCTGAATCAAACAGCATTGAGGTTTCCACCTCTGAGTTCACTCCTACACTGGTTACAGTATACACCTGAGCACTGCTAGCAAGATCGAACCTAGTTACTTCTGAGGCTACAAAGAGCCTGCGCAGTGGAATGAGTTAGACCCTGAGCTGCTCACAATAAAGTCAGTTGTGTGAAGCCACCAATTGCTCTCGGATGAAACATGGAGACTGTCTGCACCCATAAAGATTTAAAGGCCCACAAACTCAAAGGGGCAGCTCCACTCTGTCATATGGGATTGCTCTGAGTATGAAGGACTCAATGGCGGTGGCTTGGATTTTGTTTATCTTAGTGCACAAGACAGTCCTTGGTCCCCTGGGGCTGCAGCTGGGACTCCAAAACGTTTCAACTGTTGACTTGTGAGAGTAGGGGGTAGAGCCAATGGATAAAGAGCTTTTTTCTACTGGTAAGATTTTTCCTTTACCTTATTTCATTTCATGACTACTTTCTGTCAGGTTTTGTTTTTTTTTTGCCTACGTTCTCAGAATTCTTATAGGGTTAAGTGCACATTTTTAATATCTTTTCACAGTGTTCATGTGGGAAAGGTTAGAATCTGCTTCGTCATAACGTGTTTAATATATCCTTTTGAAAGTTAAGTTCTTGTTTCTTAATAAAGAAACAAATACTTCAAACTTTCTGACCAAAAAAATAATACATTACCAACAAAGAGAAAAACAAAAGCTATGGGCATATAAATAAGCAAAGTTAATTAATTTTACAATTCAAATATCGTGTCATATAATTATTTTATGAAAGCTTCCTTAAATATCTAATTATTTGGGGAGTGTGCTATGTATTAGTTTCACGCCATAGCAAATTACCACAATGTAGATGATTTCAAAAAGAAGAAGAAGAAGAGAATTATTATCTCATTGTTCTACAGGGTAAAAGTCTGAAACCAACATGCTAGCAGGGCCACGCGCTTGCTGAATATTCTTGAAGAAGCTTTGTTCTCGCCTCTTTCTATCTCTGATGGTTCCTGTCTATCCTTGACGTACTTTGGCTTGTAGATGAAGTTTATCTTCACATCGCTCTCTTCACTTTGGGTCTCTCTGTGCCTATCGCTCTCCTCATCTCTTTGCAAGGATAAAGTGTGGGGGCGGGGCATGTCTGAGATGCAAGAGGAAAGAAAAATCCAACTACACATCTGTCCAAGGATGATTCCTACGCGGCAGAGGTCAGACACACCTCCACCACCCAACTTCTTCTTCCCTATTGTAATAACAACCATCCCTCCCACAACCCTGAATTTCTTTGCTGGGTTTGATAATCCAAGACAATGGGCCACACAGAACTCACTATCAGTACTTATGATCTGGAATGTTATTGGGAAAGCTAGCAGGTTGCAATCTGCAAAGTACAACTTGTCTGCAGCACCGCTCAGTCTTGTTGGCAGGCATGTTTCTCTCCAGTTCTCTGCTTCTCAGACACATGGCCCTTAGCCAGAGACAGAGAGCCCACCCATTGATCTGCCTCACAGTTTCTGTGCTACACCTCTGCTCTGCTACTGGTCTTGGTGCTCAGGCCTCTGGAACCTCGGTGCTTTCTGCCTCTTCAAGCAGGGATCTCCTGCCTGTGCACTAGTGGCCTTTCTTTCCTGATAGTCTTGGGATTCCTATTCCTGCTTGTGAGATGGCTCTCATACCTAAAGTAAAGGCAACACTGACCAATCCCCTTCTTAGAGTCCTCGGCACCTTTTTTGCATGCCGATACCCAGTCATTTGATGGGAGTTACAAAGACTCTGAACAGAAGAGTCATACCAAGCAATTTTTCTTCACCACAAAAGCTATCAATAACATTATAATAGGACTTGAACTACCACAGCATATGACCTCATAGTAATTAGTGATAATATCTTCACAGGCCCTGTCTCCAAACAGTCACACTTAGGGTTATAACATACAGTTTGGGGAAATAAAATTTGATTCATAGTATGCTAGTTATATTAATTTTTTGGCTATTGTAGGGTCTATGAAAATTAAAACTAATGAGCTTCAGCAGCATAAAATACCCTCCTTCACTTTCATTAAAACTTTGAACTATAATGTACACCGAGTCTAAAGTTAATATTGGCATTACGGTTTGTTTTTCTTTGTTTATAAAAAGATCATATGAAAGATTAACTTAAAAATAGAGCTCTCAAATTAATAATGGCACATCATTGTGGTTATCATTAAAGGTCACCAAATGTTTCTCTTCCGTTCCTCTGAACCTGTGGTTGATCACTCTTGAAGACACCTTCATCTGGCTGACAACCTGTAGAACCGTGTTGATGACTTCTGACCTAAGAGTTGTGGTAAGATTCGATGATTTTCATTTTCAGGCAAAAGCAGACATGATTGGCAATAGAGCCTCTCAAGTCCTGTTTTTCTTCTTATGAAAAGGCAACAGTAGAGATGGCGACTATTTCATTGGCATCGTTGGTAAAGGAATGAAGCAGAAACTCTGACATAGCTCAAGTAGCAAGGATAATTTAAATTTTATATGAAAAACCAATTCCTGGAATTGGTTTAAAAATATTAAAATAAAGAGAAGGTGCAACCTGCTTTATCAGAAGCCCTAGTCATAATATTTGGTATTAATAAAGAAAGCAAATGAGACCTCAATAAATACAAAAGGGGCTTCAAAGGTTCATGGGAAATTCCTTTATCCTTTCATTCTGTTTCCATAAACTTTCCTAAAGCCACTATGTATGCGAGCATGCTGCTGTGTCAAGATTACTCCCACAGAACCATAGAGACCTTTACCAAACGCCACTATAAAAATGTGACACTATTATTTCTCGATACATTTCCCATCTAGGTCTATAGACTTCTGAAGGCGATGTTTCCATCTCTTTAAGTCTGCCCCTGAGAATTCTACACTCTTAGGTTTATACTAGTCAAATGGTTGATTTGGCTTTCTTGAGGGAGTCAAATCTGTTGGATTTTTGTTTGTTTGTTTTCTTTTTAATGTTCTGCATATTTAGACAATAAAGTGCCACCTGAATGGGATGAGATCAGGGCTATACAGTGAGTGGAGAAAGGCTTACCAATCCATGCTTGTAGGTTAGTCCTTGGTGCCCTTGAACAGTCAGCAGGTACATTGTGGTGATAGAAAGAAATTCCTCTGCCAAATTTTCCTGGCCTTTTATCAATGATGTCATTTCCGATTGCTTTAAAATCTCTTTTTAAATAAGCCACTGTTATTATCCTGTGACCTTTGAGAAAATCTATGGCAAATTAGAATTTCCAAAAAAGCAGACACAACTTTCTTAGCTGATTTCTCTGCTTTGGATTTGACCAGCCCAGGAAATATCCTCTGAAGCCACTGTTCTGGGTCAACCTTTTGCTGAAGGGCCCTGAGGGGCTTAAGACAAGTGTATCCCTGAGAGAACTTGTCTGCAGCCATGCACTCACTGCAGAGACACATTAAACATGTCTTGTGTGGAATAAGCCTATTTATGTATTAACTGGAATCTCAGTAACAATATGTTTTCATTTGCCCTTGTATGCATGAAGACTCAGTATCTGATCAAGGAAACATGGAAAATAATGAGACATCAACAGATATTGGACAAAATTGTGATGGCACAGTTGTCCATATGGATGAAAGCTCATAGCAACAGCATATGATATACAAAAATAAATGACTTTAAAATAGGCCAAGGAATGAAATGTAAAAATTAAATTAAAAAAAGAAAACCTTGCAATCAAACTTAGGAAACTAAAAGCCAGGAGCAGAAAATAACATTTTTATCAAACAACGTAAATCCATAAAAGGATTAATAAAGGTGTATTTGTTTAGAAAAAAACTTTAAGATGACTGACCAATTATAAACAAAGTACTTTAGAAATGATATATTAGGGGGGAAATTGTAACACACATCACAGGATGGAGTTAATATCTGCACTCTATGTATTCTTGAAATATGAGATGTCAAATTCTAGCACAACACAGAAGAGAAACATAGATAAAAGATGCTGAAGAACACATTTAAATGGCGAGTGTGCGTGTGTAAAAATTTCAGCCTGGAAAATACAAAATAAAGTAATAGGTAACCATCATTTTACACTTGTTAGACTGACAAATACTTAAGCATATAATAAAACAATAATTGGGATTAGTAAGTAAGGCACTTCCTTTAATATCCTGAGGAAAGTAGACAGTAATAAAGCTTGAATAATCATTTATCAATACTTATTCTATTTAAACTACACATAGGTTTTGATCCTGGAATTCTAATCTATGATATTAAAGTAAGGTGGAATAAGAAGATAAGAATAAGGATGTTTGTTTTTGTTAGGCACCAACTCATCAGTTCTGACTCAAAACAAGCCTCTTTAAAACAGAGGGAAACATTGCCATTGTTGAACAAGGACAAGAACACCCACATATTTTAACATCGCTGAGACAGGAAATAGAGAACTTATAGACCTGTATATTTGGGGGTTTCTGTAAGGTTCTGGTGCGTGAGCAAAGCAATGTGAAAAAATGTCTATATTTTAAACAACAGTAAGAAAACACTCTATACCCATCCATATAAAGAGACAAAAAACTCCCTGCCATGGATTCGGTGCTGACTCATAGTGACCCTCTAGAACAGGGCAGAACTGTCGCTGTGAGTCTCCTAGACCGTAACTCTTCATGGGCGTAGAAAGCCTTCTCTCACTATCTCCATCTACCTAGCAGAAAAGAGGAAAGAATATGTCCTCATGAGGGAGGAGAGCAGGCAGAAAAGATGTGGAACAAAAAAAGCGTAGGTCAAAGGCTGCATTAAAATTCTGTGCAATAGGAGCATATACTAGCTCCTGTCGCATCCAAGTTGACTGATGGCAAACCCTGTGTGTGGAGAGCAGAACTGTGCCCCGGAGGGCTTTCAGTGGCAGCTAGTTTCCTGTATGTAGATAACTAGGTCTTCCTTCGGAGGTCCCTCTGTGAAGATATGTCCTTCTAACCATTCCGCTGGCAGCCGAGAGCATTAGCCATATGTTAAATTCTAAATATATGCATGCATGCTTAAAGACACTAGTGCCTAGAAGGCAAGGAAAGTAATGAAGGGAAAATCCAAGTGTTATATTTAAAGGATGAAATACGATGCTTTCCTCCCTGAGTTGCTTCTAGCACATCCACACGCAACTGTAAGTCTCAACTGCTTTGAGGCGCACACACATGCCTTGTATAATGTAGTACAAACACCTGTCCCTCAAGTACAAGCTGGAAAACATTAGGGAAAGTATTCCTCCTCCTCCGCGAATCCGAATCTACTCTATGACGGCGGACTGGCTTTTGTTCGTGTGCGTGCTTGTCTTGAGCTTTCCAATGAGTTTCTGCTCATCTTGAAAACTGCAGTGCATCCTATAACTCTTCTCTCACCCTCTTTATGATGCATCTGCAAAGTGACAGAGGCTCTTCATAGATGATACCTTCCTCACTGCTGGCCTGGCCCCTGGAGAAGCAGGGTAATGTTTGCAGAATTCCAAACAGCCTTGAAAAGCTTTAATAGAAGCTTTTTATTTCCCCCATCCACCTACTTTTCCCTGAAAGAGATCAGATTAGCTAGCAATGAGCAAATAAATGATCTTATAACAACCCCATGGAGAGATCAACTAGTTTTCAGACCTTATTAAAAAGAGTCACCAATGATAGTCACTTCACTTATTTAAAAATTTTAATACAGGATTTCTATTCAATACTGGATACAAAAACACAATGGTAATAAAATTATGCATATTTCACATAGTGAAATGGGTTCAAGATGTCATAGGAAATAATTTTTTAAACAGCCTCATTTCTCTATTAGAAAATTTTGTAGAGAAGCTATAATACTTATGATTGTCTAACATTGTCGATGTTCCAAACCCAAACCAAGCTCACTGCCATACCAACTCATGGTGCCATGCCACAGGACAGGGGAGAACTGCCCCGTGGGTTTCTGAGACTACCTCTTTAGAAATGGAAAGCCTCGTCTTTCTCCAACGGAGGAGGGCTAGTGGTTTGGGACTGTCGCCCGAGCACCAGTGACTGGTGGAATCACTGCACGGACAAGTACTCCACTCCACTCCACCCCCCACTCCAAGTCTAGTGCCTCCAGGGACCACAGAATGAAAACACTGCCAGGGCTTATGTCAGCGTCACAAGGGTCAGGTGAGCACCCATTGCTGCAGCCACTGAGTCAAGGGTCTTATGCGAGTGAAATACTAACTTTATATATCAAAGTCTTCTTTTCCCATTTTGTAGCAACAAACTAAAATTCTCAGAGATCAGGGAAATTACAGTTATATGAGAAGAAATATTTTCTGAGCATAGCTTTCAATTGATAAGCAAATCTCATTCTTATTAGAGGTGCCTTGCTAGTGTAGTGGTTAAATATTGAACTGTGATCCAAACAGTCAGCTGTTCGAAACCACCATAGCTCTGCAGGAGAAAGACAGGGCTTTCTACTCCTGCAAACAATTACAACTTCAGAAACCCAGAGCAGGGTCACTATCGGTCAGCATTGACTCGATGGCAGTGTGTTTGATTGCCTCATTTTTTAAAAGTATATAACTAGAGATAAAAATGAAAGAAAACAGAGAAAAGAAAGCAATGATAATCATAAAAGCTCATTCTTGCTAGCCAAAGCTAGAAATAAAAATATAACAGCTATCCAAAATGGCAGATAAATATATTTTACTTAAATCAAATAATGTTTACTATAATAATCCTGATTTATTAGACTTGTATAGGCTCAAGTTTTATTTATTTTGGTGATTGACAGACGGTATTTTTCAAGTCTAATGACATGTTGTTTTTCCTTTTCTGTTGAAACTTCTTTCTACCTTCTGGAAGATGGCTAATGCGAAGTACCACAATGCGCTCAAATGCGGATAGATTTTACTTTCAAAGACAATGCTGACCAATGCGTGTGATACGTGGTGAGGAAATGATGTGCAGGTTATGTTTGACCAGCTAAGGCTACACAAGGAGGCAAGAGAATGCAAATCCATGAGGCTAATTCGCATGAGGCAAAGGTATACATGCTTCCACCTTCCTTTCTTCTAAGCCCTATCCTGCCACCAGCTGCCCTTGCCATCCCATAGCACACGCCTTCTCTTCTATAACTCACTGCAAATGCACACAGGACTCATAGACTGAACTCACAATTATGGGGACACAAAATGTTAAAATACATTTATTCTGTCCAGTGCACTTCTGAGACATTTGGCAGGCATGTCTCTCTCTCTCGTCTTTGTCTCTCAGCCATGTGACCCCTTGGCTTCTGTTTCAGTCCATGGACAAGGATACCCAGTCATCATTCTACCTTATGGTCAGTGCTACTTCTCTGCTCTGTCTCGTGGTCTCACCACTACAGCCTCTGGTGTCTCTGCAGCCTCCATCCCTTAAGGTAAGGATGTTACACACCCTCTTAGGGTGACTCTTCTTTCTTGAAAGGTATGGGAACTGGTATCTTGAACTGGCTCTCTTGACTGCCCATCAGAATGGCAAAACTGACCCTCGTCCAAGCTCGAGTCCCGTATACCATATTTGCATGCTCACACCGTTATTTGATGGGAGTTACAAAACCATGGATAGAAGAGCCATAGTAGGTAATTTCACTTGAGTGCACATGGTGACAAAAGGGTTTATGGTTGCTTGAATAATAGAAAAAGAGTATACTTACTGGCATTCACTGTTTTTTCAAGCAACATTTTTCAGAAAGAGCTGCTGCAGGCAGAGGTTCTAGTGTAGTGGCTCTCAACCATCCTAATGCCGTGACCCACATGTTGTGGTGAACCTCCAACCATAAATAACATTATTTTCATTGCTACTTCATCACTGTAATTTTGCTACTGTCATAAATCAGATGACCCCTGTGGGAGGATCCTTCAACCCCCTTGTGACCCACAGGTTGAGAACCGCTGTTCTAGTGGATCACAAATATTTAGAAAGGGTGGATATTACTTTAAAAGAAAAGTCAACAATTTGCCTTTTCTCCATCTCTTCTCTATGTATTCTCTTTCTGGATCAACCGATGTTATATATACAAGGGCCCTCCAGAAAGTTCATCACACCAATGGAAGACGTTCAAGACAACACCAGGTCTGAGAAGTGGGAGAGGAGGGTGGGGCAGGGATAGGAAGGTAAGCAGGGAGGGAGAGTGAGTGGGAAAAGAGGAAATGAAATAGAAGAAGGAGAATAGAGAACTACATGGACAGAGGGTTTAATGGCTGTGTTCGTCTGGGTACATTTGAGAAACAAATCCACAGAAACTCATATATATGAGAGTTTTATATAAAGGGTAAGTATACATTAAGAAAGCATCCCAGCCCAGTGCTGTCCAAGCCCATTAAGTCCAACCTTAGCCCATATGTCCTATACCAATTTACAAAGTCCTCCTACATCTCACAAAACACATGCAATGACGCTGACTGCAGGAGAAAAGCCAAATCAATGAACATGTAAGCATCTCAGCTCTGGCAAGGGTCTTCTCGTGGCTGTGCCAGCACTCAGGGCTGCATCGGGGTAGGTCCACGTGGCTTCTCCTCTGAGATGTCTCACAGGAAGTGAGCCTTGCCAGCTGAAGCAGGGAACTGGCTAAGGCAGCTGCACCCTGGTCCAACTATCAGAAAGCAAGCGACCTGAGAACTAGAAAGGCGAGACTCACTGAGCCATTTATCTCTCCACCCTTCAATTAACTCCACATGTGTTTATCGGCCAGGTTGGGACAATAAACCTTAACTATCTCACTGGCATACTCTCACCAATTGGATCAGCGGGGCTGTGTGACTATATATAATGTATTTTTCTTTGTATGCATTATATTTTACAAAGGGAAACAATAATTTTGAAAATGTATAAATTTATTGTGTTTAAGAGGGAAAAACAGATGGGCAGCAGCCTAAAAAAAACCCTCCAGATTCCATACCTGTCAGATCTAAACACTGGTCTGGGTGGTCATAAGAGGAGACAAGTAAAATTGAAATTGACTTAAATTATTTGTGACACACAAGCTAGTTTCAAATAAACAAACAAACAAACAAACAAAACAAGCAAAAATACAAAGCCAATCAGTATGTGGACTTATTGAAACAAAAAGACAGAAGTTTAACATAATAACAACAGATGTTAGAAAAAAAGTCCAGAGAAAAACTATTTTTCCTGCAAAACACACAAAAGCTAGATTCTTATAAAGAATGATGATTGTACTTTAAATGAATACAGCAACAGCAACAATAGTTGACAAAAGCAACAGAGTGCTGCCTTCAGACTACTGAAAGACAGCCATCAGCTTAGAATTCTACGTGCAGAAAAGTAACAGCCCAAATGACGGCCCAAACATTTTCAGGCCTTTCCAGACTGGGATCATTTCTTCACCCAACAGTACAGAAAGAAATGTCTTTTGTGTTTGTTTGTTTTTAGTGCACAGGCAATTGAATCCCAGAGGAAATGCTGTGCAAAAAGCAACCGTGATTGGTGACATCGGTAAACATGCTGTTAAGCCTAATTGAGCATTCTTTGAAAAATGATAGAAATAACTCTTGCGGTGAGCCATTAGAAGCACGGTGGAACTCTAATGTTATACAGCAATAGGTTTGTAGATGGGCAAGGGAATTGAGTAAAAGCGGTCTACTGTCCTTGAATCTCAATGGGCTCACTTAGATGTTGCTTGCATCTAAACTTTGTTTAGGCAAGTATACATGCTGAACTGTGGAAGAGTAGTCCTTGAACACACAGAATCGATAACTTAAAAGTTAATATGGGGGGGTCCTTTGATAAATCTGTAGTGTGCAGGAAAGGAAAAATCAGGTGAAACGTGTTTAAATGTGGTAAAGAGCAAAGGAAGATTAAGGTAGAGCGGCTCCTCCCCCCTCAACTGTGGAAGAAGGGAAGGGAAAGAAAAACATGAAAGAGTCCACACCCAGCAATGTGAACCCAATACAAGGGCATGCACTACTAGAGTATGAAATGGACTGTAGAGCAAAAGGCGTCATTACTGCTGCTAGTGGGCAGTCTCTAAGGTGGCCTCCCCTCCAAGGTCCCAAGGTCCTGTGTTCAAACCTTTATGTAACTCCCTCTCCTTAAATGTGGGTGAGATTTCTTACATCCTTCTAACAGATTGTTGTTGTTAGATGCCATTCAGTTGGCTCCCAAATCCCAGCAACCCCGTGCACAACAGAGCAACATACTAGCCAGTCCCGCCCTATCTCCAGGATGGATTGTGGAGCAGCTCACTGTGATTCGTAGAATTTTCAATGGCTCATTTCAGAAATAGGTTGCCAGGACTTTCTTCTCAGGCTGCTTTTGTCCTGAAGTTCTAGCCACATACAAGGTGCTACTAGGGGGTGATGGCTCTACATTAGATGCACTGGCCCCGTATTGAGCCAAGGTCTCCAGAGGGCAAGGCAAGAATTCTACCATGAACTCTCCAGTGAAGATGGCAAACGTGATTGATATCCCTCCCACGATGATGTCACGTTATTAAGATTCTGCTGTGCTAACAAGAGGCACTCCTTGCTTGTTTATTAAAGTTAGTAGATTTTTTTGGAAAAGATCTAATGTCAAGGGACTACTAACAACCTTTAGGAAATGAGGGATACAGTCTGTGAGAAACTGGGGCCCTCAGTCCTCGAATCACAAGGAAATGAATTTTCCTGGCTGCTGGGTGAGTTTGGAAACACCATTTCTCCCAGTTAAGCCTCCAGATTCTGATTCAAAGTGACTGCCTTGTGGAGGAAGACTGTCCCTAGGGATCCCCAGGATATATTCTTATGGGAGTAAATCACCATGTCTTTAACTGTGGAGCTGCTGCGTGCTTAACAAATGCACTCTCAGGGTGAATAATCTTCTTAAATTATGACCAAAAAATGAAAGAAGTAGTAATAGAAAACAAATAAACCTCAACTGTAAAAGCCTTTAACTTGGTCATGCGAGTCAAAGAGCAAAACACCAACAGCAAAATAGTTGAGAACATTTTGAGGGTTTCCTGGACAAAAGCACCAACCAATCTGGATTGAAATGGATGGAGGAGTGAATCCCAGGGGGGAAAGTCATGGACTTAATGGAGAAATCCACACCCGGCAATGTTTCTCCAGCAGAATTTCAGAGTTGCCATGAAACCAGAGACTTGTGTGTGCCTCTCATTCTACTTCTTTCCAAATCGATAAGCTTATCATAATTCCCCGCGGTCTATTCCAGGATTGTATATAGGACTTGAAGTGCTTGTTTTTATTTTAGTTCATGGGTTTTCCAATCTAGGGGAGTTATGTCCAGACTCAAAATATTAAACTTGGAATGCTCTAGGATGGATGTGGTGGTGATTGTACAAGTCCCCCTTGATATGTTTGAATGATGGAACTATTCAATTCTACGATATGTAAATTATGTGCCAACAAAACTGCAAAAGAGAAAGAGAGAAACTAGCATCTTGATCTTATGATTTTTCTGCTGTTTTCCTTGGACATATTTTGTCTATGGAAGGAAGGTGTGTTAGGCTGGGCTTTCCAGAGAAGCAAAACTAATGACACTTGTTATTATTGTTGTAGTTGTTGTCAGATGTCAACGAGTCAGTTCTAACTCCTAGCAACCATATGTCCAACAGAACAAAGCGCTGCCCCGTCCAGTGCCATCCCCACAGTTATTTCTAATGTGAGCCCATCATTGAAGCCACAGTGAAATTCATTTCCGTGAGGGTCTTCCTTTATGTCGCTGTCCCTCTACTTTGCAAAACACGATGTCCTTCTCCAAGGACTGGTCTTTCTTGACTACATATTCAAAATATGTTAGATGAAACCTTGCCATCCTTGCTACTAAGGTACACTCTGGCCCTGCTTTTTCCAAGACTGATCTATTTGTCCTGTTGCAGTCTGTGGTACTTTGAACATTCTTCTCCAGAACCACCATGCAAATGAATCGCTATTTCATCAGGCTTCTTCATTCAATGTCCAACTTTCACCTGCCTATGAGGCAATTGAAAATACCATGACGTGGATGAGAAGTACCTTGGTCCTCACAGTAATATCCTCGTGGAGCCCTGGTGGTGTCATGGTTACACTTTGAGTTGGGATCTGCATGGCTAGAATTGCAAAACTGCCAATTGCCCCGCAAGCGAAAGATGGCGCTTTCTCCTCTCCTGAGCAGTTCAGTCTGGGTAACTCACAAAGCGGAATGAGTCAGCATATATTCGCTGGCAGTGAGCTTGCAAAGAGGTCTTGGGCAGCAAATTTATATAATACAACTCAACTTTGGATCTATTTATAGCTGCTTCCATGAGCATTTATTGCGGACCCAAGCAAGATTACGTTCTTGACATTTTCAACCTTTTCTCCATTTATCCTGTTACCCATTGGTCCAGTTGTGAAGATTTTGGTCTTAACATTTTTAACCCACATTAAAGAATTAAATACTTGCTCTTCATCTGCAATTGCTTCAAGTCTTCCTTGCTTTCAGCAAGCAATGTTGGGTCACCTGCATATCACTGATTGTTAAAAAGTCTTTCTCCAATCCTGACGCCACATTCTTCTTCAACTAAGCCAGTTTGAATAAGTATGGTGAGAGGAGCCAACACTGCAGCACACCTTTCCTGATTTTACACCATGAAATATTCCCTGTTCTGTTCTCAGAACTGCCTCTTGATCCATGGACAAGCTCGTGAGCACAGTGAGTTGTTCCGTAATTCCCATTCTTCTCAAGATCATCTCATCATCTACCCAATGGAATGTCTTGGTATAGTCAACAACACACAAGTAAACACCTTTCTTGTAGCCTCTGTTTTCATCCAAGATCCATCTGACATCAGCAATGATATCCCTTGTTCCAAGTCCTTTTCCAAACCCAGCCTGAACTTCTAGGAGCTCCCTGTCAAAGTACTGCTGCAATAGTTGTTAGGTTGTATTCATCACAATTTTACTGACATGCGATATCAATGATATCATTTTATAGTTTAATTCTGTTGGGTAACCTTTCTCTGGAATTCTATTCCAATTGGCTTTGCATAGACCAGTGAGTGCCTACAGTGCTTCATCAGCTTGTTGAAACATATCAGTTAGTGTTCCATCAAGTACTGCAGCCTTGGCTTGACTGCTTTCAGTGCTGCTTCATGGGTTCTTGCTACTACTAAGGGATACCAAAAAACCCTCTGAATTTCTCTGGGCTGAGAAGAGCTTTCTTAGTAAGCATTTTTCCTGCTAGGAGGGCATCCAGCAACTTGCTCTGGGTTAGTGCGCCCAGTGGCATTGCCTGGGAAGGTTCTTTCTGGTAACAGTGAAATTTTTCCTAAAAAGCAGTTTTACTTGAACTTCGTTTTTTGTGATGGCCGCTTTAAGAGAACAGTGTACAGCTGTGAGATTTTATTTCCTGCTCAGGAAAAATGCCACAGAAACTGCTGTGATATGGAATATAGCTTACAAGGATAGCACTATGGGGAAAACTCAAGTATATAAGTGGGTTTCTCATTTGAAAAAAGTGAAATGGCCATTGACGACAAACTTCGTTCTGGACATCCATCAACTTCCCAAATGAACAAAAAGGTCAACTTGTAGTACATTTGGAGTTCATTCCACCAGGTCAGACTGCTAATCTGCTTTCTATTTAGAGGTTCTGAAAGGATTGCATGGATAGTGTGTGACAAAGAAAGGCCTGATTTGCGGCAGACAGGAGACTGGTTCTGCCACTATTACAATTCACCTGCTCACGCAGCCATCTCAGTGTACCAGTTTTGGGCAAAAAAATAACAAAACCCCAAAACATGCCTCTCTTGCCCCACCCATCTTACTCACCTGACCTCACTTCGTGTGACTTTGTTTTGTTTCTGCACATGAAGAGGGCCATGAAAGGACAGAGATTTGACGATGTGAAGAGGTGAGGACAAAAACAAGGAGGTGCTGTCAGCTATTCAAACAGATGAGTTTGAAAGATGGTTCTGAGAATAGAATCACAAATTTGACAAATGTATGGAGTGCAATGGAGAGTATTTTGAACGTGATAAGGTTGATTTGTAAAATTGAATACATAGCTTTGAAAAAAATTCTATATTTGGGGGGGTGACCCCCTTGTATGGTATCTCCTGAAATGGTGGAATGTTAAGTAGGTGTTTTTTGGTACAGTGGACTGTATGTAGTATTTCCATCTTCTTTTGCTTCTTATTGCATCATTCATTATATTGACCATAGAATCTTTCAATATTGCACCAGGAGACTTGGTTTTTTTTCTTGAGTTCTTTTCAGTTTAAGATATGCTGAATGTGTTCTTCTCTGTTGGTTTTCTAGATCTAGTTCTTTGACCATGTCTTTGTACATACAGTGTTTGGCTTTTTCTCTCAAACTTCCATTTGAATAATCCATTCAGCTCGTTGACTTCATCATTGCTCCCATTTGCTTTACTCTGACTGGCTCATCTCCTCACCACGACCCTTCTGTAAGGGGATGTTCAGTGACCTACAAATGGGCTTTGGGTCTCAACTCTGCACTCCACCTCCCCCCCATTCACACTGATAAGATATTTTGTTCTGATTATGCCTGATACCTGATCCCTTCAACACCTCATGATCCCACAGGCTGGTGTGCTTCTTCAATGTGAGCAATGTTTCTTCTCAGCTAGATGGCTGCTTGTTTACCTTCAAGACTTTAAGACCCCAGGCACTGTATCTTTTAATAGCCAGGCACCATCAAGCTGGAAGCTTTTCATAACTCTCTTGGTTGCCTGGGGCTGGGAAACCACAAACATGGAAAGCCAGAAAGCCAGAATATCATGAAGTGGTGGGGCATTGTCAAATTGGCATACTAAATATACTTGACTGGTAGTACCCCAGATTGGTACGTGACATTGTGGGTCATGATCCAAGTTCAATGTGCTGGAAGTGGCACAAGGTCCATACCAGAAAGAAGAGAGAAAGAGTTCTTAGTAGCACCTCCAATAGGCCGTGCACCCAAAGAGACATCATTAGACTGCGATCTGAGTGAAAGGTTGCACTCTACCCGTATCTTTTTATAGGTGCATCCAAGTTGGCACAAAACTCATCACAGAAGGGAAGTGAATATTTATGACAAAAATGCATGACTGAGCTAAACTTTATTATTGTTCTCCAATATTGAAACTCCACTTTCCACTCCACTTTTGATCTTATGGGTGGAATTATACTTTCCTTGATGTTTGACTTGACTAGAGGACACTCATTTTGCCCTTTGGATGAAGGCAGAAGTTTTAAGTTCAACTCAACATTCCTGGCTCTTCCAAAAATAAAAGTTATGTAAGATACATTATATGCTTTTTTATATTAGATTCCGTTTCAAACATTGGATTTTTATTTATTTTTATTTCACAAAGGAGGCAATCAGGAGCAAAGAACCCAGTCATCTGTCCCCAGCCTTTGCACAGTACTGTTTTGTTTCATTACTTCTTGGAATGTCCCTTAGAGGACATTTTGAAAAATTACTAAACTTTCAAAATAAAATTTAAAAAGTGTGACCCCAAAAATCCAATTCATGCACACTTATGTTACTATCCTGGAATTCAGAAGATGGCAAGCTAAATATGTACTCAACATCAATAATATAATTCTATTATTTGAGTGTCTCACAGACAAATTATGAAGCCCTGTGCATGCTGATGGCTCACACTATATAATCCACTGGCTTATTATAAACTGATGCAGGCTGGGCTTCTAACTGTAAGGTTGATGGTTCACTGCAGAAAGCTTCTCCAATGGGGCAAGGTGAAGGTGTCTGCTCACATAAGGATTTGCAGTCAAAGGGTTGCAATGAGGTGGAATGGACTTCATTGCAGTGTATTTAGGTTTGGATTAGTAATACAGAATTGAGGGAAAAACATGAAATACCAAATTCCCCTATGCAAGCACAATGAAATTTAGTCTGGTCATGTATTTAATTAATTTATTATTATGGCATATAATAGGGATTTCCAAAAGTTCATGAAAAAATTCAATTATATACTTTTTATTAAAAGGTAATTTTATTGGGGGGGCTCTTACAACTCATAATGACCCATACATCAATTCTATCAACATATGTGGCCATCATTCTCTCTAGACATTTACTTTATATTGAGCCCTTTGGGTTAGCTCCTTATTTTTTTTTTTATTTCTCCAAACCTCTCCAAATGAAGGGATCTTTTATTAAACTGGACAAAAGAGTTAATTGCAATGTATTTTTTGAATTAATTTGTATCAAACTCCATAGGGTTAAAAATAGCTAAAGAATCTTGCAGGATATGTATACTTAAGGGCTTTCTGCTGGCTTACATGTTGAGCTCATGGAGGTGGGGTTATCAGAATACTTAATGGGGAATAAGGTAATGTGCTTGCCGAAGGGCTTCTGCACATATAAAGTTAACTCTCGATCATTTGGCAGCTGCCTGTCAGCCCAAGCGACGCCCTGATCAGTGGGTCCTAGGAAAAAATCTGGCAGGCCTAAGCTAGGATTTTTCTTTTAATAAAACCTCCTCTGGGTCACCGTCACTCTCACCCTCACCCTCACACCTAACCCCTAACCTGAAACCTAACCCTAACCCCTAACCTTAACCCTAAATCTAACCCTAAACCTTACACTAACCCTAACGCTAACCACTAACCCGTAACCCCTAACCCTAACATAAACCCTAACTCCTAACCCCTAATCCTAACCCTAACCCAAAACCTAACCTTAATTCTAACACTTACCCTAACCCAACCATAACCCTAAGCCTAACCCCTAACATTAACCGCTACCCTAACAAAAAAAACAAAAACAAAAAAACCTCCTCTGTAGGTGGTCCTTATTTTCTATTAACTTTTGGAGCTACTTCATATACATGTAATTTTTAAAGTGTAATAAATAGTTCCCTTTAAATATTTATACATACAACTCAGTGGCACTAATTGTGTTTATTATGTTGTTCAACCATCACCATTATCTTTTTCTAATTTTCTGCTCCCATTATCACTTTCACTTGCCCTGGTGGTGTGCCTCCATGGGACACAAGACAGGGCTTTCTACTCCCATAAAGCACAACAGAAAAGTGGATGAAGGAAGGCAGAGGTCAGAGTGAGTCATGAAAATGATTTTTATAAATTGTCAAGGGTTCATGAGGGAGAGAGGGTGGGGAAGGGGAAGAAATGAGCTGATACCAAGGGCTCAAGTAGAAAGAAAACGTTTTGAAAAGGATGAATGAATATGCAAAAATGTGATTGACACAATGGATGGATGGATTGTGAAAAGAACTGTAAAAGCCCCCAGTAAAATTATATATCTACATATATAAAGTATATATATAAAATTCCTGCCAAAAAGGAAAAAAAGAGAAAGTATTACAGAATTACGGGTACAGATAAGAGATAAGAGCTCAGGGCACAAAGAATCCAGGAACAGGAATGGGGGTAGCAATACCAGGAAGTCAGGGAGAAGATGGGGAGGGAAAGGGAGGGCGGAAGGGGGAAGCAATCCCAGGGGGACAAGGAACAGAAACTGTTGGGGAAGGGAGACAGTGGCCAGTGTAAGATATGAAAATAATAATAATTTATAATTTATCAAGGGCTCATGAAGGTGGTTGAGGTAATTAATTTATTGTGCCAACCTAGCTGATAAACACATGTGGGGGTTAATTGACAGGCAGAGGGGTAAATGGCTCAGTGAGCCTCGCCTTTCTGGTTCTCAGGTATCTTGCTTTCTGAGCTTTCTGATGGTTGGATCAGGGTGCAGCTGCCTTAGCCAGTTCCCTGCATGTGTTTTGTGAGATGGAGGAGGACTTTGTGATTTGGTGTTGGACATATGGGTTAATGGGCCAATGTTAAACTTGTGGGCTTGGGCAGCACTGGGTTGGGGTGTTTTCTTGCTGTGCACTTACACTTTATATAAAACTCTCTTACGCATGAGTTTCTGTGGATTTGTTTCTCTGACGTACCCAGACTAACACAGTGGGTGAGGGAGGGAGGGAAAAAAGAGGAACTGATACCAAAGGTTCAATAGAGAGTCCATGATTAGACAATAATGATGACAAACATATGTACAAATATTATGTATGGATTGCTATTAGAGCTTTCAGAGCCCCCCAGTAAAATGATCTTTTAATGAAGTAAATATTACAATCGTGGAAACTCACTGGAGCAGTTCTGCACTGTCCTGCAGGCTCTCTTTGCATCAGAACCACCTTGGGGGCAGCGCATTTGGTTTGGTTTGGGCTGTCAATTTCAATGTCCCCTAAACAGATTGTGGTCCCTTTCCCCTCCCTTTTCCTGCACTTATTGTCCATCAATGGATCTCTTCCCTGTTCGATTCACTTACTTATTCTAGATATTTTATGCATTGGGCTGGGACCCACCAGGTCTACAGTTCGGAAGCACCAGCTGCTCTGCAGGAGACAGATGGGATGGGCTTTCTAAGGGGAATAGAGGTAACAAAAGGGTAGGGGGAAAGGGTGGAGAGGTGAGGAGAGAGGGGTCACGGATCACAAGGAATGGCAAGTAACCACACACACCCATCTAGGGGGAAGAACAACAGAAACCAGAGGTGATGGGAGACAGCGGTCCATGTGACATTTGAAAATAATTAACAATCTACAATCTATCAAGGGACCACGAGCTCTGGGAATGAGGGGTGGGAGGGAAAACTGAGGAGCTGATCCCAAGGGATCAATGGAAAGCAAACGTCTAGAAAAGAACGGTGGAATATATGTATGACTATGTCAGATACAATTGATATGTGGACTGTAACGAGAGTTGTAAGAGCCCCTAATAAAATGATTATTAAAAAGAGAGAGAGAGATAGTTACAGTCTTGGAAACTCTTACCAGATTGCTATGAGTTAGCATTGGCTCCATGGCAGTGAGGTGGGGTTTTTTGGGTTTGGGTTTGGGATCATACAATCACCTGTCATTTTGTGACTGATCTTTTTTCACCTGCATAATGTTTTCTAGGTCCATACAGGTTGTAACACATATCAGGACTTTCTGGATGAATAATATTCCATTGAGTGTATGCATCGCACTTTGTTCATTCCCCTGTTGAGGGGTGTTCCCGTTGCCGCCATCTTTGGGCTATGGCGAAAGGTGCTGCAATGGTCATTGGTCCGCACCTGTCTGTGCTTCTGCTTTCACTTCATCTATTTCTATTCCGAGGAGTCAGATGTGAAGATTTCATGGGAACTTTGTGCTTAACACCTTGAGGATGTTCACAGCAGCTGTACTTTATTACAACCCCATCAGCCATGAATGCGGGTTAGAATTTATATTTTCTCCAACAAACTGTTTTTGAATTTGTAATTATAACGACTTTAGAATCTTGGTGTGCTGCTGGGTAAGCAGTGGGCTGCTAATAGGAAGGTCTGCAGTTCAAACTCATCATCTACTCCAACTTAGAAAGCTGGGATTTCTGCTCCCATATAAAATGTACACTTCTGAAACCCTATGTAGGTTCACTGTGAGTCAGAAACAAGTGTGGGTAAAATGTGACATCTTGATTATGATTTTTTTAAATTTTTCTAATGACCAATGAAGCACTAATTAAGAAGATGACACAGGACTGGTTACCACTTTGTTCTATATAATCTCCATAAGTCTAGCCAATTAGATATCAAATAGTAAACATAAGAATGATTAATATCACTGAACATCTTTTCATATGTTTGTTAACCACTAACATTTATTCCTTGCTAAAATATCTATTCAAATCCTTTGTCCATTTTTTCAATTAGTTGTTCAATTAGTTTTCTTGTTGTTAAGTTGTGGTAGTTCTTTATGTATTTTTTATATTAAAATTTTATCAGCTATATAGTTCTCAAAAATTGTTCCCCAATCTGTAGGCTGCTTCTACTGAGCCAATACAGTCTTTGGTTGAGTTCAGTATTGATGAGCTTCAGCTAATCTAATTTGTCCTTGTTGCTTATGCTCTTTTGTTTAACTTTAAGTCTCATCAAAGCACAGAGAAATTATAAAAATCCACCAAACAATTGTCACTCCAGGTCTAGAAAGATGTAATATTTTAATTTATTTGAGCTATTTTGTTTCTCACTTTTCCTATTTATCTTCAAGCTAAATCTATCACATTATCTTTTCAGGAGGTGAAAGAACAGAATGGCTAAATTATGTAATAGCTACAATTATTTCAGTAAAGTTATGTGAAGAAAACAAAATATGTTTGTATCTCTTAAGACTGAAGTTTCACACTACTGGTGCTAAGTCGATCTGAGAGGGCTTTGAATAACCTGCTGTTTCTAAAGTGATAAATAAATCACCCTAATCACTAAGCCAAGTAACCTTTGAAATCCAGTGTTTCTTGGTGCATTTTCAAATCACTTAAAGCTTAGTGTTGATTTGCTTAGATCTTTTTTTGTCTACCCTAAAGCCCTGAGTGAATTTTGATTGCTTAGGCAAACTTACTTTGCTTCCAGAACATAAAAATAAAGGTTTCAACTTATTTCTTTTTAGTACTTACACATGAAAGAAAAATTTACCATCTATTGATAAATATACTGTAGGACAGCAGTAGTTCCACCTTGGGGAAATTCAAGATACTCTGCCTTATAATGGTTCACTTTTCCCCATGGTGAATAGTTCAGCAGTAGTTTCAATGCCAGCCCAAAGTCTTATCAGAATAACGTGCCTTAGGCTGTGTTTCCTAGAGAAACAAAGTCAGTGACACTCATATATGCTTAAGAAACAACTTTATATCAAGATTTAATTTTATATCAAGAAGGCATCCCCACCCAGTCCAATTCAGGTCCCTGGGTCCAATACTAGCCAGAGCCCTCTTCAGACTCAAATAGCTGCAGGTCAATGACACAGAAACGTGACGTGAGAAACTGGGAGGTCACATGTTTGTGGGCGGAGTGTCACGTGGATCCCCGGCCATTCAGATCTGACAGGCTACCAACAGCTCCTGGGTCAGCATCCCACATGAGACTGGCGTTGGAGGCAGACCCAGAGTTTCATGGAGGAAGGCTTAGGGCAGAAATTCAGGAGAAGTTCCTCTGGTCGCTATTGTAAAGTGGCCACGCCCCCAGGCATCAGCATCCTGGGACCTGATTGACAGGTTGGACTCCGTCCTTAAACTTTCACACAGGTTCAAGTTGATAGAAAATCTAACAGCCACGGAAACTTAACACAGAAACTGGAAATAAACAACAAAAACACTTTATGTCCTTTTTTCTAATTTCTTATTCTAACCCAACAATAAAATTGAAAATACCTACATTACTGAGTTGTTCACTACAAGGTCAATAGTTCAAACCCTGCTGAAGAAAGATGAGGCTGTCTACTTCCATATAGATTTAAAGTTTCAGAAATCCAAAAAGGGCAATTCGGCTCGGTCCAATGGGTTCAATAGGAGTCAAAGTCAACAAGATGGTGGTGAGGTTTTCTTTCTTTTTTTTTTTTTAAAGGATATTACATTACTTCTGAGCATTCTAGTCACTAGTAGAAGCAATAAAACTAAGACTTTTTAAAAATATTCTACATATTATTTAACCTCATGTTTGTATTTAAACACACGCAAGCAAAAACTGGATTGCGAAAAAGAAAGACTTGAGAATTGGTGCATTTAAATTGTGCTGCTGTTAGGCCAGTCCTGGCTTCCCAGAGCAGGGTAGCTCCTCAGCTCCATGTATCCATGCTCACTGGTGAGCTTCCTCAGAGCGCAGTTCCCTCTTGGAATTGTCTGAGTGTTCTGCAGCCCACAGTGTGGACAACATGAACAGACTTCATGCTTGACACTTGCCATGTCCCTATCAACAGATTCTCTTGCCTGATTGTCTGTTGGCATGAAAAATTAAAAAAATAAATTAAATGTGCTGTTAGGGATATACTGTGGACTTCCAGAAGAACTAACAAATCTGTCTTGGAAAAAAATATAACCAGGAGGATCTTTAGAAGAGAGAGTAGGAAGACTGTATTATGTACGTTGGACATGGTATTAGAGGAGAAACCCGTCTCTAGGAAAGGACATCATGATTGGTATAATAGAGGATCAGTCTTAAAAAGAGGAAGACACTGAATGAGCTGGATTGGCAACGTGACTGCAACAATGTGGTCAAACAGGACAATTGTGAGGATGGCACAGGAACGACGGAATGTTGGGGCAACGTTTTGTCCTGTTACATAGAAGGGCCCGAAACGTCAGAACCAACTTGATGAATGGCACTTAATATTAGGGAGAAGTCGAAGATTCAAACAGATGGTGAATAAAAACGAAAACAAGCAAATTTCAACATGACTAAAATCATATTCAGGAGAAAGTGAGGATTTAGGGAATACTGAGCCATTAAACCATACATTTCTATATGATGCTTTCTGCCTCTGAGAACTTGGAAGGAGCATGGAAAGTTGTAGTTAATGTTTGCTGTATGGTTCCTTCTTCTCTGATGAAGATCGATAACCTCAGGAACCTTATATTGGGTCTGTATGAGTCAGAATCAACTTGATGACAATGGGTTTGGTTATCTATCTATCAATGTTTTTTTTTTTCTTTTAGGAGCTCTGGTAGCACTTTGAGTTAGGCTGCTAACTACAAGTTTGGCAGTTCAAACACACAAGAAGTTCTGTTGGAGGAAAAGGAGATCGTGAGCTCCCGCAAATGTGCACAGTGTCATCTGTCGTTGAGTCACTGTGAGTCAGGGTCAAGTCAATGACGGTCCTGTAGTTTCTGTTTCTTAATAATCTTTCCTTTGAGGTTAGTGGGAAAACTTCAAAATATTTTCAGAGAACTTAGTGGAGATAAATGAAGGGAAAAGTTAATGGCTCAATTACCCAAAAAGAGAACTCCATTAGACAAATGGAGAGTATTGAAGACTATTCCAGCTAATTTGTTCCCCTAAATTCAACAGCAGTAGGCAGACAAAAACAGAATTATAAACTAGGACTACCTAATTCCAAATAGCTCTATGATTTTAACAGCTCTGGGATGCTCCTTGACTTTTCTTTTACGGGTTTTTCATAGGAGCTTTATTTTAAAGTGGATATATATATATATATATATATATATATATATATATATATATATATATATATATATACACACATATATATGTATATAAAATAATTCCAAACAAGTACAATGAAAATTCAGGTTTTTTTCTATGTCAATGAAATATATTAAATGCTTTTTGCCAGAAAAAAATACAGGATATATGTATATATACAGGATATTTATTTATTTATTTATTTAAAGTAATCAAAGATTCATTAGTATTGGGAGACAACATTGTTCTTTAAATCTGCTTCAAATCCCTGTTGAACTAGAAATTGAATAAATACTGAATAAATTATCCAAAGCTTATAAGTATGTCAAATATATTGATATTCTGCAGAAACTTTCCAATACAAGATATAGTAAAACAAAGAAATTGGAATATGTATATGGTATGAGAATTGTCAGAAAAGAAAACTAAAATATTTCACATTAAATTAGAAAGCTGTAAGAGCGCACCTCGTCAATGGGGGAAACTTGGGCTATATGGTAAAAACAGCAATTCTGTCAAGTTCTGGTCCTCACAGGTTTTACCATATTAAGATATCATCTGATATTAGTGCAATATCCGACTTGGCCACGCAGATACACATTTTATATTTTCTCTACAGAATATTGCTGTTTATTTTCCTTTAGAAATATGGTATAGTCCAAAAATAAATTTTGATTCAACCATACTAGAAATCAAAGACACTATGAATCCAAACTCATCAATGTGTCCCAACATATTGTGACCAACTTTATATGAATTAACTCATGAAACATAATAATGCAACTAAAACAATAACAAATCCTTAGTCCTTCTATTATGGCGCAGGGAAACGTGACCATAGGAGAGATAGTTAGTTCCCTCACATGAAATTCAGAAGTCTTGAGGAAAAGGGAACAGGAAGAACTTTGTTCTCACTGCTATGTTGCTGGGCACAGATGTAATCACACAAGCCAAATGCTATCAAAGTTCTAAATAACTCCTGTTCACAGGATTAGGCTATTGTGGTTCAAAAGTCATTCTACTCAGATGATGCCTTCCGTCTCAGATTTCTAGTTCCTATTCTCCCAAGATGGGAAAGATGGAGATTTCTATGCAAGAAATCATGTTCCAGGAGGATTACTTTACAACACATATCCTTAAACCATCTCTCTCTTTCCTTCTCTCTGGAAAAGAAACAGATAGACAGTGACACTTCCTTAGTTTGAATCATGCATTCGGATTAATTATTCTAAGCATATACTCTTCCAAGGATCTTCCCCTACCACCATCATTTTTTATGAACCATCCTCTTATTACATCAGACACATGAAAACAACTACACCAACATCAATCTTCACAACACTGATGCTAGAAGAACTACTTGGTGCCCAGCTACCACTACCAACCCCTTTGAAAGAAATCCATCAGATTCTCCTGGATAAAGCAGAAGAATGTTGAATAAAATTTTAAAATATTAAATTTTCTTAAAAATGGCTTACTGTGTAGATAGAGACTAATAGAACTGAGGAGGCTCTAGACCTTAGTCATCCTTCATGAAAAATTCAACCCATGACTCAATTTTAAGCCAAATAGACAGGTCTGTAAGGGGGAAGTACAACTAATGAGGTACACACACCTAAGAATAATCAACTATTTGAGATCAAAGTGCAGCATTTACCTGAGGATGAAGCTCAGAAGGGTTAGCAAAGGAGGAAGAATAGCAACAGCAAAAAAGAGAAAGTGGGTTAAATGATGTTACATTGTAGGAATTACAGTCAATGAGATGAAGCAAATGTACCGTGGCATTAAGCCATTACTATAACAAACACCCTATTTCCCAACTGGGTCATATTTACAGGTACAGGTATTAAGACTTCCATATTGTGTTAGTAGTCTAGGTAGAATAGAGAAACAAATTCATAAGCACACATATGTATATAAGAAATAAATTTATATACAAGAGCAACTGAATATTGAGAAAACATCCCAGCCCAGTCCAGATCAAGTCCATAAGTCTGACATTAGCCCATATATCTGATATGAATCTATGACATACTTTCAAGACTCACAAAACACATACAATGACAAGAATATCACATGCCAGTGGGTAGAACATCTTTGGATCCAGTGGCGTTGTAAGCATCTCAGCCCTGTCAGGGATTTCCACGTGGCTTCTCCAGCACCCAGGACTACATCAGGGTAGGTCCATGTGACTTCTCCTCAGGGATGTCTTGCAGGGAGTCAGTCTGATCAGTAGAGAGTCTCCAAGGGAGTGAGGAGAAAGAGAATCTATCTCCTGCCTCCCAGGAAGAAATCCAGGCGTTCCCAGAATTCTCCGGAGAAGGCCATGCCCACACAGAGACCTCATTGGCTATAATCTGATTGACATACTAGACTTCACCCCTTCACTCTTAATTCTTAATCCTCCCAAGTCCCAAATTGATACCAGATTATGTAACACACACACACACACACACACACACATATATATATAATTTGTTAATCATTTTATTGGGAGGTCTTACAATTGCTGCCACAATCAGTTTCAAAATATTTTCTTTCTTCTTGAACTTGATATCAGCTCCATTTTATCCCCTCATCTCCACCATACCCACAGAAACCTGTATTACATATATATATAGTTATTATTATTTTGCCATATCTTACATCATCCAATGTATGTATTCACCGACAATTCTGTTATTCGTTTACCTTGGTGGGGCTATACAGTCATCATTGGTATCAGTCCCCACCCCCACCTCTTCCTGTACCTTCAAGGAATCATTACTCCTGTTACTGTTTGTGAAGAGTTATCTATCTTGGCTTGTGTGAATAGAAGGATTATTGTCATACAAATGAACTCAGGTCTAACAAGATTAATGGGGTAAAAGCAAAGACCATAATAGTAAGGGGAAGAATACTAAAGAACTGGAAGATAGTTATATATTTCATCAGTGCTATACTGCACCCTAGATATATTATCCCTTCCATGAGACCCTTCTGTGAGGGACTGTCCAATTATCTTACAGGTGGGTTGGGGTCTCCATTTTGTCCATGTCAATTTTGTTGCTTGATTTTGAATTTCTGCTACTTATTCCTATTGACACCTGATGATCACACAGGTTGTTGTGCTTCTTCCATATGGGCTTTGTTTCTTCTAGATGGCTTCTTATTTAATTTCAAGCCTCTAAGATCCCTAAGGCCATATCCTTTAAATTCTGGTACAATATGTTTTTTTAAGGTACATAAGTGAGACTGTTCCACAAATTGTCTGTCAGTTTGTCCAACTGTGACGGTTTGTGTGTTGCTGTGATGCTGGAAGCTATTTCAAATGCCAGCAGGGTCACCTTAAGTGAAAAGGGTTCAGCAGAGCTTCCAGACCAAGAACAGACAAAGAAAAAGGAGTCTACTGCCCCTTATAGGGAGTAGTCACTGAAAACCTTACACGTTGTTTTGACAAATTGTCAGATATTGAAGGGCTAGTGAATGGTGGCAAAACACTGCCAGAGCTAGTGCAGGAGGGTGGGCACATCCCTGCAGAGGGCACTGGGAAGGTAGCTGAGGAGGAGCTGCTTTCTCGGCATGGAGTCGGCCACAGTGAGGTGACTAGAGGACAGCCTGGGAGAGTGGAGCTTTTAGAATCTTCACTTGCTGATGGGGCAGGATTCAAAGTAAGAAGAAACAGCTACAAAAACTGGATAATGATTAAAACTGGGAATGTGCAAAGTATGGATCTAGCTAGGAAAATTGGAAGTCGTCAAAAATGAAATGGAATGCATACAATTGATATTCTAGGTAGTAGTGAGCTGAAATGGATTTGTATTGGCCCATTTGAATCAGAAAAGCATGATTAGCTGTGCCAGGAACCATACAATTAAGAGGAATGGTGATATCCATTGTCAAAAAGAACATTTTAAAATCAATCCTGAAGCACGATGTTGTCTGTGATAGGATTTTATCTGTCCACTTTCAAGGATATCCACTCAAGGCAACAACCATTCAACTGTATGCATAAACCACGAAACACAGTGGTGAAGAAATTGGGGAATTCTACTGATGACTCTAGTGAGGAATTTCTCAAACATGCACTCAAGATGCATGGATAATTGTTGACCATTGAAATGCAAAAGTTAGAAACAAAGAGTAAGGAACAATAGTTGGAAAATATGGACTTGGTGATAGAAATGAAGCTGGACGGCCAAAAAAGAAAAAAGCTCATAAGGAGATGGGTTGACACTGTGATGGAAGCAAAGGTCTCAGGCGTAGGAATCATTGTGAGGATGGAGCAGAGCCAAGCAGTGGTTTGTGCTATTGTGCATAGGGTCACTATGGGTCAGAACTGACCTGAGGCCACCTAACGACAGTAACAACAACAACAAGTAAGCCTAACTATAGACTATACCATGGCTTGCTGGAAAGAGTATCAGCCATCAGAATTGACTTGATGCCAAGTGGGTTCACCAATAACAGGCATATCTGTCTAGGAGGTACCATAGCCAGACGTGAGGATGGTGTGGGAGTTGGTTTCCATCACTTTGAGCATGTCACCAGGTGGACCCGTTCTAGGAGAAGGACATCATGCTTAGTAAAACAGAAGATCCGCAAAAAAGAGCAAGGTCCTTAATGAGATGGATTGATTCAGTGCTGTGACAATGGACTCAAACATTGCAACACTTACAATGGTGTTCAAGGACTAGACAGCGGTCTGTTCTGTTATACACACAATCATTGATTCACAGTTGACTTGGAAGGACCTGACGACAAATTCCATTCATGACACAGCCAGAACATACTCACATAAGCACTCAATTACTGTTAGCTACTATTATTTGTGCCTTGGTTTTCTGAATTTATACCAGGACCACTTACAGTTTCTCTGATATAAATTTTACAGATTAGCAAAGGAAATCTCATTTCACTGTTTAAAAAAATCAATCTGAAGGATGTCTCAGTGTTTAAGAAGTTTTCAGCCAACTTTTCACATTCCATGGCAACCCACCTTCTCTCTTCCTAATACCCGCAGGCGAATCCCAGATGTTTTCTCCATTCCAGTAAATAAACAATGTTTATTTTCTAGAACACATAAGGTTTTGTCAATAAAACATCTGCTTTTCTGTTAAAATGAGCAGTTTCTGCATTAGTTTCTTTTTTTAAAAATTCAGTTTATTTGGCGGCTCTGACAGCTCTTATAACATTCCATACATCAATTGTGTAAAACACACTTGTATATATGTTGCCATCATCATTTCCAAAACATTTTCTACTTGAGCCAATGGTATAAGCTCCTCTTTTTCCCCTCCCTTCACCCTGATCAATCATATGTTGTTATTAATACATATGTTACACTGTCTGTGTAAGCAACACTACTATTTTTAATATGTATACTGGGAGTATAAGGATATTTTTATTCACCCATTGGAATCCTACTATGTGCCAGGCAATGTATTAATCACTGAGTTTCCATCAATGAGCCAACAGACAAACTTCAGAACAATGTGTTCAGTGTGTGGAAAGTTCTCCTAAGGCAGATTTGCTCATTCTTCTGGCATGCCGTGATACACATTCAAATTAGTTGTACAAGAGAATTTTCCACATCTTAAAGGTGTGTTTTCATTTTGCACAGTTTAAGTCTGTCACTTTCCTTGACATCATAGCACAATCACTAAGGAGAAGCCAGGTGAGTCCTTTACAATTTCCTCAGCCAGATTGCCAAGTTCACTTGCATGTTAGGCAAAACCATTCATTTGTGGTATTTTTATTAAAACTACACTAGGAGCCCTGGTGCAATAAAGGTTACGTAGTCAGCAGTTCAAAACCACTAGCAGATCAGTTCTGGGGAAGACTGGGCTTTCTACTCTTATAAACTGTTAGAGTCTCAGAAAACCCACCCAGGATAGGAATGAGTTAGCACTGGCTCCATAACAGCAAAAGGTAACTGAGATATTATCCTGGTAACCTGCTTATTTTTCCTGTATTGCTCATCTCTGATATCATTTGTATAACACTGTAGGGTTATACTTCTAAAAAGAAGGAGGAGAGCAGCACCAGATAATGAAAGAAGGAATGAATTTTTCAGAGAATAAAATGCAGTCCCAAGGTTAACGAATTATTTTTAAGTTTTTCATGAGATTGAGCAAAAATAAAGTTGTTATAAAAGGTAGGCTAGAGGGCCAATTTATAGTGGACTTAAGAAACAAATATAAACCAAATCAAACCAACTGCCATCAGGTGGGTTCTGATCCACAGCAAACCTAGATGGGATTTCTAAGACTGTGGATCTTCACAGGAGCCTCCCTGGTCTCTCATGGAGTGTCTGGTGGTTTTGAAATATGTATCTTGTGGACAGCAGTCCAATGCTAACCAAACAGTCACCAGGGTTTATTAATGAATAAACTGAAGATGAGAAACAGATAATGAACCATTGTGCTAAACACTGTAAATGATAACAAACATTACTGAACATTAATTCCAAAACAATAAAGAATACTATCAGTTAAAACTTTTAATTTTGTAGGTAAAAGTATATCCACCATTTTACATTCCTTTTAATAGTGCCAATTAAATATTTGACTTACTCACAGGCAGTATTTAATATGTAGCAGGTTTGCAGCTCACTTTCTTGAGACAATTATTCCACAGGTATTGTGTTATATGGACTTGTAGTAACACTTGCCTTTTGAAAGCAATTTTATCATAAATTGCCATCATCTTTGCAGTGTTCTCACTTTTAGCTCAAGGTTGTCTCCTACTTATTTGCCTTTACATATACCTCTTTTGTCCCGATTTACCTCAATAGCAATTCTAGAGAAGAGTGTTTTTTTGAGGTCCGTGTGCCATTGTTTCCTAAAATTCCATTTTCTTAATAAGGAAAGCAGTTGACTAATTCCTTTCTAAAACTCCAAATATCTTGTTAATAATCAGACCTGTAATTCAACAAGATGTATTAAGCTGATTGGTCTGTAGCACTGGATTCTTCTATGCTCCTTTTTGAAAATGTATTCATCTACCCTGCTTCCTATCCTTTCCCCTCTAGAGCCTTGAATTCTAGATTTTACCCAAGGATCATTAAAGCATTGCTAAGTCTGGAATTCAGGTTCTTAAACAATATTAATATTTAGAAAAGCTTCAAAGTAATTCAACACATTTGAGAGATTGGTATGCAAATTAGAGTGGTTATATATACATTTTCATACAAAATCCATCTTATTTTCTCTGGTTGCAATTTCCTCCTTAAATATGTTTTTCTGCATTCATGAATATGAATTTTCAGGTTTTCTACAGAGATAAAAACAGCATTCCATTCAAACAATAATCATCTATTTCCATAAGATTCAGGAAAACTCATTTCATTTTCGAAGATGCTTAAAATCATATTGTGTTCCGTATTAGTCACAGTCGATGCAGATTAGACGCAGTCAGAAAACCCTGAGTTATTCTGTACCAGAATTTATAAGGTACGTGATTTTATACAGTACTGAAATCTTTGCTTTATCTTAAAAATTAATGACATCTGTTGGCCATGAAATCAATGTTTAATCCAAAAATCAGGAATACCTCTAGGTCTTTTTTATCAGAAACAGATGTACCAATGGAAAGTAGGTCCTTCCAGGTCAGTGGACGAGTGAACACTAGGTTGTGCTACAAAGAGGCCCAGATTGACTCAGCACCCTGCAGAAAGGATCCACGTGTGAAGCTAGTCCCTCTCTCACAAGTTGGCAGTTGAATAAACAAGAGACTGCCAGTAGAAAAATGGAGATTAAAACAAACAAACACAAACATGACTATACATGTTATCCAGGGATTTTTTAAAAGCCAGTAGTAGTCACCTCTGCTCCAATGACAACACTCTACGATGAACACTCTATCATAGGAGGAAAACCCCGGATCTCCGTAACTACTTTCCGGAAGAGAAAAGCCTGGTAAAAGTACAGGAATATGGCTTCTGCTTTATTCCCAACTCCCCAATCACACCCGTGTGCATTTAATTGGTAAAGCATAATTTGCATCCTAAACCCTGGTCTTTAAAGAGTACAGAGAAAGCGCATTTTGTTTTCTCGCTCCTTCAAGAATCCACACCAGAAATTAGTTCTTGAGCAGAGATGCTGAGTTATCAGTTGGCATTTCCAAGACAGCCAGCTTCAATCCTGCTGACCCTGAATTTCAGTTGCTCATTACGGAAAGCTGAAGAGTCAAGTGGGGCCTTAGAGTGTCTTGAGAACACACAGGAAACACCACTTAGCAACTTCAGCCAGTTCAGTAAGCAACTTCAGAAAACAACATTTTTGGCAGGTCAGAACAGATAATGAGTATAAGTGTTTTTATACCTTGCAAACATAATTATGCCTGGCTCTTCATCTCAAAAGGCACATAATTACGGCTATCAATTTAAGAAATTCCCAATGTCATGTTAGAGGCTTATACTTGCATTAAGATTTTTAAAGAAAGTTTTGGGCCAACAATGATGTGGGCCATGACCTTTTAAATCTTTGGTTCTCTACTTTGATTTATTTTTTCCCATGACCCATGTTCTAACTTCCTTGATCTGAGTCCTTCGCTCTCCTTGTACTTCAATATGAGTGTGAATGCTGCTGTGCCAGACAATCTAGGCACAGAAGCTGTTGTTGTTGGCTGTCACCAAGCGGGTTCTGACCCATAACGACCCTGGGCACAACAGAGCAAAACACTGCTGATGGCAAGTCCCATGCTTGAGCCCCTTGTTGCAGCCACTGTATCAATTCATCTTGTTGAGGACTTTTTTTTTTTTTTTTTGCTGCTCCTCTACTTTACCAAGCACGATGTCCTTCTCTGATGACTGGTACTGCCTGGAAACACATTTAAAATACATAGGAGAAAGTCTCACCATCATTGCCTCTGTCAATGGTGTCTGGCCGCCCTTCTTCAAAGATAGATTTGCTTGAACAGAGGTGGAAAGGGCACGAAACAAGACTAATTGGTAGAGAAATAACATGAAACCCCTAAGAAGCCCCCTCAGAGTAGTCCATCTGGTTGAGCTCTGGACCATTAGCTGAATGAAAAGGGTCGATGTTCCAGTACAGCCAGAGGCGTCTCAGCACATAGGCCTGCAGATTTCATTCTGGAAAGCCACAGCTGTGAACACCCCATGGAGCAGCTTGCCTCTGTCTCCATGGAGTCACCGGGAGTCAGCATGAACTTGAGGGACACTAACAGCATCCACAAAGCCAGCCCTGTGATGTTCTTCTTGGGGATCATGGTACCCCATGGCAGGTCTTGGTTGCACCTGTAGTTCTACAACTAAAATTCATTACTACAGCTTGGTATGGTTAAGGTTATATGTCAACTTGGCTACACCATGACTTTCAGTGGTTTGGCAGATATTATGTAATCATGCTCCATTTTATGATCTGATGTGAGTAGCTAACAGGTGAAATTGGGGTTTCCTTGTAGATGTGATTTGCAACCAATATAGGTGGACTGGGGGCAAAAGTCATTTGTCTTTGAATCTACACCTCACACATCATCTTCTGATCTCTGCTTCTTAGAACCTGTGGCACCTGGGTGTCACCTGACCTGAAGATCTTGAGATTGGCCAGCTTCCACAGCCTCATCAATTTTGGGGTTTCCACCTCCTGCAACCATGTAAATTAGAAGAAGACTCAAGCCAGACTCCTGATGCATAGATTGAGGTTCACCAGTCTTCACATGGTGAGAGTCTATCCATTTACTTTAGAGATTTTGCTATTCAGAGCCCAGTGTCAGACAAATCTGTTCTCCTAAATGTATGGAATATGAGTAAAATGGGCAGCAGCTGGTGCTTACTGCTACGGGCTGTCTCACCTTTAATGAGCAAAACTTTGTATATTGTGTAGCTTCTAGAAATATGTAATTCTCTTCTATTTGTATGCTTTCATTTCTGTATGTAGCTGGTCATATTTTCCCTGTGCTGTTTTGGGAAGTATTGAATATGTTTTGCAAAGGCAATGACCCAAAGTATCGAAAGCAGTTTAATGTAACCAGAATAACAATTAGAGTTTACTTTGGAGTTGTGAAATAGTAACAAGTGTTATTGGTAATTTTCACTGTTAAACTTAAAATGTTTTAATTTTCTAAATTAAATGGAGAGGTTTTCATATTGGAGTTATATTTCCTACTTCTTTCTATTTTCCACATTTCACTATTATCGAATTTGTTATAAGCAATTACATAACATTAACTCTGTCAAGAAATTCAGTGGAACGTAATGTGGTGTTTTAGAGACATGTTTTCAAAGCGTTTGATCCAGAAGTGACTAGTTTTGAATGACAAGTATCATAAATCAATTCTGTTGAGTCACAGCTGCTTTATTATTTCAAAATTTTCTAACCACATTTTGAAAAATGACAGCTTTACTAGGGGGTAGCCACCCTCCCCACCAAAAATATTTTTAAAGGTAAAAGGCTCCACTGGACAGACCTTTCATAGTACACACTTTTCCCACTGAGCAAGACTCTAGAAACTTGCTCTGAGTTAGTGCACCCAGTGGCATGGCCTGGGAAGGTTCTCTCTGGTGAATTTTTTCATAAAAGCAGTTTTGCTCAAACTTTATTTTTGTGATGGCTGATTTAAGAGGACAATGTGTGTCTGTGAAATTTTGTTCCTGCTTTGGAATAATACCACAGAAACTATTGTGATGTTGAACACAGCTTACAAGGACAGCACTATGGGAAAAACTCAAGTGTAAAAGTGGTTTTCTCTATTTCCCCAACCTCATATATATATATTTTCATATGTACATGTCTTTGTCTAGACCTCTATAAATGCCCTATAGGTTTAGTATTAAAGTGGCAGAAAGACATTGGGCCTCTACTCAAGCACTCCCTCAGCATGAATACTTTCTTCTATTAAATTGGCACTCTACGATGCTCACCCTTCCAACACAACCACTGAAGACAAAGCGGGTCAACAAGCAAATGTGGTGAAGAAAGCTGATGGTGCCCGGCAATCAAAAGATATAGTGTCTGGGGTCTTAAAGGCTTGAAGGTAAACAAGCGGCCATCTAGCTCAGAAGCAACAAAGTTCACATGGAAGAACACATCAGCCTGTGTGATCACGTGGTTCTTAAGGGATCAGTTATCAGGCATCAAAGAACAAAAAAATCATATCATTGGGTGCACACCTTCGGGATATGATCACTGAAGACAAATGGGTGCATAAGCAAATATGGTGAAGAAAGCTGATGGTGCCCAGCTATCAAAAGAGATAATGTCTGGGTCGTAAAGGCTTGAAGGTGAACAAGCAGCCATCTAGCTCAGAAGCAACAAAGCCCACATGGAAGAAGCACACCAGTCTGTGCGATCACGAGGTGTCGAATGGATCTGGTGTAAGGCATCATCAGAACAACAACACCAACAAAATCTTACCATAGTGAATGAAGGGGGAAGTGCAGAGTGGAGACCCAAAGCCCATTTGTTGACCACTGGAGATCCCCTTGTAGAGGGGTCTAGGGGAGGAGATGAGTCAGTCAGGGTGTGATGTAGCATCGATGAAGAATACAGCTTTCCTCCAGTTCCTAAATGCTTCCTCCACCCACTCCACCCCCAACTATCATGATCCGAATTCTACCTTGCAAGTCTGGATAAAGCAGAGGATATACACTGGTGCAGATAGGACCTGGAGGCACAGGTAATCCTGGGTGGACGATACCTTCAGCACCAGGGGTGTGAGTGGTGATACTGGGAGGGTAGAGGGAAAGGGGGTTGGAAAGAGGGAACCGATTACAAGGATATACATGTGACCTCCTCCCTGGGGGATGGACAACAGAAAAGGGGTTGAAGGGAGACATCGGACAGGGAAAGATCTGACAAAATAATGATTTATAAATTATCAAGGGCTCATGAGGGAAGGGGGAGTGGGGAGGGAGGGAAAAAAAGAGGACCTGATACAAAGGGCTTAGGTGGAGAGCAAATGCTTTGAAAATGGTGAGGGCAATAAATGTACAGATGTGGTTTACACAATTGATGTATGTATGGACTGTGATAAGAGTTATATAAGCCCCTAATAAAATGTTTTTTAAGTGGTTTTCTCATTTCAAAATAGCTGAAATGTCCATTGATGACAATCTCAGTCTGAATGTCTATCAACTTCCTGAACGGATGAAAATGTTGACTTGCAGTGCATTTGGGGTTCATTCCACCAGGTCAGACTGTTAATCAAACTTTCTATTTGGATTTAGAGATTCGTTGGATTTAGAGATTCTGAGAAGATTGGGTAACAGTGTGCGGCAAAAAAAAACCCTGTGGCAGAAGGGGGACTGAATTTGCCACCAGGAAAATGCACCTGCTCATGCAGCTATCTCGGTTCACCAGTGTTTGGGGGTGGGGGGAACCATCATGCCTCTCTTGCCCCACACAACTTACTCATCTGACCTCATTCTGTGTGTCTTCATTTTGTTTCTACGAATGAAGAGGGACACGAAAGGACAGTGATTTGATGACATAAAAGAGGTGAAGAACAAAGAGGGACAGGCTGTCAACCATCCAAACAGATGAGTTTGAAAAATGTTTTCAAGAATGGAATTGCAGATTTGACAAATGTATTGAGTGTAATGGAGACTACTTTGAAGGTGATAAAGTTGTTTTGTAAAAAAAAAAAAAGGTTAACTACATAGCTTTGAAAAAAAAACCCTCTTTTGGGGGGTGGGTGGGTGGGTGGGTATCTATCTATTTAGAGCAATGGATGCAGGGTCACCATGAATCAGAATGGAAGCCATAGCAATAAGTTTGTTTGCTTTTTATTGAGATAGAATTAGCAGCAGAAAACTCACCCTTTAAAAGTGAACAATTTAATGGTTTGTAGTATATTCATTTATGCAATCACAGCATTTAATTTTAGAATGTTTTGACTGTAACACAAAGAAACCATTAGCAATAATTTCACATATTTCCATTCAATCATCCCAAGAAACCATTAATCTACATTCTGTTTCTACGATTTGCTAAATCTATACATTCTATACAATATGTGTGGTCTCTTGTGACTGTTCCTTTCACACACTGTGTTCCAGATTCCTCAACGTTGAAGCATGTGTCAGTACTACACTTCTTTCTGTGTTAGCAAATAACATTTCATTGCATGTATGTACCATGGTTTACCCACGCACCAGCTGTTGGATGTCTAGGGTAGGTCGTTTTCATTTAGGTCGCTATGAATATCAATAATAGGAATATTCCTACGTGGACTTTTTGTGCATATATGTGTTTAAAAATAGGAGTAGAATTACTAGTTATACAGTAATTCTATGTTTAATATTTTGAAGAACTGCAAATTGTTTTCCAAAATGTTTCCATTGTTTCACAATCCAACTAGCAATGTGGGAAGGTTCAACTTATTCAATATATTCATCAATACTTATTTTTTGTCTTCATTTTATTTTAGTTATCCTGATATATGGGTTTCTGTCAATAGGTGGAGGGTTCATGCTATAACTTTACAGAAGGATAAGCTTGGAAGAGAATGTATCAGTGTGTAGCTGTCCTAACTGAGGGAGATACAGGGCAGAGAAAAGGGGTGTGGGGAGTAAGAAATGACACCAGCAATAAATGTGATGCTTCCCAAAGGAGAAGACACAGAATTGTTCTTATTAATATTCCTGAAAAAAAGAGCTAAAGATATAGGGTATTTGTGGAGAATTAGAGAAGCTTTGGCACGGGCTAAAAAACCCTTTCTCCTTTTTCAAGATACAATTCATACATTACTTTCTTTCCGCAAACAATTATAGTCATTGAAATCACACATAGTTCTGTATGTGATCCTCTCCACATGTGACCCTCTCCACATGTGATCCTCTCCATGTGTGATCCTCTCCACGTGTGATCATCTCGACATGTGATCCTCTCCATATGTGACCCTCTCCACATGTGATCCTCTCCACATGTGACCCTCCCCACATGTGATCCTCTCCATGTGTGATCCTCTCCACGTGTGATCATCTCGACATGTGATCCTCTCCATATGTGATCCGCTCCATATGTGATCCTCTCCTCGCTAAGATCTTTGCTAGTTGAGGGCAAAGGGTTTATTTATCATTCTGTGACATAGCGCAGTGCCTACAAAATACTTTTCTCGGGAAATATTGCCTGGAAGAATGCACAGTAAAGCCTTACAATAGTTCTTTTCTGAACAGAGCAGATAGCACAGTGCCTTCTATTAACGTTAACAGAAAAGCTTCAGGAACAGACTCAAAGGGGAAGATAGAAGGAGCTGCTATTGAGAATTATCCCTAATATCTGAAGGAAGGATCGTGATCCTGGTCAATGTTTCCCACTTGCTTTGCGCCTGTATCCTGTTTGCTTCCCACTGCTTTCCATTTTCTAGGTTTTCTTCATTTAATAAATATTTTAATACATGCTCAGTTGCAGGAACTTAGCCTAGAAGTAAAAAAGTTTAGCAAAATACAGAATAACCCTTGTCATGAATTTTCATGCTAGTAGTATTTTAATTAAATATGCATATATTTCCAATCTAGGAAGTGCCCTGGGATTCTCATACGTGGGAGTGTCTGGCAGGCTGGGATGAACAGTACCTAACTAAGGATGTGGTAGCAGTTAGTCCATTCTGGAAAATACTTTTGAGCATGAAAATTTAAGCATGAATATGAATCACTAAACCAAGACAAAAATGGCATGGGTGTCCAGGCAGAAGAAGTAGCATTCACGAATGTCAGCTGTTATGTATAAGACAGCCTGCTGTACTCCAAGGACTGACATGGTGAGGTGCAGCTAAGCTTGATGGTTTGCAGGGGTCTGGAGAAGGCTGAACATTCAGTAGGGTCTAATATGCAGCGTTAGACCTTGGCTGTACACCAAGAGCAATGCCGAGTCACTGAAATATTTTCCTTATTGTATTATCATTCACAATCATGTAGACATCAACTCTTATCTCCTAATATAATTTTCTTTCCATGTCTCATTCAGTTATTTTTCCCAGAGCCAAGAAGAGTGACACAAGTTGAGAAACAAGTTCAATTATCTATCTGGCATCTTCCAATGCTTCCTCTCCTAGGAGCACTGCCTTCCCTAGGGAGTTGTTTAGCCTCTGTATATGGTTGCTGCCAAGTTTACTTTCATTTAAAGCTACGAACTCAAGCTGTGTACCTGGAGGAAGCGGAGAAATCCAATTCCCAGCATGAGATCTTGTCCCTGGAGCATCAAACAATGATCCTGTGATTTCACAGTCTTTGGAAAGCCTTTTTACTTTCCCTCCAATATTAGGAGACCAAATTTGCACACTAGTTTCCGAGACCACAGTTGTGCTGTTTTCTTTATCCTCTTCCTCTCTAGAACATTCTAACATCCCCAAGACTCTCGTTCTGTCCAAAATTCAATCCGGGTGCATCAAAGGTCCCGCATGTTCTTCTCCCACACTCCAACTGATACAGAATCCGAACAGTAACCCTAAAGTGGGGGCTAGCTTTCCCCCACTATTCTTAAGCCTCTATTCTTTCTTATTTAAAAAGAGACGGTAGTTTTTTAAAACAAAATAACAATAACAACAACAACAAGCCCCACAAATCACATCATGTAACTTTTTGTCTCACTTGTGCTTAGAATAAGAGATTGGTGTGTGTGTGTGTGTGTGGGTGGGGGGTGCCCATAGATAAAGAGATGAGCAAGATATATTTTTATTTCATTTCTTGAGGTGGGCTGTGAAAATATGTATAGTATGCTTCTTAAACATGCCCCTCCCCTAAAAGAAAATTGGAAAGGACTTGTAGTTTTTACTGACAAATAAGTTCATCTCAAGCAAACATACAAACAAAAAAGAATAATGTCCAAAAGCAGACACCATACAAAGACATCTTTCCACACTAATCAAGAATGCTCTGTACTCAGGATTAGGACATGTTCCATTTCCTCTGCCTACAATAATTATGTCACTCTTTATCCTGATCAGATCCAGACTGATAGAGAAGGTGAAAATATGGTGGAAGAAAAGATAAATCTTTTAAAGGTTTTGTATAATAAAACCCAAACAAGGTATTAGATGCCTTCTTAGAGGTATGAGCATTGTGGAAGAGAAATGAAAATAATTATGATTTTCTCCAAAATATTTCAGCTGCTTAGACATAAAGTTAGCAGGTACCTACCTTAACTATGTTAGAATTTATACTTGATATGAAGAGAATGCAAAAAGATCATGAACCTGAACTTAAAAGGTGACGGATGTTTTGCACAAACGTCTTGAAGCCACTGGCATGTGTGACAAGAACCCTGGTGGCATGGGGTCTATTCGTTGGGCTGCTAACTTCAAGGTCAACAGATCAAAAGTACCAGCTGCACTACCAGAGAGAGAGGTGGGGCTTTCTACTCCCATAAATACTCACAGTCTCTGAAAAGCACAGGGACAGTGCTACCCTCTCCTACAGGGTAGCTATTGGTCAGAATCGACACGATGGCAGTGAGTGGAGTTTTGAGAGCTATGTATAAGAAATGGAGAATTGAAAGCACAAGTAGAAGATTAATTGTACTAACGAACCACAGAATTTTAATTTGCATGAGCAAGGGAGTGAATACATATTTTTAATGAGAAAAAAATGAACAAGTACATGCAGGCTAATATGTTGGGGGTAATGAAGAAGTTAACGAATTATTAGAGTAGGAGTAATAGGATAAAATAACTAGTAGGAGAGGAGGTATTACCAGAAAGTAAGATGCCTGAAATCAAGACGTTTTCAAGCACAATTAAAATTCAGGCTGCAGGGTAGCAACAATGAAACATATAACTTTCCTCTACTTCTTAAATGCTTCCTCCCCCCAACTATCATGATCCCAATTCGACCTTACAAATCTCGCTAGACCAGAGGATGTACATTGGTAAAGATAGCAACTGGAAACACAGGAACCCAGGATAGATGACCCCTTCAGAACCAGTGGTGAGAGTTGTGATGCCTGGAGGGTGGAGGGAATGTGGGGTGGAAAGGGGAAACTGATTTTTAAAATCTACATATAACCTTCTCCCTGGGGCATAGACAACAGAGAAGTGGGCAAGGGGAGACGTTGGACAGTAAAATATATGACAAAATGATAATAATTTATGAATTATGAAAGGTTCATGAGGGAGGGGGTTGTAGGGAGGGAGGGGGAAAATGAGGAGCTGATATTAAGGGCTGAAGTAAAAGGCAAATGTTTTGAGAATGATGATGGCAATGAATGTACAAATGTGCTCGACAGAATGGGTGTATGTATGGATTGTGGTACAAATTGTATGAGCCCCCAATAAAATGATTTTTTAAGTGAGTATAAGTTAAAAGTGATTATATAGTCTGAGATATAACCAAGAAAGTAGTTGGTTGAAGGAGTGATCATTGAAAGTGAGGATGCCACAAAACTACATCACTCTGCCTAGGTTTTGGCAGAGTAGTTAAAAAAATGTTGCTTGGTGTCACCATGAATGATGTTGGTAGTAGAGGTAGAGAGAAAGGTAAAGAGCCAGATTCTATATAACCTTGGTGATGAGGTGTGTAAAAGGTGGGCTGAAATAGAAAAGAGGATGGGAAGCTAAAAATAATCTTTGTGATAGTTAAAGTTTTGTATCAACTTGGCTAGGCCAGGATTCTCATTGGTTTGTTAAGACCTAATACTGCTCAATGATGAAATGGAACACAATGTAATCACTTCCACAATGACGGCAAGAGCAAGCAACAGCCAATCCTTTATAAGAAGATAATGCAGACTTCTTACTCAGATCACAGCCCTGATACAATCTATTAAAAGGGAATTTCCTTGGGGTTGCCTTGGTCTGCTTCCAATCTAAGTGGACCCTGTTGCAAAGTTTGCTTGCTTTTTTCTGGATCTGCACACTGCACCTTGCTTGTTCTCTGACCTCTGGTTCTTTAGCCTTCAGCCAATGGCCTGCCATATTGCCTGCTGATCCTGAATCAGGAGCAGCTGCCATGTTACCTGCTAACCATGGATTCATTTGTTTCTGCTACCAGAAGCTAGCTTTCTGAGCTGCAGATCTTGGGGTCATTAGCCCTTCCATGTACATGAATCAAGAGATGCCTCCAGCCTGGTAGCTGACCCATGGACCTGGAAATTTCCTACCTCGATGACAGTGCAACTCATTGCTGTGATATAAATCTCTATCTATCTATCTATCTATCTATCTATCTATCTATCAACTTCACTGATTTTACTTTTCTTAGAGAACATATCTTAAGATAGTCTCAAAATGTGAATATTAATTAAAAACTGATTATTTAAGTGAGAAGGATCTATGGCTGGGCAGCTTCAAGGAGGACACATATCAGAGGAATAGGGAATGTGAATACAAAAAGCACTTTAAGATAGGGCAGGGCATACATGCAATGTAAGGGAACCATTGGGGGTGAGGAATATTATTTTTATTGAATAATTATGTTAAGGTGCTCAAACCCTGACATGATACGTTTCCTGGTTTTAAAATCATGAAATAACCCCCTTTTTTCTGTTCACACACTGCCTCTTGATCCATGTGTACATTCTGCATGAGTACAATGAAGTGTTCTGGAATTCCCATTCTACTCAAGGCTATCCATAATTTTGTATGATCCACACTGTTGAATGTCTAGGTATAGTCAATAAAACATAAGTAAACATTTTTTTTGGTGCTTTCTGCTTTCAGCCATGATCCATCTGTTATCAGCAATGATAACACTTGTGCCAAGTCCTCTTCTGAATCTGGCCTGAACCACTGGCAGCTCCCTGTCACTGCTGCAATTGTTGTTGGCTGATATTCAGCAAAATTTTACTTGCATGCGATATCAGTGAATCCATAATTTGCCCCTTTGGTTGGACCACCTTTCTTTGGAATAAGTACAAATATGAATCTCTTCCAAGTTGTTGGCCAAGTAGCTGTCTTCCAAGTTTCCAGGCATAGATGAGTGAATGCTTCCAGTGTTTCACCAGCTTCTTGCAGCAGTTCAATCAATAGTCCATCAATTTCTGAGACTGGTTTTTGGCTGTTTCAAGGCAACTTGGATTTCTTTCTTTAGTACAATTTGTTCTTGCTCATATGCTACTTCCTGAAATGGTGGAATGTCATCTAGTTATTTTTGGTGCTGTGACTGGTGTCTCTCCATCTTCTTCGGATGCTCTCAGCATTTATTCAATATTTTGCCAATACAAATCTTTCTATCTTGCAACCCAACTCTTGAATTCTTTTTTTTTTTTTTTAGTTTTTTCAGTTTAAGACATGGTGTGTGTGTTCTTCCTTGTTGATTCTCTTAACTCTAGGGCTTTGCACTTTCATTACGATATTGTACTTTGCCTTCTAAAATTGTGCTGTGAAATTTTCTATTCGACTCTAAGTTCATCCTCTCTTCTCTTTGCCTTAGCCTACCATAAGTGCGGATTTCAGCGTCTCTTCTGATATCCACTTGGACCTGTTCATACCTCTTAAATAACCTTGTGGTTCCTTCATGTCCGATATTCTTGGTCATCAGGTCCTCTGACATTGGTGTGCAATGAAGGAAATCTGTTCTTGAGATGTTCCCAAAATCCAGGTGGGATAGACTCAAGTTTTATTTTGGTTCTCATTGACTTGTTTCCATTTTCTTCAACTTCAACCTCACCTTACAGAAAGGCAATTGATTACCTGTTTAACGGTCAGTCTCTGGCCAGCTTTTAGCTGCTGATATGGAACTTCTCCAGTGTCGCTTCCCATAGATGTAGTCAACTTGATTTCTATGTATTCTATCTGGTGAAGACCATATATATTGTCATCTTTTGTGTTATTGAAAAAGGGTCTTTGCTATGAAGAGTTGTTGGTATTGCAATATTCTATCATGCAATCTTCAACTATATTTCTATCACCAAGACCATATTCTTTTACAGATATTCCTCCCTCTTTGTTTCCAATTTTTGCATTCTGACTGGCAATAATTATCAATTTATCTTGATTGCATATTTGATCGATTTCAGATTGAAGAAGGTGGTAAAATTCTTCCAGATTTGCATAACTAGCTTTAGCGGTTGGTGCATAAATTGGAATACTAATTATATTCATTTAATTTACTTTTATGAGTGTAGATATCATTCTATTGCAGACAGCAGAGTACACCAAAATACATCTTGAAGTGTCTTTTTGGTGATGAATGCAACGCCATTCCTATCGTTCATTTCCTGGCACAGTAAACCAGATAATTTCCTCATTTCAAATGGCCAGCACCAGTTACTAACCTCTAGAATACTGATCTTTGTGAATTCCATTTCATTTTTAATAGCTTCTAGTGTTCCTAGAATCATACATCATACATGGCAAGTTCCAATGATTAATTGATTTGCACTCTTTATTGTCATTTTGCGTCAAGTCGCACCAGAAATGAAGGCCCAAAAAGCTTTACTCTGCTGGCTTTATTCCATCCACATCTTTGTGGCTGGCTCTGCTTTTGAAAAGGCAGCTCTTCCTCAGTCATATTTCAAGCAACTTCTGACCTGAGGGGGCTCTTTGTATGGCCTGCCCATCTCTGGAAAAGGTTCAACTTATATTCGAGAGGTTTTTAGTAACTGACAATGTTTCAATATCATTCATGGCATTTTAGTTGCCTGATTCTTCTGAAGAGGACCTCCTGTTCCTTCTTCATAGTCTGTTCTTAGTCTGGCAGCTCTGCTGAAACTTGTTCACGTTGGGTGATCTTACTGGTGTTTGAAATACTGGTGACATTGCTTTCAGCATCATAGCACACACAAGCCACCAAAGCCCAATAGATTGACAGACTAATGGTAGAATTGGGAACATAGAAATAAGAAAGGAGCATTTAAAAGAGAGTTGAAAAAAGGAGGACATTTTTGTAACCCAGATTGTTAAAGTTTCACAGACCACTGTGGAAGAATTGGAAGGGGACCATGGAAAGAAAAATCTCATATTATAGGTTATGACAAGTGACCTGATGGTAAGTGACCTGAATGCCTGGGATCAGTGGTGGTGCCTGAGATAATAATCTGTGAGACATCATGAACTTTATCTCAATGGCCTCATAGATGGTATGATTACCCAAGGAAATTTCTATATTAATTATTCCTACTCAGAAAAATGTGTCCTCTGCTCTTTCTGTCAGAAATCTCAATGAACTCAACATAAGGTATATATTTTGTTAAATTATTGTGGCATCCATGCAATTTCTTTTGATCTATTGATTTCTTGCTGTCTTTTGTATTTAGTAAACAAACTATACAATGAACCTATAGTCTACTGTGCTAGAATGAGTTGACTTGAGACACAAATCCAGTGACACTAATATATGTGTAAGAAAGAGCTTTATATCAAGAAGTTATTGTAAATCAGGATAACATCCCAACCTAGTCAAATTCAAGCCATAAATTCCATACTAGTCCATCAGTCCCTCTTCAGACTCATGTAGCCACATGCAATGATACAAAATGCAGGAAGATCACAGGCTGGTGGGTGCAAAGTCCTGTGGATCCAAGGTTGGTGGAAACATGGCAGAGCTACAGCAGCCCTCTGGGTCAGCAAGCAGGAATATCAAGGCAGAAAGAGAGAGAGGCTGGGCTACATATCACAGTAACACTTCCAAGGGAGGTCATCAGGCTGAGACAAGATCGATAGGCTAATTTCTCCCCAAATCATATCACAGGTGCCATATTGGCATGAAAAACTTAACTGTCACACCTACACATGATTATTTCAAGGCAATTAGCAAAGTTAGAAATTTTCATGCAGGAATGATGAAGCAGTAAAACAATCAATTAACCATGCTGTCTGTAACTACTCCCACACTCTCTGATGATGCTTCTTCTCCATTAATCCATCTACCTTATAGAAATATCCATGCTGGTAGATGCCAATGCCTTGCAGCAGGTTCAAGATACCATGCACCTTGATGAGATATCCAAGACATTAGCATGTATACTAGGAGAATTCCAGGTTGTGGGGAAAGCAACACAAAATTTTTTAGTATTTATTTTTCTTTAGCCTTCAATAAGGAATAATTGATACAACCCCAAAACACAATTGCTTTTTGGCCATGCGAACTCATAAAAACAACACGAATCCGTGTCTTTGTTTGGGTCCTCTGAGAAGTAGACGCTGTCCCGGAATTTGTTAATTTCATGAACAAAGGAAAAGGGAATGGAGAAGTGCCACAGGGAAAGACTGGCGGCCAAAATCTGGTGTGTAATTAAGTCAACTGCCACACTGATGTGACATGTGTGGGAAGTTTCTTGGAAAACACAGACATATCACTATCATATTAAAGAAGCTAGCAGCTTGGGATATATACATATCAACTGCCATCAGTTAGCTATTGAGGGCTCATTGAAGAGGATACTAATTTTCTAGTTATTTAAGTCTATCACACACATAGGCACAGAGAGGCAGATACTGGCAGTTGGAAGTTGTCATGGAAATGATAGGGTCTGAGCAATCTAGGAAGGATCTAGACAATCTGTAACTCGCAGCAATACATAGTGCTTGTCAACAGAAGGATGTGTGAGGAGACCCGGTGACACAGTTGGCTATGTGGCCAGCTGTTTCCCTGTGAGGGCAGCAGTTTAAATTCACCCCAGTTCAAACTCAGCCATGTGGTGTTCTATTTCCTGAAAGATTTACAGCCTTTGAAACTCTATGGAAAGAGCTGTAAGAGCCCCCAATAACATTATCTTTTAGAAGAAGTCTAGCCAGAATGTTCTCTAGAAGCGAGGAAGGTAACACTTCATCTCACACATTTTGGACAATCTAATAGTAAAAAGGCATCAAGCTTTGTAAGGCAGAGGATTTGCATAAAAGAAAGACTCTCAGTTAAATGGGTAAACACGGTGGCCATAACAATGCACTCATAAATCTCATAAATAGGAGTCCTAATGAGGATGGTACAGAATATGGTAATGTTTTGTGCTATTGCACAAAATACAGGTTCACTATATGTTGGGAAAAAATTCTATGGCACTGAACAACATAGGGTCATAATAAGTGGGATTGAATTCAACTGTAGCGGATTTATTTTTTTGTTAACCATGAGATATCTTTTCTTTCCTGATATTAGTGTCCTTAGCTTAAATGGTTTCCAATGTCAGAAGCTAAGTATGAGGAAGCAAAGAAAGATGGATGGGGAGAAAGCACAAACAATAATAGCTACAATTTATTCAACACACACTTTGACCGGAGCTAAGAATCTTTTATGCAGTACTACTAATCTATAAGACACCCCACAATTGAGACAATTGTGCACTCCAATTTCCCCAGGTGAGTCCCAGTTTAAGCCTGCTGTGTCAGTGTAATTTGAGTCCTTTTTCACTGTACATTTCTTAGAGAAATGACAGGTTCCAAGTAAAATGGATTAAAAGTGACCCAGGAACTTCTTAGTTCAGACTAAGAAGTTACCACAGGAAAAAAAAAAAGATGGGTAATTTCCAAACAGATGCATTGAAACATATAAATAATCTTGGATTTCATATAAAATTAAAAAATAAGTACTAAACACTCATTATTTTTGGAAACAGGTATGGAAAAATAAAGGTTCATACACTTATCCTTAATTTTTTATGATTGTCTTTCAAATATTTTAGCAGAGACACCAAAGTAAATAAAGAGAAGTTTTAGGATCTTGTATCAAGTATATCAAAATGTCAGTCATTTCTGTTTAAAAAAATTAAAAACTTGAGTTCATTAAGAAGTCTAAAAAATGAAAAATCATATCATTGTAAATTTGGGTGAGTGCAGAGTGGAGACTCAAAACCCATTGGTAGGCAACTGGACACCCCCTTACTGAAGGGGTGTGGGGAGGAGATGAGCCAGTCAGGGTGCAGGGTAGCAACTATGAAACATATAATTTTCCTCTAGTTCTTAAATGCTTCCTCCCCACACTATTATGATCCCAATTCTACCTTACAAATCTGGCTAGACCAGAGATGTACATTGGTACAGATGGTAACTGGAAACACAGGGAATCCAGGACAGATGACTCCTTCAGGACCAATGGTGAGTGGTGATACCTGGAGGGTGGAGGGAATGTGGGGTAGAAAGGGGGAACTGACTACAAAAATCTACATATAACCTCCTCCCTGGTGGGTGGACAGCAGAGAAGTGGGCTGAGGGAGACGTCAGACAGTGTAACATATGTCAAAGTCATAAAACTTTATGAACTATGAAGGGTTCATGAGGGCGGGGGAGTGGGGAGGGAGAGGGGGAAATGAGCAGCTGATATTAAGGACTCAAGTGGAAGGCAAATGTTTTGGGAATGATGATGGCAACAGATGTTGTGCTATGTGTGGATTGTGATAAGAATTGTATGAGTCCCCAATAAAATGATTTTTAAAATATGTCCTAGATAATAAAGATGTAATACTGAGATTTGACTACCATTACATTGTAACCTTTATTAACAAATCTAATGACTAGTTATATCATAAGACAGGTAATTATAAGAAATGTACCTTCTGCTGAGAACACAAGGCACCATCTATGAGATAGCCTGGTGAGTTAGAGAAGCAAAAGCAGTGAAGCTTAGCTACGTGTACAGAAAGCACTTTTCAACAGGGAAGTGGCTCAAGCAGTTCTAGAAACAGATACGGTTAGTCCAGTTTCAGTCCATGGGTCAAGTATTAAGGTGGGGACTTTACTGGACTTGCAAAACTGCCCGGACTGACCAACTAGGAAGCTGCAAGACCAAGGCTGGGGGATGCAGAGGCAGATGAATACAAGGTCATCAGCTCAGATGGGAAGCTCTGATGGTCTCCGAGTCAGTGGGTGATTAAGTGGGGCCATTGGCTCAAGTCCCAAGGACCAGAGTTGCTGTGCCAGATGTAAGTTTCAGACCAGCAACAAGTGAAGAAGTTTCCATACCACCTATTCTTCTATATGAAGTAGGCCAGGCCTCCAAAGAAACACCATCAAGGCTGTGCCCTGAGTAAGGGGGGCACTCCATCTAAACTTCCTAAAGCGACTTGGTTCTCACACCAGAGCCCATCATGGAGTTGTTTAAACCACATTGTGGAAGAGACCTCAACTGCTAAACTACTGAGAATCCTGGCCCAGCCTGCTTTACACTAAGTCTAACTATCACACCTTGCAAAAAGTTGCGTGTGTCTGTGGGAAGGGTTGGGTTGGGGGGGGGGTGGGTGTTGAATCCAATGAAGCCTCTAGACACAACTACCATTACAGCACTCAAGGAACAACAGGTTATATTTCAATGTACCAAGTGAGTGAATTAAGAAACTCCAGCTATGGGAAACTCAAATCTCTTTGACAACAGCAAAATTGCAAGGGTGGTGGGTGGTGGTGGTGAAGGAGATTACAGGAGAACACATAGAAATTTCAGTTGCATACATATATCAGCAAGCCACCATGTGCAGTGGGACTGGGTTATGCATTGAGTTGCTAGCCACAGCATCAGTAGTTCAAATTCACGTTGATCCACAGGAAGAAGATGAAACTATCTAGTCCCATACATATTTAAAGTCTTCGAAACCCAAAAGGCCACTTAACTCAGTCATATTGGTTCACTACAGGAGCCCTGGTGGAGTAGTGGTTATGTGTTGGGCTGTTAATCACAAGATCAGCAGTTGAAAACTACCAGCTTCTCAAACAGAAGAAGACTGGGATTTTTATTCTGGTAAAGAATTATAGTCTTGGAAACTCATAAAGGCAGTTCTACCCTGTCCCACACGGTTGCCATGAGTTAGAATTGACTCAATGACACTCCATTTTTGTTTTATTTTGTTTTAAATACATTTACTATAGGCTCACTCTGAGTTGAAATTGACTTAATGGCAGTGAGCATAGCTTTTTTAAATACAAACATGTGCATATATATGTGTATATTCTCATACATATATACATACATACATTTAGAAGACAATGGGGAAATGTGGAGTTTGGGTATTTTATAATATTTAAAATTATTATATATTTTAAAATATGTAAGTGTTTATGGATGAAATATCATGTGTCAATTTTTATTAAAAATAGTTTGGAGGATTTGTAGATGGGAATATAGCTGAGACAAGATTTACCATTTATTGATAGTTATTGACACTGGATGATGAGCATATCAGTTCTTTATACTATTCTTCTGTAAATGTTTGTCACATTCCATATAAAAAAGCTAATCATGAAACAGCCATAATCTAAGAAAGGGGCTGAGAGTACAAAATGCATAATTGACTTTCATTCTATTGGAATTGTAGGTGTTTAACATAATCAATTAACTTAAACAAGTGCAAGTGATGTGGTTAGATGAAGAATAACCAGGAAAGAGAAATGAGAAAAATCACCATTAAGACTACACAACCGCTTCATGTAGCACAGACGCATAACAAGCTTGCTACAGTATAAGCCAAACAAGATGCTCAAAGCCCTTGTAGGAAACAAGAATTTGGACAGAAATTCTTCTCCTGGAATAAGGTCTAATAGAAAGGAATAGAAAGACATCATGACTTTTCAATATTCAGTGATTAATCGTCTAAAAAAAAAAAAAGCAAACTCACTGCCCTTGGGTAAGTCTTGGGCTGCTTAACTGCAAGGTCAGCAGTTTAGAACCACCATCTTCTTTGTGGGAGAAAGACCTGACTTTCCATTCCTGTAAAGAGTTATAGTACTGGAAACTCACAGGGGCAGTTCTATCTCACCCTATAGTGTCACCAAGTAATCATCTAAAGCTGTCTGCATTTTCCTAAATACTGGGAAAAATAAAATGAAGAAATCAGTCCTGCTATGGGATTCCTGGGAGTTTGGATGGCATAGCTATTATTCATTGGGCTGATATTTGCAAGGTCCACAGTTCTAAAACACCAATCACTCTGTAGGAGAAAGACTTGGCTCTCTACTCCTGGAAAAAGTCTATCTCAGTAACCCATGGAGGTAGTTCTACCCTGTCCTGTAGGGTCACTAGCTATGAGTCAGCATCCCTGGCAGTGAATTTTAGATAGGGTTACTCTAAGGAGTCCTGTTTGGTCAGGTATCCACCCACTCAGTGGGGGAAAGAGGTGGTGGTATGTTTCTGTAAAGATTTACAGTTCTGAAAACCTTTTTGGGCAATATCACTATGAAAATTACCTGCCACTGAGGCCAACCCAAATGCTCAAATACAGTTGTTTGGTGTTTTTTTTTGGTCCAGAAGAAAGACAGTTTTATCTGTGAGATGTGTAACACGTAGGAGCCAGAGACTTGCTTCTCTGCTGCCTCCCTGAACAAAGAAAAGAGGGTGTTTGATATAAGGAAGGGATTGGGGAAAAGAATAATAGCTTTCATTTAAGTTATTAATAATCTTGCAACTAAGTTATGGGATTTTGTTCAATAACTATAAGAACTTCTTCCTTATGCTATGTTCTGCTCTGATGGTTGGTGGTCATTGCGCTGTGAGTGGGAGCAGCACAATGGAACGATGTATCTTGCTTTTTCCTGGGGAATCAAAGAGCAAGTTTCAGTCCAGTAACCCTTTAACAAGCACTCCTGTTCTCTTGCTTAAAATCACAAGCTATTCTTTGTTTCTATTGTTACTGCTGAGGAAATTATAGTAAATTACACTAAACGACTAAAAGTCTTAATAATTCTTAACTCACTCTTCACTATTTTACTATGGATGGATTTAATATTCCTTTTAAATTATTTCATTAAAGGTTACCTTAATCTCTTACTTTGAAAGGGGTAACAACAAAGGCAAATTGATTCATGATAAATTCTTTTCAAATTACAAAGTTAAATTTCAAAAGCAAAGAAAGCTATGGAGGACAACAGAAAAGGGGGTGAAGGGAGATACTGAGAAAAAACAAAAAAGCTATGGAGTCCCTGACTTTCACCGAGGTTTGACGTGATATAAGCCATTCCACTTTATCCATTGGAGCCAGAATTGACTGAACAGCAACACATTTGAAGATCAAGAGTGGGAAGGACACAAAACCATTAAAAGAGATATATTACAAAACACCATAACAAATTGGGAGAAGAGCACAACTAAGTTTGACCAAGAGAGTGATTGCCTCACAGCAAAATCTACTACTCTTAAAGAAGTAATGAATAACACAGGTAAAGAATTGTATCTGACTTCCAATGAATTTATGCTAAAAATATTTTAAAACAGAGGTAAACTATATGATTTTTCAATGTATTTTTTATTTGGAAATGTGTAATGATCTAACTATTCCTTGCATTAAAAAAACACAAACAGCAGATACGGCCATAAAACAAAAAGCTTAAGTTTGTTATGCCAATTTTCAGAGACAATTATTAATCATGTTACTGGGGGCTCATACAACTCTTATCACAATCCATACACCCATCCATTGTGTCAAGCACTTTTGTACATTTGTTTACCTCATCATTCTCTAAATATTTGCCCTCTACTTGAGCCTTTGATATCAGCTCATTTTTCCTCTCCCTCCATGCTCCCCCCTCTCCAATGAACCCTTAATAATTAAGAAATTATTATTATTTTATCATATATTACACCATCCTATGTCTCCCTTCACCCACTTCTCCACTGTCTGGCCCCCAAGTAGGAGTTTTATGTAGATCCTTGTAATCTGTTACCCCTTCAGAGACAATTATTATTAATTGTTGATGTTTTCCATTTTATGATGAATCTTTAGAAGGTAAAAAAAAGTTACTAATGAGGACTTCCAGCAAGATGACAACTGAATAACACATACCAAAGGGACTCTGCAGAAATCAGCATCAGAGAGTTACTAAGAGGGAAATTCCACACTGCTGGATCACAGGAAGAGCATCATAAAGATAAGTAGGCACCGATCCACTAGGTTTTTGAGGAGCTGGGGACTTTTGTCTTACCACAGTGGAGGCCAGCTAGGGTCTAACCTTAGCCCCAACACTGTCTTGGCCAGAGCTGGGATCATTTGGAGGCCACCCAAGAGCATTATATCAATACAGACATATTTTGCCACTGCCTTGGGGCAGGGTTTAAACACCTCCAGCCCCTCTGTCAGGAATTGGGGTTCAGCTATCCTGTTACTTTTGTTTCCCTCTCTTCTCTCCCCCACCCCCAATCTCAGTGGGCTGTTTTCGTTCATTTTCATTTTCTCTTCCCTTTTATCTCACACACCACTGCCAACCTCCAGACCATTCCCCTTAGCCTAGGAAATTTACACCTGCCCTCAACCCACCTAGTAGAGTTCAAGTCTCTTTAGTGTAGCCTGAATTGGGGAAAGTATACCCACCTTCCTCCAACGCCTTCCTGTTCACCTTTTGCCAGAAAAGTCCTGTTCACCCTCCTCTGGAGGAAATATCAGCCATCTTCCTCCAGGGGAAATTCCACTGGCCTGCCCTCTGCAGGACCTAACATGTGGACGGGGATCTCCCACCCACATTTTCCCTGCCTTCTGTGGCACTCCAATTGCAGTAGGCACTCTTGCATGCCCTGTGAGGTTCCCCAAGCTGCCATGGGCCACACCATCATGGCTTCTTGTGAGATCATTCAGTGCAATACCATTCTCGCGGGTCCACAACCATCCATCCAGCGTCCTCTAAGAGGACCAACCAACTTGCCCTCCAATACTAGAGACAGAGTGAAGTCACAGGAGGATAAAGCATTAAGCCAATTCCATAGTGCAATTAGCTACAGGTATTTCAAAGAAGCATTCCTATGAGTCTTCCATAAAGAGCCCAGTGCTCTCTGAGTCTCTGGAAAATTGCACCTGGCTCTTCTAAAACAACACAATGCAAACACCAACCAGTGCAAATGACCTCAAAGAAAAAACAAGAGAAACAAAAGGCAATGTCAGAAAATGTCCTGAAGGTAAGCTGAAGAAAACCTAAGAGTTATGCCTGATCCTATGAAGAGGAACAACATCAGAATAATTGGATTACTGGAGGAAGACACAACAAAGAAGTCACCTACAAAAATAGTGAGAGAATTCTTGGAGGAAAACATCCCAAATTTAATGAATGAAAACTAGGCAACCACTCAGGAGGCTGAAAGAACACCAGCTAGACTAAATCCCAAGTACAAGTCACCAAGGCAAATAATAGCTAAACTATCCAACTTTGCGGGAAAAGAGAAAATCATGAGAGGCGGTAGGGAAAAGCAAGCAATCATAGATAAAGGATCCCAAATAAGAATATGCTCAGACCTATCTGTGGACAATATAAAGAAGAGGAGAGAGTGGAGTAACATATTTCAAAAATGGAAGGAAAATAACACAAACCCAAGAATACTCTATGCAGCCAAATTATCTATCAAGATAGATGGAGAAGTAAGCGTCTTCCCAGAAAAGGAAAAACTCAAAGAATACATAAGAACAAACCTAGCCCTACAAAATATCCTTTCCGACCCAGTATCGGCAGAAGAATAGCACTCACCAAGCACAAATAAGAGACTGCCACATATAACAACCCCACTCAGTGGACAACAAAGAGAAAACAGCTCCCAAGATAGCTTAAGGGTGAAAAGAAGCCAAGAATGAAAATGAAACACACACACACACACACACACACACTAAACTTATAAGAACGGGAGTTATGAAGACACCCAACACAAAAGATATAAGATGACATGACAGAGTCCACAGTGGGATGTAACATCCCTGAATATCAATGGATTGAACTAAAAGACTGAGGATAGCAGACTAGCTTAGAAAACACAACCCATCAATCTGCTGCCTACAGGAGACACATCTCAAAACTACAGACAAAAATAGCCTGAGAATCAAAGGCTGGAGAAAAACATACCAACCAAACAGCAATTCAATGAAAGGAGGGGTTACAATCCTAATCTCGGATAAAATTGAGCTCAAAGTGCAAACCATAAAAAAAATAAGGAGGGGTACTATATAATACTTAAGGGAACAGTAGACAAAGAATCAATAATGATTTTGAACATAGATTCTCCAAACGAGAGACCTGCTGAATACGTCAACCAAATGCTCCAAGAAAATGAAAAAATAAATCACAGTCTCAAAAATTATAGTAGGGCACTTCAATAAACTGCTATCTGAGAAAAACAGATCACATGGAGAGAAACTCCACTAGAAGGCTAGAGATTGAAACACTACGATTAGACAATTTAACAATAGACAATAGATATTTACAATATTTACAATATTTACAATAGACAATATTTACAATAGACAATAGATATTTACAGAGCATTTCACTCAAATACAAAAAATCCTCATTCTTTTGAAGACCACGTGGCACATATTCGAAGATAGATCATATGCTGGGATATAAGGTGAATCTGAATAAGTTTAGCACTTTGATATGATACAGACCTCTTTCTCTGACCACTAGGCCATGAGTCTGGAAATCAGCGAAATGAACATGAAGAAAACAAGAGCAAACAATTGGAGGATGAATAAATCACTCTTGCAAAAGGAGTGTGTACTGTCCCAGATCAGAGATGAAATTAGGAAATTTCTAGAAACCAATGAGAATGAGGACATGATGTACCAAAACTTATGGGACCCAGTAAAGGCAGTTATCAGAGGAAGTTTCATAGCAATACATGCACACACGTATGATTGATATGCTGGCACAAATTTTTCAGAAACTAGGCAGAGTCAACAAGACAATCCTACTAATAGCAAAAGAAATAATAAAAATCAGGGCTGAGATTCAGGATAGAGAAAATAAGAAAACTATGGAAAAAATTATTGCTGCTAAAAGTTGGTTCTATGAAACAAAATCAATAGACTGCTAGAAAACCAAAGAAAGGAGCAAATTTCAATAGCAAGGATAAGGGATGATAGAGGGGACATAACAACAGATCCTAATGAAATCCAAAGAACTATTGCACAGTACTACAAAGGAGAGGGACATGTCTGATCAGAGCACATAGGAGCAAATGAAGGGACAGGAAGGAGAATGGAACACATCCTGGCCCACCAAGCCTTGAGGATGATATTCCCGTTCAGAGCAGACAACGCACAGAGAGGACCATAGGCCAGCCCCACTATGAGACATGATGTCCCTCACTGACCCATAGTGCTAGGCGGGACAACACTGGAGACATAGTGAATGAATTGCTCCTGATCTGACCCCACCATACTGAGGCGAAACACTAAGGGTATGTAACAGAATAGCAAAGGGAACAGAGCAATTAAGTCCCAAGAGAATACCAAAAAATAGACTGTGGGGCCAGGGCATGGCACTCATGAGACTTGACCAGAAAACACTCCTAAAGGCCAATAAACAGACCTTGAACTATTAACAGGCTTTTCTCCTTTTTTGGCATTGGTTTTTGTTGTTGTTTTGTTGCTTTGATTTGCTCTGTCTTGTTTTTTGTGCATATTATTATCTTTGCAGGTCTATCTAGATGAGTTAGGCAGGATAAACAATCTGGAAAAAAAAGAACGGGACCGATGGTTCTGGGGGTATATGGGAAAGGGGGAGGCAGGGGAAAGGAAGTGGGTATTACCAACTCCTGTGACAAGGAAACAAGTGTTCCAAAATCGATGGTGAGGAGGGTTTAGGAGGCCTGGTACGGCTTGATCAAGGGCAATGTAACTGAGAAGAAATACCAAAACCCAAATGAAGGCTGAACATGATAGTGGGAAAAGAGGAAAGTCAAAGGAAATAGAGGAAGGAACTAGTAGGCAAAGGACATTTATAAAGGTCTAAATATAGGCATGTATATATGAAAATATATATATATGATGAGGAAATAGATCTATATGCATATAGATTTACGTGCACTTATCGGTTTAGTATTAAGGTAGCAGATGGATATTGGGCCTCTCCTCAAGTACTCCCTCAATGCAAGAACACTTTGTTCTATTAAACTGGCATTCCATAATGCACCCTATCCCAATTGCTGAAGACAAAGCGGGTGCATAAGCAAATGTGGTGAAGAAAGCTGATGGTGCCAACTATCAAAATATATAGCATCTGTGGTCTTAAAGGCTTGAAGATAAACAAGCGGCCATTTAGCTAAGAAGCAACAAAGCCCACATGGAAGAAGCACACCATCCTGTGTGATGACAAGGGGTTGATGGGATCAGGTATCAGACATCAAGGAACAAAAAATCATATCATTGTGAATGAGGAGGAATGTGGAGTGGATACCTAAAGCCCATCTGTATGTAACGGGACATCCCCTTACAGAAGAATCACGGGGAGGAGACAAGCCAGCCAGGGTGCAGTACAGCACCAATGAAGCATACAACTTTCCTCTAGTTCTTTAGTGCTTCTTCCCCCACCCACTATCATGATCCCAATTCTACCTTACAAATCTGGCTAGACCAGAGGATGTACGCTGGTACAGATCAGAGCTAGAAAAACAGGGAAACTAAGACTGACAAACCTCTCAGGAACAATAATGAGACCAGAGATACCAGGAGGTAAAGGGAAAGGTGGGGGGGATAAAGGAGGAAGTGATCACAATGATCTACATATAGCCCCCTCCCTGGAGGACAGATAACCATGAAGTGGGTGAAGGGAGACATTGGACAGTGTAAGACATGAAAAATAATAATAATTTATAAATTATCAAGGGTTCGTGAGGGAAGAAGAGTGGGAAAAGGAGGTGGAAAAAATGAGGAGCTTATACCAAGGGCTAAAATAGGAAGGAAATGTTTGGAGAACGATGATGGAAACAAATGTACAAATGTACTAGACACAATGGATATATGTATGGATTGTGATAAGAGTTGTAAGAGCCCTGCTATAGTTTATTGTGCCAGCCTGGCCGAAAAACACAAGTAGGATTAACTGAAGGTCAGAGGGATAAATGGCTCGGTGAGTCTCACCTTGGTTGTTCTGTGCCTCAGTTTAAAGGGGTACACTACCTGTGGGATGCCTAGCCTGTGAACTGTGTCGCTGTAAGTTGAGGTCCCTTTAAGCCCACACGATTGGAATGTTCATCTCTGGAGCTGGGGACTGACAGTTGATGACAGTTGGGGACCTGCCTTGCTGTTTGTTGCCTGGGTATGTATAACCCAGCTCTCTCTACAGAAGGGGACTGGCAACTGGCAGCTCTCAAGTCTTGAAAGACTGCTAGTGTCTCACTGCTTTATAATTTAACTGTTAATTTTTTGTATTATCTATCTGTATATAATTTAACGGTTCATTTCTTGAATTATATCTATCTTTATAAATATATTTATATATAATTACTAGCAATCTGGTTTGTCTCTCTAGAGAACCCTGTCCAATACAAGCCCCCAATAAAATGATTTTTTAAAAAGATGGTGAGAATGGCAGAGAATGAGTAGTGAGTTCTTGCTTCTGTTGATATAGGGTTGAACCAACTCTACTTTAACAACAAACATCAGCAAAATGTGTTTTTAAAAAGTTATATTGAATACAGCCTTGTTTGTTCCCTTAAAAAGTTACTTATATTCCTGCTCAATATACCAAAATTTATTATTACATAATAATATATTGTATCACATATTGATATTCCACCTTTAAATCATATCAGATATTTTTCTACAATTGTGATAGTAAAGGTTTTATGTCAACTTGGCTGAGCCAGCATTCTCAGAGATCTTGTAATTAGAATATAGTAATCCCCAATGGTAAGATATGCTATCAGCAGTCAATAAACTGAAAGACCCCTTCCTTAGGAGTGTGGCCAACTTCCAAAACAAATGGATACTTGGGGGAAACCGGCTTACTTTGCTGGATCTAGATGCTGCATATGTCTCACCAATTAACCTGCACAGTTTTAAATTTGAGTCCACAGCCTATTGTGTTGCCTGCCAATCCTGAGATATAGCATCAATTTGCATGCTGCATCCTGACCCTGGTTTCATTTACTTCTGCATTCAGAATCCTGCTGTCTGACCTGCTGATAGATATTGGGTTCATTAGCTCCTATACTATGAAAGTCAAGAGAAGCTTCGAGCCTAACATCTGACCCATGGTCTTGGGGCTTGCCTGCCTCTACACTTGTGTTATAAGTATATAAAATAAAAAATATGTATTAAAATATATACAATGTATAAACATAGTATATTTATAACTACTGTATATACTCAAAAATATGCTGACCCGAGTATAAGCCGAGTTACCTAATTATTACCTGGGAAATCAGAAAAACTGATTGACTCGAGTATAAGCCTAGGGTTGAAAATGCAGAAGCTATTGGTGAGTTTCAATAATCAAAACAAATGAAAATAAAATTACTAAAAATTGAGACATCAGTGGAATGATGTATTTAAATATTTATTTTAAATAAAAAACATAAATAAAAGGACAGCAAGTCATTTAACATTGGTAAATCAGCATAGTAAGTGGAAAATAGGCTCAACAAAAACAATAAGGTATCAACAATGATACCTTAGGAGTACTATTCCCTGAGCTCAATCAGCAACCAAGCTAAAATGTAAAGAGTTAAAATCCTCCAAGACTGCATTCCTCATCATCATCCATATCCCAGTGCAGAGCTTCAGCTGGTGTGAGGTCATCATAGACGCTGTCCTCACTGAGATCGCCGTCATCACCATCACTGCTGTCATTTTCATACAAAGCGCAGTCCTCACTGCCACCCACAGCATTACTAATACTACATTTCTGGAAGGCATATCGCACCATGTCTTCTGGAATGTCTTCCCATGCATCTCGAACCCACTTTGTTATTAACTCTATGTCAGGCTTCATGAGATTTCTCCTTTTGTTAGTCGGGCTTGACCAGATGACATCCATTCATGCCACATCCTTCGCACATGGTGTTTAAAAGCCTTATTCAAAGTACATCCAGAGACACTACGGGTGCTTCTGTCATAGGACGGCTCTGATTGGTTAAATGTGAGTAAATAAACATTCAAAGCCCTTCAGTGTCAGCGGGGCTTTGAATGAGCAGCAGACAAATGGCAATCACCCACGAGACAATGGGCGCTCGACCCATTACCTCGGGGGACCCAGGGAGATGTTTCATCTCACTGGGGTACCACTGACCTGTATATAAGCCGAACCTCAGTTTTTCAGCAAGAGTTTTTATACACGAGTATATACGGTATATAACTGCACATATAGCAGTGTGTGTGTGTGTGTGTGTGTGTGTGTGTGTGTGTGTGTGTGTGTGTGTGTAAAACGAGCACTGGTGGCATTGTGGTTATGTGTTAGGCAGCCAACCTAAAAGTCAGCAATTCAAAAGCACTGCTCCATGGGATAGATACAAACAAGGCTTTTATGTCTATAAGTAGTTCTATTCTTGGCAACCCAGAGAGGTAGTTCTATCCTGCACTATAGGGTTGCTATTAAGTCAGAATTCACTTGATGGCAGTAAGTTGGAGTTGTTTAGATACAAAACTTGGTGGTGTGGTGGTTGCACATTGGGCTACACTCTGCATGGTCAGCAGATTGAAACAACCAACAGCTCCATGGGAGAAAGACTGGTATTTGTACTGCCATTAACAGTTACAGTCTTGGAAACCCACAGGCAGTCACTATGAATCAGCGTTGACTCGATGGCAGTAATTTGATATAGATATATAACTGCTTTTGTTTCTCTAGAGAAGTCAGCCTAAGAAAACAGGGTAAGTAAGTATTGCTGTTTGTGGTGTTGGTGTTGTTAAGTGGCATCAGGTGGTTCCAAATCACAGTGATCCCAAGTCTAGGAGAGCAAAACACGGTCAGGTCCTGAACCACCCTCGCACCGGTCCCTATGTTTGAACCCACTAGTTCTGCCACTGTGCCCATTCATCTTGTCAGGGGCCATTCTCCTTATTTTTTATGACCCTTTACTTTATCAAGAGAAATGTCTTTCTCTAGCAGCTGGTCTCTCATGAGAACATGCGCAAAGTATGTGAAATACTATCTTCATCTCTAAGGTGCATTCTGGCTGTATTTATCCCAAGACAGGCCTGTTGATTCTTTCTTTTTAAAAAAATAAATAAATCCTTTTCTTGGGGGCTCTTGCAGCTCTTATAACAATCCACACATCAATTAAATCAAGCACATTTGTTCATATGTTACCATTATCTTACCTAAAACATTTTCTTTCTACTTGAGGCCTTGGTATCAGCTCTTCTTTTTGCCCCTTCTTCCCCCACCCCAGCCCCCATCATCTTGAGCCTTTGATAATTTTTGCATTATTTTATTTTCATATTTTACACCATCTGCTGTCTCCCTTAACTAATGTTACTGTTTTTCATACTCATGGGGGGCGTGGTTTGTAGGTAGATCACTGTGATAGTTCCTCCTTTCTCCCACTTCCCCCTGCCCCTTCTCCCTGGCTCATGGTATCACTACCCTCCTTATTGGTCCTGAGTGGTTCGTATGTCCTGGAATCTGTGTGTCAAAAGCTCTTATTTGTTACAGTGTACGTGCTGTAGTCAAGCCAGATTTAGAAGGTAGATCTGGGGACATGATAGTGGGTGGGAGGAAGCATTAAAGAACTAGAGAAATGTTGTGTTTCATCAGTGCTATCCTGGCTGGTTCATTCCTTCCTTGTGACCCTTTTGCGAAAGGATGTCCAATTTTCTACAAATGGACTTCGGGTCTCCATTCCAAACCCCCTCATTCACATAAACATGGTTGGTCGTCGAACCCTTGTGATCATGTGGGTTGGAGTGTTTCTTCCATGTGGGCTGTGTTGCTTCCCTGCTAGATGGCCCTTGTTTAACTTCAAGCCTTTAAGATTCCAGATGCAATGGTCAGCACCATCAGCTTTCTTTACCACATTAGCTTATGTACGTACCCCTTTTGTCTTCAGTGTGGGGAAGGTGAGCATCACAGATTGTCATGTTATTAGAACAAAATGTTTTTTCATTGAGGGAGAACTTGAGTAGAAGACCAATATCCGTCTGCTACCTTAGTACTTAACCTATAAATATATGTACATAGACCTATATCCCTATCATTATATATTAATATAATTACATATGTACATATCTATGTTTATACCTCTATAAATGTCTTTTGTCTCTTAGTTCTTTCCATTATTTCCTTTTACTTTATTCCTGTCCCACTATCATGTTCAGCCTTCATTCGGCTCTCTTTATTTCCTCTCGACTACATTGCACTTGATCAAATCACACCAGGCATTCTATGCCCTCCTCACCATAGATTTTAGATCTCTTGTTGTTCCCTTGTCCCTGGGTTTGTTGGAACATCCTTCCTTTCCACTACCTCCTCCTCTCTCCTGTCTCCTCCAAACCATTGGTCCCATTGTTTTCTCCTCGGGACTAATTATCCTGCCTATCTTAAATAGATAGACATGAAAAATTCAAAATACCCGTTTGAATAGTTTCAGGTCTGTCTGTTGACCCTTATGAATGTTTTTTTTTTAAATTGGGTGTGAGTCAGTGCCAAGCTCTGCCCCTGAGTTTGAAGTCTATTTTTAGAATTCTTCAGGGACTTTGTTGCTTTGCTCCTCTTGCTGCTCTGTTATCCTCCCCTCTTGTTACGCCCTAGTGTGGGGTGGTCAGACCAGCCACAATTCCTGAACTGTGTCTCCGGTGCTGCCCTCATAGTACTTTGGGTTAGTATGGGGACATCGTGTCTCATGGTGAGGCCAACCCTAAGATCCTCTCTGTGCATTGGCTGCTCTGAGTGGGAATGCTGTCCTCTAAGCTTGATGAGCCAGGTTGCTGTCCTCTCTCCCTCTCTCTTTCCCTTTTAATTTTCTCCAGTGTGGTTTGGGCAGACCTGCCAGTCTGCCCAGGCTCTATCTTCAGTTCTGTCCTCTGTAGTGTATTCTTCTGGGGAGGGGAGTCAATGTAGCTGTGATAGGGGCCATCCCCACAGATTTACCTAATGCAACATGTCATTTGACATTTTGACTGTTGCTTCCATGAGCTCAGCGCATTGCCCACTACATCACCAAGAATCCTCATTATACTCGACCTTAAATTAATGAAAACATTTTCCGCTTCACAAACAGTTCAAGAACCTAAAAGTTTAACTCATTTGATCAACTCTTTTGCTTCTGGTGTTCTATATTCCTTCCTGAATTTCTATGGTTTCATATAAATAATCAGCTTTCTGCATGAAATATTCTCATTAGCATGTCTTGTGGAACAGGTCTGTTGGCAACAACATATTTTACTTTATCTATACTTTAATTTTGAATTATTTTTACCAGGAAAAAATTATGAGTTGGCAATTTATCCAGGCATTTAAATATGCCACTTCATTGTATTCTAGCTTCATTATTTCAGTTGAAAATTCATCCATTATCTTGCTATCTTTTCCTTGAAGGTAATGGATTTTCCCTTCCTCCTCCCCCAACACACACCATTTTATTTCTTATAAGATAGTCTCTCTGTCTTTTGGTTTCAGAAATTGATATTTTATGTGCCCACATAAAGTTGTTGCATTTAAGATTTGCAGAGCCTCTTGGATGTCTGTTTGATATGCTTTCATTTTTATGGAAAATGTTATACTATGTTCTTTCAAATATTTCCCTGTCTGATTTTCTCCTTCCTCTCCTTATAAGACTCTAATTATACATAGGTTGACCATTTCACGTCTCTGCTGCTCCTTTCTGAATTTTCTATCCTCCTTCTTATTCAACCCCCCCCCCCCTCTCTCTCTCTCTCTCTCTCTCTCTCTCTCTCTCTCTCTCTCTCTATATATATATATATATATATATATATATATATATATATAGTTAGTTAGTTAGTTAGTGTGTGTGTATGTGTATTTTCTATGGATACTCTTCAAATTCACTAAATCTCTTGAGGTAGCTAGTTCATTGTGCCAACCTGGCTGATAAATGCATGTGGGATTAATTGAAGGGCAGAGATATAAATGGTTCAGTGAGCCTTGCCTCTTGCTCTTTGATCATCGGACCAGCATGCAGCTGCCTTGCTCTACAGAGGACTACCTGGCAGCCCTCAAGACTTGAAGGACTACCAGTGTCTCACAACTGTCTCACGGGAGTTACTAGCACTGAGCCATTTGTATTGCTTTATAATTTAATTAGCTGTTTATTTCCTATGTTGTCTATCTATCTATCTATCTATCTATCTATCTATCTGTAATTATTAGCACTCTGGTTTTGTTTCTCTGGAGAACCCTGTCTAACACATACCTTTTCTGCTGTCTAAATGGTTAATTTATGTGCTAATACATTAGTTTCAGTCACTAATTTTTTTTTTCGCCTGGAACTTTTATTTTAGTTGAGCCACAGTCACTAAAATTTTAAGCTATGTTCTTCATCCTACTTTTTATAAATAAATTCTAGGTCATTATTGAAATATTCCACCTTTTTAATTTATTTTCTTGAACAGATGAATTATGGCTATTTTGAATCTCTACCTGATTCATTTGTCTGAATGACTTCTAATTCAATATCTGAATCACTTGTGTTATTTATTTTTTTGGCTTTCCAATTTTGGGATTGATTTTTTTACCTATATATCAAATTTTCAAGAGATATATGAAATTGTATATTAAAATTGTATACTTAAAGAGCTTTGAATTATGCTATCTGTCTCCTCAAAGGACTGAATTTTCTACTGAAAATACAAGCAGAATCCTTTAACTCTATTCAGGGCTGATGGTTCTTTCTGCCCTACCTAACCCCTCCCCCCCACCCCCACCACCCCCCATGCCCTAGGTGCTGCTGAGTAGATTCCGGCCGTTTTCTTGACTGATAACCGGAAGACTGGAGGTTCAGGTCTAGTCAGGGGCACTTTTGAAGAAAGGCCTGGTGATGTATTCCTAAAAAATCAGCCATGGAAAATCCTACAGAGCAGCTTTACTCTGAAAAATAGAGTTAGCATTTGCTTTCTCAGGCTGATTAATTTCAGGTGTACCCTTACTCCTAGGAGACAGTCTTCTCCGGACTAAATAAAAAACAAAGCCACTCCAACAGGTCTTCTACTTAGTCCTGCCTCTGGCCAGCATCATATGGCTGCCGAAATCTTATTCAGATCTTTATTCCCAAGCCTCTGCTGGCTGCTACAGCGCCTTAGAGTCTCATGGGTTACATGCACGATTTCAGAGTGGGTGAGGACCTTGAGAGGAGCTGGGACAGATACTTATGAGCCCCTCCTCTGTGTTCCATCTGCTTTTGGAGTTTGCCCTCAAGTCCTTATCAGTCCTTTGACAGTTCTAGACACAGACCTCTTTTTCCCCCTCCTATGGATTGAAGCCTCCTGTGAGGACTCTGTTTTCTGATATTGCTAATTATTCAAGGAGGTGACACTTTATTTAAAGCAAACAAAATAAACAAACAAACAACAGCAAAAAAAAAAAACTCGGTTTATTCTGGAAGAGTTCAGGTGATGTTTTTCAGACCAGATCTTCAACAGATGATTTCCTTAAGGACCTCAGCAGAAGACCTGCTTGAAGACACAATTTAACTACTAGCTCTTCTCCCAACCTCTGCCCTGGAATCGTACCGAGAAGAGTCATCTGTGAAGGGCTCCCTAAGCAATGTGATAAATCCCATGTCTGTGCTGATCCACCCAACTCCCTCCTGGACCGCTTCCTGGAGAAACGTGGAAGAGGGAGCCCAGAACCTTCTTTCTTGTTCTAACATCTTACTCACACTGCATCAGTAGGTGATTAAAGGTTTACTTATTGATTTCATTTTGGATCTTTGTCCCAATGGATTACTCTGACATGTGACAGCTAATTCCCACTCCTTAGTATTTCCTGCACTATACAATATTCAAAATCTTTTTTTCTTGGAGTCCTGAAATTTGTAAGGGTGTCAAGGAATTTCGGATGTTTATTCATCTTGATAAAAAATTGTTGGATCTTTTCAATAGGAAGACTTCAAGTCATTTTAAAAATTCTATTTCTTTTATTCTTCATTTTTATTAGTTCCTCTAATTAAGTTGTAAAAAGTAGTGTAAAAATATTGTTTTGTTACTTTGAGGACTAAGTTGTGCTGGCCCAAGTCATGACATTTCCAATTGTCTCATAAGCATGTGAAAGTTGGACCATGAATAAGGAAGACCTAAGAAAAATCAATGCACTTGAACTATGGTCTTGTCAAAGAATATTGAAAGTTCTACAGACTGCAAAAGAGCAAACAGATCTATCTTGGAGGAAGCACATCCAGAATGCTCTTTAGAGACAAGGACGGCAAGTCTTCTCACATTCTTTGACATGTTGTCAGGAGAGACCAGTCCCTAGAGAAGGACATAATTCTTGTTAAAGTAGAAGGGCAAAGAAAAAGAGGAAGGCAATCCACAAGGTGGATTTACACAGTCGCTGCAATAATGGGCTTAAATGTAAGAACAACTCTGAGCATGGCACAGAACCAGGCCATGTTAATTCTGTTAATCACAGGGTCACTATGACTCAGAATAGACTTGATGAGATGTGGGATTAACTGAAGGGTGGAGAGATAAGTGGCTTGGTGGGCCTCGCCTTTCTAGTTCTCAGGTTTTTTGTTTTCTGGTGGTTGGACCAGGGTGCAGCTGCCTTAGCCAGTTCCCTGCTTCAACTGGAAAGACTCACTTCCTTCAAGACATCCCTGAGGAGAAGTCGCATGGACCTACCCCAATGCAACCCTGGGTGCTGGAGCAGCCACGTGAAGACCCCTGCCAGTGCTGAGATGCTTACACACTCACTGATTTGGCTTTCTTCCTGCAGTTGGCATCATTGCATATGTGAGATGGAAGAGGACTTTGTAGATTGGTGTCGGCTCTATCGGCTAATGTTGGACTTAATGGGTTTGGACAGCCTGGGTTGGGATGCTTTCTTAATGTACACTAACCCTTTATATAAAACTCTCTCTTATATACATATGAGTTACTGTGGATTTGTTTCCCTAAGTCACTCAGACTAACACACTTGACAACACCTAACAACAACATTAGTGTACATTTGTGATAGATTTTATTTCAACTGGGTATGCCAGGTTAGATCATAGAGTAATATGATCTAACATAGTGTGGTCAGCTCCATGATGAGATATTCTGTGAAGCAGCCCATAGGTTGTTGTTGTTGTTGTTGTTGTTAGGTGACATCAATTTGGTTCCAGCCAATATGCACAAGAGAATGAAACACTGCACAGTCCTGCACCATCCTCATCATTGTTGCTCTGCCTGAGTCAGTTGTTGCAGCCACTGTGTCAACACATTTCCTTCAGAGTATCCCTCTTATTCACAGCTCCTTCACTTTACCAAGGATGATGCCCTTCTCCAGAACTGGGCTCTGCTGACCATATGTCCAAAGTATGTTAGATGAAGTCTTCTCATCCTTGCCTCTAACAAACAATTCTGGCCATACTTTTCCCAAGACAGATTTGTTTGTCCCTTTAGCAGTCAGTGGTATTTTCAATATTCTTCTCCGGCTCCACAATTCAAATGCACCAATTTTTCTTCCATCTTCCCTAAAGTCCAACTTGCACATGCATATGAGACAATGAAAAATACCATGACTTGGGTCAGGTTCACCTTGGTTCTCAGAGTAACACCTTGCCATTCAATACTCTAAAGAGGTGTTGTATTTTTGCATCAGCAGCAGATTTAATTAATGCAACTTGTCTTTTGGTGTCTTGACAGCTTTTGACATCAATGCTACTTCCATGAGCATTCAATGTGGATCCAAGCAAGACACAATCCTTGGTTCCGTCAATCTTTTCTATGTTTAGAATGATGCTAGTTATTGGTCCAATTTTGAGGATTTCGGTCTTCTTAACATTGAGTTGTAATCCATACTGAAGGCTGCACTTGTTGATCTAGATCAGCCAGTGTTTCAATTCCACCCCATTCTCAGCAAAAAATGCTGTGTCATCGGTATATAACAGGTTTTTACTAAGGGTTCCTCTATCCTAATACCACATTCTTCTTCATATAAACCATCTTCTCTGATTATTTGTTCAGCATACAAATTAAACAAATACAGTGAGAATACAACCCTGCCGCACCCTTTACTGATTTTGAACCATGCAGTATTCCCTTGTTTTGTTAACACAATTGCCTTGACACATGTACAAGTTCTGCAGGAGTGCAATGAAGTGTTCTGGAATTTCCATTTTTTGTGTTATCCATAGTGCATTTTGGTCCACACAGTTGAATGCCTTTACATAGCATAATCAATGACACAAGGAAACATCTTTCAGGTATTCTCTGTTTGAGTCAAGATTCTCTTAAAATCAGCAATGGTATCCTTTGTTCCACATCCTCTCCTGATCTGGACTGAACTTCTGGCAGCTTCTTGTCCATTTGCTGCAACGATTGTTGGATGAGCTTCAGCAAAAATTTATTTGCGTGTAATATCCATGACACTGTTCTATAGTCTGAGAATCCTGTTGGGTCACCTTTCTTTGGAATAGGTACAGATATGGATCTCTTCCAGTCAGGTACCCAAGTAGCTGTCTTCCACATTTCCTGGCAGAGAGGAGTGAGTGCTTCCAGTGCTTCTTCAGTTTGTTGAAGCATTTCAATTGGTGTTCCCTCACTTCCTGGAGCCTTGTTTCTAAGCTAATGCATTCAATGTCGCCTGAGCTTCTTTCAGTACCATCGATTCTTGATCATATGCCACTTCCTGACTCGTTAGTTTTGAACAGTGATAGAGTCTTTCCATATTCTTTGGATGCTTCCTCCACCTTTCAATATTTTGCCATAGAATCTTTCAATCTTGCCGCTCAAGGCTTGAATGTTTTCTTCAGTTTTTCCAGTTTAAAATATGCTAAGCCTGCTCTTCCTTTTGGGTCTTTTAACACTAGATTTTTGTAGATTTCATTATAACATTTGACTTCATCTCAAGCTCTTTGGGTTTTTTTTTGAAATGTTCTATTCAGCTCTTCAACTCCATAATTTCTTTCTTTGCCTTCTCAGTTTTACAATTAAGAACAAGTTGTAGAGTCTCTTATGATATCCACTTTTATATTTTCTTCCTTTCCTGTCTTTTAAATGACCCTTTGCTTACTTCACGAATGATATTCTTGATGACCTCCCACAGCTCATCAGATTTTCTGTCATGTGTGTACAATGGGTCAAATCTGTTCATTAGACTGTCTTTAAATTCATGTGGGATAGACTGAAGGTCTTATTTGTCTCTCATGGCTTATTTTAATTTTCTTAAGTCGTAACCTGAGCACATATATGAACAATTGATAGTCTATTCTATATAGTACCCCTGGCCTGGTTTTAGCTGCTAACACTGAGATTGTCCATCATCTCACCCCACAAGGGAGTCTATTTGATTTCTGTGTATTCCATTAAGAAAAGTCCATGTGTTTAGTTGCCCTTTGTGTGGTTGAAAATAGGTATTTGTGATGAACAAGTCATTGGTCTTACAAAATTCTACCATGGGATCTCCAGCTTCATTTCCCTCACCAACTGCTATACCATCATCTTTGTTTCCAACTTTGACATATCAATCACCAATAATTATCAATCCATCGTGATTGCATTTATAATCAATTTCAGACTGAAGCAATTGAACAATTTCTTCACTAGCTCTTGTGATTGGTGCACAAATTTGAATAACAGTTGTATGGATTTGATTTCCTTGATGGTGGGAAGATGTAATCCTATCATAGATAATATTGTACTTCAAATTTTATTTTTGGGATGTCCTTTTTGACAATAATTTCAATACCATTCCTCTTGATTGTCTCATTCCCAGCATAGTTAAGTCATATGATTTTATGTTTGAAAATGACCAATACCAGCCCATATCAACTCAGCAGTGCTTAGGATATCAATTTTTATGTGTTCCATTTCATTTTTCACAACTTCCAATTTTGCTAGTTTCATACTTTGCACATTCAAGTTCCAATCATTATAAATTTTGAAGCTGTTTCTCCTTACCTTGTTTTGTACCTTATCAGCAAATTCCAGAGACTCCACTTCTATAGGTCCCACTTGTGTCACTACAGTCAATTCCACTCTTATCACAATCAATTCCATTCTTAAAAAAATCAGCTTCGACGCAAGGAGCCAGAGGAGCGCCTGCAACCTGAGCACCATGTAGCCTGCGCTCCCAGCGGTGCCTTCTCCCGGAGACTCCTTGCACCTCTTCAGCTCAAAGAATCATTCCAGGATTTACGTGCCAGGGTGGTGACTTCACACGTCATAATGGCACTGATGGCAAGTCCATCTATGGAGAGAAATTTGAAGATGAGAACTTCATCCTGAAGCACAGAGGTCCTGGCATCCTGTCTATGGCAAATGCTGGGCCCAATATGAATGGTTCCCAGTTTTTTATCTGCACCGCTAAGACTGAATGGTTGGATGGCAAGCACATGGTCTTTGGTCAGGTGAAAGAAGGCATGAACATTGTGGAAGCCATGGAGCGTTTTGGTTCCTGGAATGGCAAGACCAGCAAGAAAATCACCATTGCTAACTGTGGACAACTCTAATTAAATGTGATCTGGATTTTCATGTTTTATCTTGAAAAAAAAATCAGCTTCTCCTCATTTATATTCAAGTGCCCTTTGAACTGAGGTGCCAAGGCTCTGGAACTATCTCTGACAATGTTCTTCCATTTATTAGGCCTTAAGAATCTTAAAAAGTTTTTAAGCAATACATAAGGTTTTCAGTGGCTGTTTCCTCCTAAGTCTGCAGCCAATTCCTTCTTCATCGTCCATTCTTGGTCTTGAAGCTCCGTTGAACGCTGTTCACTGTGGGTGAATCTGTTGACAATGGAAATGCCAGTGGCATGACTTTTAGCATCACAGCAACACACAAGCCAGCACAGTATGACATATTGACTGATAAATGGTAGAATAAAATAATAATTATGCCTTTAAAGTAAACCAGGGAAATATATAAACTATAGTTATAAGAATGGATTTTGAGGTCACGTTTAATTGGAGCCTCAATCTCAGACCAATTTGTTCTTATGAAATAGCCCTGCTCAATACCTACCCCTATTAAGTGATCACTGAAGATATGGACACTGGAGCAAAGCGTGGTGAAGAAAACATATGGTGCCTGGCTATTAGAATGGGATCTTAATGGCTTGTCTTCACACAAGCAGCCATCTAAGGGAGGCATCAATTCAGGTTCATGAAAAAGCATACCAGCCTGTATAATCCAAGAACTGTAAACAACCCCAGAGGAGGGAATAATATTAATGCTTAAATTCTGAACACCCAATTTGCAGAAGTCTGTGGATGACAGCAAAAACCCAAACCCATTTCCAGGGTCTACTGAGCCACTAGTGAATCCCCTCTGACTATGGACTAGAGATGGGAAAGCCTTGTTACCAGACAGAGTACATTGCAGGATGGCTTACTGAAAGTCTAGTTAGGACACATGGTGACATCTTGTCAGTGGTCTCCCTCTTGATTCAAGGTATAATTGTTCCAGTTTTCAATATTTTCTGTTTTGTTGTGGATTGGTTGAAGTCTTTCTCTGTTTCATTCTGTCATTATTGTTAGGCTTTTTTTTACTCCATCTTGATTTTTGTACGATTTTCTGTATATGAAACCGATATTAGATACACCTATAGAGACAGCAACTAGATCAATAGATTCAAAGATATCTGACAGGGGAGACTGGCAGGAAATGGGGGCTAATAGCAACGAGTGCAAGGAAGGAGTGCACTAGAATTGCTTGCAGTGACAGTGGCCCAACTCCTATGAATTTTGAGCTACTGGAATGTATGATGATTATATGTTGATGAAATTATGAAATATCAACTACTTATCAAAAGTTTAAAAAGATTTCAAATCATATAATACATTTGGTGAGTCTGTTGTACAACCTCTTTAAAGTATTTAGTAGCAAAAATATTACGTGAGGACTAAGGTATGCCTGACCCAAGCCATGATATTTTTACTAGCTTCATATATATATGTGAAATCTGGACAATGAACAAAGAAGACCAAATAATTAATGCATTAAATTATGATGTTAGCTAAAAATATTAAAAATACCATGGACTTCAACTGTCAAAAAAATATTGCCTTTATCATGCTTGGTAAAATGGAGGCACAGTGGCAAAGAGGAAGACCTGGGACAAGAGGGAGTAACACAGTGACCACAACACTGGATTGAACATAACATTTATGCAGACGGTGTAGGACTGAGCAATGTTGCATTCTGTTGCACATGTTGATTTCTGAGTCAGGACTGACTTGATGGCACCTAACAGCAAACACTTTCTGAACACCTTTGTGCCTGATGGCTGTTGCTGGTAGGTGACACTGAGTCTAATTCACTTTCACCCAACTGCCGGAGTCCCCAGGACTCACTCATTCTGTCCTATGAATTCCCCAGAAAAAGCTGATAAAAGACCAGTGAAGATATAGTTAAGCTGTTAACTTCAAGGTCAACAGTTTGACTTTACCAGCTGGTCCACGGGAGGCTTTCTGCTCCCCAAAGATTCACAGCCTTGGAAACCACAAGGGGTGGTTTATGCTGACATATACGGTCACAATGACTTGCTATGAGTCTGGTTTTACCCAATGGCAGTGAGTATCATGCTCAAAGCTATATTACCAATATTCCAATTACCAGCAAGGTTATCCATGGTGGCCAGGTTTCAGCAGAACTTCCAGAATAAGGTATATTAGGCAGAGAAGCTGGTGGTCCCTTTCTGAAAATTGGCTAGTGAAAAGCCTGTGGATCAAGAAGGCACATTGTCTGAGTTTATGCAGGTGGATGAATACCTTGGGTTCGAAGTCACTCACAATAAACAGTGGCCACAGCAAGGCACACAAACATACCAACAATTGTGATGGTGGCACGGGTTCGGGCAAAGTTCTGGTCTATTTGCTTGTATACCAAGGTTGCCATGCGTCAGAGCTCAGTCAATGACAAGTACTACAATAATACCCATGCCAAGATCCTTTCAGTGCTACAGAGAAGTCCTTCAAGTTCTTCAGAAATCAGCTTTCTTCCCACACCGCCGATTACTTTGTTCTCTCTAGGAAAGTAACCTTGACCACAACCCCATCAAGAAGATTAACTCCTGTATTCACTGACTCTTCAATTCTATATTCAAATTGTCTATAAACTCTGTCCTTCACCATTCCATTCTGTTAGGGATTTACTTATTTTGTATTTCATTTTTTGTCAGTTTGTAATTTAATTTTCATTATTAACTATATCATGCATAGAGAAGGTATACATTTATGTACAACTTAAAGAAGAGTAATAAAATGAACACCCACAAATCTGCCACCCAAGTAAAGAGGTAGACATTGCTAATGGCTTGGAAGCTCCCTGTGTGCTTTTTAACTCTCTCAACCCCCAAAATAAGGGACATGATTTTTTTTTTATTTTTTCTTTATGATTCTACTAACCCTATGGAAATTGTTAGGACATGGTGGCATAGTGATATAGAGACTGGGCTGCACATTCAGAAGTTTGAACCCATCAGATGATCCACAGAGAGTTGAGGTATTGTTTAGTTTATAAAAATGAAGGTTAAACAAGAGTACATCTAGCTCAGAAGCAACAGAGCCCACATGGAAGAAGCACACCAGCCTGTGTGATCATGAGGTGTCGATAGGCTCAGGTATGAGGTATCAAAGAGAAAAAATCATATCATTGTGAATGAGGGGGAGTGCAGAGTGGGGACCCACAGCCAATCTGTAGGCAACTGTAGGCACCCCTTTGCAGAAGGGTCATAGGGAGGAGACAAGCCAGTCAGGGTGCAGTGTAGCAACAATGAAACATACAATTTTCCTCTAGTTCTTAAATGCTTCCTCCCCGCACTATCATGATCCCAATTCTACCTTACAAATCTGGCTAGACCAGAGCATGTACACTGGTACAGACAGGAACTGGAAACACAAGGAATCCAGGGCGGGTGATCCCAGTGGTGAGATTGGTGATACCGGGAGAGTCGAGGGAGGGTGGGGTAGAGATGGGGAACCAATTACAGGGATATACATATAACCACCTCCCTGGAGAAGAGACAACAGAGAAGTGGGTGAAGGGATACATTGGACAGTGTAAGAAATGACAAAATAATAATTTATAAATTATCAAGGGTTCATGAGGGAGAGGGGAGTGGGGAGGGTGAGGAGAAAATGAGGAGCTGATTCCAGGAGCTGATTACATGAAGAGCAAATGTTCTGAGAATGATGATGGTAATGAATGTACAAATGTGCTTTATACAATTGATGTATGGATTGTGATAAGAGTTGTATGAGCCCCCAATAAAATGATTTTTTTAATGAATGGAATTCAGAAACCTATGTGTGAGGAAAGGGCAATGTCACACTAAGACAAAGAACTCTTTCTGGAGAATCCAGAGAACCAGGTCAGTGAATCTTGGGAACCCCTGGGTCCCTGCAGTTGGGAGAATGTAAATTAGACTCGATGGCACCTACCAGCCACAGGCATCAGGCGTAGAGGTGTTCAGAAAAAGTGTTTGTTGTTAGGTGCCACCAAATTAGATCTGACGCAAAAAAAATACTATATACAACAGAATGAAACATTGCTCAGTCCCGCACCGTCTGCACAATTGTTGTATGTTCAAACCTAGTGTTGTGGTCACTATGTTAATCCATCTTGTCCCAGGTCTTCCTCTTTGCCACAGTGCCTCCACTTTATCAAGCATGACTAGCGTTTCCAGGGACCAGTCTCTTTTGATAAGATGTCCAAAGTACTTGAGAGGAGGTCTTTCCATTCTTGCTTCTAATAAGCATTCTGTCTGTACTTCTTTCAAGACAAATTTGGTCTCTTAAAAGGACTGTCAATATTCTTTGTTACCACCATAGTTCAAATATATCGATTCTTCTTCCATCTCCCTTATTCAATGCTCAACTTTCACATGCATACGAGGCTATTGAAACATATTCTGCCTTGGGTCAGGCACACCTTAGCCCTTAAAATAGCATTCTTGCTCACATGTGGATCCTTGTAATCAGTTCCCCCTTTCCAACCCACATGTGACCTCTTCCCTGGGAGAGGGACAGCAGAGAAGGGGGGAAGGGAGACTCCGGATAGGGCAATATATGACAAAATAACGATGTATAAATTACCAAGGGCACATGAGGGAGGGGGGAAAGGGGAGGGAGGGAAAAAAAAAGAGGACCTGATGCAAGGAGCTTAAATGGAGAGCAAATGCCTTGAGAATGATTGGGGCAGGGAATGTATGGATGTGCTTTATACAATTGATGTATGTATATGTATGGATGGTGATAAGAGTTGTATGAGTCCCTAATAAAATGTAAAAAAAGAAAAGAGGAGAAAAAAAATGATTAGGGCAAAGACTGTACAGATGTGCTTTATACAATTGTTGTATGTATATGTATGAACTGTGATAAGAATTGTATGAGCCCCAATAAATTGTTAAAAAAAATAGCATTCTTGCTTTACAAACCTATAAAGAAACCTTGTGCATCAGATTTACCTACTACAATGCCTCATTTGATCGATTGCTATTTTCATGAACATTGATTGTGGATCTAAGTCAGATGAAATCCTTGAAAACGTCAGTCTTTTCACCACTGTACATGGGTTTACCTTCTGGTCCAGTTGTGAGGATCCTGGTTTTCTCTCGTTAAGCTGCAAGCCATAGTGAAGGTTGTGATCTTAAATCATTACCAGCTAATGCTTCATGCCCTCCTCTTTTCATCGAGGAAAGTTGTGCCAGCTGTAAAAGGTTGCTAATACACCTTCCTTCCATCTTATCCTATTCATCCTCCTTTAGTCGGACTGGAGATTGAATAAGTGTGATGAGAGGATGAATCCCTGACCACACCTTGCTTGATTTTATACCCTGCCCTAGTTCCTTATGCTGCTTGCACAAATGCCTCTTGATCCATGTGTAGGTTCTGCATGAGTATAATAAAGTGTTCTGAAATTCCCATTATTCTTAAGACTACCCATAGTTTGTTATAGTTCACACAGTCACATGCCCTTGCATACTCAGTAAAACACAACTAAACATCTTTCTGGTTTCTCTGCTTTTAGCCAAGCTATATCTGACACTAGCAACGGTATCCCTTGTTCCATGTTCTCTTCTGAATCCAGGTTGAACCTATGGCAACTTCTTGTCAACATAGTTCTGAAACCATTATTGAATGATTTTAGCAAAATTTACTTCCATGCAATTGTTCTATAATTTGAGCATTCTAGTTATATATGTGTATGTATATATACAGATAGATAGATGATAGATAGATAGATAGATAGATAGATAGATAGATAGATCACCTTTCTTTGGAATGGGTACCAATAAGTTGGCCAGGCAGCTGTCTTCTAATAAGCTGGCCAGGCAGCTGTCTTCCAATTCCTAGCATACTGTTTCATTAGCTATTGAAAAACACTTCCAATTCCAGTGTTTCATTAGCTATTGAAACATTCCAACTGGTACTCCATCAATTCTTTGAGCCTTAATTTTTCCTAATGCCTCCAGTGTAACTTGGACTTATTGCTTCAGTTCCATTTGTTCTTGATAATATGCTATCTGTCTAAGTGGTAGGATATCTACTAGTTCTTTTTGTTGCAGTTGCTGTGGATTCTTTCCATTAAGGCTTCCTGTACCATTCAATAGTTTGCAAATAAGATCCTTTAATATTGCAAATCGAGGCTTACATTTTTCTTGAGTTCCTTCCACTTAAGATATGGCGAGTGTGTTCTTTTTTGTTTCATAACTTTAGGTCTTTGCACGTTTCATTCTAATACTTTACTTGGTCTTCTCAAGCTGCCCATTGAAATTTTCTTTTCAGCTCTTTGATTTCATCATCTCTTCCACTTTGACTTAGCTACTCAATAATGAAGAGAAAGCTGCAGTCTTTTCTGAATCTGCTTTGGCCTTTTCTTTTTTCCTGTCTTTTAAATGAGCCTTTGGTTTCCTCGTGTCTGATGTCCTGGGTGTTCTCCCACAGCTCATCGTATCTTCTGTCAATAATGTTCAGTGTAGCCAATATATTCTTGAGATATTCTCAAAACTCAGGTAGGACATACACAAGTTTATAATTTGGTTATTGCAGACCAGTTTTAATTTTGTTCATCTTCAATATATATGAACTATTGGTGGTCTGGTCCACACTCAGCCCAGCCTTGATTTAGCTGCTGATCATGTGCTTCTCTGTCATCTCTTCCAACAGATATAACCAACCAAACCCAAACCAGCTGCCCTCCAGTTGTTGCTGACTCATAGTGATACTAGAGTGATAGTACAGTCTATTTATTTCTGTGCACTCCCTCTATAGACCTGTCCCGGAATTTGTCTTTTGTGTTAGTGAAAAAAAGTACTTTGCATGAAGTACCTTGTTCATGCAAAATGCTGTCTCGTCAACTCCAGCCTCAGTCCTATCACCAAGACCATTTTTCTAACTACTGTTCCTTCCTCTTTATTTGTAATGTTTGAATTTCAATCGCCAAAATTATCAGTGCATCTTAATTGCATATTTGATCAATTTCAAACTGAAGAGGGTGGTAGAATTCAATTTCTGCATCACTAGCTTTAGTGGTTGGTGTATAAAATGAATTTCTATGTATACACATAGATATTATCCTATCCCAGACAGCATTGTACTGTTGATAGATCTTGAAATGTACTTTTTGATGATAAATGCAACATTATTCCTCTTGAATTTTTATCCCCAACATCGTAAGCTATGTGGTTATCTGATTCAAAATGGTCAGCATCGTCCATTTTAACTCACTGATACCTCATACAGTCATTTTTTGGTGGTCCTTCTAATATTTGATGACTTCCAATTTTCCTAGACCCCTACCTAGTCCATTCCAAGTTCCAATTTCTGTAGCTGTTTAAAACTCTCTCTTCTCATTTTGAGTCATATTCCCTCCATCAGCAAATGAAGTCTTTATTCCATCTACATCATTTTGGCCGATTCTATTGTGAAAACGCAACTCTTCTCCAGACATATTTCAAGTGTCTTCTGACCTGAAAGCTCATCTTCCGGCACGATACCTGACACTATTCATGAAGCTGTCAGTAGCTGACCACGTTCCACTGCTATTGATAAGGTTTTCAGTGGCCAATGCCTCTGGCGTGGGCTGCATATTCTTTCTTTGTTGGATGGAAGCTCTGCCGAAACCTGTTCACTTTGGATGCCGCTGCTGGTATTTGAAATACCAGCAAAACACATAGCTTCCAGCATGATAGTAACATGCAAGCCACCACAGCAGAACAAAGTGAATTCAATGAATAAGATGTAGGCTTCTGCAATGGGGTTAATGTAAACCAGACAGTCAATATCTGGCACAAAGATTGTCAGAAAAAGTAGATTGGTGTGTATTTTCTGCATCTGAATGTACTATGCTTACAATCCGCTCCCAGGAGACGCTCAGGCAAAACAGTTTTGTGAGGTGAAATGAATATTCTCTTCTTCCCTGAGTTGGGCAGTGGGGCGTGAAGAGGAGACCACAATTGTAAGCTGCACCGGCCCGAATATGCTCCGCACAGGTGACAGATGCCGTCAGGGCCAACGGGACTCTTGTTCTCAGGTTCAAAGATAATAACATGACAGGAGAAGTATTAATGATGACAGTTCTCAATAGATCATCTCCGCCTTCAGGCCTCTCTCAGAAACACCTCGCTCATGCCTTCCATGCCATTTCCGCTTAGATTTCAAATGGATATCTGAAACACAAGCCCAGGATGAAATCTTTGTATGTGCCCTACCTCCCATCCCTGCTCAAAATGCAGCCCTTTCCGTTGATAGACATTTTATCCTCCAGGGGCTAGACAAAGTTTGGGATACAAGATTACTATGTGACACATCCAATTAATTAGAAAAGCCTACTGCTTTTGTCTTCACAATATAACCAGACTGCAGCCATGTCCACCAGCTCCACTGCTGCTAGTCTGGCTCAGGACACATTTTCTCTTATTTTGGCTTATAGCAATCGCTTTCAGCTGGTCTCCCTGGCTTCATCCTGGCGCTCCGACAGCCTGTGTGTGTCAGCGGCACGCTTTGCACAGTTCGGGCAGGTCATCTCACTCTGCTGCTGTGTACACGGAGCTGATTCTGATTCATAACCACTCGTGTGACAGAGCTCAGCAGCCCATAGAGTTTTCTTATCTAAAACCATTATGGAAAGAAATCATCTAGAGGCTTCTAAAGGCTTCTCACTTTGCACCAGGACGTCAAACTCCACAGACCCTCACCCCCGTTCTGATTATCATTCTACCTCTGTAAGATGTGGAAAATTCAGCTCTAAGGTCATTTTACTGACTATTTCTGAGCCAGTTTGAACCGATGCAGATCAGTTTTAGGCCTCCACTCTCAACTTTAGGTTGTGCAAATGGGCAATCTGGAGCAATTCCATCTGAAGCAATATGATATCCAAATGTGTGTCTTTTATTGCAAAGAATATTGTCTTTTTTGTTCCTACTTCATTCATTCCAAGAACCTGTCATTAGTTTTGAAAGTATCACTATTAAACTAATTTTATACATTTGTTAATAATTACACCCAGTGATACAATTATGCTCAATTTTAATCAGTCTCAAAACAAAATATCTTAATACCAAGAAAAACATAATGTAAAATCTATTGCTTGAAAAATTGTATTTCTAAAACACAGACCAGTTATTTGGGTGGGGGGAGCAAATCGTGCTCCCACAAGCAATTGTGTTGGCAGAGCAGCGTGCTGAGAGTGTGACAGGCTTGCTCCCGCATCCCTTCCTTAAGCCCAAGCGAATGAGGATGGAGAACGAACAGAGCAACCTAATGGTGGCCAGGCAAGCGGATGGATGAAGGTCTACTGGCAGCGACAGAGTTTGTCAATGAGGCAGATTAGATTCAGGTTTGATGGACAGCCAATGAACAAAGCAGACAACCCAGACCAGCTGGAGATGGAGGAGCAAGACACGTGATCGACATACATCAGCAGCAGACAGGCAGCACGTGTGGGCCAACACTGTCCCACATCCGTGTCAGTTGCGATCCAGTACTGAACATGTGAACACGCCTACACAAAGGGGTCTGCATAAACAGCCACCAAATCACTCTGTCTCCGACGTACTTGGAGAGCAATCAGCATAATTGGGCAGGGATTAACCATCAACTGAAATGGGACCAATTCCAAATCGCTAACTTTGTTTAGTTAAAATGCGTTGTGAGTGTTTTGGAGTTTCTTACTGTTGCTATTGTTTCCCCTTCCTGTAACACTTTTTGCTCCAAACCTGTGGCCTGCCTGTCCATTTTCAGTCTGTGGGTGGAGATGTAGCCCCAGACGCTGTGGCTCATGCGCCCATGCGCACTGCTGCTGTTCCTGGACAGCTATTTGGGGACCTCGAGGGGATGGAAGAGAGGAATTCACTGGCGGCTCATTGGAGGCACAGCTGATAAAATTTTATCCGCATAGTGAAAATGTAAGCTTTGTTCAGCATCTGGTAAAGTTGAATGGCAGATACGAGGATGCTGCTTTATCAGGCAAACAAGGGAAACCATGGGGGCCCCCGAATGGCTCCGTGGCCTAGAATCTCCACCACCACCGCTCAGTGCCTGTCGACCGGTGTAGAGGGAAACCATTGCAAGACTCAATTACTTCTCCCCTTTCATTCATTTAGGAGAAAACAAAGATCACGATCCCCCTTTGGTCATGGTATTGTGGTCTCAGTTCTTCTGGTGTTTGTTTCTGCTGAGTCATTATGGTCCCTCTACCAACAGGAAGCCCGAGGATGGCTGAATTTGCAGGTGTGTTGTTGTGTCCCAGAGCCAGGTCAGAGGGTGGTGACACATGAAGCCCATGGAAAGATGACATCATGTTAGTCTCACAGATTTTTGCTGTGCTGCTTGCCAAATACAGACTGAGTTTGAGATACATTTACAATGGTGGTTTCAGTTCTGTGAACTCTTTGGGGATCGATACCAATTACAAAGTCTCATCACGCTGCCTGTCGGCCTTCAATGGAAGGCTCATTGTTGCTTGATGGTCATTTTCTGCTTTGGGGAGTCACCTGGCTGGGATATCTTGGGTGAAATCTCGCAGAAATTGTTTCTTTTGCAGTTTGCTATGCGGGCAAGGGGTGTGGTTTTTGTTGGCTCTGTTGTGTTTCTTCACCAATTCCTAAGTTATTTGTTGCCCTTTCTGATTGGAAACAATATATATAGTTTGGTTAAAAAAGTACTGGAATGCACTGTAGCATTGAGTCGCTTTAAGACTAGTACTGTAATTAAAATACTGCTAAAATAGCATAGATATATTAAATTGAAAATCTGACATTCTTTTAAGTAGGAAATTCTCAACTTAATACTATAAAATACATTAAAAATCTCTTTAATTTTCAAATATGTGGCACTACTTGTTATACAATGTTTGGCTGATATTTATAAAGTTTTCACTGGCTAAATTTTTTCAGAAATAGAACATCAGGTTCATCGTTCTCCTCAATTTTTGGCTGAAAAGGATCCACATGGGAGACCCTGTTGGTATTTGACATACCAATGACATAGCTACCTGCTACACAGCGACCTGCAAACCACTGCTTCACTGTACAGTAAACTGACAGACAAATGGTGGTCAAATTTGATACTTAAAGCTTTTACTATACAGACTTGTGTGCCTTTTATGTCCATTTCCCAGGTACACAGATGTAAATGCACATTAATATCTATATTTGATTAACTCAATATCCTGGAAATATTGACTTTCAAAGAGATATTCATTTTTTCTAAATTATTACTAATTTTGGAGTTAACATTTAAGGACAAATGAGATATAATTTTCCTATTATTCTCTAAGTTGATTAAAAATCTTTAACCACTCAAAACAATAATTGGATTTAACTGTTTACAGGATCCTAAATATTCAATTAACTCAAATGTTAACAGTAAACTAATTCAATATATGCACCGACAATTGTTTGCTTATCTAATTTCACCTTAAAGCATTTGGGATTTTAAAACAATTCTCATCTCTTAAAAATTATGTATTGGAAATATTCTGATAGCATCATTAATTTCCCTTGGTCCCTTACTTTGTATGGCATTGGATACATTGATGTGGTGATGCTCCAGGTTCTTCTCTAAATTCACTGTGTGGTGTCCAACCATCTCTGTACTGCAAATGTTACCTATTTTGCTTTTCAGTCTTCTTTGTCAGTTTTATTGTCATATGATTCACATGTCAATTCAATAGTTCAATCACATTAAAAAGAGTGATGCAGTCATCACCACGCTGAATTTTAGAACATTTTCTTCTTCCTTGTACTCACTGTTATTGGCTCACAAGTTCCCCCAACCCCCCCTGCTATCCCCCCAAGGAAACGTTAATACAGTTACTGTCTATAGATTTACCTAGCCTGGATTTCATATATAGAAGAACATATAAAGCAACAAAAACAATAACAATATTAAAATAGAATAAATTTAAAATGAGTCAAAGGGAGATCACATTTGTCTGGAAACTTTCTGAAAGTGGAATAAGATCTCTACACTCTGCATTGACTGTGCCTTGGTCAGTAAAGTCTTCTTCTTGGGTATAGTGGTCATTTATTTTACTTTTCTCACTACCATCGATTTGATTCTAACTCACAGTGACCCTATAGGACAGGGTAGAACTGCCTTTGAGGGTTTCTGAGACTGTAGCATTCTCTATGGGTAGAAAGCTTCATCTTTTTCCAGCAAAGTGGTTGGTGATTTCGAACTGCTAACCTGTGGTTATGTAGCCCAATGCATAACCACTAGAGGCTCTCTATTTTACCCTTTTCCCAGAATAAAAATGATAGATTTCAGTAGTATCACAGAAGGTCAGCGGTCCAATGTTGTGGAGGTGGCACAGGGATCTGGAGAGCTAAATGTTCCTTCAACAGCCTCATGCATGCCTCTTCGCTCAAGCCAGCATCCATCTCCACAAGTAGGGGATAATACTTGCCTATGAGCTTTAAGCTAACTTTTCATTGAATGTTGCTTCTCAGTTATTCCCACAGCAAATATGGTTTTGAGTTGCATAAGTCTCTAAATCAGTTATCCTTTGTATATCTTTTTTCCAGCATCTCAAAATTTAATTCAGTTTTCACTTTACCTGTTATTCCCTTTTTCTGATCTAAGCCTATTGTTTGTTTACTTATTTACTTACTTATTTATTTACTTACTTACTTTTGGTAGTGTAAATGATGGTGATTAGTTGGTTAATTGTGCCAACCTGGCTGTTAAACAATGTGGGATTAATTGAAGGGTGGAGGGATAAATAGCTAGGTGAAACTCGCCTTTCTAGTTCTCTGGTCTCTTGCTTTGTGATGGTTGCACCAGGGTGCAGCTGCCTTAGCAGTTCCCTGCTTCAGTTTGCAAGGCTCACTTCCTGCAAGATATCCCCAAGGAGAAGCCACATGGACCTACCCCGATGCAGCCCTTGTTGCTGGAGCAGCCGTGTTGAGACCCCTGCCAGCGCTGAGATTCTTACACATACACTCACTCAGTTTTCCTCCTGCAGTGAGCATCATTGTGTGTTTTGTGAGATGGAGGAGGACTTTGTGGATTGGTGTTGGACATATGGGTTAATGGGTTAATGTTGGACTTGTGGGCTTGAGCAGCACTGGGTTGGGATGTTTTCTTGATGCACACTTAACCATTATATAAAACTCTTGCTTATACATGTGTTTCTGTGAATTTGTTTCTCTAAAGTACCCAGGCTAATAGAGGTGGTTAGGGTAAGATTAAATTTATGTATCAATCTTAACCTAAAGCCCCTCGTATTTCTTTTTGTGTCTTTGAAGTAGGAATTGAGGAGTAAAATAGAAAGATGTAGGAAATCACAATATCAGGAATTAAAACTTTCTCAAACCTATTTTCTAGAAAAAAAGTGTAAGTGAAATTACTCATCCCTTTTTAATCTCAAAGTTATATGTGGTTTGATTAATTATGTACATGCACTGAGAGTGCTAGAGGAAAAAAGATAATGAAATGTATAATTATATAACATTAGAGATAATTTAGTCACATCATCTTTAAAATGTTTATTAATGTTCTATTCCCAAGTCATTTTCCTATCTGATATTCTTGTCCTTCAGTTTCAGAAAATATTGTTTAGGTTAAAGAAAAAAAAAGATGGGTACTAAAACTGTCATTAAATTGTAGCAGTACACTTTAAAAGACACATCAGGGTTTTAAAAAAAACAGAGCCACCCAAAAATGATTAATATACTGATTAATTTTGAAATATTTAAATCATATAACTACCTAAACTCCTTAGAGTCTAGTGAAATAATACTACAGCTTTCAACAGTCTATTCTTTGAATTTTTAATAGTTTTCCCTTTAGAGTTACTTATTCAAACTTAAAGATTAATTTAAACAAACAGTTTATATTTTTTCTACCATTAATAATTAATTTAAACAAACAGTTAATAACTTTAATTTTTAAAATTAAATAAATAATTAAATTTTATTAAATAATTAATTTAAACAACGTTTATAATTTTCTTCTACCGTTAATAACTCAGTTTATATTTTCTTCTACTGTTAATAAAGAATATGAAAAGAAAGCAATAGCTACACCAGCTCCATCGGTTCAGAATAACAGCAACCCTGTGCACGACAGAAGGAATCGCTGCCGGTCCAACAGCACTATCGCAATAGTTGTGTGTGTGCCCATTATTGGAGTCTCTGTGTCCGTCCATCTTGTTGACGGTCTCGCTGTTTTGCTGACCCTCTATTTTATCAAACTTGAAGTCCTTTTCCAGGAACTGGTCTCTCCTGTTAGAATTTCCAAAGTAGGAATAACAAAGTCACTCACCCTCCCTTCAATTCTGGTAGGACTTCTTCCAAGACAGATTTATTTGTCCTTCTAGGAGTCTATGGTACTTTAAATAATCTTCGCCAACACGACCAGAGAAATGCATCAATTGTTCTTTGGTCTTTCGTATTCATTGTGCTGCCTTAAAGAGTATTGGAGGTGATTGCAAATACCATTGCTTGGGGCCGGCACAACTTAGTCCTCAAAATCACATCTTTGCTCGTCAACACTTTAAAGAGGTTTTGTGCAGCAGATTTATCAATGTGAGATGTCATTTGATGTCTTGACTGTTGTGTTCATGCGCATTGATCATAGACCCAAGCAAAAGGAAATCCTTCACAATGTCAATATTAACTTAGATTTTCACAATGCTGTCTATTGGTCCAGTTGTGAGGAATTTTGTTTTCTATATGGTTTTCTTGTAAACACAAATACTTCAATTCCTCCTCACTTTCAGAAAGTAAGGCTATAGCGTTTACATATTGTAATGAGTAAAACCTCCTCCCATCCTATTGCTGTGCTCTTGCTCAGTATACAAGTTAAATAAGTATGGTGATTTTTACACCTTGGGCTGCTAGGGTTCAAAGTTCAAACTCACCAGCTGCTCTTCGGGAGAAAGATTTAAAGTTTCAGAAACTCACAGGTGCGGTTCTACCCTGTCCTATAGGGTCGCTTAAAGTCAGAATCTACTTGATTGCAATGAGTTTTCTTTTTTTTTTTTCATTTGAAAAAGTAAACATTTTGTTTCATTTGAAACCTTGTGGTTTATGTACAGGTTTCACATGAGCCCAATGAGATGTTCTAGAACACCCATTCTTCACAATATTATCAATTGTTTGTCATGATTCGTACAGCCAAATGCTTTTGCATAGTCAATAAAAAATAAGTAAACATCTTTTTGTCATTCCCTTTTGTCAGCCAAGATCCATCGAACAACAACAATAATCCACCTCATGCCCACGTTCTCTTCTGAATCCAGCCGGAAGTTAGGGCCGTTCCCTGTCAATGTAATGCCGTGGCTATTTTTGAAATTATCTTCAGCAACCTTTTTATTGGATGGGATATTGAAGTTTTGTTCAATAATATCCACATTCGTTTTGATCACCTTTCTTGGGAATGGGCACAAAGCCGGGCCTCTTCCAATCCATTTGCCAGGCAGTTTTATTCTAAATTTCTTGGCACGGATCCCTGAGTGCTTCCAGCATGCATCAAGTTTACTCCATCGCTTCATAGAGCTTTGCTTTACCCTTGTTTTCACTGCCTTCGGTGCATCTTGGACATCTTCAGTCAGTACCTGTGGCTTGATCGTGCTACCTCTTGAAATAGTTGAATGTCAACCAGGTTTGTCCTGGTCCAATGACTCTCTGTTCCTTCCATCTTACTCTGATGCTTCCTGCATCATTCGATATTTTGCCCATGGAATCCTTCATTATTTCACCTCAGGTCTGAATTTTTGTTTCAGCTTGATATATGCTAAGCATGTTCTTCCCTTTTGACTTTCTAACTGCCACTCTGGCACATTTCATTGCAATGCTCGATAGTCTTCTCGAGCTATTCTTTGAAGTATTCTATTCAACTCTTTGACTTCCTAATTCCTTCCATCTGTTTTAGCTACTCTGTTTCAGGGCCAGTTTCAGAGGCTCTGACTTCCACTTTGATTTTCCTTCCTTCCTTCTTTCTTTATTTCTTTTTCTTTCTTTCTTGTCTTTTTGACGACATCTTGCTTTCTTCGTCTAAGATGCTCTTGTTGGCAGCACAGCTCTTCAGATCATCTATCATCAGTGCTCAAAGTGTCAAATCTGGTCTCGAGATGTTGAACTTCAGATGAGATGCACACAAGGTCATATTTTGACTCTTGAGGACTTGTTTTAGTCCTGTTCGGCTTCAGGCAGAAAGGCTGTGTGTGTAATTCATGGTCTGCTCCACCGTTGACCTCTGACCTTATTTTGGTTGATGATACAAAGCTTGTCCTTCATCTCTGTCCACACAGGTAGTCAGTGTTATTCCTCGGGATTCCATCCAGGGTGGTTCATGCTTACAGCTTCCATTTATGTTGTTAAAATAAGATATTGTCACTGAAGGATTCGATAGTCTTGCAAATTTCTATCATGTGATTGTAAGCTTCATTTCTTTCACCAAGGTCATGTTTTCCAACTATTGATACTTCCTCTTTGTTTCCAATGGTACATGCTAATCTTGTATATATATCAATATAACTTGATTGCATATTTAACCAATTTTAAAATGAAGAAATGGGCATAAAATTTTAATTTATTTAACACTAACTTTAGTGGCTGATCTGAAATTTTGAACTCATAGTTCTATTAACTGTACTTTCTTACAAATGTATAGATACTATCCTATCATAGATAGCAGTATATATCAAGATAGGCCCTTAAAAGGGTCTTTGTACAATTAGTGTGCTCTTGAACTTGCCACTCTCTTTATGACAAAGCATATGATTATTTGACTCAAAATGACTATTTTAGCCTATAAATGCCAAAAATATTGATCTTTGTGCTTTCTATTTCATCTTTGATGACTTCCAATTTTCCTGTGTTTGCACTTTATACAAGTGCAGACATTTGATTGTTAATGGGTGTTTTCCATTGATTCTGCTCATTTGAGTCATACTCCATCAGCTAGGAGGTCTCCAAACTTTCATTCCATCCCCATTATGAAAGGAGACCCTATTTGGAGGAAGCATCTTGCCCTCAGGGATATTTGGAGTGCCTTCCAACCTAAGGAGCTCATCTTTGGCATTGTATCTTACAGTGTCTCCTGCTTTAGTCTAATCCTTCAGAAGTGGGACACCACTTTCTTCTTCCTGGAAGCTTTACTGAAATCTATTCACAATGGGCACACTCACTGATATTTGAAATACCACTGGCACAGCTTCCAGCATCATAGCAACATACAAGCCACCACACAACAACAAGCTGACCGGTGAATAGTGGCTCTATATAGCTCCTAACAACTAACAATAGTTATATGTTTTAAATGTTGCATATTGGCCTTCATAGGATGATAGTCATATTATAGATGTTTAGTATATTCATTGCTGCCGCAATAATATTTACTTGAAAAATATAAACACTTAAAAATATATACACTGTCTAAAACTAAAATGTATTTATATGTAAATTTTAAAGTGTTATAAGAAAGACCAAGAACACATAATTTGCTAAATATTTTTAAATTGGATCTTTTTGGCAAGTGGCATAAATCATTTATTTAAATTTAATCTACTCTCAGTAATAAATATTTGTCTTCTTTCCATAATATAAAAGATTGTCTTTAATAATTTTATCTTTCAAAAGTGAATGAATAGAAAAGAAGACCAATGTGTTTCCCTAGAAACAAGTAGAGATTCCCATCTTTCTTGAAGGATGTCTTCCTCTCTTCGACTACTATTAAATTACAGCATAGTTGAGTATTATCCTTATTGTAAACATAGTTTTCAGGATGATTTTTGTTTTCGTAATTATAGCTAGAATTTACAGTAATACATAATAGTAAGTTATTCATCCTCCAGATCAATGAAAAAATCATTTCTCATTTACTAAAGCAACAGGTTATTTAAATTGTCCCAAAAAAGAGTAAGAAAGAGAGTATAGTGGCTAAGAGCACCAACTCTGACATCATTCAACCAACAAATATTTTTTAATACCTACTACGCATCTGTGAACACGCCAGTCTTCAGCATAAAATATAATGGCGACCAAAAATAAAAACCGGACTTTCTACTCATCAGAGGTTCCACCTTATGGTCAGTTGTTATTTTTAAAATTTAAACTTGAAATATTTTCTTTAGGTGTCGTGTCCTCTTTAGTTTATCCACAATAGCTGCTAACTACAAGGTCAGCAGCTCAAAACCACCAGCATCTCTGTGGGAGAAGGAGGAGGCTTTATACTCTTGAAAAGAGATGCAGTCCCATAAAACAACAGGGGAAGTTCTACCCTGTTCTGTAGGGTTTCTATGAGTTAGAGTTGACTCGGTAGCAGTGAGTTTGGTTTGGTTTGGCCTGTACCCTGCCAAAGAAACCCTGTGTCATTGTGGGTTATGAGTTAAGTTACTAACTACATCAGTAGTTCAAACCCTCAGACAAACAGAAGAGCAATTCTACTCAAGTCTACAGGGTTTGTATGAGCCACATTTGACTTATGGGCACTGGAGTTTTGAAGATTATATCCTACAAGTATTAAGTTTCATAGCACCTGGTCAAATGAGTCAGATCAACATAAGTTTAAACTATAGCTCTGCTATATATCATGTGCCTGTGAGCAGATTCATTACTAGTTTGAGTCTGTTTGCTTCCTCCATAAAGTGGTAATAACAAATTTACCTACTTCACAAATTTATTGGGGTTAAGATGCATACATAGACACGTGGACACACACGCACACACATATAAAAAGCTTAGAGAAAAAGTGAGTAGCATACACACAATCCAGGATGATTATCATTAGATGCCATTAAATGTGTCAGTGGCTCATTCTTCAGAAGTTGATTGCCAGGCTTTTCTTCTGAGGCTCAGTTGGTTCCAACATCAATCTTTCTGTTATCAGCAATGCGCATTAACTTTTGGTACCACACAGAGATGTTAGCATTATTGTACTTAATATAATTTTAGTCATTGATGGAAGATATACATCTACTTTTTATGGTGAAGATGTCTTTTTAAAAAAAAAAACAATTACCAAGCAATGTCTAAATGTAATATTATTTGGTTTTCATTGGAATTTTCCTAATTATAAAGTGAGGGGACTACTTGCCTAAAACATTTCTTAATAATAGATTTGTTAATAATCTAGTGAAGTTCAAGAGGACTATTAAGCACTTGATGTAAGATCATATTTATGTCTACTACATATGTTTATTTTATGCAGGGGAATCCAGTGACCATAACCCATGCTCCCTTAGACAATCTGTCAAATTCTGGAACATTTTTCAAAATAATCATTCCTGAAATAGATGGAAAGTACTTACATAGCGTCTGGTTTACAGTGAGCCTTGTCTGAGATATTTGAGGAAAAAAATCGATTTCACCCTTATATCATTTCTTTGAAATAGGAGATGGAAGAATTCAAACTTTTCTGTTTCACATAAGGCAAATCACAAAGCACAGAGAAGCTAAATGACTTTGAGTTTGCTTCAGACATAATGGAAATAATTTGGTCTTAGCTACCAAGTGTTAGACTGAACTGTCTGGTATTAGACTGGTGTTAGAATGAACTGTCTGCATGAAGCATAGAAAAGAAAAACAAGAATGATTCTTAAAGGCAGATACTACTACCACCTAACATTCATTTCCTTAAAAATTTTTCACATTCATTTTACTATGTAGCTCAGAGGGTCAAAATGGTTGGGGTGTAAGCGCAACATGTTAGATCAAGTTTCTACTCTTCTAGAATGCGTTATCTCATAGTGAAGGGGCCCAGGAATAAAGAAAATAATACATTGTAAGATATGTAAATTATGTGCCAATAAAACTGTTGGGGAAGGGAATCTATTTATGCATAAGCAGGTTAACAACAGCTCATGAAAAAAGCCATTAAGAAAAGAAAATACGGTTGCATAATAGAGGCTGGCTGGTTGCAGAAAAAACTTTAGATGAAATTTAGACTTCTGCTTTCCTGCACAAGTGAAATTAGAGATAGGAGAGATATGAATGAGGAAAAGATTCTGCCAAGGGAATGTGTGGGTGCAACAGTCCAAAGATGAACAATATTTTGACATATTCAAAGATTCACAAAAAAAGGTCAGTCTGGGTGAAGTATCCAGTGTGGGCACAAGTCCAGCCGCAGGGGAGTGTGGCAGACGGAGTCACCGACCAATGTGTGTGCACACAGACTCCGGAGACCAGGCTCTGATGGAGCAGACTGTTTTATTGTTGTTTTCACAGTTTATATAGGGTGTATCAGCCAATCAAATGTTACCGCACTCACTTCCTTGTTCTAAAAACGTATCCTTATATGGTTATGAAATTGCGCTAATCAGGAAGAGGCCGCAGGCATTGGGGTGGGGCTAAGCACGCAGAGGAATGCGGAAGCTCACAGAGCGCCTAGTTCTCAGAGCCATTGTGTCTCACCGGTGTGCAGGGTCTTTGTACAGAGCGACCCTTTGCCACTTCTCAGGTCCTCTCGAGAAGGCTGAGCAGCATTCTGTGCTTTCTACGCTGTTCCTCCTTTGTGCATTCTAGCTCCAGAACTATTACCCCCACAATCTAGATTGAGGAAGACTGTGAGCAATGAGGTCAGGAGCTGAGTTGTGGAGAGCCACAAGGCCGACTTCAGATTTTATTCAGTGAAAAGTCACAGACAAGTTTTAAACTAGAAGATTTACAAGATCTAATCTGAATTTTTAAGGATCATGTTAGCTGCTGTGTTAGTGGTGACTTTACATATGGACGCCTCCAGATTGAATAGACAAAAAAACAAGTTGACTACATCTGTGGAAAGAAGCAGTGGAGAGGCTCAATATCAGCAAGGAAAGCTTGGCCAGGGGTTGACTATGGAACAGACCGCTAATTGTTTGTATGTAAGATCAGGTTGTAGCGGAAGAAACTTAAAAAAAAAGTCCAGGAGAAATAAAATACAACACGAAATTTGACATCTCAAGAATAGATGCATTGAACCCTAATGATAGAAAACCTAAGGGACCGTGAGATAACACCAAGACCATCATTCATGAAGAAAGCAAAAGCTCATTTAAAAGACAGAAAATAAAAAAGATGTATCAAAGTAGAAGTCGGAATAGACTGAAACTTGCTCTTAATTATAGACTAGCTAAGATAAATGAAATAAATGATGAAGTCAAAGAGCTGAACAGAAAATCACTAAGGGCAGCTCAAGAAGACAAAATAAAATATACTGAAATGTGTGAATCCCGGAGTTAGAAATCCAAATACGAAGAACTTACGCAGGAGATCGTAAACTGAAAGAACTCAGAAAGGTCAAGCCTCAAATTGTAATCTTGAAAGACTCTATGAGCAAAATATTGAATGATTCAGAAAACATCAAATGAAGATGAAAATAATTTACAGTCACTCAAACAGGAAGAGCTAGTCTACATTCAACAACTTCAGGAGGCGCTATTTGAGCAAGAGCCAATGATGCTGATGGGAGAACTTCAAGCTGCACTGGGAGCATTAGACAAAACAGCGCTCCTTGAATTGATGGAATAACTGCGGGAGCAGAGTTGTTTGTTTCTTAGGCAAAAGGAACAGGACCTCCACTTTCCATGGTACAAGGCACGGGGGAAATGCTGAGGGCTCAACCATGGGAGCTGTTGAAGCAGTAGTTGGCCTGCCTTTCCACCCGAGATAAAACAGACACTTGCCTCATGTTCCCTGGCAAGGCTGCAGAAGCAGCAGTCTGCAAACTTATCAGTTACTTCCTGCTCCCAACCGTGTCCTCCTCTCCTGTCTGTGAACAGCTCGGCTGATGTATTAATGCTCATTTGTATACCCTCAAAGGATTCTCAATTTCTGATTGTGTAAACCTGTCAGGTGTTGTAGGCTATATGCAGGGAATGTACTTAAACCTGTCTCAAATAAAACACCCGTCCCAGGAGTATCTCTGCTTCAGAGACTTCTCCATTCCACCCCTCAGCCTCAACTTTGGCCATGCCTTTGTGTCTCTTCCCTACAGGTTTTCTGGTTGCAGATTGTGCCCTCTCACACCTGTTTGTATTGTGAGATAAGGGCTGGAGTCAATATTATCTTATAAATAACAATTGAAATATTTCAACAGACTGATGAAGCACTGGAAACGCTCATCTATGCCAGATAACTTGGAGGACAGCTACTTGCCAATTGATGGAAAGAGATCCATACTGTACCGCATTCCAAAGAAAGATGAGCCAACAGAATGTCCAAATTATAAAACAATATCATTGATATCTGAGGTAGTTTATTTTGCCAACCGGGCCAATAAACACGTGTGGGGTTAATTAAAGGACGGTGGGATAAATGACTCAATGAACCTTGCCTTTCTAATTCTCAGGTCTCTTGCTTTCTGATGGTCGAACCAGGGTGCAGCTGCCTTCGTCAGTTCCCTGCTTCATCTGGCAAGGTTCACTTTCTGCAAGACATCCCTGAGGAGAAGCCACATGGACCTACCCTGATGCAACCCTGGGTGCTGGAGCAGCCATGTGGAGACCCCTGCCAGTGTTGAGATGCTTACACATTCACTGACTCAGCTTTCCTCCTGCAGTCGGCAACTTGCGTCTGTTTTGTGAGATGGAGGAGGACTTTGTGGATTGGTGTTGGACATATAGGTTAATGTTGGACTTTGGGGGTTGGGTAGCACTAGGTTGGGATATTTTGGGTTTTTTAGAAATCATTTTATTGCAGGCTCATCCAATTCTTATCACAGTCTATACATGCATCCATTGTATCAAGCACATTTGTACATTTGTTGCCATTATTATTCTCAAAGTATTTGCTTTCTACTTGAGCCCTTAATATCAGCTCCTCGTTTTTCCCTCCCTCCCCACTCCTCTCTCCCTCATGAACCCTTCATAATTCTTCAATTATTATTATTTTGTCATATCTTACACTGTCCGACCTCTCCGTTCACCAACTTTACTGTTGTCCATCCCCCGGGGAGGAGGTTATATGTAGATCCTTGTAATCGGCTCCCCCTTTCTACCCCACCTTCCGTTTACCCTCCAAGTATCACCACTCTCACCACTGGTCCTGAAGGGGTCATCTGTCCTGAATTCCCCGTGTTTCCATTTCCTATCTGTACCAGTGTACAACCTCTGGTCTAACCAGATTTGTAAGGTAGAATTGGGATCATGATAGTGCAGTGAGGAAGCATTTAAGAACTAGAGGAAACTTGTATGCTTTATCGTTGCTACCCTGCACCCTGCCTGGCTCATCTCCTCCCCACAACCCTTCAGTAAGAGGGTGTCCAGTTGCCTACAGATGGGCTTTGGGTCTCCACTCTGCACTCACCCTCATTTACAATGATATGGTTTTTTGTACTTTGATGCCTGATACCTAATCCCTTCAACACTTTGTGGCAACACAGGCTGATGTGCTTCTTCTACGTGGGCTTTGCTGCTTCTGAGCTAGATGGCTGCTTGTTTATCGTCAAGCCTTTAATACCCCAGAGGCTATATCGTTTGATAGACGGGCACCATCAGCTTTTTTCACCACATTTGCTTATGCACACATTTGAGAAAATGTTCCTCACCATTAGCCATAAGAGAAATGCAAATTAAAACAACTATGAGATACCACCCAACACCCTCAAAGATAGCCCAACTCAAAAAATGAGAGAGCAACAGTGTTGGAGGGGCTGTGGTGAGATAGGAACTCTCATCCACTGCTGGTGGACTTGTAGGTATGTACTGACACTATGGAAATCAAATTGAGCTACCGTACGCCCCAGCAATCCTTCTACTGGGCATATAGCCAGAAGAGGCAAGAAACAAACCATGGCCAGACATCTGTGCTCCAATGTTCATTGCGGCACAGTTCACAATTGCAAGGAGTTGGAACAACCCAAATTTCCATCAACAAAAGAATAGATTTTAAAAAAAATGGTAGATACATATAATGGAGTGCTATGCATCACTAAAACGTAGTGATGAACGCATGAAGCACATCACCGCATGGGAAGAACTGGAGGAAATCAGGCTAAGTGAAGTGAGCCACGCACAAAAGGACAAGCACAACATGAGTCCGCTGAGGTAAGTTTAAAAAAAAAAAGAAGAAGAAGACCAGAAAAGAAAAATGCCAAAGGGGCACAGGGGAAAACTACTGTATACAAACACTCCAGGGGTGAGGTCCAGGTAGTGTGGCAGGGGCCAGACCTAATCCAGGGGTGGATATGGAAGCCAACTAAAAAGGAGGGGAGGGTCAGAAAGGGGGAAAAAAAGAGATGTGTGGTGGGGGAATAGGGCACTGACCCACACAAGGAGAGGGTATTGTTTGTGTCACCACAGGGAAAGAGGGACCAGACTTAAACCCAGTGTTCCAGGATGCGAATGCATCATGCTGGCATGGCATGGAGAGGAGAGCCAGGGGAGGGACCTGAGGGCTTGGCCCTCACACCAGCTACGTGGACAATTTCTCCTCCCCCCAGAAGATTTTGCTTTAGAGGATGGCACTGAACCTGCAGCTAGGGGAGAGGGACATGTCTGATCATAGCACAGGGGAGCAAATGAATGGGGAGGAAGAGAGAATGAAGCACATCCTGGCCCACCAGGCCTGAGGACGATATCCCCATTCTGAACAGCCAATGCACAGAGTGGATCATATGGCTGATCCCACTATGAGACACGACGTCCCTCGCTGGCCCATGGCCCTACGGGGGACAACACTGGAGACTTGGTGTTGGGATTTGGCCCAGACTGACCCCACGACATGGAGGCAAACCACTAAAGGCATGCAGCAGAGCAATATGGGGAGCAGAGCAGGGAGCTCCCGAGGGAGTGTAAAGGACAGACTCTGGGGCCAGAGCATGTCACCCCATTGGACTTGACTGGAGGACAAGTCTTGAGGTCAAAAATCAGTCCTTGATCTATTTACAGGTTTTTCTTTCTTTTTAAAATTGTTTCTTTTTTTTAAATTAATTCATTCCTTTATGGGTCATTGGTTTTCTTTTTTGTTGCCATCGTTGTGTTCTCTTTTGTCACTTCGTCTTGATATGCCTTGTATTTTGGTGCATGTTATTATCTCTACAGATCTATCTAGATAAGATAGGCTGGATGAGCAGTCTGGAAGAGAAAACAACGGGACCGATGGTTCCAGGGAGACATGAGAGAGGGGAAGGCGGGGGTAAGGAGGTGGTGTTGACCAACCCAGGGACAGAGGAGCAACAAGTGATCCAAAATTAGTGGCAAGGAGGGTGTGAGAGCCTAGTAAGGATTCGGCAAGGGCAATGTAATTGAGAGAAATTACTGAAACCCAAATGAGGGCTAAGCATGATAGTGGGACAAGAGGAAAGCAAAAGGAAATAGAGGAAAGAACTAGGAGATGAAGGGTATTTATAGAGGTCTAAATATAGGCATGTACATATGTAAATATATTTATATAGGATGGTGGGGAAATAGGTCTATGTGCATATATTTATAGGTTAATATTAAGGCAGCAGATGGACATTGAACCTCCACTCAAGTACTTACCCAATAGGATGTTTTCTTGATGTGCACTTAACCTTTATATAAAACTCTCTTCTACATGAGTTTCTGCGGATTTGTTTCTCTAAAGTACCAGACTCACACAATATCACATGCAGGTAAATCTTTGCTTAAGATCCTCTTACAATGGTTGCAGCAGTAAAATGACAGGGAGCTGTCAGAGGTTCAGGCTGGATTCCGAAAAGGACATGAAACAAAGGATACCATTGTTGACATCACATGGATCTTGGTTGAAAGCAGAGACTACCAGATACATGGTTACTTGTGTTTTATTGACTATATAAAGGCATTTGACTCAGTGGATCATAAGAAGCTATAGATAATATTGAGAACAATAGAAATTCCAGAACACTTCATTTTGCTCATGAGGAACTTGTACATGGACCCAGAGCCAGTTGTGTGAGACGAATACTGCATGATTTAAAATCAGGAAAGGTGTGTGTCACTTACATCCTTTCAGCACACTTAGTCAATCTGTATATTGAGCAAATGATCACAGAAGCTGAATTATATGATGAAGGACACAGCACCAGGACTGGAGAGAGGTTAACAAACTGGAGAGAGGTTACACAACCTTGCTTACTGACAGTGAGGACCTGAAGCACTTATTAATGAAGATGAAAGATTACAATATGGCTATGACTCAATATAAATAAAATGAAATCCTCACAACTGGACCCATTGATAACATCATGATAAACTGAGAAAAGGTTGAAGTTGTGAAGTGTTTTGTCCTACTGGGAGGTTTAATCAATACTGGAGGGAGCGCCTGTCAAGGGCTCAAAGGACACATTGCATTGGGTGAATCTGCTGCACAAGACCTCGTTCAGGTGTTGAAAGGCATGGAGGCTACATTGAGGATTAATGTGTGCCAGACCCATTTCTGCTTGTTTCAATTGCCTTATTTGCATGTGAATGTTGGACATCGACGAAGGAAGACCAAGGAAATATTGATGCATTTGAACTACAATGCTGGTGAGGAATATTGAAAGTACCATGGACTGCCAAAAGAACAAGCAACACTGTCTTGGAAGATGTTTCTCCAGAATGCTCCTTAGATGGTACGACTGCACATCAAGTATTTTCTATATGTTTCCAAGGAGAGACCAGTCTCTGGAATAGGCATCCTGCTTAGTAAAGTAGAGGGGCAGTGGAAGCTGGAAAGGGCCCTAACAAAACAGACTGTCACAGTGACAGCAACAATTGGCTCAAACAAATGAAAAACGGTAAGGGTGACGCTGACTGGGCAATGCTGCCTTCTGTTACAGAGAGTGTCATCATGATTTGGAACCGAATCAGTGACACTAACAACAACAACAACAACAAGATTTTATTCAAAAGTAGGAGCTTTGACTCAGACCTAGGTCAGTCATTTTCAATCATGCTCCCTCCTTGGGGTTTAGAGTGCTTTCACACAATCAGAATAAATGTTCGTAGGACACATTGTTAGTTATGTGATAATCTATAGGTACAAGTTTTGCTAGCTCATAGACAACCTTTGCCATGTGAAATTCTGCTCCTGCCATATACCCACCCTCATATACCCACCCTCTTTGAATCAGAGCTAACTTTTTCTTGTTTTCACCAACAAATCTAGAAAGAAATCACTTTGTGCAAATATCAAGTCTGGGTGCTGGATTTTTCTGGTTTTGCTTTCTTGGCTTGTCTTAATGAGGAAGAGGATGGTTACTAGGACGAGGGTCAAGTTTCAAGCCTTTCCACTCCTTGGTTTTTGTCCTGCTCACAAGAAAGATTTCAGGTGTGCGACAAAATTCAGACCCAAGTCAGAGAAAAGGTGTGAGCAGAAAGAGTACGACTTTTTGAAGGGAAGAGTTTGGGAAAGAAGTGCGAGCAGCCTTCAGTGAGTAAGGCCCAGCAAACCATAGCGCAGAACCTGAATCCTGCTAATGGTGCACGTCTCGCCCTAGGCTGGCTGCTCTTCTGGAGTGCACCTTCTCTTTCCAGTGTGTGAAGCCCTGCACTCCAGCCTTCATGCTCTGCCCTCCTCCCCAAGCCCCAACCACAGGGGCCATCCAGTCATTGTGCAGTAGTTTCTTCAATCAGCTTCACGATATCTTGTCTCTTCCATTGATGAGATATGTGTCTCATGTGCCCTTCACCTTTCTGTGTGCTGGGAAAGCATATGCAGGGAAGCGTGTCTCCATCTCCCTTGTGCTACATTTTCTGCCGAATTCCTGCCGTCACCACCTCTTAGACCTTTGCCAGCCTCTGACTACCTAAGACACTCACAAATAATGTTGAAGTCATGTACTTTCACATGAAAAGTAATGTGGGAAAGGACCAAGGCACGCCAGCCGACAGCCAGGCACCAACAGCTTGTTTGGTGAGTGAAAGCTTCTTGATGATTCTAATCTGGCCAACTTTTTAGTTGCATTGTTCAGAGGAGTGAACCCAGATGAATCCCAGGAAAACCTCACGGCCAGTTCCACGAAAGGTGAGAAATAATAAATTACCATTTAAGACACAAACATGCTTTTATATGGTTTCTTATGGAGCAATAGATAGCTGAAACAGATTTTGTGTGGTGTGTGAGGGACCATTAGTTACAAACCAGAGAGATCGGACGTTTTCTACTTCAAAACTCACTGTCATGATCTGAATTCTACCTTGCAAGTCTGGCTAGACCAGAGGATGCACACTGGTACAGATGGGAACCAGAAACACAGGGAATCCAGGGCGGATGATCCCCTCAGGACCTAGGTGAGAGTGACGATACAGGGAGGGCATAGGGAGGGTGGGCTGGAAAGGGGGAACCTATTTCAAGGATCTGCATGTGACCTCCTCCCTGGGGGACAAACAACAGAAAAGTGGGTGAAGGGAGATGTGGGACAGAGAGAGATATGACAAAATAATTTATAAATTACCAAGGGTTCATGAGGGAGAAGATAGTGGGGAGGGAGGGGAGTAATGAGGACCTGATGTCAGGGGCTTAAGTGGAGAGCAAATGTTTTGAGAATGATGAGGGCAGCGAATGTACAGATGCGCTTTACACAATTGATATATTATGGATTGTGATAAGAGTTATAAGGTCCCCTAATAAAATGAATTTTAAAAAATAAAGAAAAAATAAAGAAAATAGTGCCATTTACAGACTTGGAGGATACGGGTGGAGGGAAGGTTTAGACATGGAAAATCAATAGTTCTGTTTGGCTATACTTCATTTAGAAATGTTAGGTATTTGTTTGGAAATTTAAGTTGTGAAAAGTCAATAAGAGTATACATTTAAAAGTATATATACACAAAACATTTCAACTCATGGGACTATATGAGACCCACCTAAGAACAGAGTGCAGACAGTTCAGAGTAAATAAAGACTGAACCCTGCATAGCTTCAACTTTTAAAAGTTGGGTAGAAATGGAAGGGCCAGCAGGAACAAGAACAAAGCTATGTAGGAGAACGTCAAGGAAGGAAGTTTGATGTCATGGACATCCAGAGAAGAGAGCGCTTTAAGAAGAGGGCATGAGAGAATGCTGGTAGGCCTTGACACAAGGGTCGCTGCAAACAGGATCACTATCAGAAACCATGAGAACCTTTGGTGGCATGAAGAACACCCCATAGACCATCTTTTAAGGAACATTGTCATGCAGAGAAACAAACGAGTATGGGAAGAGCTGGGAGGAACCAGGAACCTGGCAGGTCAAGACAGTGGTGGGATTCAGCTGGTGCACACAGGTCTGGCAGAACCCATACAAGACCCAATTTTCGTTGAGTTGGGCAAACTGGTTGCTAAAATGGCACTCTAAGGTGGCAGCAGGGCAGCCACCCAGTGTGGAAATCACTAATTTAAAGTCCTTACTCTTCTTTAACGTTTATCGTTAGCACCCATAGTAATGTTCATTCCGTCCACAGGTATAAAAAACTAGATGGAGCTATACTTGTAATATTTACTTATTCAGTTCATAAAACTTGTTTCACTTTTGATGAAGTACTCCGTTTTTATTGCCTTGCATTTGTTACTTCAGTAAACAAACACATAAGATACAGAGAAAAAGTGCCAAACCACCAGAGGGTGACATGCTGTCATTCATTTCAGCTTATGTTATACTCCAATTTCCCATAATATATTACGAGCAAATGATGCAATTCTGAAAGTGTTCAAAGCGCTAAAAACAGTGTCAGAACAATTTCTGTAAGTTCAGTAGAAATGGAAAGACGTTTTTCAAAAGTGAACATAATATGTTCAAAGAAGACAAGTCATCTACTAGTTTCTAATATATCAAACACTATGTGTCAGTCGGCTTGACTAGAGAAACAAATCCAGAAACACTCATTTATGTGTAAGAGAGAGTTTTAGTAAGAGTATATTAAGAAAACATCCCAGTCCACTCCAGATCAAGTCCATAAGAAAGATATTAGCCCATGTGTCCCATATCAGTCTATAAATTCCTCTTCGGACTCACGCAACACATGCAATGATGCTGAATGCAGGAAGATCACAGACCAGTGGGTGGAAAATCTTGTGCTTCCAGTGGCGGTGGAAGCAGCTCAGTGCTGGCGTGGGTCTCCAGGTGGCTTCTCCAGCCCCAGGGCTCTGGCTCCATCAGCGCAGCTCCATGTGACTTGTGTGGTAGTTACATAATCTGGTGTCAATTTGTGAAGGGGTGGAGTCTAGCCTGTACATCAGGTTGCATCTTGATGACCTCATTGGGAGGCGCCATGGAGGCCAGATACGCTCACTCCCTATGAGACATTACTGATGACGAACCTGGTGAAGCTATGACCTGATTGACAGGCTGGAATCCACCCCTTCACTCAAGTTGAAAGGAGATTATGTAAATGCCACACACAATTACTATTGTCTAATTGGCCTAATTCTAAAGGAATGATATCCTGCTTCTACAGTGAAAAGATAGTTAAGAATAATTCATACAGCCAATGATGTTTGGATAAAAGTAAAGAATATTGTAATTGGAGATGCCAATCAAGAAGCAATACTGAAATATTTTAAATAGCAGTTTTTTAAAAATCATTTTATTGGGGGCTCATACAATTCTTATCACAATCCATACATCCATCCATTGTGTCAAGAACATATACATTTGTTGCCATCATCATTCTCAAAACATTTGCTTTCTACTTGAGCCCTTAATATCTGCTGCCCATTTCCCCCACCCTCCCCACTCCCCCCCAACTCGTGAACCCTTCATAATTCATATATTATTATTATTGTTTTGTCATATATTACACTGTCTGACGTCTCCCCCTGCCCTCTTCTCTGCTGTCCCTCCCCCAGGGAGGAGGCTATGTGTAGATTCCTGTAATCAGTTGCCCCTCTCTACCCCACATTCTCTCCACCCTCCAGGCATCGCCACTCTCACCACTGGTCCTGGAGGAGTCATCTGTCCTGGATTCCCTGTGTTTCCAGTTACTATCTATACCAATGTACATCCTCTGGTCTAGCCAGATTTGCAAGGTAGTATTGGGATCATGATAGTGGCAGTGGGGGGTATTTAAGAACTAGAGGAAAGTTATATGCTTCATTGTTGCTACCCTGCACCCTGACTGGCTCATCTCCTCCCCACAACCCTCAGCAAGGGGTGTCTGGTTGGCTACCTTTGGGCTTTGAGTCTCCACTCTGCACTCACCCACATTTTCAATGATATGATTTTATGTTCCTTGATGCTTAATACCTGATCCCTTCGACAGCAGTTTGTTTTTTGGCCAGGTATTAATGAATATTTTTCACTTATATTTTAAATTCTTATGAAATAATCTAGTTTGTGTACCTCTTTTATTGTTCTTACTTCAACATTAACTGTATGCAATAATGAATTACCTCTGGTATATTTTTTATATACTTAAAAGGGTCATTAGTGCAGTGAAAGATTGTTAAATTATTTAAATCCCATGACTGAGCCAAGAAAAGTTTTAGTTTTTATTTTGTTTGAAATTCCCCAATCTTTAATAGTGACATAGAATCATAAATATGGAAAGTACCAGGCATTGAAGTTCAACCCTTTAAGTTTACAGAGCAGGAACTTAAGAGACGTAGCAGTTAAAAAGCCACTGGCAGAATTGTGATTGAATACACATCGGAGTTTCTGTTTCATATTCCATTCATCACAGTCCTTGATTCTGCAAGGGAACGGTCTTTGTCAAGTATCAATTTCCATAATTACCTACCTAGTCAAAGTGTTATCAGTTTTAAAATCCCTACGCTTTCTATTCACCAGCCGATGAAATTCTTTACATTACTTCACATGTTTCTTTCCACTAAAACTATTACCTAGCAAGAGCTTATTAGAAGAAACAGCTGGCTCTCTCTAGGGTAGAGATTTTTTAGAGACTGGGATTTCAAAATGGTAATTTATTATCCTTTTCAACGTTTCTTTATAGTACCTGATTATTGTTAATCCCTTCTGGAGGATAATCTAGGGATATGATTATGATAGCCGTAGAGGGATATGGAAATAAATAATGATAGTGATTCCCAGCATACAAATAAGCACTATGGGAGGAGGAAGGAGTAAATGGCATAAATGTAACAAAGGAGGAAAATTAAAAAGATGCACCTCTCTCTTAGAAAGAAGCCATCAGGATAAATTCTCAGCATACGTTTTGCTGCCCCAGGTGATACTCCGCTATTGCTTGCACCTGGAAACTATTTCTTTTTTCTGAAAACCTTGATCCTCATCTGATAGCTTCTTTTGCAGGCATCTTTAGTTAACCAGCATGTTGTTTTACTTCCTGCACACGGGCTCCCAGCACTGTGTTAACATATTTTTATATCTGTACAGACATAGATCTAATCTGGGGCATGCTACCATTTATAATTTTGTGTTCTATCATCTAAAGAGCGCAGAAGATATTATTCAGGTGCCTAAAAGCTTCCATTAGCTTTCAGGAGTGAACAAGGTAGGGGAGGCCACGTTTTCAGAGGATATTAAACTGGAGAGCATATGATGACTAATTAGGGGCAAGTATGGTGACTTCTGTGAGCCTCAATGTCCTCCTGTGATTAATGCATTACTAATATCTCTCTAGGTGCTCTCCAGTCTCACAAACTCAGGGTCCTACAGGGTCGCTATGAGTCAGCGTCAACTTGATGGCAGTGAGTTTGGTTTGGAGATTTAGGAGGTGGATAGGTAGGAACCCCGGTGGGACAGTGGAAAAATGTTTGGCCGTGAGCCAGATCAGTGGTTCTTTTTTTTTTCCTCAAGTAAACAGATGGTTTTATTAGCTATTGTATTGAGAGGCAAACATATATATGCATGTGTACATATGTATATGTATTTTATTAGAAGATACTTTTACTGGAGGCCTTTACAGCTCTTTTAACAATGTATACATCAGTTGTCTCCGTGGTTCAAATCTATCCCTCTCCCTGAAGGAGAATGATGGTCAGTCTGCTCCCATAAATATTTACAGGCTCTAGGCTCTCCTAGAAGTTCTACTCTGTGCTACAAGGTCGCTATAAGTTGGAATCTACTTGATAGCAGTGAGTTTGTCTTTTTGCCTTAAGTGCTATGAGTCAATGCCAATGGATTTGGTTTTAGGTCTACTGGGTGTTACAAACATGAAGTGCTTGGCTGCTAACCGTTGTTAAGTTGGCGAGATACATCCACTAAGATACACTTTGGGAGGAGACATTGAAAACCCTACGAAACACAGGTCTACATTGACAGGCATGGGATCACCATGAGTGTAATCAACTCAATGGAACTGGCTTACTTGATACCTGCGCACTGGGGTTTTATGTGACTAAATTAAGAGAAGAGTGCTTCCAAAATTCATAGAAAAATACAATTAAAGGATAATGTAATACATGTATAGATTCTTCCACATCTTAAGAGCTCAGTAAATGTCAGTTTCATACCAACCTAATGTTTTACATGTGGTAGTCTCTTGTACTGGATGGGTAAACACAAATGATAAAAGATAACTTAGCTTATCTCTTTCTTTAGAGAGGAATTCCAATGCTTCATTCGTGTAATGCTTTTCAACATTATTGGATCTTTTGGTAGCTGCAGACTTGAGAGAATTCTTGAACCTGTTGTGTTTGCTGGAGAAACTCTGTATTTCCTAGAGACACCCACACACTTAGGAAGATTGGGATTTAATTCTGAGTTTGGCCCACATCTTTCCCCCTCACTAAGTGCCCCGAAGAAGGACAGGAAAACTCCCTAGCTACCAGAAACTTAAGATATTGAGATAATAGGGTGTGGTAGTCTCCTAATCTGGTGTCAATTTGAGGATTAAGAGTGTAGGGGTGGAGTCTAGGCTGTCAATCTGGAGATAGCCAATGAGACTTCTGTGTGGGCATGGCCTTCTCCTGAGAATTCTGGGAAATCTGGTGCTTCCTCCTTAGAGGCGGAAGACATTTCTCTCTCTCTCTCTCTCTCTGCCATTCCCTGGGAGACATTTTGCCTAAGACAAGCCACATGGATGCAACCAGACCTCTGAAGTGGGAGAAGCCACAGAGAGACCCCTGGCAGCACTGAGATGCTTCTACCACCACTGACTTTGCAGCCACTGCCCTGTGATGGTTTGCATTGGGCATCATTGCATGTGTTTCATTATCTGCAGAGGATTTTATGGATTGGTGTTGGATATATGGGCTAATATCAGACTTATGACTTTGGATTGGGATGTTTTCTGAATGTTCAATTGCTCTTGTATATCAATCTCTCCCTTCTATACATACACATGTTTATGAATTTATTTCTCTAGTCTACCCAGACTAACACATAGGGCAAGGTTCTTTGTTGTTTTACAAACCCCTGAGTGGGAAAGTAGGTGATCAAAGATCACATCAGCAAAAACCATTTTAGTCACAGCATTCCAGATGTGAGGGATTGTGATGATGGAGGCAGTTCAAGGAGGAAGAGGTAAGAACTTTAATTCAGATAAGAGTTGGCCTGAGCCAAATTTCCAGTGACAGCTTGGTGAGGAGAAGGACACATAGTTCATAGATCATCATGGCAGCGATGTGCTACAGATCAGATGGCAGTGAGCAAGGGACATGAGCAAGGCCCTTCCTTGAGGCAGAGTCCTTGTTTCTTAGCCTTATTTTTCAGAATATAGAGTTCTGAAAGGAAGTTGATCATCAATCCCTTCCCCTTGCTTATTTTTTATTCTTAATAGTGATGAATATATATATATATACATGCCAGTTACTATATCAAGCTGATTTCAATTCAAATGACCCCTGGTGTGTCAGAGTAGAGCTGTGATCCACAGTGATTTTCAGTGGTTGATTTTTTCAGAAGTAGCTTGCCAGGCCTTTCTTCTGAGATACCTCCGGGTGTATTCCAACCTTCTTGTTAATAGTTACAGGTGTCACCCTTTATCTCACTAGTGCAATAGCATATGAAATGTGGCCTACAGGTCAGGACCAGGATGAAACTCAGAGTAGATGGAAACTTCTGTGTGCCCCCTGCTTATGAGATCTCTTTTGATTCTTAAAATGCGAATTGTGATTCTGGGTCCTGCTGGATGGAGAAGCACCTGAGAGTTTGATGGATCCTTCACAGTGGTGGTAAGAAATCATTCTTGAGAGTACACACAGTAAATGAGGCCAGCAGAGGAGTGTGCATGGGACACCAAAAGCAGAGAGGCTTATTTGTGGAATATAATTATGGTTTACAGAATCTGCTACTGGAAAGATTAAAGGCTCAATTTACTCTTTCAGGCCTAATAGGTCCACAAAAGGGAGAGAAGGGGGGCTTTTGCTAGGGGCTGGCTCGTGAGAGTAAACACTGTGTTTTCCTTTCTCTCGGCTTCCTTGTTTTTCTCTGTACATTTATCTCTGTTGTTTTACCTTATGCTTCTCTATGGGGTAAAACAAACAAAATCCTTCCACTTAAATTTTCTCCACTCTGAACCAATACTCTGACAACAAAGTCTCCCCCAAACCTAACACAATATCAGCCATTTGCTTTGTTTCGTGTACCTGTGTCTGACCAGTGAAACACTCTCTTCCTTAGATAAAGCAATCCATCCAGCTTTGATCTTAGTTTCTTTCTTTCTTTTTTTTGGGGGGCGGGGGCAGGGGGAATCATTTTATTGGGCACTTGAACAACTCTTATCACAAGTTGATCTTAGTTTCAATGGGTAACTTCCCCTATTGAACACCTGTCTCGCTTGGAGCCCCTGGAACCTTGGAAAGAACTTGGTTAAGTGGTGGGTCCAGGTTCTAGACTCAACACCACCAATAATTTGCTACATGGCCCTGAACAAATATCTTTGGCCCACAGATGTCTGCTTCTTTAACAGACAAAGGAATAGGACTAGAGGAGGGCAGTGCAAGGAGTTATTTACTAGAGTTCTTTTAGCCATAGGCGCCTTAACTTACACCAACTAACTCTTTTCTGGTGGGTCTGCATAAAAAGGCGGGGAAAGACACTGATGGATCATTAATGGAGTTAATTGTGAGTGCCATTCTCTGTGTGCAGAGGAAGCCTCTCAGAGGCAGGAAGCGGGGAGCTCAGTGCCAGCAAGAGCCAGGAGTGGAATGCATCCCATGGACCTCAGGCCCCAAGAGTCCTGTGCAAGGAACCTCCTTGATCCGGGAGACAGATTTAAAACCAAAGGAAGGACATAGGAGCAGCAGCGGTACGACCAGGAGCCAGAGCAGTGGACTTCCCAGGCCCTGGAGCAAGGAAAGCTGAGTACTTTGGGGCAGAAGCCTGGCTTCTAGCATGGAGTATCTTGGGGCACTTAATTAGGGTGGGGGAGGGTTGGTTTTGCTGACTCACAGAGCTGGAACTGAATGCCTTTGGGTTGAGGGTTTCAGTGAGGTAGCAAGCTCTTTGGATATTTATCAACAGCCCTAAAAGAACTGGGTGACATGCCCTGAGCATTTCTCCCCAGGATGGTAACCTGTTAGCTTCCCTAATAAAGCCCAGGATCATGAGCTTTGCCAGTGAGTTCCTTGCGGTCACTGCGGGGACTGATAGAACCCGGTGGAAAAGCAGAGGGTGTTGTATAAGGCAGAGCAAGGTCCTCTAAGTTCCCTTTAGCTGAAATATTGTGCGATCTTGTCTTTTATAAAGCCCTCCATGAGTTGATTCACGTTAATTAAAGGTCACCGTGTGAAACCGCCATCCGGCACAATGAAGAAAGAGGCAACTCTCTGCTCCTGTAAAGACTTACAGTCTCAGAAACAGCCAGGCAGTTCTCCCTCGCCCTATGGGATTACTGTGAGTCAGAACCGACTCGATGGCAGGGGGGCATAGGCTTCGTAGAAGACAGAAACACGGTGTTTAAGTGTTTGTCTATAGTTCAAACTGTGTGGGAGAAATCCGTGGCGTCTGTTTCACAGCAAGGGGTTTACATTCTTATTTATAATTATTCACACAGTCTTTGTGAATCGACATCTCAAAGAATTGCTCTAGCTCAGCTGTATTGAACAGCTGCCCTGTGCCAAACACTAACCTGATGAACCACTTTCTAAGCATTAACTCATTTAGTTACCACCCAAACCGGACACAATGAGAACTATTATTGTCATTCCTATTCTTTAGGTAAAGAAGCTCCTTTACAGATAGGTTAAGAAAACTGTCCCAGGGCACACAGGTACTAACTGTTAAGAACCATATTCAAGCCAGGCATTTAGATTTAGTGACAGCTTTTAATCAAAACAATGTAAAATAATCGAAGTAGCGAATGTTATTTAACTATATAAATCCTACAGCAAGACAAACTTATTTTAGGATTTCTTCCTATTGAGTCTTTTCTTTTGTTGTTTCAGATTTCTTCCTGAAAATCGGTTTAGCTGATAGTTGCTTTTATCATAAATTCAAGAGGTTTGTCATTTTATAGTATCTATTTCCCATTTTTAAACATCTTGTTAATGTAATCACTATATTCTTGCATTAAGTAAGATTATTCTAATTTATGTCTTTCTGTGAATAAATATAGTATATGCTGTGTACCAATGCTTTAAAACAAAAATTCTGGTCTCCAAACCTATTTGCAAAAGGAAGGAGCCAAGGAAACCAGTATTTTTAAATTCCCTTTTCCAACCCTCAATGCAATGCTTTAATCTGTGATGCAATTATTTGGAAGATGGTTTCCCTTTATTTCACCGTCTCTCTGTGGGGAAGGAATGTGGAGGGAGGCATTTTAATACATTCCACTGGTAGCACGGGAAAAGAAATCAGCCCAATCCAATAAAATTTCAAACCATGTTCAGGGCACAACACTCTTTTCCAAGCCCACACCATTTCTCAATAAAAAGGGATCTTTGAAAATAGTGCTAGAAGCTTAATAAGAGCAGAAGACTCTGACCCCACTTCTATCCTGGACTCTTTTATATAAATTTACCTGGCTGTTTGCACTAATTCAAAGAATGTTTTTCAGGAGGCTTACAAACACATCCTGGCAAACAAATCATATAAATGGGCAGTTCCATTAACAGACAAGAAATCCTGAGCTATTCTTTACAAGGAGGGAGATGAAGAATGCTGGTGTGCTAATTAAAGCATTGTTTATCTCTTCACTGTATTTAATCTCCTGGGTGACTTCTTTTAAATTCTGAACAAGGATGCTGCACAGCACTCTCACAGACACTCTCTTCTCCTGGTCTTAGAAATGCCAACTACATTCATTAGCATCCCAAGTCAGCAGGGAGCACTCAGGAAGGAACACCACATGCATTTCAAACGCCATTGGAAAGGATCTGCTAGCAGACTTTATGAAACTTAAGTTTGCGATGATATGCCAGTGCAGGAGGATTGTGTCAGTCTGTTTTCCTTCAATATTCTAAAACACTGCCACTTCCATGAAATGAAAGGCCAGGTTTCTAAGTCACACCGCAACTCCTGAGTTCTTGAGTCTCCAAACTTGACTCAAATGAAATAGCACATTTTACCGAGTCTAAGATGCCATTGAGTAAGATTCAAACCAATCCATATCTGCGACTGTGGAGTTGATCCTGACTCGTAGCCCCCCCTACAGGACAGAGTAGAACGAACCACCCAGAAGCTTCCCAAAGTTGTAGAGCCTCACAAAGTTGTAAAGTCTCAAAGGCCACATTCACCTCCTGCAGAGTGGTTGTTAGTTTCAAACAGTCCCACCTCTGGGTTAGCAGTTGAGGGCTTAGCCACTGCGCCACCTAATTGGGAGAGGTGGGATACTGAAATATGAAAGAATAAAAAGGTGTACATGGAAACTGGTGGATTATGGTATAAAAACTCTAGCAAACATTGCTCATTGAGGTAACTGGAAATACCAAGAGGCTATGATAAAATATCTTGGTCAGCTCAAATCGCTACAGGATCATTTCTTTTTCTGTTTGGGACTTATCCCAGGGGTCTCCACACACATACTTCTTCTAGGGAATAGTAAGTATCATTGCTATGATTTTTAAACATCATGAGTAATATTGATATTGCATTTCTCTTTGGCTTCCCTCCCCAAAAGTCCAGGACCCTGCATGTGGGCATCTTTTTCTTGTTTTAAAAATACAATATTTGTAATGCAATGTTTTCCAATTCAACATCTTCCACGTGTGCAATTACGTGATAATTACCTCAATCAGGTTGTGCAACCATCACCAATATTCCTACCGACTCGTCCAACACCATACGTAGGGACTCGGCGCTTCCTGAACAATGAGCCCTCGCTTCCCCAAGGACAGGGAAATGTACCATTCTGCTTGATGTGATCTCCTCAGATTAAAGTGGGTATTTTGTTGGCTTCTTGACCCTACACACTTGCTTCTAATTACATTTTAATATTAAACCTCTACGTTGTAGGTATCAGGCTTCTATAATTGTTAATGTTAAGATTAAAAGAACTTGAGTCCATATTTTGGCTCCATTTTAATGATAAATAAAATCTTTAAAAATTAGTGGTAGTCTGGGTATGAGGTGATGAAAGGGAATTACCATTATTTGTGAACTTCATTAATTCACACTTCTCTTCAGACAAGTTCTTTTTCTTTTTTTATAATCATTTTTTTCAGGTTGTTGTTTTTTAGCAGTCAGTATATCCAAACTTGCCTTCTCCCATTTGCTTTATTCTGACCAACAGAGAGAAGGCAAAAGATGCACATCTGTAGAAATGGCAAAATGAAAATGCTCTTATGAAAAATAACTTCATGTCATTATATTTACAAACTTACACTAAATTGGACAAGTCCCAGAGAAACATCTTACTGTGATAATCTTATCACTGCTTATCAACAGTAATTTCTCATCCACTGATGTATGCTGTTGTTGTTCTTGTGTGGTAATGAGTCAATTCCAACTCATAGTGACACTACGGGACGGAGGATGACTGCCCCATCAGGTTTCCTAGGCTGTAGAGCACCCAAAGGGAGTCATTGGATGTAATGCTGCTTCAAGTACACTCAATCGTGTCTCTCCACAATGTCAGGTTTATTAGAGGGACCAACACTCTAGTCAATTATAATTCGTATTTCAATGAACCAAGGCACAAATGCTGTTACAGAAATAAATACAAACTCACGGGATAGTCAAAGATAGATAGAGAAATAAGCAAATTCTAATTGTTTGATTAATGCTCAGAGGGAGCCTTGGTTATAGGTGCGATGCAAGTACCTTAGTCCCAGTTGAAGGATATGGCAAGTGTCAGTGCTTGGAGAAGGCAGTTGGGAGGCTCAGCACAAGGTGGACAGAGGAGCAAAGGGAAAATCTGGAGGATCTGCCGCCAGTGCGATCCGTCTCATCTCAGTGCCCAGCCTGCCTGCTTCTGGAACTAGACCTCCAAAGGCCTCTCGTGTTCAGACAAACCCAACTCAAACTCACTGCCATCAAGTTGATTCCAATTCATAGAGACTCGGTAGGACAGGGTAGAACTGCCTCTGTGGGTTCTTATGTTTCAGCTTCTTCATGGAAGTTGAAAGTCTCATCATTGTCCTGTAAAGCAGCTAGTCCTTGCAGAAAAACTGCTGACCTTGCAGTTAGAAGTCTAATGCATAACCACTAGGCAACCAGGACTCAAATTCTTATACATTCTTGGTATTGGGTGTCTGGGTTTATAAAGTGGAATTTTACTTGTATCGGTTAAAGTAGAGGCTGCTTTACCATAAGCTTCTGTGTCCATTGGGAGAAATCAGTAAGGGCATACCTGTCAGTCACTCGGGGCATGTACATCACTAGTTCATATGCTTTCCCTCTGGATGAGGAGTCCTGAGAGTCTCCCTCCTAACAAAGTGGCAAATATTACTTTCAGAGTGACGTACTTAACTGGCGGTGCTTCGTTTCTGTGGTCACGGCAATTGCAGAGGCATATGTCGGACGTAAGGCCAGTGAACAGACGGAGCCCCTTCCTTTCTGCATTTGAGTTCTAACAGGAGTAAGAAAGGAACTACAATCATTTCGTCTCCAATTTCAGGATCCTTTGTTGCCAGGTCTTAACCCATTTTAGCCAAACCCAAAGAGTTGGGGACAATGAAAGATCTTTAATCAATTGTTTGACATCTTCCCGTTAGATAAACACTACATCCAGCATGGCAAATTTTTCCAGTGTTTAAAGGAGCAGTTCGTTTCGACCTAATGCAAACTTGCAGAACAGCATATTGGGAAACACTCCACTATTGCATGTCCATCCTCAGACCCACTGAAGGTTGACTTCTTCAACCTGTAGCACCAAACTCTCGCCCATCTTAGTACTTAATATCTTTATTTTCCAGTTGCTCAGGCTATGGAAATCTTGGAGTTATCCTTGATGTTTTTCTCATAAACAATCAGTCCTTGATGCTTTCCTCACAATAAATCAGTCCTTAAAACCATTTTATCGGGTCTTTCTAAATAAGATTGGCTGGATGAACAATCTGGAGAAGAAAACAATGGTACTGGTGGTTCTGGGGAGACAGTGGAGAGGGAAATCTCTCTGCACATATTTATAGGTTTAGTATTAAGGTAGCTGATGGACATTGGGCCTCCACTCAAGTACGCCCTCAAAGCAAGAATACTTTCTTCTATTAAACTGGCATTCCATGATGCTCACCTTCCCGACATGACTGCTGAAGACAAAGCGGGTGCATAAGCAGGTGTGCTTAAAAAAGCTGATGGAGCCCGGCTATCAAAAGGTATAGTGTCTGGGGTCTTAAAGGCTTGAAGCTAAACAAGCGGCCATCTAGCTCAGAAGCAACAAAGCCCACATGGAAGAAGCACATCAGCCTATGTGATCATGAGGTGCCGAAGGGATCAGTTATCAGGCATCAAAGAACAAAAATTTATACCATTGTGTGCTCACCTTTCTGATATGATCGCTGAAGATAAATGGGTGTATAAGCAAAAGTGGTGAAGAAAGCTGATGATGGTGCCAGGCTATCAAAAGATATAGCATCTGGGTCTTCAAGACTTGAAGGTAAACAAGCGACCATCTAGCTCAGAAGCAACAAAGCCCACATGGAATAAGCACATCCACCTGTGTGATCACGAGGTGTTGAAGGGATTAGGGATCAGTAATTAATGAACAAAAAAATCAAATCATTATGAATGAGGCATAGTGCAGAGTGGGAACCCAAGACCCATCTGTAGGCAACTGGACATCCCCTTACAGAAGGGTCCCAGAAGGAGATGAGCCAGTCAGGGTACAGTGTAGCAATGAGGAAACATACAACTTTCCTCTAGTTCCTAAATGCTTTCTCCCCCGCCCCCCAACCCTCATCATGATCCCAATTCTACCACAAATCTGGCTAGATCAGAGGATGTACACTGGTACAGATAGTAACTGGAAACACAGGAAATCCAGGACAGATGATTCCTTCAAAACCAGTGGTGAGAGTGGTGATACTAGAAGGGTTGAAGAAGGGTGAGGTGTAAAGGGGGAACCAATTACAAGGATCTACATATAACCTCCTCCCTGGGGGATGTACAACAGAAAAGTGGGTGAAGGGAGATGTCAGACAGTGTAAGATATGAAAAAATAACAATTTATAAACTATCAAGGGTTCATGAGGGAGGGGCAAAATGAGGAGCTGATACCAAGGGCTCAAGTTGAAAGAAATGTTTTGAGAATGATGTTGGCAACAAATGTACAAATGTGCTTGACACAATGGATGTATGTACAGGTTGTGATAAGAGTTGTATGAGCCCCAAATAAAATGATTAAAACAAAGCAAAACATTTTATCAGGTCTACCTTCATAGTACAAGAGACTATGACTTGTCATTTCCTTTGATTCTACTCCTATGGTTCCACACACCACAATCTCTCACTGGATTGGGCTCTTAATTTCTCCTCTTTGGCCCACTTCCTTCTATTCTAAACAGAGCAGCCAGTGTGTTACTCTTAAAACATGTGTTGAACCACCTGTTTCTATGCTCAAGTGTCTCCTGTAGCTTCCTAAATCACTGAGGATAAAAGCTCATGTCACCAGAATGGCTTAGTGGGTGCAGTTATCTGACTTCCTACCTCTCCTCACTCTCCCATCCCCTCTCACTCTGAACTAGCTCATCATCAACTACGTCCTACCTCACTCATGATCCTCTGTGACTGTGGTTCACCATATTCTTAAAGTCTGTGTGTCTCCTTCCTTTAAGTCCTTCGGATTTTTTCACTCCATTTTCTTCTCATGAAAACAAAAATCAAACTCACTGCCATTGAGGTGCTGTTGACTCATAGCGACCCTGTGGTACGGTAGGTAGGGGAGGGGAGAACGGCCCCCGTCAGTTTCTGAGACTGTAGCTCTTTATGGGAGTCGAAAGCCCATCTTTCTCCTGCAGAGCAGCTGCTGGTTTCCAGCTGCTGGCCTTGCCGGTCACAGCCCAACAAGTAACCACCACTCCACTAGGGCTCTTCTACTTGTTGCAAACCGATGCACACAATCCATATCCCACTGCACTGCTTAGTCCTTGCTTGCATTTTTATTTATTGTTTGTCTCCTCCCACCAGCTTTTATTCTTCACAAAGGTGGGTATTCCATGAGCTTTTTTGTTTGTTACTGAGTCTGTAGCATTTAGAATTCTGCCTATAGTAAATGAGCACTCAATATTTTTTTATGAACATGTGAGGGAATAAAAAAGCATATGAGAGAAAATTAAAAAGTTACCTCTCTCCTCACCAAAAGTAGAAAACTTTCATATGAAACTCAGTAAGGAAAATTCACCACTGTGTCAAAGTTGTCTTTAGGAAATGTGAATATAATTATATCACTAACAGAAATAAAAGAGAAATCATATAATTATTTTAAAATGTAGAATAGTGTGATACCATTTTAAAAACTGTTTTTAATCTTTTTAAAAACAGCAAACATGGTAACTATAGGAATTTAATTAATCTTATTACAAATATAAAGTAATATTCTTAATTTAAAAAATAATGATCTAGCCATCTTCCATTTCTAGTCTACCTTCTACTGAAGATGTTAGGATGTAAAGATATCTAAGAACTTAAAAAATAAACAAAATTAATTTTAGATAATATTATTACCTACACATTATTGCTTCTCCAGCTATTCATGGTTTACAATGATTTAGGTTTGTTTTTATCATCAGTCCTGGACTGACATCTCTACAATATACAGTAGAAATGAATTTCTACAGAAGAATAAAGTCATACAATGTCCAAAGCAAAATGTTTATTATTGGATTCCGCAGGAATGTAATTACTCTGTCAGATTACTACAGGAGTTTTTCAACTATTACTCTCAGGATTTTTATTTGCGTCATTGCAGAGCAGTGAGTAACAGTTGAGTAATTAACATTAACCCTTGGAGCACACAGTTCACTGAGCAATATTAGTCTTTATGGAAGGATCCCTGGTGGCACAATGGCTAAGTGCTGCCAGCAAGAAGGTCATCGCTTGGAACCCATCAGCAGCTTAGCAGGAGCAAAGCCCTGGTGATCTGCTGCCATAAAAATGACAGACCAAGAAGCCTAGGGGCAGTTCTGCACTGTCACGTGGGACGACTATTGGAATCAATTCAATGGCACACACGGCAATAACATGCTTTAGAACACCCTCTCAAAGTCTACATCACATCTTTATCATTAATAAGAGGACTTAGCTAGATAGCTGCCTGTAACATCAATACATTTAAATTGATTATAAATAAATACCAGCAATAAACAAAATATATAAAGAATCTAAGAACAACCATAGGATATCTGGATAAAATTTGAACCCTTATTATAGCCTATTAAAGAACACATAAATAAAAGCATAAAGATAAGATATATTCATGGATAGAAAGATTATATCCTATTTTGAGAGTTAGTCTTCTCAGATAGAAATAAAAGTTCAAGGTAATAATAATCAAACCCCTCTTTTGTTCCTAATACTGGTAATATTAGTTTTCACTCAATGCGTATGCTAGGGATTTGTAAATATGATGCCTAAATGATGAAAATGATGGCTAAATAAGCCTCCAGGGATTTCCTTCTACCATAATAGAGGGATGGGGGGAGAGTGGTTTCTAAATACAAGTGCATTGGAGAGATGACGACAGAAGATCCAAACGATAAACCTGACTTTAATGATTAAAGTCTTATCAGTTAACCCCCCCCCCCATGCATGTTAGGCTTGATCTGGTTTTCAATATTGTTACATTCTTTTGTTTGTTCATATTGGGGTTGATCTTAGATGGGTTATGTCATTGAGGATTACCCTCTTCAATATTTGTTATATGTTTTTCTGTATATGAAACCCAGGATTGATGATCCTCAAGGACAGAAAGTAGAAAAAGGGTGTCTGGTGGGTCCAGGGGTGGTGTTTGTGGGAGGTGGGCGTGGGGATGGGGTGGTAAAATGGAGGCGATGTCAAGGAAGAAGCTCAAGATGGAAAGAATGCTTTGTAACGGATTTGGGTAGCACTTGTACAATCCTGCTTGATGTGGCTGAACTATAAAATGATATGATATGATATCTGTATTAGCTTTCAATACAATGGTCTTGAATAAATAAATAACTGATGTCTGTATTTGCTATTGAGGTCGCATCAGGCCCCAAAATGCTGGAACTTCTTGTGCTTCTCTTGTCTTTGTTTGAAGATGTCACCTGAGGCCCCAGCTGGATGCTGTACTTCATATCCTAGGCTCTCTTTTGTTTCAGTTTTGTAATTCTGTTACAATGAATGATACATCAATAAAACTTTGCTGTTTCCCTTTATAAATTAGAAATTAGCCCACCCACTTTGAAGGACCAAACTTGCTAATGATATTTGCAGCCCCTCCAAGCAAATAAAACCAAGCAGCCTATCCAGGGCTTGGCCACATAAAGTTGTGAATTGATCCAGAAGACCCCTTCGACAGAAGGCCACTTTTTTCATCAACTTTGTTAATTTCTGGGAACTCTTTTTCAAAAGGCCTATATAAACAGGTTTTGTCAGTATAGATCCACTCTGTCTCCTTCAACATCAATATATTCAACCAAACTCACTGTCATCCAGCTAATGCCGAATTGTCCAAACAGACAGGACAGGACTGACCCTGTGAGATTCCAAGGCTATTCTCCATAAAGGAGTAGAAAGCCTGTTCTTTCTCTTGTGGATTAGCTGGGGGATTCGAACTGCCAACCTTGTGGTTAACAGTCCAACTCATGACCACTATCCAACCAATACCCTCATTCTCCATCCCTCCTCATCTCATGACCCGACTTACTCCTGAATGGCTGTGCCTGTCACCCATGTTAACCAAACTCACTGACATCAAATCCGTTGTGGCTCATGAAGGTCCTATAGGACAAAATAGAAATGTCCTTGTGGGTTTCCTAGATGGATGTTTTGGGGAGTATAAAGTTGTTGCATGTGCATTATTACAGTCTTCTCTTTCTATGCATAGGGAGTGGTTCCGGGACTCCACAGATGTGGAAATCTTGGGATTCTGAAGTCTCCTATGTAAAATGGTATAGGATTTGCACATAAGGCACGCACATCTTCCTGTGTGCTTTAAGCCTCCAAATTACTTATAATACCAAATACTGCGTAACTGCTATGTGAATAGCACTTGAAACTCCCTCAGTCTTGAGGAATTGCTCTAACCATTCATTTAGCTGCTTTTTAGGAGCCATTATTTTATTGAAATCAAGAGTGAAAGCAAATCAAGTAGCAAAAGACAGCGATGGGAGGTGCAGGTCTAACAATGCTCAAACAAGGGATGTTGGACTAAGAATCTGAACAATGGTAGAAGGCTACAGAAGGGTATGTCTACACACCACTGCATTATCATGGATTATTTGAGTTTTGTTTTTTGGAACCCTTTTGAAAATTTACTTTATTTTGCTTTTTAAATTTTTACCCCTAAAAATTATGGTCCATGGTTCATTGCATATCTCAATGTGGAACACACAGACACAGAGGCTGATTGAATTTCTTTACTTTTACTTAATTTAGGTTTATTTTACCGATTTTTACTACCTCTTTAAGATAGAAACTGAGATAATTGATTTTAGACATTTTCTAGATAGCACAGCGTGTTGTGCATGTGAAACTCAGGTCAGCAGTTTGAACTCAACAGCCACTTGGAAAGAGAAAGATGAGACTGTCGTTCGTATAAATATTTAAAGTCTCCAAATCAGCTCGATGGCAGTACATTTTGTTTTGTTGTGTGGGGAATTAAAGCATTAAAGTATGAATTTCCTTCTAGGCACATTGATGTGTTGAATTTTTTATGACCTTTGTCTGATACGCTATCCAATTTCCCTTTATGTTTCTCATTTGATTCACAGATTGAATGGAAACTCTGCTCTTTAATTTCTGGGTATTGAGCATTTTCCTAGCTATCTTTTATTGATATTTTATTAAACTCCAAAGTGGTCAAAAATGCACTGCTTAATTTCAATTCTTTTTAATTGATTGGGATTTATCTTTGGTTTTAAGCAGGGCTGGAAAACCTTTTTCTGCCAAGGGTTGTTTGGATACATATAACATCATTCACAGGTCATATCGGTCAAACATGTCATTAACTCGCCTTTAATGTGAAAGCTCTGCTTTTATGCTTTGGGCTGCTAACAGCAAAGTCAGCAGTTTGAAACCATCAGCCACTTGGCAGGAGAAAGACAAAGCGTTCTTTAAGGCTTTCTATTCCTATGAACCACCCTTGTCTGTTTGGCAAACTGTGGTGGCGTGTGTGTTGCTGTGATTCTAAGACAGTGCTTCTCAACCTCCCTGATGCTGTGACCCTTTAATACAGTTCCTCATGTTGTAGTGACGCCCAACCTTAAAATTATTTTCATTGCTACTTCATAACTGTAAGCTTGCTACTGTGATGAATCATAATGTAAATATCTGATATGCAGGATGTAGTAGGCAATCCCTGTGAAAAGGTCATTTGACCCCCAAAGGGGTCGTGACCCACAGGTTGGGAACCGCTGTTCTAGAAACTCTGCCATTGGCATTGCAGATGTCAGCAGAGTCATCCAGAGTGAACATGTTAGAGGGGAGCTTCTTGACTAAGAACAGACTGCCCATTTTGGAGGAAGTAGCTGCTGAAAACCTTATACATAGCATCAAAACATGGCCAGATATTGAATGTCCAAGGAACAGAAGCAGAACATTATCAGATGAGATAATTAAGGTTTATTGTACCAACCTGGCCGATAAACACAAATGGGATTAATTGAAGGGAGGAGCGATAAATGGCTTGGCGAGCCTCACCTTTCTAGTTAATGGGTTTCTTGCTCTCTGCTATTCCAAGTAGGGTGCAGCTGCCTTAGCCAGTTCCCTGCTTCAGCTGGCAAGGCTCACTTCCTTAGAAACATCCCCAAGGAGAAGCCACATGGACCTACCTCTATGCAACTCTGGGTGCTGGAATAGCCACGTGGAGACCACTGACAGTGCTGAGATGCTTACATGCTCACAGACTCGGCTTTCCTCCTGCAGTCAGCATCATTGTGTGTGTTTTGTGAGATGGAGAAGGATTTGTAGATTGGTGTCAGACATGGGCTAATGTTGGACTTATTGGCTTGGATAGCACTGGGTTGGTATGTTTTCTTGATGTGCATTTAACCTTTATATAAAACTCTCTCTTATACATGAGTTTCTGTGGATGTGTTTCTCTAAAGTACCCAGACGAACACAATAGTGATGCAGAAATTTAAGAATTCTTTCAACATTTTAAGTCTGAAATTAATTGAATATGCAATCAAGATGCATTGATAGTTATTGTCAATAAGAAGGCAAAAGTCGGAAACAAAAAGGAAGGACAATAGTTGGAAAATATGATCTTGGTGACAGAAATGAAGCTGGAGGTCTCATGATAGAATTTTGCAAGACCAATGACTTGTTCATAACAAATACCTTTTTTAAACAACACAAATAGCAACTGTGCACATGGAAATCTCCAGATTAAATACACAGAAGCTAAACTGATTACATTTGTGAAAAAACAACAACAATGGGAAAGCTCACTATCAGCAGTCAAATCTAAGCCGGGAGCTAACTGTGGAACACACCACCAAATACTCACATGGAAGTTCAGGTTGAAGCAGAAGAAAATTAAAGCAAATCCAGGAGAGCCAGAATGCAATCTTGAGTCTATCCCAACTGAATTTCAAGATTTCAAGAATATACTTCATGCATTGAATACTAATAACAGAAGATGAAATGAGCTGTTGAAGGACATTAAGAACAGCGAACATGAAGAAAACAAAAGGTTGTTAAAAAGAAAGAAAAATATGGATGTCAGAAGAAACTTAGTCATTGTGTAGCTAACGCAAATGAAAGAAATCATGAAGTTAAAGAAATGAAAAGAAAATTTCATAGAGCAGCTCAAGAAGATAAAGTAAACTATTATAGTGACATGTGCAAAGACAAAGAGTTAGAAAACCAAAGAGGAAACAAGTGCATCACATCTTTAACTCAAGAAAAATTCAAGCCTTGAGTTGTAATATTGAAAGATTCTATGGACAAAATATTGAGGGATGCAGGAAGCATCAAAAGATGAAATGAATACACAGTTACTGTTCCCAAAAGAACTAGTCAACATCACCCATTTCAAGAGGTAGCTTCTGAGCAAGAACAAACGGTGCTGAAGGAAGAAGGTGCATTGCAAGCATTAACCAACAGCAAGACTCCAGGAATTAATGGAACACCAATTGAAATATTTCAACAAGCTGATGAAGCACTGGAAGCACTCACTTATCTATGCCAGTAAATTTGGAAGACAGCTACTTAGCTAACTGACAGGAAGAGAGCCACACCAGTACCCATTCCAAAGAAAGGTAACCCATGGAATTCTCAAATAATAAAACAATATCATTAATATTACATGCAACTACAATTTTGCTGAAGATCATCTAAAAATGGTTGCAGCAGGATATTAAGAGGACTTGATTGATGTATACTAAGGCATTCTACTGTGTGTCATAGTAAACTATGTATGCCTTTGATAAGAATGGGAATTCCAAAATACTTCATCCTGCTCGTGCAGAACTAGTACATGGATCAAAAAGCAATTGTGTGAACAGAGCAATGTAATATCTCAAAGTATATTCCATACAAAATACATCATGAAAGTTGTGTGCTAGAGTTTTATCTTCTCACCATATTACTCAATCTATAGGCTCAATACATAATTAGAGCTTAATTAAATGAAAAAGAATGTGGCACCAGGCTTGGAGGAAGTCTTAAACACAACCTGCTATATACATATAACACATATATATGTACACATATACAACCTACATATATACATATATACACAGCCTTTCTTGTTGAAAATGGGGAGGACTTGGAGAACTTGCTGATGAAGACCAATGATTGCAGCCTTCAGTGTGGATTATAATTCACGGTCAAGAAGGCTAAAATCCTCACAACTGGACCAATAGGTAACATCATGATAAATGGAGACACAATTAAAGTTGTCAAGGATTGCACCTTGCTTAAATCCACAATCCATATTCATGGAAACACCAGTCAAGATATCTAAGGATACATTGCACTGGGCAAATCTGCTGCACAAGACCTCTTGATGAGTCAGCATCAACCTGTTGGCAATGAGTTTTGATTTAGTTTGGTTTGGTTACGTTGAAGATTAAGGTTTGCCTAATACAAGTCATGATATTTCTTAAGCATGTGAAAGTTGGACATTGAGCAAAGAAGACTGAAGAAGAATTGATGCATTTGAATTGTGGTGCTGGTGAAGAATATTGAAAGCACCATGACTGCAAAAAAGACAAATCTGTCTCGAAAGAAGTAAGGCTAGAGTGTTCTTTAGAGGCAAGAATGGCCAGACTTCACCTGACCTACTTTGGACATGTTGTCGGGATAGAATGGTATCTGGAGAGGAGCTTCATGTTTGGTAACATAGAAAGACGGTGAAGGAAAGAGTCGAAGGCCCTCAAGGAAATGGGTTGACCCAGTGGTTGCAACGATGTGGTCAAACATAGGAACAATTGTGAGGATGACACAGGACCACATTGGATCGCTATGAGTTGGAACTGATTTGACAGCACCTATCAACAATAACAACATATGTGTTGTGTGTATGTATGTACATATGTGTATTATGAATTTGAAAGTAACTATTTCTTTACTGTCAAACTTTAGGGATTTGTTACTGTGATTGTTCTTAGCGAATACTCATCCCAAGAACATGTGATGCACTGGGTCTTCAAAGTCAAGTGGCCGATTATCTTGCATAGCAACATATTCAAACTGAAGAGCTGTCTTTTGTTCTAAGTGCTATTAAATTCTGTAAACCTCATATCATCCTAGTTAAGCAATCAGCTTTAATGTGGTAGACATTATCTTTAAAATCCAATGGCTGAGGACTCGGGGTTGATGTAACCCTGAGGAGATGGGGAAACATGGCGCTTTCCTTTTCTAGGAGAAGACAGATGCTTCTGGTGTTCACAACTTATTAGAGTAGAGAAACAAAACAAAAACTGCTTCTAGAAAATGCTGTCTACAAGTTCCAGGAATTACATTAAGTTGTTCCCGTGGGAAACCTCGTGTGAAATAGCAGCTGTGGTTGTGACAGCACATAAGTAAGTTGATTACATTGCATAGTATTTTGTCTAGATGCATATGTATTCTTCATGAGGCAAAAACACAAATTACCCGTGGATGTGATAGGAATAACCATATGTGGATCATTTCCGTTTTTCATGGTGCTACTAATTTCTGTAATTCCCAGAATAGAAAATTGGCTATGTTTACTACCTACAAAATTTATTATTTAAAAGATAGGAATAAATTGAGAACTTTTCCCTGTCCCCCTTCCCCTACCATCAAAATAGCCCTTCGTTCATGTGTCAGAAAGCAACTGAGGGAATTCTAGCTAGCACTCCTAATACTGAGTACATCACCAGAGAAGTAAGATCCATGACACAAGGACAAGATACATGCACTACAGGACTAGTCACAATAGCAAACATGTAGAAACAACCTAAATACCCATCAACTAGAAAATAAATCAACTATGTGCGATGGTTAAGCTTTATCTTAACTTGCTGTCCCTGTGGAAAGCTATGGGTGGAGTCCAACATATCAATGCACAGACTAATTATGTATCCTTGGGAATGTGGACAAAGGCATTGTGGTGAAGTAGATTCTTTCTTGCCCTTCTTTTGCTTGATTGGATCCTGCAATTGGAGTCTGGGACCAGTGACCTATGTGTTCTGGTGACGCGAGGAGCTGAGAGTAGCCTGTTATGTTCTTACCAGATATGGATGATCAAGACAGCTATGATCTCTCAACATCCCACTTCCCCTTCTTGCTTCATCAGTTGGTAGTTATATGTGTTATACTAGGTTGATTAGAGAAAAAAAAAACAGTGACACTCAAATGTGTAAGAAGAGTTTCATACCAAGAAGTAATTATGTATCAAGAAATCATCCCAGCCTCAGCCAACTCAAGTCTATAAGTCTGATACTACTCCATAAGTCCCTCTTCCGACTCATGCAATCTCAAGCAATTATGAAGAATTCACAAAAATACAGGGTGGTGGGTACAGAGTCATGTGGATCCAATGTCAGTGGTCTCAGAGTAGCTCACCAGCAGGAAAGTGAAGGCAGAGAGGGAAAAGAGAAGTTCCCAGGACCCTCTGTATGAGAGAGCCACACCCATATGGAGACACCATTAGGATGTGTCATGCTTGGCAGGTTGAAAACCACCCCTACACTTCTATATATATTCAAGTTGATCTGAAGTTATGTAATCACCACAGACTACCCCTTGTCAACTTGATAATTTAACACAACTCTTTAGCCATACATAATTTTGCAAAGACAATCATAAAATCATATTTGTGCCTAAAAGGATAAAATTTAAATGCATACAATTCAAAAGGTACCAGCCTTATTTAAACATAATATACAATAGTGAACAAAACAAAAATAATCTATACCTAACAACTGCAGTTATAGGAACACCTATACCATAATCCTATAATCCTATCAGCTTATGCCTCCACCCATGAAAGTTTGTAAGCCAGCTACTTCATGTCTTTTTCCCCCTCGTTTTGGGTGCCCAATATCTAAACTGCCCAGGAATCCATGCATTATCAATTAAAATAGTTCAATAAGCTGATGAAATTCTAGAAGTTTTACTGACATATGCCAAGAAATATGGAAGACAATTGCTTCACCAATTAACTGGAAGAGATCCATATTTATACTCATTTCAAAGAAAGGCAACCCAACAGAATGCTCAAATTGTGGAACTGTATCATTGATATATCGCATGCAAGTGAAATTTTGCTGAAGATCATCCAACAATCGTTACAGTAGTACATTGACATGGAGCTTCTAGAGGTTCAATCCAGATTTAGAAGAGGAAATAGAACAAAGGATAGCATTGCTGATGTCAGATGGATCTTGGCTGACAGAAGAAAATACCAGAAAGATGTTTACTTGTGCTTTATTGACTATGCCAAGGCATTCAAAAATGTGAATAATAATACACTATGTATCCTGTTGAGAAGAATGGGAATTCCAGAACACTTCATTGTGCTCATGAGGAGCTTGTTTATGCATCAAGAGGCAGATGTTTGAACAAGAGAATTCTGCATGACTTAAAATCAAGAAAAGTATAGGTCAGGGTACCCACTCACCATATTTATTCAATCTGCATGCTTAGCAAATAATCACAGAATCTGGAGTATATGAAGAAGACTGTGGCATCAAGGTTGGAGGAAGATTTACTAACAACTTGCTATATGCAAATTAAACAACCTTAATTTCCAAAAGTGAGAAGGACTTGAAGCAATTGCTGATGAATGATTGCAGGCTTCAGTATGGATTATAACTCAATGCCAAGAAGACCAAAATCCTCACAGCTGGACCAATAACTAATGTCATGATAAACAAAGAAAAGATTGAAGGTGTCAAGGATTTCACTTTGCTTGTATCTAAAATCAATGCTCACGAAAGCTGTAGGCAGGAGATCAAAGGGCACATTGCATTTGGTAAATCTGCTGCCCCAGACCTCTTTAGAATGTTGAAAAGCAGGAAGGTTGTTTTGAGGTCTAAAGTGAGATTGGCTCAAGCCAGGGTATTTTCAGTTACCGCATATGCATGTGAAAGTTGGACATTGAATAAGGAAGACTGAAGAAGAATCCATGCATTTGCATTATGGTGCTGGTGAAAATTACTGAAGGTATCATGGACTTCCAAAAAGACAAACAAGTCTGCCTGGGAAGAAGTTCAGCCAGAATGCTCATTGGAGGCAAGGAATGTGAGTCTTCATCTTGCATACTTGGGATGTGGTGCCAGAAGAGACCAGTCTCTGGAGAAGGATTTCTTGAAGGGGCAGAGCAAAAGAGGAAGGCCCTCAACAAAATGGGTCGATACAGTGGCAGCAGCAGGAGGCTGGAGCATAAAAACAATGGTGAGGATGATGCAGGACCAAGCCATGTCTCATTCCGTTGTGCATAGGGTTGCTATGAGTTGGAACCAACATGATGACAATAAGCAGCAGCATGAACCGAGTAACACTATTAGGAAGGTATGTAATCCTGAGGACAGTCGACCATTTGAGATAAAAAATATATATACTCTAAAAATTCCATAGAGTCCATTCTGACTCACAGTGACCCTATAGGACAGAGTGTAATTGCTCCCCATAGGTTTCCACAACTACCATTGTTTATGGGAATAAAATGTCTCACCTTTCTCCTGAGGAGCAATGCATGGTCTCAAACAGCTGACTTTGCGATTAACAGCCCAACATGTAACCCACAAAGCCACGAGGGTTCCTTTTGAGATCGAATGATGAGCATTTGTTCAAAACAATATTTAGAAAACAGGAGTGAGTACCAGGGGCTCAAGTAGAAAGCAAATGTTTTGAGAATGATGAGGGAAACAAATGTACAAAAGTGGTTGGCACAGTGGATGTATGTGTGGATTGTGATAAGAGTTGTACAAGCCCCCAATAAAAATGATTTAATTAAAAAAAGAAAGAAAGAAAACAGGAATGTACAGGAAAGAAGTACTGGGAACAGGAACACAGGGAAGAAATAGGATAAAATATGGACAATAGGCAATGACATGAAACAAGGTGCATATGCAAATTTGCATGGAAAACTTACTTTCTCTGTAAAGCTTCACTCAATTCATTATAAAAAATTTTAAGTAAATATATTTAAATTTAATTAAAAATAAGATCATATTCCACCTCTAATTCATGGATACATCCGCTAAAATGTATAAATAGATCCCTTGGGGAAATACTTGTGGCTTATTAGTCATCAGACTGTGTCTTGAATTTAAATTGAATTTAAAACTCCGTGCTAGCTTTCTAGGACAGTCAGAAATACCCAGCCCAGGATACAAATTCTTGTAGTTCTCATTCTTGCCAAATGGTTTTTCCTAAGAAACCATTCAGTAAGAAAAACTTTTTTTTTTCAATATACACTTCATTCCAAGAGTTCAAATAAATACTTAACTCTGCATACCATAGTTTCTGCTATTCTGGTCTCTGAGTCTAGTCTAATCCTCCTGGTTTCGAACACAATCAGGTCATAAAATCCCCTTTTTATATTCCTTGAGAGTTTGTGTCCTGTAACAGTCATGGTATCAAGTATTGCATTGTCAGAATTCCAATATAGAGGGCTAAATCCACATTGAAATCACTCAAACACAAAGGAAGACGGACTGGCAAATAAGTGAGTTATATAATCACTAGGTTGGTATCACAATTAGACTCAGTTTCTAGGAATGATTCCAAAGTTACATCAAAATACTGAGCTGCCACGAGGAGAAAAGCACATCAAAGACACTAGAGCCTTCAGCTCCAGCACTGTCGTGTTTGTTACCATGAGGGCAGTGTATGCTAAATTAAAAAGCTATTCCAATCATTATCATCTTTAGGACTGTGTGAGAACAACTAAGAGTCACCAGTAAATTGGATCTCTCCACCTATCTTAGGTTTGAATACAATTTTCTTGTGCATCTGTTTAGGAATCCATTCCAGAACTCTGGCTCCAAGAACATCTAGGAAATACAAGTTTGCTTTTCAGTCTCTACTAGAGTCACCATACAAGAAAGAATGAATTCACATTCCTCTAGTTCATGAGGCAGCATATGAGTAAGAACCAACGGTACCGAAGGAGGAGTTTCAAACTGCACTGAAAGCATTAGCCAAAAACAAGCCTTGAGGAATTGATGGACTACCAGTGGAAATGGTTCAACAAGCTGATGAAACAGTGGAGGCACTTAGCCATCTCTGCCAAGTAATTTGGAAGCCAGCTACTTGGCCAACTGGAAGAGATCCATATTGGTACCCATTCCAAAGAAAGGTGACCCCACAGAATGCTCAAATTATAGAACCGTATCATTGAAATAGAATTTTTCTGAAGATCATCCAACAATGATTGTAGCATTACATCACTAGGGAGATTCCGGAGGTTCAGGCCAGATTTGAGGAGGACATGGAACAAGGGATACCATTGCTGATGTCAGATGGATCTTGGCTGACAGTGGAAAGTTGTGTTTTATTGACTGTGCCACGGCACTCAAGTGTGTCTCATAAGAAAGTATGGATAACTTTGAGAAGAATGGGAATTCCAAAACATTCCAATGTGCTTGAGGATCTTTGTACATGGACCAAGAGGCAATTGTGCAAGCATGGTTTAAAGTCAGGAAAGCTTTGCATCAGACATGTAATCCCTGACACATTAGTACAATCCATGTGCTGAACAAATCGTCAGAGAAGCTGGAGTAGATAAAGGAGAATTCAGAATCAAGATTGCGAAGAGCTTATTAACAACTTTCGATACGTAGGGGACGGAAACTAGCTTGAAGAAAGTGATAAGGTCTTGCAACACTTGCTGGTAAAAACCAGGGGTTACAGCCTTCAGTATGGATTACAACTCATTGTCAAGAAAACCACAATCTTCGCAATAACTAATATCAAGATAAACAGAGAAAAGATTGAAGGTGTCAAAGATTTCATCTTACTTGTATCTACAATCAATCAGTGTTCATGGAACCAGCAGGCAAGAGATCAAAGGATGTGTTGCTTTGGGTAAATCGGCTGCACAAGACCTCTTTAGAATATTGAAAAACAGGTAGGTTACTTTGGGGTCTAAGGTGAGACTAGCCCAAGCCCTGGTATTTTCAGTTACTGCATGTGAGCGTTGGACCTTGAATAAGACAGACTGAAGAAGAATCTGTGCATTTGTATTATGGTGCTGGCGATGAATATTGAAAATAACATGGACTGCTCAAAGGGCAAACAAGTCTACCTTAGAGGAAATACGGCCAGAATGCTCCTTGCTGTCAAGTATGGCGAGATTCCATCTTACATACTTGGGACATGGGGTCAACAGAGACCAGTCTCTGGAGAAGGACGTTGTGCTTGGTAGAGTGAAGGGAAGCACAAAAGGGGAAGGCCCTCAATGAGATGGGTTGACACAGTGGCTGCACCAATGGGCTCAAACAATCATAAAGGAGATGCAGGGCTAGCTGTGTCTCATTCCGTTCTACGTGGATGTGGGTTCTCTATGGGTCAGAATTGACTTGATGGCTCCTAACAACAATCAAAACCACAATCTCTGCCAAACAAAAAATGCAAGTGGGATCAAAGTGAAGCAAACAAATCCACTGTACCTGACCCTATGTCACAGAGAAATAAACTGCACTAGGAGATGTTTCTAAAAATGCCAATGGGTTATTGGTTTATAGTATCAAGAATATGGGAGACACTTAAAATATCTACAAACAGGAAATTCGGTCTGGGTCTGTGTCCATTTATGTCCATGAATAGGAGGAATGCGTTCCCACACAATGTTGAATAAATAAATTATAGTTACATGCAAGTATGAGTGATTCTGATTTTGATTAATGTCCATGAAATCAGCTTTAACTCATCTTGACTCCTTATAAAATGCAACAGAAAGTTACTCAATCCTGGGCCATCTGTGTGATTGGTGGTATGGTTGAGTCCGTTGCTGAGACTACTGTTGCTGAGGCTTAACTTTCAGTGATAAATGACCCAAGATTCTGTGACTCATGGGGTTTTCTCTGGCTAATTTTTGGAAGTAGACTGCCAACGCTAATTCCACTGAATACTTTGCTGAAACCTGTTCTTCATGTGTGAACCTGCCGGCATTTGAAAACCTGTAGCATAATTTCTTGCATCATAGCAACATGCAAGCCACCACAATCCCACACACTGACTCTCAGGAAAATAATCGAGATTTTTTCAAAGCTATGCAAAATTATTTTATCCTACATTATACTATTTTCATAAAATCCTAAAGCATACCAACACTATATTTCATGGGGATTCATACATATGCAGTAAAACTATATTTGAAATAGGAACAAAAAGATAACCATCAATTTCCTGAGGACAGAAAGCAGCTAGAATGATAGAAAGCTTTAGCATCAAGGGAATTGATTACTTTCTAGTTCTTGGGGCGAGTGTGGGTTCACTGGTTTATTTTATGATTATACTTCAACATATCAACCACATTCCACATATGTGTACATATACACATATCATAGAAGTAATTGTACGTGATCTTTTAAAGTATGTGCAAACATAGGCGGTACCCAAAGAAGCATGAAGTTCAAATAAACTAAAATAAAAACTATAGCCTTTCTACTTTCTCGGCTGCTCAGCTTAGATACTATTCACTTCAGGCGATACATTTGATATTGGCAAGGTATAGGATCTTCATAGTAGGAGTGCTTTTCAACCTTGTCTGCACATTGGAATTATCAAGGAGCTCTATAAAACACTGATACTAGATTCTGCCTGAAATTATGATTTAGTTGGTCTGGCATGTAGCCTGGCTATCAGGATTTCAAGTGATCATAGCCACATACAAAGTTGCAAACCGCTGCTTTAAGTGAAGTCAATCTGGTTTGGGTGCGACCTCGGAAGTATGTATAGACCGAAAGCCCATCCCCAATGAAGCGACTAGCTCGGTGTGGACAAGATCAGCATATTAAAGAGGACTGTCATATTAAAGGGAGAATAGATTTATTTCCTCTGCTCTGGGCAGTCAGCAATATTAGACTGTTTACTAAAACAAAGTTACATTTCTAGGGGATTGGGGATTCCTGGAAGCCGTGTTTCTGGAGGGCTACAGTAACCAAATGTGCTCAGAACTAAGGTCCTTTCCTTCTTGGTGTAGGGACTTGTTATCAATCAGGAGAGGAGACGTTCGGGGAGGAAAGTTTGTTATAAATATATTCCAGAGACGAGCAGGCAGGGAGCAGGGACCCAACCCAAGTGAACTTTCTCCAGCAATGAAGTCACTTTGACAAATGAAAGACGCGGGAATCTGCGTGTGCACACTGATCGGCAGAAGTTTAGGAGGCCTGAGTGTACCTATAAAGAATACTCCAACCTATCTTACTTTCCCAGTGCTGCGTAACGTAAACGTGGTGGCTGGATGATCGAATCTAGGGTGCAGGCTATAGGGGGAGCTGTCTCTGTTGACCCCTTTCCTTCTGTAGCCCCTGCCTTTCTTTGGTATTTTGACCATCTTCCCTCTACATTCACCTCCCCCCACTTCAGTGTGTGCTACTTCATTGTATAAAGTTTTTTTTTTTAGATGGACACAATTGTCACTAACGACTCCACGTCCATTTCAAGTTCATTTTTCTTCCTCTTTTTTTTTAAGCCGTGCATACCACAATTTAGGCTTGAGGGATGAGGAGTCTGGAGGGATTTTGTTTTTGCTTTCGTTTTGTTTTTAAGGACACATTCTGTATGTATATTTACACTTCCCCATCAAGAAATGAAATCACAGGGTTAGGGAAGAAAGGAAGGGGGAAAAAAAAGAAAAGAAATCAACAATGTTATCCTCTTAAACCAACCTTCCGTCTATTTGGTTCTTTCTGTCTATCCCTCCTCATCCTGTTCCCAACCCCCGACCCTTGCCTCCTCATAGTCATCAAAATCTGGTTGATTGGTGCGTAAACCACGTTTCTTCTTCTTTGTTTCTCCTTTTAACAATAGAGTTATGAAATATTTACCTTTGCAAGATAGACTGACTTGGCTAAGCATAATGTTCACTGGTTTTATTCAGGTCTTAAGGTGTTTAAGAGATTTGTCATTGTCTTTATTGATGCATAATATTCTCAAATGCGTAATATCATAGATGCCATAGTCTGAGTGAATCCATCAGAGTTTGTTTATCCATTGGGATTTGGGGCTATTTCTATGTTGCTTGCTATTATGGACACTGATGCAGTAAACATAGCTGTGCCCTGTCTGTTGTGTTGTATTCTTGAATTCTTTAGGGTATATCCCCAGTAGAAAAGATGGCTGGATGATAAGGTATTTGAATTTGCATTTGTTTAAGGAAGTACTACTGATTCCATAGTGTTGTAGCATTCTGCAGCCCCCCTAGTAATGTAAGCCATTCCTATTTCTCCGTATCCTCTGCAGCACTTATTTTCTGTTTTATTGAATTTTGCCAAAAGTGTGCATATGAGGTGATAGCTCATTGTTGTTTGAATTTTTATTTCTGTTATTATTAATGATTTTGAACATTTTTTCATATGGTTGTTGGTCATCTGGCTGTCATCTTTGGTAAATTGTCCATTCATGTCTTTTTACCATTTTTGATGATTTTTTTCTTATTGAGATGTAGTTTTCTACAAATGTTGAAGATTAGCCTTTTATCCGATGTTTATTATTACTGTGGGTAATCAATCTGTGAGTTCTATGGTGACTCTTGATGGAGTCTCTAGTGGGGCATAAATGTCATGTTTTTAGTATGTCCCAGTTCTTTATTCTGTCTTCATTAGTATAGATATTTTTTCATTGTGCTCGGTAGTGTGTTTATACCTTGTATTAGGGCCTTAAGTTTATCCCTATATTTTTCATTGATGGTCTTCATAGTTTTAGGATTTGTACCTAGGTATTTAATCCACCTTGAGTTGTTTTGTTTTTAATAATTTTATTAGGAGCTCATACAAACCTTATCACAATCCATGCATACATCAATTGTGTAAAGCACATTTGTACACTCATTGCCCTCATTGTTCTCAAAACATTTGCTCTCCACTTAAGCCCCTGGCATCAGCTCTTCATTATTTTCCCTCCCTCCCTGCTCCTCCCTCCCTCATGAACCCTTGATAATTTATAAATTATTATTTTATCATAGTTTGTACTGTGCAACGTCTCCCTTCACCCACTTTTCTGTTGTCCATCCCCAGGGAGGAGATTATATGCAGATCCTTGTAATCGGTTCCTCCTTTCCACCCTACCCTCTCATTTTTTGTTTTGTTTTGTATTGTATTTTTCAGTACATGGTGTGAGTATGGGTTTTGCTTCATTCTTTTGCAGGTGAAGATTCAAATGCTTTTGACAATGACACGCTAATACAACGGGAAGAGCGGGCAGCATATTGTGGGAGTTTTAAGGCACACCCTTACGCATAAACTCTAAAGAAAAGAAACATCAAGACCACCCTTGCTGACCTTTTCATCCTCCCTACGATTTTCTGAATGGAATTTTCTCATAGTGCCTTATGTCTCCCACAGGTAAGTATTTCTTTTGAGAAGAAAAGAATCTACACTCCAGTAACATTTCTGGGAAGCCGATCCAGGTAAATGGGGGCACTGGATGAGACAGTACTGTTCTGATCAGATTCTTCACAGGATCAAACCAGAGTCTGACCTGGGCAAGATGAGTGGCTGCCAGAATCCCTTGCAATTCTCTAACTTCTTTGCCTCCATCATGAGAATCCAGTCAGATCGCAGAGGTGAGAGAACCTCTCTAGAAAACTTTAATTCCTTCTTTTGGCTAGGAGTCTCTCTGCTTATTGTCTAGTGCTTAAAATCTTCCCCTAGCCAACCTCTGTAAGGCCGGTTTAGGAGGGAACTATTACTTTGGTGTGAGAGACTGACTTTTTTTCAGTGTTCATCTTAGCCTTGGAAATTAAGTTGTTGTTTCCTTCAGCTTGCTTTCAAGTTTAAACGTCTTTATATGCTTTTGCCCTGTATTGAGGATGTCGTGAGTCTGAAGTGCAGAAGAGAACATTGGATTAGAATGTTTTGAAACTGATTTAATTGACTGTATCCTTGGATATCAAGAGAATCAGGCACTAAGTGTTCTCCGCTTAATTTCTAGGGAGGGGGGGCGGGGGGAGCCGCCTTGCCCCTTTACCAGGATGCTCACCACCAGGAGGCTGTGTGTTCTCTTCCGACTTTAAAATACTTTTCCAAAATTCTTCCTTCCTCTGTTCACAATTGCTTTATGTGTTTTAAGAGGACTGTCGGCCTATCTGTTTTAATGGGTATAATAAGATCTTCTAAAACAAAATGTTGGGCTACTATGCTTTACTTCTGAATGATAAAATTAGATGAGGTATACATGAATATGTATTACTTAAGAGTTCAACTTAGATGCTATAACATATTCCTGCTCATGAATAAAACTGTTTTAATGTTATAAGGAACAAATAAAGTTTCACACATACATTTTTAAAATCAAGATCTCTGTTATTTGCTAATGTTAAATTAATTAATTTAACAAATGTTTGCTGAAATTGGAAGACCACATACAGTTTTAGAGAAAAAAATGTATCTATATTCAGGTCAGCTAAATAAAGTTCATTTTTTATGCTTAAAGTATTACTGTGAGAGCAGTTAAAACAATGCTAAAAATTAAACTTATGGCATTACATAGATTTTAGTGCATTTGTTCCAATAGTAGAAGAAGGCTGGGGAGTCTGTTAATATCCGGGTTAAGGTCATGTGCATCTCAGAAGGCCCAAGTAGAACAGAGGCTGGTTAGCATATGAAGATTCTTCTTAGCACTTGAGTTATATTCGAGCCACAGTTGACAAACCTGCTTATTGAAAGAGCCCTGGTGTTGCAGTGTTTATGCATGTGGGCTGCTAACTGCAAAGTCAGCAGCTGGACTGCTGACTGCAAGGCCACCAGTCCCTCCACAGGAGAAGGACCAGGTTTTCTACTCCAGTAAAAAGTTACAGTCCCAGAAACCCACAAGAGTAATGCTACTCTGTTGTTTGAGGTTATTATGAGTTGGAATTGACTTGATGGCAGTGAGTACCTGTATTATATAGTTCATAACTTACAGTTTTAGAACTTCAAATATTTCACAAGATGTTGCATAATGATCATACTCTCTTCCAAAATATCAATGGGATTATCATCTTTTAAGGGGGTTGAGCAAAGTAAAAGGATCGCTGGTGGTGTAGTAGTTACGTGCTGAGCTGTGATCTACATGGCCGGCAGTTCAAAATCACCAGCAGCTCCTCAGGAGAAAGACTGAGCTTTCTACTCCTGTAAATAGTTACAATCTTGGAAACCCGCAAGGGGTCACTATGAGTCATCATTGACTCAATGGTAGTGAGTTGAGAGTTGAAATAAAGTAACATCCAAAGCCCTATATCATGACTTGTTTGTAAAGATGATCAGTTCCAGTGAGTGTTAATTAACATATTAAATATATAAGGGCAATACTCTGAGAAAAGATTTCAAGTAGATCACTCCAACAATTTCTCAGTTATGCTACTGAGAAATATCGGAAGGTTTATTAAGTTTGATATGTTGTATCTGAAACTTTTAAGCATTTGTATTCTATTTCCTTTTAGCCTACTATTCCATCTAACTTTTAATTAACTTTGCTCATCTTTACATTAGTTTGTGAATGTCCAACTTAAGTCTATCTATCTATATTTTAATATGAATTAGCCATAGTCATATTAAGCTTTATCACCTACAGATAAGCTTTTGCTTTGTGAACCCACTAAGATATATTACTAAAAAAATTCTGCAAAATATACCTATAAAAAAGGACTGATATCCTGAACTTGGAATGCACAGAATAAATCAAGATTTCTAGAACTCTGAAACGGACGTATGAATTACAACAAATCCAAAAATTGTCAAAAATAGAAATTAACCACAAATAGACTCAATGTTTCCTTAAGTTCTTTATGTGGGAATAATAAATAATCTAACCATTAGGACATTCGCCTCTTTACAACATCAGCATGAAACCTTAGTGGCCTAGCAAGTTAAAAGTTGAATTGCTAACTAGGAACTTATCAGTTTGTAACCACCAGCCACTCCATTGAAAAAGATAAAGCTTTCTGCTCTCATGAGCATTTGCAGGTGTGCCTTTTCCTATGGCGTTGCTGTGAGCCAGAATGGATTTCATGGCAGTAATCGGAAGCCATTACAAAAGAAATGTGCAAAGACAAAAACACCTTAAATGTCAAAGGATGACCATAAAACCCAACCATATTAATGGCCATATTAATATTAGTGGCAATCATATTAATCTCTGATAAAATAGCCTTTACAGCAAATGATATAATGAAAGATGAAGAGTGGGCATTACACAATGATAAAAGGATCAAGAGACCAGTAACATATAATCAGAATTAACATTTAATTACCCAATGAGGGGTGGGAGTCAAACTCACTGCCATTGAGTCAATGCTGACTCACAGTGACCCCATGTGGGTTTTTAAGATGAACTATTTACGGAGACTATTTACGGGACTAGAAAGCCCAATCTTTCTCCTGCCAAGCTTCTGGTTATTTTGAACTGCTGACCATGAGGATTGCAGCCCAATGCATAACCACTACACTACCAGGGCTCCAGTACCCAGTGAAAGACCTTCAATATATCAGCCAAATCCTGAAAGCATTGAGAAGATAAGCCAGCAGCTGTGCAATTATAGTAGGGGACTTCAATGGAGCCATTCTCAAGGAAAGATAGATAACCAGCAAAGAAGCACTATACTGAAACTGAAGAGCTGAACAACACAATCAACTATCTTGACCTGTTACTTATATAGCAAACACCCCAACTGACAACAACAAAGTCTACATTCCTCTCCAGTGCATGAAATACCGACTCTAAATTAGACCGCACGCTAGACCCAAAGCAAGCCTTCACAAATTCAGAAACACGGAGATCCTTCAAGCAATGGTCTCACATCACAATGCTATAAAACTGCAAATCAGCAATAGACAGAACAGGAAAATAAAGACAAACACATGGAGACTGGCTACACACTATTTAACAAGACTGAGTGATAGACCAATGAAGGGATAAAATTAAGAAATTTCTTGTAACAAACAAGAATTATACCAAAACATATCAAAATGTTTGGGACCCAGAAAAGGCAATTATAGAGAGTAATTTATAGCAATCAGACATTAGACTTCTGAGGTACACAACACCCTTCCTAGACCACATAAGGACTCCAATCGAAAACCCCACTCTGCAAACTGGGTTTTACTTTAAACCCACATATACCAGAACCAAGAAAAGGCAATATTCCTCTGGGCCATCAGCTGAAATGCTCTACTGTGAGAAAAAGCAGATGATCACTATTCCAAGTTTAGAGAGTGGTTGGTTTGGGATATTGAGCGGGTTCAGACCTATTGCTCTGATGGTGCCCATGGTGACTTGTGCCCAACGTATGTTTGCTGTTCTCTGCCTCTCTCTGCCTTTGGGTGACATGTGTTTAGTCTATCAGACATGATTCTGCTTTCATAAACGAGTGTTGCTGACAGTGTTGCCATATCTCCAACCCTCACAGTATGTGCAACTAGTGTCCAGTCGCCCAGGTTTTGGAGATACGCAATACGATTCATGTAGGGGTGTCCAATAAGAAGACTACACGTGTATACAACCCTTTGCTCAATAGTGCTTTACCACCGACTAAAATAGCATGACTATCAATAGAATTACCTGAAACCTCACGGGGGTGATTTAAGATGTTGCTATAATAAAATGACAATTATGTTTCTAAAACAGAACCAGGAACTTATAGAAACCATAGTTATATGAATGGGTGTTGAGCTCTCCCTTGATCATAGAAGAACAACGTGTTCTTATGGCATGGTCCTGCTGGTGCTCATCCTCGTGAAGAGAGCTCTGAAGACATGGGGGCCATAGCAAAAGGTGGTGAAGACATCGGCCGGTGCCCCGCTGCCATGAAAAATAGCGTCTGGGGTCTGAAAGGCTTATCTCAAAGCAAGAACTAATCAAAGTGAAGAGTCAGCTAAGTCCACAAGGAAGAAGCACACCACCCTATGTGATTCAAGGATTGTAAATAATGAGATCCAAACCCAGATGAAGGAATGGTACCAATGCCTAAATTCTAACACCTAGTTTTCAGTGGTTGCCTAAAGTAAAATCCATTTGCAGGCTCCCTACCTGGATGTGTCCCCACTGACTCTGCACTGTACATAGACTATGGGTGTTCACTGCCTTAATATCAAAGAACATTCTAAATTAGATTTTTAACAACTGTACTTAGCCTGAAATGTAACACCTTGTTATTTGAGCTGCTTCTAGATCCAATGTAAATTTATTCTAAATTTTTTATATTCTCTGCCTTCTCTTTGATTAAGGTCTTTCTCTGTTTTACAGGGTCATTTTTGCTGGGTTTTCGTTAGTTGTTTACCATTGGTTTACATGTTTATCTGTATAGGGAAACCTGTATAGTTGGATGGATATGAACAGTAGTAGCTAGATTAACGATTGCCACTGGAGGGGGCAAAGAGGATGGGCATAAGAAGGAAGAAAATCTTTCAAAGTTGATTATGGCAATGATTGTGTAACTCTTTCCTGGATATGATTGAACTATAGTATGATATGCTAATTATAGTTCAATATGATTAATTAATTTATTAAAATGAACCTTTAAAAACTCTGAAAGAGTGATGATATTTTCCCAGATGTTACAGATCGAAATACTTGTAGAAGCTCAGGAATATTTGCTTTATTGACCAGTAGATAGAAGGTAACAGAGCCAGGATTTAAACCAAGCATGTCTGGCTCAAGCGTCTGTGTTCTTTCCACTACAAACTCACTTCAAAGCTCAGAGCCTAGGTGCAGGGCAGGATATGTGAAAAAGCCCAAGGGGAAGCAGTCACATTTTCATCCAAATAAAAAAGTCTAAAACAACCACAGCCAGAACCAAATCAGAATGCTGATCTCACAAGCCCAGCAATCTCTCCTGGTGAAATAGGAATAGCAAGAATAATGAACACCTCAAAAGAGAAACAAGTTCAATCGTGAAGTTTTTCCGCCTGCAAGTAACTGATCTGAAACAGATATGCCAGACAAGAAGAGTAATTCAGAAAACTAATATCAATGATGGCAGATAGTGCACTTTGAACAGAAACTTGGTTTGATACAGAGATACGAATGGCTACTGTTCTTGTCACGACTACATCTCCCTGTTACAAGAACAGACTGTGTTCCCGACTCTCAAACATGCTAGATGAAAAGGCGCATAGAAATAAATAAGTCTGAGCCTATGGATTCCTGGTCGTCATGAACCCCCCACATCTGTACATCGATTAGATGACTTGGGAGCCTTCAGATGCCACTCTTCAAAGCATTATTAAAGGTACTTTTAATCAATATTTTAATTCCTCTCATTGCCTCGGGAAATACTCACACATTTATTAATTGCTTTTAATAGCAGCCTTTAGCACTTGATATCTTTTTTAATGGGAGGATTAAATGCCATTGTGCCCAAAGCAAACTGCAGGCAATTGTAGAAGCAACCAACGAGAGACAAAAAGAAGGGTTAATCAGTGCTGACAGGGTGGAGCAATGGAATAGCCTGACAAGCTTATGAATCCATAAATATTTTTAAAGGTTTCCGTAAAAAGATGAAATAATTTAGAGGGAGAAAAGAGAGACTAAGTAAAGGATCCAGGGTGGAAGGAAATTAGGTAGATTTTCTGAAATGTGGCATCATTCATTATAATATTCCCTTGAGGAATAAGAACTTTTTTCTGAGAACTATTTGGAAATCTTGGACCCAACTTAGCACTTCCAGAGTCCCTCTTGCAGAGCACAGGAAAACCCTTTACATTCCAAGGCTTTGAAGTTTTGTTACACATCGAATATTCCTAATATTGATATGTTAGGAAAACGTACAGGATAAATCTCATGTGAAATGTGCTGACTTAGTGCATGCCATTCAGAAAAGAATTTTATTTAGGTCCCTTATTACTCCCTCTGGGCTATAGGAAAGTTGCTCAAAGGAACAAGATGTAAAGTTCTATTTATATGTTCCCAGGGGTATGTCACAAGCGAGGGTGTTTTTCCTGTTTGAAAATTTTTTATGGGTATGGAAGTAAAAACCTGCAGAGTAGAGCACCCATTTCGGCCCCCTCTGTGTACTTTATCATCCTGACCCCTTTCCTCCCAGTGTTTCCTGTTTCCATTCCTCCTTTTACTAAGCCTCAGTCCTTGGGCAAATGCTGCTCTTTTTTATCTGAAGTTGATTTTTCTAGCAAGGAAGTGTGGTGAGGGGGGATCATGAGTTCAGGTCCAGACCTAAAGGGAAATGAAGGGTCATGGTCTTAGGGACCCATCAGTGCCTTTGGCCAATAAGGCTGGTTTCTTGTTATAATTTTTAGTTCTGCTCCACATTTTTCTCCTATTCTATCCAGGACTTTCTAATGTGATCCTTTGGGGAACAGTTGGTAGTGGTAGCCAGGCACTAGCTAGTTCTTCCAGTCTCAGGTGTGTGAACACTGATATTTGCATGGTATCTTAGTCTATTGGGAAAATTGTTTCCACGTGTCTTCCCATTCTCATCACTCTTCTTTCCTACAGATGAGAAAAGACCATATTTTCACCTTCGATGAAAGCTCATAAACTTTTAAGACTCACCAAAGTAGGGTGTTGAACATTGTTTCTGTACGATACCAAAATGAGCTTGGAGCCCCTGACTGTGGACCTAAGCCTCCAGACAAGCTCTCTGTTCCCTCAGAGGGTTTGGTTATGGCTACAGAGTTTTCAAAATGTTTCCACCTGTATACTCCATGCTATTTATGGATATGTTTGCAGCAAAAGCAAATGCTATTGTTGTCAGGTGCCTTCAAGTCAGTGCTGACTCATAGTGACCCTGTGGACAGGCGAACAAAACACTGCCTGGTCCTACACCATCCTCACAATTGCTTGCTATGTTGGAGCCCATTGTTTCAGCCACTGTATCAATCCATCTCACCGATAGACTTCCTCTTTTTCACTGATTTGCCAGTTTACCAAATGTTCTTGTCCAGGGGCTCATGTCTTCTGATGAATGTCCAAAATGGGTGAGATGCAATCTCACCAGCCCTGCTTCTAAGGAGCATTCCAGCTGTACTTTGTCCAAGACAGGTCTGTGTGTTCTTCTAGCAGTCCGGGATGCATCCAGTATTCCTAACCAGCACCATTGATCAAATGTATCATCCCTTTTTTCGGTCTTCCTGATTCATTGTCCAACATTCACATTCAAATGAGGTAACTGAAAATACCATGGCGTGAGTCAAGCTCACTTTGGTCTTCAGAATGACATCCTTGCTTTTCAACACTGTCAAGAGGTTGTGGTAGTCAGATGTTAGTCAGCTAGACACTCCAGACTAGAGGCAGAGTTCAACCTGTCAATCAAGTGGTGCTTTATGATACCTTCTAGGGGGTGTGGCCTTTTGTATAAGAGCAAGATCAGAGATAATGCTTCTCTGCCGCATTGCCTTCCTCTTTGCTGGGACTCCACGGGCACCCTTTGTCGGCCTCCAGGGGTGGCCCTTGTGGGCTATCCCATCCTCAGAGTTGTTAGCGCCCTGCCAGGCTTCTATTGACCTTGGATCCATGTAACTCTGTGCTCACCAGCCTGCAAATCTCCCTGATTCCCGCTTCACCTTTCTGAGTCATCAACCAGAAGCTCCTGGAGGCTGAAAGGGGCTCCGCAAATATCTGACCTGTGAACTTGAGTTAGACTGGGTGGACACCTTCTTGATGCAAAGTTGTTTTTGGATATAAAGTTTTTTCTTGCACAAAGATGAGTGTCACGAGCTTGTTTCTATGGACAACCCAGCCTAACACAGAGGTCTTGTGCAGCAAAGGTAAAGAAACATATACAAATATCCTCTGTCAAACCGGTATGCTTACTCATTAGCAGACTCTCACTCTCAGCTCCGGCGCCTGTTCAACCTGTGTGACTACCATGCATCTACTTGTACATCACAACTTTTATAGACTTGCACACATAACCGAATTTTCCACTGATGCCTTTCATTCTTAGCAGCATCTCCATGTCTTCCCTGCTTCCTTCATTTTCCCCCCAAACCTCGTTCTTACTGTATATTGCCTTCCCCTGCCCTCAACTGACCACGTGTCTGCCTGATAGACAGCAACTCAACCTGTCCCCCTTCCCTTCTTAGCTCCGAAACCATCAACCTTTTCCTGACTTCTGATAATAGTGGCCTCATAGGACAAGTATCTTTTTGTGATTGCCTCTTTTCACTCAGCATAATGTCCTTCCTCCTGGTTCTGCACGTTATGAGATGTTTCACAGACGCGTCGCTATTCTTCCATACTACGCAGTGTTCCATTGTTTGTTTATTCCGCCCCAGGTGAGGGGCACTTCAGTTGTTCTCCACATCCTGATATTATGAAGAGTTCTGTGATGAACATGGAGGTGCACAGATCTATGTGTAATTTGTCTCTTATTTCTTTAGGATATATACCAAATACAAGGATTGCTGGATCATAGGACATTTCTAGTCATGCATTTGTCTTGACAAGATACTCTGACCAAGCTCCACAGAAATCAGCTTAAGATCCTCCACCTATTTATCCAGGGCTTTTGATTGTCTCATATTTTACTGCTTTATTTGGTTCCAGAGCTAATGCTTGATAAACGTGTCATTTTTGCAGACCCATGACCACTTTCTTACTTCTACCAGTAAAACGTGCACCAGGCAAAAGATCAGATGGAATCCTGTAAATATTGCCTAATTATTCCACTAACTATCAAAAGGTCCATCACCAATGCAAGCCCCTTGGGACAATTAACAATTTTTTTAACTATGTTCCTATTTTGACATTTTTTATTGAACTCCAGGCCATTGACAACGTCATGTCTGATAACTCTGACTGGATATCTGCCGGCAACTCAAATGCAACATGATCCCAAACTGGTTCATTTTCTTCTCTCCAAAAACCCTAATCTGCCTCCTTTTGTGGTCAATAGTCATGTCAGCACTTACTCGGTTTCCAAGTCTAGAATATTCAGCAAATCTTCACGCTTTCCTCAGGAAGCACACAGAACTCAGCCACCAAAACATCCCATAACGTTGCTCCTATTTCCATCACCACACATCCATATTGCTTTTGCCTTCATTCCTGCTCACTGCAACTGTTACAAGAGCCATGGAAACAAGCTCTCTTCTTCAGCAGCTTCCGGCCTTCTCTGATCTTCCTCGCCATAACGCAAAAGGCATTTCCCCCAAACACATAGCTAATCTTATCCTCTAGCAAAGTCTTGGCATGTCTCCCAGATGAAGACCAAACCCCTAAGCGTGCACATGGAACCTTCTGTAATATGGTATCAGCCTACATTTCCAGCCACTTTCCCATTATATGTCAAATGTTGTTACATAAAACTTCCTGTCATTTCCCTCATGTTTCCATGTGCTATGCTATGTCTAATATCACTTTTTTCTTGTCTGTATGGAAAATCCAGATTTACCTTTTGAGATATGTTACCGGTGTCATATGCTCTGTGAATGTCCCCTACTCCCCAAGTGTGATGATGAAGACTGTGTGTCCACATAGCTGGGCCATAATTCTCAGAGGTTTGGCAGTTATCATGTAGTCATCTCCTTGATGATATCGGATAGGTATTGATCTTCATGATGAGATCAGCTAGGAGCAAGTAGTCAATCAACTGAAAAGGGATTTCCTCAGGGGGCTGGCCTGCTTCCACTATATGTGGGTGCTCTTGCAAAGTCTGCTTGCTCTTTGCTGGATCTAGATCGGGCATCTGACCTCCAAGTCTTTAGACTTAGGCCAGTTTAGACTTCCAATCCTGGGAGTCTTTCGCCTCTTCAGAACAGAATGGGAATCAGCAGCCTGCTATCTTCTCTGTCAACCTTAGGTTCATTCTACTCTTCAGTCAGCAGCTTGTCTTCTGACCTGCCAACCTGTGGTTCTTGAGGCCCCTGCAGCTGTATAAGTCAGGAGAAGCCTCCAACCTGGCATCTGCCCCACAGACTTGGAACTTGACTGCCTCTACAACCACATCAGCCATTCCCTAGAGATAAACCTCCCTATGTATATATCCACATACAAATAGGCCTGGTGGCATTAGGCGTAGGCATTGGATTGCTAAGTACAAGGTGAGTAGTTCAAACCCAACAGGTGTTCTGAAGAAGAAAGATGAGGGCGTCTGTTCCTATAAATACCTACAGTGTTGGAAACAATAGAAAACGATCCCTATGAGCCAGAATGGAATTGATGGCAGTGCTTTTTAGTTATATATGCACCTATAAAAGCTTCATTGGTTTTGCTTCTCTAGAGAACCAATGGTTTCTCCTTCCTCTTTACCTTCCTCAAGCTCTCTATCTGCCTGTACCTTAGATTTGTTTACACCTTGGCAATTATTTGCTTCTTCACGGTCTCTCCTACTAGCAAAGAAATACTACACCACAAGGTTTATATCTCACTTGTCTTTGTACCTCCCCCTCTGTTTCCAACCCTTCTTCTTCTGGGACACAGTGTGCACAATTCCTGGTACCAGATACCAGGGCCAATTGCTGTGCAGTTGATACTGAATCATGATGATCCCATGTATTTCAAAGTAGGACACTGATCTGTGGGGTGTTCAATGGCTCTTTCAGATATCGATTACCAGGTCATTCTTTGGAGACATCTCTGGATGTATCTAGCTGTCAGCCTTTCAATTAGTAGCTGAGTTTTTCATCATTGCACAACCGAGGAAATCCCAGTTCCTGGTGAGCACCAATAGACAAAGCACTATTGTATGTGTGAAAGATAAAGAAGGAGGGTGTTAGAAGGAGGCCAAGAGAAGGTATCATCATCATGGTGGACACATGAAAAAAAGTCATAATTTACAATTTAATCAAAAGTTCCCTGATGTTGTCATCGCTAAGCATTTTCCTCAAAACAATATTTCAAATGTAAGCCTTGGAGGGGCAGTGCATTATGTAATGTGGCTCTTCTGGCCCAAGTCTCCATAACTTGCACCAAAAGACAATTCCATACATGTGTCTGGGCACGAAGGTGGGGGGAAACACTGCTAGGATTCACCAGTGCTACATTGTTAGCAGGATTCATTGGAAGGTCATTCTTCTGGGTATAGAATGAGCCCACTGAGAAGTAGGAGTGGGCAATCTTACTACCAACAAAAGCCAGGAATAGAGTGTGCCTTCTGGATCCCTAGATCCCCGTACAGTGAGTCTTATGGAACTAGTTTTCAAAATAAAAACTGTAAACCCTCTTTCTAGATTATTTCACTTAATCATTTTAGCAGCTTAGGGCCCACATTCCATGCATGACCATTAAAAAGAAGCTGATAAGTGTTCCCCAAATATTTTCCATTAAGTTTCTATTTTAAAATGGTATTCATATTTACAAACAGTATTTGCAAAGTAACGAAAGCATGAGTGTGTGTGCATTGATCTCGGTGAATTCATGTCACTACTGTCCAGGAGATCCGGGTTTTTATGTGCTCACTAATGAAACGGGCAAATAGTCACATGTAACTTCAGAGGATGTGACCTTTGCCCTCCCTCCTTCACTCAGTAACACTATCCAACAGTTTGAGGTGAAGGAAAACACAGATATTACCTTTGGTATTTAGATAACTTAAATGGCCTTGAACTCAGGTTCACATTAAATGCCATTTGGAAATATGTTCAATAAGAAAAATTGGATAACTCTAAAATGCCCTTTACATCTGAACATTAGCTCACACGCCGTCACAGAAAGATAGAGTTTCTGTAACAATTTAAATGCCCTTTAGGTGGTTCACCATAATCTTAGTCATTTCATTTTCCGCTAGAGAACCTGGGGCCAGAATTAAAGACTCAGGCCATAAGTTAAAGGAAAGAGAACTCTTTAGATAGAAAGCCCCAACCTCCTCAGTTTAGTCCCTTCAAGTTATAAGATTTCTCTGGGATTGAATGTCGTTGGCTTAACTGGTTTAATTCTGTGTTGAGACACTGATCTCTACAAATATACACCATCCATGACTTGGGGTTTCTCTTCACTTAACCTTCTAAAATGAGCTTTGTGAAATAAAATACTTCGGGAAGCTAATACTCATTCTATAACTAATCTACTTCTGAGGGAATGTGATTATTTCATAGCAGGCATGCTGGTACCTGAATTCATTGGAAAATGGCTTTCACTGGGACATTAGTCCAGGACTCATAGCATGTCTGCACATTGATGGAATTTTCAGCGATATAAAATTTTTGTGAGGTGGGGAGTGTGGGGTGGAGGAAGTGGATAGGGAAGGGGTGAACCATTAGAAAAGAAAACACAGATAGTCAGTTTCCTTCTCAGATGATTTACAAAGGAAACCCTGTATGTGTGATTGTTGACTTAAGTCAGCCCTTCACAATATAGCCAGTTCTAGTAATTGTTAAGCATCACTTTAATTAGCATAATGATTGAGTAAATGAAAGCTGGGGAGATCCTTTTATAAGACTAGAAATGGCATTGAACAAAAAATGGCTTCTGTTCATCTAGCTTCAGGAACTGAGATACTTATTCAAAGTCAAATGTATATGTATGTATAGTCTTACTTGTATTAACAAAAAGGAAATTAAAGGGTAGGAAAAAAATCTACCTGGATTATTTAAAATCTTCCTGTGGATGAAAAAAAATAATAAAATTTCAAGTCCCGGAACTTAAAAGGAGCAATTAAACTATGTCTGCAAAATCCTGATTAATGTACTCAAAAATAGACCATAAATCTGTTGTATACACAAAAAACATGTGCTTCTGGTGTCTTCTCTTCCATTTCTATAAACAATAAAGTATTTTTTACTATCCATAGAACAAGTCGTACCAGACAGATTGCTTTTGGTCTTGAGGATATAGGTGGAAGTAGAATAATCTCTCATTCTAAAAGGAGTTATTTCACACATTGTTTTAAATCATATCCTCTGCAGACTGCAAACAGGGCTGGATCACAACCTGGGAGTGACTGAGAGAGTGTGGAGAGGGTGAAATTTACTCTGTGAGCTAAGACACAGTCAGGAGGCTTCAGCTAGGCCATAAAGTATGAGGGTTCTTAGCCTGAAGAGCGATGGGAAGGATTTATTAGACATACGGCTAAAACTGGGCAGCAAAGATCAACTAATCACCAGAGAAAACAGCCTTGTTGTTAGTGTTAATTGACATTGAGCCAGCCCTCAACACATGGCAACCTCAGGAACTCTGCTTTCTGATCTCTAGCAGATCAGATTGTGTGAGCCCTAAGGTTTTCGTTGGCTCATTTTCAGCAGTATATTGTCAGGCTATTCTTCCTCGTGTGTCTGGAAACTCTAGCATGGAAGCTTCACTAAACCATGTTTGGATTGCAGCAGCTTGCAAGCTTCCACTCATGGAAAGGCAGTGACAGCTCATGGGTGCACTGGCTGGGAATCTAATTGGAGTCACTCATAAAACTGAGAGGCGCAATGGCAGGAGAGCGTGTGTGTAGAACTGCAAGAAAGCTCCCCAGTTAGCACCGACTCATAAGAGACTGGAACGTTTCCTTCACAATGTGTGGAACCTATGAATTCAACCAGGCATTAGCTTTGGTTGAGAATAAACAGAAATCTCGTGAAGAGAAGATATGATTAAACAGGGTTATTATATGTAAACATACTGATTCCTCTTTTGGGGTTGAACCATTGTCTTCTATTGGCACCAAACCATTGTCTTATTGTGACTTAATGGGGTGGATTATTATGAATAGTATTCACTGTTCATTTCAACTCATAAAAGACCCTATAGAACAGGATAACACTGCTCCCTAGAGTTCCTGAGGTTGTAAACCTTTACTAAAACAAATTGTTTCATCATCCCCAGAGGGTCTGGTGAGTTACAATGGCTAACCGATCAATGCTAAATGCTAAAACCACTGCATCTATTCCCCCTTCTTCTATCTCTTGAATTTCTCAAATATTCTATGTCTGATAATGAGTTGGCTATTCATATATATATACTGGATTTTTCTTAGAATGGCATTCAACTTACCAATTAATTTGGGAGATAGTGTCATATTCATAGTCTTTATAAATTAAATCTCATTTTATATCTCTTACTAAAGTTTTGTCTTCTCATAATCCTTAACATTTTTTTGAAGTATTTATATTTCCTATTGCTTTCTGAGTAGGATCACATTTTTCCCATTTGCTTACTAGATTGTTTTAAGAGAGTCATATAAGCACAATTGAGTTTTGTATATTCTTATTTGGAACTGGTTTACTGAACCCTCAATAAGTCTTAGGAAAGCTTCAGTGGATTCTCTTGGGTTTTCTACAGAGCCATGTTTACTATCTACACATAATGAAATGTTTTGGTCCTTAGTTGCTATACTTCTCACTGCGACTTATTGAAACTCTCATTTTGTTTTTGCTAACCTTTTTTTTCTACGTAGGAGCACCGGTGACATAGTGGTAACATACTGGGCTGGTAACTGTGAGGTGAGCTGTTTGAAACCACTAGCTACTCCTCAGCAGAAAGACAGGGCTTTCTAGTCCCATAAAGAGTTACAATCTTGGAAACTCACAGGGGCAGTTCTACTCTGGCCTAGGGGATTGCTGTGGGTCAGCATCAGCTTGATAGCAGTAAGGGTGTTTTTTTGGTTTTTTTTTTTAACTTTTATTCTTTCTATACAGCCCATTTCTCTCTTCTTTGCCATTTTCTACATTATCCTCTATTTCCCAATTGGGCGCGTATTTAGGCCCATTCTACCTCTGCTATTGTGAGTTCATCCATTCACCTGGTAGATGTTCTCTAAGTCTTCTATCCAACTTCCTCTCCCATCCTCCTTTCAAAATGCTTTTAGTATAATGATAGGTGAGGATATTGAATATAATTTTGTTCCTCAAAAATATGTGTTGTGGATCCTAACCACTATACCTGTAGTTATGGACTCCTCGTGGCACTGGGCTGTTAACCACAGGTCCTTGGTTCAAATAAAACAACTGCTCCATAGGAGAAAGATGAGGCCATCTTCCCTGTAAGATGTACAGCCTCAGAAGCTCTATCTAGGGTCTCTATGAAGCAGAATGGTAGTCAGTTATGCCTGTGGTTATAATTCCACTTGAGAATATATTTTCTTTGTTATGTGCAGGAGACAACTTCATAAAGGATGTATTTTAAATCCAATCTTTTATAAAATATTAAATATTAAAAATACAAAATATTAAGCAAGCAAGCAGACAGATGGGAAAGGCACGCGCTTGTGATAGTTCTGTTGTTGCAGCATTAGGTAACTAAGACAGTGTTGTCCCCCTGATTCCTCACACCCAACATATTTTCTCAGTCATCCTTCCTATGTTCGTGATGAAAATACTAATGCTCTTCTTGCCAGATAGAAACACTGTCATTGGATTACATTACTCATTCAACTCCATCTACGATGTCAGTTTCTAATAAGGGTTGACGTGTTGTTCATTGAATCAAGTTCTTACCATGCCTCACTTCCTTTCTACGTACAAGGTAACTAGCCCAGTAAAACTTCATTCTTTTCACTCTGCACTCGTTCTCCTTCTTAAAACGTCACCAGAAACCTGATGTTTTCCATAGTAGGGACCTACTTTGTCCAACATCAATGCCAAACTCCTCTTCCCACAAAGCCTTCTGAAGCAAATGTATCCACTTGGTAGAATTGTGTGATTAAAAGAAGCAAATAACAGGGGGAACCCTCAAAAAGCATTAGAAAAAGAAAAACTATTTACTAACTCTTCCATCACTGACCCCACACCATCAAGGTTGTATGGCTTTGCTTATATTTATATAATCCTTCCCTACTGGTCACCGTCCACCACTGGCTTCCATGCATTTCTCTCTCTTTTTTCATACACAGTAAAACTCATCATTCCTCACTTTCTTCTTGAAATGTTCCCAAAGTGTCTAAACCTACACAGACATTCACTAACATGATCTCTCATTAAACCAGCTAGAAGGTCTTTGTTCTCAGGTTCTTTCATATTGTTCACTTGGTTTTGTGGCTCAAGTTGTTTTCATAATAATGGCAATGAGCATAGATCTTTAAGAGCCATAGTGTTGTAGTGATTACTGTGGACTACGATCCACATGGTTGGCAGTTCGAAACCACCAGCCACTCCATAGGAGAAATATGGAGCTTTCGACTCCCATAAACAATTATAGTCTTGGAAAACCACAAGGAGGTCGCTATGAGTTGGTATCAACTTGATGGAAGTGAAATAGACCATTTGCTACCTTACATGAATCTGATAAATACTTGTATAAGCATGAACATTTAAATATCTATAAACTAGTTAAGGACTCATAATCATCTCCATTTCAGCATGGGGGAAACCACATCAAAGAAATTAAATAATTTACACATTTCAGAGTTATAGAACTAAGACTTAAATCTCTCTCTAAAGCCAATGTTTGTATTCACACTCTCATCCTGCTTTAGTAGAAGAATTTACAGATATAAGCTGAGTTTATTTTAAAATATCAGAAGCTTTTAGATGAAAATACAAAATGGTTTCTCTCTACAATATGTAAAGTTTTAAAATCACACAAAAATTGCATTCATACAGAGTAAAAATATTATATAGTATAAGTATGTTATTATTAAACTCCATTATTGTGTGTCATCAAGTTCATCAAATTCCTGTCTATGATGAGTTTTCTAAACAGTAATTATTTTTACAAAAATACAAAACTCTCTTTTATGCTTATTGAATCTATTTACTTTATCTAATCCCTTCTCATTGTTCATTTATTAGCTTGCCTTGGGGTTATATTTGTTACACATAATATGAATGCATTCATTTCTCCTGATGTGTAAAAGAGAAAAATCATTCCTGATCCCCCCCAAAAAGAGTTTTTCTTTGTTGCTCATTCCAAATTCTGAAGCCAACAATAAAGGACTGGAATTGTTCCATTTCAACTGCTGATGGGGTGGGCAGGTAGGAAAACAATCTAAACACAACCTCTCTCTGCTACTCATATTGGGTACCAAGGGTTGTGATTCATATGACGAATATTTTTGGAGGAGCTGCTGATGCCCCTGGATGCCCAAATGCTTATGTTCTTGATTCCCACTTTGAAGGTTAGCAGTCTCAAAGGCACTCTGGGAAAAGGACTTCTCAATCTGCCTCTGAACGGTAGTAGCTTGAAAGCACATCTGATCATAGTTCTACTGTGAAATACAAAGGATCCTTAGGCGTGGGAATTCCTCCTAGGACATCAGGTTCACCTGTGTCAAACACTGGGCTTGGGTGTTGTGGAGAGACCCCACTGAGTCTGGTCCACCTCATAGCCCCCGTATGTGAAGCAGAAAGAAGCACTGCCGAGCCCTGCACCACCTGCGCAATCGTGCCTCTTTGAGTCCACTGCTGCAGCTGCAGTCGACCTAGTGGAGGGTCTTCCCTATTTTGTTGACCTTCTACTTTACCAACATGATGCCCTTCTGCAAAGTGGGGCCCTCTGGTCACATGCCCCAAGCACATAAGGTGGAATCTTATCCTACTCGCTTCTAAGGAGCATGCTGACTGTACTTCTTCTACCATAAATGTGCCCATTGCTCCGGCAGTCCGTGGTAGAATCCATATTCCTCACCGACACCATAAATCAATGTCTTCTTCGGTTTCTTATCCCTTTGTTCAGTTTTCACATGCATGTGTGTTGATGGAAAATACCCTTGTTTGAGCCCAGTGTACCTTAATATTCAAAATGTCATTTTTATTTTACAACATTTTAAATGAGTCTTTTTGCAGTTTATTTTCCCGATGTAATACATCATTTAATTTCTTGGCTACTGTTCCCATGGGTATTTATTGAAGATCCAAGTCAAACAAAATCCTTGACAACTTCATTTTCCCCCCCATTTATCACAGCATTCCCTATCGGTCCATTTGTGAGGACTGCTGTCTTTATGATGACTTCTAATCCACACCGCGGGCTTCCGCGTTTGATCTTCATCAGTAAATGTTCAAATCCTCTTCACTTTCAGCAATGAAGGCTAAATTATCCGCACACTGCAGTGTTGATTAATCTTCCTCCAATCCTGATGCTGCATTCTTCTTCATACAGCCTAGTTTCTTGAATCATTTGCTCAGGGTACAGATTTAATGAGTATGGTACCAAAAGATCACCCTGAAGCATATCTTTCCTTATTTTAGACTAAGCAGGAACCCCTTGCTCTGTTTGAGGGATTGCCTCTTGGTCTGTGTTTAGGTTTGGCCTCAGAAAAACTGAGGAGTCTAGGATTTCCATTCTTTGCAATATTACCCATAATTTCTTATAATATACCTACATGGAAACCCACTGCTTTCCAGTCAATGAGTTTCAGAATAAAACGAAACCCACTGTCATTGACTCACAGCTATCCTATATAGGATTTCCAAGACTGTACATCTTTGTGGAAGCAGATAACCTCGTCTTTCTCCCACAGAGCCACTGGTGGATTTGAACGACTGATATAGTCATAAGCAGTTGAACACAAACCCTGCTATACGACAGGCGTTCCAGCTCATAGGGATAGAAAATTGAGCAAACCAGCCTTTTTATCCTCAAGAAAGTCTCTTCCACTAAATAGCCTTTGATTCACAGATCAGAGAAAAGGGTGGAACCACTTGAAATTTTCCTTTACTCTGTGTTTTAATCTGTATTAAAATGTAAACTTTTGCATTTCTTTGATATTTTCATTCTCGAGTAGAATGATGTTGGCTATGAAGTCACTCCCAAGTGGCCGTGCAGTGGCTAAGCACGAAAGGAAACGGTTACGTGTTTTTAAAGTTGTTGATGAGTTCCAGCTCAAAATGCATGTAAACACACACACAGTAACTCGAGGTATTTATTTTAAGTTGGAAAAGGAAAATGAGAGCAAAGCAAGTAAATTGACAGCATGTATAAGATAGAAGTAAATCTGACATTTGCAAAGTATGTTTCAGCTGTCCCCTCAAGCTTGATTTCTCTTCTCTTCCACATCACAAATTATCTTTTCTGTAAAGTTATATAAATGGATTTTTTAACTCCATATGCTTCCTATTCATTTAGGTTTATGTTATCAAAACAAGCTTTTTTGATGTTCAGAATTTTTTTCATAGGAGTGTTCAAATCCTCCTTACTTTGTTTCCTTGCTCTGCAAAAATAAAAAAAAAATTCAACCAACTTGAAGGCTTCAAATTTAATATGAACTTAAAAGTTCAAAAGTTTGCTGCCTTTGGTGGAAAGCTGTTCTTTCCTTAGTGGACTATATAGAGAATATTTGAATATTCACCTGTGGATTGTTCCCAAGACTTTCCCTACTCTGGGTAAGGTACCTCTTTTTGTCTTGGAAGGTAGTCTATAATCTTACCAGAGTTCAAGAAGGATATTCATCCTATTGTCTCTCCTGTTGTGTCAGTCTGGGTAAACTAGAGAAACAACTCCACCAAAACTCATATAAATATAAGAGAGAATTTTATATAAAGGGTAAGTGTACATTAAGAAAGCATCCAAACTCAGTGCTATCCAAGCCCATAAGTCCAACATTAACCCATATGTCCAACACCGATCTACAGAGTCCTCCTCCATCTCACAAAACACACTCAATGATGCAGACTGCAGGAGGAAAGTTGAATCAGTGAGCATGTGAACATCTCAGCGCTGGCAGAGGTCTCCACAAGGCTGCTCCAGCACCTAGGGCTGCATCGGGGTAGGTCCATGTGGCTTCTCCTCAGGGATGTTTCAAAGGAAGTGAGCCTTGCCAGCTAAAGCAGGGAACTGGCTAAGGCAGTTGCACCCTGGTCCCTCCATCAGAAAACAAGAGACCCGAGAACAAGAAAGGTGAGGCTCACCAAGCCTTTTACCCCTCCACCCTTCAATTAACCCCTCATGTGTTTATTGGCCAGGTTGGCCTAATAAATCTTACCTATCTCACCTGTCCACAGGTGACTTGCGAGCTTCTTCGCTATTCTAATAGCCAGTGGTTTTTCAACTATGAACTGTGAGATGGGGGTGAGAGTCCCCGAAAGTTCCCATGAAGTCCAGAAAGATGTCTGCAAGAAGTCCCTGCAGATTCCCTGCCTTTTGTCTTTCTCAGACCAGCACACGTAAAGAATGAAGGACGTACACAAAGTACTTTAACAAAGAATCAGTATGTTCCAGAAAAGCAAGCTCAATGAGTGGGGATGAGGACAAGCTATAACTTTTCCGAGTAGCCCTCTCTTTCTACAGTCCCTGGGGAGTCCCTGTGTTGTCAAGTAACCAAAACGTTGGCCATTCAAAGAAAGACCTAGTGGTCTGCTTAGAAAGGTCGCAGCTTTATGGTACAATTCTCTGCACACGGGATCTTCAGAGCTTGTAACCGACTCCACAGCAAGTGACAGCCACAGAAACAACCCTCTTCATGGCACGCAAAATCCAGAGGAAGTATTTCATGCATTTTCTCCCCAATTCATCTCCCTCCTCCCCATGTCTTAGATTTTTTCCTCTCCTTTCCGCCCCCCACCCGCCAGTCTTTCGTGTCTTTTGACCATTTTCCTTCTTTTCCTGGGAAATCTCTTCCCCAAAAGAAAATTGCTGCATTTGTCTTTTCCTTTCTCCTTTTTTTTTTGGTCTCAGTGCTTCTGTGAGTCTTAGAACATTCTCTCGGGCAGTCAGATGTCGATGAAAAGTCTCTTCTGTCCATCAGATAAACAATTCTTTGAGCTGAAAGTAAAAGTGGGAGATTTGCAGCTGGTTTCCCTCCTGCTCTAGCCAGTGTGTTAGGTTCCTCCTCTGTCCCTCTCCCTCCTCTCTCCTGTTCTCTTCTCTGGGTGAAAACCCGTGTTTGTGTGTTTGTTTGTTTGTTTGTTTGTTTCCGCTGCAAGGGCTCCAGTATTCTTAATGGTCTTCATATGGCATCGATTCCCTCTTAGCCCCTCTGAAATAAAGTTCATTGTGCCAACCTGGCTGATAAACCAAAACCAACGTTTTGGTTACTTGACAACACAGGGACTCACTCCCCAGGGACTGTAGAAAGAGAGGGCTACTCGGAAGAGTTATAGCTTCTCCTCATCCCCACTCATTGAGCTTGCTTTTCTGGAACACACTGATTCTTTGTTAAAGTACTTTATGTACGTCCTTCATTCTTTACGTGTGCTGGTCTGAGAAAGACAAAAGGCAGGGAATCTGCAGGGACTTCTTGCAGACATCTTTCTGGACTTCATGGGAACTTTCGGGGACTCTCACCCCCATCTCACAGTTCATAGTTGAAAAACCACTGGCTATTAGAATAGCAAAGAAGCTCGCAAGTCACCTGTGGACAGGTGAGATAGGTAAGATTTATTAGGCCAACCTGGCCAATAAACACATGAGGGGTTAATTGAAGGGTGGAGGGATAAAAGGCTTGGTGAGCCTCGCCTTTCTTGTTCTCGGGTCTCTTGCTTTCTGATCGAGGGACCAGGGTGCAACTGCCTTAGCCAGTTCCCTGATTTAGCTGACAAGGCTCACTTCCTGCAAGACATCCCTGAGGAGAAGCCACATGGACTTACCCTGATGCTGCCCTGGGTGCTGGAGCAGCCGCCTGGAGACCCCTGTCAGTGCTGAGATGCTTACACGTTTACTGATTCAGCTTTCCTCCTGCAGTTGGTGTCATAGTGTGTGTTTTGTGATATGGAGGAGGACTTTGTGGATTGGTGTTGGACATATGGGCTAATGTTGGACTTGTGAGCTTAGGCAGCACTGGGTTGGGATGTTTTCTTGATGTGCACTTACTCTGTATATAAAACTCTCTCTTATACATATGAGTTTCTGTGGATGTTTCTCTAAAGTACCCAGACTAACACACCCTCTCAACTCAAGAAAATCTCACTGCCATCAAGTCAATTCGGACTCATCGTGACTCTAAAGGTCAGGGATGCACAATGTCCCTGTGCATTTCTGAGACATCAGTACTTTACAGGAGTGATAAACCTCATCTGGTCATTTTGAAGTGTTAAACTTGTGATTAGCTCCCCAAAGCAAAACCTCTATGCCACCAGGGATCCTTCTTACCTCCTACCTGACCCCAAATGAGATTCTGTCCACAGACCTAAGGATTAGGGAGAAGTCGTGATGTGCAGCTTTGAATGTTTCATCCAACGCTCTTCCAGCCTCACGGTTCTTGGTCTCCCCAGATGGCATTGCCCAGGTCACTGCCAGGGGAGCAGAGCACATCTCTGGCTGTTCCCCAGGTCTCGCTGCTTCTCCCT